>NW_026294525.1:57380823-58623323 GCF_007827085.1 Peromyscus californicus insignis
AACGTCATTAGGCATTTAGGAGACTAATCAACAAACCTGCAAGTAAACCTGTGACTACGCATCATGAAAGTGTAGATACTACCAATAAATAGTATTATTGCTTAGTCAGATCCCAGGTCACATTGAATTATCTCAATATTTTAGAAGCTTCTTATGCTGCCTCCCAGCCATCCGTTTCCCTGGGAGGACAACACTAATACTTTATAGTACGGATGTGCACAGTATGTGCTTAATCAGTGAATACCTTTATTTATTCAACATATACTTAGAAAAATGCATCCAGTGTTAAACAGCTAAACCACTCATCTGGAAGGGAAAAGGCACAAAGAAAAGAATGTCGGCTTCATAGCATTTTCTGTTTCTGTGGTATGAGCGTACTTACCAGGCTGGATTTCATGGTGCCAACTTGTCACCTCTGACCGGCATCGTTAGGAAGAGCAGTGAGCGTTGTTTATGTCAGAGCACGTGAGTCACCTCTGTATATCATCAAGGTACAAGATTGAGAGTGCTTGTGTGTGGCTTATTCTCATTTCTTTTTGGTATTTCATTATGGGAATGTACCATCATACCATGATGTTTTATTGGTTATGTTACTGATAAGCACACGTGGGTAATTTTTACTTTGTGTCTTCTATGAGTAATGCTGGCTTTGTCATTTAGTATCAGTCTTTGGGTAAGCATATGCAGGTGTGTCAGTTAGGCATCTCTATTGGTGAAATTATTTAGGCCACTCCACGTAGTTAAAAGGAGATTTATTTAATGGCGTAACTTACAAATTAAGGAATAGGTAGGTCGCGGAGTCTGGGGAAGGTGTATCACAGTCCAGCGGTGTTCTCTGGAGCTCTGCTCAGTCCACCTCTCCAGTCCAGGGTCCCGCAACAGAGAGCGCCCGCCGATCCAGATCTCGGGTCTCCCGGCGCCTCCCTTGGCCCCGCCTTGTAGGCGTGACAGTTGCCGAAGTCTCAATGGGGGTTGGAACTTCCAGATCAAAGCTGGAATGGCTACCCACTACATCTCCCCCTTTTTGTCTAAATAAGAAAGTTCTAACCTAATACAAGACTATATACAAAGGAATGGTTATCAAATATTGTCCAGGAATAATGAGGGATAATGACCTAGATAAGATGGAAGTACAACCAATGCAAACAATATCAAGCAAGAAACACATACTAAAGTCCAGAGAAGTATAGAGCATACGTAAATGGCATGTTACAAAGATCCTTCCAAAAGGTGTCCTATCCTAAAGAACCTGAATCTAATACTTAATATGTTCTATCTACTAAGTTGTAACTATAACTGCTAGTCTTCAATCCCATCAAAGACCTGAGAAGGAATATAATGGTACCTGAGAAATGGTACATGGATGCAAACAACTTTCGGGAATCTTGCGAGAGTAGACGGAGACAGCTGGCAGCCTGGACAGTCACCTAATGTTTCTCAGCATTGTTGGTGCATTCAAATTGGCTACAGGCCTAAAGTATCTGACAGACCATTTTCAGAAGCAGGAATTCTGAAAGACCATCTTACCCTGTCTTGGCAGAGTACAGTGGTCGCTTTCCTTGTGTCCCACTTGTCCAGAAAGGATAGCATTGCATTAGTACTGTCAGCCGTCGAGGCAAGGGCAGTTCTTTGCCCAGTAGGCCATTTTGTGCCAAGAAGACAAACTTCCAAATGGAAATGTCTTAGAAGCCCAACATTCTCTCGGGATCAAATTGGTGCAGCCAGGAGCAATTGTGTCTCACATCAACAGAATTCTAAGTTATTTAAATGCCATATTCTCTAGGTCTATGAAGTGTTTGAAGATTACCTGTCCATCTGACCTATGTATCTGTAAATCTGGATAACCTAACTAACGTAACTATAGAGATGACAAGCATAGGTGACTATAAATCTATAAGTCTTATCTACCGAAATAACCTAAGGACTAAGGCTTCACGTAAACAAGGTAAACAGTCTATAAGCAAGTGCATGGTAAAGAACGATGACTTCAAAATTGTGACAATACACAAGATGTTATAACAGAGGTAGGAGTATATAGTGCGATATGCAATATGACAATAATCTTAAATATATATCAATATACCGAATATCCTAAACAGAAGTAGAACCTACATAAGTATGACAGATATAAATTTACATTTGTATCAATATACAAGTATTTCAAATAAGAGTAGAAATATATGTACATTATAACAAATATAGTTCCATATTTGTATCAATATACAAATTATCTTAAACAGGAATATAAAAATAGTTTACATTTGTATCAACATATAAGAACCCATAACAGTGCAAATTACAGTGCAAATTATTTAAGGCTACTATTTTACTAAATTTGTTTACTAGTATACATAATAATCTACCATAATATCTTATACCTATCCATTCCATTTCTTCTCTTTTTTTTTTTTTTTTTTTTTGGAATACTGAGTTTAATATTTCCTTCCACCCCCAACCCTATAACCATCATCCATAACCCTGAGAATTATGAAACCTAAGGGAGAAGGGGCGTCGTTTTCTTAGAATTGCTTCCTGCTGTTTAGGGGGTGATGTTATCTCTGTTGGGTACTGTGAGAAAGCTCAGATAGTTAAATCTCAGTTAGACTAACTGTAGGTTCTGCAGTAAGTCTTAGAGTAATGGGTAAGATTGTCTGAAATTCCGGTAAGAAGTGTAGTATGATGATGATTACCATGGCATCATTCTGGATTGGGTAGAGTTGTTGTTGGGGCCCCATCTTCCTTCTGGAGACTTCTGAGATTGCTATTAGAAAAACTTATTTGTTATCAAAATGGAAGATTTGGATTTAAAGAGGACATAGCATGTAAGAAAGGATTCTGAGAAATCAAGAGTAAGCATGCAGAGAATTAGAATCTAGAAGACAATGGTCCCTTTTATTGGTTTCCTTCTGTCCCACACCAGAGGGCTCTTCTGATATGGAACTGAAGAATCTCTCAAACTTTTCTTTTAGCAATGTGCTTGGGTTTAGAGAAGGAGTGAGCCAATTCCATCTCCAAAGCCAGCTTGGCTTATAATTGAATTGGAACCACAACTTTTCTAGATTGATAGAGAGATAGATGTTAGACAGTGAGATTTTACCATGTGTAGATTGGTACCAATAGATTCTTTCTTTCTGCTGTAAACATCCGGATATCCAAGGCCTTATGATTTTTGGAAGATGGGTATTTCCATTATCCTGGAAAGACAAAAACAGAACCCTACCCCAACCTTGATTGTTAAATTTTTCTTACAACTTGTAGAGATGTCACATTGGTGGATGATCTTTTACTTCACCTCATCAAGGGGTTTTTCCTGTTCAAATCGAATTTTTATTAATTTTGTTGGTATCCATAGCTTCTCTTCTCCTGCAGAAACAAAGGCAAAACCCCTTCCCCAACGTAGAACATATCCAGGTTTCCATTCTGAGGTCAGCACATCCTTGAAATAAACCGGTTGGTTTAGCTCAGGAGTTTTGTCTGTCGTCCAATGTCTCTCTGCAGCTGTTGTTCCTTTTTCATCAGCATTGAGAAAATTCAAGGTTAATAAAGCACTATGCAATCTATTTCTAGGAGTCATTGTTACCTGTCACTGTTTATTTAGCATATCCTTTAAAGTTTGATTGGATCTTTCTATGACTGCTTGGCCTGTGGGATTGTGTGGTATACCTGTAACATGCTTTATATTGTAATAAGCAAAGAATTGTCTCATTTTATTGGAGACATATGCTGGGGCATTGTCTGTCTTAATTTGTACAGGTATTCCCATGATGGCCATAACTTCTAATAGGTGTGTAATCACAGAATCAGCCTTTTCAGAACTCATAGGAGTTGCCCATTGAAATCCTGAATAGGTGTCAATGGTATGATGTACATACTTTAATCTTCCAAATTCTGCAAAATGAAACACATCCATCTGCCAAATTTCATTTCTTTGTATACCTTTTGGATTGCTCCCTGCAGGTAATGGAAGTTGGTTATAGATGGAACAAGTAGGACATTTTTTCACAATATCCTTAGCCTGTTGCCAAGTGATGGAGAAATCCTTCTTCAAACCTTTGCTATTTACATGGCATTTCTTATGAAATTCTGAAGCTTCTAGCACATTACCTATTAGTAACTGATCAATCTCATCATTACCTTGTGCTAGAGGTCCTGGCAGACCTGTATGGGATCTGATATGTGTTATATATATAGGATGTTCCCTTTTTCTGATGATTTCCTGCAATTGTATGAATAATGAAGTTAATTCTGTATTATCAGGAATAAATTCAGCAGTTTCAATATGTAAAACAACTCTCTCTGCATATTGAGAGTCAGTGACTATATTGAGGGGTTCTGTGAAGTCTTTCAGTACAATAAGAATGGCATACAGTTCTGCCTTTTGTACAGAGCTGTATGGACTTTGTACCACTTTACTTAGGTCTCCTGATTTATATCCTGCTTTCCCTGACTTATTTGCATCAGTATAGAATGTGAGGACTCCAGAAATTGGCTTTTGCCGTACAATGTGAGGAAGGACCCATTCAGTCTTCTTTATGAATTCTATTCTCTTGCTTTTGGGATAGTGGTTGTTAATCTCTCCCAAAAAGTTACTGCAGGCTCTCTGCCAGTATTCATTATCTTTCCATAGTGATGAAATTTCTTCATTAGTTAAAGGTACTACAATTTCTGCTGGGTCCATTCCTGTCAACTGGCGAAGTCTTAGTTTACCTTTTTGAATCAAATCAGAGATCTTTTCTATATAAGTCTTTAATTTCTTATTTGGTTTACGTGGTAGGAATATCCATTCCAATATAATATCTTCCCTCTGCATCAAAATACCTGTTGGGGAATGTCTGGAGGGGAATATGACAAGAATGCATTTAAGTTCTGGATCCACACGATCCACATGTGCTTCTCGAATTGTCTTTTCTACTAGGGCCAATTCCTTCTCAGCTTCGGCTGATAATTCTCTTGGACTATTTAATTCTTTGTCCCCTTCTAGAGTATTAGCCAAATTTTGTAGTCCCTCTTTGGGTATTCCCATGATACCCAGTAAGTTGGAAATGCTTCCTAATAACTTTTGAAAATCATTAAGAGTCTTCAATCGATCTCTCCTTAGCTGTACCTTTTGGGGTCGAATTTTTTGTAGCTCTATCTTATATCCTAAGTAGTTAATAGAATCTCCTCTTTGTATTTTTTCAGGAGCAATTTGCAGTCCCCAGCGAGGTAAAACTTTCTTTACTTCTTCAAACATGCTTTCTAATGTATCTAACTTTGGATCAGCTAATAGGATATCATCCATATAGTGATAAATTATGGATTGTGGAAACTTTACACGAATTATCTCCAATGGTTTCTGCACAAAGTATTGGCACAAAGTAGGGCTGTTTAACATTCCCTGTGGGAGAACCTTCCATTGATATCTCTTGACTGGCTGAGAATTGTTATAATTAGGTACTGTGAAGGCAAATTTTTCTCTATCATTTTCTTGTAAGGGTATGGTAAAGAAACAGTCTTTTAAGTCAATAACTATTATAGGCCATTCTTTAGGTAGCATAGAGGGCAAGGGCATCCCAGTCTGTAGGGAGCCCATTGGCTGAATTACTTTATTAATAGCTCTCAGATCTGTCAGCATTCTCCAATTGCCAGACTTTTTTTTAATAACAAATACAGGAGAATTCCAAGGGCTGGTAGATTCTTCAATGTGTTGAGCATTTAACTGCTCTTGAACCAGCTGTTCTAAAGCTTGTAGCTTGTCTTTTGTCAAAGGCCATTGTCCAACCCAGACAGGTTTATTAGTTAGCCATTTTAAAGGTAAGGCAGTTGGTACTTCTGAGAGTTCAACAGCAGTTGTGCTCTGTTTGTGAACAGCCTGAATGGTTGGTGCCTGATTTTTATAGCATGTGATGATATTATTCCTAGAAACATGCATTTGTCTGTATTCTTTTTCTGAAAGTGTAGGAATTTTAATCTGGGTATTCCACTGTTGTAACAGATCTCGGCCCCAAAGATTTACAGCTACATTTGCTACATATGGCTTCAGCCTTCCTCTCTGTCCTTCTGGCCCTGTGCATTCAACCCATCTCGAACTCTGTTTTATCTGAGATAGGGTGCCAATCCCTAAAAGTTGGACATCTACCTCTTGAAGAGGCCAATTTGGATGCCATGATTTTGGTGTAATTATAGTCACATCTGCACCTGTGTCTACCAGTCCCTCCATAACCAGGCCATTAATTCTAATTCTAAGCTTTGGTCTTTGATCATTTATGGAAGTCTGCCAAAATATTTGTTTTATAGTGTTCTTTGTAAACTGTGATCCATCCATCAGAGCTGTTTTATCATCCATTGCAGTATCGGTTTTTACATTAGGCATTGGTTTATTCAGTTGTCTTGGAGAGGAATTTCTTCCACAGTGGCTGGGAATGTTCGTACTACATTTGATTTGGGGGCCTGCAAGAGGCCCCCTGAGGCGTTTCCCGCCAGTAAAGGGTTACCTCGTATATCTATTTTTGATCTGCACTCACTGGTCCAATGTCGGCCTTTGCCACACCTTCTACATAATCCGGGAGGTGGTTGGGGTCTCCTGTTTAGGCTATTCCTAAAAGGAGTATTACTCCTAGGAGTACCCCATGTACAGTTTTTACTTATATGACCTGGTGTACCACATTTAAAACATTTGGTAACACGGGGCCTTCTTTCACCTCTGGGATTTGTCTCTCCTATCCAAGCCTCATTACTGTAGTTACGAGACTCAACACCATTAGTATACTGAATCCACTCTTCCAAAGGAGCTGATCTGATCTTTAATGGTGTAAGTATTCTTCTGCATTCTGCATTAGCATTGTCGAACGCCAAGGACTCAGTTAATACTTTTCTTAATTCTTTATCTGATACAGCTCTTGTTATAGCTGTGTTCAGTCTTTGTAAAAAATCAGTGAAGGATTCGTGTGGTCCCTGAAATATCTTTGTGTATACCTCAGTTGGTTTTCCAGGTTCTGGAATTTTTTCCCAAGCATTTAGAGCTGCTGTACGGCATAGGGATATTGTATGTTCATCATAAGTGGCTTGTACATTCCTGTCAGCGAAACATCCCTCACCAAGTATTTGATCTTGGGAGATCACAAAACCTCTGATTTTACCTTGTTGTTCTAAATTTTTTGCCTCTTCTCTCAACCAGCTTTTCCACTGTAGCTGCTGACTATATTCTAGAACAGCTGAAATTAACTGATGCCAGTCATCTGGGATGATTCTATGTGAGGTAGACCACGAATTTAACAATTGTTTTACATATGTGGAGTGTATCCCATATGTAACTACTGCTTCCTTTATATTTTTAAAGTCCCTTGTTGAAATTGGTTGTACTGTATATGTAGTATATGGCTCAGGGTGTGTGTCATCCGCTGGCTTCTCATGGATGATAACAGGATAAGCCATTGTGTGAGAGCCATTTGGAGATGTTACAACCTCTATGGTCTTGCCCTTCTGCTTATTAGGTCCCTTGTCATGTTTACTGAGAGTTTCTTCTAAGGCCTGCAAACGAGCACCTAGAGTCTGTTCTATGGAGTGAACCTCCTCTCTGGCAAGGGACTCCAGATTTCTCATGGAATCATAGAAGTTTTTATGTTCCTCAGAAACACATGATTCCATGGACCTTATCTTATCAATTAATGATAATCTTTCTTCCTTATATAGTGTCTGGAGAGTTAGTGTTCTGTCCATTAAATATTCACATTTATTATCAATAAGATCAATTTTTGGTACAAGCCTGTTTTGTAAATCCTGATCAGCAGATTCCAGAGAAAGAATCTTTTTCTCTAAGGTCTCATTGCTATCCGTTAAAGCAGATTCCAGAGATAGAATCTTTTCCTGTAAGCCTTCATTGTTAGTTTTGAAAGCCTGTAAATCCTGGTTAGCAGATTCCAGAGAAAGAATCTTTTTCTCTAAAGTCTCATTGCTATCCGTTAAAGCAGATTCCAGAGATAGAATCTTTTCCTGTAAGCCCTCATTGTTAGTTTTGAAAGCCTGTAAATCCTGGTTAGCAGATTCCAGAGAAAGAATCTTTTTCTCTAAGGTCTCATTGCTATCTGTTAAAGCAGATTCCAGAGAGAGAATCTTTTTCTGTAAGCCCTCATTGTTAGTTTTGAAAGCCTGTAAATCCTGGTTAGCAGATTCCAGAGAAAGAATCTTTTTCTCTAAGGTCTCATTGCTATCTGTTAAAGCAGATTCCAGAGAGAGAATCTTTTTCTGTAAGCCCTCATTGTTAGTTTTGAAAGCCTGTAAATCCTGGTTAGCAGATTCCAGAGAGAGAATCTTTTTCTGTAAGCCTTCATTGCTCTCGCTTAAAGCCTGTATCAGTCCCAATAATGACTCATCTTTGTTCTTGCTATTAAACCAGTGTTTGAACACTGTGTGGATTATTACAATGAATACCAAAATGGTACAGGCCAGATATGCCTTAGGAAGGTCATATATTTCCAGGAAGATGTCATTCATCATACAGGCAAAAAGGTTTTCAAATTCTTGTGAGGTAATGTTGTCAGCCATATTACAAGAATTACTCAAAATTTGTTAGTCAGTTTTAAGGTGTAAAATTATCAAGTACTTCTACTTGAAATAAAACGCTGGTTTGCCTATCTTACCTTTCGGTGGTGGTGGGGTTGTAGTGGTGCTTTTCAGCCAGCAGGAGGCGCTGGTACAGCTCCAAAGCAGGGCCTGCTGGCAACCTTGGCGGGCGGCAGCTGGAGGCAGGAGCCGGGATGTCGGGGAGCCAGATGACGGGAGCCGGGATGGTGGGAGCCGGATGGCGGGGAGCCGGATGGCGGGGAGCCGGGATGGCGGGAGCCGGGATGGCGGGGAGCCGGGATGGTGGGAGCCGGGGCCGCACTCGGGGAGGAGGGGGATGGCCTCACTCACAGCGGTTTTTCGCTGGTCTGGGGCCTAAGCTAGGGAGCTGAGACCGGACTAGCTGCTCCCTTTTTCGGGAATGGAACCGTGTAGGCGTTCCCTGGTTCTATGGAACTCTGCAGGCGGGTTTAGGTACCCGCCAGCCGGGGAGAAGGCTGAGGGCGGGAGCCACCCAGGCCTTTGGAACTTGCCCCACGTGAGCGCCAGATATTGGTGAAATTATTTAGGCCACTCCACGTAGTTAAAAGGAGATTTATTTAATGGCGTAACTTACAAATTAAGGAATAGGTAGGTCGCGGAGTCTGGGGAAGGTGTATCACAGTCCAGGGGTGTTCTCTGGAGCTCTGCTCAGTCCACCTCTCCAGTCCAGGGTCCCGCAACAGAGAGCGCCCGCCGATCCAGATCTCGGGTCTCCCGGCGCCTCCCTTGGCCCCGCCTTGTAGGCGTGACAGTTGCCGAAGTCTCAATGGGGGTTGGAACTTCCAGATCAAAGCTGGAATGGCTACCCACTACACATCTCCTTGGAAGTGAAAGAGGAGAGTCATAGGTGAAAGTTTGCCCAGCTTTATGACAGACTGTCAGAATACCTTATGCAGGTTTGGGAGCCTCACTGCTCCACATTCTTGCCCAAACTTGGGACTTTCAATCATTTAGCCATTTAAAAAATTTGTGTCATGTTACATTTGTCTTAAATTTTATTCTCCTTGATCACCAGTAGATTGTTTTCAGATGTTTTTCAGCTATTTGACACGTCCTTCTTTTTCCTTTATTTCCTGTATTTGCAGTATTGTGTTTTTAAAAGACATGCTGTGAGTACAAGTGGTTTTTATTGTTGTGTGCACCCATTGACATGGTCCTTTAGGAGTGTTTGGATTACCTCTTTTTATTACCTTAGTAGTATATTTGGAAACATAGAAAGTTTGCATTTAGGAAAGTCCAAATCTTATAATTTTATTTATGGATTTTGGTTTACATGTTGTGTTAAACAAATCTTTCCTCTAAGACCATTTAAAAGCTTTGGTAGTTTACATTTTTGCCTATGATATCCATGTAATTTATTTATGTGTAAGGTATGAAGATGGGATCCAGATTTTTGCCACTTATTAAAATAACCACTCTTTCCCATGGTACCAAAATGTTATCTTTATAAAACATTAGGTGACATCTGTGTAGGATCTGTTTCTGGACTCTCTTTTCTTTCCCAAGCCCACGTGTTTTCCCTGTGCTAACCCCACACCTTTACTATCTTAATCACCACAGCCTATGACAGGTTTTCTGTCTGCAAGTGTAAGCACCCTAGCTTTGCCCTCCTTTCAAGATGGCTGCTTGGCTATTCTTGGCTCTTCACATCTGTCACTTTGGACAAAAATAACTGCTAGGATTTTGGTATGGATTTCACACATTTATGGATCAAGTTGGGGATAATGGAATTATTTAAAGTATTGTATTTGTCTTACTTTCAATATTTAATTTTAGTAGTCAGAGTGGAAGCCTTGCCTTACCAGATTTACTCATAGCGTATGACATTTTAGATACTATTTGAAATGATATCTTAAAAATTCAACTATTTGTTGCTAACATACAGAGATAGAACTGATACTTGACCCATATGCATTTTCATTCTTTCTTGTCTTGTCTTGTCATGTTGGCTAGGTCTTCACTAAAATTTGCATAGAAGTGATGACAGTAGCAATTATTATCCTGCATTCAAGTCAAAGGGAATTGCTTTAGTATTTTACCATTGGGTCCTTTCGACTGCTTGGAATCTCTTCCTTTCTCCCCCATACGGACACGAACTGAGACAAACCAAATCTTCATCAAACACACACAGCATTCAGTGTGTTTTTATTCACCTATCCAGGACACACTCATTTAGGTTCATCTAATGTTTCAAAGGTTAAGGGATTTTTCATGTTAAGAACACAGACTTGTCTTTTTGATAGAAAAGAATTGTAATCTGCGTCTCCATGAAACTTCTGGGGCTATAAGTTCTGCTTTCAGTGGAACTTACTATCTGTTGTTCTAAATGAGTAAAACAGATTCCTGGGAGGACCACTAAGTGGTAGGGCGTACCATGCCAGAATCTGTGCTATTTTGAGTCCTCTGTGAACATGGAAATCAATATGCTGTAAAGAGCTTTCTATACATTTATTTGCCCTTCAAAATGCTACTAAATTACTTGCAAGTATTATTTTGTACCATTCAAATACTCTCTAGTAAAATACTGGACTTCTAGTTCATGACTTGAAGCACACATTACAATGTCTGGCTCTGGGTCTTACAGGAGGAAGAAAACGTATATTGTAGCAGCTTGCCTCTAAGATGCCCGTTGCTTAACTCACTTCCTGATACGCACATCTTGTTTACACCCCTGTAGTGTTGTGTGGCAGAATCACACAACAAAATGGTTATTTCTGGAATAAAAAAAATATAACTTGAGACTCCCAAGCTGGGTTGTAAAGGACACGAGGTTTTCACTTTCCTCTGCCTCATATAACTTACTCCAGGCAAAGCTATGGTAGCATGAAGACATGCAAACAGCTCTGAAGGAAGGTTCCCATGGTGATGACCTGCAGTATCTTGCCATAGCCAGCATCAGACTCCCAGGCATGTGAGTAACTACGCTGGAGGCGGGTTCTCAAGTTTCCATCCTGCCGTCGGCTGATACAGCTCCAGTTCTCAACTTGACTGCATTGTCAAGAGAGACAGTTTCAGTCTAGGTCTTGTTGCTGCTTTCTATAGCATATGGTGGAAAACTGATAGGAAACAGACATTCAATTAATCTGGGAAGATCTAGACTTTGGCATTGGCAGGTCCTCCTCACTGCATCTTAACCTAGTAACAGATGTCACCTTGGGAGATAGAGAAGTATTCTAGCTTTAGCCAATTTCCCTTCTTGTAAAGTCACTAGGGCCATCAAGAGGCTCCACTCTCAAAGGCCCCAACTCCCCCAAACCATTAACATATTAATTTGGGTATTAGTTCTCCAACACACAAGCTTTTGAAGGACACATTCAAAATCTAGTCAGAAGCAAGCCAGTAGCACTGAGGTAAGTTGCTTTCAGATTCTTTACCCACATAAAATTACTGAATGATAATATATATATATACTGTTGATTTAGGTTGTTTTAGGATAATTTTATACACAAAAAATAGACAAGTCCCACCTTCAAGAGATCAGTGCTGAACTTGATCATGAGCAACAGCACTGCATTCAAGAGACACAGCATGGACAGTGACAGCTGTGTTTTGCTTTTGGAAAAGTTTGAGAAGACACCATTGTTGACATTCTTGCAATGCAGTGGACAGAGGCAAATCTCAAAACAAAAGAGGCCAGGAAGGCTAAATCTTTTGTTTCCCTAGCTTAAGCAAGATGCTAGAAAAAGATGATGCAATGAAGTAAGAGTTATACTCAGGCCTGAACAAAAAAAGAAATACCTCATTTTGACAGAGACCAAGAATTTGAGGAGAAGTAGATAGAGACTCTGCATTCCATAAAATTACCTTCCTCACTGCAAGGATTACCAATAATACTTAATTGCAATTCCTTTATAATTACTCAGACAACATCATAGTAAATAATACAATATAAACAAATAAGTTGTTTTCACAAAATAAGTAGCCCACACATCACATAGAGAATAATTATCTGTCATTAAGCAATTCAAGTAGGAAATAAAGTTTTTGAGACTGTTGGTGAAGATTTAGCTTCATCAGAAATGATGAAGTTGTGTTCTCCTTACAGACTGCCTCTTAAGAAGTTCAGTGTTATCAAGCTGATCCTAACATCCTGGAGCACATGAGAGAATATTTGAAAGCAGCTGGTCCAACATATTTTTAAGTCTCTGGAAATCTTTTCATACTCAAAAGGCCACAAGTCATCTAGGAACTATTCATTTCACTGAAGCTATTCTAGAAACATATATCCTAGTTCACGCATGAGAGACTCCAGCTGAATTTCCCTCAACAATTGGTTGAGTGAAAATGTGAACTTTATGTCACCAATGTAGGGCAAAAAAATACTTAAAACCTGGAGCTACAAATACAAAATTTCCTTTCCTTTGTTATAAAAATTGCATATATTTCCCACTTGAAAAAATATTCACAAGGTCACAGCCTGGGGCACAGACAGACCAGCATTAGTTTACCATTAGAAGTCAGTGAAAAAGATTTCATTTTAGAGACTTGACAACAGGTCATTAAAAGCTAAACTCTTTAAATGCATTGCGAATCAATAATATGAGTGACATATGATGACTCTTAAGTGCATAAACGAACAAGATAGTATTTTGTTTGTTTGTTTGTTTGTATGTGTGTGTTTTTACCTTTTCAGGACACGTGGTTAAATAATCTTACCTGCTATTTTTAAAGTCAATGAGAGAATGCAAATGTGCTCTCAGAAAGTGATATTTCTTCTCTTTTGGATTAAGAGCTTGGGGGTTCTGGCCTCCACAAGTCAGGATTTGTGTTGGTTTTTCTGAATTCTGCTCAGTACCTCCCCCCTCCTTTGTGCTTTTACAGTTGTTTACTACTGATGTGGAAAGTTGGAGTTCAAGTTCTCATTTAATTAGCAGCTTTGTTGGGAGGCTTGTCCATTTCTGACCACTTTCTTATTATTATGCCAAGAACACATTAACTTGTAAGGGAAATTAATTTGGCAATGGCATCTACTCTATTTCAGGAAATTGAGGGATGAGGAAGCCTAGAACAGTTGTTTAACTTTAGGATGTATCAGAATAAACTGCCCAGGGTTATTCAATCAGCTTAATTCCAAGGATGCTAATAAATACGCACATACATACACACATTTACATATATCATAAAATGTATGAAATGCACCAAGGACTGAGAACCACTAGATGGTATGGAAGTCACCAGTCAGTGTCTTTTATTTCATATTGACTTCCAAGAACCCAGGTATTTGATGCCAGATGAAGTCTAAATAATTCCTTATATAATTCAAGAACCAAGCTGATCTCTCCTAGGAGAGAATGAGAATCAATTTCCATGAAGGAAATCTTTAAAACATTTGCCATGTGACTGATACCTGTCATTAAATTTCAGGTAAAAGAGGGACCCACTGAATAGCTTTTCCAGAAACTCTCTTAAACACTGGTAATGACGGTCTTCAGATTTCCACTCATTTGAGAGTGAGGACTCCTAAGCCTGCAAAGTTCTACCTGAATCATCCTTGTTAGAAAACTCATTGGAAATGATTCTGCAGCTGCATAGGTAATAGGCATCGAGAAAGGAGTGAGTTCTTCCACTCAGCCCTGCACATTTCTTCATCCCCACAAATGTTGTTTTGTGATTTAGGTCACATGAGCTGCCATATGCTTTCCTGAAGGAGGTATAAGGTAGGCTGTTTCACAATGCCCATCAATTAATTATCTACCCCTACCTTTCCTCCCTCTCTTGAATTCTGACTAGAACTTGGATTTCCAATGGTTGACTAATAAGCAATAGACAATAACTTTTATCTTTTATTATAATGTTTTTTAGAAACATTAAGAATTAGTTGGAGGCAATGACAAAACCCCACCCATTCACGCCTCTTCTGTCCTCGAC
Source organism: Peromyscus californicus insignis (assembly GCF_007827085.1). Taxonomy (NCBI): domain Eukaryota; kingdom Metazoa; phylum Chordata; class Mammalia; order Rodentia; family Cricetidae; genus Peromyscus; species Peromyscus californicus. The sequence goes on from NW_026294525.1 coordinate 57,395,275, forward strand.
AACACCATCAGGATGCTTCTGCTGGCAGAGGAGTAATATAGGTCTCAGACCAGCTTAGACTTCTGATAATAGAATGGCTTCATGGGTTTTGCTTCATTGTTTGAGAGGCACAGCTTCCATTCAGCTTCTTCATTAATACCCTGGATGACAGATGAAATAACAAAGTTCTGTTGGCAATGAGCATAGGAGTTTCTGCAGGATTGGTCCTGGGAGTGTGTGCATTGTTTCTGGGCAACCACTGCACTGGAGGTCTATAAAGTATGAAGACAGAATCAGGAAAGGTATCTCTGCACACATGCCAGTACCTCAGCCTGCAGATCAGGTCTTGTTCTTTGTCTTGGGAGTTCTGTGCAGGTTTGTCTGTTGTCTCAAACAAACGAACATGAAGCACGTTTACACTTTCCAAATGAAAACTCCGACTTTGCCAGGCAACAGAGAGCCACTCAGGTATCCGATCCAGAGGCCTGGAATTTTAGGTTAGGAATTTCAGCATAAGCCAGGAGAGATAAGCTATCTTTAAGACCTTGGAGAGCCGGTACAAGTGGTGACAAGGGGGAGGGGACCCTAAACTGGAGCAGGGTCTGTGCTGGAAGTATCCTGAGAGCAGCAGGAGTCATCCCAAGTAGGACATGAATACAAAGCCCAGATGGTCCTGTTGGGCAGATGCCAGGGGAGATAGCTAGATGTCAGAGATGGCAGCAAGGGGTCATGGGAGGAAGATAAGACTGGCTTGCTGCTTCTGGAATTCCTCTGGTCAGCTGCAGAGGATGAGGCTCTTGTTCTGGGTGACATCTACTCGACACCATGTAATTCTCTCTCCTAATGCTGCTCTCCCACATCAGCAGACACCTGGAGATGAAAAGCAGGGAGTGCACATTCGGATCAGTTATTTTTAAATTTCATTTTCTGAACTGGATGTTCACTTTATGTGGGGAAAACAGTATGAATTATGCAAATCTCTTAAGCAGAGTTCTAGTTAAAAATTCTGCTTTGCAGTAGCCAATATGGAAACCATATAAATATAAAATCATGTGCCGGAGGTTTTTACATTCTGTCGTCTTCAAATGTGATAATTCAAAGTGACAAAGTGGGACAGTCACCAGAACAGGGGTTACAATTCTGGGGTTCTAATTTTGTTCCAGCACAGGTGTAAACTTAAGCAAACATTAGGGATTTTTAGACCATATTCCTTATTTTCTAAGAGATGACTAACTCATATCAGCTAGTAGACATTTGGCAGGAAGCAAATGTGATAATGTGTGGAAATCACTTCGCATCTTTCAAAATCTTTATAGTAGATTCCTTCCAACCTTAAGTTTTTATGATTGTAAAGACGTTAGGGGTTAGCTGGGTAGTTCAAGAGGTAGAAAGAGCCGCTCTGAAGGCCTCTCTGATCTGAACTCAGATCCCCATTACGCACATATGAAGCTGGCTATGGTGGCACATACCTGTAATGCAGGCTGGGAAAGGGATCCCAGCTCTGGCTCAAATCAGTGAGTTCCAGGTTCAGTGAGAGGGGTCTCAAAAATATAAGATGGGCAGTGATCAGAGAGAATACTTAAAATCAAATCACAGCTTGTCCACAGTTGTAACAGTGCACACACACACACACACACACACACACACACACACACACACACACACACGCGCGCGAGGAAGATCATTACATCATTATTTTATGGAAGTCCTTGTTTCACCATCGTATAAGCAATGGACTTGTGGTGACCTCCTGTATAGGAGGTTGAGGAGAGCATCCCTGCTTTCTATTAACTTACCTTATGGTAGCAAAATAACAACCAAATAGAGTGGGCAATGTTACGGGAATTGGGTTAGTGCCGCCAGTCCGCTATCCAATCCAAAGGAGCCTTTGGTCCGAGAGGTGGCGTTTATTTTCAGCTGGCCAGCATGGGTCAATGAGCTTGGAGGACCCCAAAGGAGAGGGAAAGAGTGGCCTGGAGGAGAATAGGCAGGGCGACAAATGGTACTTCTTTTTGGGGGCCGGAAGCGACAGTGGCGGGTGCATTGTGGCGGTGGTAACTGTCTCAGGTTCTTGTGTTTTGTTCGTTAGTTTTATAATAATCAACATAAAAGAAATCGTAATCAGGACACCTCCAGTTAGCCTCCCCAGCATCCTCCTCTTCTCCCATTTAACCTTGTTCTAGATTTACCAGTTAAATACGTTTGAGTCAGATTAATGTCCCATTTGTTTTTATAATTGCTTCAGATCTTTTCACTGGTATATATAATGGCTGCTTTGGGAACCAAATCCATCCTGACCTGTTGGCAGAGTTTTCCTGTCCTGGCAGTGCTCCCAAATAACCACTCAGAGTCTTAATATTAATTATAAATCCTCAACCAATAGCCCAGGCTTCTTACTAGCTAAGTCTTAAACTTAAATTAACCCATATTTCTTATCTATGCTTTGCCACATGGCTTGTGGCTCGTTACCTCGTTTTCTACATGTCCTGTTTCCTCCTTGTCTGCTGGCATCTCCCCTTCTTATTCCCACCAGTCTCAGTTTGGCTTTCCTGCCTAACTTTATACAGTTCAGCTCTTGGCCAGTCAGCTTCTTTATTAAACCTATCACAGAGACAAATCTCCACAGGGTACCAAAGGATTATTCCACAGCACTAATCCAATCAGGATTGCTAGAGCACAGGTTCCTCTCTCTGTTTGGCTTCATACTACAGGGTGAGCACCACAACCACCATGAGAGATAGAGGAGCTACTTACCACCACCCAGAAGAAAACAGCACCAAGATATAGATCCCGGTGACACACTTTAGGTCCACAATAAAATAACACTCCCATCTCCCCAGGCCACAGGCATTTTCCTCATTCTATCCCCACCCAATGCCCTCAGCTGTGTGGGATTTAAGTTTCTCTGTCCTGGAGCCTATTTAGAGATAGGATTAGAACATTAGAAATGGAAGATTTCTTCTGCCTGTACACATCTACAAACAGTGTTTATTCATTTATTTTTTCCTATTGATAATTAATCTGTCTTTGAAATACTGTTTATGTTTTACTGCCTTTTTTTTTATTCATTTCATTATTTGTTTAACATTAGATGAGTGCCTACTTAATGACCAAAGGTTGTAACGCAATGAAGGAAAGGGGTGAGAAGCATCATATTCCCTGCTTGGTTCTGGTATGGGAGGCTTGGTAGCTAACCTCAGAGATCTCAGAGCATTCTGACAGGGTCCCAAAGAGCTGACTAGAGGCCATCTTTATACACACAGAAAAAATGCCTATAACAAGTGAACTGATTTTTATATCTTTAGGAAATGAAAGAAGCTTTCTAAGTGGAAAGAGATAAATCCTGCATATAGTATCAGGAGGGCTTTAGGGAGACTTTTCTGTAGGAAGGAGACTTACATTTGACCTTGAAAAATAGACTTTGGATAAGAAGGGGGAGTCACAAGAAAGCAGAGAGGTGAGGAAAAGCATGTTTTGGTCATAAAATTAGATGTGCTAACCTGTTTCAGGCAAAGGTGTAAATTTGGGAACAGTGATATTTATCTTTGCCTTGCAGAATGCCAGTACACAATTCCACACTTGTTCTTTCGCGCAAATGGAGTTTGTAAAAAGCCTTGTATAAGCTGTTTACCCCTCATCTGTTCACAAGGGCAGCAGGCTTCCATCTGAATGCTGTGGGGATAATTTAGCAGTGTTGGAGCCTGGTTAAGTTTGTTGAAAAGGAGTTCTACCTGTCATGTAGTCAGTCCATTTCAGCCAGGTCTTAAATCAATAAAAAAAAAAAATAAGGAAACCAGGGAACCCAGGGGGACAGAAAGTCCTTGCCATGATATATAGACAAGGGTTTTCCTTAAAGAAGTGCAAAACGAAAAAAAGAAAAAGTGTTGAAAACTTAGGAAGGTTTAAGGGGTGTAAAGTGCTTGCCTTGGAGCACGTTATTCTTGGACCTGGGCCGTTTTCATGGTAACTGTGGTGTTTTATGTTTTTCCTAATTCATTGCTGATTTTATTTTATGACTTTTAGTCAGGGAAATGCCACATACAAAACACACTGAAGAAAATTTCCAATTATAAATTTTAAATATACAAGACAAAATAAATATGTTCATCTCTTGGTGCCCTGAGTCCTGTGAAAAGCTTGTTCCACAGAGGAGCACAGCATCTTTGAACAGGGAGAAGGCAGAGGAGAGGGCGCTTGGCTTCTCCTGATGACAAGTGTTGAAATGAGGTTTAATTAGAACACGTTATAATGCACTTGTCATTAACATAAAGTGCCTTAGGGACTCCTCTGCCATACCAGAATTCAGTGGTGGTTCCACAGCAGCTGGAATGCCCCAGGTTCCTTCTTGAGATGGCATTTTTTGTGAGCACATTAAATGCAACAGGCCTGTAGTGTCATTAACTCCTGGTGTTATTCTCTCTCTGTGTTCCTGCATTGTGAAGGACCACTGGGCACCTGGACTGATGATGTTCACTTCTACCTGGAGGTTGCTTTGCTTCAGGCTCTTGGGTAGTGCCTCCTGGTTTCTCATCCAGCCTCGCCACAGCTCTGATTAAGCTTCTCTCTTGACTGTGAGTCTTTTGGTCTGTACTTTGCAGATTATTTGCTTTTGCTCCTAATGTGGCTCATGAGAGTAGTTGAAGTCCAGTTGTGCAGATCACTCCACCAGCCATCATGTTGTTTCAGGGGCTTGAAATGGGTACCTCTCTATGGACCAGCAACTCTGATTTAATCCTGAGGTCGGGAAAGAATGAATGTCTTTTGTTCTGGCAAATATTTTATTCCTTTTACTTATATAGAATTTGTCACCACTAAAATTCATGAGTGACATTTTGTTTTAGGTAGCAGTATTTGTTGATATAATCTCCCTAAACTGTATCAATAGAAGGCCCAAAGCAGAGGACCTCACACAATCTTGGTATTTTCATTTCTTTATCTTGAAATGATGCACTTTAGAATTATAGTTGTCACTTCATTAAAATATATTCTATAATGGTATTAAATGGAACTTTTTACAAAATTCATCTATATACTAAAAGAAACAGCTTTCTGTGTTAGCAGAAAATAGTTTAATTGGCCAAGAAGCTCGATGTTATTGGCTTTCCAATTTGATTGTAGGCATCTCTACTCTTATACATATAAATAATTCTTATGTGGAGCCCAGTGCCTCCCATACCTGCATATTAAAACACCTGTGGGCCTGCATAAATGCAATGCGATTCAGGAGGCCTAGGTTAGGACCTGGGAGCCCATACCTTTGATAAACCACTGGGTGTTCTAACACTACAGAAAGTCTGGGTTGCAAGGCTCTGGATTCTACAGTGTAGAACATGACTTCATTTATATGTTTAGGATCTGAAGAAAGCACTGTCTAGCACATAGTCTCTGTTTAATATAGACTAGTTGAATTGGGTGGTATGTTAATAATTTGACAAGGAGAATGGTTTATTCTATTAAAAATTTAAGGCTACATAGAAAATAAAGAGATGGTATCACAGAGTGTTTTATTGCTACAGCGCTTTGAATGGTACTGTGTCAGGATGCTGATGTATTTCACTACATTCAACACTGAGATGTTGAAGCCAACTACATACTATAGTCTGTGCTAGGTATTACAGGGACAGTCATGTCTGCAAAGAATGGAATTTGTACTTCTGTTTCTGGAAACATATTATTTGGAAAATAATATAAATACAATTGTCACATTTGTTGTTAGGATCTATCTTTCCATCATGGCTGATTAGTTATAACTACTCAACCAACACCAACACCATATGTGATTTTGCTTGTTGGGAGCTTGTTGTAGCAGAAAAGGCAAGAGTCTTATTTTTATTTCTACTGTGGTGTGTGTGTGTGTGTGTGTGTGTGTGTGTGTGTGTGTGCTCAAACACACAAGTCACTCAAGAGTGGGCGCCTGTGTCAGATGTACTGTAGCTGGAGTCACAGGGTATTGTGCACCATATGATGCAGGTGCTTAGAACTGAATTTGGATCCTTTAGAAGTACAATATACACTCTCAAGTGCTGAGCCATCTCTCCAGCCCCATCAGAAGCTGCTTTTGATGGGTGGGCTCAAATCCCCAAACTTTCTGTTAACAGCTGAATGTGATGATTGTGCCAGAGAGACATTTACAAAGTCAAAACTGTTGAACTGTGACCTTTGATGTACAATAAGCCATGCCATATTTTCAATAGATGATGGTGAATCTATTGGCGAGTCTAATAAGAACCATTAAAAACTATGGTTTGTAGAGTACTTACAATTTTCTAACTAGTTTGTAAGAATTGTTTTCTCAAAGCTGATCTTTGGTATTAGATAACTAACTGGTGTGCTCTTTCCTGGGGAAGATTATTTCTCTTGTTCTCTGCATTACTTAGTTGCTTGTTGTTATTTGTGTAGGGTTGAGACCTTGGGAGCTTTTCTTAGACAGGGTCTTGGGGAAAGAGAGGCATTAGGGGATGGCCTGGATCCAGCCCAGATATGCTCTATGGTTATCATGTGTTTTCCATCCACCCCTTACCCTGTTTGTGGAGATTGACCAGGTGGCTGTATTTCGGTTTGCTTTTGTTTTTGTGAACATATATTATTTTCATCCCCATACATATAAGTAACATTATGCAGACTGAGCAAGTTATATTTAGGAACATATTTATATATGCACATATGAATTAAACAACAGTCACTAACAAAAGAAGTCATGAATTTGAAAGAGAATAAGGAAGGGTAAATGGGAGGATTTGGAAGGAGGAAAGGAAAGGGAGAGATGTAATTATACAATAATCTCGAAAAGTTTTCTTCTAAAAAGACAAAAATAAAGAATTGTTTATCTCATCTTAGTTCCCTCAGACTTAGTTCTCTTAGACTTTTGCTGCAGAGAAGCCATGATAGATGTTCTTCCTTTGCTTTCTTTTCAAAAACTATGTGGGGCTGAGACTTGAAGATAAATTATCTTTCTCTGCATCATCTTGTTTAGAGGACAGTGGACCCATGGTATAAACACAAGCAGACCCTTCAAATGAAATTCTCTTATTTCCCAGTACATGATGCTCTAAGAGATGGTAAACAAATGTGATGGAGACCCCAAAGATCAGTAGACCGTAAATGAGAAGAGAGGAAGCCTTAAGTTAAGTTGGTGATATTTCAGTATGGTAGAATGAAAATCTAAAGAGCTATAAAGGCCTAACACTGAAAAGACAGTGGCTTTAATGTTTTCAACTTAGATGCATAAGAAAAGATGGTGCAGGAGCTGGGGAGATGGCTTAGTCTTTGAATTGCTTGCTGGCCAAGCATGAAGATCCATGTAAAAGCTGAGCATAACAAACATGCCTCTAATTCCAGCACTGGGGAGAGACAGGGGCAGATCCTGAGGGCTTGCTGGCCAACCCTTCTAAGCAAACAGCAAGCTCCAAGCACAATGAGAGACCTGTCTAAAGAGTTAATACAGAACACGACAGAGAAAAACATCTGATGTTGACCTCTGGCCTATATTTGAGTGTGTATGAGCACATGCACTCTCTCTCTCACACACACATGCTTACACATATATACACCCACATGCAAGCAGAAACACACACACACACACACGAACATGATGCCACAACATTCACATTAATAGAAAGTCAAAATGGAAATAAAAGGGCTCCTTGGGTTTATTAATAAAAAAATTATACCATTCATCAGACAATTGGAAATCAAGTTTTTCAATTCCAGAAAAGCAGGTTAAGGCTAAAAACACTGACTTTAGAGTGACCACACGTTTAAAGTACAACAGCTCACAACTACACCAGGTTTGGAGAGCAAATGTGATTAGGAGTTTACAGTGTACAAATTGCTGTTGTGCATCTCATAAGGCAAAATAAAAACTTTTGTAGTCACTGTCAGCATTTAATATCCTTAATTTTTCCTTCCATCAAGTGGAATTCTGTACTGCTGAGGATATGCTATATACAATTACTAGAGTTTAGAAATATATTGTGATAGCAAGCTAATTAAATCAAACATCATTAGAAAAAATTCTAATGAGAATGGTGGGTCATTACTGGGTAAAATGAATACAGTGTGATTTTTTTGAAAAATGCATCCTAACTAAGTGATATAAACTTTCCTTGAATGGTGTCCACAAGCGCAGCATGTGTGACTGCCCTTCATCAGTTGGATCTGACCCATGGATGTTAACATGGCTGGACTACATTCAGATCCTCTTCTGTGAGGCTGAGCAGGAATGTCCTCTTCTGCAAAATGAAGGTTGTAATAATTTTTACCCTTCAGAGTATGGGAGAAATTGACTTGATACATGTATTTTTTTTTTTTTTTTTTTTTTGCTTTTTCGAGATAGGGCTTCTTTGTGTAGTTTTGGTGCTTGTCCTGGATCCCACTCTGTAAATCAGGCTGGCCTCGAACTCACAGAGATTCGCCTGGCTCTGCCTCCCAAGTGCTGGGATTAAAGGCGTGCACCACCACCACCTGGCCTTGACATATCTTCTATGAAAAATATGGGATCTGAGATTTATTGAACATTTGTTATCTGACAAAAATTATTTTAATAGGAACTTATGAAATGTTGGTTACCATATCTAACACCAATAGTCTTAGGGAAAAAAACAGTTTTACCCTAAGAATATTTCTGTCCAAATAATCATACATTTTAGAAGAAAATGGTCATTCCAGTATGTGTGCTGTCTTATTTTTTATCTGTATGCAGATTCTTAATTCATTTAACCTTGGCAAAACTTAAGGGAATCTAGGATAATATTTAATAACAGGTTTATTGAATGTTAAAATTTAGAATAAATATTTCCCCTAAATGGTACAATAATATTCATAATCAAAATGCTAAAATGCCTTCTTCATTGTGATAATTTAAAAAATGAAAATTTATGAATTGTAAGTTCAGTCTTTTACAAGAATTATAATTATTTTCATTCTATTTTTACCCTGAGAAAATTAAATACTATTCAAAAATCTTCCTCATTCTAACCTCTGGAGGAAAATCTAGAGATGTTCTAACACTCTGCACACCTCCTTTGGCAAATTCCAGTAACTAGACAATGCCTTGAGAACCTGAAGTTCAGCGTGGAAATTTCTGTGACTCCCGACTTTGACCTTCTGCTGACAGGTTCTTTATACATTCTAGCATTTCTACAGAGAGGTGTTTTCCTAGGACAGAAACACTCATTTTCTTATTATTTTTTTTTTTTTTGGTTTTTCGAGACAGGGTTTCTCTGTGTAGCTTTGCGCCTTTCCTGGGACTCACTTGGTAGCCCAGGCTGGCCTCGAACTCACAGAGATCCGCCTGGCTCTGCCTCCCGAGTGCTGGGATTAAAGGCGTTTTTTTTTTAAAAGAACCAACCATCACAGATAATCTTTCACAGTGGATTCTTTTTTTTTTTTTTAAGATTTATTTATTTATTATGTATACAGAAGAGGGCACCAGATCTCACAGATGGTTGTGAGCCATCATGTGGGTGCTGGGAATTGAACTCAGAACCTCTGGAAGAGCAGTCGGTGCTCTTAACCTCTAAGCCATCTCTCCAGCCCTCATTTTCTTATTTTTTAATAACCAGGATTTGTTTTCTGTTCCTTTAGTTATTTCAGAATAATTTTAAATTCATAAAATATAACTAGTCCATGAAGAAAGGAGACCAAAGTGCCATTTTCTCTAAGTACTCATAGTGTAATAATTAAAGCTATTTATTATAATCAGAAGTGGGATTGCTAAACCATATGGTAGGTCTGTCTTAAAGATTCATAATTGTATCCAATAGTGTCACATTGCTTATATGTGTTCCATAGTGGGAAAACACACATCTTGACTAACTGTGTATAATGGTTTCTTTCCTCCCCTAATTTTTATCATACCTGTCTTTTAAAAAAGTAACAGCCATCATGCGTAAACAAGGCCTGAACAACAATGGACATGCTGAATTGGAAGGGGAAATCTTATGGGGCCCCACTCCTAAACAAAGAATTACTGACAACTAGTAACTATGAAGGGTAGGAGAATTAGTCCCCACTAAGGTAAGCCCCCTAATTGGTTATCCAATGCCAAATGGTCAACTCTGAAGTCATATACATACAAACAGCACTAAACAGATTCAAGCAGGTTTTATTTATATAGTTATGCATATATATGTACATATGTATATATATACATAAATATGTCAATATTAATTTTTGAAGGCCATGAAAAAAAAGACAGCCATCATAACACATATGAAGTCAAATCTCATTGATGTTTGACCTGCTCTTCTCAGGATGATGAGTCATAAAACCTCTTTATATCTTTGTATACCTAGTGGCCACTTGTATATTTCTATAGTATACACACACCTCTATATTCATTTGCAAAGCTACTAAAAATCACAAGATACAGAAATAAACCAATTACAGTCATACTGATGAGTAAAGAAAATGCAGCATAGACACACAAGAAGCACATCTTTTCATTTACAACATGGATAAAGAACACTGCATTTTCCCCTCAATTAACTCAATAAGAAAAGGACAGACACTTTATAATTCCATGTATGTGAGGTATATAAGACAGCGCAATTCACAAAAGCAGAGAAGGGAATGTGGATTGCCAGAGAAAAGACTCATGGAGGGGCAAATGAAGAACTGGTCTATTTTAAGCATAAAACTATTGTGTGAAATGAATAAGTAAATTCGAGACCTTCTGTAACAGATAGTCTATGCAGTTAACAGTACAGCTGTACATGTATACAATACAGCTACACACACACACACACACACACACACATACAGATACATATGGTGTGCTAGTTAAATCAAACTTAACTTTAATCATTTCTACCTATAATAATGTGGCACTATTGGATAAAGCAAATCTATTATATATATATATATTATATATATATACATATTTAAAGTGTGCTACATTAAGAATTGTTACCAAAGAGAAATTGAAAAAATAATGTACTCCTCCAACCAACCAACCAATCAAGAAACCATAGAAAACCCACAAAAACATAAGATGTTTTTAAAAAGATAGATATAATTGTTTTTTAGGTTCAGTGACAATATTATAGATATGTGCTTAAGTTTAAAACAGCAAAATGTATACATTGAAGGTATGCAATTTCAACATGTCAGTTAAAGCCCAATAAAGTCAAAACATCGAAACAACCAGGAAGCTACTTAAAAAATATTCATGTTCAGGATATTCAATAATACATCAACCAAGTTTTTGATCTATATAACAATCTAAATGTTCATACTATAATATTACTGTAGAAGCAAATGCATTCTGTTCATTGCCAGTACAAATTCCTATGTATCTGAATCTATGTGGGCATTTCTTTGATTATGATGTGAACTTCAGCAGGTTAAAAAAAGTAACAAAAACACATTTGATAAAGTCCTCGCAGGAAAAAGTCGATTGATGGTGGCACTTACGCCATGGGACACATTACCACATAGGGGCTATAAAAACCAAATGTCTCAAGAGGTACAGTTTGCCTAAGTGCATTAAAAAGCCAGGTGTCCATCACGGGGGTGTGGTGGCTTGGAGAAAGGCCGCTCGCACACAACACCTGAAGCACTGTAGAAACATTTGGAGTCAAGTGAGCCACCTGTGTTTTGGCTATGTTTTTCTAGTCACTGACTTATAATCTGCTGCCACTTATTTTAGGGAATATGATTTATGCTTGTTTAAAATGCCATTCCTTAGCTCTGCTGACCCACATCTGTTTGCCTACTTCTACTCCAGAACTGAAATAATAATTTATATCATTAAATTATATTAGGTGTTTAGAAGACAGTGATAATTTGAATTAATTCAAGGAACATATGTTGATTATAAACTACATGCCATACACAGTCTGCCGAGCATGACATGTAGGAAAATACCTTAGGATAATTCAATGTGACATATTATCCCAGCTGCAGGAATAAGCTCCAGGTAGACCTGTAGGGTGGGGGATTCATTCACCTAGACGGTCTAACCCATTTACACCACATATTCCTTGTCATTTCTGTGTTTTCATTTGCACAAATTATGAGTTGACAATTACACCCTTCTTAACTTTGAGACCGAGGGAGGGAAACAGGCTGGTGAGAGCAGCTACAAAAAGCCAAAAAAGTCAACAAATAGTCTTGCTTCTGAGGAACACAAGGCCTATGGAGCAAGTGGTGTACCAAGGCTTTGGTTGACAGGCCTTGAGGGTTGAGGCTCTGACTGTGAGCTGAGTTAGTGCTCTCCATGTTGAGAAGCCAGAGGCCAGTGTCAGAGGAATCTGTAGTAACTGTCAAGGTCTAAAGATGGCAAAACCAGAGCATGCAAATCAGAGATACTCCTATATGTCACTTTCAAATAGCGTAGTCAACAGAAAGATGGTGATGCTATAGAAGTCTAGCTTTGTCCCCAACAGTCAAACAACATGGTTCTGGTATATTGACATATATACGTGTGTGTGTGTGTGTGTGTGTGTGTGTGTGTGTGTGTGTGTGTGTGTGTATAACAAAAGAACAGATTGATGGGAGTTTGCAGTTTTGAGTCTGTGGTGGTTTGAATGAGATTTCACTCACAGTCACAGGTGTTCGAATATGTCTCCCGGTTGGTGGAAGTGTATGAGTAGGCTTAGGAGGTATGGCTTTACTGGAGGAAGTACGTCACTTGGTGGGGTGGGTTTTGAGATTTCAAAGCCACACACCTTTCCCAGTTTTCTCTCTGCTTTGTACTTACATATCAAGATGCAAGTTATCAACCTCCAGACCTAGCCACCATGCTTGCCTGCTGCAATACTTTCTGCCATCGTGGTGATGGACCATTATCTTAATCTTCTGGAAGCATAATCTCCAAATAAGCCCTTCCTTCTATATAAGTTGCTTTAATCATAGTGTTTTATCACAACCAGAGAAAAGTCGCTAATTCCAGTCATCCACAAGAAAAAGTTACATTAGCTTTACCTAATGTCTCCAGACCCTGTTCATATTCTATTATCGGGGATCTGTGACTAACAGTGCCTATGCCTAATCTTCTGCAAAGCAGGTTGAGGACAAAAGAAGTTATTAGATTCAAATGATAATGTCTTAGATTTGGTGATTATCAAAACTGAATTGCAGCAAGTAACAAGTTACAACGGATTGGGCAGTAGTGTGCCTAATGCAGCATACAGAACATGTTGAGTCTTATCTCATAATCTTAACCCCAGCCCCTTGCTTCATTCCCCCTGATATATTAACTGCTCCATTCATACTGTCCTGCATTTCCATTTCCACTACTGAGAAGTCTACTTGTAAATAAGAGTGGATTGTATGCGGCCTTGGAAATGGTGAAAATAAACAATATATGAAGCCCTTAGGACAATGAGGTCAAAGGCATTGGTAAGAGCTGCAATACTGAGACAATGAGTAATTGTTTGGACCTTGTTACTCGACTCTAACAATGGCCTGCTTGTTGACCTCCTACAACTAGAATCTGCCATTACTTTCTACTTTCTACTCCTTAAGTATCAAGAATTACGCAATATTTTTCCAAGTATCTGTTTGATCTTCTATAACATAATTTAACAATATTTTTTCCAACTAATAATATGAATTTGTACCTTCTAAGTCTCCATGTACCATATTTAGTTAGATCAAATTGTTACATATTCCTTCTTATAAGAGTCTTACCTGTTTTTCCTAGATCTAGCCTCTAGCCAGAGAGAGTATATTTAATTTTCTGTCAATATCTAGATTAAATTTAATTGAGGGTACTTTTCTCTTTATTTTTCACATATAATCAAAATCTTTAAGCGATTTCCAATCTTCCCAAGAATAAATCAGGGTTTCCCTCTGTCATTGAGAGTCCTTCCAGGCCTGACCCCGGTTTTGCCTCATTGGCTAGCTTTGATGTTTGCTGTAGAAACCAGAGATTCCTGGCCTAGCCTCCTTGCTGTTCCAGCCACGGAGTCACATTCTTCCACATTTCTTTCTGTTCCCCTTTAATCAGCCAAACGCATCTTTTTCCTGACATGCGTTCAAGGTTTGTGTGCCTTTTAAATGCCACTGGGGGAGACATCCATGAAAGTTCCACAATTAAAGCATCAGTTTGCATTGATGTGTTCCCATCTGAAGTTATGAATCAGGCCTTTCACACCAGCAAACTTTATCCAGTCCCAGGATTTTGATATGCTTTGCTTACAGCAAAACTCACATCTAACTTCTATTGCACTCATATGGCCAATTACATGTTATCTAATGCTTTGAGGATTTAGTCTTACAGTTATTAAGGATGGAAGATTACCCATTTTTTTTCTTGATATTACATTTCTATGTCTTGTCATTTAGCAAAATCATATTTGTGAACATGACTTTCCAAATAACCAAAGTAAATTCTATAAAGATAGAATTTTATCTTTTATTCCTTTCAATTTCTGTATGTGTCACACTTGAATGATTTAATTGAAACCACTGCACATTCATTAATTGCCTCCTGGCTCCATACAGGCTGTTATGAAACATAAGAGATAAAGCATGAACATTTCCCTCAAAGGATTCTGTATTTGGATCAGATTATTCTGCTAACATATTACCGTCTTACCAGAAAATCTGATCAAATTACAACCCAGCATGCTTTCAGGTTGAGTGATATGTTTATGTTTAGTTTGTTTTTTAATCACGTAAATGTCTTTAGTTATAGAGTCAAATCAAAGGTAAATCTGAAAAAAAAATTTACTCCCAGCTTGCTAAAGGTCAAGTGTCAATATGCTGCTATCTTGCCAGCAGCTCACAGGTATCTTTTTAATTTTTTTCTTTAAAAAATAAAACCCTTTACATTCCTTTATTGGGTTAAGATTCCTGATATATACAGTGGTATATTTACTGAACAGAATGTTGTGCAGAAATCACACCCTATCGGTCTAGACATGTCTTGGTCATACTTTGCATAATGATGGAGTAGTTCCACTTATAAAATTTTATACATCAGAAAGCTTTGAATTTGGTTAGGCTCAGATGTTTTCTCTGTGTACAAAATATATTTTTCTTGATTCTAACCTTACCCTTCTGCACAATTCGAGATGTGACATGTTGCAAAATCCATGCAACTCAGCAGTCTTATCTTGAATGTCTAGGCCAATATATTTATTTCTGCCCATCAGTCGGCAGCAACTTCTGCAAACCATCTGGAAGAACAATTTATCAGATCACATTCTTTTTCCTCCTGACTTGTCTAAGATAACGACTGCTGAATGAAGCATTATCCCACATTCTTCCCAGAGGAGCCATTTTGGACTCAAATCCCTGAGTTAGTTTATTAGTTAGAAGTTTTTGGTTGGGCAACTTCACCAGACTAACAATATTTAGATGTGTAACTATTGAAAGGAGATAATGTTCAGACTGTCCTTTCTACTTGTTTGCTAGTCTTTGAGTCGCTGGATTCCACAGAATCAAAGGTGGCAGAGGGCTGTCTTCTCAGTGTGCTTCCCTAGGCAACGTCTGCGAGCTTTGTCGCTGGAAAGCAACGATGCTCACAGCGCAGAATGCATCTGAGGAAGAAGCATTTAGGCAGCATCCCTGGGGCATCAAGGTTGTCTATAGTGTTTATTTTCTGAACGTGGCAATAAAGGAATACGATATGAAATCATTACTCAACTACAGATATGGTGCAATCCAATTTTTGGGAAAATGGGCCAAAAATTAAGAGATGAAAACGTGTTGGAATTAATGTGCATTAAGTCCCAAAGATCAAATTTTATAAACACGTTTGAAAAAGTGGCTGGGAGTATTTTCAATGGCTCCCCAAGTTGGACTTACTTCTGACTTAACGTATCCCCACTTGGCTTTGGATCTACTTTGCATCTTGAAGATAGAGACACTGTGAGACATTAGCATCTCTGCCCATAGTTGCGTGTGTATCTGCTTCAGAGTATTTTCTGTGGCACTGTGGATGACTTGGTAGAAAAGATGATACAAAGTGGAAAAAACAAAAAAAAACAGAGCCATGACTTTTATTAATTTCTTATTGTTATATTGATATGTATGCTTACTTCCTGTAAAATACATATTTGTAATCTCACTTAGGAAATTGCACTCAGATTTTAGGTTCAAATATTTAAGAAATTGCTTTTTAATCATCCAGATAATTTTGTGTAGCAGGAAAACTTTTGATTTCAATAGAAATCTTACCACTGTTCTCATTGTGGTTTTGCCTTTTGGAAGATTTGTAGTAAATTTTTTCAGAGAAGTCGGGTACAGTCTGAGACTCACCTATATAAGGACATCTCACCTCATTAAATATTCAATTATTCAATAGTTATTTATCAGCTACATTAAATAACAAAGACATGAATTTGTGCTCAAAAATAAAATAAAGTATATGTCCTCTGTTCTCCAGGTACTCTCAGCCTAGTGAAGAAGACTTCACCCTCACAACAGACTCAACTGAGGGACAATAGTATGTTAAGAGAGAATAGAGAGAGGACTGAGTGATTTCTCCAAGTGGGGTGTATGTGGAAAGAGGAACAAATCAGCACAGCAAACAGTTCTCTGGAAAAAGGTCAATAGTTCATAAGACAGTGCACTAGAAATGCTTTAATCCCAATGTATGGCAAGTGTGTGGTCCACTGAAAACAGCAAAAACCCTTTTCAGTTTCTTAACTGTTTGAGCTTCTTATGGAGTCCTCCATACTCCCTTCTCAAATGCACTGCTGGAATGCATGGTATTGTCAAGAGAACGCAAATGATAAGCTTTTGTACAAGGAAGACAAGCCCTTATATGAATTTCCATGTGGTGTTATAGCCTGGCTGTGAGAGGCAATCCTGACCTTCACTGGAACCACACTTGGTTGATGTTCTCTGTGGGAAAGCAGTCCTGAATGTAAAACTGGGCTAGGGATATGGCTCAGTGGCTGTGATGGTTAGCTTAATTGACAACCAAAAAAAAAAAACCAAAAAAACAAAACAAAAAAAAAAAAAACCCATACAATCATCTGAAAAGAGAATCTGGCTGAGGGACTGTCTAGAGCAGGCTGCCCTGCTGGCTTGTTTCTTGGAGGATTGTATTGATTGTCTAAATTTATGTGGGAAGACCCAGCCTGAAACTGTGTGACACCATTCCCTGGTTTGTGGCCCTGGTTTAACAGCAAAGAGAGCTGGATCAGCAAGATCTTGCATTCATGTGTTTCTGGTTTTGACTATGGATATGACTAGCTGCTGAAAGCTCCTACCACTGTAACCTTTCTACTCCAGTGGACTGTGATCTGGAACTGTAAGTCGAAATAAACACATTTCTTACCTATTGTGGGATATTTGTACACTGTGTGAAAATGTATTGTTGTGATGGGTGTAATAAAGAGCTGAATGGCCAGCTGGGCGGTGGTGGCACACACCTTTAATTCCAGCACTTGGGAGGCAGAGGCAGGTGGATCTCTGTGAGTTCAAGGCCAGCCTGGGCTACAGAGTGAGTTCCAGGAAAGGCACAAAGCTACACAGAGAAACCCTGCCTCAAAAAATCAAAAAACAAAACAAAACAAAACTGAATGGCCCATAGCTAGGCAGGAGGTATGGGCAGGACTTCCAGGCAGAGAGAATTCTGGGAAGAAGAAAATTGAGTCACCAGCAAGATGCAGAGGAAGCAGCATGAGGAGTTTGGAGATATGAGGTAATTATAACTAACAAAGGTTATAAAAAAGGTTATAACTAACAAAAGAAAAACTATATACAAAAGTACAATGACTACATACAATATATACAAGTAATAAATGTCTAAACAATGTCTAGTCCATTTGTATTTGACAAATTCAGAGAAAATAATTTCATTATCTATCCTACTTTGTTAAGTCCAAAATGTATCTAATTCACTTTCTATCCTAATTAATCTTCAACTATAACTAACCTTCAACTATAACTAACTAATCTTCAACTCTCTCAGAGACCCAAGAAGGAAATAATATTAGCTAACAAAAATAAAAACAGAAAGTGCATGCAAGCAACTTCCAAAAAATTTGTGAGTTGACAGAAACAGCCAGCTGCCTGGACAGTCACCTGAGGTTTCTCCACAATGCTGGGGCATCATCTTCAGCCTATAGACTTAGCATATCTGACAGACTCATTTGTGAAGTAGGATGTACACAAGGTCAACAGTTCAACCTCACATTGAGTGAGAGCTGTCCATGTACCAGAAACATCTGAATTCCACTAGTGTCATGTCATGATTCAGGATTTTAAATTCTGGAAATTGTTGATGGTTTTTTAATTCAACTGTCCATTCTTCTTGGCTGTGTATATATGGCTTCATCTCAGCATCCCGTTCTTCTCCACATCCCTCTATCAAATGCCAGTCTACTACTGAGAGGCATGAGCTTAGTTACTCTTCAAGAATAACTGTTTCAGCTGCTGTTCCATTGCACATCAGAAGCCATCAGCCCACTGCCTGTTCAGCTGCCTTCAAAGAAAAGCACCTTTTCCGAATTGCGAAGGCCACTTCAGGTGCCATATTGTCCTGGCCTCAGAAGATGCCTTTTGATAAACCATAACCACACTTGTTTTGGCAAGAATCAGTAGTCCTTTGTTTCATGTCCTGTCTGTCCATTTTTTCAGCAGTTGATTCGAGGATACTTTGTTGTCCAGTGGCTAACTTTTGCCACAATGAAAGGTAATATGAGTCAGGTGACAGAATGCAGATGGAAATAAATGGGTTAATTTCAGTTATAAGACCTGGTGAGAGAAGCCTAAGCCAAGCCTGGGCTTTCATAATTAATAATAAGTCTCCATGTCGTTATTTGGAAGCTGGTGGCCCAAACAAAAGTCTGACTACATGTACCTACTTTACTTTTTGTTGGGGAATTGTATCAGAGCAGCAGAAAGAAAACTAGGACAGTGAATAAGTGCTTACTGTGTACCCACAAAATGTTCACCATATGGAAAACTGGGAGCAGCAAGACGGGGGGAAGAGGCGACAGGTGGAGGAGACACTCGTCAGCCATCAGTCTTGATGAGTCAGTGAGCTACACGTTCAGTAAGCAGCTCTGCCTCACAAAATAAGATGAACAGAGCTGAGGAAGACAACGTTGATGTCTGGCTTTCACAAGCACACATACAGGCATGCACACCTAATCATGCACACGTATGTCTAACACACACAATCGCAACTAAAACAAATGCAGACGTGTCTTTGATCCACAACAAGGTAAATTATTAATAGCATATTACTCTTTCTTCTTTACACCCAGTCATAGGATTTACTATTTAATCCTAACAGTCTTAGTTCCAGGTGGATTCTTAGGTTTAAAACAAGAAGTAATACAACTCCAGTAAAGCTGCCATGCTGCTTCTGGAAAGGAATGTCAGTTCTCATGTGTACTCTCCACATTCTCGTCAAAGCACCCTGAGGACAGAGATGAATCCTCTTCCACCTTCCTGGGGAGAGTGGCTTCTTCACCTTGGAGGGGAACAATTAGCAGTGAATGTGTGTTACTTGCCCTTCCTTCACATGTACGTGACAGGGAAGAAGAGAATACTGTGTGATTTTGCTAATCACATGTTCTACTAAGTAAACAAAGAATACTTTAGCATAGATTTTATTTAAAGTCATCACCTTTCATAATTATTTCATTCGGCATCATAATTTTCTAATTAGGCAGTGTAATTACAGATTGAAAATCCTATAATCACATGTATTTAGGTTAATTATGAAAACCATTAATTACTGTTGAACTACTGGAATGGTAACCTGTGCAGATGAAATGCATCTCAAAAAGCAATTCAGGTTTCAGGAAGATGCCATCCAAAAATTTGAAATATTACTTGGGTTAATATATGCAATGCATCAAAGCAATAAAACACATTTAACTTTTTAGTGTTCGAGCAAATTCAATTAGTATTCATTTCATGTTGACTTCAAGGTGCTGACAAAATTATGTTTGGATGAATTTATGATTCATAATTTATGTCTATCCACAGAAGTGCAATAAATGCTTTGGGAAAGAACTAACCAGTGTAGCATGAATCTTAAAAGTTCTTATTAATAAAATCAAACCCAGAGGCAGGTATTGGGGTGAACGCTGGAAGATCTGAGAGGCAGAACAGGCCACAGCCACCTCACCTTGCCAATTCCTCAGCTAATCCTGTTTCCTCAGACTGGATGCCTCTCAGCTGAACTGTGCTGCTCAAAAGCCTGAAAGCTTAACCAGGCTCTAGATCCTCGTCCTCATACCTTAAATACCTTTCTGCTTCCTTCCATCACTTCCTGGGATTAAAGGCTCTTGTTATCATGCCTAGCTGTTTCCAGTGTAGCTTTGAACTCACAGAGATCCAGACAGATCTCTGCCTCTGGAATGCTAGTATTAAAGGCGTGTGTGTCACCATTTTCTGGCCTCTATATCTAGTGGCTGTTCTGTTCTCTGACCCCAGATAAGTTTATTAGGGTGCACAATATTTTGGGGAACGCAATATCACCACAAACCAGCATATATATAATAGCTGAATGTGAATGTTTCCTACTGGAAAGCAATGGAGACAAACTAAGATATTCATAAGTTGTACGTTACTTGCAAAAATAAGCCTGAAATCATTTGCTTATTTGAAAACGTCTTTGCCATTGATAATGTAAAAGATACTTGGGCTTGGGTGAGTAGCTCAGTAGTAGAATTCTTGCTTATCATGCTTAAGGCTCTAGGTCAATTTCCAGCACCATAATAATAGAAAGAAAGACAGACAGAAAGAGAGAAAGAAGGAAAGAAAGAAAGTGAGAGAGAGAGAGAAAAAAAGAAAGGAAAGAAGAAAGAAGGAAAACTCACATTTACAAAGCAATATATAAATTTTAGGAATCTAATACTTGTATTTATAAACTTTGATTTGAGTTATGCATGTTGCATACATTTGGGTAACAACAAATGCATTTTATAGTTTATTTAAGTCATTGAATATACAGATAAAATGAGAATTCATCGAAAAAATACATAATTTGGAAATTTAAACTAAATTCAACCATTGTAAACTTAAAATTAATGTACTCATCAAACCAGGTGTGAGGTAAAGGTAATGTTTTATGAGTCCTTCAGATGAGAGTTGAAGTTATAGTGCATTATCTATTATCTAGCTTTAGATTCTTTAGAATTAAAATGAAACAAAACAAAAGAGACTAAGGTTACTTTGTGTTGTGGGAATTCGCTCCACCAATGGTTTGGGGTACAAGCCCTGGGGCGTGGCCATTTGTCTGTATATGTGACCCCTGAAGAGCAGAGGAAGAGGAGTCGAGCACTGTCTGTTGGGTGGTCAGGGAGCAGACGGTGGGTTTCCACAACCACTGGGCGGAGTGGAGGACAACAGACAGCTGGGCAAGTAGCGGTGTTCATGTCGATCTGAATCTGTGAGTGCATTATCCCCATTTTAGATCTTAATAAACTCTTGATAGCCTTTAACAGACTCTCGTGGCTTTGAGTAACAACTTTGCAAAGTTTCCCATAACAGTCTGGCTTTTGCTTACCTTAAAAACAACGGAGAGTGGGAGCTAGATAGCTTTGTGAGTAAAGCGCTTATTTCACAGGTATCCAGGACCTGGGCTTGGATCCCCAGCGCTCATACAAGAAGCTTATAACTATGTCTAACTGAAGTACTGCAGACAGAGATCTCAGGAGCTTACTGACTAGCAAGAATAGCCCCAAAGGCAAGCTACAGATTCCGTATGAGCATTGCACTCACTGGTGCAACTGGGGCATGATTATAATGAGATATCTGACTGGATTTGAGGCCTGCCTCATAGTAAGGGACCAATGCTTGGTACTGTAGTTAAAGGCCCTAGAGGAGAATCTACTATTGTTGTATTTTTATTATTTATTTATTTATTTCAGCTCCTTCAACTTAATTTTTTTCTGTTTTTTATTGAAAATAGATTTTTAAAAATTGCTGGGTGGTGGTGGCACACATCTTTAATCTCAGCACTCGGGAGGCAGAGCTAGGCAGATCTCTGTGAGTTTGAGGCTAGCCTGGTCTACAGAGAGAGATCCAGGACAGGCACCAAAGTTACACAGAGAAACCCTGTCTCAAAAAAACAAAAAAAAAAGAAAGAAAAGATTTTTAAAAATTGTACAATTTATTTTGCTTATGATTTCCCCTCTTCCAACTCCTGTGACATCCTATCCACTTCCCTATTCAACCAAATCAACACCATTTCTTTATTTCCCTCATTAAAAAACAAAAAGCATATAAAATAATAATAATAAACAAACAAGCCAAAATAGAACAAGACAAACAAACAAAAGAAAAAGAGCCAAGAAAAAGGAACAAGAAACACATACAGGTTCAGAGACCCACACACTTTCAAACACAAAAATCCCATGAAAACACGAAACCTGATACCATACCACAAATAAAAGACATGTAAAAAAAATAAAAAATAAACAAGTAAACAAAGCCCTAACAAAGCGTTATGAGACAACCCTGCTCCCACAAAAACAGAAATTGCCATTGAATTCATCTTGTATTGGTCATCTACTGGTGGGCATGGGCCTGGCCGTAAGAGTGGTTTGAAGAGCTGGTAAGATTCCATTAGTGAACACTAATTTTCCCTTTGCAAGCAGTTATCAAATGAAGATAGCTTCTGGGTTGGGGATGGGGGCTTGTGGACAATTCTCTCTCATCTCTGGGACCTCATTTGGCTTAGACTCATGTAAGTAGGCCCTATGCGTGCGGCCACAGTCCCTGTGAGTTCATATGTGCGTTGGTCCTGTTGTGCATACAAGGCCTTGTTTCCTTGGTGTCCTCCAGCCCCTCCGCCTCTTGCAATCTTTTTACTTCTGTAGGGTTCCCTGAGCTCTGAGGGGAGGTATTTGATGGAGACATCCCATTTAGGACTGAGTGCTCCAATGTCTTATTCTCTGTGTATTGTTCAGTATAGACGTCAGTATTTGTTCTCATCTGCTACATTGTTTCATATGTGTGTGTGTATTATATATAACATGTGCCTTGTCTCTCTTTGTCAAGAAATTTTAGAGGTATTCATGAATAAAATTATTGGTGCATGCCACATGGTACATTTGTTTCTAGAAATACATACAGTCTATGAGTCTATCAGCAATGCATAAAAGTTTTTATATTTGCATATTCTTTCCTACATTTTGCATTTTCCTGTATTCACAAAAGTTTAATAATTGAAAATCCTTTGTGCTTTGGAATAATTTGACTTATATGATATTTGAAAATATAGTATAGAAAGTTCCTATGGACTTTCTTCATCTAGCTTCCTCTAATGTTAACATGACCATGATTCATTTATCAAGACTTTGAAATCAACACTGGCATGATACTATTAGCTAAGGTTTTAATTAGCTCTTATATATACTTTTTAAATTTATGTTCTTTCTCCATTCCAGGAGTCACTCTGGAATACAGCATTGCACATATTGCTGTATGACTGTGTTCTCCCATGTATCATAGTTTCTTAGTCTTTACTCTGTCTCTTACCATAGGACTATTGATGACTGTAGGTAAATTTACTGTAGAATGCCCTTAGTCAGGCTTGTTTGATGTTTTCCTCTGATTAGACTTGGGTTTCAGGTTTGTTAGTAATACAATAGGTGTGACATCTTTTGTCTTCATGTCATTACAAGGCATACACTATACAAACATGACTCTACTTTTCACTGGGATTCAGTCAAGTGGGGTCCATTGTTGCCTTAAAAGTCATTTTCCTCCAAACAGTAAGTTGAGGTGTGATTTCATATACCAGGGAATCTTTTATGTTCAAATATCTAAACTGTCTATTCACATCTCTGTCCATTTTCTTTTAATGACCCTGTATTTTTCCTCTCATCACAAACATTTTGCTATTTTCTAGGAACAAATTCTTTGTTAGTTTTTGATACTGAAAATGTCTTCCATCTTACCTAGTTATTCCTGGAGTTCTTCCTTAACCAGAAATCTTAAATTTGTTATCTACTAAGATTCCTTTATTTTATTGTAGTTTATACTTGAAATTTTAAGAACTATTCCCTGCTGTTAGATTATAAGATAGTCTCAATTATTTCTGATCAAATATAAACTGCTGGGTGTGGTGGCATACTCCTGTGATCCTAGCACCTGGGAAGTGGAGGCAGACAGGATCTCTGTGAACCCAAGGCTAGCCTGGTCTATACATGGAGTTCCAAAGTAACTTGAAGTGTTTAATCCAGTTGCAGTCCATCTTGTATGTTGTTCTAAGTAACAATAAAGGTTTATTATTATTATTATTATTATTGTTGTTGTTGTTGTTGTTATTGTTATTATTATTTTTACAGTGAACCTGTTTCTTGAATACAGGTTTGATGCGTTTGTGGTCCTGACTTGACTGTAAACAGTCTTCTCTAACTGTTCTGCTGCTGTGGCGAAGTCTCAATGATGCTCTACTTTACCCCTGACCTTTGCCTCTGGTGTCTGACTTATATTTGGTGGTATAAGTGTCAAATATCAATCTTTTGAAGGCTAATGTCTACCTATGTTTCTTTACTATCCGCATTAAACAACTTTATCAAATAGTTCAATGCTATTCATAATGTGTCTTCATTGAGTTTACTGATGAATTGAGGGGAAGAATAGATATAAGTATCTGCATTGAAATATTAATTTTTGTCATCTCTTGAAGAAATTTTATTCATTAAATTCTTTCAAGTCTTTGATTTAGTTAATTCTTCTGAAATTTGTACCTATTCATAAAACTATTATTTTTTCTTTTTTTAATTTGTAAGTTTTTTTTTCCATTTTACATACCAACCACAGTTTCCCCTCCCTCCTCTCCTCCTGCTCATCTCCCACTCCCCCTGCCTATCCACTCCTCAAAAATGGCAAGGCCGCCGGGCGGTGGTGGCGCACGCCTTTAATCCCAGCACTTGGGAGGCAGAGCCAGGCGGATCTCTGTGAGTTCGAGGCCAGCCTGGACTACCAAGTGAGTTCCAGGAAAGGCGCAAAGCTACACAGAGAAACCCTGTCTCGAAAAACCAAAAAAAAAAAAAAAAATGGCAAGCCCTCCCATGGCGAGTCAACAAAGCCTGGCACATCAAGTTGAGGCAGGACCAAGCCCCTCCCCGATGCATTAAGGCTGAGTAAGGTATCCTTCCATAGGGAATGGGTTCCCATAAGCCAGTTCATGCATTAGGGATAAATTCTGGTCCCACTGCCAGGGACCCCACAAACTGCCCAAGCCACATAACGGCCACCCACATTCAGCGAGCCTAGTTAGTTCCCATGCAGGTTCCCCAGCTGTCAGTCCAGAGTCAGTGAGCTCCAGCTAGCTCAGGTCAGCTGTCTCTGTGGGTTGCTTCATCATGATCTTGACCCCTTTGCTCATATAATCCCTCCTCCCTCCCTTGGACTAGCCTCTGGGATCTCCACCCAGTGCTCGGCTGTGGGTCTCTGCATCTGCTCCCATCAGTTACTGGATGAATGTTCTAGGATGATGAGAACTGCATCTCAATTACTTCCGGCAGAGAAAACCATTGTTGGTTTTCACAAGCTGATTCGGTGACTATCAGTTCATTCTCTCCCTATATTTTACATGTGCTTTTTGCATACTTAATATTACTCCTTAGGTTAATCAACCTCAATTTTGAAATTATATTATAGCAGGCACTCTTTCTTGTACAGTATTAATTCTCTTATGGAAATTGCATTCTGCCTGCTTGACAAACAGGTACCAGACATAATAACTGTTGTAAAATATGTTCTATCAGAGAGGAGGAAAATGCCGTAGGGAAAATGAAGTAGGTGTGAAGAGAACGAAGAACGTGGAAGTTTGTGTAGTCGTACTGGCAATGACAGGGTAGACGCGAGAAGCTGGCATTTGGAAAATGGCTTTAATGAGGTGGCTCAAAACCACATAAATGCTGAAGAGTAAAGCGTTTTGTCAAGCCATCAGCCACTGCAAATGCCGCAGCACCTGTATCAAGAACAGAATCACAAGGTCCAAGGGACAGAACAGAGGTACCATGGAGGTAACTGTTTCAGCAATACAGATGAGAATGATAGCTTAGGCCAGAAAAGACCGGTGGAGGTCGTGAACAAAATCTATATTTGTGATATATTTTAAAACTCCCCACTTTTCTAGTTTTTAAAAACTTTTGTTAATTCTTTGAGAATTTATTACAATGTATTTTGACCACATTCATTACCCCTACTAACTCATCCCAGAATCACCTCAACGCCACCAAACTTTGTCT
The DNA here is from genome assembly GCF_007827085.1 of Peromyscus californicus insignis. Lineage (NCBI taxonomy): Eukaryota > Metazoa > Chordata > Mammalia > Rodentia > Cricetidae > Peromyscus > Peromyscus californicus. The sequence goes on from NW_026294525.1 coordinate 57,421,386, forward strand.
TCTTTTTAAAGTCATAGAGTCCAATTTGTTGCTCAAATACTCCAGGGTGTGGGGCCATCTCCTTGAACATGGGCAACTTACCTGGGGTCATGCCCTTAAAGAAAACTGGCTTTCTCTCTCTGAGAGGTGATCAATTGCCAGTAGCTCCTCATCTTGGGGTGGGACTTTATGACCACCATTCTTTCTCATGTTGGCATTTGGTCCAACATGAGTTTGTCCACATCTTTACATATTTTCCTAATAATTGTGAGTTTTCCTGTTCTGTTGTATCTGTGAAACTCTTCCATGGTAGTCATCCGATCTCTGGGGCTTACAGTCTTCCCACCCCCTCTCTGTGATGATCACTGAGACTTGGGAGAAAGGGGTATGTTATAGGTGTCCTAATAGGATTATAACGCTAGCCATCCACAGAGCCTGCTTAATGATCAAAGGAATTTATTTGGGGGTTAACTCTCAAGACAGAATAAAGAAATTTGTTGCAGGATCCTGGAAAGGTGAGGGTTCTCTGGCTAGTTCTGCCCTGGTCTGTATCAGTATCCAAAACCACTAGGTAGCGAAGAGCGAACATACATCCATTTCAGGTCTTCAGGCTCCTTCAGCGGCCACGCCCCAGGGGCATGTACCTTAAGGTCACAGGCAGGTGTAACGTAACAGCTACCTGCTACCTCACTAGGGGCGGTGCTTCAGGACATGGCTCAAGCACCATCCACTAGTGTCCCATTTAGGAGTCCACTTTCTGTGGTCTCTTATTCTCTGCACATCCACCAGTTCTAAGTTTCGGTGCTAATTGCCTTCTGCTTGAAAAATGAGCTCCACTGATGAGGGATGAGAGATGCATTAATCGATGGGCATAACAATAAGTTATTAGGAGTCACTTTAATATATGTCCATTTAGCAGACTATTAATAGTAGATCTCTCCAGCCTCAGGTTCTTTGGCCCTGTAACAGAGCCAGGTGCGGATTTCATTTGTGGAGTGGGCCTTCAACCCGTTCAAATAGTTCTGGTTACTTGCATGACATTCCCGTTCCCATTGCACCAGTGCGCATGTCTTGCCAGGCCAGTGGCTATTTCAGCTCACAGAGTTCACCACTGGGAAAGACTAAGAATTGCTTTGCCCTTCTGGTAGCATGCACAGTAGCATCCAGCACCATGAAAGACAGCCAGTAGGAACGAAGCTTCCAGGTTAGTGCCCGTTTGCTTTCTCTACACTCTATTATGGTGATATTTCATTTGTACTGAAATGTGATTTTATTTGTATGTTAATAAATAAAGTTGCCTGGGGGTCAGAGCTAATAGCAAGCCATAGCAGAAGCCAGGAGGTAGTGGCGCACACCTTTAATCCAGATCACGTGGCAGACAGGTAGTGACGAGGAGGTCATGTGGTTTGGGTTAACAACCAATGAGAAGGCAGAACAGAAAGTCAATAAAAAGACAGGTAAAAAGTAGGTCGCTTGCTGAGGGGAAGGACAGCAGTAGCAGGAAGGGTAAGAAGAAGGGTTTTTAGTGTCAGCTCTTACTACTGCTCTGACCTCTTGGGCTTTTAACTCTGCATTTGGCTCTGTGTTTCTTATTTAATAATAAGACTGCTACATCTACACTCTATGACTCAAATATGTGCTATTTTTCAGCAATAGGACCTTACAATCAAGTTCTAGAGGGTGGCTAAGAGCAATAGTAACACCCGGCGATACTTGCAAGTCTATGTCACTACGGGTTTGCTGTGTATTGTTTTTAATTATATTGAGACAGGTTTCCTTGTATCTCTAGACTCTCCAGGACTTTTGTTATGAAGGGAGATTAACTTTTCTCCATCTAATGAGATGATCATTTAGTCTATTTGTGGGGTAGATCATGTTTATTGATTTACATATTGAACCATCCCCGTATCTCTGGGATGAAATCCACTTGGTTATGGTGGATGACCTTTGTGATGTTTTCTTGAATTTAGTTTACACATCTTTTATTGAGATTTTTTTTCATGTATATTCACCAGGGCGGTTGTCCTATAATTCTTTTGTGTCTTTATCTGGTTTAATTGGCAGTGTAATGCAAGTTTCATAAAACTAATTTGGAAGCATTCTCTCCTTTGGTATTTTGTTAGGTGGTTTGAGAAGTATTAGTTTTATCTTTAAAGCCTGGCAAAAATCTTCAGTAAGTCCAGCTGGGCTTTTTGCTATTGTTTGTTATCATGTTGCTTTGTTGATCTGTCTATCTTACTTCTTGGATTGGAGCTGGTTTAACATTTTGGCTCTTCTTGGTTTTACTTGAGTATGTCATGAACACGAAGAGATTCATCCATTTCTTTTAGGTATCCAATTTTGTGGAGTACAGCTTTTTGAAGGATGTTTTTACATCTGTGGGTTTCATTGGTGTCTATTATAATCTCTCCTTTTCCATCTCCAGGTCTATTAATGTGAATCCTCCCTTTCAGTTAATTTGACCAAAGTTTTCTAAATCTTGTTAATCCTTTCAGAAAACCAACTGTGTTATTTCTTTGATTCTTGGTATTTTACTTTTTAACTGATATTAAAGAACAAACACTATAGTACTAATTGTGTACCAGAAATGTTTTTATACATGTATACATTGTGAATTGTCTAAATCAGGTTACGCTATTTATTTTCATAATATTTTTTATTTTATTATGGTGACATTGTCAAAATACTTTCTACTAGCTTTTTTGAAATGTACTGAATATTGTTTATAGTTGTCATGGTTATGATTGTTACCAGTGTTATCTATACTTGTCATATTATGCAACAGCATACAAGAACTTCTAACATAGAACTCATTGATCAACCTTTCTGTACCTCTCCCACTTCTGACCCTCTTCCTCACAGCTAACCTCTATTTTGCTCTTGATATTTGAAATAAAAATTTTCAAACTGTACATATGAATTACATATAATACTTTCCTTTGAATCTGGTTTATTTTTACTTAGCATAGTAATCAGTTCTTCTGTGATGCCACATATAGCAAGACTTTATTTATTTATTTCCCCTCCTTCCTCTTCTCTCAGCCTCTCTTATCCACTCTTATCCACCTCCCCTCTGTCTCCAGCCCCAGTCCACTCTTCCTTTGTTCTGTTCAGAAAGGGGCAGGTCTCCCATGGATATCAACAAAACAAGGCATATCAAGGTAGGACTAAACCCCTCCCTTTGTATTAAGGCTAGGCAAGGCAACCCAGTATGAAGAACAGGTTTCTGAAAGCCAGCAACCTAGGCCCTCTACATATATGTGATATTATTTATTTTTATAGGTAAATAGTATCACAGTTTGTGTGTGTTCTCAATTTTTTTGACCCCTTCATCATTTGATGGACATTTATGGAGTTTCTATTTTTGGGCTACGATAAATTATATTGACGCAAACATGGGAATGCAGACGTCTCTTTGTTGTTTTGACTTCATTTACTTTGGTCGGATCTAAGGTAGTGGATCTGCTGGGTCAGCTGCTTGTTCTAATAGCAAATTTTGTGGAATCTCCTTGTTATTTTCCATACTGACTGAACTAACTTACATTCCTACTGTGTGCTGGGATTTCCTTTTCTCCACCTTCCCACCAACACTTGCTCTTTTTAATGGTTTTTGATAGTAGTTACTTAGAGTAAAGTGAGACGTTTTGTTGTGCTGTTTATTTGCATTTTCTGGTGATTTTTAAATGTATTCTAAACTGATACATATGAAATTAAATGTGTTCCTATTAGTGAAGTTCCATGTGGTGTTTCAATACATGTTTATACTGGGTAATGTTCAAACCCAGATAAATAATTTAGCTCTTCAAACATTCATCATTCCTCTTTGATAAAAGCTTTCCAAATAGCTTTCCTAGTTTTTGAAACATACATAACTGCTCTCTGTTGTGATTCCACCATGCAACAGCACTCAAGAGATTTCTACTGCTGCTGTTCCCACAGTTTTGATGTGATTAACATTGTCTCAAGTTCATGTTTGAAAATGATGTTTAGGGTTCATTAGTGCTATGGTTTGAATTTGAAATGTTCCTCACAGATCATGCCTTGAACCAGTTGTCCTCACAGGATGGCACCATTTTTAAAACTGTGGAACCATTTTTATCTTTAAAATATTTTATTTGTGTGTGTGTGTGTGAGAGAGAGAGAGACAGAGAGACAGAGAGACAGAGACAGAGAGAGACACAGAGAGAAACATAGACAGAGACACAGAGAGAGACAGAGAATATGAGCTTGCTTATGGAGGTCAAAGGATAATTTGTGGGTGTTAGTTCTCCCCTACTTCCATGTGGATCCTGAGAACTGAAGGAACTCAGGTCATCAGACTTACCAGTAGATGCTCATGGAACCATCACTCCAGCCCAGACCATGGAACCATTGGAAGACAGGGCCTAGCAGGGTGCTAGGTATCAGCCGTTGAAATTGTACCTGGGCGTGTTTCATCCTTACTGTGAGGGATACAGCATCCTCCACATGGTCTTGTAGCCATGGGCTAAGATGATCTGTCATGTCTTTCCTGTCTCTATGGAATGAATCCTTATGATGTTCTTAGCAAAAATAAATTTTTCTTATTATAAACCGTGTCTGCCAAGCATTCCATCACAGTAATGCAAAAGCAACTCATTTATTTATAAAATTTGTAGTATCTACAAATATATTTTTTCTCTTTGTAATTTCTGCCCAGTAAGTCTAAGAATTGCACATGTGAAATAGAAACTAAGGAACACATATGAACACATGTGTAGATCCATAAGAGGGAGAATGTTCTCTATGCCTGTAAGTGGTTCAAGATAATTAGTAATGAATGTATTACCATTGGGCTTGCTAAACTCATTATTTATTTTCAGTTTGATTGTAACACTCAAATATTTCCCACTTAAGTGAGGTAATAAGCTTAATATAGGCAGTTACTTGGTTTAGTCCCTCATTTGTTCTTCTTTGACTATGAGATGTTAACCCATGACACAAGAGAGGATGTGAATGATTGACACCTGCGTTCTATTCTTCCTAAAGCTCACGGTCACCAGAAAACTCCTGTTCTTTTCTTGCTATCATATTGTTGCTATCTCCCCAATTCTTGTCAATACATATTTTTGGAACGAAATCTCTCTGGATTTGATTGTGAAATACCTTATATTTCTTCTTTTCTGATAACAAAGCTCCCCTATCAGGTGGAACTTGGCATCTGTTTGATGGAAATGACATTTAATTCAGATCATTAGCTTTCCAGGAATTAGGGTGTAAAGTAGGACAAATAGACTTTCCTGTTTAGTCGTGGGGTAGGCTACCTTGGATAATGGGCATGTTGACCAGAAAGAGTTAATGAAGGAAGAACTCTTAGATGGGAAAAGAAAGGAGAGCCGTCTAAAAGCAAGGTTCTGACTGGGACTCAATACTATCAGTCCCAGGGGCTGAACTGAATATCTAAGTCAGCATGCTTTGAAGCGTGAACCTAATTAGTCTTATCAATACAAACCAGGACTCAGATATCGGGATAATAACCTCAAAGATCAGAGAAGCAGAGGAGTAACCACCAGTGACTTCTTACCTCTCCGGATCTTCTGACCAAAAGGGCCAAGATCCCGTCTCTGCTCTGCCTTATCACTTCATCTCTCCACCTTTCCAGTACTGGGATTAAAGGCATGAGCCTCCTAAATGCTGGGATTAAAGGCGTGTGCCACCACCACCTGGCCTCTATGGTTAACTAGTGGCTACTCCACCCTCTGATCTCCAGGCAAGCTTTATTTGTCAGAACACAAACAAAATATCACACAACAATGATTTCTCTAAGGCAGCAGGGAAAGAAACAGCTAGGAATTCAGAAGTCTGAAAGAAGGGGGGTGCTTTCTTTTCAAGTCAACTATTTAAGCAAAGAAATACTCCAACTGATCTCATGTTTCATTTTAAAGTTATGGGCTGTTAGGGAAAATATCTCAGGGAAAGCACTTGCTATTCAAATATGAGGACTGGGGCCAGATTCCCTGGAAGCTGTGTGAAAGCTAGGCATAAATGGTGGGCTTCTGTAGTCCCGACACGTGCAAGGCAGAGACAGGGTCCTTGGAGCAAGCAGGCTAGCTGAACTAGCCAGAATTGACAAACTTTATGTTTAGAGAGAGACACCCTGTCCTGAAAAATAAAGTAGAAAGCAATTAAGAAAGGCACTCAAGGTCAACCTCAGGCCTCCATGTGCATATACACTCAAGTGTATATACATTTGCACATATGTATACATACATACATACCTGTGCACATGCATACCATGCACACATATACATAAAATTATGGAAATATCTTTTATCTTGTTCTTCACTGTGGACTCATAGGACATTATTATTATTTTAATTGAAGCAATATGGTGACAATTTGGGACTACCCATAGTTTGCTTGTAGTATCTATTTTTCCCTGTTAAAAATTCAATATTAACTCTGGATAATCTTGCACCTAACTTTGTTAGTGATGGTATTCAAAAAGGAACTGCAAACAACAGAGCTTCTTCTAGCATAAAAGTAGGCTATGATTTGCTTCTTCCATTCATCTATTCTGCTGTTGTCCACTCATGAATAGCCTTGAACTAACTCCTTTAAAACTGAGCCACTCTGTATATATACTTGACTTAGCTTATAATGAAGACAGAAATCTCTATGTTGAGTAAGAGTGTACAGTCATATCACACTGGTATTCCTCTGTACACTGTTGCCGTGTTTCTTAACAACTAAGTTGCATGAGGAATATGAAATATTTTTGATATAATGTCTTCATTAAGAAGATGAGCTCTTACAAAGCTGATACTCTGCTTTGATATAGTGACAAAATATTAAGCTTAAATGAACTATTTATGTATCATTTAAAAATAAAGAAACAAGGATTAAGGTGGATGATAGATTTTAAGTACAGCTTCAATCTCTGTAAGCTATAGTGAAAAAAATCAGATTATTCAGAAAACATTTCCAGTACAATTGTTTTTAAATTTATTTTTATTTTATGTATGTCAGTGATTTGTCTGAATATATGCATGTAGACCACTTGGGTGTCTGATACCCCTAGATGCCAAAGAGGGCATTGGATGCCTTGGATCTGGAGTTTGAGGTAGCTGTGAGTCACCATCTGGATCCTCTCTGAGATCATGGAGCATTCTTAACTACTGAGCCATCCATCTAGCTCAGGTGTCAAACCTTAGACTTAATCAATTTGCTTTTGTGCCCTCCCTACACTTCTATCCCCTACCCTAGGTATACGTGGTGCTGCGTGTTCCCATGAGTTTCATTTGAACCCTACCTTGATGTCTGGGATAAGTCAAGCTCTGCTTAGAAGCATTTCTCTGAGCCCCTCTGCAGAAATGCAGCAGAGATGTCCTCAGTACTGACAGCGCCCTGCCCTGCTTTCATCCAACATGGACGAAAGAATGATCTCCTTCGTTTTAACTGCCAACCATGTCCCAGGTCGAACTCCAGGCTAAAAATCAACTTGAACCCCATTTGCTTTAATGTTAGAAATGAAAACCTAACTTAAGGACCAAGATTACAATACAGACTCAGATGCCTTGCTTGGAATTAAGCCAGTGTTTTGAATTTGAAGGGATCACTGAAAAAGTAACATTGCCTGAGGAGAGAAAATCCATTTTGCTAACCCAGGAGGGGAACAGGGTTTCCCAGCCAAAGTAAAAAAGTGGGCAAAAAATCTAAAGCCAATGATGGACCTATTTGTCCCTGTATCATCTTTTCTATTAGAGAAAGAAATCCATCTTTAATGATATGATGTACAGTAATATGACATTAGCATCATAAATCATTAATGGCATGCAGTAATATGACATTCAAGAATATGATAAATCATTAATGACGTCTTTCAAATGTCCATCATCATCTCCTCCTTAGAAAATGATCTATCCTCTGCTAGAGAACTCCTCTGCCCTCATCAGGATCCAGTCTCCTCTCCCTTTCCTGGACATCTTTGAGGCCTTTTATTCTTAGCTAATGATAAGCAATAGGTATCAAAGGTCACAGACCGAATTCTTTAAAAGGCATTCTGTAAAGTTTGATGACTTAAAGACACGACGAAGTGATTGCTAGTCTTGGGAGGAGATCTTTCTGTCTCCTGCACTGAAGTAAAATCCAACACCACATAGTGAGGATTTGGTCAACTATGATGACTTCACTATGGTTGTGGTCCCACAAGATCGCAAAGAGCTGAGGAATTCCTACCTCCTAGTGTTTTTACTGTATCCTCTCCATGTGTACTTACGTTCAGATGCATAGGTAGCACTGTGTTGCCACTGTCTGAACCATTCAGTACTGCGACAACCCAGAAACAATAAGCAGTAACACTGCAGTACCAGCACACCTAGATATGTAGGAAGCGGTCCCATTAGATGGGTAAGATCACACCGACATTCAAATAATGGTTGGGATTGCCTGGCGATGCATGTCTCAGAATGTACCCCCATCATTAAGTGATTCATGGCTGTGATTCACATGCAAGACTTTTTCTTCCTCTACTTCTGAGATGTTCTACTTTATTCATTATTTATCCATAGCCGTTTCTACCACACTGGGCACAGGACCCTGGGTACTGTGTACAGACACACTTACGAAGCTGACCCTGGATTCAGGAACCACTGGAAGACAGCAATGAAAACAGATCCTAATTTTTACCTTCCTCTATGTGACAAAGCCCTCAAACATCTGTAATTCCATCATTTATCCACTGGTGTCCCCGTGCTTTCTTACTGTCCTCAGAGGTATAGTGGTACTTGGCCTTTGAGCCTCCGCATGTTATCATCCCTGCCCTTCACTTCTGAGTGAGTTATACAAAATTTAACTTTTTGGTATCTTATCTCAAATTCTGTTTTTTCTATAGTTTTCCTTCATGATTTCTCTCCCACCTCATACCATCTATTTTTATTATGTCCCTGGTGGTATTCAACTCAGCAGTTTATTTAATCTGTTTTCTATGCAGTCATTTACATTTGAGACCTCTCTATCCCTGAAGTGGCTGTATGTTTCCCAGAAACTGGCTTGAACAAAACATTAGTGTTCTGGGGATAAGGGCAAGGGAGAAAACCACAGCAGGAGGCAGAACCTCTCCAACCCTTCAACAGGATTCTGAGGCACTAGGGAATGCCAGTGTCTGCGTCCTGTGGCAGTGGCCTGACCAGAGCTCTTCTAAAATAATTTCCATGTGTTCCCATGCAGGAGTGGGTTGACATCCCCGGAGCTTGCTCACTTCTGTACGGTTCACACTAAAAAAAAAGAGGAGCGTTGTGGCAGATTTATAATTCCACCTCATCAAAACGCCACTGCTAAGGCCAGTTGAGAAGCTACACACCAGGCACACACAGAGAAATCTGAGCCCTGGCTTCTCCTTTACCTCTCCGCAGAGGACCAGGGCTCTGAGAACAGACTTGGGTAACTTGGATAAATGGCTATGACTATTAGGACAAAGGGGAGTCATATAGATATCATGCCACCTGCGTGCATTTATGTACATCATATTAGGCAGCGGTGCTGTGCGGATGCTTCACCACATCCTTTTCCAGACACTCTGTAGGCAGTTCAATAGCTCTTAGCTGTAAGTACTTATAATTATGCACAGTTGAAATCTCAGCGAGCCACTCTCCTCCCGGCTGCAGTCTACAGGAGGCAAACATATAATACATTTGCTTCTCCCCATGCATTTTGACAAGTTTCTTAAAAGGCATCAAGATAATGTTTGCATGCATTATGTAGCTAGAAGAATGAAAACCCCATTACAAGATCTGAAATTACTAGGCTCTCTTAACGTGACATAAATCAGGCCCCGGCTGACATCCCCACTTCAAGTTCTCATGTTGCCGGCACCAGGCAGAGTATGCAAATGCAGCTCTCCTTCTTCCTGGCAGAGGGCAAAGCTCCAACAGCAAGATTTAGAATGCAGCCACGTCTGATACCCAAAGATAGGAAAACACACTGTTCTTTGTGGACTCAAGCTAGTGTTTGGGGGTATTTTAACTGCCAATGACCATAATAGCTTCATGGAGTCTTATTGATCAGAGGGTTTAATATCCTTATCTAATGGACTACAGGCCATATGAGATGTTTACAACCCTGGCACCTCCTCCCAACAGCTAGTAATGTGCACTTGGCTATGTGTAATAGGACTCTAATTTCCCTGTGGACCCTGGCACATCCTATCAGAATGTGCTGTTACCGTGATTTAGTAACGCCATCCCCAATCTGGAGTGGAATTGTTTTTATATGTGCATTTGCACACTTAATTGTTTAAAATTTGCCTGGCTAAAATTTTAATGATAATGGAGCATGCCTTTCTTGCTTCCATGATGCATATTTATTTGTTTTATAAGGGTTACTGTATCTGTTTAATTCTTTAAAACATCCTTTACTGGTAGCATTACTGCCTTGGCAGGCCACATTATAGAGTAAACTACTTTAGAAGTTTATGTTTTCTTAATGGTACATAAAATCCAAATGCCAAATGGTTCAGATAAAAATACTGAGAAGTGTAGTTTCTAATTTTACTTTTCTTAGGTTGATCTTAGCCTAAAGGTTTTTTTTAAATATTTTCTTGATATTTATCTTTTTATCAAAATGTGCTAGTTAATATTCTGAGTGTGTACATATGTGTATGTGTATATTTGAATGTGTGTGATGGTTTGGTGTCCTGTTATCAAATGCTAAGATGGCCTTTATTTTAAAATCCATTTTTAAAATAAACAGAGAGCAGCAAAATAACAAAATTCCCCTTGAGCCATCCATTGCCCTATTAAAATTAAATATAAATTATTTTCATTGTTTTACAAGGCAAAATCAGAAAAAAGAGGCTATATTCAAATCCACAATGTCACTTAAGACTCATTCTTCCTTAACTATTTTATCTAGCCATAAACAATATGGAATTAAGTTCTGAGTGTGCATTTTTGCATATGTGCACGCATGCATAAATAGGGCTGGATAGATAAGTATGTGTGCTTTTTTGTTTGTTTGTTTGTGTAGCTTTGGTGCTATCCTAAATCTCACTCTGTAGACCAGGCTGGCCTCGAGCTCACAGAGATCCACCTGCCTCTGCCTCCTGAGTGCTGGGATTAAAGGTGTGTGACACCACCGCCCAGCTTGTATGTGTGCTTTGCATGTGCCCCTGCATTTGTGTTTATGTCTGTGTGATTTTATGTACATGATTGTGAATGTTACTATGCATAAGCATGGATATATGATTGTATATGTGGATCTGTGTATATATATGTGTGTGTGTGTGTGTGTCTGTGTATGTATGTGTTTGGATATATGATTGTATATGTGGATCTGTGTATGTGTGTGTGTGTGTGTGTGTGTGTGTGTGTGTGTGTCTGTTTGTGTCTGTATGTGTTTGGATATATGAGTGTATATAAATGAAAGTAGTTTGTGAGAACTGCATGTTGAGGTAATTTTCAAGTTGCCATCAATTTACTGGACTCATCATTATGTCCATAGCATTTCACAGACACATGAGATGCTGAGATGGAGATGGCCTGCTCAAGACATTAAAAATGTGAGCATGCAGGAAAAAGAAACACACTACATACCAAGAACCACAGAACAATGAAATGCTTTATTTGATGAACAAGAGAGCTTTGGCAGAAAAATAGTATGGATTTATACATTCAGAGGAATGATAGCAACATGGGTAGCTCTGAAGTTGGAATAGAATTTGCCTTTTGGGGAAATGTAGGGGAAGTAAATTAGATAAAGAAAGTCAGCAGAGCGAACAGAAAAATGGAAGTGTGACAGTACATTTGCACTGGAGGAACGGCTGTTTTTATGACCGGGGCCCAGGGTGCATGAAAAGGTAAAGGAATTCAGGTTCCCTGAGTGCCTTCCAAAGGACAGCGAAGTATAGTGCCAGTAAGGGTGAGTTTGGGTCAGTTTCCTCACAGCGCATCTCATGTCTTCTGTTATTAGATGTGTGGTTTTCTACACGGATTTCACCTCTGTGAGCCGTGGCTCCTTTGCAGGTCAGCAGCGGCAGTGAGGATTCATTGAGATGCACTGATAGACTTAATATCATGATCGGTGTATAGTAAGCATCTAATAGATGGCAGATGGTGTCTTGCGCTTGGCTTGGAGATATTAATGCTGGAAGTTTTTGAGCTGGTTGACTACCTGACAGACATCGTGCTAAATACATATCAAGTCACCGAATCTGCACAACAGTCATTTGTCATAGATAGGGAAGCATCCTAGAGGAGTCACAGAGAAGAGGCAGGACCTCACAGGATTGCTTCTCTCTGGAAGTTAACATACTGTCTCTTCAGGAGGGCATCGGTAGAAAGTCAGCCTATAGTGGGAGCCTGGTACATAAGGTAAGCTCTTAAATGATGTGTCAACTCCTTTGGATTTTCTTTCTTCAATATTAGTAAACAAGACTATTTGGGGTTTTTTGGGGGAGCGGGATAATGTTATCATTCATTTAACAACTACATGCTGAACTCAATTAGCAAATTATGCAAGTCATCTTTATTCTTTTTTTTAAATGCAAAACTCTCTTATCTGCCCCACTCTGATACGTTTCGGTTCTGACTTGGCTTTATTAAAGCTTGCAACTGAAGCTACTATTGTAAGCACTGGGAGAGCAACAGTATGCCGAAGGGGTCCCTGCCTTCACTGATGCTGACCCTGGGTGTTTAGTATATTACTGTGACTTTCTTCTGAGGAGGGAACAGGCAATTTATCTAATTAGATTGTCACCATAACACACGCTACAAATGTGAACACTGATGTGTTGTGAGATCAAAGGTCAGGAGAATTCACTGAAGACAAGGAGGTAGGAACTGTTTTCTGTAAGGGAATGCCGCTCGAACCAAAGGTAGGAAGGGAGACCAGCATGTACACAGGCCCTGTGATGAGCAGTAAGGTGAGTGTAAAAGTAAACAGGGCCTCGCCAGAGACAGTGGTGAACACAGAGAAAAAGCCACATGGTCAAACACAAACATGACAGCCACACACGTGGCATAACATTTTCTAGTAGCCACATTTGAGAAAGTAAGATATTAATTTTTAAAGGGTTTTATTTGACTCAAAATATCCAAAATATTATTACCATATACATTCACTTTACTAGTTATTAATTGATTGTGTACTCCTCTGTTTCCTGTTGTTTGAAACCAACATTTCATTTCAAGTTTGCTGTGGGCCTCAATTAGGATACTGGATTTTTATTTGGCATTCTTGACTCTATTTAAATTTCACAGACTTTAGAGATGAAAAAGTAAATTAATATGCCCACCCTGTTATGAACTTGAAACCTTTCCAATAGTTAAATCGAACGTTTATTGTCAAATTTAAATTCAGTTCGTGAAATTGGGTAAAATTAAAAGCTCAAAACTTCAGTTGCACATCACAGGAATCACATTTAAATGTGCAGAAGTCACAAGGAGACTGGCAGGTACCCTGATGCCCAGTGCAGAAAGGGAGGCATGGTTAGATCATGCCAACATCATCCTCATTAAGAGGTCTGTCTTCATTTCAGGTGAATACCCTTGAAGAGATCTTATGGATAGCATGATTTGAGTTTACGAGAGGTCACTCAGCTGACGTGGAGAATTGGCGACCAATAAGAAAAACATATCTATTGATTAAGCTAATTTAGAAAATGGTGACATTGATGGAGAAGGAAATGCATTGTTTCATGAGATGTTTGTTTGTTTGAACAAAATTCACAGGAGCAGATGATGCAATTGAAATGAAGAAAGATGTAAGAAGACCAGGGATCTTTACTGTTGCCTGATCAGGGGAGGAAGAATTTAGACAGGGACCCACTGGGATGGCTTGCACAGGTCTGCAGTTTCATTTTGGGAAAATCAAGGTATGGAATGGTCTGAGTTGCCCTGATGACTACATCTTGAAGCTTCTTCATTATCCTCTGTGGAACCTGGTCTGGAACAACTTCGAAACTTCTGGTGCTCTCTGCTGTAATGACAATGACTTCCTCCATATATAGTCTGGACTTCTTGGTACGTGGCCACCTGATGCACGTATTAGATGGTACACTGCTATGAGTAGTGAAAACAGATCAAGCAAGAGTTCCCTAGCTGCTGCTGTGTCTAGTCTCAGAAGTCCCACACCTTTGCCTCCCTTGCACTCTAATGAAATGAACCCCACACTGATTCAGACAGGGGGTAGACGTCACTCCTCAATGGGAAGACTTGATGGGAAGCTGTGTCCTATACCAACTTCAGAACAAACCCGGGACACTTGCACTTGACGGTGACTTCTATAATCCGAGAGAGGTAATTGAGGGCCTGCTTGGAAGTCACAGGACAGAACTGAGAGGCCAATATGTGTTTACTGACTGTTGTGTTTATCTAGTACTTGCCGTGCGGACAAGAGTCTTGAAGAAGGGAGCCAAGCTTGGATAGCATGTCTTGGAGGATGGCATGCATTTACTGCTCCCCAGGAAGATGGGTGGTAAGGAAGCCAATGGGGAAGCTGCTGGAGCATCAAGATGTGAACGGGTGTCATGCTCGGCAAGGCCGATTCAGCATGGGCTTCAGGAAGGGACCTAAAAGTGCCTAGCAGTTTTAAATCTTCTGAAATACCGAGAAGGATAAAGGTAGATGGATGTCGAGGTGTTTATTGGCAGAAAGGTTGTATTTAAAAAAATATTACTATTATATTTTAAAGCCTGGATACAATGTAAAACATGAGTGCCCCCAAATTGGAAGGAATTGAATCAAGCCAAACTAACCATTGTGTGTTGTCAAAATGACAGCTTCAATTGGACTATAGGTAGAGATAAATATAATAAATACTTTAATTTTTCTTGAGAGGGATATTTCCCCCTCATTCTTATATCTTAAGTTAAATATCTGCATATCCACCATAAAGTAAGTAAGATTTTATGCTGTGTTTTCCTGCATACAATATTATAGGCCCGAGAGTAAAATAATTTCATTAATACTGCTAAAATGTGTTATTAGATTAAAAATATCTAAACACTGTGGCCAGAGTATAGAAATTACTTCAATGACTGCCAAAGTGGACTAGATTTTAAATACTAGGAAATATGCTTTCCATATCTTGGTTCTACTTCATTTGCAGGAAAACTTGCAATGAAAAATTCCTACAGTTTCCAAAAAGGAGCTAGAAGTTTAGTTATTAAAAATCCACACACAAATATCCACACACATACACATTTAATATAAAATATTAACTGCTTTATAAATATATATATTCATAAATACTAAAATAAGACTATTTCATCTTATTATGAGTATATATACTTTTAATGTACATTTTGTATGCAAGTATTTATCAAACTAATATATAATAGCATGGCAAGGGTTTAAAGATTCTAGAAAGAAAATGACTTTTAGACTCTTTCAAAGCTTCTTGTTCCCCTCAATAGGAAGTGATGTTTAATAAACTAAATCAATCTGTTTTCTGTTTCAGTAACCCAGATAAATCCTTCCAATCCCTGCTTCCTTGGCAGTGGTTGAGCTTGGTGGCATACTGTCTGTTTCCATTCTGTCGTTTGTTTCCCTGATCAGTACTTAGAGCTGCTGCTGAGTCAGTGGCAGCCCAGAGGTTTCCAACGCCAGCAGGCTGTATTGTACAGTAGCCTCCCTTCGGGTCACATCCCTGACAGAACCTGGGAGGGAAGCTGTGAACATGGAAAAGCATTTGGTTTTCAGATTAACTCCCTCTGCCACAGCACAAACTGAGACACTCACTGCATTTTCCTCAATGCAGGGTTTCTAAGTAAAATCTACTTAATTCAAATTCAATCTACTACTACAAATTCAAAAGCCGAGATCAGTTTGGTGACCAAGTAAAATGCTGGAGAGACACTGAGTCTACCACATAAAGACTCAAACGTGATGGTTCGTGACCTAAAACTGGGCTCACCCTTTGACAGACATTCCACCTCTTCATCAAGCACACTCAGCTTCAGCCACTTTTACACTCCTGTGAAAGAGAGTGCTTGTGTCTTTGTAAGAAGAAATTTGTCATGATGAAAAGCCAGACCAGTTGCCATGAATTAAGGCATGTGGGGCAATGCATCCTCAATCTTCATTTCCTAAAAATCACAGCTTTAAAAATCTTCTCCTGAGGTGGAGAGATGGCTCAGAGGTTAAGAGCATTGACTGCTCTTCCAGAGGTTCTGAGTTCAATTCCCAGCAACATGGTAATTCACAAACATCTATAATTTGATCTGATACCCTCTTCTTGCATGTAGGCAGAACACTATACATAATCAATAAATAAATCTTTAAAAAAATCATCTCCTCTTTGCTTTCCAATTTGGACTTAACCTGCTCACACTTTCTCTGTCTACTGCAGAGGTGCTTCTTCCTCTCCCTTTGCCTCCAGAGCCCTACCCTCCCTCCCAATAGGTAACTGGTTTACTTGCCCTTGATTACTTGCTGTTGGAGGTTCTAGCCTGCATGACCCACATTACAGAAGATCATGGTCTCTCACAGGATCAATTCTGCTAGTCAGAGAAGAACAGGTACAGTGTGATCTCATATTTGTTTGCTTTTAGGTAGGCAATGCTCTCGGCGTTGGCTTACTCAGTGAGGAACTTTATGAACCCTCTGTGTAGTGTTTCTGAAAACCAAGTGGTGTATTGATTTCCCTCCGGAAGAAGCAGTCTTCCAGAACTGTAGTGTGGCTTTTAGTTATTTTTGTCATGATGTGTTCTACATGTATAACATAAAACTTAACATAAATTTAAGATAATGGTGGCTCCTACACAACTATGTGATCAAAACTACAACCTGGAAATAAAATAAAAGTAATAAACATGCAAACCTAATTTTAATGAGAACCATGATACCTTGTTTCTTTTTTTAACTGTATTATTATTCATTAATGTTAATCTAATAAATGGAGGATATATTGACTAGCATTACAACAGCAAATAAAATAATAGGGTGAGGTTGAGTATAAAATTTTTATTCTTTCTGTTTTTGAAATTTTTAATCAATTTATTTGAGAATTTTACACAATATATTGCAATCAAATACATTGCAGTGCTCCCACTAACTCCTCCCAGATCTACCCACCTCCTCTAGTCCCCAATTTTATGCCCCCCTCTTTAAATCCATCGATTCCAATTTGTGCTGCCTATCCACCAGAGAGCATGGCAGACCTAATAGAAGCCATTCCCTTAAAGAAAACCAACTGTTCTTTCTCTAGAAGCTATCAATTGTCCATAGCTCCTTAGGTAGGAATGGGGGTCTTATGAACCCTTCCAGCACTATGTTAGAATGCTGACTAGCTTCAACTTGTATAAGACAGGTCTTGTGTGGTCTACCACACTGACATGAGTTCATGAGTACAATGGCCGTGTCACGTTCAGAAGACACTATTTCCTTCTGTTCCTCCTTGACCTTTTAAAAGCTCCTGCAATCTTTTTTCTCCCTCTTCCTCAGTGGTCTCTGGGCCTTTGGTAGGTATTTTGACATCAATGTCCCATTTTTGTCTGAGTACTCCACTAACACTTGTTTTCTGCACTTTGACCATTTGTGACTTTCTACATTAATCAGTCCCTTTCCCTTAGGTTTGAGCCTTGCTTCTCTTGTTATGTCTATAAAGCTGTCTTCTTCCTTTGAAGACATCAGCATATAGTATTATGAAAACTTGTATTAAATTGCTGTGCAATTCAATTATTTCTGGAATGAGCAACTTGAAAATAGAATGAAATTGAATTTTTTTTATATTTTTGGTATGATGAGAAGGAAATTGTACTTTTAACAATTATGTCATTGAACTCTGAAGTAACTGATGAATATTAGAAATAGATGCTCTGTTGTTTATGACTAGTAATATTCAAATGCTGCATGAAGCTATTCTTTGTCATTTGGCCTTTATTTGACTTGAACATTTTATTTTAGTATCAAACCATGTTCTTTTCTGAGTAGTCTAAAAGGATAAAAGTAGTGTGTCATGCTCTTATATTATCATTTCACCAGACTTACTTTATTAAAAGTATTAAGAGGTTAAATTATTTTACTATGGAAATACATCAAAAGTGAATTATACATTTAGAAGATACATTTTATATTTACTTCTAATGAAAAGATTCATTATGGGGACAATAATTTAAATTATACTTAACTTTGGCTACCAAATATATTTATTGAATTTAAAAGCTCCTGTTATCATTTAGCATAAATACAACTGTGAAGAAATACTGATGTGTGAAACCAAAGCCTTGTTCTGTTCACCTGAAATGAAGCCAGGCTCCTCAATGGGGTTGATGATGTTGCCATTATCTAACCACAACTCCCATTCTGCACTGTGCCAGTCACCTTGTGACTATGGAACATTTAAATATTGTGTGACTGAGGCATTGAGCTTTTAATTTTATCCAATTTCATGAACTAAATTTAAATTTAACAATGGATGTACAATTTAATTATTGGAAATATTTCAAGTTTGTTCAGAACAAGTTGGGCATATGAATTTAGCATTTCAACTATACAAAGTATAAAATTTAAATAGGGCTTAGAATTCCCAATGAAAATCCAATATCCTACTTAAGGTGCACTGTAAATTTTAAAATGGATATTGGATTCCAAATGGGGTGGGAAACAAAAAGGAAATAATCTAATTAATGATATTAACTGGGAAAATTATTTAGATAGTACTTAGAAATATTCCCATGTGATCCTCTGTGTGTAACACAGGACTCAATTTGCAGAATGTTATGGAGGGTATTTGCATTCATGTTCCTGAGAGAGCTCATACATCTTTCCATTTATCTTTATGTGCTTTTGGTGACAGAAGGTGATGGTTTCATAGGCTGAACTCCATGTTCAGAAGTAGGTTCTGTATTTCCTATAAAAGATTGCAAAAATTAAAATGGGATAGCTTCTTTTTAAAGAATTGTTTGGTAGAATTCATCAAGGAAACTATGTTGTAAATGGAAAGGAGTTCATTTTCTCCTGGAGTATATTTAAGGACTTTGGAAACAACATTCAGATAGGACTATGAAATTAAGAAGTTTGTGATACAGATCAGAGTAAAGAGAATACTTTGCCATACATGAACTACATGGAAGGTTCTAGACACAGTGGGCTTAAGCAAGTGGGTGAAAGAAAGGGCCAGAGGGAGTAGGGAATAGGAAAAGAAGTCAAGAGAGGGGAGGAGAGAAAGAGGGAGAGGACTGTCTGTAAGTATTTTTATTGGGGACCAAGATGGACACAACAGTTGAAGAAAGATGAAAAACAAGAGCAAGAAATGAAACCTTGCTCTTCTGGCCTCTCATCAGGACCAAACTAAGGATATTTCTGATCAAGGACAAGAATCATTGTCACTGTCCCCAAACCATCTGACTAATTTCTATCTCTTGCTCTCAATGTGACTCTAAGAGTCTGATAAGTAAGTCAGAAGTTCAGCAGTGATGCTTAGGAAGATACGCCATTTTGATGTCGTAGTTAGTGACACCAGAGAATTAAGACTGTACTCTGATGGTTAGAGTCAAAACCATAGTGACCTTTCTAAAGGATCCATTGGTAAAAAATAGTCCCCAAGGTGAAATCAGCTGCTTTGTGGTGAACAGCCTCAAGAGGAGATGCACTCCAAGGAAAATCATGGTTGAATTCGGTTTTCAGCCAACTGACAGTTACCATAGTTTCCCTCATTATCTGTATTCTCACCATTCCTCGGGTACTATTGACTGTTACTGTTCATGTAATGTACATCCCCACAAGTTCATGGGTTTGCATACTTGATCCCAAGCTGGTGGCACTGCTTGGAGGGTTGTGGAACCTTTACAATGTGTAGTCTAACTAATAAAAGTGGGTCACTGGGGCAGGTCTGGAAGATTATACCTTACAACTGTCTCTGGTTCTGGTCTACTTTCTGGTTCATGAAG
Source organism: Peromyscus californicus insignis (assembly GCF_007827085.1). NCBI lineage: Eukaryota > Metazoa > Chordata > Mammalia > Rodentia > Cricetidae > Peromyscus > Peromyscus californicus. The sequence continues at coordinate 57,441,211 of NW_026294525.1, forward strand.
ATGGGAGCTCCTCACAGTACAGAGGATGTACACAGCTGCCCTGTCTTCACATACTGCAGAGGGTTCACCCAGCTGCCCTGTCTTACACTACAGAGGATCCATGCAGCTGCCCTGTCTTCCAACCCTTTAGAGGATCCACACAGCTGCTCTGTCTTCCCACACTACAGAGGATCCACCCAGCTGCTCTGTCTTCCCACACTACAGAGGATCCACCCAGCTGCCCCGTCTTCACTCACTACAGAGGATCCACCCAGCTGCCCCATCTTCACTCACTACAGAGGATCCACCCAGCTGCCCTGTCTTCTCACACTACAGAGGATCCACTCAGCTGCCCTGTCTTCACTCACTACAGAGGATCCACTCAGCTGCTCTGTCTTCTCACACTACAGAGGATTCACTCAGATGTACTGTCTTCTCACACCACAGAGGATCCACAAAGCTGCCCTGTCTTCACTCACTACAGAGGATCCACACAGCTGCCCTGTCTTCTCACACTACAGAGGATCCACACAGCTGCCCTGTCTTCACTCACTACAGAGGATCCACTCAGCTGCCCTGTCCTCACACACTGCAGAGGAATTCACCCAGCTGCCCTGTCTTCTCACACTGCAGAGGATTCACCCAGCTGCCCTATCTTCCAACCCTGAAGAGGGTCCACACAGCTGTCCTGTCTTCACACACTCCAGAGGGTCCACACAGCGCCTTGACTGTCTGCCGTGTGCTACATGCCTTCTGACACTAAGAGTTGCAATAAGCCTCCTCTCCCTTCTGTTGTTTCAGTCAGGTATCTTGTCTTATTGACATCAGAAGTAACTGAGTAAGAATTCATGGATAATGTATTGTTTTAACACAAAAGATGTATGTTATAGCTTTAACTGTATATCTACCTCTATGCCAGAATGTCTGAGAGATACAAAGTGAAATAAATGTCTCCTTCCTTCTTTCCAGCATCAAGTCCCATGGCCAGATGATCATAATACAATACAATAATTAGTGAGCAATACATGCTTACATAGTATTAATATCTAAGTGATTAAATGATGACATAAAAACCACCCAAAACCCAAATGCCATATAAAAGTGTCATTTTATTTAAGGGGACATTTAGAAATTGAATCTGTTCAATAGATGAATCAAGAGCATATTATTAGTTGTTTTTATTAAAAGGGACAGGACATGAGCTGAAACCAAAATACCCATGTGCTTAATAGCCATAGAGGTAGCACAGGTCACTGGCCCTAAAAATTATTTTTAATACATAGATACATTAATTCCTCTGACTTGGTGTCCTTGGATGAGTTTGGAGATATGATAATCATCAGAGAAGAAAATTGTTACTGAATTCCAGATAGGCATGCATTACTTCCTTTCTTGGGGCACAAACCTCTGTGTGTGTGTGTGTGTGTGTGTGTGTGTGTGTGTGTGTGTGTGTGTGTGTACAGTAGGGTTGGACTTTGGTTCAAACCAAATGCTTGGCTATCTACTGATTTAAAATAGAACAGACTATCCTTTACAACAATAACAATAACAAAACAAAAAACCAAAAAACAAAAACTCAAAAAGATAAAATCCTGAATTCTTTTCTTGCAAATCACAAACCTGATAAGCCAACATCTGGTATTCCCGTGAAGAAGGAATAGAACTGATAGGCGGCCATGGTAGAAATTCAGAACGTGCTGACTGCACATCTGTGGCCAGTGTGCACACCAGGCAGAGAGCTCCAGGCTTACAGCTTTCCTCCCAGGGCACTGTCACAGAGTTGCCTATTATCTTCTCTGATGCTTCCCAAACTGAAGATACCTATACAGTGTTTTATGGATATTTCTAGATTATCTCATATAACATTTAGTACATGTTTTATTAACAGTTGTAATACATTTTGATTTTATCTAAACAAATATAAAACAAGTATTTTATGGTGGCCTCAAGAAGTACTCATTTTCATAAAAGTATTTTATATTTAACTCTCTCTCTCAGTGTGTGTGTGTGTGTGTGTGTGTGTGTGTGTGTGTGTGTGTGGTCAAAGGAGCATCATATTCATTGGAGCTGAAGCCTATTATAAGCTGCCCAGTGTGGGTGATGTGAACCTTGCCTGGGTCCTCTGCAAAACCAGCATGTACTCTTAACCCCTGAGCCACCTCTCTAACCCTAAGAACTCATTTTAAAAAGTGTCTTGTTTTCCAAAATAATCTGTGAAAAAATAACACAAGCATACAGAAACACCTAAAATCAGGTCACGTTCCACTAAAGCCACACTTGTCACACTTTTGGAAAGAGGCACACAGAATAAGGTCAACATTAGCAAAGCACACGGAGGCACAGTGATCAGGTTTTGATTTCTTTGTAGCTTCATTTTTTTTTCTGAGCCATGTTTCACATCCCATTGTTTTCCTTACTTGAATAATTCATAGTTCCCTCAATCCGTTGTATTTTATAAGCCTGGCCTTCAACTATTGTTAGGTTCCAGAAAGCTTTTCACTCCTCTGTCGATCTAGAAACTATGCGTATTCTTCAGGTCCAGCTACAACGGTATCTCTTTGGCTGATAGCATAATGTAAATCTCTCTCTCTCTCTCTCTCTCTCTCTCTCTCTCTCTCTCTCTCTCTCTCTCTCTCTCTCTCTGTATAAATCCTTAAGTATTTGAATGATTGACCGTATTCAGAGGTCTGTCTTTATTGAAGTGCAGTGGCTTTCTAGTGTCTTGTAGGCATTCAGTGCTTACAGAAGGGCTAATTGAGGTTACAGCCCAGCTGCTGATGGACTCCACAGAGCACTGCTGTAGTGACTTTACAATTAGGGTTTCTGCACAGCAATTTACACCTGAAACGCTGGGATAGAGACACAGTTCACTCAGAATTAATGTCTGCTATTAAACTTCAATTGGTCCTAAGGTGGAGCTCACTCAGTCATGTTAACATGTTTGCAGACCCATGTGGCTGTTCTTTTCGTCCCTTCTTTGAGAGTCACTGAATGGGAGGACTGGAGAATAGCCAGAAGATGAGCACAGAGCTAAGGATGGAACTGTAAATATGTGAACAGTTTTAGGAAGAGATGGTGCATTGGCACTCTCTACAAAAACAAACTACAAGAATTCAGACAGGCCTAAAGCCCAGGGAGGGTTATTATAATCACAAGAAACTGATAACTCAGTATAAATCAGTATCCATCCTAACGAATGTAGTGCCTGATCTTTTGAGAAATATCAGAAAAAATAAAACCCCAAGCTGACTTGTTTTATGTTTGTTGAAGCAAAAACAAAATTGACTTGAGGTCATGGAATGAGAAGATGGCCACTCCTCTTTAAATGGGTATAATGCCAAGCGCTTGTACAGGAGGAATGGGGAAGAAAAGGGAGAAAAAATACATACGATATTGGAAAATCTAAAAATAATTGCATGGTGCCACAGCTTAAGACTACTGCATGTCCACAGAACTGCAGTGTGGCAGAAAATAGCCTGTGAATTTCCTCAGCTTGCTTTTCTCAGACCCCCAACACAAGGAAGTAATTTTGCTCTCGAACTAAGGATTGGAAGGTGGAATGTATTCAATTAGAACAAACTCTTAGGTCTGTTCTCCACATGTGGTTTTTTTTTTTTTAACAGTCTTAATTTGGGTGAAATAGCTTTGCAGAGCTATGGGCTTGTCTCTTTTTTGGCTTGTCTTTGAGGTCATTAGTTTTCAGAGATTAAAGTAAGAATCTGGCATATCAGAGAGTGTGTTTCTAACATGCAGCATCCGAATTCTACAACACATTCAAACTGAACTCCAAAACATGAAACTTCCCCTCAAACTTTGGGGAATTTTGATTATTTTATTCATTAGATAAACTTGTATCCTTTATTCAAAATGCAAAGCACTAATTCTTACCCATCATCTTGGAGGGGGGTGGGCAAGTGTCTCATGGTGGGACAGGTGAAGGAGGGTTTGTTCTGCAGGGCTCTGATCTGGGATGGAGGTTCTTAGTTTCTGTATAACTGCATTTCTTCCCTTTTTCTAGTTCAAGAATTCTGCACAAGGTGAAAAGAAGCAGAGAATTTGTAACTTTCATATACATATCTATTTCAGTGATGAGAAATTAAAAACAAACCAGATTCCAGAAACAAATGTCTCTATTAATGAGAAGCCCCGGGAATAGAATTTTGGTTACTATCCCTGCAAGGGGGCCAGCTGTCATAATCCTGGCTCAGTTGGATCTTTAACTTGGGGGGTCCTGTTCATTATTTTTGGAATTTCACATAATAAGTGATTCTCTGAGGGTGCTAGCTAATGAAAATACCACCCAGTCTCGTTCTCTTATTTCTTCCTCCTTTTTCCTTCCCGAGTTGAGTCTCTCATGACAAACAGCACCTCAGTTCAAGTCTTCTCCTCTTGCAATAACTGCCAATATCTGGTTTTTCCCATGCTTAAATAATGGAAAGATACGTGTTTTTAAGAACACTGTCTTTTGCTTTTATATTCTTGGCATAAACTGCTTTAGATACTTTCTCAAGTCTCTAATCTTTCAAGTACTATGCTTTTTAGTCATTAGACAGAAAATTCAAGGCCTGCCTGGACTGCATATTTCAGATTAGCATACTTTTCTCAAAAATTATCAAGGCATTATCTTAGGGTTGCACTTTGCTTGTACAATGTTTTACGGTATCTAGTTTCTTTTTTATTGCCAAACCCCTTGTTGTTGTTAGTATTTCACACCGAGAGCCCATATCCTGCTGCAAAGCATAGTAAGTAGTAGCGTATGTAAAAACAATCTTTCCTGTGGAATTCAGATCCTTGAATTCTTTCTCTTGGAGGAATGTGAAATCTGAGCTTCTATGGCTCTATGGAGCTAGATACTGTGACAGTCTCTCCCTGCTCCCACTCTAGTGTGTGTGTGGTGGAGGGGTCAGTGGATTAGATACACAAAACCTGATAGAGGATCAGCATTATATTCCCAGACACGGTGGGATGTCTTTCTTCTTTGTTTTCAAATTCTGAGTGATATACCATAATTTTTCAGAGAAGAAATGAATTTGTTTTTCAGTTCCTCCATTAGCCCGGTTGATGGCAAATCTTGGTGAGACATTCTCTGGCACGGCAGGAGGCTGAGGCAGCACCCACCATCACAGTTCGTGTTTATTTTATGCTCTGTGACATGAGCACGACATACCTTTTTATTAAATTCTCAGTGTGTTTCCCATACTGGGAAAAGTGCAGCCAGGAAACTTTTGAAATAGCTGAGGGATCAACATCCAGAAGGCTCCATTGTATCTCTCCAGCCAAGGCACATGGACGTGTGACTTCTAGCTTGTGCTTCAAGATAAACTGGAAGACAGTGCCCAGGAGCTCATAGTGAAATGTTTCCAGAAGGTTCCAGTCTAGCAGCACTGTCAGCAAATGCTTCGTATCCCATCATTCCTTGACAATTTTAATGCCAAATTCCAAGCACCTGGGACATTCCCAAAGGTTAAGATGGAACCTTTTTTGGCTCAGAATTCCTTTAGCCATCTTGCAGAGAATTGTCTGCCCTGAGAAACCTGAACTCCAAAGGATCCAGATTTGTATTTTCCTTAAGGCTGTGCCCACACAGTTAATCATGACAGGAAAAATAATAATAATAATAATAAAAAAACCTCCCACAAAACATTTTAAAATCTGTGGTCACCCATCCTAAAGAGGCTTTAAACACTTCATAGAAATTCTAGTGAAGTTTTTGGGTAGTCAGCTTCCTAACTCTCTGGAACTGTAATTTAAAACGTTTCCCATTCAATTCACATCTGCAACTTTCTTTCTTCCCTTTCTCAGCAGATGGCCTACTTCACAGAATATTAAAATAGAAACCATGCATGTCAACCACCTCAACTTCCTGCCATCACATCCATGGGTCTACCTTTATGTGCCTCTTCCTGGGCCCCTCCCCTTCTGGCCCAAGGAACCAGGAAGCACCTCGAACCGGCTTTTTGTCTCAATTTTTTGGACATTGTCTTTGTGAAACCAAGCTGGAGCCTGCCTAGCTAAGCCGTGTGCTCTTCTCCTGGAGTACAAATAAAGGACTTCACATTGATGTCTTGGTCTTCTCTGGTCCTCCTCTTCCGTTTTCCAATTCACAACATAGATAAATACAGAAAGCATAAATGAGGAGATTGTTGTACAATAAACCTTCTACTCTGTGCATCCCCTCCCCCAAAACATGTATCCCTGTCTTAGGTACCAAGACCTCAAAATGTGACAATATTTGGAAGCCGGATCTTTAAAGATATAATGAAGTTAAAAAATGAGGTCAGATAGAGGATTCCTAATCACTATGATCAGCACTCTCATAGAAGGATTTCGGGACAAAACACACGCCAAGGGCAGGTCATGGACAGAGAGAAGACAGACATCAGTATGCTAAACCGAGAGGCCTCAGCAGAGTCTAACTCTGCTGTGATCTTAGACTTCTAGCTCGCGGAGCTGGGAAGACATATTCCTGATGATAGATAGCGCTTGTTGTGGAAGCCCCAGTAAACCTACATACTTCCAATGGCTTTTTAACTCTCTCTGGGATAGGACTGGAGTGGAGTAAGTAGTAAAGGCTTAGCACGCCCCAGTGGCCTCGGGCCTCTTCCACTTCTTCCTGGGTTATTCTCTGACTTTCTCTATTCCAGCCACATTGGGTCTCATCAGTCATGTAAGCATATTTATTGTAATCCTTACTCTACAGCCTTTGGAGACACCTGCTCTGCGGAATGTCCTAACCTGCTTCCACTACTTGCCCACTTGTTTCCACTGCCACCTTCCTTCAAAACTTAGCTTAAACTCACTCGCCAGGAAGCCATCCTTGTTCCCTAAGGCTGACAAACAAGGGAGTCTATGGTGTTCCTCCAGAGCTGTTATTAATGCCCAAGCAATTGGTCAGTGTATTTCCTCCGTTCATCCTCTACCAGCCCAGTACCTCACTGCTCTCTACCTGCAATGCTTGCGGTAGCTGGTCTGTTCTCAGGGTTTTCTGTTTCAGTGAAGCATCACAATGAACAGGCTCACAGTCCTCAGAATATGCATGGCCTTGCTAGTAAATATATGCGCTTATATAGGGGGTTTTTGAAGCAGTGTTAGAAGAATTTCTGGTCATTAGCAAAACCCAATTTGACAATTTGTGGCTGAAGTTGAAGTAATAACTTGTAGAAAAAAGTGTTACTAATTCAACTCAGTTTATTGGAGACACTGGTTATCGTTTTATTTTCTAGATCAAATATGTTTTATTTTCTAAATCAAACAGAATTTTTTGGACTCTGTACACACACACACACACACACACACACACACACACACACACACTCACACACACGGCCTTCTTTCTTTTGAGGCATGGAGGAAATAATTTTATGAAAAGATGAGTGTGTTTTGTTTTTCACTAGCCATCTCTTGACAGAAATAGTTCAAATGTGTTTGCGGTTGAGCAGTGTTGTAGAACACTGGGCCCTGTGTGTATTCCTCTCTGGGAGCTGGGTTTGCTGCACCTCTTCTTTATGTCTTGTTCATACCAGAGGATGGAAACCTCTTCAAAAACAATTACAATGATGCTTTGAGCTCACTGCCTGTGGTGGTGTGTGGGAGGGCCAATCTCATGGGAGCAGCTAGTAGGCAGGCATGGAGAAGGTACTTTTACTGTTAGGGGTCACTTTTTAAAGGGAAACTTAGAGTTGCTAGAAGAGACCCCTTGTAATATGTGTACCAGGCTCTTATGGTCTTGAGGAGCATGGTGTGACACTGGGACCTTACTAAAGAAGCCTTGGGGGATGCTTGTGCAATAGGCACAATGATGCCATCTATTCATTATTGATAGTCCTAATGTGGCTGACTGTTCCTGAGTAGGCTAAGGACAAAAAGCGTAATGTAGCTCGGCCATCATTTGCACATTTATTTACATGTCAAGGCTTTTGTTCAGATGGTGACTGAAGCCCATTTGTGGAGTCAGGCATAACGAAGTGAACCTCATTGAGATTCACTTCAGGACATAGCCAAACAAACAAGATCTTCATTCTGAGCCTATCCAAATGCGCGTAATTTGGTAAATTACTCATTTTATCTGAATGCATTAGTCATCATTTATGAATGTCAGTGAGAATGAATGGACTTCCCTCAAAGCTCAATAGAAATTTCCATCATGCTACAAATGCCTGGGTCTTTTTTTTCTTTTTTTTATTTTTCAAGACATATTTTTTTTCTGTTGCATTTTGAATTTCTAAACTATAAACCAAATTAGCATCCCTAAAATAAAGAGTCCTATCTCATGAACTAATGGGTCTGTATAAAATATTTGTCTGTAGATGAAGTAAATGTCATATCACAGTGCACTAAAACGCAGCGGTCTTGGTAATCTCCAGATTCTGGATTTGCTGTTGAGCACTGTAGAAATCTTAGTAACGATCAACACGAAGAGCTCTTAGGAAGAAAACAAACAGAAAGTGTCTTAGGGAAGACAGTAAGACAACACCTCAGTAGCAAGCCTTGAAGAAATTTTTTGTAGTGATGATGGATTTTCATGGCTATGCTGATCAATTGAAAAACAGGGGAAAAATCTTGAACAAAAATATCAACTTACCTGCAGCCTTGGAAGATCTATCTTCATGTTGTTAAGTTATCCAGATTTGTGAGAGTTATCAGATATGTTGCTATATCTCCTCATATTTCTCCCTTTGTGCCCCACCTCTCACCCCATCCCCAATCTCCATGCTCACAAAACCTTTTTCTGGTAAGAGGAGACTCATCCTGTCAATCTATCTGTTCTTCTCCAAAGTTCTTTTTTTTTTTTTTGGGAGGGGGGGTTCAAGACAGGGTTTCTCTGTGTAGCTTTGTGCCTTTCCTGGATCACACTCTGTAGACCAGGCTGGCCTCCAACTCACAAAGATCCACCTGACTCTGCCTCCCGAGTGCTGGGATTAAAGGCATGCGCCACCACTGCCCAACTTTCTTCTCCAAAATTCTTACACATCCTCTTTTCCCTTATTCACTCAACTTGTATTAGCTATCAATATTAAGAATATTATAAAGTATTGAGTGCCCCTAAGCCAACAGTTAGTGAAATCTGGGTGACTTGAGTACTGTGCCAGCACTGACCACCTCAGACCAGAAGGCTTTCTTTATTTCCTGAGGAATACACATTTGGACCAATTGGTTTCTAATAAATAACTAGAAATATATATATATCCCTAAGGAAAAAGAAGATGGAGAAACACAGGTCTGTTTAACACCAGTGTTAGTATATTCTTGTCAATTTCAAACAAGAATTCAATAAAATTCTCACCTTAGCTGCTGTATCATCAAAGTCATTGCACACATTTGTTTCACCTGCCAGGAAATATTCTCTAAGTTGCTCTTGTCTGAATGCACAAGGAGTTTTTACAAAATATATAAAGGGGACTCAAAGAGAATGTTGAAAGATCCTATCAGAAATGTTTTTAGGGGGCTATAGGGGAATAAATTAGCTTTCATTAATCATTTATTTGATTATTCTTGCCTCTTTAGACCCCTCTTTAACATCCAATTCTGTTACAAGCCTTTTAATTTCCATGTTTCTCATTCTAAAAACATTATTTTTTTTTACATGACAAATTACTTATGTAAGTAACTGATAGTAATAAGAGCTTTTTCACAAGCTAGGCAAATGATCACAACTAGCTGTTTATTTGAATTAATGAACATACACCAGGACATACAATATTGTGTGATAGGGTTCTTTGACCTAAAAAGATTAAGAAGAGAATGTTCATTAGATTTGGGGAAACAGGATGTTTAGCATCAATGTGATATGCTGTTCTGTGTCCTGTGATAGCTATAGGCAGGTAACTGTGACAGATTATGGTAAGAGGCTGAGGGAGTCTCCACATATGTCTAAGAGTAGGAAGTGACTAGCTAGAACAATAGGAAATGAGGATCACGGCAAGCCAGAGAAACCATGAGAGGGTACACGGAAACTCCAAAGTCAGGGCTGGAGAGATGGATCCATCCTCAAGAGTATTTGCTATTCTTGCAGAGGACCTGGGTTGGATTCCCAGTATCCACATGGTGACTCACAACTGTCTATAATTCCAGTTCCAGGGGATCCAGTGACCTTCTCTGGCTTTCTTGTTTACCAGACACACAAGTGGTACACAGACACACATGCAATCAAAACACTCATACACCTAAAACAATAAAATTAAAAATTAAAAATCTCAAAAGAACGTTGTTGTGATGAGAATATTATGCATAACATGGAGAATATGCTAATAAAAGTTTTAAATGGGCAGATATTGCCATTTCATAAAGTGCTTATGTTTTTATGACATATGGAACAAAATAAGGGCATTTAACTAGTAGAATGTTTGTTCACATCCATATTGTTGATGGTTTTTTCTGACATTGTAGAGACTACATCTAGAAAAGGAAAGATTGCCAATGAAGGGGAATGCTTAGGGCACAGGTGTGTGTCTCTCAGAAAAAGACTTCAATGGGCAGTGGCAGCAGAAATAGAAGAGGGAGAGATTCAAAGACTGCTGAAGAGGCAAAACGCTAGGCAAGGCTCAGTGATTCTTGGATATAAAATTAAGGAAAAAGATCTAGGTTTCTTGGTTGACAAAAACCAGGACATAAGGAGCATAGGATTTTCACAGATGAAGGTGTGTCTATTTTTTTGACACATCTAGTAAGACATTTGAAGGCTTAGTTGAGTTGGCTATAAGATGGTCTGCAGTATATCAGGTCACCCTGCAGCCACAGAAGTAGATGATGTCAATTAAGGAAATACACAGATGATGGAACTGAAATTGTGGACCTGTGAAATGACATGGAGGATCAACCTGAGGGAATGGAAACTGCAGGTAAAAGTTTTATATGAACTCTGAGTATCAGAACATTAGAGTTCAATAAATGAAGAAGACTTGGGTAGATATAACAAGAGAATCATTTTAAACATCAGATTCCCTAGAGACTGAGCTACTGAAACATCAAGGAAACATACTAATTTTTCAAGACATGGTTTCTTTTTGTAGCCCTGGCTGTCCTGGAACTCCCTCTTGTAGAGATAGGCTGGAGCCAGAGTAGTCAAGGACGCCATGAGAGCACAGCCTGGGGGGAATCAACTAAGCGGGCCTTATGGGGACTCACAGAGACTGAAGTAGCAACCTCAGAGCCTACATGGGTCTGCACTGCATATAACATATATGTTATGGTTGTTGGCTTGGTGTTTTAGGGGGACTCCTGACAGTGGGAGTGGGAGTATCCCTGACTCTTTTGCCTGCTTATTTCCTCCTACTGGGTTGCCTTGTCCAGCCTTGATGTGAGGATTGTTCCTGGTCTGTGGAGGCCCAAATTGCTCAAGGTCAGAGAATCTGAGCTTGCTTTACCCAGTATGGTTTCATTAAGGTATGATTGGACCACAGACTTGGTTACCAGGTGCTTGTAAGGGTCTACACTTGGCTGTATCTAGCAAGGGAGAGGTCTTTGCCCTGCCCCTTGGCAATGCTATAAAAAGCCCCTTTTGAATAAAGTTCTGGGCCATTGGGTATTGACCCAGGTCCTCCCAATGCTGTCCTGTGTTTCTGTCTTTCTCCTCTTTACTATCTTTCTATCTAAAAGTTTCTTATCCTTCTCTTCTCAAAAGTACCCTGGAAAGAGTAGGGGAAGTCCCCCACACTGGTCTTATTTTATCTTGTTGTGCTGTGTTCGGTTGACATCCCTGGGAGGCCTGCTCTTTACTGGGAGGAGACAGGAGGCAGGGGTAGTAAGTAGATCTGAGAGTAGTGGATCTGAGGGAGAGGGAAACTTGGAGGAATGGAGGGAGGGGAAGCTGCAGTTGGGATGTATTTGTATGAGAGAAGAATAAATAAAAATAAAATAACTGAAAAAAAGACATACTGAAATTGAGTATCTTGATAGCCGTTGGTTATTTTGTGACTGTGCTTTCACTGTGTCCTAGTGACAATGGACAGACTTTAGGACTCCAAGTCCCGATTGCATTGTAAGGGGCCACTGAATACTCTTATGCACCAGACATCTCTCTGTAGTGGCACATGGGGGCATATATCTGAGGAGTAACTTCTGTTTTTCCAAGGTCACTCAATAGGTAGCTGTAGTTTTAAAACACATACCATTTCCAGTAACATTTACAGTGAAGTGGAGAAAGAGGTAAGAGAAGAGGAATGTGTTTTTTATTTGTTTTCAAGATCAGTTAGACTTGAACATATTGATTGACTAGAGAGCAAGTGGTTCTCAACCAGTGGGTCTCAATCCCTTTGAGTGAGATTGAATGACCCTTTTACATGGATCATCTTAATATCAAATATTTACATTATGATTAACAACAGTGGCAAAATTACAGTTATGAAGTAGCAACAAAAATAATTTTATGGTTGGGGGCTACTACAACATTAGGAACTGTATTATGGGGTAGCAGCCTTAGGAAGGTTGAAAACCCCTGGACTAGAGGCTGAGGCATGGTAGAAACAGATGTTAAAGAGGCAAGTGAATAAAAAAAATAAGTATAAACAGAGTGGCATAAGAGAATAGTATTTAATTATTTTTAAAAAGTTAAGCATAGAAGCTAGGCATGGTGGTACATTAATGTGATGTCAACATTTGGGAGGGTAAGACAGGAGAATTTTGAGTTTCAAGCCATCCTGAACAACAAAGTCAGACGATGTTGCAAAAACATGGAGAAAAGCAAAAGTCTGTCTTATTTCAGTAAGAGGCAGACATGTAGTAGTGCAATAAGGAGTAGGAAAGAGGGAGGGAGGATGTGGATGAGTTTCTGGCTGAGACAAATAGTAAAATCTTGGAACCAAAAACTAGTGGAAAGAAAATGACAAATGGGGGCCAAAATATCTAACTAGATTTAATAAAATGATGGATTTCTTAATTGGAAAAAGTAAACAGATTGACTATTTCTCACTAGACACAAGTCAGGCTGGAAAGTTAAATCCAGCTGTTTGTCCAGAGTGCAGTTAAATAGACAAAGGGACAAATTTGGAAAAGAGAAGGTAGAGCTATCTGGAAGAAATTTCAGAAGGTAATTAAAAGAATGACTCTGACCAACTTGCAAAAAAATATAATAATGCATGAAACATTTCTGAAGGCTGCTGGAGAAGGGAGAGTCAGTTTTCTTCAGTGATGTTGTCTCTCTTAGGTTGCCCGTATAGTTGTGGGTGACTCTAAACACAAGCACATAAAGGCAGTACTTATTGGATTCAGTGGGCTGCAAAGGAAATAAAAAGAAGAGGAGTGTATGGAGTTGGGAAGGAGCTGTTGGGGGTTGGGGAGAGGTTAGAAGGGAAAGGAGATAGATATGACTATCTATATATAACATACACTGTGTATATGTATTACGTTCTTAAAAGCTAGGTAGGTGAAACTGAAAAGCATGTATAGACTTGAAGAAAGATGGAATTTCAGATCTAAAACTCACATTAACTTGCAACAGACATGGAATAAAGTTGTGATTATTACAGACTAGAAAGGAAATATTTAAAAACATCATGGGAAGACACAGCTCACCTATGCAGTAGGTTGTGCCACTGGCTTATAGATTTTTCCTTGTTGCCTTTACCAATGTGGGCTGTGTACAATTCCCTAGATGTTTTCACTTTCTGCTTGGCTAGGTGATTGGCTTGGCCAATAGAACACAGAAAGAAAGAGAATGTGTAAGCATTGAGTCCAAAGCCATCTCCAAATGAAACCATTTCTGAATGATCTCTTTGTAGACCAGTTCTTCAATCTAGTTCTTCAAAAGTTGACGGGACCAGACTTGAGCCAAAACTGAAAGCTTAGTATCCAGTAGTTCTGGATAAATTTGACTAAAATAGACTGAACTGATGTCAGTTTAGAGCCTGGTGAGTATGAAATGAATAATTGCCATTTAAGTCACTGAGATTTGGATTGTGATAAGACATGACTGGAGCAGAGACCACAAAGAAACTGACAATAGTTTTTTTTTTTTTTTTTCAAAAAAATAACAAAAGCAGAAGGAATAATATCTTAAAATGTAGATGACTAAAACAGCCAACTTATTCCACCTAGGTAGTCAATCTTCACAATTTTACATATACCCACACACTCTTACACATATTTATGTGCATTGTTATACAGAGTGTTAATTAATTTGTGTGTAAGGTGGTATCCACAACATCAGAAGATAAAACAACAAAGAAGGAAGGGATGGCCAAAAGCTTGCCAGGTGGTAGAAATCAACTTTCTATGAGCATATCTAATAAACAGAAGTGTATCATACCTGACTACTAAATAAAGGTTTATTGGAATTTAAAAACAAATATATAAACAAACATCTTGGGTGTTGCTAAGATAGGGTACAGCAGTGTCAATGAATGAAAATTTTTCTAGATAGTTAGCATGAAAAAAAAAAAAAGGCAGTAGAGGGCTAGGGATACAGCCTGATAGAGAGTGTGCATAAGACATAGGTATTATCTCTGCCATTGAAAAATAAAATTGAAAACAATAAAGAATAAAAACCACAAGACCAAGATAAAACGTCAAATTCCAACCCAGTTTAACCAGGCTCTAATATAACTTGTGTAAAGATGGATTGGTGGAGTTATAGATCATAAATAATGATGGAGATAAATCTTTTACTAATTTATAGCCACTGTAAACTTTTGATATATAATAATATAACCTCAAATTGTATAATGCAGAATTTCAAGGGGAAGTAGCCAAATAATAATTATACTAGTGTATCTTAACATATTTAATAAATGATTTAACCGACAGATTACTATGCTTATAGAAGATCTTTAAAATAAAATCATTAAATGAACCTTAAAAATGTAGAGCTTGTCCAATAAGACATATTGTTACTGAGCAGATGATGTTCAGAAAGCTATTATTCTCTGATGACTTGTGATTGATATATAAATTTACATACAAATAGCCAAATACTTTACATGGAAGGGAAGCTAAAGTTGAATAATTTTTTTATTAATGCATGTCAGTAGAAACTAAAATGTGCCAAAAAATTAAAGGAAAATGAAAATATTGCATGAAGTCTCATGGGAAGATGGAGGTACAGCTCAGGGTTGGGGAACTCTCTGTGTCTATAACTAAAAAAGGGCCACTTTAAACTATCACATCAGGAGACTCAGGAACTTGAAAAATGGTTCAAGCATCCAACTTAAAAGCTAGAAGGTAGGAAATAATTAAAGAAGGAATTATGGAGACAGTAATAATATTCTACATCAATAACAGTGTCAGTAGAAAAATTTAAGGAAAATAAATTCCAAACTGGTCGGAGCTAACCGAAGAGGCCCTGGCTCAAAGGACAACTAAACAAAACAAATAAATAAGAATGAAAATTAAAAGGCTCTGATTTTATTTTACTATCTGTATCCCTTTTATTTATTTATTTTCATAATATATATTCTGAACATTTTTTCCTCCACCAACTCCTTCCAGATACTCCCCATCTCCCTTCCCATCCAATCTTGTGTTCTTTCTCTCATTCATAATAAATTACAGAAACAAAAATCAAAACAAACAAAAAACCAATAAGACAAAAACTACTAAAACCAAAGAAAACAAGACACTCCCACAAAAATCCACCAAGTTCACTTCATGTTGCCCATGGGGCTTGCCCTGGAGTGTGGTTGATATACACAGTGACACTCCATGGAGGGCGGGGTACTGATTTTCTACTTTGCCCTCAGGTATGAATAACAAATGGTACTAGTCAACCTGGATGGCTCCATGTAGAAGAATGAAAATAGATCCATATCTATCTCCCTGTACAAGGGCCCCCCTTTTTTAAACAAGTAAGTAAAATAAAGACAGGTATTATAAATTCAGGATAAAATTGAAAAGAAATGTATTCATAGAGTGTAAAATTGTAATATAACACATTAATAGCAACAAATTAGTCAATTGTAAGATTTATGTTTCTAGAAAAGCGTATAGGGCAACTGAGAAGAGGTGGGAAGGGGAGAGGTGGTCTTCCACAGGCAAGAGCATACCAATTGCTTGTCTAGTTTCAGATGATCAGCCCTGAAAACATACATACAAGTAGCATATAGCTGAACATGCTCTGTTTAGGAACATGTATGTTTGCAATAACAATTAGTAAAAAAAGGCCATGAATTTTAAAGAGAGCCAGGAAGGGTATATGGAACGGTTTGAAGGGAGGAAAAGAAAGGGAGAAATATAATTGTATTACAATATCAAAAATAAAATAATCTATATCATAAAAAGAAAAATGTAAAGAATCAAGACCAAGTAAGGATGAAATTAAGTTGCTAATCAAAAATGTTTTCTTTCAAATAATCTATTTTTAAATTTATTTAAACTCAAAGGGAAGTAATCTGTGCTATAAAAACAAAACTATAAGTTATACTTAATAAAGTTGAAATTAAGTTGTTAATTATGGTGATTTGAAAGAAAATGGCCCCCCTAGGCTCATAGGGAGTGGTATTATTAGGAGACATGGTCTTGTTGGAGTAGGTGTGACCTTGTTGGAAGAAGTGTGTCACTAGGGGCTGGGATTTGAGGGTTCAGATGCTCAATGCAGGCCCAGTGTCACTCTCTGTTCCTGCTGTCTTCAGATCAAGATGTAGAACTCTCGGCTCCTTTTGCAGCACCATGTCTGCCTGTGTGTTGCTATGCATCGTGATGACAATGGACTAAATTGTCTGAACTGTAAGTCAGCCTTAATTAAATTTTTTCCTTTGTAAGAGTTACTGTGGTCATGGTGTCTACTGAACACCAGCAGTTAATCTAGTTGGTTATCTTACATGTTCCAACCTGTTCTCTTCACATCTATCCTTTCTGATCAAGTATGTCTATTATTTTAAATTAGTAAGCTAAGTCCTACAATGTTTCACTGAGATCTTGCCAAGTTTATTTACCTGACATTTGCATAAGTTTGATAAAGGTTTTATTCTCCTTTGGAGTAGATGTAGCCCATCACTTTATGGGTATCAAGATAAAACTTAATGTTCTGCAAATATCACCCCTTAAAAAAGAGTTGTCTTTTCAAGAGAACACATACTCCAGGTGTTCTTTGAAACAGCTTTGTCAGGAAATCCAGAGTTATTCAAAGCTGTGATGGCAAAACTGTGATCAGCAAAACATACAAAAATAATTTTCTTTTTGGTATTCAATGATTTTGATCCATTATTTGTCCAGAGTTACATGACAATGATGTAATTTTATTTTAAAATTTTGATTTTTTTTATTATTAAGAAATTTTCTGTTCATTTTACACACAACCAGATCCTCCTCTTCTCTCTCCACCCACCCCCCAGGCTTTCCCCCAACCCACCCCCTATTCCCACCTCCTCCAAGGCAAGGCCACCAATGAGGAGTCAGCAGAGCCTGGTACATTCAGTTAAGGCAGGTCCAAGCCCCTCCCCGCTGCACCAAGGCTGCACAAGGTGTCCCACCATAGGCACTGGGCTCTAAAAAGACCACTCATGCATCAGATATGGATCCCAATCCCACTGTCAGGAGCCCCCTAAACAGTTTAAGCTAAACAACTGTCTCACCTATCCAGGGGGCCTAGTCCAGTCCCATTCGAGCTCCACAGCTATTGGTCCACAGTTCATGAGTTTCCACTAGTGTGGCCTGGCCGTTTCTGTATGTTTCCCCATCATGATCTCCATGCCCCTTGCTCATAGAATCCCTCCTCTCTCTCTCATTAATTGGACTCCTGGAGCTCAGCCTGACCCCTGGCCATGGATCTCTGCCTTTGCTTCCATCAGTTACTGGATGAAGGCTCTATGATGACAGTTGGAGTATTCACCCATCTGATTACTGGAGTAGGCCAGTTCAGACACCCTCTTGACTATTGCTAGTAGTCCAAGATGGGGCCATCCTTGTGGATTCCTGGGAACTTCCCTAGCATCCTGTTTCTCCCTATTCCCATGATGTCTCCATTTATCATGGTATCTCTTTCCTTGCTCTTCCACTCTGTCCCTGTCCCAGCTCAAACCTCCCGTTTTCTTATCTTCTCATCCACCATTCCTTGCCCTCCATTGTACCCCCTTACCTCCAGTTTGCTCATGTAGATCTCATTTATTTCTCCTTCACAGGGCGATCTATGCATCCCTCTTAGGGTCCTCCTAGCTAGCTTCTCTGGAACTGTGGGCTGCAGTCCGGTTATCCCTTGCCTTACATCTAGTATCCACTTATGAGTGAGTACATACCATGTTTGTCCTTCTGAGTCTGGGCTACCTCTCTCAGGATGATATTTTCTATTTCCATCCATTTGCCTTCAAATTTCATGATGTCATTGTTTTTTATTGCTGAGTAGTACTCCATGGTGTATATGTGCTACATTGTCTTTATCCATTCTTTGGTTGAGGGGCATCTTGGTTGTTTCTAGGTTCTGGTTATTATAAATAATGCTGCTATGAACATAGTTGAGCATGTGTCTTTGGGTATGATTGAGCACGATGAATTTTTTAATTATCTCTCGTATGTAGTATTGAGACATAAAACCCTTCTGATCATAATATCTTCCCTGCTGTGTCATTGGCAAAATAGCAGGATTGTAATCAAAAGCAACCCACATGCTTTCTCTTTCAAAAAGCTATCACCAGAACTGGCTCCCCAGCTTGCCAAGATCCGTCAGCCAGTGAGAGGATAGAAAGTCACGTGACAGTTAAAGTGTCATCCTTGTTAGTGAGTCTCCCTCAGTCAATCACTATATACACAGAATTGGAAGAAGAAAGCTGAAGCAACGCCGTCATAGATCTAGCCTGAAAATTGTGTTTGGCTGACACGAGATGGTTCCTGAGGCCAAGGTGACATTTAAAACCACTGGTTATCTAGTTCATTTTCTCACTTCTGCAATTCACTTTGTACACGGTGACACATAAAGTTACTAGGAAATGGTCTGGAAAGTACGGTTCTTACTCTAAATATATTGTGGGAAACCTAGGGGATTCTAACACATGTGTGCTTAAAAAAACATAAGACCTTGTAAAAGGTATAATTTTAAAATGTGATTGCCTGACCAATGATGATTCTCAGTCTTGAAGTGAGTTTTATGGTGAAGTCATTCATTTTTCTGCTTGCAATGAGACCCATGTAAACCATGGCCACTGGAGTGTAGAAATTAACTTGAAGAAGTGTATTTTCCATTTTATTTATCAAGCATTCACAACTCTAACAGGGCTATTTTTGATGGTCACAATCAACTGCCTTCATGCCTGAGTTTAAGCTTCCTAAATCAGAAAGTGCCAGAAATTACACTTTGAACCTCCAAATCGTTGGAGTTGAACAGAAGTGTATTTTTGGATACCAAATGTGCTCTCATATCCTTCCAACTCTTCAAAATCAAACAAGCAGGAATGTCATTATCTGGACACCCAGTCTTCATCCCTCACAAATGACTCTGTCTTCCTGTGACCCTGTTCCCCTGCTCCAGACAGAGCAGCAACTGTTCCCCAGTGTGCCTTTCCATGGCACCCCCATCTCCTTCCATCCCCCTCCCCTTCCAGCCGCAAATGCTTCAACAGAAGGGGGGAGAATCCAAAGAATCCCCTTTACTAAGTAGAACTAAGATGAATTGTGTCAGAGTTCAGAGCTCCGTTGTTGCTTGGCATGAAATTACTGCCCTTGCTTTCTGCCAAGGCGGGTGTCAGCTGGTGAATTCTAACAGTGGCAGACAGGACTGAGATAAGCAGAAAATACAATGGCAGCTGCTACACAGAACTATTCTTTCTGGCCTAGTGAATACAAAAATACATTGTGTAAATAAAGACAGACAGCTTCATTATGCAATTGTCTGCTACTGTGCCACTGCTAAGGAACAAGCATTGATTCAGGAAAATAGATCCAGACACTTGACGCTAATATGCTCACACACTTGGGAGGGCTGGGATGTTAAGAAAGTAATAATAAATCTAACTTCCTAATATTAGAGTCGAACCCACAGGTAAATAAGGTCTGCCATCATGCTACACATTACACTTCTGAACATAAGCATTTCTTTGAAGCCCGTCTTGCATCCAAGCCCACAACTTGTTTTGTTTTATCTTGTTTTGAGTGGAAAATCCAGGGCTGTGACTGAGTTTTCGTCAGTTGTAAAGCAAGTGCTGTATCAACATGCTTAGGTTACCATAACAAAGTGCCATAGTCTGGGTGGCTTAAACAACAGAAGTTTGTTTTCGCATGCTTCTCTTGGCTGGATAGACTTCATTAAGATCTGACACGGTTTGCAGTAATGCATTCTTGTCTTGTAGACAGCAGATTTCTCTCTGTGTTTCAGGCTCTATAGAGTCTGGTTAATTATCTGCTTATTTTTGATAAAGCATCTTGCTATGTTGCTCAGGCTGTCATTAACCTCTTGGGCCCAAGTGATCTTCCTAGCTTAGCCTCCTAAATAACTGGGACTATGGCTGTGTGCCACTCCAGTTGGCTGAGTCACTTTCTAAAAGGATACTAATCTTATTGAGTCAGGATGCCACACTTAAGACTTCATGGAACTTTAATTACTCCTTTGGAGTTCCCAACAGAGATAAAGTTTTTATGTTTCTACACATAAAGTTTGGGGATTTAACATGGCATTCTTCATGTAACAGTGGCTTACACAAACTTGATTTTTGTTACAATATTTTTGTTACTATGTAATGAACTTATCCACTGAACTTCTGTTCAGTGCCTCTGAATAGTCTCCATATTTTTTAGTAAAATGTGATCCACTGAGTATCTTTTTATTTGGTAACACCACATTTGAAAGCAGGAGAAACAAGGATTCTATAAGATCTAGAAGTCTTCATGTATAATTCATAGCCCCTGTAGATCCTGCAGTTGTACTCTATAAGGTGAAGTCTATTTTCATAGCTATGCAAAATTAGTGCTTGTATATTAGTTACTTTCATACTGCTGTGATAAAACACCATTACCAAGGCAACTTATAAAAGAAAGCATTTAATAGGACTTATGGATTCAGAGGTTAGAGTCCTTGATGATGGAGAAAACACACGGTGGCTGGAATAATTGAAAGATCACATCTTGATCTAAAAACAGGAGATAGAGAACACACTGGAAAGTTCAGGTCTCTTTAAACCTCAGAGTCCACCCCCAGGGACACACAGCATCTAACAATGCCATTCTCCCTTATCCTTCCCAAATACTTAGATCCCAAATGAGGATCAAAGTATTCAAACATGTGAGCTTATGAGGGCCATCATCATTCAAACCACCACACTGTGTTAATGTTTATTTTGCTGATACAAAAACAATGAGTTAAAACTGCTGGCACCTTAACACATGAACTAAATGAGTGACACCAAGCTATCCTAGTAACTACTGTGATAACCATATAGTCTCAGTTTTAATACATACATACACACACACACACACACACACACACACACACACACACCTTCACTGAGCCGTGTCCTCAATGAGAAAGTTAAACATTAATTTTACTAGAGCATTAAATTTACTAGAACTTTATCACCTGATAGTCTTTGTATTACGATAGACTGTACTGTGAACATAAAACCCCACTGCATACTAATAGAGGGTGTTGATAATGATTTCAAGAAAAAGCACTCATGACTGAGTCACAAGCTATTGGCCACTCCTTTTCACAAAATAGCATTTTGTTTTACTTGAAAGAACGCTGGACAAAGTATAGTTATTCAGAGGGTGTTTGGCAAGTCATTTCCTCAAAATTTAATGAAGGAACTTTGTCACTAAAGGAATAACTGAGTTTATTTCTAATGACATCATTTTAACTTTCAAATTCAGTTTTGAATTCTGGAAAATTACTTCTACCTCTGTAGCTTGAAAGGGCTTCAAAGGCTTAGTGATGCTAACAAAAGTGATTTTAAAGTATTATGCAATGCAATGTGTTCATATTTAGAAACTGCATAAGGCAGTAAGCCAATATTCCCCATATGATCAATGCCTGATGTTATAAAGCCATTCATGTGCAATATAGGGTAATAGATTTCAAAGTAACAAAGTTCCAGTAAATTCATCAGGATGGCTACAAGTCCCTTTGTAGCTAAGACACCTACATATCTATGCCATATCTATGTAATGTTCTCTGAAGAAACTATTGTGGTACTCCTGTGTCCATGTGCAAGCTGATGTGAGGCTGAACAGTACACTTCAGTAGGCTAATCGGAATCACATCTGAGGATCTAGCTGACTTCCAAGACATTAGGAAGATTTGGCAAATAGATAAAACAAAGTAACATCTTCTAATCATTGCTTAAAAAGTTATTTTTGTAAACACTATTATCTGTATTAAAATACATAATGTTCTAACATACTATTACTACATATTGTGTTGATTACTTTTTTTTAAAGTAAAGGTGTAGGTATAGACTGATTCAATAGTTAAGGAAGCACAAAAATCATAACATATTAACCAAGAGAGGGATAAAAAGACATTGCTTTAGATGTAATAGAAAATATAGGTAGAAAATAAAGAATTAGCTATTCATTCCTTGATCCTCAAATCTTTTTAGTAAATGATCTATGAAGCTGTAAAGTTTAAGATGTTGATAACAGGCAAATACACTTAGTAAAGGTCATTGGGTCCTCCAAAGAAAAGTTGGCAGTATTGGCTCCCTGATATCTTCACACTGTGAGCCATATTGATTTAGCTACATCTGTTCAAGCAGGTGGTAGGCCTAATGACCACTTTAACTGTAAATCACATCCCCAAGTTGACTGTAAAAGCTGATAATGTTCTTAAAGACCACCCCCGAAGTCAAGAAAGTAGAGCACTGGAAATGTGTGTGTTCTCAATCACTTGTAGCATGTAGCAGAAACTGAAAATTGGTGCTCCTGATTTCTAGGACTGTTTCTCAAATCCTCGCAACACTGTAAGAACAACCAGGTTTTAGACACTATAATAATTTCACTGGGATTAAGATTCAACAGAAAGGTTAGTGAGTTACATTATGAGTAATCTAAAATTTATTGCAGTTTTTCCTAATTCAAAGATCCAAGGATATTGGGGAATTAGTCTGATAGGCCACAGTAGCATGGAGTATTTATAAAAAAATTGGACAAGGTAAAATAAAGCATGTATCTTTTAGTAAAGATAAAGATATTGTACTGTGGCATACAGAAGTTCTGAGTGAATGTGTGTTGCTGACATGAACTGGTCATGTCAAGATCCAAGACCTCTGGTCCATAGAAAATTGACAGAAATTGACAGAGTGCCTTGCCCCACCTCCAACTCTACCACTGGGCTATGATGAAATTGGCAAAGCCTTTTCTGATCCAAGTATGGGTGCTGACAGATGACTGATTAGTGTGTGCAAAAACTAGTAACTTCAGCATCCTCCTCCAGGATGCTTACAGCCAAGACTGCTCACCTACTTGGCCTCTTAATGAGACTCACTAACTCCTCTTTCTGTGATGCACATAATAAACAATCTAAAGTTCTGGGCTGATATAGATATGATAGGATGAAGGGACAGATTATTGAACCTACTTTTAAAGAGCAACTTGTTTAAAAGTGTTTTACATTGCTATGGATTTTAGTTTATTGATGCAAATTTAAAGTTAATTTTGTTATACTGCATATATACTTCTACTCTTGTTTAAGGTATTATGTTTATATAACTCATTTAAATTGTAATGAATAATTAAGAAATACAGATTAATAATTAGCTTTCTATGATAGTCAAACTTATAGTCTTGTTAAATTTTATAGGTATATACAGATATAATTAAATTAGGTAGATAATCTTCAAACACGTCAAAGACCTACAGAATATGGCATTTAAAATGTTTTAAAAACTTAGACTTTTTGGACAGTGAGGCACATCTGCTCCTGGCAACACTGATTTACTTCAAAGAGGAGGATGGGCATCAAAGATACACCATATGGATTTTATCTTCTTCTTGGCAAAAATAGCTATTTGGGAAAGAAACTGTTCTTGCCTGGACTGCTTGACAAAGTGCTGCATTGACTGGACATACAGAACCCATAGGAATGTAACCAATGAACTTTGCAAGGCAAAATGGTCCTTCAGGTTCTTGCTTTGAAGAGGAAATTGCCAGGCATTCTACAGGACACAGAGAAAAGTGACTGAGAGACTCTAGGCCTGTGGGTTGAAGATGGATGCCCCAACATTGCAGAGGAACTTTGGATGACTGTCCAGGCAGGCAAATGTTTCTGTAATTCTGGATTTTTGGAAGTTGCTTACAATGCTCTTCCTGTTTACTTAGGTAATATTATATCCTTCTGAGGTCTTTGATGTAGTTGAAGACTAGATAGTTACAATTATGGTTTTCCTTAGTTATCATAAGAGATAAGTTAGATATGAAAACTTAGACTCATAAATATAGGATAGATAGAATATTTTCTTTAATTTTGCCAAATACAAATAGACTAGATATTGTAACTGTAATTCTTGCTAGATAACTGTTTTATTATATGTAATTTTACTGTGTTGAAGTTAAATCTTTCCTTTTAAATAGAAAGAGGGAAATGATGGGCGATATTGCTCTGTATGCTGTGAACATGTGTTGCTCTGATTGGTTGATAAATAAAATAAAATACTGATTGGCCAATAGCCAAGCAGGAAGTATAGGCAGGATAAGTTGACAAGGAGAATTCTGGGAAGAGGAAGGCTGAGTCAGTAGACCCCAGCCCACCGTCCAGAGAGCAACATGTAATGGCACATAGGTAAAGGGTAAAGCCATGGAACACGTGGTGACACATACAGTAACAGAAATGGGCTGAGTTTAAGTGTAAGAGCTAGTCAGTAGTTAGCCTGACTTAATGGCCGAGCAGTTGTAATTAATATAAGCCTCTGTGTGTTTACTCAGTTCTGAGCGGCTGTGGACCAGGTGGGACACAGGAAAACTTTCAGCTACACTGGGCTGTTGTGTGGTTGTTGGTGCCACTCTAACAGAATGCACCCAGATCCCCTGATCCCAGCTTTTCTGTACCCATGTCCATGTGTCTGTTATTTCTTCATTTCCTGCAGCCCCACCCAGTCAGGTTCCCAGACCAAAGCCACACAGGCTGTGGCATTGCAGTTTCTATTTCCTTCAGAAAAATATTATATTTTCATTTGTTTATTGGTTATACTGTATAACATTTTATTACAGATCAACT
Organism: Peromyscus californicus insignis; assembly: GCF_007827085.1. Taxonomy (NCBI): domain Eukaryota; kingdom Metazoa; phylum Chordata; class Mammalia; order Rodentia; family Cricetidae; genus Peromyscus; species Peromyscus californicus. The sequence goes on from NW_026294525.1 coordinate 57,466,250, forward strand.
TGCAAGTCAATATCCAATTGATTTGCTGATAGTTCAAAACAGGGCCAAACAAACTGTGACACCACCCTCCTTTCATGACAGTGAACACAAATTTGTAATTTAACCATTGAAATTGTCTTTTTATATTTTTGTAAGATGTTGAAATTATCAATTTTTTAAAGTAAAAATAAATATAGGAGACACCTAAATATATCTCATTTGAATTTTTGTGGGTCTGTTTCAGTCTTGACATAAATGCCATTCAGTCTTTGAAGTTTCTTGATTGAATTACTTGATTAATAATTTATCTTTCTCTCACTTTATCTGTGTCTTGGTAGGGATGTTCTCACTTTTTGGAGCTTTCCTAGATTTAATAGACTAAGCGTCTAGTTTATCATCCTATACTTTCTTTTCTTTCTTCTTGTGTATGTATATGTATGCATATATGTGTGCATGAGTGCATTCTCATGGTGTTTGCATGTGTAAGTATGTATATATATGTGCATGTGTGTGTGAGCTTGTATGTGCGTGTGCATGTCTGTTTGTGTGCATGTGTGTGTATGTGTATGCATATGTATATGCACATATGGGGGCCTGAGGTGAGTGCATTGTCCTGGTGTGTGTGTGTGTGTGTGTGTGTGTGTGTGTGTGTGTGTGTGTGTGTGTGTACATGCACTTGTGTTCACTTGTCTGTTCTGGCCAGAAGTCAGTCATGAGAATACTTCTTCAGGAAATGCCCACCTTGTTTTTAGAGACTGCATCTCTGACTGGGACCCAGGGCTTACTAGCTGGGCCAGTGTGCTTGGCTAGTCAATAGATCCCAGGAATCTGCCATTATTTTGCTTCTGGGATTACAAGTGTTTGCCACAATACCCACTTTATTAACATCTTACCTTTTTTTTCTACTGATGTCTGTTTTCTGTATTTTCCAGCTTCTGGATTATTTCTTAATTTTTGATATCTTAGGCTTAAATTGGGTGTTCTATTTCTTCCATGGTTCTTTTCCATTCAGTGTTATATACTTCTTCCTGGTTTTTAGCATGTGACCTTCTTACAGAATCTTGTTATCAATTAAAAACTTACAAAAATAGTTCTAAAATATGCCACTTACTAAAAACAAATCAAAATACATTTAGTAGCTAGAAAGAAATAGGAATGATGCTAAAACATAATTTAGGACAAATGAAAACAAAATATATTCATACAGACTTTAAAAAAAATACATCCAAAGCGTCATGCCTTCACAAAGGTCATGGCAGAAGAGGGGGCAGAAAGAATGCAGAAGAGGCAGAGGAAAAGGATATTTCCTGTGAGACTGTCTCCTCTAGAAATATCAGAAGCTACACCTATGAGGCCTCACCAACATGGATGCCTAAAAATAATCCAAACGAAGATGAAACCACAGACATGCTAACATGGAAGGGGGAAAGTCCAAGAGGTTTCAGTCCTACATAAAGAACGGCAGGTAACTAAACAATTTTGAGAGTGGGAGAAATAGTCTTGAATTCACCATGATCAGCCTTCCTCTGCTTCCCTGAGTGCTGCCACTCAGGGCATATGACACCACACTATGATTAACAGCAATTTTTGAACCTTAAATTCCCTTTTCTTTCCATTTATTTTTGGTTCTTATTTGTTCTGAATAATGTTTCAGCATATTCTTTACTGAGATCTGGGACAATATTCATTAGATTTATTTCCAGCTATGTAGTATTTTTTTCATGTGTTTGAGTGAATGGTATTTTATAATCCTAATTTCTTTTTTGAATACATTTAGGATTGTGTTAATTTGTGAGCACCGAATTTCTTAAAATCATCTTCACATCTACCTTCTATGTTTTATTGTTTCATCTATGTGTTCTTTTGGACTTCCTTCACAGCCAATCACATTGTTAAATAATGGTTTCCCTCTTCCATTGTAATTCCCGCAACGTTATTCTTTTTCTTGATTCATAGCATGGCCTGGATGAAGACCAAATTAGGATAACCTCATCTCAATGCATTCTTTAGGGAAATTTATTCTGCAGTCAGTAATAAGTGTGATATCCGTATCTCCCTTCTCTTAATGTGCTTATCAGATATGGGATGTTCCTACTCCTTGTTCATCGTGTGCTTTTTAATAATTGTGAGCTTCAAATTTCATCAGCAGCTTATGAATTGATTTTTCAAGTTTCAAACTGATTGGGCATTCTTGAAATAAATCCGTTTGGGTTATAATAGATTGCCATTCCTGTCTGTTGCTATGTTTTGCTAACATTTAATAATGTGTGCTCATGAAAACAATTGTCTTGTGGTTTCCTTCACTATAATGTCTTTGTTCAATTTGGGCATCATATTTTCTAGTTTCAAAAATGGCCAACATTTCAGTTTTATGACCTCTATAAAATTTTGTTTGAGATTGGTTTTATGTAATCCTTAAATATTTGGTAATGATGAATTGAAAGAGTAATGATCTGCTAATTCATTCACTATCATACATTCATACTCCGTCTGTCTCCCTGACTCTGCCTCTCTCTCTCTCTCTCTCTCTCTCTCTCTCTCTCTCTCTCTCTCTCTCTCTCTCTCTGTATCTGTCTCTCTCTCTCCTTCCCTTCTTTCTTTTTAAGACAGAGCTTCACTATGTAACCCAAGTTGTTTTGGAACTTACTATGCTGCCTACGTCAGTTTTAGACTCTTTTTATCATCCCACTTCAGTTTCCCAAGTGCTGGAATTACAAGTGTGCACCATCTCATCTAGCCTAGAGATTTCTTTATTAGGAGGTTATTAGCTCTGAATGTCTACAACTTTAAATAGTACTATTTCTTCTTTGACATATTGATGATGTTTATTAGTCCTGACTTTTTCAATTCCATCTATTTGTGCCAAATTTTAATAATATACTCTATTAACTATTTAATAATGCTAGCCAGAACCTATAGGTATATTCCCACAAAATCATTTTTAAATATAACTTTAAAACTAGATATTTATTTTAACCTTTCTCTCTTTGTCTCTGTCTCTCCCTGTTTCTGTTTCTGTCTCTGTCTCTCTCTGTCTCTGTCTGTCTGTCTGTCTGTCTGTCTGTCTGTCTCTCTCTCTATGTGTGTGTGTGTGTGTGTGTGTGTGTGTGTGTGTGTGTGTGTGTGTGTGTGTGTGTGTGTGTGTATGTCTAAGACACACCTGTAGAAATCCATGGAAGTCAGGAGAGGGTGTTAGGTCCTCAACACTTGAGTTACAGATGGTTGTGAGCTACCATGTGGGTACTGAGAACTGAGCTTATGTCCTCTACAAGAGCAGTAAATATTCTTAGCTGATGAACCTTCTTCCTAGTCCCCTCATTCCACTGGAATTCTTATTAGTGGCTTATGCTAGTGATATGTTCTCTCCCTTTCTCTCTCATTAATTTTCACACTCTTCATTATCTCATCCATACATTCCTGTTGGATTTATTGCTTCTTATATTTTGTGTGTGGAGACAGTTTGCATGTGTGAAGGATGTGTGCACATGTTCCTGGAGGTGCACATGTACCCATGCACATTGCATGTAGAGACCAGAGATGGATAGGGGGAATCTTACTCAACTGTCTCCCACCTTAGTTTCACAAGATTTATTTCTCTCTCTCTCTCTCTCTCTCTCTCTCTCTCTCTCTCTGTGTGTGTGTGTGTGTGTGTGTGTGTGTGTGTGTGTGTGTGTGGTGTGCATATGCATGCAAGTTAACACAAAGTGAATTCTGAGAACAGAACTCTAGTCCTACAGAAGACCAATAAGCTCTCTTAATTACCAAGGCTTCGCTTCAGCCAAATTACCTTACCTTTTGGAATAAAATCTCTCATTTAACCTGGATCTCACCAGTTGGATAGGCTGGCTGCCTATGAGCTCTGGGAATCTGCCTACCTCAGTCTCTCCAATGCCACAGTTACAGAAGTGCACCAACACTCCAGCTCTTACACTTGTGTTTGGGATCTGAACTCAGGTATTTATAACTGTGTTGTACTGCATCTTATTTTTTAAAAAAATAAGCTTTCAAGATAGAGAAATAGATGTTTAATCTTCGGCATCTACTCTCATTGAGTATGTGTTGGAGTCTGTTAGCTTTCATCTAAGCAAAGTTCCATGTACCCAATCTTAATGGTAAGTCAATTTTATAAGCACATGGCTCAAAATAATTTCAAGTATTTTGTAATTTATTTCTTTCCTCGGTTATCTAGGCATTTTCTCTTTTGCAAGCATTTGTAACTACATTTTGTTATCTAATTCTTGCTTAATTTTCTTGTGGCTGGTGAAACGATCTGGGGCCAGAAGGTTTTCACTCAGAAACCAACTCCAAACCTAATATTCTCCAGGACTAAGGAGTTTATGACACACACACACATACTTCTCTGTTCCTCTAGAACTATTTTAATGAAAACTTGATGCCAAGGATTGAGGGAAAATAATCTGAGTAAATTATTTTAAGAACTTGGAAAACATTTAAATAAGGTTGCAGAGATGGCTTAGTGGTTAAGAGCTGGCTACTTTTCTAGAGGGTCAGAGTTCCTGCTCCCAGCACCCACACTGGAAGCTCATAACTGCCTGTCACTCTAGTTCCAGGGCATATGGTGCCCTCTTCTGGCCTCCAAGACACCTGCACTCTCTCTCACTCTTACACAAATACACATGCACACACCCATGAACGAACAAACACACGCAATCATGCACACATAATTAAAACACATATAAAGCATTTGAATGAAACTTTGGATTTTAACATTTTATATTTTCATTTTTAAAATATACCATGATCATATTTTATTTTTAAGACTTTGTCCACAACACTAAATAATAAAGCTACTGAAATCAGCTTGATGTTATTAGAATCTGCTTTTCACCAACTTTTTTAATGCATAGAAAAATGTAAGGCTCCTTTATAGAAAGCACACTGGAGTCCTTTTAATGCACACTTTAACCTGTTTAGCTTATTGAGCTGCTAAAAGGTAGATCGATTTCTGCTGAGATGAAAGCCTCCAGATTTAAAGGACTGTGATTCTATCCACTTACCAAAGTTTTTACCGAGTCCTAGGTAATTGTGACTGAGGTAATCTAATTATTTGGTTCTGGGCTTTGGGAGTACTTGCACAGTACTCAATCTTTCAGGAATGTTTCCCATGAAAATCACACTGTGCTCTTTTTCACAAATAAAAAACTCATTTTTTAAAAAAAGAAATAAAATATGAATGGTAATTAAAAAAACTACAAGTCTATGTGTAGTTCTTGGTCTGTTAGTAGCCTTAGGGCTGGGATAGGAGCTTATATATTCCTTAGTTCTCTCCAAGGGTCTCAGTGAGGAAACTAACCACTCTTTGTTGTTGTTTTTTCGAGACAGGGTTTCTCTGTGTAGCCCTGGCTGTCCTGGAACTTGCTCTGTAGACCAGGTAGGCCTAGAACTCAAAGAGATCTGCCTGCCTCTGCCTCTGGAGTGCTGGGATTAGAAGCATGCCACCACCACTGGGCACAAACTACTCTTAAAGATCTTTTGCATGTATACTATGGCTTCCAATTTTGTTTTTATGGAATTCCTGAATGTGCAAACAAGTAGGTTTCTGTGCCTGTTTCTATTTCTTGTGCCTTTTTGTGGGTCCTTCCTTCTCTTTGTTTATATTGTGCTATTCTGATGTGTTCGTTTTTGCTGCATCTTATTATATTTTTCTTTTAAAATTAAGTTAAAGCCTGGAGATGTCATCATCTTGAGTATTTTATTCTAATGTGGTCTCATGTGATCACTCATGTGTAGGGTCATTCATAGGAAGACTGCATATCATTTCTTCCACAAGTATCCAATATGCCTTTGCTCTGAAGTCATATTCCCATGGCCTTCATTCTTAAAGATCTTTACCTCATTTCATCCCCAACTCCTCTTCAGTTTTATTTTCTTCTCAGTCTGTATCTAGAGTTTTCCTGCCTGGCCCACAGTCAGGACAAATCTCTCTCACCCTCCAGTCCCACAGCTGCTCAGACTCAACCAAGTAAACACAGAGACTTATATTGCTTACAAACTGTATGGCCATGGCAGGCTTCTTGCTAACTGTTCTTATAGCTTAAATTAATCCATTTCCATAAATCTATACCTTGCCACGTGGCTCATGGCTTACCAGTGTCTTCACATGCTTCTTGTCATGGCGGCAGCTGGCAGTGACTTCCTCCACCTTCCTGTTTTCTCTGTTCTCCTCTCTGTTAGTCCCACCTATACTTCCTGCCTGGCCACTGGCCAATCAGTGTTTTATTTATTGACCAATCAGAGCAATTTGATATACAGACCATCCCACAGCATCAGTCTCCTAACAGAAAACAAGAGCAAAGCACACAGATGAATAAGACCATTACTTGCAAGTGAGTATGTGTGAGTGCGCATGTGTGGCTACGGTAAATTAGCCATTACACTGTCAAGTTTGTGGCTAAGTACAACAGAAGAGCTACAGTCATCTTCTTTATTTGTATGATAAACATGCAGAGTCTATAAGCACTTGTTTTTAATATCTACCAGCATATAAAAACCTGTCCTTAGAGTTCTAGAATATGTCCCATGAGAAAATCATATTGTGTTCACATTGTTAGTATTTTAGACATGGATGGTAGAACAGCTCTTAAAGCTCACTTAGTTCAAACTGTTTGCTTCCAAATGAGGCAAGGGGGAGATGGAGACACATGTACTGTGACTTATTCAAGCCGTAACAGCATAGAAGGTACAAAGTATCAACCTGCCTCACCCGCCTCACACCCTCCCTTTTTTCTACCTTATAGCTGTTTTCACTAGAAATATGAATAGAAACATATTTCAGAATGTGTATGAATATACTTTGTGCTTCTCTGTGTTTGAAAAGTTTGCCTTAACATCACGACAAGCACTTGAAATAGTGAGGACTAAGTACAGGGATTTAACTGATATGTTTAAGGTACAAAACAAGGACATGCTTGATGAATGGAAGTTGTTTTAAGCCATGAAGATCATCATGAGTCCATGTTCTTTTAACAATAACTTCAAGTGGGCTGATGATAAGAAAGGGGTATGTTAGGGAAATTCAAACACTTTGAAAGAAAGAATCGAGCTAGAAATGAACAAAATGCTGCACAAATACACACATACACATACAGAGAGAGAGAGAGAGAGAGAGAGAGAGAGAGAGAGAGAGAGAGAGAGAGAGAGAGAGAGATATCAGTTCAATGTCATCTTTGATGGAAATATTTGAACTCTTTTTTTTGTCTGAGAACTAATAATTGAAGTAATTCACAATCCAACATTGATCAATGAAGAATAGAAAATAGCAGTCTATCATTTATAATCCATAGAAATAATTACTTAGAAAATACAAGAATCTTTTTCTTTTCTCAAGATATATATTCTTAAATAATTCACTTAATCTAAGTAAGGACTTTACCCATGAATATATCTTATCTAAGAATATAGCTCATTATTTCAAATACCACAGTATTGCTTTTTAAATATTATGTATTTAAATAAACATCTTTGGTGTATTTTGCATGATTTTCCCTAAATCTATTATAGTAATAGTTTGTTTCCAAAATAACTTTCATTTGAGGATTGTAAACATAAGCATGATGGGTAGTATATGCATATAATTTTATTATAATAAAGATATTTTAGAAAGTTTCAAAGCAATTGCTTTTTTTCTCTAGGTAATATAAAAGATGAATTTTAAGTATAATTACAAACTAGTAGAGTGAATGCAACAACATCTGAGTCAATGACATGCTCACATCTAATGGCACCTGCAGCCACAAGTACTGGCGGTGTGTGCCAAGCCTGAAAATAGCCACTGTTTTTGCTTTCTCAAGGTTTGGCTTTCTTGTTTTGAATGTAAGATGCTCACAGCTATTGAATGAATATCTCCACAGAAAAGGATGACCTTGCAGATTAGGCCTTGTCTGTGGGGTATTCTGTAGAGTGGGAAGTTCCTTTCCCATTTCCTGCTTCTCTCAAGGCTGGAAGGAGTCATTGTTTCTTTTTGACACAAAAACTCTGAAGGTCTGCCCTCCCCTGTTGCCTTGTGTGTGCTCAGAGGAAGGGAGGGGACGCGTGTTTTCACTGCGTCACTGCACATCCGACAGACTGTGGTATGAGTGGAGGCAAAAGCTGGGTCACAGAGCCTGCTTACCTAAGTGAGGAAGTCCCACCCACTGTTGGCTTTGCTTTCTGAACATTGCCAGGTCTGCTAATTGTGCAAGCTATTATACAATGCCTTAAAAAATTTCCAGGTCGGGCGGTGGTGGCGCACACCTTTAATCCCAGCACTTGGGAGGCAGAGGCAGGCAGATCTCTATGAGTTCGAGGCCAGCCTGGTCTACAAAGCGAGTTCCAGGAAAGGCACAAAGCTACACAGAGAAACCCTGTCTCGAAAAACAAACAAACAAAAAATTCCAGTAGTTATGTTTTCCAAAACCTCAAAATGCACCTTCCAAGATGAATCTTCTTCAATAAGAACGGTTCAGAACATCCTCTCTTCATTTAAATGGTACCATGTTTGGCATATTTGCTATTTGTAATCAATTCAACAACAAACCTGAAGGTATTTTACTCTGATGAGATCCCCTCACTTACTCCTGTTGAAGCCTTTGTTTCCTTCCATAGACCAAAGGTTTCTCTGTAATATTTGTCCGAACACCGCAAAGCAGGCTCATTTTTGCTTCTTTTTCTGCTAGGTTAGAAAACTCATTTTTATTTTTTTCCAAACATTCCCTGGACTATTATAATGTGATAGGCACTCAGCAGTATGATAAGAATGTGAAAATGAAGACTTCCTTTCCAACAAAACAAATGAATGCTTAATGTGCTAATGCATATATATATACATAAAAGATCAATATATCTACATGAATTCTTAGTGCCATACTTTTCAATCCATGGAATAAATGTAAGTGCATGTCAGGAGGGAGAGGAGAGGAATGGTGCAGGTCGGCAGGCTTCCAGATAATGGTGTGTCTGAACAATCAAGTGAATAATAATAATTCATGTAACAGGGCACAGAAAAAGAGTACAGTTAAGGCCATAGTGATACAGGCAGAGATACATGGGTGAGACAGGCTCAATCCCTCTAGCTCATATGTTGCAATCTGTGTCACTATCCACTATTGCAGAATGTGACCTTTTCTGGAGATGGATGTTTTTGTCCCCCCAAAGAGGTCATCAAGGTATTCAGTAATTCAACAGGACTGGTGTTCTTATAAACAGGGCAGATTTAGATAGATATTTGGCATATGGGGAGAGTGCCAGGTAACCATGATGACAGAGATAAACTGGTGCCCCTGCCTCCCAAGTGTTGGGGAAATAGACCTGCAGCACTATGTCCAGCCAAGTGGGGGCTTCCTCCTAGTTTTCTGAAGGCTCTAAACCTGCCCACGTCCTGAGCTCAGAATTTTCGCCTCCATTGTAGTCAAGTAACAGAATTCTGTTGTTTAAGCCACATAGATTGTGGCTTGTCCTTGGCAGTCCTAGCAATTGACAGAGATGGGTAATCTCTGAAAAGGACATGTGAGCTGTTTAGTGGCTCGGGAGTATGGGTGGGTGAGTACTGGGAGGTAAGGAAATACACACACACACACACACACACACACACACACACACACACACACACATACAGAGAGAGAGAGAGAGAGAGAACACAGTAGTTCCCAAGTGGCTGCTCTTAGGTGCTGGGTTTTCAAGTAAATAATGAGAAATCAACCAGGAATCGTAGTAAGACATGACTGCCATGGGTTTCTTTTAGAAAGAGCAGCTTGAAAGCAAATTTACTGCAGTTTGGGTGGGGGGAAGAATAAGAGGGGGAAATGCTGTAAGCTGGGGGCTTTGACTGCGCCTACCCAGATCCGTGCATCTCTGGATCATGTAGGAGATGTCTGCCCTGGAAGCTGATTCATTCACTAGTCTTTGCTCTCTGATAGCATCTAAAACCAAGCAATAAGGAAAATACTATATGAGTCTTACGAACACTTAGTATTTCTCTCCTGCTGATTGCAGTAGTTACACTCTGTGAAAATATTTATGGGATAGAAACCTCTTTTGATTTGTGAGGATCAGACTGTATAATAAGGCACATTTTGCTAATCACAGGCTCTCTTACTCACTAATGGACAGACTCCCAAAGGTCTCACCGCTGTTCTCCCTTGGCTCTTTATCAGGTAGCCTGCAGTGTAGATAATCATTTTCACGGCACCTGACACACAGCCGACTCTGACCAGCCCGGAGAAAATCACAGGTGGAAATGCCAAAGTCGCAGACCTGAAAATTACAAAGCCAAGGGGACAGCAACCCAGTGGGCCTATTCAGTAACAACTTGGTGTCTGACAATATTATAAAGAAGCGTAATTGAACATAAAAACAACTCTAAAAGTACATTTGTGGGCATTCGGCAAATTATCTCTTTTAGCATGGCTGTTTAAATGCCTCTGTGATCTGTATGTCTTTTCACTTTTTTCTTGGCATAAACTTAGTATCTGTGGCAATATTTGACTTTTTTCCTGTGAGGTCTCTGGACATTGGTGAGTGTTCTTCCCACTAGTGATTTCATATAGTCCAGTCTTGTTTATTTTTCTTTAATCATATGCAAGTACGATATATAAACTATGCCTATTATTTTATGTAGATAATCATTTCTATGTATTTACCAGAAGCCAGCTCACTCCTCAGCCCACCAGTGGCTTCTGTAACTGGAAACAGACAGGTCTAGATTATCCAGTCAATTGTGGGGTAAGAAAGCTTTTGGGAGCATTCTATAAAATGATGTATAATGCAGAGTTGAAAATCAATGCAATAATCATCAGACTAAATTGTGAATTTAGCTCAGGGTATTATTCTTTCAAAATACTTCCATAAGTGAAATAGAAGCATTTGCGGACATCTCTGCTAGCAGTGTAGAAACAAATGGAAGACTTATACTATTTACTGAGTCTTTTATCACTTATTAGCAACTTTTATATATTTTGTAATTTCGAATCATCTAATTTTTACAATGACATATATAGAATTATGATCATTATCCTTATTTCGGTAGGATAAATAAATAAATGATTGCCTTAGAAAGACTTAAAAACGTAACATTTGGTAAATGGTGAGACCTTTTTTTCCATAGAAAATTATCAGGAAAAATAATGTCAAATACTCACAGAGAATGGTGTGTGTGTGTGTGTGTGTGTGTGTGTGTGTGTGTGTGTGTGTGTTCTGTTCATATACCATGTTTTACCTGTTATATCCACTTGTGTGCGTTTGTGGGCTCTGAGTGCATGTGTTGTGTGGTGTATATGTGTGTGAAGAGAATCTACATTTGGGTCTGAGACAGGGCAGAGGAAGACTCTTGTTTATCCTTCAGGAGGCTGTGTTGACGTGTCCCATTCCTGCAGGGAGCACTATGATTCACATCATATTCAAGAAAAGCTGCTGACTTCTAGTAAGTCCTCTCAGATCAACTATCACTGAAAGAATAAAATTATTTTTAGTTGACAATGGTAGTCTCATTCCCTTCTCTTCATATTTCCTATTCTCAGTGTCAAGCACACACCCCCTACAGCTCTCCAGATTTTCACAAACCAAGTGACTCTATTCTCCAACAATCTAGTGGGAATTCCCTTGAGAACTGAGCACAAATGACCACATTAACATGAAACCTACTCAAGAACACATTGTAGACCTACAGAATGCCTTTCACTGTATACCGGAGTCCCAGCTTGTGTATGTGGATTCTGTAATGTGTACATTTCCTTGGCAAGTTTTTCTCTCTGAGGAAGAGGGACCAGAAGTGAGGAAACAGGACGATACAATTTAAAAGAGCTTCTGCTTCTGATGTGCTTTGGGGGTTCTGAACTGGATAAATTACTTACTGAAAAATGAGGCCCACTTCATAGTTTTGAAAGGACCAAGCAGGCGCCATAACAGGCTGCTCAATCTTTTCTCAGAGATCAGACCTCAATTTTCGTTTCCTGAGACTTGAGCAAGCAGTTTCTGGGAGGGCCATGAACAAAAGACATAGTCCTTGCAATAGCTCCATTTCTGCAAGTACTCGTCCTCTTACTGCTCAAGGTTCAGCCAGTTGTTTACTGTCTGGGTCCCCTCACCAACTCAGAGCTACATGCATGAGTTAAGGACAGGGCCTGGGCCACTGAGTCAGCCCCCACAGTCAGTATGAGCTAGGCCAATCAGCCTCCATGGCAGCTCAAGGGCAAAGCCTGGGTCTGCCCCAAAATGGTAATTGTAACTCCCAACTAACCCTAGCCAATTGTCCAGGTCTGCCCCAAAATGGTAATTGTAACTCCCAACTAACCCTAGCCAATTAAAAACTACTAACATGATTGCCACCTGTGTAAACCAATCCTGAGTTTGTTCCTATGTAGTCTGTAAACCCCAAGCCCCCTCTTGCTTTAAAAACGCTGCCCCATTGCTACTCGGGGTCTCTCCTGCTCTGCTGCTGCGTCAGATGGATGGAGAGTCCCAAGTTAACTCGTAAAAAGACTCTTTGCCTTTGCATTGGAGTCAGTCTCTTAGTGGTCTTTGGGGGACTCTGGGTACAACAGTTTAGCATCTCTAAGATTCTGGTGGGTATCTCCCACTCCGCAAATTTTACTGAAAATCACAATAAAACTTTCTTTCTTTCTTTCTTTCTTTCTTTCTTTCTTTCTTTCTTTCTTTCTTTCTTTCTTTCTTTCTTTCTTTCTTTCTTTCTTTCTCTTTCTTTCTTTCTCTCTCTCTCTCTCTCTCTCTCTCTCTCTCTCTCTCTCTCTCTCTCTCTTTCTTTCTTTCTCTTTCTTTCTCCCCCCCCTCTTTCTCTTTCTTTCCTTAATCAAGATGGAAAATTTTTTGTGTCAGGATTCAACTCTCACAAGCAAATGCAAACTATTATACTTCAAAATAAAGGATGAGAAGTGTATTTCAATCTCTGGACTCTCTATGACCGTGAGAACTGCTTGCCAGTTGGCAGCTGTCTTTGGGAATGATGCTGTTGACCTCAGCCCTGCCTTTCCAAGAACTCTAACAGTAACAAGGATCTTCAAAGAGGAACGAATTCCTTAGTTTGAACACTTTGTTTTCAGTTCCCTCACACCTGCTACTGGATCCAGGGAGGAGGTTTGAAATCACAGAGAGATACAGTAGGCAGCTCTTAGCTCAGCACTGCAAAAACCAGCACTGTTTGTTTGTTTTACGACAACAAAAAATGGCTACTTCCTCTCTGAAGGGCCGTGATAAGCACTCCTGAAGGCCTTTGCTGGGCCCTCGGTGAAATTAATCCTGCTATCTTAAGTCACAGAAAGCACTCATGGTCTTCATTGTTCACTCAAGAGTTCACGCCCCGTTTCCTTCACAGCAGCTCTTCTTCTTCTTTTGCACAAGCTCTTTCCTTTCCTTCTGGCCTCAACAAACGGGGGAGGGTGTGAACATAAAAGCAATGCATGCCAAAGTACACACGCATGCATACACACATGCACGCACGCATGCATGCACGCACACACAGGAACCTTTATCCCATTCACCCTCAGATCCAATACCAGCTTTTTTTCTAATAGTAATGTTTCAAGTGGCAATCATTTAAAGTGAGGGAGGAGAAAATTGTAAAAGAAATGTCACCTTGATTCCTCCTTCCCATGCCATTTACATAAGAATGTCCTTGAATCCACTGCTATAAAAGATAATATCAATTACTTCATATTTACTTCAGGTATTTCCTTGTTTATGGCAATGGGTGTTACATGTGATATCCTGCTCACTTTGTATTAGAGTGAGAGTTCAGTTTTGTAACATGCACAAATAAGAAAATCAGTTTATATCATCAATTCTGTGCATACATTGCTAATTCTCCAACTCTTTCCGGATGTGGACTGGACAGTAAGTTTGAATTGTTTCTGTGAAAATGCATCTGGGTTTTGCTCATCACATCTAGTTTCCAAAAATAAACTTCAGAAGATAAATAAAGGGGAAGCATTTACTCTATGGGAACGTAGCTATAATAGCCTTCATAACACAATGGAAAAAAGATAATGGTCTACAAATAAAACTCCTGATTGAAGCATTTTGTGAGTTCATGTGTGACATGCATTTCACTAAGAGAACACAAAACCTAGATGAGGGAGCTGTAGGCCTGATTCTAACAGCATTTTAAATGAGAAAAAGGACAGTTTTGAGTTATTTTAAATCCACTGGGCTAATATTTTCCCAGAAACTCTGGCCATTATTCATTCATGGAGATAGCACCATCAATTTTAGATTTTATTAAGTATGCATGAAAAAACATACATACCTGTGCTATACTGAGAGCTTTGGGATATTTTAAGTATGACTTTTTCATAGTGAGATATGCTGGAAATATAGAATGCTAATTGGGCCTCAAAAACTAAAACTTACATATCAATCTTATTACTAGTTGAGGAATATGTTTTGAATATATTGGGTTACATAAACTTTTGTATTAAAATTAATCTTATTTATTTTATTCAGCTTTTAAAATGTTGGCTTGCAAAGGTGTTAAAAATCAGAAGTGACTGTGACCTTTCCCTCTTAAGACAGTTCAACTTAGAATAATTCATTTTATTTACATTATTCATTTAAATCACAACCATGACCACTGTAAGGCTATATTTTGGTAAAGAGAGTTTTAAATCTTTCTTTTCTCCAAAAATACAACTTTACATTCCTTACTGAATGTTTAACATTACATTTTTCATATGAAGTACTAAACAGCTATTCATAGTGAACTAGTTCTAAATAATTTGTGTTCTTGTATGTGTTTCTATACTCCATTAGTGTGTGTCTACATTTCCAGTAAGACTAATGATTGTTCTCTGAATTCTGGCACTAATGTTCTGCTGAAACATGCTGTGTCTTATTATTGCCAGTTCAACTGCCGTCGACCACAGACCCACTCTGTCTTGAGATTCCTATAAATTCTTTTAAATATAAGATGCTGTAGTTTTTTAAGTTTTGAATATTAACTCTATAGAGAGCAATCTACTCAGCCCTGGAAATCACAGAGCAGTCCGGATATCCACCAGCTAACATTATCCCTTGGTAGCTTTGTGCTAGGCTCTCAGCTAAGGTTTGGGAGAACTGGAATGAGGTTCTCAGTGCCTCCTCTCAGTATATTAGTAATTTTGTAGTTGAAGAAACAAAATGACCTGCAGAGAACACAGCTGACATAAGACATGATGGAAACAGTTCATGGTTCACATTAAAACAACACTCTGCCTTCTTTTGAAAAATAGCACCCCTACTATGTGCCATTGTGATGTCAGCCAGGGGCTGAAGCTGAAACTGTAGAGCCACTACACACAGCAGAGGGTGTAGAACTCACGCTGTGCTGTGTCGCTTTTCTGGCTTGTTTGAACTTGTAGTTATTGGCCTAAGTAATTATTGACCACCCCCCCCCCCCCCGTCAACTCTCTGATTATTTATTTATTTATTTGTTTGTTTGCTTTTATGACATTTCACTTATTTTGTATATACATACGTGTGTGTGTGTGTGTGTGTGTGTGTGTGTGTGTGTGTGTGTGTGTGTATGTGTGAGAGAGAGGGGGAGGGAGGGAAGGAAGGAGAGAGACAGAGAGACAGACATGCCATTGTAGGCATGTGGAGGTCAGAGGACAACCTGTGGAAATCAGTTCTTTCCTTCCACACTATGAGACCCAGGAACAAACTTCAGTCATCAGGCTTGCTAAGAGCCACTTTGATTCACGGAACCATCTTGCTGGTCCTCAGTTCCCAATTTGGGCTATAACATTCTTGGCCCATAAGTTAAAAGTCTTCCTTAACACATGCATTATACAAGTAGACATGCTGCATTATCTTTAGTTCGTATTGATAAAGAATTAGCTGATAAACATGCTCTTTCCCCACTAGTGGTAGGAATGGTCCAGACAGCAATTCAAGTCGAAAGTATGAAACATCATTTATTCTCTGGATAAATTTGTCATAATAGTACAGTTATCTCAATATTTGGGAGACCTAATCTCTACTCCTTTTATGAAATGTTTTTTCCCTCCAACAGGAAGCCCTAATATGGCATTATTAATAGGCCTCTCATCTACAATACCTACCAAGCAGGAAAACCTGCACATATTGAAAGACATTATGAAGTCATTGTTTATCAGCCCATTTATAATTAAGAGTGGTGCCACACCGTTATGGCAGTTATGAAAATATGAGCATAAAGGCTTTTCCATGTATTCCTATACATCAACAATTGTGCTGGGCACATAAAAGTCTTTGTGGGAGGTACAATAAGCTTATGTTCTTTCCATTATATATTCAATCAAAAGCAATATATCAGAAGTTTAATATGAAATGCCATCTTGTAATTAAAAACTGATAGAAGAGTTTTAAAGAACATTGAATATATTTTGAATAGTAACACTTCAAAGTGAATATATTAATATAATAAAATTGAAAAATCTGAATTTCATTAACTGATAATAAAATTATGGTATGAATATGATGTCTTTTCATAAATAACTGATACATTTATTATTCTTCTATTTATGTACTTATTCGGGAGGGTCTCACTTTGTAGCCTTGGCTATCCTTTGAGTCATTCCTTAGACCAGGCTGGCCTCATACTCACAGAAATCCACCTGCCCCTGCCTTCTGAGTGCTAGAATTAAAGATGTGCACCCACACCTGGCATCATTATTCTTTTCAGTAGATCAGAATATTTTTCTTTCTCATTTTTATAGGCATTTAAAACATACTTCATGTTATGTAACATACTATGTGACATTCTAGCAGCACTAATGACCATAGGTGAGTTATTTTTTCACGAGTCAAGAAAATATTTCATTAATCAACATTCTCCAAGTCCCTGAACATGTGGTATGCACTGACTCCACAGAAATGTTATCTCATTCTAATGAGATCTAAGCCCACTGATAACAAAAGTTAGCTGATTACTGTTGTGTAATATTATTTTAACTAGGCAAAGATGTGTTCCATTTCTTTATGCTGCAGAATATTTTTAACTGTGTAAAGGTGTGTTACTTTTGTATATGCTGCATTTGTTTAGTTATGTAAAGATGTGTTGCATTTGTTTCACCTTGCCTGCCTAAGGCGTCTGATTGGTCTAATAAGGAACTGAACGGTCAGTAGCTAGGCAGAGAAAGGATAGGCAGGGCTGGCAGAAAGAGAGAATAAACAGGAGGAGAAACCTAGACTGAAGAGGATTGAGAGAAGGAGAAAGAGGAGAGAATGAAGGAGATGCCAGGCAGCTGCCAGTTAGCAGTCATGAGAAGCAGTGAAATAAGCCAGCCCTGTCCCTCACTGGCCCTGGGATAGCTGGCCTTGCCCCTCACTGGACGCTATAGCAGGAAAGCTGATGATGTCCACCCCCTTGGGAGAGTTGACCCTACCCTGTACAATGGGCCTAGGAGAGCTAGCTCTGCTCCTCACCTGAAGGTGTGGTCCCAATGACCCAGACCAAACAGCTCAACTACCATCCAGACCCACATCCCGGGCCTTGTGTTGGCCAAACCCTAACAGCTGCCTCATCTTTGACCTGCTGGGGTGCACAAATGGACTGGTCCTACAGAATAATAACTGCAGAATCTCCATGACTCGGTGCAGCAACAGGATATACGAGAGGCGTTTTGATACGGGCCCAACCCAGTGATGACGGTGTATCAGAAACCAACATTTTGCGGGTGGGGCTGATTGGACAAAAGGGGTATACTGAGTGACACACTGCAGCTTCCAACGCCGCTAGGATGAATGAAGAGGTGTTGGAAAGATGGAGGAGTGAGGTGCATTTGGGGGGGGTTGTTCTTAATTAATTTGGGGGGCATACTGCAGGGGTGAGGAGTGGATACGAAGGGACAGGAAGTATGCCAGATTGGGGTGCATGATGTGAAATTTCCAAAGAACCCATAAAGAATTACGTTTTTTTAAAAAGGAAAAATAAAATGCACTGAGGCAAAAGGAAAAGAGAAACAGGTTAATTTATGTTAAAAGACCTAGCCAGAAATGAGCCTAAGCTAGGCCGAGCATTGATAAGTCTTCGTATCATGATTTAGGAGCTGGTTGGTGGCCTAAAAGAAAAAGTCTGGTGCAGATTCCTTTTTGAAATATTTGCTTACTTTTTATTTTATGTATATGAATGTTAGCCTGCCTGTATACATGTGTTCCAGGAGCATTCCTGGTTCTCATGGATGTCAGAAGGGGACAGGGGATACCCTAGGACTGGAGTTATAAACAAAATTTAGTGGCTGCTGTACCGCTGAGAAAGTTCCCTGAGTGAAGCAGATCTTGAGCTGAGTTGCAATGCTTGTGACTGGTACACATGGTGAAAATATAGGGAGAACTTAGGCAGAAATACTTTTTCATTTGAAACTCAACATTTTAGGTTTTTTTTTTTTAAGAGTGAGAATGTATGCATTTGAATTCAGGGCCTGTTTCGTCCTTTCAAAGGAAATAATCTTACATTTTATTTTCTTTATTTTCTTCAGTATGGGGGGCCAGGCAGGCAGCCTGTGTCTTTCACAGGTGATGAGACCCAGGGCTAAGGAGATGGATGGGTTTGACTAAGACCACTCAGATGCTCCTGGACCTGCTAGCTGCTGTTCTGCCTAGACATTTTTTTTTGCAAGGCACTAGTGAGACACAGATCACAAATGTCTTGACCAGACATGGCAAAGATGTTTATGTTGACACTGACTATTGTAGTTAAAACACTAGAACTTGGGGCCGGAGAGATGGTTCAGCTAATAAGAGCTTGTAAAATGCCATGACATCAAGGTATGCGTCTCAGTGACGACGTTGCCTCATTAAGGTTGCCGCACCAGTAAAAAGAAGCAGAGATTCTCCATCCATTTGAACAGTGTATTTCAATCAGGAAAGGGGATGTCTTTTTGTTCTGTAGCCATAATTCATCTAAAATGCTGGTAGAACCACTGGTGCATGGAGAATAAGAAATGATAGTGGGTATCTGAAGTCTGTGTATTGGGCATTCTTTGGAAAAAGTTTGTGGTATCAACACTAAATAAAGTAAGAATATTTACCTGTTCTTATTTACTCTCAAATGATGGTCATGACTAAAACAAATACATTATGCTATAAAAGTTTTCATGTAATAACTTTTGAAGAAGTAAATTTGCTCAAGTAATCAATATGGTTCTGGTACTGAGTTAATAATACATTTGATAACGATTCTCCAATCACAATACCAAGCAAATTGCTTCATGCTTAC
Source organism: Peromyscus californicus insignis (assembly GCF_007827085.1). Lineage (NCBI taxonomy): Eukaryota > Metazoa > Chordata > Mammalia > Rodentia > Cricetidae > Peromyscus > Peromyscus californicus. The sequence continues at coordinate 57,485,412 of NW_026294525.1, forward strand.
TGGGGTAAATTGATGGGTATTCTATATAATTTGATTTTCTCAGTGCTATGACCTAGATGGAAAGCCGGTGCTTATAAGGTACATCATGAAAGCTATTCATCTGAGTGCATCATCTTAGACTAGACATGTTCTTTGGATTATGCTAGCAAAAGATTAAAAAAATGTAATGCTCTTGCTCAAAATCTAAAATGGTTTTATAATAAAAAACCTGGAGCCGGATGTTGGGGTAAATGCTGAAAGATCAGAGAGACAAAGGAACAAGCCACTGCCACGTCTCACCTCGCCAACTCCATGAATCCTCTGACTGAATGTCTCTGAGTCCTCAGCCAAAAAGGGCTCCAGCTGAAAAGTCTTCTAGTTCCTGTCTCCTCGTGCTTTATATACCTTTCTTGGCCCAGCCATATCACTTCCTTCTTAGTGCCGGGATTAAAGGTGTATGATTCCCAAGTACTGGGATTAAAGGTGTGTGTGCCACCACTGCCTGGCTCTGTTTCTCTCCTAGACTGAATCAATCTAATGTAGTTCAGATGGCTTTAAACTCATAGAGATCCAGACAGATTTCTTCCTCCCAAGTGCTAGGGCTAAAGGTGTGTGCCACCACTGCCTGGCTTCTATGTTTAATCTAGTGGCTGGCTCTGTCCTCTGATCTTCAGGCAAATTTTATTAGGGTACAACAAAATATCACCACATTTCCCCTTTTTTTTGTCTAAAATAATAAAAGAAGGTTATAACTAATATAAGAAAAACTATATACAATAAGTATATACAATATCTACAGTCAAGAATTACATTAACGATGTCCAGTCCATAAACATTTGACAAATTCAGAGAAAATAGTCCATTATTTATCCTATTTTGGTGAGTCCAATGTGTATCTAATTCACTTCCTATACTAATTTGTTTTACCAACTGAAAGTATCTTTTGATGTCTTTCAAACTTACACATTTTATACCTCTTTAGTGGGTTCTTTTCTGAATTTGTTAACAAGGAAAACTATAACTATCTAGTCTTCACTCCCTCAGAGACCTGAGAAGGAAATAATAATTTTGTCATAAATTAGTAAGGAAACATATCTCATCGTGGCAGCTGGCAGCATCATCTGACTAAGCCTTCTTCCATCCAGCATTCTCCTCTCTCCTTGTCCCGCCTACACTATCCTTCCTGCCTGGCTACTGACCATTCAGCGTTTTATGTATCAATCAACCATAGCAACATATATTCACAGCATACAGGACATCCCACAGCAGTCCTTGAAAGTTATTACCAACTAATTAGGATATAAAGAAATGCAAGTTATTAGTTATTACAATCAAACTTGTAGTTATATTAGATATGTTTTCAAGGTCAAACAGATATATTTTAGATATACAGGTCATCTTCAAACACTACAAAGACCTCAGAATATGGCATTTAAGATGTTTTAATAACATAGATTCTTTTTTTATGATAATGAGACATGTCTGCTCCTGGCAGCACCAAGTTACTTCAGAGAAGATGATGGGCAGGAAGTACAAATAAGTGACTTCCAAAAAATGTGAGAAATGACAGAAACAGCTGGCTGCCTGAGGTTCCTCTGAAATGTTGGGGCATACAACTTCAGCCTACAGGCCTAGCATGTCTAACAGACTTATCTGAAAGTAGGATTTTCTGAAGGGCCTTCCTACCTTGTCTTGGCAAATTTAGCAGTCCTTTCTTTTGTGTCCTGCTTATCTCATTTGGACAGCATACTGTCAGCAGCCAAGGCAAGGGCACTTTCTTGCACAGTGGCTAACTTGCCACAAAGAAAGGAAACTCCACAAGGAGTTTCTTCAATGCCCATGGGGCTGGGCAGGACAGGAGAAAACTCCAGCTACAAAAATTGCATTACATTGTTAAATGAGTTGTACAGATACAATACCTTAAATAAGATTAGAAATGTATGTACGGTATGTTCTAACAAATATAATCTCAAATTTGTATCAATGTACAAAATTTGTATACAATATACAAAAATCCAAACCAATGTGAAATATTTAAAACTAGTAGTTGTTTTTTAAAAGTAGATTCAATAATTTACCTTTTTATCTTATCATATCCATATTCTCCCTTTTTTCTTTTCAGAGTAGATTCAATAAGTTACCTTTTATCTTATTATATCTATATTCTTTTTTTCTTTTCCTTTTTCAAACAAACCCCTAAATCTAATCTCCTTTGTTTAACTTTTTTCCTGATCATTATCAATTAACAACTTGTAACCAACCATCCTAAACAATGACGGTTATCCATAACCCATTGATAGAGTAAAAACCACCCACCCCCACCTCTTGGGAATGTGGGCATAGTATTCTTAAAATTACTTCTTGCTATCTGGGGATGAAGACATCTTTAGAGGATCCTGAAAAGGAAATTTTGGATTAATTGTCAAGTCCTGGGGGAGGCAGCTGTACCATTTGCTGTCCAGTCTCAGGGTAATAAGAAAGTGCAGGGCTTGTCTCAAGTCCCATAATCTGTGAGGCTGAATCATCTCAGCTAGCCATCTCAAGATTGTCCTGAGCAGTTTGTAGTCAAGAGCCAATCTTTAGGTGGTGTTTGTCAGCTTAGTGGTGGTTTCATAGTCCATGTGGAATCGTCGTTGTGGGATCATATCATCTTTTTGGAGATTTCAGAGATTGTATTAGGTCAGATTACTCCTTTTCTTGGTAATTTTTTTCTTGGTAGTTCTCTCTTCTTCTTTGGATGCTTATTTACCCAAAGATCTTTAAATTCCTCAAGATAGGCATTAGGTTCTTTAATTGCTCTGAGAAGGAGTTTTTTCCATGGTGACAGGAAAGGACTGAATGGAATTTGACATGAGGGCCTGCAAGAGGCCCCTTAGGGTGTTTCCTGATGGCAAAGGCAAGGGATTACCTTGTCTATCCCTTTTTGACCTACATTCTTTAGTTCAATGTCCGCCTTTGCTGCACCTTCCAGAAGGGAGGGGCATTCTGTTGCCATTGTCCCTTGAAAAAACATTATTTCTAGGAACACCCTGTTTACAGTCCCTTTTTAGATGACCTTGTTTACCACAATTGAGACATTTAATATTGCTATTTTTTTCAAACCTCTGGAAATCACCTCTTATATCCAAGTATTATCATGGTCATGAGATTCAATATTAATTGTATCTTGGATCCATTCCTCCAAGGGTGCTTGTCTTGCCTTTAACTGCCTAATTACCCTTTTGCATTGTGTGCATTGTGCGTTAGTGTTTTCAAAAGCCAGAGACTCAATTATTGTTTGTCTAGCTTCTAAATTTGGTATCATTCTATTTACTGCTGAAGATAGCCTTTGTAAGAAATAAGTGAAGGTTTCTTTTGGGCCCTGTATAACTTTTGTAAATGACTCAATTTTCTTTTCTACTTCTTCAATTTTGTCCCAAGCATTCAAGGCTGCCATTCAGCATAAAATTAGGGTGTGGTCATCATATAAGGATTGTCTTTGTATATCAGCACAATTGCCTTCTCCAAGAAGTTGGTCTTGGGAAATTTCCTTACCTCTAGCCCTACTTCACTGTTCAGTGGTCTTAGCCTCATCCTTCTACCAGGTCCTCCATTGTAACTGGGGACCAGCCTCTAAGACTGCTGTAACCAAATCTCTCCAGTCTTGAGGGATGATTCTATTACAAGTTGGCCACGAGTTTATCATCTGCTTCACAAAAGATGAGTGGATGCCATATGAGACTATTTCTGCTTTGAATCTCCTCAAATCTAACATTTGCACAGGAGTCCAATCAGCTCATACACAGTCATGGGGATATCTATCATTTGGCATTTCCTGTAAGGTTACTGGATAAATTAAGATTGGCTGTTTGAAAGCCTTTAGGATGTTTCTCTGTAACCTTATAATGCAATGTTTAGATTTGTTCTCTTTTAAATTCTTCTGTCTGGGTCTTACTATCTCTATGATCTGTTCTAACTAGTTTTTCTAACACTTTTATCTTGGCACTCATATTGACCAATGTTTTTAATGATAAAACAGAAATGATCAAACAAATAATATTTATAATTGACATTACATAAATCCTATCAACATTAATTATTCTCTCATTTGATTGTTCCATTCTCAGACCGTCAATCGTATCATCAAACAGAGACCAAACTCCCTCCATTATAAAAGTGTTTCCCATTTTTTTAATGTGGGAAACAACTTTCTTTTAGCTAATTTCTCCCTTTAAGAAATCCCAGTTGAATCACCAAATCTGCTAACAATGATGATTCAGATGATGGTGTCACAGAAGCCTGAGGAAGGGGCTCAAAGAAAACCAAAGGGAAGCAACTAGAGAGCCATCTGTCTGCACAGGGGAGCATGCGAAAGAGGCTAACTCCTGTGGTGTTTGGAGCCCCAAATCCTATGGAGTTTGTTGCAGAGAGGCTCCAACAAAAACTTAGCTGGCAGGGTAGGGACAACAAAATATCACTACACAATGTCTTTGTGCCTTGCTCATTTATTTATTGCTAATGCACAGACAGTTTCACAAACATCAGGGAAAAGAGTGATCCCTGGCACAGACGTGACAAGCAACATTGTTGAAAAATGCAGCTGTGTTCTCTGCTCTCCCTGTGAACAGTATTGCTTAAGCCAACAAAAGGGACAGTAGCAGAATTCCCTACTACTTCCTAATTGCAGTGGCCTCTGCAATTAGGCTTTTAATATTTTGTTTATACTGTATAATCAGAAACACACCAAGGAAATAGATATTCTGCTTGAATTATAAAGCTGATTTCTCTGTCAATGCTACATGAATGTGAGTCACTGAGTGACAGATTTTGTTGTACCTATTTGTATTCATTGCTCTCTAGAGTGGTTGCTGTATTGTGAATATACCAGCTGTCTCTTGGGGCCATTTCATAGAAGGAAAGGGTTTTCACCCTCAAAGGATAGTTTTTTTTTATGTAGAGTGGAAATTGAGATCTTTTTCCTTTATTATTTGATGAATTTAATATTATGAAAGAAAAACATTTCCTTTTTGACATATTTCTTCATATAAATCACATTTAACTCAATGGTTTCTGCATTTCCCCCAGTGATGCACAAAGGAATCTAGATTAAGTATAATTGATTTAGGTGGTACATAAAATTCCCTCCTCAATAATATTTAAGACTTTAATATCAATAAAGGACTACATAGTAGAATTATGATGCATACAGATTTTTATGCTACATATTTCTGCAAAAGGATTTGCCAAGAGAAAATGTGAAATATACCAAGAGTTAGAAATGATAATTGTGTCTAAATAAGAATATTCTCATTTTACTCTCTTTCTATAAGACATAGCTAAGAATCCTAACACAGGAGTAGCCATTATTAAATCTACACACATTTCAGGTATAGTCTGAATAAAGGATTTCACCTCTGGATAAAGCACAATGGATAAACAGATGGTGAGGCTCTTAGGTTTCTGTAATACCACTGAGTCTAATGAATGCAGGGGATAATGGCAGGGTGAAGACCATGGGCTAGCCCAGTAGGCCTGGATAATAAGGATGAGATTACTTCAGAGCTGTTGGGTTAGTCTAGAGGCCTCTATTCTGTACGTGAATTTATAGTTAAGTGTTGGAAAGTTTTATAATAAGAGGATCAAAGTATTATCTTTAGAGTCTAACTACCTGGCACAGGACAGGTCCAGTCAATTAAGAATACAGAAGAAAGCTAACCCATGAGAAACCAAGCAATAAAAAGGGAAGTAAAGCAAGTAATATAGACACATGTTTCCATTAAAGGAGAAGGCATACTTCACAGGAAAGAAATCTTGACAAGATTTACATATTAAGAAATTGCCATGACCTTTAAACACTGATTCCCAAATCAACTGAACTTGGAAAAGGGAAAGTATGCAATTTTCAAAGGTGTTTGTGGGCCAGCAAGATGGGTTATGGGGCACTGGCAGTTGCTACTAACACTGACAATCTAAGTTAAATTCCAGAGACCCATAGAGTAGAAGGAGAGGAATGATTCCCCAAGTTGTCCTCTGACATCCACTTGCATGCCATGGCATGTGTACACACACACACACACACACACACACACACACACACACACACACACACACACGTAATTTAACAGTGTTTACTAAGTCTTCCAGAAGATGGAGAAAATGATTGATTACTTATGATATTTAGATCTAGAAAAGGTGATATCTGATATGATAGCAGCCCATTCACAGGGAGTCACTACTCCAATGCCAGTGCAGTTACCTTCACTCCCTCCCATTGCATATATCTGAATGGGTCATGTAGCAATTTTAATTTCTGAATACAAAGTCATGGTTAAGTTCTTATTTCTTGGGTACACCCTGAGTGAATATGTTCCCTTGTATGATTACAGGACTCTGTGCCTTACCAGAGGCTGAAATGAAGCCTTCCCATAGAGATAACTCTCTGTCTTTTGTAGGAACCAAGTTTTAGAGATCATTTTTCCTAAGACTGTCCTTATCATTTCAAAGATTGCAAGAATGAGAGTGAAAATGATCATATTTTTCCACTGGGGTAAATGTCCAAACATGTATTTAGGTATTATATATCAAAGTAGCAATATTTAAACATATCAATAGATTTTCTGTGATATTCCCTTATAAAAAAACTTAGTGTGCCATTTGAACTTCTACCACACAAATATAGCCAAGAAATGTCTATGATGCTGAATTCTTCTGTATTGGAAAGGTAAAGTAATTCTCATGCTATTTAAACTCCCAAGAAAACACAAGTCAATAGAGGAGCACTTAAAGGCAGAAAAAATATATTTTATCCTCTTAGTTATAGAAGCTGGTGTTTATTTGGAATTGTTTACATGTCAAGCACTGTCTTGTAAGTGCTGTGTAAACAGTACTTTATTTTATTGTTACAATACCTTCAAAGGGAGATACTATTATGTATCTACTTTGCAATTGAAAATTTCAGTAAATCCATGGTAAAAAAAGCTACTATAATTCAGAAACAGTGGTCCAACTGAGAATTCCACTAATTTTCTGCTTTTGGCAACCTTTGTACATTAACTGAGACATTATAGAGATTTTATTTCATGGTACTTCAGGACTGTCTGAATTTCTAAATAGTTATACTATATTAAATGATAATAGTGATCCTAATTTTGTACTTTCTTTTTCCAAGACATGCAACTTCATTTTTTGTTGATAACTGATTTTACCATTCCTATCCTCTCTTGAGCTAAAATTGAATCTTGCTGATCCCCAATGGCTTACAAATGTCACATAGTTAGTAAATGAGGGAATTCACATTTGAAACCCAAGGTTTACTAACTCTGAAGTCATCCTTCTGCTGAAAAGCTATTATCAAACAACCATCTGGAAAAATGCTTCATTCATAATAAACAAATGACTAATAACTATCAAATATTAAAGACAAATAGTAATAATAAGGTTCTGGAAAATATGGAGAATGAATAGAAAACAAATATAAGCAAAGAAAGTTAATCCAGATGGAAATAAAAAATTATAAAAAGATTGCAAACAAAAATGAGATGACGTACTTGTACAAATATATCAGGCTACTTAACTTAAAATTGAATATGTGAAAAAAATAAGTGTCTGAATTCTCACATACAACAGAATAAACTGTTGTAACTCTTCTAGGATATCCACAATTAGAAGAAAAGTAAATGTTTGCCTGTAAGGATTGTTCAAACAAGTTAGGATAAACTATAAAGCAGAATGCCAATCTCTGGGGAACATGAGGGCTAATGCCCATAAACAGACTGCTAGAATCTTGGGGAGAGTATACAGGGAACAGTTGGAGAGAAGCCATCCTGTGAAGTGAGTGATGCTGGATGAACACTAGTTTTGGAAAAAAGAGAAAAGAAACATTGGAAGCAGGAGAGAAGGAGAGAGATCATTGTCCATTTCAGAGAACTCAGTTTGACTGAGGAGTGCTGTCCTTTCAGTGGGGACTGACCTGCAAAGGACCAGAACTACTGTTTGAGAAAAAAGAGAGAGCCTTTATTTTAACTGAAATTTACTTTGTACTTGAGTTAACAGATTACTCAAAGACAAAAACCCATGAATCTTAGGGAATCAAGGAGTTTAAGTCAAGGGCATTGAAAAATGGTCAATAAAAATCATTGTAAAAAAGTTACTAAAATCCAGGGAAATAGATGACTATCCAGGGTAGAAGAAGAATTTATAATATGAACAGATATGACAAGAAGCATTTTCATATCATATTATATTTAAAACATTCAGAACACAGAAACATAAATAATATTGAAGACAACAAAAGAAAATCACCAATTTTATATGATGGCAAAACTACCAGAACAGCTGTGAATTTCTCCTCAGAAACTCAAGGGCATAGAATAATATATTTCAAGCTCTGAAATACAGTGACTCCCAATTTAGATTACAATATCTAGTTAAGTTAGTCTTCAAAGTTGACAGCAAAAATCTTTCCAGGACAAATACAAACTAAAAACGTTCATAACCATCAAGTCAGCACAACAGAAGATATTTGTAAAAGTCCTATACAGAGAAAAAAAAAAGAAAAATATATCCAAGAGACAGCAGATAACAGAAACTATACTAGAATTACAAATGAACAAATGTGGATTATGAAATGAGAAGAATGAATGCCTTCCTTTTGACAACAGTTCTGAGTATTACTGGACTCAATTCTTCAATTGAAAGACACAGACTCACAGATGGGATGTAAAAATAGGACTCAACTATAGGTTTCCTATAAGAAACACACCTCACTAGCAAATAAACACTGTGTTAGGGTTAAGAATAGGAAAGATTTTTTTAGCAAATAGAACCAGAAAGCAAACAGGTTTGGAAGAATCAAACAAATTAAAGGAAAGAGATAAAGAAAACCAGTCTATATTGATTAAGGAAACAATTCTTCAGGAAGATATGATTCCAAACATACAGACACCAAACACTGAATATTAATTTCAGAAAACAAATACTATCAGAAAAAAGGGCACATTTGCCTCAGTACTGTAATAATGTGCTATTTCAATACTTTGTTTTCATCCAAAGACAAGTCATTCAGAGGGGAAGGAAATCAACAATGGAACACCAGATTTAAGTAACAATGTAGGTCAAATGGGCTTAACAGAGATCTATAGAGTATTCTATCCCCAAATTGCCAAGTATTTACTCTTCAGCAGTCTGTGGAAGATTTAACTTTTAGGACATAAATCATTTCTCAATGAGTACAGAAATATTGAAATAATTTTGAGTAAACTAATTATGATGGAATAAACTATAAATAAAAGAGAAATCACAAGGCATATATGAACACATGGAGTTTGAACACATTAGTGAATGGTAAATGGGTCATCAAAGAAATTAGAAGAGGAAATTAATTAACCCTAGAAATGGAAGGAAAATAAAAACACAGCAGAATCTGTAGTATAATACAAAGTGGTTCTAAGGAGACTTTTTGAAAAACCAACCAGAGAAATCTCAAATTCCCAGAAAAATGGAACAAATCAAATCCCAAATCAATAAATGGAAAGAAAGCATAAAGGTCAGGAAGGAATTAGTAAACTGGAAACGAAAACTGCAAAGAACTAGTAGAGGATAAAAGAGTTGTTCTTTAAAAAGACAAAGGAAATTGACAAACCGTAGCCAAGCCAACTAAGAGAGAAGGAAGATACAAATAAATAAAATTAGAGATGAAAAAAGAGACACCACAGTAAACAGCAACAAAACTCAGAGCACCACTGGAGCGTTTTTGAAAATCTGAATCCCTATAAATTGGAAAAAAAATCTAGAAAAACGGATGAATTCCTAGATAAACGTGATCTATAATAATTAAACCAAGAGGATGTAAACAACATAAATTGATCTATAATAAGCACCGAGATTGAAGAAAAAATAAAATGTCTCCAAACTAGAAAAAAAAAAAAAAAACCCAGAACCAGATGGAGCTAGTGTTGAATTCCATCAGAGAATAATATCATTACTCCTTAAACTAGTCTGTAAACTAGAACACAATCAAACACTTTCAAACTTATTATATGAATATGGTGTTATCCTGTTATCAAAACTAGATAATGATACCAATAAAATAATATTATACAATCTTCTTGAAAAGTATAGGCGAAAGAAATATCAATATAACTTTAAAAAACTGTATCTGATGCTGTTGACTGCCCATGGGAGTCCTTGCCTTGGAGGAGGTGGGAATGAGGGGTAGGTTGGGAGAGGGAAGGCTGGGGGCAGGAGGAGGGAAGAGAGGGGCACCTGTGGTTGGTGTGCAAAATGAACAGAAAATTTCTTAATAATAAAAAAGGGATTAATATTCATATCAAAAGAATACATGTAAATCAATAGGAAAGTAAAAACACTGTATCTGAGTACACATCAACGAAATCATTCAATACAATCAAGGGGGCTTCTTCATTGTAGGGTTGCAAAAATGGTTCAACATGTGAAAATTTATATAGCTAGTACATCACATTAGTAGACTCAAGAACAGAAATCACATTTTCATTGCTGTAAAAGCATAAAAAGCCTTTGACGAAGTCCAACAGCTGTTCATGATAAAAGCCTTGAAGTCATTAAGTATGGAAGGAATATATCTCTACCTAATAAAGGCCGTAAGTGGCAAACCTCTAGTTACTCTCATACTTTATGAAGAGAAAGTCAAAGCATTTCTACTAAATCAGCAATGGAACAAGACTGTCCACTCTTTTCATTCCTACTAAGTAGCATCTTATAGTTTCAGCTAGAATAGAAAGTAGAAAGTAGAAAGAAATCAAAGGGATAAAAAAAGAAAAGGAAGTAGTCAAATTATATCTACTTGCAGATGATATGATGCTACACAAAAGAGATGCTAAAGACTCCATCAGAATACCTTAGTCCTAATAAACATGTTTACTAAGTAACATACAAAACCATAGCTTTTCTTTACCTAATAATGAGCATGCTGAAAAAGGAATCAGCAAAATAATTTCAATCACAATAGGTTTAAGAACAGTCAACCAAGGAAGGGAGAACTCTTTATAATGAATGAAACTGAAGAGAACACTAGACAAGCTCTCTCTTGCTCAAGGACTGGTGGAATTAGTTTATTGACAGTAACTACAATACCAAAAGAGACTTATAAGATCAATGCAATCCCTGTCAGAATTCCAACACATTGTCCACATAACCAGAAAAATAAAAATAAAAAATACTAAGCTTTACAAAGAAGCACTGTTGCTGGATCCTAATGGCTCCCTTGGGGGATGGGGTGAGAAGGCATGGCATCAATGACACAGACACCAGGATTATTCAGTAATGGGAATGCCTTATATACCTTCCTCCCAGCACCCAAGCTGTGTCCCAATCTGGTAGCATTGCTTGGTTGTCCCTCATTGGCTGGGCACAGTCAGGAACTCTGACAGCACCTGTTGCTAAGTCCTCAGGCAGACTCCAGGTTGGATCATAAGGAAGTACGTTATGTGAATGCCTTGGCAACTGGTTTGACTCAATTTCCTTGACCCTATGGGCCTGTCCTACTTCAAAGCACAAAAGACTCCAGATAACCAAAGCAATTCTGGACAAAGACAATAGTGGTAGTGGTATTACAATAATGATTTCAAGTTATACTAGAGAACCATAGTATCAAAAAAAAAAAAACCCAAAAAACATGTAGATCAATAGAATAGAATAATGACCTAGAATTAAATCTACAAATAGATAACCACCTGAATCTTGACAAAAATACCAAGAACATACTTTGGAAGATGTGCATCTTTCACAAAGGTTGTTAGCAAAACTGAATATTTACATGTAGAAGGATGAAACTAAGTCTATTTCTTGTCATGTGCACAAATCAACCCCAAATGGATGAAAGACCTTAGCATAAGATCTCAGACTCTGACATGACTAAAGAAAAAGTCCTTTTTTACTGCTTGTTTTTATTTTAGTAGGAGATTTCTGGATACATTTTTATGTTTTTTGAATTTTTTTTTGTTTTTCTGAGACAGAGTTTCTCTGTGTAGCTTTGGTGCCTGTCCTGTGTAGACCAGGCTGGCATCCAACTCACAGAGATCTGCCTATCTCTGCCTCCCGAGTGCTTGGATTAAAGTTGTGCACCACCACTGCGCAGTTTGAATTTAAAAATTTTAAGTATGATGTATTACAAAATAAACTATAAGATGTAAGAATCTATCATATACACATACAGAGAGACAGACAGATACACACATACACACACACACACACACACACACACACACAGAGAGAGAGAGAGAGAGAGAGAGAGAGAGAGAGAGAGAGAGAGAGAGAGAGAGTTTGGTAAGGGATATAAAATTTATGGTGAATTTTCCTACACTGGAAAAAGGAAAATTCTTCTGGATTTCTGAGTATTTGTTCTCCAGACAGTTAGTTCCTAGACACAATACAATTAAAATGAATATAACATGGCTTACTTAAGGATGAATGATAAAAACTAGAATATCACACTGAGATATGTTTCCTTACTAATTTATGACAAAATTTTCAGATTCTAGAATTGGGCCCTTCATATTTTTATTTAATAGTACATTTCAGTGAAAAGAGAAATCAGCATTGAAATGAAATGCATCCCACTGACCACAGCACAGGGGATCAGATTCTTTCATGTAATGGTGAATCGTGTTCATGTCCTTCAAAGGGTAAACTGATTCAGAATTCTTCACAAACATTATTCACCAACAAAGAGCTGATTCTTTTAAGCAAGTTGTGACTGTTACATAACTTTCTTTTAAAAAAAAATTGATATTTTTTTCAAAATTGAAATGAATTTAGGAAACAATATTGTTATGCACCATTCATGTTTATAAAAACTATATCTTTGTTACAACTTTATTAATTATATTCTGACACGATAATATTTTCAGATATTGTAATTATAAATTATTTGGTTTGATAATTTCCAAAAAATTCACAGTAAATAAATGTCAATCAATATTCTTAGAAAATAAAAGAACAAAAATGTAGTGTTCATACTTTTAAAATGATGTATGCCCAGGTAGTGATTAAAAGAAGGGTACAATGTTTAAATTCTCATAGCTCACTTTTTATCCCTTTATCATGTCTAGTTGTATGCCTAATTACCATGCACCATTGTTCTAAAATCAAGTTTCTGTCAAATTAACACTTCTTTAGTACTAAGACTATAAAACAAAACTTACATATATACCAAGTACACAATTACAGGAACACAAATTTAATTATAGGAGCTAGGATACAAATCTCAGATTTAAAGAACAATCCATTTTTTTTAAATACAAATATGCTTTCTTTTTTTCTCCAAGTACTTCACAGAAAACTTAAAATGAAAAGTATTTCATGACCAACTTGAAATGACAAGTGAGTATCAGTGCCACTTAGGGAAACACGTTTTTTTCTACCACCCTCCCCGTGGTAGCTCCTGGTTTATTTCAAAAGTATGTCATAAATATGAACAGACTTCCGAGTAAGAATGCCTCAAGGATCTTCTATGCTGAATAAAATTCATCATTTTTCTCAAAAACTTAAAATACAGAGAAAGAGAAACAGGGCATCATGAAGCCGACCTGGTCCTTGGTGAGAATCCCTACCTAACATGGAGGTCAGAGAATCCATTTATTTCATCCTTACAGCCTTACTTTTTTCCCACTCATGGACTTAGCAATTGGTCCTAAGTGGTCTCCCAGCTGCAACGTTACGTCTTCTTCAGTGCGATATTCAAGTCGAAGCTGTTTTCCATAGTCAAATAGCTGCTTGCGTGGAGGCGTCCGGCATCTCCTAAATGATTTATTCTCTGGTGATTTACGCTAACCGTGGAGGAAGACTGCTGTGTCTGCAAGCTGTGCATGTGGATCGTGACCACGTTCTCTTCCCTAGATGAAAACAGAGGAAAAGCAAAGTCTTCCTGCAAGAGCAGCCCCCCCATTCTGGAGGCCCCTCCACAGCTGCATAGCAGGCCACCTGGGCCACGGCCCCTTTCAATAGCTGGATATCCTGTTCGGCTTTGCTGCTGCAGAGCTGTCCAGGACAATCGCCTGAGAAGTGAATTGTGACTTTCCAGGGTTTTAAGCTAGCCAAGATTAGTTAGGAAAACACAGTTTGGGGTTATACAAATTCCAGATATTCTGGCTCCCTTGTTGCCTGAAATCTGAGAGAAAGAAAAAAAAATATTTGTGGGGTTTGTGAGTTTACGTGTGTTCCAAAGCAAGAGTTCCTGTTGAAAAATGTATAAATTATCAGATGTTTCTGTATGCAAGCTAAGGCATCCTTTAAAATGGTACAAGTAAAATGCAGGCATTCCCTGTGTGCCTCGGGAAATAACAGGCAGAAACTGTTCTCAGAGTATGACACAGAAATACTGACTGTGATAGCCCAAACACATTGTTGAGACTTCATTGGATCTATAATGTGTAAAAGTTTTAGGAAATATGTTTTATTTGAAATTGTCTTAATGACCCAGAAAAAAAATAGAACTGATGATAACAAGTCAGTGGGAGAGAGACAGAGTTCAGTGGTTAAGAGAATTTGCTATACAATCAGCGGACCTGAGTTGAGATCCCAGCACCCACAACACAAACCAGGCATCCCCCAAATGCCTGTAACTCCAGCCCCGGGGTGATCTGACTTTTTCTGGCCTCCACATACAGAGGTGTGTGTAGCTACAAACACTAGTATGGATACACTCGTGCAGACACACACATACACACATGTACAAACACATGTTTTATTGAAAGAAAAGAAAAACAATTATGGATTGGAAAGGCTGCTCATGCCTTTCCCACAAGGTGAGCCTGACATTTCAAACTGAGAGCTGAGTTGGGAAGAGTTAGGAAGACCATTAGGCCCTAGAACATCAAAACGCCTGTCTTCTTCTTACTTGAAATGGATGAACACACGAATCTAATGCCAGGAGATCACATGTGCCCAGTTTCTCTCCCCTTAGGATTTGCCTCTTAGACAGTCTTCTGAATAAGTGTCCTTGTGGTTTCAGAGCATGTTTTAAAGTCCAGAGCTTTCTCATTAAAGTGCTAAACTTTTTATCTGCACTAAAATATGGAATATCCCTTTCCTTTCCATCTTATTTTTGGCTTAGAGAATGGTCTACCTTGAAACAGTCAACCTTACTCAAGTGGTTATCCCACTAAAAAGAAGAGAGGCATTTTCTCTGTCTTGAAGACGGTGGCTTGTTCAGCTGACACGGATCTATTTGGAAAGATGGCTTTAAATAATTATTCATGTGTCAGATCTTATAACGGTGATATTAGCATTGTACTCAGCTTTATAATGTTGCAATTACTGTCCTGGAATCTAAAGAGTGAGAGAGTGATTTCCTAAGCACAGTCTGTTCATACTGTAGGCTCCATGCACATGTGCTAATTCTGCCTGGTAATTTAATCTCTTCACAAAGACTAAATTTTAGAATATTTATGACAGACATGTCTTCACTCTTTAGATCAACCCTTCAATATTTTACTCATCCAGATCAGAATCAAAATGGCTAACTTTTTAAAAAAAAATTTATTTTTTATTTATTTTTTATTTTTTTATTATTATTATTTTTTTTTTTTTTTGGTTTTTTTCGAGACAGGGTTTCTCTGTGTAGCTTTGCGCCTTTCCTGGAACTCGCTTTGGAGACCAGGCTGGCCTCGAACTCACAGAGATCCGCCTGGCTCTGCCTCCCGAGTGCTGGGATTAAAGGCGTGCGCCACCACCGCCCGGCAATTTTTATTTTTTTGTTTTTCCAAGACAGAGTTTCTCTGTGTAGTTTTGGTGCCTGTCCTCGATCTTTCTCTGTAGACCAGGCTGGCCTCAAACTCAGATCCACCTGGCTCTGCCTCCCGAGTGCTGGGATTAAAGGTGTGTGCCGCCACCACCTGACCTATGGCTAACATTTTAAGAAACGTTAACAAACCAAATTCAACAAGAAGTCAAGAATGAACTAAATACTGGTTTAAGTGAAGAGATGAGAATTTTCACCTGTGACTCATGTTGCTTAACCTTCATTGGAATACTATTGTGAATTAACTCTTAAACCAGAAGAACTTAAAGTTGAATTAAAGAATGAAGTAGTTAACCCTTTATAAGCTCAAAGTCAGAAGTGCTGTTTACTCCTGTATTATTACTTCAGGTGTTTAACACAGATGCTAGAATACTGGTCTCCAGTACTTTTTAGACTAAATTAATTAATATGTAAAAGGCTAACATTTTTAAGGACTTATAAAACATTTTCACTCTTGGGGATTTTTAAAATAGTTTAATTTGAAAATTTACCACTATTGGAAAACATAGGCATCGGTAATTAATGTGCCTCTATGTGTCCCTGAAAATTTAAAAATACTATTTCAGTATCAAGGAGATAAATTCCAAAAATTAATTCTTACGTCTCTTTTCAAACTGTATCCAGACTGTATTCAATGTTCCTTTTGAATTGTGAAGACCTGTTTTTAAGTGTATATATGTAATTACACATACATTTATGAGCATGGATATATCAGACACACCTCCGCATGGAGAGGCCAGAAAGTCATATCTTGCTAAGCTCTACCTCTGGATGAGCCCAGTCGAGGTAAAACTCATCAATGGACAATGGATGAATGCATTAAACCAACAACTGTGATACAGCAAGAGACCTCAAGATACAACAATAACTTCTCCAAGCCTCCTGCCTCCCCCAACATTGATGCAGCAAGGACCACTCCTTAGGGACTGTATCCAAGCCATAATGGTATATTGTTGTCATGTTCTAAATAC
Source organism: Peromyscus californicus insignis (assembly GCF_007827085.1). Taxonomy (NCBI): domain Eukaryota; kingdom Metazoa; phylum Chordata; class Mammalia; order Rodentia; family Cricetidae; genus Peromyscus; species Peromyscus californicus. The sequence goes on from NW_026294525.1 coordinate 57,502,119, forward strand.
ACACATTCATACACACACACACACACATACATATATATATATATGTATTATGTACAGAAATATATATATATATATATATATATATATATATATATATATATATATATATATATTATGTACAGATAGGTAGAAAACTCCCTGGCATAATGCGTTCTGAATAATTACAAGATAGAATTTTAAAATAATCATATAGGATACTACTAGATTAATTATCTGAATTGGAGTTCTTTCAAGGTGAAAAGGAAACATTTTAAATGCAAAGTAAGACATAATTATTGATAAATTGGAATCTCCAGCCATATTAAGACATAATGACATTTTATATGTTACAGAAACATGAAATCAAATTAAAATTTTCTGCATGGAATTTTGGGTATGGTCCAAAGTTGCCAGATGTGAAAAGAAATCTGTCAAATGGAGGCAAAAATGCAAGTTGTTGATTTGTGAATATATCTCTGAAAAGCTAGAGAGGAATTTAATATCATGTTTGCATGCTAATTATGGGGTTACTATAAGTAACTCCCTATAAGCAACTCCCTTTATGTTTTACTATGTAGTGATAACTTTTAGTGAAACAACAGTTGTTTAAATATATATACTTCTAATTTTGATTTCAACACTTATAACAATTGGGGTTACTTTATTTGAAATTATTAGTATCATAATTTGATGACTTATTTGTCCTCAAATATATTGAAAAGGCAGAGTTCTAACCATCTGCAGTAGCAGTGATAGCATTCGCCTGGCCAAAGCATTTAATTGTCCTGTGCCAAAGGTTCACCTTTCAGTAGTTTTCCCAATCATAACCACACAAAATCACCCTCAGGGTTATTTTATATACAAAGGAGCTAAGAACTAGAGAAATTTAAGTTGTTTGTACAGTGTCCTTAGCTATAGAGCATGGTTTAGCTCAATTCTCCAAAGTAAACAATTGGCTATTAATTAAAAGAGAGTGAGAAACACATTCTTGTACAAGGAAATATGTTAATTGAGTCAGTCATTGATCAATATTTATTCTCTATTTATTATGTGTCAGGATTTCAGTTAGGTACAATTTCCAATGAGACAAATATGACATTTGTTATTTCAAAGCTTTGCTGCTCCTTGTGAACTGTCTCAGACATTGCCTTGGTCTTTGAGAACTTTGAATCTTAGGGTTTTAAATAAAACTGAACAATTTTTCAAGCTGAAAGAATAGTCATCATGAGTTTATCTTTATATAAGAAAATATTTTTAAAACATCTTTACCGAAAAATTAGTGGATGATTTTCTACTTAATTATTTGTGAGGAATGAAATAAAACTAAGATGGCTTGTAATTCTAAGTCTGTGTCTCTAATTGAATAATGAACACCTTTTTAAAAGTTGTTTGAAATATTAAAATTAGATGTATATGATCAAAAGAAATACAAGGCAAAAGTCAGACGAGAGTTTTTCATTTGAATGGAAATGATCACCAAGGGTTTTTCCTTGTCTGATTTCTTATTAAATTCCTGACATTTTTGTGCACTGTGTCCTATTTCTCTGACATTCTACTGAATGAAAAATGATAGAGCACAGCTAATGATTTGATTATAGTCTAGAATTGTATCTGATATGTCAAGATAAATGTTAACACTGATACAGAATTTATGGATTTGTAGGCAGTATTTAATTTTTTGGAAAGGAATGTTTTATCAGAATTATTAATCATTTATTATTGTCAACAGAGCTGTGTGGCAGGTTTCATTACACAGTAGTAAAAGATGTTGAATATAATCTCTTTCCAGACTGTCACACAACACCCAGAGCATTTTGAAGAGGAACAGTTTTAATCTGCTTTTCACAAAGATTTATACAATCATCAGTTTTATATAAAGAGAGTTTCTTTATCTTCAGAGAAAGAAATTTGCAAATAAATGTGCAGTGCTAAAAATGAACTTCTGAAAGGGCATAGGGTTCAGCAATGTGCTCACTAATTCATTTTGTATTTTGTGTTTGCATCAAGATAAAATATATTAGTCCTTTGAGCATATTTCTAAAAATGGCAAGACTACTAAGGAAATGTAGTTCAGTGGTAGAATGCTTGACCAACATGCATGAGGACCTAGGTGCAATCCCACTCATGACATTGAAAAATAATATGGGGTTGGCCAGGTAGGGCAGGGGAGGGAAAATAAAGAAAAAATGACTTCGCACTAAGGATGTTTGAGAAAGCCATAGAGAAATTTATAAGTTTACACACACACACACACACACACACACACACACACACACACACACGAATTTAAAAGTTTAGTTGGAATTACTCTACATGGAGGGATAAGGCTCTTTCCTGGAGTTATTGATTGCCATACTGATGGCAGGTATGGAATACTCCTTGTTCAGGAAGTTTTCAGAGACCATAAAATAATATAACCCATTGGCATTGCTCTTGGTTTCTTACTAGAAGTGTATAGTAAGACCCTTTTGAAAGAAGATAGCACCTACTTTGATCACAGAACAGAGGTAAATCATGCTGGTACTGATCTAAAAGCATTCTCCCTGCTGGCTAGCTTTCATAGTGCTAGAGGATGCTTTGTAGTTTGCTGGGGGAGAAAAGTCATCAACAGTCTTAGCCAGCTTTCTAATTATATGTAAGAGCCACTCCACAGGAAAAAACTCATACCCGGAATCATAAACCTGGCCAAGGGTTTATACTGGGGAGGTCATAGTCCCTACCACTATTATTTTGCTAAAAGGACAAAGTATTAAACTGCCTTCTAAATAATTATCCTTATCCACACAGACTAGTGCAAATCTCACCTTTCATCAGAGAAGCTTATTTATGCAGTGGATAGTAGCTAATGCAGAGACTTATAACTGGTCAAAGAGCAGGGAGTAAGTGACTGGACTGGTCAGTCCTGAATGACACTGACCTATCACACCTTTTCCTGTCCAAGGCTCAGGAAACAGGGGCGGGAAAAGATTGTAAGAGCCAGAGGTTGGGGAAGATTGCTGAAAAATAATGTCTGCTAAATATGGCCTGGGTGTCGAACTCATGAGCTCACTGTACCTGGTATTTGTCTATACCAGACCCGCACAGGTCAAGCCAGTCAGCATCCCAGTATGGATCAGAAAGGGACTCGTGAAACTATCACAAGCTGAGGAACTCTCGGTAGTTGATGGACAGTGGGAGAGGACAGGTCAGCTTTCTTCAGCAGTGCAGTGGAAGTGAGAAGAGAATGGGAGGGGACCCAGGAGGAGTTAGAGTGGGTGAGTGAGTGAGGATGGATATGATCTAAATATATTGCATTCATGTATGAAATCACCAAAGAATAAACGCAAATTTACTAAACAAAAAATGCATAAGTTTGCTTTACCGCAAACTAATTGATACAGCATTTTCCTCCCTGACCTTCTGCGCCAATAAGACAATTCACTAATGAGGATGAGGGTAACCGATGTCATGTGTCATTTGAAATGTGAAAAGGCCAACTTTGAAAGCTGATGTTGGATTTTGTACCATGGAAAGGACACTCTTAGCAAGGTAGTTGCCCTGTGCAGAAAACCACAATCAAATTAAAACAGAAAGAACAGTCCTTATCAAACTGAAGTGGAAAATCTCTGCTTTTAGCCTAATGAAATATTTAACTGTGGCAAGGAGAAACAGACGGGTTTGATTTCTCACTTATTCTTCTTCAAATAAAATTATTATATAACTAAGTTATATTTTGTGTGCTAAAACCATGTTAATCAACAGCATCAGTGAGTCATTTGAGAAACAATGACTTTAGTATATGGAACTCTATCTGAAGGTGTTAACACACACACACACACACACACACACACACACACACACACACACATGTGTGCGTGTGTGTATATGAAAAGCTAAATTTACTCCCAGGGAATAATTTATGCCTTTGGAAAACTGGGTTGAAAAATGAAAGCTTGTAAATGAAAATCAGTCTTCAATACTCAGGAGCATAAAAACTTGTGCAATACACATGTAATTGAAACTCAGGCCTTAGTTGAATTCTTCTGCATAGATATCATGTTGATTAGTTCTAAGGAAGTGACCAACAGGGAAATTATATGTCTCTATTTGAAGCTATAATTTGTTTTAAATGGCCTACTACAGGCATGAGAAAAATTAAAATGTATGAAGATAGAATTTACATTGATTATGTGCTTGGCTTAAACTTTTCTCCAATTAATTGTGGCGATCAGAAGCCTCTCCTTTGGAGAAGACATGGTTTCCCATGCTCCTTCACAGCCAAGTGTGGTTTTGCTGCCAGGAACAAACTGAAGAGCCAGCATCAGCGATATGAACATTTTCATCATTTTAAGTAAGTGGTTTGGGAATATTTCCTTTTGACAATAGCCTAATTGTACTGAAATTGTGGGAGTCTACACTTACACCAAATACCAAGTAAACTACAGATGTAGGGGTGGGGAATGGGCAATGAGAAAACTCTTCTTTTAAATAACGTGACACTTTCACAGAATTGACCATTCCAACTACGATGCTTAACCCAAATTGGCACCACTCTGTGCAATGAGATGCTATAGGCAAAAGTAAGCATGTGTCAAGTCTTCCCTTGAGTGTCCAGAAAAATCTTCAGTTTCCCCTTAGTTGACCCGACTTCCAACTCATTCTTCATTTCCATTATTTATTATGGCTTTTTTCATGTTTGTTACTTTTATTATCTATGTTTGCTTTTCCTTTCTTAGTTCGTTTTCTCTCCAGGACTTGCTAAGAATCTTTCTTCCTGCCCCAACCCCACTGGCTACAGGCTCTTGGAGGTTTTCTACTTAAATTTCAGAATGTGCCTTATACTCTCCACCAACACTGCCAACACTGAAGAATCTTACCTTCTCTCATGCCAAAGATTACAACACACTGCTCATGACTTCTCTTCCCAAAACCTTCATCTGCTGCCAACCAATCCACTATACTTTTGCAGAACAAGCATATGAAACTGATAACAGCTCTTCCCTTAAGACATTGTAAAACACATCCTTTGTCTCTATGGGACCTAAAAACTATGCACTCTTTGGAATATACTACAATTCTTCTACAGAATAAGCCAGTTCGTTCATCATTTCTTTTCCTTCTTATATCACCTCCTAGCATCCTTCCAACAAATCACTTCACGCTCACCTCTTTTATGGGCAAACCCGCTGATGAACTAACACAGAATGGGCTGGTAGGAGATGGGGTCTGCTTAGAGGAAACAATCACTGGGAGTGTGCCTTAGCAGCTTCATCTCCCCCATGACTCTTTCTGGTCTTTGTTTCCTGCCTGGCACAAGGGAAGACAAGAAGAACAGGAGTTGTGTACCAGGGTGTCTTCATAGGATTAACAAAATTGTACCGGAACTAAGATCTGAAACCCAGGTTTCAGAACTAAGGAAGCGAGCCACTGTCAGATTCTCCAGCAGAAGACATGTGGGTAAAATATAGCCACTACATTCATGTGCTGTAAACTTAATGTCCCATTGCAGCCATTTCAGAAGATGGATCCTTAAAAGAGCTGATTGATTTGAATGGGCAGGTCCTTCAGGAATGACATACTATTCCCCAAAATGAGCAAGTCCTCAGAGGAGGTGTTAGGAGAGCTACCCTGTCTAACCACGGTAGCTTTATTTGTATTTGCCTGCTTATGCCTTCTTCCCTGTTGTGATACAGTGAAGATCCTCTCCAGATGCCCCCACTCTGACCTTGGACTACAGATACAGCCTCTAGAACTATGAATACAGTCAACTCTCTCTTCCTAATTCACCAAGTCTGTGGTGTTCTATATACCAAGAGAAAATGGATAAAAAAATCACAAGTGTACTTTAGGTCAACATAAATCTCTTAAATTCTAGAGGATGGAAAAGATAGTCATATTTCTACCTGATTATCTAAGGTGAAAAAACAGAATAATCATACTAGAATAACACAAACCTCATAGTATTGGACAAAAACCACACAATTCTGCTTATCCAACAACAGTTAGGATAGGCTGTGCGTTACACAGGATTCTTACTTACTTGAGGGTACAAACTGCAAGGTAGCATTCCACCAATGCGTAGTCTGCACTTAGCCCCAAGGCAGGCATAAAATAAGATTTTTTTAATTGGATAAATTGATGAGTTTACAAATTTTTTAACAAAAATATATGACCTAATTAAATTATTGAAGTACAGAATAAGTTTGGGGTGAAACAATATGTGAATTCACATAAAAAAAATGAGTGACTGGTTTGTCAAACACAATCAGTCGTTAGCAACAATGAGGCTTAATAATTAAGTCATACATTTGGTTGAGGTAAGAAAAAAATTATGCTCAACCGAATGTACTCAAAAGAATTGATTTGAGCTCAAAACTAATATTCAAGGGTTAAACCTGGCATAGTGGTTTGGGAGACTGAAACAGGAGGATTACTGAGATCTCAAAGGCAACCTGAGGTATGTAGTGAATTTTCAGGCCCACATGTCATAACAAGGCCATACTGGGAGAGGATGTGTGTTCCATGAATAACTGCATATTTTACATGGAAACTTTAAGTCAAATTATTAGAGTAAAGCCAACAGGACTAAAGTCATGTAAATGGTAAAGGCCTAATTTGTTTCAACAAGTAATTCATAAATGCATCTTGTCAATGTTACTGTTTTAGTTAGGGTTTCTATTACTGCGATGAAACACCATGACCAAAACGTAAGTCGGGGAGGAAAGAGCTCATTTGGCTTACACTTCTACGTTGCAGTCCATCACTGAAGGAAGCCAGGACAGGAACTCTAACATGGAAGGATCCTGGAGGCAGGAGCTGATGCAGAGGCCATGGATGGGTGCTGCCTCCTGGCTTGTTCCATGTGGCTTGCTCAGCATCCTTTCTTATAAAACTCAGGACCACCAGACCAGCCCAGGGGTGATCACACTCACAATGGGCTGGGCCCTCCCGATCAATCACTAATTAGGAAAATGCTTCATAGGCTTGCCTATATCTTGTGGAGGCATTTTCTCAGTGAGGCACCCTCCTCTCTAATGACTCTAGCTGTGTCAAGTTGACATAAAACTAGCCAGCGTAGTTACCAAAGTGATTTCTCTACATTTCAGGGTTTAAAAGCCCTCACCGAGAGCAATGTCAGACCTAAAACAGACATAAAACAGTTAAAACTTACAAGAATCTTAAAGACACACAGTCACAGCTATACAAATTACACTTTAACAATAATGATTTCAGAATCTTTTGTCATGAAAAATCCTGTTTTTACTTTTAGATTTTCACTTTGTACATACACATTTATTAAAAATATTTTATGTTTTGAAGCCCGAGAGACAACATCTTTGTATTTTAACCCATTCCAATTATTCTTTCCATGGATTATTTTTGAACTATAATTCTGAGTCAAAGAAGCCACTCTGAAGACTTCTTTATTCTGTTGTTAGCAGAGACAATTATAGATAATTACATAATGGGATTCTGGCTTCTAATGTTCAAAAGAACATTCAATAACTGTTAGTGAAACACTACGAGTGACAGGAATCTAGACATTGTTTCACCCCCTGACTCTGAAAGTTAATCATGAAACATTTAAAATCATGAGTGGGTTGTTTCAAGTTATTTGTTCTTTTGTTTTTATTTGCAGAAATGAAAAAAAGGGGGGATGTATACAGTAGTGTTTTGTTTTTTCCTGGCTTTCACTTTTTATGACCCCTAAGTGTGGCTTGGTCAATATAAATATTTTAGATAAATGCAGCCCATTCTGTAATGAGGGCAAACTGATTCTTTAGCTGGACCAATGACAAATAGGCAAGCTTTTTTCTTTTCCTGTAGGATACTAAGAGTTGCCAGCATTTCAAAACAGAAACACTTTCTAGAGAATTGTTTGTTTTTTTGTTTTTTTGTTTTTGCTTTTTCAAGGTGGGATCTCACTATGTAAGCCAGACTGGCAAATGAATCAGTTTATAAATATTCTGACTGATTGCAACTAATGTATTCATTTATGTACATCATATTTAGGTGCTGAGAAAAATTATAATAATAGAATTATTGGGAAAAACAAGCGGTCTCTTCCTTTTTATTTTTTCCCTGTGTTTCCCTCGTTCTACTCCCTCAACCCTTTTGTTCACCATTTACTCTCATGTCAGTAACAGAGCCAAAGAAGCTTCACTGATTTCATGTGGGTTATTTATGGCAGCACCAGACTTTCCGGGCTTTTCCGGAGAAGAGGTATCCGGGGACCATTTTTATACAGATCCTAAAGCTGTATCATCCATCTCTCATTTCCTGCATGACCCCTTGTGTTATAGTCGCAGCACATCAGAGAGTCTGACCCTACGATTTCTAAGTAGGACAAGGCTGTTGTTACATAAATAAACACTAGCTAAAGGATTCAGTATGCACATATTTGCTTTTATGTCATTTTTGCTGTGTTTTCTTAAATAAAATAAGATTACCCACTGCCTGTCCTCACCCAGCAAGCTGCTAGGGTTATGTTTCCATAGGAAGTTTGGGGAGCTGAAGAAAGTGTGAAGAAGATGATGGGAAATTACTCCTGATGAGTTGAAAGAGTTCAAGAAACTTCTAAAGACTTCCTAGGACATAATTTAGATGCATTAAAAAATTGGCCTGTTCTTTTTCTTAAAGTCAAAACTGTATAATCCTAGCAACCGCTATACTCGTTTTTATTTACTTGTTTGTTTAGCATGTGTGAATATTTGCCTGCTTGTACGTCTGCCCACCTCGTGCATGCCTGGTGCCCACAGAGCCCAAAGAGGGCTACAAATCTCCTGGAACTGGAATACAGATGATTGTGAACCATCACATTGGTGATGGGAACTGAACCCAGGTCTTGTGCAAGAACAACATGTATTCTTTAATTCTGGGCCTGCTCGGCAGTCTCCACTGACATATTCCTCCGTGTTTATTTTCACAGATGTTGACAAATAGGCACCTCTGTAGAGTCATCCTTTTCCCAGAAGCAAATCCCCCCAGGATATCCTGATGACCACCCTAGTCAAGTACTAAATGGTTCTGAGAATTTTTAAAATTCATTTGAAAATGTTTTAAAGTAGTTCTTGTGAGTTTTCCCAGCACTTCTAATACCTCAGTCTCACTAATACCAAGTATCAAAGAAATCACCAGTCTATGTTGATAGATTCCAATACCTCTGGGGCAAAATTAATATTCTTTTACCCCTTTTTCCATAGGAACTTTAAAGGATTTGTTAGCTTAGAGTAACAATTAATCCTATTCGAACTATAAAGTAGTTTTCTTACCGTTAAGTCCCAAGGATCTGTGTTACACTTAACAGTGGAAAGCGTATTGTTATTGGCTGTGAAAAAGCCTTGTGAATTATGTATTTAGCTATAAACCTATAGGTATATACCTTCAACAGAAGAACCTGACCAAGTACTTTTCCAATGAAATAGCTTATTTGCATTAAATTTAAGTGTACTCCTTGCCCATATATACAAACATATTAAATAAATAAAACATATCTACCACACTATATATTCGTGTGTCATACTTAAGACATAAGGAATTGAAATATTCTAATAAAAGTATTTGCCTGATATAGAAGATCAATATTAAGATAATTCAAACTATGAGTTTCTTTATAGGCTTTCTGGGTCTCTGAGATTATATACGTATATGTTTATCTGTGTACATGCATGGGTTAACATATGTCTTTTGGACAGTTGCTAAATTGTCCTGGACTTTAATTTATATTTTCTCTGCTTTTCCAATAAATATAAAAAGCAAAGTGGCACTGGAATGATTTCAAAGTAACTTATAACTTATATTTTTCCTATGAGGATAAAACATAATTCTAAATAAAATGTCCAATAAATTAATGTTAGGGTCAAAATGTAAACTATTAAATTTATTAATATACATCTACTCTAGATTTTAATGCTTGCAGGAATATTTAAGGTTGTCATGATGAAATATACCTATAATGAACAGACAAACCCCTCAATATTTGGAATAACTTCCTCAGATTCTTTTCTCAATAAAAATCTCCCAACACAAATGTCCAACTTTTTTGCTTATCTTACCAAGCTTCTCTGGAAAATATCAAAACAAATTGCATATATATTGTTTTGTGAAATCTGGAACACTGGAAATAAATTGGGGAAAATCAACATTCTGTCCTGCCTTGGGATTTGTAGGACTGATTTTATAGCACAGAACATTCAATTTCGTAGTCTCAGAAGTGTTTCACAATTGCCAATGTTTTAAAGATCCATTCCCTGAGCACACGTTAGTTACCCAATAGGGCTATGCTTAGATATCAAATAGTTTCCAACACACTAATAACTGTAGTCTCTTCTGAGTAGCTATAAAAATACTTGCTTTCCTCATGGGGAATTTATTCTGTTGTTTAAGAATTCTTACAGCCAAGTCATAGATATGTTGTTAGTTATTTCACTTACTTTTCTTCTACCTCAAAAAGAAACACAGTTTACGATACTTTCAAGACTCGATATTTTACTGAACAATATTGCAAACAAGTAGCTAGTTATAATGTTTTACTTATACACCTCTATAGGTCAGCATTTAGCCTTTAAGATGAAATACTCAGATTTTCCATTGTATTATCATTACGTTGAACTCTGTAGTGACATTGCAAATACAACATGAAAGCATACTGAAGCTAAGCATTTCAACTTCCTTCCTGCTCCCAAACACAGAGGGCATTTCTTCCTGTGCTGTCTTAGTTTCCTGCCATCCTTTCCCTCCCTTAACAAGACCAATCTTCCTCCCTACACCCTGTATTTCACTTTCCCGGCTCTGCATAAATCCTGATTCCTCTCCTGTGATTGCATTTCCTTCGTTTATCTAAGGATATTTTATGTGGATGTTTTCTCCCTTACAACCACAAATATAAAGAGGCCTATGCTTGCTGTCTTTCTTTACTTTATTACTATTTACATATCAGCCAGTTAAAATATAGAGTCTACTCCCATTTCCAGCTTCTTTCTTAGACATTTCCCAACTTCCTTCTCTGATGTCTCTGTAGTTTGGGAAGTGCAAACAATGACTGCATCCATTTTCTTACCCTCTAGCTTTTGGGAAAGCCATTCATTTTGGGTTCTTTATCCAGTTCATGCAGCCAATCATTCTCACTTTATCAAGCTTTTCCAATATACTCTTCCACCTGCCTGGAGCATTCATTCTTGAGTTTTCGTTTTTCCTAAGCCTGTAATTTCTGCTGATGTTGACCACTGTTACTGTATACAATGATAGCTAATATACATTAGTTATTCATATTCTAGGGGTCTGTTTTGAAGCATTCAGGGGATGCAGAGTCCTGCATTTCCAGGAAGACCACTTGGATGACCCTTTCAGCTTTCTAGAAGATGGATGCTATTGGTCTCTGATTCCAACTGGCCTGGTTTAATGGTAGTGGGTTTGGAATTTTGTTAATGTTGTTGTTTTGAGATAGGGTCGAGCTACACAGCCTTGGACTCCCTGGAACTTGTCACTTGGTAGCCCAGGCTGCCTTTGAACTTACAGTGATCCTCTTGCCTTGGCCTCTCCAGTGTTCAGATTATAGGCATGTGCCACCTCATCTAGCTTTGTTCTTGGTATTTCCCCTCTATTCTGTTATGTATAGTTTAAAATAATAATAAAACTCTTAATTTAATTTGATAATACTACCGGTATTCCAATTTTCATTTTAATTCAAAAATAGAAACTTTAAATTTTTCATTGAATAAGCTTCAATAAAAATTGGAAAAAATTAATATGTATGTTACTCTTACTTTCAAAGGATATTTTCATGTTTATTAATCACATTCCTACAACCACCAATAACTTTATTATCATTTGTTTAGCTCAGGAGATTTAGACTTATGGAGGCTAGAAAATTTGCCCAAGATTACACACCAGCAAACGGCAAAACCAGGGCTTGAAAGACTCCAGGACATGTATATAGGTTTTCATAAATATTATATGGTTTTTAATTGTTTTGAACCACAGGTTAAACAAGTACTGATCCATGTCTAAGTACTCTTTATTTAAAGAAACAATAATAAAGAAACTGTTTTTAATATTCTATTTATTTATTCATTTATAGAATAAAGAATAATTCAGTTCTCAAGGTATAAGAAAGACAAAAGGATTATTAAAAGTGAAAATCGGGAACTGGGGAGATGGCTCAGTGGATGAGGGCACTGACTCCTTTCACAGAAGTCCTGGGTTTGTTTCCCAGAACCCACATCCGGCAACACACAACCATCTGTGGCACCAGTTCCAGGGAATCTGATACCTCCTTCTGGCCTCTTTAACCACCTCCATGTGTGTAGTACATAGAAACTCACATAGGCACATACATGAGCACATACATTTTTAAAAAGATAAGAAAGACCACTGAAACTGTAAAGACCATAGAAAGATAACAAAGACCCAGAAATTGAGTTTTATAATCTAAGTAGACAACAGCAAGAAGTATGGGTATGCCCTATATTAAAGAGGTTCAAATTCAGCACAAGTTGGACAATATGCTTATAAAATTAGAAAATAAATCCTATTTTTTCCAAAGATTTTAATAAGCTACTTCTCCAAGTTTTAGTCAGTATTCTGTATTCTGTATTTTTTCCTCACGTGGCGATGGCCTTTCCCCCTGGCCTTAAGGGAATTTCTGGTCTTGCCATTTGTTCCCCGTGTTTTGAACAAGACACGCACAGGCAAGGGAATGGAATCTCTCCATCCAGCGGGTCCCAAGACCCCAGAAGTTCCTCAGAGTTATGACGTGACCAGACTGCTGTCTAGCAGGAACGGGTAGTGACATTCCTTCCTGGCGCCTGCCGCAGTGAATTTCAAGAATGGTAACAGACTAAAAGGGCTTTACAACTATCCGTCTGAGGTCAGTAGCCCAGCCTGTGGGGCTGTGGACTGCAAATTCCAGCTGTTACAAATCACTCCTGTGAGAAGCTCGCTTTGTCTTGGTCAGGGACTTGGGAGATGAACCTGGTTAAGACCGTTGTGTTACAACGTCCTTTTATAGACACCAAACCCAAGCCACAAATCTCCCCCTCTTGAAAACCCAGACTTTTCCTCCTGATGAGGAATTCAGGGTCGACACAAGGCTATCTGTAGGTTGAGTATGAGTGCCCAAGCAAAATATTTAACCAACTGTATGACTAGCATGTGGTTTGGGGCTTTTATTTCAAAATCTTTGCAGCCCATTAATCACTGCCACGAAAGAGTCGTCATAGAGGGGGTTCACACTCAGTTCACATATAGGGGTATAGAGTCAGTGTTTGTGTTCTCACTGCACAAAGAGAAAAGCAAAAAATGAACAAATTGAATCACAGACAGGCCTAGAATCTGAAATCTTCATGTCAATTGTTCCCTGGACAAGATTTTCAGGGGTGTCTCGATGGCAGTCTAGCAGCTGGTGGGTGGGATTAGCTTTCCCAGAGAGACGAAGGTAAGGTTTCAGCTTCACATGCATTTTTTTCTCAAGAAAAGAACCTTAACTAATGAATCACTCATCAGCAGGAAGAATGGCTAGAATTTGGGTGCTGCAGGGGGCATTCCACATGAATACAGTGTTTATTACTCCCAAGTGGACTCCAACTATGCTTTTCAAAAGAATTTCCTGAATTATTTTTAAATGGCTATATGTCATAGTTAACAATAGTTGAATTATTAATAGCCACAGGCCACTAATTTTATTCTTTATTTTATTAGTACATTTAACTCTTATAATTGAATTGTGAGTTAGCTTATTTTCACTATTCCCATTTTATTGATGAAAAAAAAAAACAGCCTCCAAGAGATATTGGGTAATTTTCTCAGAATCTCACAACTAAAAGGTAGAATAGCTAAGATCCCACCTTGATGTTAGAATGAAAATGACAGGAAACAATAGATAGAAGGCCATGTTTTATTTAAAAACAATTGTATCATGTTTATTCGTGTGTGTGTGTGTGTGTGTGTGTGTGTGTGTGTGTGTGTGTGTGTGTGATCAAAGTCTACTCATCAAGCTCGTTATCAAGCACCTTTGCCTGCTGGTCCATGTCACTGATCTGGAAGGCAATGCTTTAATAGTGGAACTTAATAAGTCCTTGGACTTTTCTAATACTTGTGTGTAATATTTATAGGTAATACAAATTTATGAATGAGTAAGACCACATACTTGGTAACATTGCTCTTTCTATTATTGTGGTTTAATTTTGTTGTATGGCTGATGAGAACTTTCAGTAAGTCACCTACACTATTTGTAGTCTTGGACAGTGTCGTAGATGTTACACATGGCTAGATGTAGAAAGCCCGAATCTCAGATTCTTCGGTGCCACCGAGAAAGCCAAGTATTAACTAGTTACTAAGAGCAATGATGTGTGTTTAGTTCTGGCCAACTAACAGAATGCCTTTGCATATCAGAGACAGGAGAATGAGGGAGTAATGTGAACATAGAATATTATACAGACATGTATTTTTGCTAATATATTGTATACTAAACACAATCAGGAAGCCACAGAGTGACTTAGGCATCAAAAGCGAAAACTAATAGCTATATCTTACATAGGAGGAAACTCTCTCAGACATTGAAGCGTTTAATTTGATGAAATGCAACTTGTCTCTGTGCACCCCCTTGGTGCTTTCTGTGTTGATCTAGAAAGTCATTATCAAATACTGACATCTAGATTGTCTCCAGTACTCTAAAATTGTAATAGTTCAATTGTGCAGCACCGTTTGTTAAAAAGACTGAGCTATATTTTTCCCATTGTACCATCTTCGTTTTTATGTCAAAGATCACTAGCTGAAATGACACTGGTCTTTTCCTGGTTATCCAATTCCGTGTCATTTATTTGTGTCTTTTTAACAGTAAACCAATCAGCCAATGCCTTGTTTCTTTAATGTGATATGATAATTCTTGAAATTCTTACCATGAACCTTTTAACTTTGTTCTTCAGGATCATGTTGGATATTTTAATTTTGTATTTCTATGTAAATGTTACAGTCATATTGTCAATACCTATGATATTGACTTCTGGAATTTTTATTCAAATGATAATCTACAGATCAAGCCACACTGAGTTAATATTATGGCAATGTCTCCATCCAGTCCATCAACGCACATTTATACATGCATACATGTGCATACACACATTCACATACATGGGGAAAGAGAAGAGGGAGGGAGGGAGGGAAGGAGGGAGGGAAGGAGGGAGGGAGGGATGGAAAGAGAGAGAGGGAGGGAGGGAGAGAGGGAGGGAGGGAGAGAGGGAGGGAGGGAGGGAGGGAGGGAGGGAGGGAGGGAGGGAGGGAGGGAGAGAGAGACTGAAAGGCATTGGTTCACACAATTGCACAAGCTGAAAGTTCCTTGCATGGTGATATGATGCTAAAGTGGTTAGAGGTACTTGTTCCTGATTTGGGAGGAAAGCATTTAAGTTTGGACAAAGTAAATGTCTGTTGTTGTCAGGTTAAGAAATGCCTCCTTTGTCCATTGTTTGGCAATGGTGAGGGTTTAAGTTAAAAGTACACAGGACTTTATTTCCCCTAATATTTGATATAGCTCCTATGGGTGCTTTATTTTTGTTTTCTTGTTTTCCCCTGGCGACTTGGAGACTTACACCATGAATTTTTCAAATATCAAAGCATCCCAGGTATATAAACTAAATTTCACTTGTTAGTGGTATTTGTAGTATGCAATTGTTTTTATACATTTGTACATTTTGGGTTTAGAATTTAATTCATTCCTGAGGAGATTTAAATGAATTTTCATGAGAGATATTAATCTATGAATTTCTTCTCTTATAATGTCCATGAGTCAAAAATACTTCTTAACATAAATTAAGATGCAAAATTCAACAGACTATAGTAATTCTTGTATATTTTCAAGGGTTTATTATGAGCTTTCTCCCTCATTTTATGATCAATATTAGTGTCATATTTATTTGGCATTCTTAAGCTCATTAAAATACAACTCAGCAGCTAAAAGCAGAGTCAAAAGCTCTTCAATAACCTAATGCATATATTCATTGATGAAAATACCCAAGAGATCACTACAAGAGTTGATTTGTACCAACTTCATATAAAATATTAATAATCTCTGCAATATGATCTTAAAACACATAAATTAGAAGATACAAATAGTTTAATTTTGGTTGGGGGAGCAATTACTGAGCTCCTGTTTTCAGCAGTGGGAAATCATACCTGTGTGAATTTTGGTCATAGGATCTGGATGTAGGTCTTACGAGTCTCTCACACATGCCAGAAAGAGTTAACTGACTGCTAACTTAGCACATGCACTATTTTCACACTATTTTCACACTGAATCCTGGAGGGAATTTGAAATCACACCTGTTTTCACTCTACATATCAGTAGTTTTTAGCAAGGAAATTGTGAATTTGGTTCAGAAAACTTGTCACAAAAGTAGTTAAACTAACATAATGAACTCATGGGTAGGACACTGTGTTTCTACCACTGGCAGAGTGGGTCAGTGTTATACATAGAGGTACAGTACTTGATTTGCAAAAGCATCTTAGACAGACGTATTTTTCTTGAGCCTTTTCTTTGGATGAAAGTAAATTTGAATCCAGAATGTAGGAACGGGCAGTGGAAGCCGACTGCATAGCAGCAGCACCCAGCCTCTGCCTTCTCAGGATGTGTGACTGGGTCAAACTCCTTTGCCTCTGGGTCCATCACTTCTTCTCTTCTTTCTCAGTCATTTGGTTGGGAGTTGAGTTTCACTTCCTTGGGATGAGTCTTCCATTGTGTTCAATGCATTATGTTTGACAATGTCGACCACTTTCCTTTGGCTTCTTGCACATTAAGTTGGCTTTTGTTTTCATCCTGCGCCTTTGTCCAAATCCTCTGGCTCTCCTTTGCAGTCTTTTTCATAGTATTCCTTGACCTTATCACTCTTTGCACTTCCAATGACTTGTCTTACCCAAAGTGATCTCAGTGCAACTTGGGACTCTATTCTGGCCCCCTGACTTTGCTCTCCAATAATTTTTGTGCTGCACTGCCTCAACCCTTCAACCTGGCCCCAGATTTTCTCATTGCACCTTCCTCTTAACTAGATCTTCCATCAAGATTCCCTACAGTGTCCGTGTTATAAGTTTTTAAATAACTTACAACAAATGTCATGGTAGCATAACACAGATTGTCTTAATTGTATGAATTAGAAATTTGAAATAGGTCAAATTGGGTTCAAATCAAGGTGTTGGCTGGACCATGGCCAAGCTCAGGGAAGACAGCTTCTTAAATAATGGACTGTGATCCAACACTGTGTTATATAACTAAGTGTTGAGATCACAAAAAACTGGCTGGAGTAAAAGGTTTCTGAATGTGTTAGAATTTAAACCTACTTCAAAATCATCTACACTTATACAAAGTTCTATGGACAACCTGGTAATGCTGAGAGTCAGAGAAATGGTCTTCCCCAGGGAGGATCCCCCAGTTGGCTATCCAATATCAAGTGGCCAGCACTGAGATAATATACTTACAGGTAACATTATGTGTACTGAGAAGGTTGTATTTACATATTTAGGAGTGTGTGTGTATTTGTGTGTGTGTGTGTGTGTGTGTGTGTGTGTGTGTGTGTGTGTGTGTGTGTGTGTAATAACAATTAAAGAAAAAGAAGTCATGAGTTTAAGAGAGAGCAAGAGGGTAGTTGGGAGCAGTTGGAGTAAGATGGGGGGATGATATAATTGTTATTACCATGTAATTTCAGAGAATAGATAAATTATTATAAAACATCAAAAACATAGTGAATATTAGATGTTTGTGGTAGCACTATCCTGCACCTGTTTGTCACATGTTAGACTTTTAAAAGTTTCTATTTGAGTTACTTGAGTTTCATTTTTAAAAAGTCACTAAATAAATGGATTTTGTCTTGAGATTAGGACACAGTTCAATCCAGAGGGCTCTTTTTTTAACCTAACCAGCATACTTCTGAAAATGGAAAACTCACAGAACTAATAAACTGAAGGCTATCCTAGAATCTTGCTCTTTGGTGTCCTACCAAGAACTATCAATGCTATGTTCTGATTTTCTTAAATTGTCTTCATTCACCACACAAACTTAATTTTTTCTCAAATATAGACATTCAAGTTTAATTTATCTTCTAGGTAACATGAATAAATCACTGATTGTTCTCCCCGTGGTTTGTCTTGCCACTCTGCAGAAAGAAAAATAGACAAATTAATAGATATGTTGATATCTCAATAAATTGATAGATTAATAGATCCACAGAAAGATAGATCAGTAAACCAATAGAGAGAACAACAGATTCATCCATTGATTAATTGATCAATTATTGGTAGATCACTAAACAGATCATTTGCTCAATGAATAGATAGATCAATAGATAAATAAATATATCAATGGGTAGATATATAGACCACTAGATTGGTCAATTAATAGATTAGTAGATTGATCAACATATCAGTAATTGACAGGTTAATGTATAGAGCAATAGATCAATAGATAGATTAATAGGTCAATGAATCAACAGATAAGTCCATCAATACATACATAGGTCAATATATAGATCTATAGATAGAGCATAGATAGATAAATCTATCAATTGATAGAAAGGCCAGTAGATAGATTGATAGATAGATTAATAGAGCAACAGAAAGATCCATGATGAATTGATTGAAAAATAGGTGATAGATAGATCAATATAAAGATCAATAAATGATCAATAGTCAATTGATTGATCAATCAAAAGATAGATGAATATATATATATATATCAAAATAGTGATACATAAATAGATCAATAGACGGATCTATGTATTCACAGCTAACTATTGGATTTAATTCATTCTTTTAATGGCTCTTTAGAGCACCAGACTTCAAGGTCAAGTGTCTGAGACTGCCATTCAAACCCTTCATGTCTACCCCCTTCAACCCTAGTTACCCTGGTTCCCAGTAAATTCTTTTTTTTTTTTTTTGGTTTTTCGAGACAGGGTTTCTCTGTGTAGCTTTGCGCCTTTCCTGGAACTCACTTGGTAGTCCAGGCTGGCCTCGAACTCACAGAGATCCGCCTGGCTCTGCCTCCCGAGTGCTGGGATTAAAGGCGTGCGCCACCACCGCCCGGCTCCCCAGTAAATTCTTAACTATACAACCTGCGTTCTAGCCTTAACTATTTTTTTCCAATTTTTCATTAAATGATGCTGTTTCTGGTTTAGTTTGCTTTTGCTTTGACAAAACAGTCATATTCTATGTTTGTTTTTCTTCCTAACCATCTCACTTCATTTTGAGATAGCAAGAGCAGCCCTCCTTGAGAAAGCCTCTGCTGACAGGTCTGAGTAGAGACTTGATCCTCAGCTCCAATCAGAATGCAGCACTTGTCTTGGAACGCACACTGTGCTACAGTTACACTTTGCTTATCAGTCTCGTTTACCATCAATTAGAACTATGGCTTCCACTTTGCTACCATCAGAATTATGGAGTGATTGGTAAGAGGCAAATACTTAGAATTTACCTAAAGGATAAATGTCTCTTGGAGTTATAAAGCTATTCTAGTAGTTAAAGGAATAATTCACTCTGGGTTTACCAAGAACAGTACTGGAGCTAATAGCCTGCTAGGCTTTCTCCAGTGGAAGAGGAAATCTGAATCCCTGTGGTACCTAGAAATGAACAGGAATTCAGATGCTAACACTGAGTGGTCAGGCAGGCATTTTTCTCTGGCTCCAGTTTAGAGCTGTGGACCTTGAAGTTGAGCTTGGAACGGCAGCAAGGATGTGTATACCAGATAGATTTTACAGGAACTGAAATGACATTTCCCTCTTGTCTCAATTCTTAATTGGCTGCTCACGGTCACTGGGGTGTTTACACAGCCTCAAGGCTGGCTCCATTCTGCGGCCATCTGTCTCAGTTATAAGCTCACTACAAGTTCCATATGGCTCCTCAATTCTGAGCCTGAAGCATTCTCATGTTCCATAGGGCTGGTTGAGACATTACCTTATTTGTTTTGGGTTTGGAATAACTGGAATTGAAATTAGCAGTACTCTACATCTCTCAGAATGCTTTTCCTTTAATAGAAGATGTTGCCATGGGCACCTGGCATCTCTGTCACATCTTTGCACATGTTTACTTTCCAAATAGAGAACACATATTTTTTCCCTCTGAAAATAATAGAAAGAAGGTCACATTTTCATTTATAATGTATAACACTAGCACAGTTTCCACTAGATTCATGCTCAACTTCCTAATTCTTTCACAGCACAAAGCGTTATTCTTTTTATTTGCTTGAGGTAGTGATGTGTGTGCATGGCTATCTTGCCCGGGAACTGCAGGATCAGAAGTAGTGGTCTAACCAAATACTTTTATACACCTCAAGCATTTTAAGTGAGTTGCCTGAACTGTTTCCTAGTTGGGACTCTTTGACTTGGATTTCTCTTGCTTTTTCCTACAGAGTCCTAACCCTTGATCTGTGCAATGAACTGTTTATCTATTATAACTAAATGGGTACTGAGGGATTTAGAAAACCATCCAATTCATCACAATTCCATTTTCCAGATACCTTGGTTTCTGTTTGCTAAGTCCTTTTCTTGTCCTCAAGAATCTATCTCAATTCCCAAAGCCTCGCTGTTTTCTCCATGATCCTAACTCTCTTATTTCCAACTCCCACATGGTTTCCCAGTTATTCTCAGTCTGATCAATTGGACCACATCATGCTTATTTCATTTGTTTCATGTGGGAGGATTAATTACTCCATGGAAAGCTAAATTTTCCAACTCTGCCCTGATTAGCCTTTATCTTCACATGAGAGCTTACTGGATCCGTGGAGTGGCTGCTCTTGAATCCTGATTCCTTCATTCTCCTACTTGATCATCTTAATAAACACTCAAGTCAACACATTTTTCCAATGGAAAACAAAGAACAGACAGCTTGCCATTCATATTTCCTTTGTAACTATATCCTATATTCATCAATAAAACTGACAGACGCCTCTCTCTGCACATGATGTTTTCACTTCCCCCTTTCCCGTTCCTTTTCTTTAAACCCCCATTAACTACCCTAAGGAACACATCATCACCACGGTCAGAAACCCATACTTCCTGCATATTTCTGTCATCTGTGCCAGCCTTTTTCCCCTGGCTATCCTTACAACTGTGACTATTACTTAGACTTTACAAACTGAAATAAGCTAATTATACAATAACTAACCTTAGCTGTATTTTCTCAGCAGGTGATAGGAGGTATTCTAAAAGTCAGAAGTAACAACAATTTGGTATTTCCCAAGATTTGCTACTGCATTGCAATGTAAGCAGGGTACAAACCAAATTCCACTAACAAACATAAGCACTCATGAGCTAAGCAAACATCAAAATTTTTTTTGCTTGTTTTTCTTTTCAGTTTTCCTTTCTTGTGTGTTTTAATTAAATAAAATCACCGTTTATCACAGTACAAGTAAAAAAACACACAGTTACTTTAAAGTAGCTACTCTAATAAACAATTGCACAGTCCCAAACTCTGTGGAATGGCCAGTCTGAAGTCATGGAACTTAGCTTAGCTTTCTACATTTTTATATCAACTACATTCTATTCACTTTTTTGCCAAACATACACACACAAAGGAAAAGAATACTATGGCAGAGTTGAAATTAGGAATGATTACTTCATCAGCTTCATCAATGTGTCCTCTTGCTTGCCTCCTGTCCTTTCTCATAAACTACTATTAAACTTTCTTGGTCTCCTTTCTGTTTATACTATATTCCCTATATTTATACCTGCGTATATATAGACATGTATACATTATAGGCAAGGATCAGCAGATGAGAGAGAATATGCTGGGTTTTTGTTTGTTTGTTTCTGAGTTTGAGTTACCTCACTTAATATTATGTTTTCCAAATTTATCTATTTTGCTGCAAAATTTATAGCTAAATTTTATAGTTCAAACACACACACACACACACATACACACACACACACACACACACACACACACACACACACAAATGAACACACATGCACACACACATAATCCATTCCTCTATTGATAGGCATTTAGGTTGGGTCCATTTCCTTGCTGTCAAATAAGGCAGCAATGAACATAAATGTTCAAATATCTTTCTGTTAGGATATGGACTTCTCTAGGTATATGCCCAGGAGTAGAACAGCTGGGTCAAATGGTAGCTCAACTCCTAAATTTTTGTTTCATATGGAATTAAACACGAAGCACACCCTAGTATTAAGGAGATGGTTGCAGGCGTCGTATCAGTGAACCACAAATTATACCACAGAGCAATAGTGACAAAGACAGCCTGGCACTGGTGTGAAAACAGATTGATGTAACCTTGAGAAAGACTCAAAAATAAACCAACAAAGCTATGGCCGCAATGTTTAGAAGAGAAGCTGCAAAAACAAGTAATGGGAGAAAAAAAATCTTACTCAACAAATGATCCTGGCAAAACTGGATACCCACCTAAAGAATAAAATTAGATTTGTATATTTCACCTTATATAACAACAATCAGTTTGAAGTAGATCAAAGGTCTTAAATTAAAACCCCAAACACTAAAACCGTTAGAGAAAAGCTGCTGGGAAACCCTCTTCTAGACACTGTGGTGGGCAATGGGTTTCTGAACAGAAGTTCAGTAGCATAGAAATAAGCCCCTAGTACTAACAGATGAAATTAAATGAAAAGAAAAAAGGTTTTGTCCAGCAAAATAAACTACCCATAGAGCAAGCAGACAACTCTATGAATGGGAAAAGCTCTTTACCAGCCCTACTTCAGACAGGGAGCTAATATATAGCATGACAGAAAACTGTAGAAATTAAATACCAGTGAAACAGAACTTCCAATCAACAATTAAGCTGATGAAATGAACAGGTTTCAAAAGAAGAAACACAAAAGGCCAATAATCATTCTAAAAAGTATTCAGTGTTCTGAGTCATCAGTCAAATAAAAGCTAAAACTGCTTTGAGGTGTCACCTATTCTAGAAAAGCTCTCATCGTGAAATGTGACAGCCAAAGTTCGCGTGGATTTGGGAAAAGAACTCACTCGCTGCTGATAGGAGTGTAAGTTAACTTATCCATCATGGACATCAGCTTGGGGTTGGACCCCCAAAGTGAAATCATTATTTTAAAGACTTTTTCAGCCTTTGAGTTTTAGATTGACATTCATTTATTTATTCCCTCAGTTTATTTTCTTCAGTGCTCGTAGATAATTGCGGTGATACATTTTGTACCCTAATAAACTTGCCTGAGGATCAGAGGACAGAGCCAGCCACTAGATTAGATATAGAGGTCAGGCAGTGGTGGCACACACCTTTAATTTCAACACTTGAGATCTCATGCCTTTGCTTGGGAAGCACACATGACTTTAATCCCAGGAAGTGATATGGCAGGGCAGAGAAAAGTATATAAGGCATGAGGAAACAAGAACTCACTCTCTTTAGGCTGAGGATTTGGTAGAGGTAAGAACTAGTGGCTGGTTGTTCTGCTTCTCTGATCTTTCAGCTTTCACCCTGATATCTGGTCCTGGGTTTTTTATTAAAAAAGAAGAAACACAAAAGGCCAATAATCATTCTAAAAAGTATTCAGTGTTCTGAGTCATCAGTCAAATAAAAGCTAAAACTGCTTTGAGGTGTCACCTAATTGTGCTAAGATTTGAACAACAAATACTATATAATTTTCATAGTTTTAACCACAGTATAATAATTTTGGCACTATTCTAGTATCTAACTCATGTTGTCACATGGTGTTCAGCATCACTATAACTTTCTTACATGCAGAGCACTTGCCGCTTCTTTACTGCTTACATATTCCTTGTCATTTTCTTTCTGTCATTTTCCTGTTACAAATATGTTTCAGTAAATGTTTCTGTTGACCACATCTTCCCTGCTGGATTAACATTAAAAACAAATCCTCCAAGTTAGTACTGGATTAAAAATGTGAACATGTTTGACAATTGGTGGATAGTATACATTTTTATTTTAGAAAAATTGTAAAAATTGTAATAATGTTATAGATTATGTAAAAATTCTAAGAAACATATTTACATCATTATATGGAAAGAAGACAGAGTCCTTTTTCCAGGGGAAATAATTCTACCTTCTGTCCAGGATCGCTTAATGCCTGCCTCTTTATTGGCATTATTTATAAATATTGCATTCTATATGGAACAGTTGAATTCTCAAAATTTTCAAATAAACAACTCTACCCCTAATATGTCTTTTTATAGTCAGAGTATCTCACTTATCTGTCCAGTTTTCATTTCAGAAACTTTATCATAAATAAAGGTTCTATATAGTGAAGAGCAAACTCATTTGAGTTTGTATATTTTTTGAGGAAATATATTTGACAAAAGTATATTTTACTTACTCAATATGTATCTATATAAAACAATACTTAATAGGACATAGATAACAGTAATGAAATGACATAAACTACAATTCTTTACATTCTCATATTAAAAATAGAATTGGAAGAGGCCATTCATAATTCAAGAGAAATGTCTTATTTTGTTTCTTAAAGATTTAGTTATTTTTATTTTATGTTTATGGATGTTTTGCCAGCATGAAAGTGTATGCACCATGTGTATTTCTGGTACCCACGGAGGCCATAAGAAAGCCTTAGATCCCCTGGAACTTGAGTTACAGTCAGTTGTGAGCTATAATGTGGGTGCTAGGAATTGAACTTAAGTTTTCTGCAAGAACAACAGTGTTGCTCTTGGGACACTCTTCCTCTTACTGGGTTGCCACATCCAGCCTTGACTTGAGGGTTTGTGTCTAGTCTTATTGTAACTTGTTAGCCATGTTTGGTTGATATTCCTGGAAGACCTGCTCTTTTCTGAAGTGAAATGAAAGAGGAATGGATCTGGAGGAGAGGGGAGGTGGGAAAGAAATTGGAAGGAGTGAAGGGAGGGAAAACTGCATTTGCATTTGTATTAGTGAAGAATAAAAAAGACAAAGAGAAGAACAGAACAAGTGTACTTACCTGCTGAGCCATCTGTCCAGTCCTATGAAAGGATCTATCTCTAAAGATTAACCAGATGTAAAATGAAAAAAAATGAGAGTACTGTTTATTCTTTTACTCAATGTCTTCAGGAGACAAGTTTTAGATTCTTCAATAGTAGCTTGCACTACAATTCTTAAATCACTACAAATTGATTATATTCTATTTACAATTCTAACCTTTACTAAACTTAATATGTTCTCTTCCTTATAAATTTCTTTAATTTATCCATTAACCTATCAGTCATACAGCCTTCTCAACCTCTTTTTGCCACCATATATTGCTATAGTACTTTCACTTTCATAATGAAGTTGTCCTGGTCACTATCACAACATTGATTATTTACTTAACTTAAATTCCATGTTTAAAGGAAAACCAACCTGGATGCAGATTGACTACAGTTTACTCATTTTGTCAAAACATTAGTTCAGTCATTATCTCCCTAATGACATCATCGTGTACCTTTTTTCCTATCACTTTCTAGAACAGAGCCTTCTTGTAGTTTACCATCCTCTTTTGCTTCTGTCTCCTTTTGTCTACCTTGGTCAGTTACAAAGGCAACTTTTCTCTACAGATATCACAAACCTGGATGATTTTCACAGCTGTCTCCAGCCCTACTTTACTCAGACCCTCCTGAGTTGATCTCTCATGTTTCCATGGTAACAAGTGTTTATATGTGTTCTCATCCACCACATCTATTCACCACTGTTGAACATATATTTACGTATGATTGTGTTTGTTACTTGCGTACACTTGTATTTCCCAAAGGTACTTTCAAAAAAGTTAGGCCTACAATCTAATCACTCCTCTCCCACCTGAATATGTCTCATCTGAATTCTGTCTTCCGGTGAGTTCTGTTTACAGAACGAAATAAAACAAGTAAGAGTAGCAATACATGCTAGGCCTATATTGTTCTTAGAGCTCTCTATACAAGACCAGCAAATAAGGTGTGTAAAGGATACACTCATACAGAGTCACAGCGTGGGCACACGTGGAAGT
Source organism: Peromyscus californicus insignis (assembly GCF_007827085.1). Taxonomy (NCBI): domain Eukaryota; kingdom Metazoa; phylum Chordata; class Mammalia; order Rodentia; family Cricetidae; genus Peromyscus; species Peromyscus californicus. The sequence continues at coordinate 57,528,005 of NW_026294525.1, forward strand.
CAGTTAGTCATAAGCCCACACAAGTCAAAAAACCTACTAAACGTAACTTAAGCTGCCGTTTTCCTTTTAATTGCGGGCCTGTTTCTTTCCATATCACTAGGTGAAGCTTAAGACTCATGGCACTCTGTCCCTGACCTTCCACACATACCTTGCCATTCGTGACCTATCCCATGATCTCTTTACAGAAGTCAAGAATACCCAATTCTCCTCTCATCAGCACCTACCAAGCTCATAGTTTCCTCAGAAAGTACTGCTCATAGCTAATGTCCAATTCTAGACTGCTTTTCCTCTATAAATAGATTTCTCCTACTTCTAGCCTGGATTATTCGTTAGTAACACTTGCCTTCTACAGAAAATAAAGACTTTCCTCATCCTCTTGCTCACTTCTGGTCCCGATTGGATACTATTTTACATGTTTCCTCTCATGCCTTTTACTGTACTATGATCTAATTTCCTTTTCATCTGATTATGCCAAGACTTCTTGAGGGTAACCAGAACTTTCTCAGGACAGAGTTAGCATCTTTTTTTTTTTTGGTCTGGATCTTTAATGCTGAAAACAGTATTCCCTAAAAATGTAGCCTGATATAGAATATTTTATTCCTTGTATCAGTGCTGTTATGAAAATAGGAAGAAAGAGTTTAGTAGCATTTGTAAATTCATGTGGTAGAATTTTGAAGTTCTAATTAATAAGCCAAGAACTGAGTGACTGTGATTAAATATTGTTTCAGTGATACTAACTTGATGACAGTCAATTTCGGTTATCAGTAACATTTTCCTGAAATCCGTCAACTTTAAACAAATAGGTACCAGATCTTAGACTTGTAATGCTGATCTTTCAAGAGCGTTATGGTTAAAGATTTGGTATTTGGACTTTGTAAGTTGACTTCAACTCTCTGTGGATTATTAATGGCAGTTAGAATACAGTATCTACCTTTGAAAGATGCATACAGTATCTTCATATCCACTAAAATAATCATAGACTGCCATGGGAAATCTAAAGCTAACAAGGAACTCATGAAATTAAGATTTTGAAAAAATACTGCACCAGTGAAACACTGGCAGCATGGAGCCACTGGGGTTTTGGCTCCTTATTTCTCCTGTTTCTTTGGCTACACAGTTCCCTCAGATTTTATCTTCAGAAGTGGCCAGAGTGAGCACCGCTCAGATTCCAATGGTCTCAGAATATTCAAATCCAACAGTGGTGGTGCTGTTCTTTTGAGAGCCAGGACTAATTTAAACTTGATTGCCATGGTACTTACTGGTTAGTGTCACTTTTTTACTTTATTATTTGTTATGATTATAATGATCACACTTCTGCCCTCCTTGTAGTTAAAATGGTAATGATTTCCTAGGCACTTGATACATTGTTTGCAATATCCTCCATTGGCAAGACACAGCAAGGATGCTAGTCTCTAATTTCATAGAAGCCAGTAAGTCAAGTTGATCTTATTTATATGACTTACTCATGGTACAGATCAGTAGCAATCAAGGAAGCACATTGGCAGCTACATAAACTGCTTGCTGATTCCAGAACACTCCAAACCAATGGTAAGTACAGTAATAAATCAATGAGGGGGGGAATATTTTTTCTTTGAATATTTCCAAATATAACTTTCCCCCATATACAAACATTTTTCTGAGATAAACGTAAAAAATAACATGAAGAAAAATACTTTTTGACCTAAGACTTTTACAATTTTTTATTTATGTGTGTTTAGTAAATTATCCACACATACAGTCATTTGTTTAAATGGGAAATACATGCACATAACAAAACACTCATAAAGTCTGATGTGCATTCATTGAAAGCGTTGCACCATATCCCTTCTGCTTTCTATTTCTAGCCAACTAGTTATTGGATTCCTGCCTTATGGTTAAGGCCTGTGCTTCTCCATGTATACTTATATTTTTCTTTGCTTAGGGGACTTTTTAAATAATTTCTACTTTCAACTCAAAAGTCCAGCTGCTGAAAGAGAGATTATATTAAAATAATATCTATTCCATTTCAAAGAAAACCACACATTCTGAACCACTATCAATAGGAACCACTATCAATCTTTAAAGAGAAGCAGGTGTGTTCCTGTTACTGGCAGTTCAAGCTTGGAACACATAAATACTTAAGAAACAGCCAAAGATGGAGCACATCCTATGGACATTAGGTGGCTTTTAAAAGTTATTATGGAAAGTTCTTAAAGAAACTTATTTACACAGTGAGTTTATTTTTATTTTTATTGAATTTTTTTTCTTATGACATATTTTGATTATGTTTTTCCCTCCCCCAAATTCCTCCCAGATCCTCCCTACCTGGCTATCACAACTTTATGTTCTTTACCTCTCTCTTTAAAATAAACAAACAAACAAAACCAAAGCAAAACAAAAACTTAAGAAACACAAAAACAGAAACCAAAATTAACAAACAAAAGCACATGCTGGTGATGTCTGAGCCATACCCTTCTCTAGCTTAACTAGATAATCTCAGCTACTCCACTCATGAATAAGCACCAAGTGGCTAAAACTAAGCTTCAAGCATCTCTCAGATTATCCCAAACCAGGGTAACAGTAACTATAAATCCCCAAACCCAACACTAGGGAGGAGGGAATTTTGCAAAAAGTCATGTCAAAAGATATAACCAATGGTTTAAATCCAGATGTCCAGGTCCCATTTTGAAAACAACAACACAAGTAATATGAGAAAACAGGATGATTTAGCCCCTCCAGAAAGCACAAATCCCATAATAATGGTTGTTTGTGAGAACAGTCTAGAGAACACTTACACAAAATTTAAAAAACAACTATAAATATGTTCAAAGAGTTCTAGGAATTTAAGGAAGACATAAGTAAATATCTGAATAAACTTAAGAGGACAGGAATAAACTCTCAGTTGAGTTCCAAGAAAACAAATAGCTGAATGAAATAAGAACAATTTTGGATGTGAAAACAGAATTCAAAAACAAGACAGTGAAAAAGAATGAAACTGAAGTGAAACTGGAGATAAAAATGAATACGAGGCTAATAAAAAGCTCATTGTAAAGCCTGCCCACCACAATGGACCACACAGAGACAAGTCAAAGGAACTGGGCCACTCAGCCAAACAAGGTGATACCTTTAAAATTATTCAGAAATGGAACATGCAGGGTATTTGGGACACCATGATAAAAACAAATCTATGACTTACAGGTGTAGAAGAAAGAGAATAATCCCAGGTCAAGGCATAGAAAATATATTCCATAAAATCATGGAAGAAAATTTCTCAAATTTAGAGAAAGAGATGCCCATCTAGGCATGAAAGGTATAGAGAATGCTGAATTGGTAGGACCAGAAGAGAATCTCCCTACTCCATATCATGATTAAAATACAAGCTAGACAGCACAAAGAGAAGAGTGCAAACTGCAAATGAGAAGAATTCACATAGAAAGGCAGGTCTGTGAGAATGATTGATTCCTCAATGGAAACTCTCAAAACCAGAAGAGATTAGAGCAATGTACTTCAGTTTCTGAAAGATGACAAATATCAGCTCAGACCTGGCAAAACTGTGAAAATTGAAGGAGAGGAATAGAATGATAAAAGTAAAACAAGTAATGACTATAAAAGGGCTTAAGAAATGTATAATCACCAAACCTGTCTCACAGAGGATATTGGAAGGAAAACTTTGGACTGGAGAGAAGGAAACATAAATCTAAGAGGCTACAGGGAAAAAAATAAATGATACTAGAAGAGTGGTTCATCATAGTAAGGCTGTGAAAATAAACTAAATGGCAGCAATTAATATACTTTGTGATAACTTCGAGTGTTAATGACCTCAGTTCCCCAATCAAAAAACACAGACTATTTGTCTTACAAAACAGAATCCATTTGTTTATGATATACAAAAAAAACCCACATATCGTCTTCAAGGTTGGATGTCACCTTACATTGAAAAGGTGGGAAAAAAAGAATCCCAAGAAATGGGATCAGGAAACAAGCGGCTTTTATAAAAATCTCAAAAACAACCAACCAACCAACCAAACAAACAAACAAAAAACCACCTTGGATTGAATCTAACCAAAAATGTGAAGGGCCTTTATCATGGGAACTTTAAAAAAACTGAAGAAAGAAATCAAGGAAGGCACTAGACGGAGGCTAGGAACACTTCTCATGCTCACAAACCGGAGGACTATTGTGGAAATGAGCACTCTATGAAAAGCAATTTAGAATCAATGAATTTCAGCCAAAATCTCCATTCCATTTTTCAGAGAAACAGAAACAGAAACCCACCACTAATATTAGTATGGAAGCACAACAGATCCAGGGCGGCACAACAATCCTGTGTAAAAAGAAAACTGCTGGAGGTGGTGCCATGCTCCATCTCAAGTTGTCCTACAGGATTAGAGTAAGAAACAGTGTGGTCCTGGTACAAGAGCAGACATGAACATCAGCGGAATAGAAGACCCATATGTGTTCATGCCATTACAGCTACCTGATTTTTGACAAAGATACCAAAGCTATACACTAGAGAAAAGACAGGCTCTTCTCCAAATGGTGCTGGGAAAACATCATGCCTTCACCTGTTGCCTTAGCTCATGAAAAACCATTTTCATTGTGTTACTTCCTTTTTTTTTAACCTCTTTAACTTCTTCCCTCCATCTCTTCCTCCATTTCCTTCTTTTATTCTCTTCTTTGTCAGCTCCATTTTCAACCAACTTTGGCAACAGGAGGCAAAACTAAAACCCAAGGACTGTCTTCACTTATACTCATGCTAGGTGGTAGGTTTTTACCTCTGTGTTTCATAGTTTTCCTTTGTTTGCATAGATGTATAGTCCAGTTTAAGTGGCATGTTAGCAAAAGAAACGGGCAAAGATATATCCACTCCATTTACTTAGAAACATAATTCTGAAGGAATTTAATACTTTAAAAATTTATAAACTGTTACATTTAAAAGAATTTGAAACCCTTAGTGAAAAAACATATGACAATCCAACATTCTTTTAGTCAACAAATCTGTTAGCTAACCCCCAATACACTGATGAAATAACCTTGGATACTCAGAAATTTCTAGTTGACTTCAATTTGTAAACAACCCAAGCAGAAACTCACAAGGGATCTACCAGAGAGACTGTACAAATTTGTAAAGCTTACTGATTAAAAAACTCTGTGAGATGTTTTTATCTTTCTTCATTTCCCTATTTTAAAATTGCACTAACATCCATAACTTGTTCCAATATGACTTCATTTGGGAGGAGTACATGTGCAAAGATAAAACTCTAGAGTTTTACATTTCCTTCCTGCCTTCCTCTTTCTCGTCCCAGACCCCCCTGTAGCTGATGTTTTCTCTGGTCCTGCCCAGCCCCATGGACCCCGCAGCCACTTATAAAATAATCACTCAGAAGCTTGTATTAATTAAAACTGTTGGGCCATTAGCTCAGGTCTACCATTGACTAGCTCTTACATTTAAACTCACCCCATTTCTGTTCATCTATATGTTGCCACATGTTCCATGGCTTTACCTGTGTGCCATTACATGCTGTTCCCTGGACCAGGTTGGCATCTGCTTTCAGCCTTCCTGTTCCCAGAATTCTCCTTGTCTGTTTACCCTGCCTATACTTCCTGCCTGGCAACTGGCCAATCAGCTTTCTATTTATCAACCAATCAGAGCAACACATTCACAGCATATAGAACATCCCACAGTACTGCCCCAGCCCATGTCCTACTTGGCCTGGTACAGGAGCATAGTCTCCATGGTCTACTGCATGCCTTTAGATGGATCAGAAGGAAGTCAAGGGGGCTGTGGTTTGTTTTGGAGTGAGTGTGGGTGGGTCTGAAGAATCCTTTCTCCTGTTCCAGTGCATTAACTGTCCTACTTGGGGCATTGGGTGGGAGAAAATCAGGAAAGTAAAGGCAGTGAGAAGCCAGTTTTCCTGAGCTGTCAAGGCTGTCTTTGAGTTTCAGAAATTTCACCTTCAGGGAAGGTCTTTGTTTTCGCTTAGAGGCCCAGTGTCCAGCTGTGAGCCTGTGGAGATGACACATTCAAGGTCACTCTTGGTCCTGTTCAGGTAAGTCTATGCCATCCACGATGGGAAGCACCATCTCACGACTTCCTAGTTTCGGTGGACCTTTTTGTCTCTTAAGCAGACGACAGAAAATGTTTCCATATTCACTCAGGAAAAATATGGATTCAAGACAAGCTGAGTTTTAGCAAGTTTGGATGAGAGTCTCTCTCCCCACATGTTTATGTGTTTATGTATTCATCATTCCCGAGAATTTTCAATGTCCACTCCGCTTGCTAGTCATCACCTGTGCTATCTTTTTCTCTTGCTCGAAGTTTCAAATGTTTATTATGTTATTATTATTTTATGTTATTATTATTTTATGTTATTATGACTGCCACTTGAGTCTGCACAGCAGCTGTTAAGAACACTGAGGCCTAACAGCCCTTTTCTGTGTACTTAGTACGCTTTGGGGAAGCAATGGTGTTCACACTTAGCCACTGAGAAAGAAGTTGCTGTGGAAGATTACTCATGGAAGTTGTTTCTAGGACTTTACCTCCTGTCTATATTGCTGTACTAAAAATTGTACCATCTTGCTCTATTTTATACAAATGAGTGCTTGAAGCTGTTTGACTTCTAAGTAGACATTTACATGGTAGTAAATCACCAGATACAATATGTGTGTGTGTGTGTGTGTGTGTGTGTGTGTGCTGTGTTTGCATGGGTGGAGGTATCAAGGTCAATATGAGGTGTCTTCCTCAGTTGCTGTTAATTTAGAGTGTGTCACAGAGCCTGAAACACTTATTTGACTAGATTGTCTGATCCTCAAGCCCAGAAATATCCTTGTCTTGGCCTCCCCAGCACAGGGGTTAGAGGTCACACTGCTTAAGCATAGTCATTTGTGTGGGTGCTGGGCTTGATCTTAGAGATCATGAGAGTGCCGAAACTAGTTTATGGATGGAGCCGTTGTTCCTGCTCCAGATGTTATTATTTTTGGTGTAAGATTTTTATTGTTGTTTATTGTGTGTGTTTGTTGAGAGTGAGAGGTGCCACAGTGCGTGTGCACAACCTTCAGAGTGATGACTATGCTTGTGTTGAGTTTCCTGTATGTGGATTATAATATATTGTTTTACTGAATCATATTTAACAGCCCTTCAATTTTGATGGGTAGTTAGATTTTCTTTTAAACTAGCACTGATTGTGGGACAATAACCTGAATACAGTCATTGGAATCTGCTCTTTGCAGTGGCCATTTTGGAAAACAGAGCACATAACTAGTATCTCAGATTATTACTACAATACTGGGAGTAAGATAAGTGATATTATTTACTTAATTTTTATCTTTCAGTATATTCTCCAGTGTTTATATAAGTTAAAAAAAAAAATCCTCCATCATCATTGGAAGGAAAATAAAGGTGTGCTTTCTTACATAAAAATGACCATGCCTCTTGCCCGCTAGGAGGTCAAATTCGCACCTTTCCCCAGAATCCTGGTAGGAAAACAGCTGAGGAGGGAACACCCAAGTTAAGCAAATAAACACACTAAAGGCCAGCCCAGTGGCGTCCACATTGTAGCTAATCTCTATTTATCTTAAAATAATTTCTCACTTTGTCAAATTTAATGGTGCATTCATAATGAAATGTCACAGAATTCGCGCCTGGTTTTGATGATAAAATGCTTTAGGAAGGTAATCATATTATATAGATCGTTCCATTTCTTAAAGCACTTCCAAATGTGTGCTTTCCTCTTCTCCTTGCGGTAACCTTCAGGACAGCATGCCGAAAAGTTATTTCCCTCATGTTTCAAAGGAAACTGATGTTCATAGAACTGATTGGTACAGATAAGAAAATGGTTAGCCTAGGAGCCAGGCCTCCTGAGGCTGTACCTGCTCTCCTATCTATGGCTGGCAAATTACTATCAATATCAAAATAAAATTGTGTCAGGCCAAGTTTCTTGAGTTCTTTTGCAGATAACCTTTTGGGGGAGTGATCTCCCTGAAAATGATTATATGTCAAGGGCAAAGGGAGGAGCCAGCACAGAAGTGGGCTCAAGTGACATGAACTCTCATATGAATCACACCGGAAACTCTTACATGGGTCACGCTAGGGGTCTTTTTCCCAGACAGGAGAAGGGTGCTGTTGTTATGTTCTTTCTTGGGTCAGTCATTTGTATATGACATCCTGAGAGTGGAAACCTTCCCAAACAGATAGAAATGACTCCCAGAATCAAAGAATGATGTCACACTAAAGAAGACTGTGCAAGAGAACACCACAGAGCACAGGAACACTATAACACTGGGTGCCGAGATAAAATTTGCCACGAGTGTTAAATTCATTTGGTAACTGCTTAGTTTTCTTTTAAATATAAATAAATTCCAAAGTAGAGAAGAGGATTATGAACTTCACGTACCCACACTTGTCACCAGTAATAATGAACACACAGCTAGTTTTGTTTCTTCTGAGGCAACTCAGATTTCTCAACGCATTTTCTGCTACTCGTTATATTCAGGAACACCAACATGCACTGCCTAGTTTCCCCCATTTATCTGACTAAAACTGTCTTGCCACCAACTTAACGTAGTAGCTACAGATGCTGAACTATGGTATGTGTATCAAGCTTGAATCTGTAAAGTGAAGAGATTAGAAAATGTTTCCTATACTCTTTTCCAGCCACCAGCTGATAATCTTCATTCCTACATATACCTAGGACAGTTTCACTGCTTTGTTTACATTTGAACTATGTAGGGATTTGGAAAACAGTGCCCAATTAATCCTTACTAAACGAACAAAAGAATGAGGCTTCCTCTACTAATTCTCGTGACCATGACATTTTTTTTTTACATGTACTTACTATGCCCCTACAACGTTTTATTTAGATTTTGTTTGTTTGTTGCTATGCCAGTGTTACTTAGTGTCTTAGTTTAGGTTTCCTAGAAGCAGATTTCATGACAAAGAGGCTAGAGCCAGCATCATTTTCTTTTCTTGATAATGGGAAACAGCCTAAGACAGTGGAGAAAAGGAGAAACTGTGGAGCTGTGGATTTAATGAGAAGCTTTGGGCTTATGTAAAGCATGAACCTCAGGGTTGTCCCATCTAAATGAGCTTGGTTTGGGACCTTCAGACTACGTCACGTGAACAGGGCAAGAGCTGACAGCCAGACATAAAACCTCAGCTGAAGAGAGTCAGGTGCCAGTTGGATATGGGTGTGTCACCAACATCACACCCAGGCTTGGAAATTTAATTACACTTTTGAATTGTGTGAGTCATTGGATTTGAATGAAGATCTATTCTTGAAGTTAATGATAAAATGCACACTAACTGTGGACTATAAATGATGAGCTAAATTTATGAATGAATAGTATAATAAATAGCTCTACTAAATCACTCAAACACTAAGTTACTAACACATGTGACTTCCATGTCTATCAGAAACATCAAAACCATACAGAATCCTGGAATGTGATATCCTTTCCCTCAATGACAGATTTCAAGGCTCTCAAGCTGAGTACTTCTTGGACACATAAGTCGCACTGAAATGCCATTCCTGCTGTGTGTGGTGACCATGCTTTCCAATTGTGGCTTTTTAGTTGAAACCATATAACTTGATCATTAAAGGCAACCTAACATATTGCAAACATTTTACATACGGACTTACTGTTAAGTTTCTGGTGTGTGACTATTTTAGTGGATGTCAAGGTGTATTTGCTAGTCTACATTCACATCTAAGTATTACTTTATAAAAACAAGTTGATGTCCCCAGGAAAATTTTCATATACTTTAATCTGAGTACATATATATTCATGAAAGAGAACATATCTGAGAAAAATAAAGTTGTATTTACTTTAACATAAATCATGAATTTCACCAATTCTTAACGTTTTTAAATGGGTTCAACAATATGACATCCTTCAAGGACACCCTGTTTTAAAAGATAACGATAATTCTAATACTATCTGAGATAACCTTATGAAATCAATAGATTTTATAGTTTAATTATAACCCAAAGAAGAAAGCTGAAGATTATGTAACATTTTCATCCTTTCATAAAATTGACAAGACTCATGATCACAAATGGAGACCTTTTGTTCCCAGATCAACTCACTTAAATGCACTCAAAGCTAAGATGTTTACTGTCAAAGAGTTATGAAGGCAACATTACTGAAATCTGTAATTTCCTGGGCACTATGCATTTTTCTTCAATCATAAAACATACTTTATAAAATGAGAAGAAAATCCTATAGTATATTTTCATTCTTTTCCCCAAATGCCTCAGGATTTCTTCTTATGTCTTTCTGTTTCAAGAAATTTTGTTAGCAATCTTTTCAGCAAGGTAGGATGGTGATGTTTCCCTTCATCTGAAAACTCCACCATACCTCCCATCATTCCTAATAACAGTTTTGCAGGATGTAGAGTTCTGGATTGTCAGATCTGTCAACATTTAAAAATGGTGCATCTTTCACTCTCTTCACTTTCTGAGACGAAGTCTGTTCTTATTCTGGTTATCCTCCTTCTAGGCAGACTTTAAAAGCTCATTTTCTGTCATTGGTTTTCAAAAGTTGATTATATTTTTTGAAATGACATTTTTTTTAGATTGAATCTCTTCAAGGTTTTCTGAGCTCTTGAATCTCCAGGTTTCTTTTTTTAAATCTGAGGAATTTTCAGTCATCATTTCCTCAAATAGCTTTCACTCCTGTCTCCTTTTTTCCATTTTACCTGAATCTTCAATGATGTGGTATTACTTTTTTTAATGTAATTCTCTGCATTTCTTTAACTTTCGGTTCTTTTTAAGATAATTTTTCCTACTTACTGAGATTGGGAAATTTTGACCATTGAATAATCAAACTCATCAATAATTTCTTATGTTGCTGCTGTTTTGCTATTGAACCCATTCATTCACTCATTCATTCATTCATTCATTCATTTATCTCATGTAAAACCCAAACTGGCTAAAGATGGACCTTGGCCTTCTCATCCTCCTGCCTTTACCTCCCAACTACCTACACTAAGCCCAGGTTATTCACTTCATTTTAAAAATATTCAGATCTCTTATTGTAATTATAAATTTTTCATTTAATGGGAGTTTCGACTCTTCATTAGGTTTCAATGATGTTTTGTCCTGGTTGTCAACTTGGTGAGAACTGAGATCAACTTAGAGAAATGTTTCTGCACAGCCAAGTGAAGCATTTATTTCTTGGAAGGATTAACTGACATACAAAGACACTCTGCCTTCAGTAGCAGCTCAGAGATAAGGAAATCTGAGGGAAGGTAAGGCTGCTTCTTACGCCTTCACTCATCATTGGTGGACAGATTTACTTTGTGGCTATCACAGATACTGTCAGCTTTACTGGCATCAGAACTCAGGTTCTCCAGTCTTTTGACATGGATTGACGATGAACAACTCTCCAGGAATCCTTCAGGTCTTCAGCAACAGATTGGGACTGCTGAAGAATCTGGTCTGGTGCTGGATTCTCAGCCTCTCCAGCATGCAGACAAACACTGTTGACTACCCAGCCCATATTGTATTATCCAATACAAAAAAAAATCCCCTTCGCAATATGTATTTATCCTGTTGATTCTGTTCCTCTAGAGAACCCTGACTAATACAGTTTCCAATAACATCAGCCTGCCTGCACATAGGAGAAAGGACAATAACTGTTCACACCACTTAGCTCTTGCAGGAGAGAGATATGCAGTGACATTTGGACAAAAATGGGAATCTTTGTTACCATTTGGCCTTTAATTGGCCTATAGAGCCACTTAGTGTCTGTGTTCTATTAAGATATTTAGGGGTGATAAAGCAGAAAAAAATACGTTTATCAAAAATCTCACAAGGAGCTCTTGGTAAAATGTGGAACAGAAGTTGACTTTATGTGATATAATGAAGGAAAAAAAGTCTCAGGATAAGAAAAAAATTAGACTCTGTTCCATAAAAGGAATGAAAGAGAGAGTTTCAGAGACCCAGGGCGTGAGAGGAGAGCAGAAAAGAGCCTGGATGGAAACAGGAAGACGGCCCAGACAGACACAGGAAGAAACCCAAGCTAACACTGCCTTGGCATGTGGGAAGGGGAAGCCGACGCCTCAAAGGGTAAGCCAGCTGCCCTGATGGAGAGACTGGGTATCGTACTAAGGGGACAGCCCCCCACACAGTTAGTTCCCTCAATCCTCAAGTCTACCTGTGGGTCTTACTGAGACTGTGAGTTTTTCCAGACACGTTAACTGTGGAGAAAATTCAATCAACCCAGAAGGTTCCATCTTCCATCTAGAGAGGAAGCAGAATGTTCAAAGGTGGGCAGTTCTGAGGACATGGGGAACAATCTCAAGTCAGAGAGTCCACATTCACCTGCAACAACCACAGGGTATGAGGCAGCCCAGGGAATGAGTGTGGTTAACACCGCGGTATGATATATATATATATATATATATATATATATATATATATATATATATATATATATATATATATATATATATCATACTAAAAAAAATAATTTACACGAAGGGAAACAGGAGCAAAAATCAAAATACAGAGGTGGAAAAGGATATTTGGAGGGCAAGTCCGTTCTCGACTACAGAAACGGAGGCTGACAGGTGTGTTTAGGAGACTCGGTGCAGCTCGGTAGCATGTGGGTTAGTCAGCTTTCAGATTCGCTGCTGGCAAGTGGGGTCTCTCAAGTATGAGGGGTGGAGGAAACACTCACAGCACTGAGATCTGTGCAGTGGACCTGCCTGATCCGCTAAGCATTTATCACTCCGTTTCTGGGATGCAGCTGACGGTGGTAAGGAGTTGGTTCCCTGATGGTTTGAAGTTAGACCCTGAAGTTGCCACCTTCAGAGAGGAGAGGCGGCTCTGTGTGCTGACCTAGGCTCCGGGATAACAAACTCCAGAGCTGTCCTCAGGTGGTGAGGTCTGCTCCAAGACACCAAGGCCAGGCCAACCTCCCCTATCCACTCCTAAGCCTGAACACAGTCTCTTGGTGCTAGTTGACACCCTTGGACTTCTCAGTGTAAACGCCGCGGTGTTAACCACACTCATTCCCTGGGCTGCCTCATACCCTGTGGTTGTTGCAGGTAAATGCGGACTCTCTGACTTGAGATTGCTGAACCTGCTCACAACGTCGTGACTTTATCTTGTTCTAAAAACTCTTCTGTTTAGATTGTATTCCCCTTCTTATATTGATCAAATGTCAGTGATACATTTTTTTTTATCATTAGGGAATCTTTTATTTATTTTAATATTTGGTATTTTGTTTTTCCTTTCCAGTATCATCATCCACTCATTTTCTTTTCTCCCTTTCTTTTTATTTAACATTATTTCTTGTCTCTTTTTCTCTTTCCCTGCACCTTCTCTTCATCTGGCTCATTTACTATTTCCAGGGGTTCAGGCTGGGGAGGCTGGGGGGGGGGCAGGAGGAGGGATAAGAGGGGGATCTGTGGTTGGAACGTAAAATGAATAACTTTTTAAATAAAAAAGAAGATAATAAATCTACTTAAGTGTATTTATGCTTTAAAATTGAAATTAATGTCCATATCAAAAATGAAAGAACTCAGTGGCATTTTATGATTTAGTAAGAGATTTCTCCTTGCCTAAACTGCTTTAGGAGGGAACCAAATAACTTTTCCATATTGAGTTAATATTCAAGGTATTACAGAGTCTACTTTATTGTTAGCTTGAAAAGAAATACTAAACTGTATTTAGATAGAATGCATTGAGGCCACAGAAAGGGACGAATCTGATGTTTCTTGACAACTTTGCTAACTTTTTGACAGCAAGAGTTGATTCTGCTACAAGCAAGCCTGACTAGAAAGCTGTTGGTACCTAAGGTGTGCTTATACCTAGTAACAGCCCTGTATATTGACATGAATGTATTTGGCAAAATATTAAAATGAAGTTTTGGGTTAATAGGTAAGAAATGTATTTTGAGACCTTTCTTGAAATAGTTATGCTTCTGTATAATCTTTTTTTTTTTTAAATTTTGTTTGTAGACTATGGATAGGCTTTTGGGAAAGTATTAATTTTTCAGGGGAATGATTTGGTCAGTGAAACGCTTGTCATACAAACGTGAGGACCTGGGTTTGAGCCAAGCATTTGTGTTTTGTTTTTGTTTTGTTTTGTTTTTTAAAGCTAGGCATGGTGACACTTGCTTTTTATTCCATATGTGGGGAAAAGGCAAAGTCAGAAACCATGAGGATTGTTGACTAGTCCTTCTAGCCTAATCTGTGAGACCCAGTGAGAGACCTCTTAACAAAAATTATATAAATAGGTCCTGAGAAAGGACGACGGAGATTGCCCCCGGCCTCTTCCCTCAAGCATACAATGTGTACATACCTGCACAAATATACACTTATGAAAAATAAAGTTGTTAAAACAGGAACATTTTAACCCTCTGACGTTCAACTCAAACAGAGGAATGAGAATTCTTTCCACATGTATTTAATGCAACTCCATTCAGCCATCAAATCATCATTGTAGAATTTAATTCTATTTCAAGAAATCTTACTCTGCATGTAATTCATCTCTTATGTACTCAAAATAGTTTGTGCTAATTGGTTTTGTTTTGTTTTAAATTTTATTTTGTATGTGTTAAGTGTGCATAATTCAGAAAGTATTTTCTGCAGTATAGGTTTATTAAAAAAGATTCCCAGCCTCTCTTTAGTGGAAATCCTCAGTGCAGCTTTATAGAAATTTACTGAAAACAAGAATGGACAAACTCTACATTTTAAACAGTGGGAAAATGTCGTGGTTATTCCTGAAGTTTTTATAGTCCACCTGCTTGCCCACAAGCCATTTCACCCCCCACATCTCTGAGGGAGTATGTTGATTTCTGTGACCCAAAACCCAAAATAGAAACTCCCAGAGCCAGTCTGCGACCTATTTGCCAACTACTCCACTTGCCACCCCATTCTATCTCACCACAAAGGAATATTAAACAGTGGATATTAAACAGTGATAGAAACCACAGAAAGAACATAAACTTAAGGAAACATAACCATGCACTAATGAATAAAAATAGGACCAAAGGAAAAATCAAGAATGAAATTGTAAAGTTCCTGGAACAGAATGATAATAAAAGCAAAACATATCAAAATCTATCAGGCACAATGAAGGCAGTCCTAAAAAGGAAGTATATATACTAAGTCCTACATCAAAAAAACTGGAGAAATTTCATATTTATAACTTAATGGTGTATCCAAAGACTTTGGTAAAAACAAGAACAGCATTCAAAAGGAGTAGTCTGGAAGAGATCATCAAAATTAATGATGAAATTAATGAAATAGGAATAAAAAATAAAAATATTTTAAAAAGGAGTTGGTTCTTTTAAAAGATTAACAACAAGGCCAGCCTGGTCTACAGAGCGAGATCCAGGAAAGGTGCAAAGCTACACAGAGAAACCCTGTCTTGAAAAACCAAAAAAAAAAAAAAAAAGATTAATAAGAATGACTAACCTTTAGCCAATTTAATAGAAAGAAAGAGTGTTAGGGGGAATCAAGTTAATATGATCAGTGACGATGGGGACCCATCACAATAAACATTGGGGAAACTCAGAGTATTGTAAGAACATAATTAAAAAATCTACATTCCTATTAACTGGAAAATAAAAACAGATGGATTTCTAGGTATATAGAATCTACCAAAATTAAATCAACAGAAAGTAAATAATTTAAATAGACCCATAACAACCAGTGAGATAGCAGTGATAAAAAAAAAAAACTCCCAAGTAAAAGAAAGCCAGGACCTGATGGATACAATGTAGAAGTCTACCAGAAATATTTCAAAGAAGAAATAACCTACCAATATTCTTCAAATTATCTCATAAAACAGAAAAGAAATAAATATTTCAAATTTGTTTTATGCAGCCAGGATTACCATGATACCCCAAACAAAGATCCAATGGCAAAAGGAAATTATGGGCTAATCACTCTGATGAACATAGACCCCAAAGTTCCCAGTAAAATACTTTCAATAGAATTCAAGAGAACATCAAAAAGATTACCCACAAGAATCAAGTTGATTTCATGGGAGTCACATATCAGATACCCTTCATACCAGATATTTACATTCTGATTCAAAACAGTTGCAAAATTACAACTATGAAGTAGCAATGAAATAATTTTATGGTTGGGGCTCACCATATTAAAGGGTCGTAGCATTGGGAAGATTGAGAACCACTGGTCTATACCCATAGATTAATGAAGCTCTCAAACCTCATCAGAGAAGCATCTATTTGCCATACATGATAATTAACATAGAGACCCCTAACATATCAACACACAGAGAATCAGAAACTACAGGGTACTGAGCTCTAAATGGTCATCTATATCACACCCTTCAATAGAAGGCTCAGGGATCACTGAGGAGGAGGGATTAGATAGACTGTAAGACCCACAGGTAGTAGATGATTCTACAAGAAAAGAGTAGCCTCCTGACACAGCGGGACAGTTTCACATACGAAGTCACAGCAACTGTGACAGCATACACAAACCCACACAGTCTCAAACCAGACAAAATCCCAGCACGGAGGGCAGAAGTGTGCTTCAAGTTACACCCAAAATTTTATAATAATGCTTATTTGTAGGAGGCACTCACTGAAATGCATGTGTATCCACTAGATGAAAATATATGAATGAATGAATATTCCTTATTATATATGTTCATGTGCATAAAGACACGAGCACAGATCATCTGGACCATGTACAAAGCATCTGTTGTTGTAGAATCAGGGATGCAAAGATGGAGAGATCCTGTGACTTGCTGGTCAGGTAGTCTTGGTGAATTAGTGAGCTCCAGATTCAGAGAAAGACCATGTTTCAAATAAACAAGGTGTTGAGTATTAGAAGACAATGATGTAGACCTCTGCCGTCCACGTGCACTTCCACATTAACACACACACACACACACACACACACACACACACACACACACACACACACACACACATACACACACACATACACACACACCACAAATGAAAAAATAAACATAAATTAAAAATATACAGAAAAAAGATTAAATCTATTAATATAGGCAGTTATTAATATAGACAGAATTGTGGATAATTGAAATTAAATTGTCAATGTGGAGAGCAATGAAAGAGATATAATGATAGAGGGACACATCATGAGGATAGGGAGAAACCAGGTGCTAGGGAAGTTCCCAGGAATCCCCAAGGATGACCCAACCTTAGACTACTAGCAATAGTGGAGAGGGTGCCTGAACTGGCTTACCCCAGTAATCAGATCAGTGAATACCCTAACTGTCTTCACTGAGCCTTTCTTCAGTAACTGATGGAAGCAGATGCAGAGATCCACAGCCAAACACCAGGCTGAGCTCCAGGAGTCCAGTCGATGAGAAAGAAGAGGGATTCTATGAGCAAGGGGCATCAAGATCTTGATAGGGAAACCTACAGAGACAACCAGACCAAACTCGTGGGAACTCATGAAATTTAGTCCAACAGCTATGGCGCCTGCATGGGACTGGACTAGACCCTCTGTATAGTGAGACAGTTGTGTAGCTTGATCTGCTTAAAGGGCCTCCTGGCAGTAGGATCAGAGTCCATCCCTGGTGCATGAGTGGGCTTTTTGGAGCCCAATACCTACGATGGGACACCTCACACAGCCTTGAGGCAAGGGGAGGGGCTTGGACCTGCTTTTATTGAATGTACCTCCCCATGAGAGGCCTTACCTTCTTGTAGGAGGGAATGGGGAGTGGGTTGGGACACGGAGGCTAGAGGGGAGGTAAGAGGGGGATCTTCGACTGCTTTGTAAAATGAATAAAAATATTTTCATAATAAAAAAATGAGAGAGAAAAGTGACTTTAATATTCAAATTGATGTAGATTCAGTGTGCTAACAGTGGGTATATGAGGCTCTGGAATAATTATGTTTTACTTGTGGGACACATTATTTCAGCTTAATATACTGAAGTTGAAAACCAAGATGACTGTGGCTGTAGGACCTTGCTTTGTGGACTCATGGGTCTCTGAATTCAGGGCACTCTTCTGGAGCCAGAGGAACTTAGCAGTGATAGTCAGCTGGAGCTTCTTCCAATAGTATGACATGCTGAGATAGCAGGAAATGGGTATTCTGGGTTCAAATTCTCTATTTTTTTTTTCCCCATGAGCTAGGCTTCCTCAGTCAGCACTTGTCTTTGCTATCTGTTAGACAAAGGAAATAAAATAATTACCAAGCACAGCCTTTTATACTTGATCATTTGGCCTGAGGATGTATCTTTCTAGTCATTTTGTTGTCTAGCATTCATGAGGTCCTGGGTTTGATCACTCCTATAAAACCATCAGCATAAGAACCCTGCCACTACCACCTCAGTAACAACACCACCTCCAATAAAGAGACACAGTCAGGAATTCAACTACTTCATTGAAGGACCATTTTTTTTGTATATATATTTAAATCTGGGTAACTGTAACATGGGACTTCAGTGCTTCCCCAAGAATTACTAAACATGATAGTAATTAGAAGGTTACTTAAAAAGCATAAAGCAAACATAGTTTATGATTAATAACTTGGAAAATGTACTAATTTAATTTGTTTAAAATTAGTGCAGTTCAATTGAAATATAATAAAGTGTTCTATTTTTAAAGTGTGCCTTTCTATACTTACATGCCTCTGGTAAACAGATACAGTTACATAAACATGATGTAGAAAATATTATTGTTTATTTCCTATGGCACAGAGATTTCGCCATCCACTTTCCATTAGTGCTTTCCCAGTTCCAAAGCTAGACACTATTCTCACAACCTCTCTCATTTATGATTCTGATCTTTGAAGAATTTGAGGCTATTTTCTGTTCGGATTTATTTGTCAATGTGAATACAATTTCCCTGGACATCCACATATAGATTTTTTTTTTGTGGGTAGTTTCTTCACTCTCCTGTAGGAGTGGCATTGATAGATTAAAGAGTACGTGTTTTTAATCTGTACAATAAATTGTATAGTTTTCCCCAAATTTGCAATATCACTGTTCATTCACACAAGCAATGCACACAAATTTTAGCTGCTCCACATTTGTTCTAGGTTGGCGCAGCCAATCATGTATTTTAGGGTTGTAAATGGTACCTCATTAAGATTTTAATTAGTATTCCTCTGACTGCTGATGCTGTTGAACCTCTTCACAAAGGCTTATACTCAAGTCTTATGGTTTTTATATAAGGGACTATAATACATTTCAAATTACCTTTTATATATAGCATAAAGTAGAGTTCAAGGATTTTTTATTGTTTTTTTTTAATTGCATGCTTATTCAGTTATCTCATCTTGTTTCTTGGAGAGCAGTAAATCATGTATTCTCAGCATTCTATTCCACTGATGTATTTGTCTGTTTGTATGCAACTCTTACATTCTTGCAATTTCTATGGCTTCATATCTTTTAAAAAATCTGGTAACATGATTCCTTTATATTTATTATACTTTAAAAATACTCTTCACAGTCAGACATTATGCTGAGAGACAGAGAGTCTAAATTGGAGGTATTCATCGGGTCCCTCCTCTCAGAGATCTAGGAATACCCCTCCCTGCCGCCATTCAAAGAGGGGCCAGAAAGATTGTAGGAGTCGGAGCACCTTCTTTTCTTGTTGTTGCTTATTGAAATGACTTCAGATTAACAGAAAATTCCAAAACTAGAATGTGAATGTTCAATATGCGCTTCAGTGGGTTTCCCCAAAGGCTATTTTCATAAATGATACAACACAATATAAAAACAAGAACGTTGACATGTGTGTGCATGCATGTGTGGTGTTATGTGACTTTCTATCACATATTATAACACTAATATAACAACCTCTTCAACTGATCATGCCATCACCTGCATCAGTCCCACCACCAAATACCTCCTTCCTTACTTTTATAGCTATCTGCAGTCCCCTTTTATCCTCAGTTCCTGGCAGTATCTAATCTATTTCCCATGTCTGTGCTTTATGTTACGAATGATGAAATACAAATGAAATAAGAGAGTAGGTGGTCTTTTCTAAAAACCGAAAATAAATTTTTATGCAGTGTACTCTGATCACAGTTTCCCCCCTCCTCCATCTCATCTCAGATCCAACCCATCCAACTCCACACCCTTACTCTCAGAAACAAACAGGCAAATAAGATAGACAATAAACAACAACAAAACAAACAAAATGAAAAACTACAAGAAACACACACACACATACACACCAAAACAAAGCCCATGAAAACTCCAAGTTGGAAACCATAACATATAAGGAAAAGTCAAGTAAGATTTAAAAAAAAAAAATAGCAATACAAAAAAAAAAGAAAAAAACCTTACAAAAGTACCATTGGGTTCATTTTGTATTGACCATCAACTGCTGGACATGAAGCCTACCTTAAGTATAGATTATATTCTCAGTGAGACTCCATTGAAGCAACCCAACTTTTCCTTTGCAAGCAGATGTCAATTGTAGATAGCTTCCTGTTAAGGAAGTGAGCTCACGTGCTCTTCCCCTCTCAGAGCTGGGACCTCCATCTGGCTAGAACCTGTGCAGTCCCCTGCATGCTGCCACAGCATCTGTGAGTTCACATGCCCGTCAATCCTGTTGTGTCTGGGAGACACTGCTTCATTGTAGTCATTAGTTTCCCACTCTGACTCTTATATTCTTTCTGCTTCCTCTTCTACATAGTTCGCCGAGCTCTGAGGGGAGGAATTTGATGAAGGCATCCCTTTTAAAACTAAGCACTATAAAGTCTCTCACTCTCTGCACATTGTTTTGAGTCTCCATATTAGTTCCCATCTAGGGCAAGAGAGAGCTTCTCTGATGATGGCTAAGTGAGACACTTATCTTTGAGGAGAGCAGAATACCCGTAGGCATCATTCAGCACGATAATAACATTGATCGTTCCATAGGTACATGGTTATTTTTGTTTTTTGTTTGTTTGTTTGCTTGCTTGGTTTTTTGTTTTTGGTTTTGTCAAGACAGGGTTTCTCTGTGTAGCTTTGGAGGCTGTCCTGGAACTCACTCTGTAGACCAGGCTGGCCTCGAACTCAGAGATCTGCCTGACTCTGCCTCCCAAATGCGAGGATTAAAAGTGTGTGCCACCACTGCATGACGATATTTTCTTTTCTTGATGTGACTAATATCTTTGATATCTGTCCAACTTGTAAATGTCAATTTTTATTAATTTTATTATTGAGTAGAATTCCATGATACTGCTGCAACAACTCATTTAACTATTTACCTAATTATAGACATTTTAATTATTACCAATATTTTCTTTTCTGAAAAGCTTCTCTGAACAGATTCATAGGGGATTTTGCTTGAGAATAAATCTTCATTAATCAGGGAGAGATGTCCGTCAATATAATTAGAGTCATTTGATCTGAGTATATTCACTCTTTCAAGGAAGTTACTACTTTTTAAATAGATTTTCTATTTTATGTTCCCACAAGCAATGTACGTGATTAAATTTTGTGGTTTGACAGAATTTTATATGCTCATTGTTTTTTAAATATTTTTATTGTTGAAATCAAAATATAATTACATTGTTTTCATTTTCCATGTCTGCCTTACAACCCCTCCCATTTTAACCCCCCTCCCCTGCTCTGTCACTCTCTCCAAAATTCATGGACTCTGGCCTCTTTATTTTTTTAAAAAGTGTATTCTTAAATACATAAATATAGAGTCTGCTCAGTCTGTATAATGTTACTTGTGTGTTTATGTATTCAGAGCTGACCGTTTGTTTGGTATTGGATAACCAATTGGAGTTCTCTTCCCTGGGGAAGACTATTTCTTCCACTCTCAGTACTTCTTGGTTCATATAGTTCTTTGTCTATGCTTGAGGCTCTGGGAGATTCCCCTCTTCCAAGTTTGTATGTCTGTTAGTGTTGCCCTTGTCCAGGTCTAGTTTAGGCCACCATGATGATGAGCCTGTATTGTTCTGGGGATCTCTCAGGCTTCCTTTACTCATAAAGAAGTATCTTATACCTGGTATTTGGGTTTTTGTTCAATAACCGGTGGCTTTTAGGAGCAATATTATCCACCATGTGTGATATCTCCGTTCTATCTTTTTTTTTAAAAAAAAAAAACTGGCTTACAGATCAGGAGGTTTCCACATTGCTCTTCCAGATCTCCTTCATTTTAGTTAATATTTCCCCAGTTCCCCTCATCTATCCCACTCCACCACCTCTGCTTGAACCTGTTTATTCCTAGTGTTTTTCTGTCTACTTTCATACCACCAGTGTTCTACTATCTCCTCTCCTTTAAGGAATGTTCTACCTTAGGAGCCACTTTAAAGGTTCCCGATTCTACAGAGTTGATTCTGCAGTTCCTAATGCCCCAAATTAAATGCACAAATCTAAAGATTATAAGCTATGGTCTTCATATGAGCAAGAACATTCAGCCTTTGCCTTTCCACGACTGGGTTATCTTTCTTAGTCTTTTTGGTTGTGGCCATAGTCTTTAACTTTCACCTTGCCAGCCCATTTACCCCACTTAGTGTAATTTTTTTCTAGTTCCATCCATTTATCAGAAATTTTTCCATTTTCGTTTTTCTGTAGAGTTGAGACAATCAGCATGGAAACTTTTCTGCAACAGATGAGACCTGTAAACTGCAGAAAACATCAGCCTATCAGAATGCAGAGTAGTGGTGCCTAGTCCTGATGGTTACATCTAAAAAACACTCCCACCCCTATGGTTCTGAAAACACTATGGAAGAGAGGGTAAAAAGATTGTAAGAGCTAGAGGCTTAGAAAGTTTTCTGTGATATTGTGTCTCCTAGGAACATCCGAAGCTACACCCATAAAGATTCACCAGCATGACTGCCCAAATGTGAACTGAACAAGGACAACACCAGTGGACTTGTCAAACTGGATGGAGGAAAGCTCATAAGGACTCAACTCTACACAAAGAACTGTAAGTAACAGAGGAAAGCTAGGATCGGGAGAGGTGGTCTTCCTAAACAAAGAGCAAACTAATTGATTTTTCCAGTGCCAAAGGATCAGCCCTGAAAACATATATCCAGGTAGCATTATATGGACCGAACAGGTTATATTTAGAAATGTATATGTATACACATATACATATATGCATTCAATAACAATTAGGGAAGAAAAGCCATGAATTTGAAGGACAGAGGGGATGGGTATATGGTCAAGTTTTGAGGGAGGAAAGGGAAGGGAGAAATGTTGTAATTGTATTATAATCTTAAAAAAAAGAAAGAAAATGAAAAAGGGAAAAAAATCTAGAAATAGAAAGGTTCATGTGAACAAGCCATACTACTTCTAGACCATGCCCATAGAATTCTTACTACTGAGAAGCTTGCTCATCCATGTTCACTGCTGCCCTATTCATAATAGGTAGTAACTGGAATCTACATGGCCATCAATCGATGATCAGATAAAGAAAAAAATGATTTATATGCATAGTGGCATTTATTGATCTGTAAATATTTCTCTTCAATAAATTTTAATGCATTGTTTTAAAATTTTAGTTTGAAATGGTCCCTGCTACCATGTAGCCTAAGCTAGCCTCAAACTCATGAATCTTCTGGTTCAGTTTCCCAAGTGTTTAACAAATTCTATACCCTGACCAAGTGTGGTATTGTTTATACTAGTAAGAAAAGGCTAGTTTGATATTGGGAATCCAGGTTATAATGTAGAAACTTTAGCTTTCTTCTAATGAACAGAAACTCCTAGTACTAGGTTGAAGAACAGGAAACACCTTCATATTTAGCAGTAAAAGATTAAGCAGAGAAACTTACAGTCTGTTTCCAATATATAGGACAAAACAAGATTGTGGAAGTAGAAGAAGTTTCCCTATAATTTCTAATTCCTTTAGAGTTTCTATTATGAATAGATGTTGAATATTATAAAATATAATTTTGCATTAATTGATGTGATCATGTAATTTTGTTTTTCTTCAGCATATTAATAGGACAGAATATATAGGCCAATTTTCAAATATCCATCCAGCCTTGGTCAAGATATTCAATTATCTTTAAAGTTTGAATTTTATTTCTTGTTTCTTAGTTGAGGATTCAGGTGATTAGATTATTGAAGAATACATGTTTGTGTCTTCTTTCTTCTTCAACTTTTTCTTTGCCTTCCTTGTTCTCATCCACATATTTATCATCGTCTTTTTCAACTCAGATGGAATTTTGCATAAGTTTAGAAAAGAGATAGCATGCTAAAATGAGCATTGGCATTTGTGAGCCCCCCATGTTGTGTTTGCTCCTGGGATTGCCCTTTTCAATGGCCAGGGGACTGTGGGGGCACACACAATCTTCATTGAGAGAAACAGCACATCTAAGTGAGTGAGTAGGCATGCACTCCTGATTTGCTTCTGCTGCACATTGTGTTACTTCAATGGTCTTGTCCATTCTCTGGGTCTCCTTCCCCACTTTAGAAAATAAATAAGTGAAATTAATCGTATCTTTCATACATAAAATATAAGAAACACATGAAAGAATATGCAATATTCTGTTGGTACTACATGTGTTAAATTATCTTGGTGGACTATCTAGAATTTTTAAACAAAGTTCCTAGTGAATTCTGATACTTCAGCATGGTATGGAAATATATTAAAAAGTTCTTTGCATTCCATTTTTATTCTAAAAGCCAATGACTCTAAGTCATTGTGTTATAGGTATAATAAACCTATAGGATGTAGTGGTTTGCATTGTTTTCTTTTAATTTGCTTTATTCACAATCTAAGTTGACTTGAATAGTAACTTTGATAACATGGTGCCTTAGCAACTATGCAATTGTTTAAATATGTCTTGTAAATAAGAAACTTCCTATTATTTGCCCATGTTAAACAGATGTTCATCTTCGGAGAAACTAGTAAATGTACTCAAGCTTCTGCATTCAGAATATGAATTCATTTTTTAAACTACTTCAGGTTGCTACCACTTTGTACTCCATATTAGCACCCTAAGTATAATTTTCTACTAAAACAGTATATGATTATTTGCCTTATTTAGTATTATGCAAAGTTAACTCAAAATCTATACCCATTAGCCAATCCAAGAAGGGAGAAGACATCCCATTAAATTAACGTCCATGTTAAAGCTGCAGCTACTCTACCAATTGCTGTATGCTATACCCAGAACATAGAGGTGGCAATCTAAAACTTGCATTTTAAAAGAATAGATGATTATAAAGATTGTTGAGTTTGAAAAGTCTATATTGTATTTACTTTTCTAAAAGTGTCAAACTGTTAGGAAATGCTGTGCCTTGAAAGCATTATTTTCTTACAACAAATAAAAATATTGTGCTCCCTCAATTTCTAATCACACAGATTCTACAACCTTAATGAATCCTACCTCTTAGAAAAGTAATTGTTAATCACTGTAAAGAGTAAGTTCTCAGTGGAAACTGAAGGAAGGTTCAGGGATTATGGGAGGAATTATTTTTCACTACCTTAGTATTACAGTTTCTAAAAAATAATTAAATCTAATTTTAAAAGTTACCCGCAAAAAGCTACATAGCCTGAAAAAAAAATCTCAATTTTATATTAGACTCCTGGAACTGGTGATGAGAACTGTTTATGAGGATGACTGTCCTATCTACTTTATTTTTTTTAAGCTCGAGTATTGCAGGTTTTAATCATGTGCATGTATATATCATATACGTATAGTGTGTGTAGGTGTATGTGCACACATATGTAATATGACAGCACAGGGAGACTATTTGGGAGAATAAGCATGACTGGCAATGAGGAGCAGAGAGGGGTGTGAAGGGTAGGTTGGAAGAAAGTAAGATCTGGGTACAAGGATATATGTATGTAAATATCACATGGAAATTAATTATTCTGTACACTAAAGATAAATAAATAATTAACAGATGAATTTGAAATCCTGTCCTGCTGAGTGGACTTAAAAGAAAATTTTAAAATGCAAATTCGGATTTAGAAACTCAAAAGCAAGGAAAAGAAATAGTGAAGAGGTGCTTTGTGAAATAACTCCAGAACTGGAGTAAAGGTACTCAAATAGACTGACAGGCTTTAATAAGCCCTTCCCTTTATTATTCACAGAACATCTAAGGGTCTTCATTAGAAGTCTAAAGAGGAAGCTGGACCATGACCTTCATAAGAAAAGTCAGAAAGCACTCAATGACTTGTCAAGGCAGCCTAGGTGGTATTGCAAATCAAGCTTTAACATGACGTTCACATTGTAGATAAAGCTATTTGTACTATTCTTGCTTTAAAACAAATAAAGCTCAGTCTCCAGTTGTTTGTTTTCATATTTTTAGGAGTATTGTGAACTAAGGTAACTAAAGGTCAAAGATAAGCTTCACGCTAATCAGCTGTCCCATGTTTCAAGCATATGCGCAATTGTCTCACGAAAAGAAACTATCCTGTTTCACAGAGAGCAGTTTCCTCTGAGCTGCATTACTGATAAAGAATGTGTAGAGGGAGTTGCCTTAAAGCTAAGTAAAATCTCATGCTTCAATGGATGTCTGGTAAGTAGGAAACTGGGCTGCCCTTTGAGCCATGAAAATCTGAACTCCAGTGAGTGGAGGTCATGCTGAGTCCAGATCTTTTCAAATTCTCTTGGCTTCATTCAGCTTTCAGAAATCCATCACAGTGGAACTCTTGTGTCTGAGGCTGCTCAAATGTTCCTCTAAATATCCAGGCAATGTATGAGGAATATTAGTCGTCTTCCTAGCTCAAAAGAAACAGGAAGACAACTTCTTAAAAGGGACAGAGGAAAATAACACTCAGTTTTTATTTATTTGTTTTTTATTGTGGTTCTAAAAGAGCATGCCTAGGAGTGGACAGTAGTAACTATTCTTTAAGTATGTATTTTGATGTCAGTAAGTGTATTCACATTGCTATGAAAGAGATCCAGTGCTCGCTCGCTCATCTTGTACATCTGAAACTTTGCACAGAGTAACTCCTGCTTCCTTCCTGGCTCTTAAGAAACTCCTTTCTGTGGCATCTCTAACTGTTATTATTTTCACATCTTATGAGTGAAACCAGAACATATTTGTTATTACATGCCTGATTTATTCCGTTTAGGATCATATCCTCAATGTTCATATATGCTAAAGCACACAACAGGGTTCTTTTCCCTTTTTCTTTTTTGTCTTTGTTTGGTTTTTTGAGACAGGGTTTCTCTGTTTTGCCCTGGTTGTCCTGGAACTCGCTCTGTAGACCAGGCTAGCCTTGAACTCAGACATCCTCCTGCCTCTGCCTCCTGAGTGCTGCCTCCTGTGAAGGCATCTGCTACCACCACTGAATACACTGTTTCATTTTAAGCATATACTGGAACTTTTTTTACTAGGCTATATTTATGTCTTTGTTATTTGAATAATGTTGACCTGAATCTTTTATTTAATTTTATTTTTCAAATTTAAAGTAGTTATTCAAGTTATATACAAGCAAATATTGGAGAGAAGCGCTCCATAAATTGGTTAGGAAGGTTCACACCATGTAACAGAAATAGAAAGTATATACGAATGCGTTTGATTATGTTGTTCCACAACAAAATCAAAACAGTATCCAAAAGTGGAGAATGTGAACTGGAAGTAGGGATGAAGACTAATAATTTGAATTTGAATTTTAGGTGAGAAGTTTATGGCCATTTGCCTCTCTAATAGTCTAGCAATCCACTTTTTGGCATGTACATTACAGAAACTTAAATTCCTGATTTTTAAACTTGCAAGATTAAAAGTATCAGAAACACTTTAAGTATCCTGAGTAAATAAGAGGTCTTATATGCATTAACATTAAATAGAAATAAGGCTTGATTGTCTCTGTATGTTTCCCCATCAGAGACAAACTAAACTAGTAGGAACTCATGAACTGTGGACCAATAGCTGTGGAGCCTTCATGGGACTGGACTAGGCCCTCTGCATAGGCAAGACAGTTATTTAGCATGACCTGCCTAGGAGGACCCCTGGCAGTGGGATTAGGATCTGTTGCTAGTGTATGAGTAGGCTTTTTGGGGCCCATTACCCATGGTTGGACACCTTACAGAGCCTTGGTGTAGGGGGAAGGGCTTGGACCTGCCTCAACTGAATGTGCTAGGCTCTGTTGACTCCCCATGGGAGGCCTTGCCTTGGAGGAGGTGGGAATGAGGAGTGGGTTGGGGGAAAGGCTGGGGGGCAGGAAGAGGGAGGAGAGGGGGATCTGTGGTTGGTATGTAAAATGAATAGAAAATTTCTTAATAATAATAAAAAAGAAACAAGGCTTGAACGTAAAGACATTAAAAAGCAACTTAAAATATTATTATGATACTACATATAAAATAGTATTATTATAGCATTACTATGTATTTTAGAAATTATAAGCACTGGAGAGTGAGTATCTGTGAATCTCCAAATTTGATGCTGAAACTATAACCCTCAGGTGATTATCTTTAAAAGTGAGGTTTTGGGGAGTTATTTACAAGTGAGGATGGAGGCCTCATGATTGGTTTAGTGACCTGCAAGGAGGGTCGGGAAGATTTGATGGCTGTCTAAAATCTGGGAAAATATTCTGCACCATGAACCTCACTGTACAGCCCTCTGATCTTGGACATCCAGTGTCCAGAACATTGAGAAATGAATGTCTTATTGACATAAGTCCACACTGTGTTTGTAGTATCCACAAACTAAGATGAAAATGGAGAAGGAAACCAATAGAACTGTAATGTGGAGAGATACAAGATGTTTGCACATTACTTGATCTCTCAAGTATACATTTATTCATTATTTTATTTTTAATAGGCTAAAAAATTCATTACATGCAAGCATGTATTTTGGAGAAGAAAGGGGCACGTGGCACGGTGCACAGACTGGCAGGGTTCTCCTCTTCTACCATGAGGGTCCTGGAGGTCACGCTCAGGTCATTCCCAGGTTTGGCTGCAAGCAGCTTTACCTGCCGAACCATGTGGTCCAACCCAAGAAGTCATTGAAGATTTCTCAACCAATACGAAATCAAGTTGAAATTGATTAGAGCTGAGCGCACACTTTGGAAAGAGTCCATAAATTAACATGGACAGAACAGATTGAAGGTAGATAGCTCTAGACGGTGTGACTTCCAAAATATTTACCTTTTTCTACTATTTAATGTTTCATGTAGGTGTTAATACTGTAGAAAGAAAAAAATAAGTAGCGCATGAAGCTAGACTGCCTGTAATAAATGGTTTAAATTCCCATTTTAAGATAAGCTCATAGTACTAAGGCAAAGGAAATAATTTTTCTTCCTACTGTGTCAATACAATCTTACTGTGACAAAACGTTGGGATGCCTAGCTCGTGAACCTGATTTTATTTGGTGACATTCCTTCTTTGAAGAGTGAATGTGATATTATATTTGGCTTATCAACTAAAAGCACATGAGGAAAATTTTATCTAAATACAATTTAAAATGTGCAAATATATTATTTCAGGAAATTATTCGTGTGGTAAGGATTTAAGCATGACCAACAGATTTGCTAGCTGTACAGGGGATTCTGATTCTTGAAGGCCATGGTTCTCAACCTGTGAATTGTGACCCCTTTGGGGGGGGGTCAAACGATCTTTTTACAGGGGTCACCTAACACCATTGGGAAACAGATATTTACTTTATAATTCATAACAGTGGCAAAATTACAGTTATGAAGTAGCAATGAAAATAATTTTATGGTTGAGTGTCACCACAACATGAGGAACTGTGTTAAAGGGTCGCAGCATTAGGAAGGTTGAGAACCACTGCTCTAAGGATATGTGCTAAGTTTGGATCACAACAAATACCTTTTCTCTCTGCCCTGGGTCCTGTTGCTACATCATGGTTAACTGACTTTAGGTAAATGCTCTCTTTGTAAGTTCCTGGCTGACAAAAAATTAAACAAAATCAATTACAGATATACCTTATTTAACTGCATTTACTTTACTGTGTTTCTCAGGTACTATGGAGTTATTTTTGAAATTCAAAATTTGTGACATCCGTGCCTAAAACATGCCCATTTGTGTCATTTTATCAACAGAATGTGCTCATTTTGTGCCTTGCTCATATTGGGTAAATATATCAAACTTTTTCTGTTATTATTTCTTTTATGATGATCTACAATCATTGATTTTTTTTAACATCACTACTATAGTTATTTCAGGCCATTGTGAACTGTACCATAGAAGAGAGCAAGCTAAAATGGCAAGTGTGTTTTCTGATTGCTTCTCAATCTTCTCTCCACTTTCTTGTTTTCCACAAGTTGATTTGTTCTTTGAGACATAACAAGACTAAAATTATATCTCTAATAATTGTGTTATGGTTTATGAATGTTCATTTCAATTTCTATGAGGTTTATTTTTATTTACATGACTCTATGTTTGTATGTGTCATCTATGATCAGGTAGCCTCAAAGTCCAGAGAGAGCATAGGTTCTCTTAAGACTCAAGTTATAGGCAAGCCACCTGGCAAGGGGGCTAGGAACTGAACTCTGGACTTCTGAGCAAGCAACAGGTTCTCTTCACAGCTGAGCCATCTCTCCGGTCTTTCATTTGTTTCATTGTTCATTTAAAAAGTATTCTAGTTTGTGTTCATGTGTGAGCATGCACACATAGCATGCACACCTGCTGTGTTTTATTTGTAGAGGTCAGAGGTCAAATTTGAGGAGTCAGTTCTTGCCTTTCATTTTGTTGAGGAAGGGCCACAATTCAGGTTAGTTATTTGACTCACGATCTTTGGGATCTGTATCCATGCCTCATCGCACTAGGGCTGGGATTACATATATGCACCACCTCATCAAGGTTCTATGTAGGTTCCAGAAAACGAACTCAGAACTCGGTGCATCAGGCCTGTGTAATAAGCACTTGCATTGTGGGCCATCTCCTTAGCCCTTCATGTTCATTTTTAACTGAAACAAAAACATAAAAGCTGTGCCTATTCCTGGGGTGCAATATTATGTTTGATATGAGTACATATGATGCTTAAGTCAGATTGTACACATGTATCTCATGAAATAGAGAAAATGGAGGAACTTTGACTGGGGAGGGGTAGGAAGGGTAATAAAGAGGAAAGAGAGATAAATAATATTAAGGATGTTTGAAAAGGCCACAGGGGGGAAAACATTTTATAAACTTACTTAAAGATAAATTATATACATATATGTTTATACATATACATAGATTTAAATATATTCCTAAATATAATGCAAATGATGTTATATCTTTTGGAATGATAAGGCTCACTTTAAAAGCCATACACTATCTAACAACACCCCAGTGCTAGGCATGGGAATCTTTTGAATTGTTGGTCAAGGAATCCAAGCATTCCCAAACCAGTATAAGATATTGCTGTTGCCTTTGGTAGGCTTCCAGAACTTGGAGACAAAATCTGTTGCTGAGGACCGAGCACACTTCGGATGTAGAACTTAAAGGAACTGAACTGAATCTGACTTGGAAACCTCGTGCCCGAGGACTAGCTCTCATAGTACTGGATCATGCTATGCAAGCCGCCAAGGGTGAAAAAACAACCAATAGTTGTGCCCAGCTGTAAAGCCAAAAAAACCACGACAATGATTGGCCAGACAAGATTTTCTCAAGGGTGCAATACTGGCACTTTTATCTTTGTGGTAACCAAAGCTGTCTAATTGGATTTAAGGTCCATTCAATAGAAGGGAACTCTAGCCTGGTATTACAGCTTACCCAGCTACTTGTGGCTGGAGAAGTCATACACCACAGAGGAGAATCAGCTACTGCCATTTTCCTAAACCAATATAATCCCTAACTATATTTTAAAATACTTATCCTTATAACCACAGACAAATGTAACTGTCACCTCTCCTCAAAGAAACTTCTTTCGGAAGCAGATGAAGATAATAAGAGAGATTAAAAACTGGTCATTCTGGAGAATACATGACCATGGGGGTGCCCTGCTCCAACAGACACACTTACCCTGCATCCTAAGGCTCAGGGAAACATCACAGATGAGGAGGCAGAAACTCTGTAAGGGCCAGAGGATCACGATGCCTGCCTCTAGACAGCATCATCTAGACGTGTCAAAGATGCTGTATTCATGAAATATTAACAATGTGCTTCCCTAAACAAGACCTTCATAATGACCACACTAGTTGACATGCTAGCATGGATGGGGGAAATTTCACAGTTTCACCTCTGGATGAAAAGCTACAGACTATCAATGGTTGTTTAGAGGGGAAGAATTGTATTTCTCCAGGGATGTGACCCCCAAAAGCTATATAATCCCAAGTCATCAGCACTAAATACAT
This sequence comes from Peromyscus californicus insignis, assembly GCF_007827085.1. Lineage (NCBI taxonomy): Eukaryota > Metazoa > Chordata > Mammalia > Rodentia > Cricetidae > Peromyscus > Peromyscus californicus. Next base: position 57,560,107 of record NW_026294525.1, read on the forward strand.
AGACCTATGAGCAACACTAAATGGACTCCGCAGGTTTCATATATCTGTGAATATATATAATATGTGATACATATATACATATATATCAACACATATGTGTAATGATAGTAATTATAGCAGAAGAGGTCATGAATTTGAGTAGGAATAGGGGACACAGGAGGATTTGAGGAGAGTAGAAGACAGGGATGAAAAAGACGGAAACACAGTACTCATGTATGAAAGTCTAATTTTTTAAAACATTTAAATTAAAATGTAAAAAAATCATCAAAGTTGTGCAAATTGCTGAGGTCCAATTTCATGTTTGATATATGTGCATATATGCTCCAGTCAGATTATGCATCTTTTTCTCCAGCTTCCTTAAGCGTGCCATACTTTGGTACAATGTACAATCACTGTCCTGTGAGACAACACAGGTCATTTTATGCCTGACTGTGACACAGTGCCCCTGAAAACCCTTTCCCTGTCCTTACTGCTGATAACCAACCATTCTACCTTCAATTTTGTTATGGTCCACTTCTGCACGTTGTCCATAGTTGTGAGATCATGTGGTATTCATCCTTCTATGACTAATTTGTTCTACGAAATATGACTTCCGGCTCCATGAATATTGTTGCGGCAGGATTTCATCTTTTTTTGTAGCTGAATAGTTTTCTACTGGGTATTTATACCACATTTGCTTCATTTGTTTGTCAGTTGATAAGCACTTATGGTGTTTCTACTTCTTGGCTATTTAGAATAATATTTTGTAGAGCTAATTAATAGGAATTAGAAACAGCACTTTGAATAGTTGTTCCTTCAACATATTTATCTCACTCCTTTTCCCTATTTCCTTCAGAAAGATGCTCCATATTTTAATTTCTGGATCATATGGCAGTTCTAAGTTGTTGTGGAACTTCTGTAACCTCTTTTATCATAACTGTGTTAATGTATCTCCCTTTAAATTAAAATATTGTGACAACTGAGCATAATGAGGAAGTATATGAAAAAACTAGAGGATAAATGCTGTCCCTCTTATGCTGGTTATCAATCCAACAGTACAAAGGAAAGGTTTCTGAAAAGAATTTAAAAGTGCTATACCACTGGACAAGCAAATGATAACAAAGCCACCCAGGTGTCTTGGTGATATGGAGAAACTCTTAACAGTCCAAATAAAGGTTCATATGAGCCAGCACAGTCCCTAGAACCGAAGTCTGCTCCAGAACAAGCTCCCAAGGTTCTTCACCTCCGTGAAGGCTGAGAGCAGTGAATCAGTGGAGACTGAATCTAGAATATGAAGCTAGAAGAGACTGAAACAGAAACAAATAATTGCCTCCCAAACATCAAAGCACAGGCCGAGGCACCAAAGTGCAGATGTAGAAGCTGCGCCAAGCCAATGGAAAACGTAGCTAAGCTTATTGGTGAGGGAGGCCACACTAAGCAACAGATTATTTCAGTGCAAATGAGGCAGTCAGTCTCCTAATAAACAGATAGTATCTAGGAGGTCATAGAAAAGGGATTCCAGGACTTAAACTTTAAAAGAAGAGAAAGGTTGTTTTCCAAGACTATCTCTCAAGTTGAAACTAATGCTCATTTACCATTCTGAAAACCCTAACCCCTCTCCAAATGTTACAAATTCTGTGTGTCTTTCCTCTGTTAGTGAATTGCAAAGGATGGGGATGATGGTGCATCAGGTATAACATGATTTGCTGACTAGTTTAAGCTGACTAATTACTATTAATTGCAGTTACTATTTAGAAAAATAGATTTCTTGCCAGATTTCACTGCTCATTTTACAATAATATATATGATCACCTGAGTTGTGAAGAAGTGAAATAAAACAGATTTGGGATATTACAAAAAACTTAAATACAATAACAGGAGTTGAGAAGAATAACTCCAATTTTGACAGAATTTCCACTGTGTAGAGCATGCTCTTGACAAAGATGTCTGCTATGAAAGGAAGGGTCTATTCGTGGTATACATGATTGCTGTATTATTTTAGGAAATGTTCAGAGCCTCCAAAACCTTTAGTAATCATCAATCCTGAAGTATCAGGTTTGAAGTCAACCAGCAGCCATCAAAACTAAGGTAAAATCTCAAGACTCAGATGATAATTGGTTTTATGAATGAAATATTTTAATTATGTTATGTAAATTTTTAGATATAATGATATTGTTCACTTAATAAGCTACTACAGAACAGAACTAAAGGAATGTCTTCTTAGGTGTTAGGGAAATAAAAATTTAAGGCTTGTTTGATTGTGACCCTTGCTCTCTGGGACAGTCTGTGTGCAATCTACTACATTGCCTGTTTTTGTAACTTGAAACAATGGATAGAGAAAAAGTTAAATGTTTATTTGTCATACAGGATTTTGTGGTGTCTTTAAAAATTCAAAAAGTTCAGAACATTTTAGTCTTTAAGACTTGACTATTTTTGCCTTGTTATAAATAAGAAAGCCTGTGTTTTTGACATACTAGATAAACTAAAGAGACATTTTTCAAAGATAAGATTGCTAACACTCCCATAATCTGCCAATGGTTAAAGCTAATACTGTCTAGTGGTTGGACACACTTACATTATAAACTCCAGCCATTGCTACAATCTAAAATGAGTAACTATGGCATTACATAAAGAGTATATGTGCTTAAAATGTTAAAGATTATTGCAAAGCTAGGGAGCTAGCTCAGTTGAAGAGTGTTTATCTATTGTGGATGCGGACCTGTTTTTGATTCCAGTGTCATTCGAATGAGTGAATGAATGAATACTTACAAATGTTACAAAAAAATGTACCTAAAGGAACTCTTCCCACCAGTAGGTTAAATGTTTGCTTTAATCTTACCAATACAAGTGAATGAAATAACTGTGGGAAAATGTGAATAAAGCAACTCTTTGTACTAATTAGAGTTTTAAATGAAGCAAAGTATACAAGTCTTAAAATATATATTAAATTTTTGAGTATATAAAATATTATATTGTACTCTACTCAGTTATTTGATCAAGGTATATGCTGTGTAAGATATTGTCTATATGTCTGTATGTGATACAATGAACAGTATTTTAATTTCCAATGGTCTATCAAAAATTGTTCTTATAGTTCTAAGTGAAACATATTTATCTAAGATATCTATATATGTATCTATATCTATATATAGAGAGAGTTGTAGAAATTATTGTTTCAAATGTTTAGATGTGTCAGCATCCAACATTAGTATAAAACATATAGGCTGTAGGAGATATCTCTATAGGTCCTTCACAAATATAGGTTGCTGCTAGATACATCTGTTAACATTTCACCATCACTTTTAACTTTGCAACTGAATTTAATGTCTCATATATCTTGAAGTTCTAGAAAAATATAAAAATCTAATAAAATATGTGGCATTTGCAATGTTCAAAACCACACAGATTTATTTTATAAAAACATGTGGGACTCCTAACAGTGGGAGACTTTTTTGGCTGTCCTTGAGACCCTCTTCCTCCTACTGGGTTCCCTCATCCAGCCTTGATATAAGGGTTTGTGCCTACTCTTATTGCATCTTGCTATGCTCTATTTGATTGACAATGCTTCTAGGGCTGCTCTTTTCTGAAAGGAAACAGAGGAGCCATGGATCTGAGGGAGAGGGGAGGTGCAAGAGGACCTGGGAGGCGTGGAGGGAGAGGATGCTGTGGTCAGGGCATACTGTATGAAAGAAGAATAAATAAAAAAGAAAAAAAAACATGCCTCTCCATCTATCAATATAAACACACTTAAGTGACTTTGAGTGTGACCAACTAATGTTTATATTTTTGTTAATAAACCTAAGAATATATAAGCCCACGAAATTAATAAAGTTTAATTAATCCAGTTTGGTGGTTAAAAAACAAAACAAAACAAGAAAACCTGGACTGTTCTTAAGCAGGTGTGGTACAGGTTGAAGGAGCTGAAGAGGCTAGATGTATTGGCTTATTCCCTTCTCCTTCCTGTTTCTATGAGTCACAAGAGGAATTTGAATCCTACTCAGATGTTAATGATGACATCACATATTGTTTATTATAGATCTTAGTTTACATCACATTAAGCCAGTGAAATATGAACACCATGCTGAAGCTATTTTCATGAAAACTAAAACCAAAGCGTTGAAAATAAAAATATGAAGATAATTTGGTACATAAATCAATGTTATATTGAACAGGCTTAGGCACTTGCAACGTATAAAAGAAAATGTGATAAAACATCTTAGATGAGTCTTTATCTGGAGAGTTCTCCAAGTGTTGTTAATTGTTTGGTCATTGATAACAGTCTTATAACCGTAGACAGTGGTAGATCTGTGTAGTTTGTATATACTATCTATGTATATTCTAATTATTTTGCCAGTACCTTAAAGATTCTCTCATACATTAAATGAGTATTAATGAACATACCCTTCATATCTTATAGTTTGCATATATCTTATATTGTGTTTCTCACCTTAATATATTACATTAAATAATTTACAAATGACCACTTCTGAACATTTGTTTATATAGACTATTTTAAATTCCTGAGGAATTATGTATATAGTAAATAACACAGGGAACAAAAGCTTTGTAAATTGTTTTTTTTCAGGAGAGATGTGGTAACCATGGTGATGCAGACAATAAATAGAAAAGTAAAATAAAAATATGAAACATCAACCTAAGGTAGCAATTACCATGAAGAGACTATAAAGGGGTAAATAGATAGGAATCCACAATGAAACTATGCAATGAGAGGAAGTGTCTTTAAAGGAAACAAATTCAAACATATCGTAAATAGTAAGTATCATGAGTTAAACAAGGTAAGTCTGGTCAGAACGAAGATTAGACACGACAGAGAAGAGGCTGAAGGCCAGTGTGAGTACACATCTGTGAACAGCAGGGAGAGTAGTGAAGTTAAACCTGGAGAGGTAGCTGGTCAGTTCAGATGCAGCTTTTTCGATAATGACAGGTGTTTTTTTTATAAGTGTTTGGATTCGGTTCAAGTGTGATGAAAATTCACCAGTGAGTTTTAAGTGATTCTTCAAGAAAATCTGCCTTACACTTTAAAATGATAAATCAGGATAAGGCACGGAACCGTGAGAGGAACACAAGAGAGGAACACTTTAGCATCTCAAAGATTAGAGCACAGTCGTGTGGGAGGTGGTCATCTGAGGTTTTATTGCTTGCCCCTGCTTTGCTAAATTTGGCACTCCACTGGTCAGCGGCTTGTTTTAATGCAGCAGAAGAAGATGAGTCAAGGATGGGAGAAACAAATGAGTCTACAGTTAAGGCCATTTGCTGTTCTTACAGAGGACCCGAGTTTGTTCCTAGCAATCACATCTAGTGGCTCACAACTGCCCATCGCTTCAGCTGCATATAATCAGATGCTTTTTTCTCGCCTGCGGGCATGTGTGCTCAAAAGCGCACGCACGCGCGCACACACACACACACACACACACACACACACACACACACACACACATTAAAGTAAATCTTAAACAAAACAAAAGAAAAAATCTAAAAATGGAAAAAAAATAACAACTTAGCCTCACTAATTGGGAACACTGAGAGAAGGAGCGGTTTGCAGGACCAGGCAGATGGCAGTCGAGTGAACGTTTGGAGAGTTATGAAACTAATACTGTATTTAGGTAAAGATCTCAGGTAGATAGATAGTTGTACATATAACTCAAGAGCTCAGTGGATGGATAGTGCCTGGAGATACCAAATAACTACCATCAGGATTTAGACCCATGAAAGCCACAGGCATGGATGATTTCATCTAGAAAGAGAGCAAGGCCAGGAAAGAAGAAATACATGGAATTATGCTTTTTATATCAGCTTTACCTGGGAAGGAAAGAAAAGCATGCTCATACCTCAGAAAGAAGGCTAAGAAGTAGCTAAGAGAATGAGACCCAAGCCACTCACACTGGACTAGGAAGATTAAAAAGAAATTGTTTGGGGAAAGAGAATGGAATTAGTAATTTGGATGATGTGGAAAGGGAAAGTTTATTTTGACTTGATAGGAAAGAGCTCTTCCAGTGACTGTTGGGACAAAGCCTACTTGGTGATCCTTGGATGTCATGACAAGACAAAGGATCCTACAGTAGACAGGAACAGATACAGATGCTCACAGCTGGACACTGTACAGAGAAAGAGAGACCTTAGAACACTCAGTTCTAAATGGGATGTTTCCATCAAACTTTTTCCTTCAGGGCTCAAGGAACCACAAGGAAGAGAGGCAGAAAGACTGTAAGACCCAGAGGGGTTGGAAGGCACCAAGAAAATAAGGTCTTCTAAACATAGCAGGACCAATACACGCATGGACTCAGAGACTGATACAGTATGCACATGGCCTGCACAGCTGTCTAAGTCAGATGGGGTCTCAGCATTGAGAAGAGAAGTGGACACAAACCTTCATCCCTAACTCAGATATTATCTCCAATTGATAACTACTCAAAAATGAAAAATTACTTTTCTCCCACTGAGTCTCACTGCATATACAAATTACTATTAAGACCAGGTCCCATGCCCAACAGTAGGTGGTCAACAAAAATGAACTCCATAGCATTTTTGAGGGTTCTTTGTCATAATGCTTTTTCAGGGTTTCTTTTCTTCCTCTTTCTCTTTCTCCTCCTTCTCCTCCTCTTCCTCCTCCTTCTCCTCCTCTTCCTCCTCCTCCTCTTCTTCCTCATCCTTCTCTCCTCTTCCTTCTCCTCCTTCTCCTCCTCCTCCTTCTCCTCTTCCTCCAGTCCTCCTCCTCCTCCTCCTCCTCCTCCTCCTCCTCCTCCTCCTCCTCCTATCTTGCAGGTCCTTTGTGCCTATATTATGGTTTCTAGCTTTAAGTTTTTATGGGATTTCTATGTATGGCACATGTGTTTCATTGTATCTCTATGTATTCTTGAACCTTTTCTTCGTCTCCTTTTTATTCCTGTTGGTTTAGTTTTATGTCCTATTCTGGTTTGTAAGTTTGGTTATCTTATCTTATTTTATTATTATTATTATTATTATTATTATTATTATTATTATTATTTAGATGCCTGTTGTTTGTTTTCTAATGAGACAGGATAAGAAAGGGTGTGGATTTAGAGGGGAGAATCTGGGAGGAGGTAGGGGAAGGAAACCTAATCAGAATATATTGTATGAAAAAAATTATTTTCAATAAAGCAAACAAAGAAAGAAAACTAAAGAAAAAGAAACCACAAATATGGATTACCAATTTAGGAAATTTTGGTATGAAGTGAAAAACAGTTCTCTGACAACCACACGAACATGTCATAAACTGAATCAGAAGAGAGATTTACTATTAAGATATGTTACTCCTCCAAGGATAGCATTGCAGGTATGAGGGAGAAGAAGTGTGGATGATCAGAGAAGTCCAATCCCTAAGGAAGAAGTAGATGTGTGATGCGCACTCAGTAGCGGGGACTGACTAGGAAAACAAACACTGACTTTGACATGAAAGGAGGAAATGAATCCAAGTGCAGTTGGGTAAGTTGGTAATGGTGGAGCGAGTCCATTCTCACTTGACAATTTCATAGTTCAAACCACTACCCTGGGGCTGAGTTCAGTTCCCCAGTCTGGCCTCAACTTCTATCTAATATTGGAAAAAAACATCTAATACCTCTGTAAAAGTGGTTCTCAACTTGTTGGTTGTGACCTTTTGGGGGATTGAATGACCCTTTCACATGGATCACATATCAGATATTCTGCATATCAGAAATTTATACTATGATTCCTGACAGTAGCAAAATTACAGTTAAGAAGTAGCAATAGAAATAATTTTATGGTTGGGGGGTTACCACAACATATGGAACTGTATTAAAGGGTCACAGCATTAGAAAGGCTGAGAGCCAAGTCTCTATGACTTTACTTCATAAGCAAAACAGTATTGTGTTGTAAGGTTGTTGTGAGGACTCACTGAATTAATAGATGTAATACACATAGATAATAATGTGCTGTTACTTACTTTGACCCACCCTGCAGCCTCGATCACCTTCGGAGGTTGCTATAGGAACGGACTGGGTTGATAGATTGATTACACTTAAGTCAGTGTCTCACATTGTCTGAGGTGAGCTAGCCGTTGAGATTGAGGGAAGCTTCAAACATTGCTCGGCTGGTAACTTGCTAGAGATGTGATTCATTTAAAAAGTGATTCATTCGAAAGCCTGGATAGTTTATGTACGATCACTTAAAAATATCCCTCTTGATAATCACATCATGATTCTACCCAAAATATAAACAAATAGAACATAAACACATGAAAAAATATTCAAAATCATTGGTCATTGCAGAAATAGCCATTAAAATTACCATTTACTAACTAAAAGTGGGATATCATACATTTAGAAATTTTACTTTGAAGTTTTTCCATTTCTCTTTTTTTTATTTTTATTTTTGTTTATTTGTTTCTAGACAGCATCTTACATTGTCCAGACTGGCCCTCAATTTACCATGTAGCCAAAACTGGATTTGAACTACTGATACTCCAGACCCCACCTCATATGTGCTGGAACTACAAGTAAATGATGTCATGCCTGATTTCTGGGAGGCATTTATTCCAAAAAGTAAAGCCTTGTTTCCTTGGAGGATGTATTTGTGAATATTCATAGTACCTTTATTTATAACACTCCCAACCTGAAAATTATCTAAATGCAACAAGTGCTATTAACTTCTGATCCATTATGGGGGGCCAGCCCCCACATTTATTTACCTCAGGGACTCTCAAGGAATAAGGGATAAGAGACTTAGTTAGAAATAAAGAGGGGAGAGAAACGCAGGATAGCCTTGGGTGGGCCTGGATCGTTATCCACCAGCCCAGAACTTTATTCCAAAGAGCTATTTATAACAATGCCAAGAGTTGGAGCAAAAGACCTCCCCCTTGCTAATTACAATCACCTGCCCCAGGATTTGATGGGCGGCAGGGGAACTTCATTCCCTCACCTATGCTGCCACAAGACAGATGAGAATTGTAGGCAGCTCTCCTATGTTCACATCTTCGGGGTTGGCTCACCCATACCTCAACTAACAAGATTAGCTCTGTTGTGCTTCCCTGGTGAGGTGCAGGTGGGAGAGCTGGCTCTGTGGTCAGAAGAGCCAGAGAGCCACCCCTGACCCCTACCAGCTGCAACACTCGGGAGAGCAGACCTTGCACCTTGCCAGGGCAGCACAATAGAACCAACACTGTTAGAGCAGGTGTGGGAGAGCCAACCCTGAAATGATGGCCATGGGAGAGCTGTCCTCATTTCCCATTTTGCAAACTAACCCTACAGCTGCCCAGGCCCAGGCCCAGGGTTAGACTTGGCCTGGCTCCAATATCCACCGAATCTATGATCTGCTGGAGCACCTGAAGGGACCTGACCCACAGATCCAAAGCTGCAGGATCTCCACAACACAGGACACTAGTAGGATGTTCAGGAAGAGTCCTAGTGGGGGCCCAACATTGAATATGTAGTAGATACCAAGGGCCTTGAACCAAACCAATGACTTTACACAATGAGCACTTGCAAGTAGAAATGAATGGACAAAGGGGTATAAGATGTGACTTGTTGGATTGCACTACAGCTTACAATGACGAAGTTTTAACATTTTCCATCTTTTTATTTTTTACATTTTATTTTCTCCTTTTTTTCTCTTGAATTGTGTTTTATTAGGGGGTGCAGGGACAGAGGTCAGATGCAAAGGAAAATGAATGGGGCCAAAATACATGTGAAAGACACATACAATAAATTTTAAAAATTAAAAAAAGATTAAACCAAGCTATGAGTACAGAATGGTCTGTGTCTAACTTGTGAGATATGAATGAGCTCTTATGGTTGTGTTAATTTTAATATTCTGGTTTTTATAATTTAGATAATATCTGTCATATGTTCAGTTTGGGGGAAGTTTATGGAAGGATGAACAAGGCTCCCCTACATACTTCTTTGCAATCTGATGGATCTTTACATCTTTGAAAATGAAAGGCTTTTAAAAGTGGGTAAAGCAAAATATAGGATTGCTCCTATCAAACATACACTCAATATAGTTTACATGCACATGTATATTAATGTTACCATCATCAAAATTAAAATACTGAACAATGCTATCATCCCATGGGTTTTCTTTTCTTCTGTTTTAGTTACTGCCCACTCACTCAGGTTTTTGTTACCACAGTGATGCATTATTATTGGTAAGTATTTCCTTCACATTAGAACTGTACATCAATGAGATCATATGGTCCAAACTCTTTTACATCAGACTCTGGGGAAATCACTATATAATAACCACACAGTTTAACTTTATTATTGACAGACATTTCAATTTCTTTCTAGTCTTTGGACATTTAAAGTAAGATAATTATGCTAAGATTGCAGATAAACATGCATTTCGCTGAGCAAGACAAACATACACGTTCTTGGGAATGTGACTAGAAATGGGATTTGTTTTCTGGGTCTTCTAAATTAAGAATGATCCAGTTACTTTTCAACTCACCTAGCACATGAAGCCTATAATCTTCTTAACCCCTGTGCTCTGTGTAGGATCAGGGAACAGTTATAAAAATAAATATAGAAGAGAATGGAAAATGAGTTTAGTTGGAAGTTACAGTAGACTTTTTTGACAAAAGTAAATGCATACTTGAAATTCCATGTCCTAATTTTCTGGGAAGATTAGTAGTCTCTGTCGCATAATTCTCTTCCAAAGAAGTAACCTACTCGGTCCTAGTACATATTGTGGGATTTATTTAGGGGTTTCACAAATCAAACAGGAAAGATTAAATTCCTCTGAAGCACTGAACCCTTTGCAGATAGACAATTTGGAGACGTTACTAACAGAAGAGCCGGTCGCTGCTCGAAACTGCTAGTCATTCTCAGGACACCGCATATTTCTTATCATTTCTTTTTCAGAGCCTCAGTATCACCTTTGGATCTTTTATTTAGGCAATTGCATTTATGCTTTGCAGAATTTGCAAGTTTATTGGGTCTATAAGAAACTATTTTAGCTGAAGATAAAATGGCAGGGACACGTGACTGGTTCATGTTTCCCAGTTTGCTTTCATGTTGCATGTACGTTTTACCAGGGGAAGCCACTGCTTGGTATTCGCTGTAGAGCTTCATCTAGTTTCAAGTTTAACATATTCTACCACACACCGTTATCTTCTCTTTCAAAGCCTGTAGAGATATAAAAGGAGAAAGGGCTTTTATGTTTCATTTTGGATTCCATTCCCTGTGTATTAACTTTGCCATAGGCGGCCCCTCTAATGGATACTCCACACTTTTCAAGTTCTTACCAGGAATCAAGATGCCTGAATAATGTTTCTTTTCTCAACAAAATAAATGCCAGTACAGTTGCCAATGTTAGTTCTGGGTTTCATAGGAGGCCATTGGGTATTTTATTTTGTTCACCATCTGGTACTTATTCATCTTTTCACCGATGAACCTGTTAATAGATTATCTGTGCGTGTATAGGTGTTGATAGTTATTACCTTCAAAACACTTCATTATTTTGGTGTCTGGGCTGCTTTATAACATTAGAAAATCCTCAGATGAATTTCTGATTGATCCTTTAGCTGTAATGATTTGAACTTGCTGTACTAATATTTTCCTAGATTGTCTTAGTTGAAGCAAATTTAAGATTCATACTGTGTTGTTCATTGAATTTTTCCTGAAGTACTATAAAAATAATTATACTTTGTTCCTAAGAGGGATACTATCTCCTGGGCCTGTATTTCATGGTAACTTGGATACAGAAATAATTTCTAAAGCTAGAACAAATTTATCCAGGTGTAGGACAGTCTTAAAACTCTTCGTGGTTTGGAAACTACACTTTGTAAATGACTTGTTTTTGTAACAGCAGAGCTTAAATTCAATCAACCACAAGCAGCCCACCAACCAGCTTGGGAAGTAGAGACTGTGGATGAGTTAGGACAGAGCAAATGAAGCAACTGTGTTACTAGCCAAATCTTGTGGTTCTTGTGCTTTTGTGCTCTCCTGTCACGCCTCTTCTCTGTTCCTGGAGCCCTTTCCAGATCTCTTCTTTGGAGAGCTGCTTATTGCAGAAGTCATCATTTCCTTACCTAAACTTGTGTAAAATAGAATTGCTATGGCTCGGTTTATCTTTGTAACAGCTACAAATGCATGTGTATGTTTCACAGAAACACTTCAGAGGACATAGAAGTTCTCAGAAAAAGAATACATTTTTAAAATAATATTTTTCCAGCTATTCACAGTTCTTACAAATTTTAGGGTGATTGTTCCCAATTTTCCCTTTCCTAGACCGTATTTAAATCTAGAGAAAAAAAAAAACATTCTAACTTCTAGTCTTCTTGGCATACATGCACTGGGTCAGTATGTTCACTACAGATACAACACCGACATGTCATTTACAATGATCCTGCCATCTGATCTTTAGAAAAGAATGAACAATTGCTTCATTATTTCTCTACCCATACTGGAAAGGAAGAAATTAGGAGTTGCTTATTTTAATATGAAATGCCAATACTGTCACAGGTGCTGTGTGATCAGTCTCACTTACATGACCCTGACATCCTGGAAAATCTCCATGACACACTTCCTTCAGCTCTCTCTTGGTCGGGGGCCGGGGCATGCTGGAATGCCCAGCTGTGCTGGGATCTCTGACCCCTTTTATGCAGCACCTCACCAGGAAGGAGCTCCAGGGCTGACAGCAACTCAGGCCACAGGGGACCTACCTAATTAGGTTTCTAGTCTCAGTCCATTTTCAGACACTAGGGCTGAAAGTTCTGAAAAAAAGCGCCAGTTTTCCTTTTTGATGCTGAGTTCTGAAAGGGAACCTGAATCTCTACTAGAGAAGACTGTAAAATATGAATTAAATTGTCACTAGGGATGAGGCCAAATAAAATACACACTGTTATTTCGGATAACTAGGTAGTTAGGTGACAGATACATAGATAAATAGATAATCACAGAACATTTGGAGATGTCATACTCTAGACTTGTAAAATCTGTTGCCATTTTATTTCCCTTAAATTAATAAAAACATTAAAGTTTTGAGAACTTATGTTCATAATTTTGGAATCATTTAAAAATCTCTATTATTTTAAATGTGAGCAATAATAAAGATAGATGTTATTTTGTTTGCAACATTGAACAATTAAGAAAACCATTATCCATTGCTCCTACCTGCAAAAGCAGAGCCACTCTGTCCCCCATGTTCTCCATGATAGTGTCTCGTAATCTTTAATAACTACTCAACTAATCGTCAGAATTGCACATACTTTCTTTAGGGCATTTCCTGATGTTTACATCTCATATTAAAACCTAAAACTATAAAATTTAGCTAATTTCTCCAAGGAAATAATGACTATTCTACATCTGATAACAAGATGAAAATTGCATTGAGCATATGTGAGCTGTAATACAATAATATGACATATTCGGGGTTTTAGGGATATACGTTTTCTTAAAAAAAAAAAAACAACAACAAAACAACCCATTGGAGAAATATTTGGCTCAAATCCATCACATCTGTGGTTAAGGTAGCTTCAAAACAAAGGCAGAAGATGCATGCATCCACCACAACATAGGTAAATGTGCCACTGTACCAGGATTGTGTTTGTTCCTCGGGAAACACCAAGGTTTTGTGGGAACGGGGTACCACAGCAAACACCTGTTTTTATCAAAAATCAGTGACTCAGGCCTAATTATTAACATCCTTTTCTTTGATCCAATTTTATTTCTCTTCTGTGTTCTTCACTCTAACTTATTATTTTAGCTAAACGTCCAAACAGTTCTTATTTTACAAAGAATCACTGGACCTCTTTTTTCTTTCTTTTAAGAGTTTTATCTATTTTTATTTTATGAGTGTTTTGCCTGCCCTGCATGTATGCATGCATACCACATATGTGCCTGGTATCTGAGAAGGCCAGAAGAAGGTGTCAGATCTCCTGGAAATGATGCTACAGGCAGTTGTGAGCTGCCATGTAGCTGCTGGGTCCTCTGCAGGAGCAGCCAGTGCTCTGAACAGAGGACCTATCTCTCCATCTGGAGAACCACTATATCTCTTATTTATGTGCACACATTTTTTCTTCTTTGGTTTAGACAATAAGCCTTTTTCCTTTTCCTTTTTTATTCTTCATCTTTGGTGACCCATTCACTACCCACTAGTATCCTGTTGATATATCCCGTGAAATGCAAAGTCATCACCAAATGCAAATGCAAATGCAGTATCTGTGCTCATATGTAAGAAGAAAACTAAAATTTAAAACAAATATCACTACTTGTAAGTGGAAGAAATGTAAAAGCAAAAAAACTTCTTTATTTAGATGTTAATGAATTCTCATGCCTTTTAGTGTAGCTCAGAGTTGAAACATGGCTGATTCCACCACAGAAGTGGGTTTTACATCCCTCAGGCACGTCCAAGCTTTGGCCCAATGCCCACAAGAAGTGATCAATGTGGCTCAACACAAAATTAAAAATAAAAATATAAGATTTTTTTTCTTTTGTCACCGCATTTTGTGATTATCTAGTGTAAACTTTGTTGTACAACGCCATGTTGCAAAAGGTTGGATACAACTGCAAAGGACAAGAAATAACTCTAGCTAGGCACAAAGTTACCAACCTCTCCTTATCATGGCAGTTATAGAAAGAGTTCAGACTCTAGAATCTTTGAAAATCAGATACATTGCCTTCTCTCACCCCTGATTACATTCCAAAAACATCATGGAAATGATTAAGTAAAGGGCAGGTAGAGTCCTTTTTATTCTGCATGCATGAAAGCACAATTTCTTTCTAAAATGTTTTTCCTTTTTCTCTTCAGATTTCACATCACTTGGGTCTCAGAAAGGTTAAATAACTTCAAGTACTTTTTGCAAATTGACAAATAAATAAACACATGAAAATTATGTTAGCCACAGAAATGGCTATTTGTTTAGAGCTGATTAAAGAATCAGAAATTTTATTCAAGGCCTCTGGACTCTTCCAATTTGTGCTTGCCTGAAGCAATACAGATTTAACCTCTTTTTTTTGGTAAGTTAATGTTTTTTAACTCAGTGATCTTGAATAGCATGCCCTTTACAGATGGGGCTGATAGTCTAGGTTAGCTGGGTGAAAAGATCTAGTTTCCATGACCCTCCTTGTCCAAGGCTTCCTTGGCCTTTGTCGTTCCAGAGGTTGCCATCAGAGAGATGTGACAGGGATTGTCACAACCATTCTAGACCTTCAACATATTGTAGGCTGCTTTTTACTAACACTTTTTGGCAATAGGTTAATGACAAAGAGCCTACTAATGAGTTTCTCAACTTTTGTGGGGATAAGCTTCTTTGCATCTAGTGAAGTAGAAGAGGAATCATCTAATACTCAGTAAATTCTCCCCACAGTCTTGAGGCATGGAGACGGGTGAAGCAAAGACCATGAAAACCCTAGCTCAGACTCCTTGTTGAGAGTTTCTATTGGAAGTAGGATAGATGCAAGGTATAGATTACTGGTGTATTTATATAAGGGATTAGCAACTATATTTGATTGCAAGAGCCTTGAAGTGCCAATTGTACAGTCCAGGATGATGCGTTTCTCTCCTGATGGTATAGTGGTACTCCTTGTTTAGTTCAACTTTGTCCTGAATTTAACTCAGTTATGCAAATCTAATATTTCTTGAAAATAAGATATAAATCTAATGTACATTTTAAATATACCATACTTTCCCCTATTATTAGAATTCTCATTATGAGAATTAGTAGAATTATAAAGACATAATTTATGTACTTAAGTATATATATTTTACTAAACACATCATGTCAAAACTGCACAGATTCATAGTGGTCACTTCTATCTACCGTGGTGAAGACTTCATCAAAATGCCTATGGGACATTTTTATTTTTCTAAATAAAAGCAGTATGTTAAAGGAGAAGTAGCTAAACTAACGCTTTTATAATGGCCTTTATAAATATATTATTTAAGGTTAAGTGTGACTTACAGATGATTCATATAAGTAATAAAAAAAGAAGTCCCTGAAGGTAAGCCTCACTAGGAAAATATCAGTTATGCAGATGATATTTTTTTCTTTGACTATATCTTCCATTCTTCAGATTGACTCTATACCCCCCCCCCCCAAACACCTGCTTTTCACACTGAAAGAAACTCTTCATGTTACTCTCCTCTGTTCTAGATGCCCCCCTTCCAGTAATAAAACCTAAGTCTGAACTTTTAGCTTCTGGGGATAGTCAGATGAAAACCATTCAGTCACACATATTAGTTCTGCATGCCCTGACCTGAAATCCTGGAAGCAACCTTCAATGATTGCTGGCACATTAATGCTAATAGCTCTCCTGTGTCCCCATAACAAACACATTCCAAGCTCAGCAGTTTAATTCAATAAAGCTTATTTTCTCTTTCTAATGTACTCTAGGAACACAGGACAGCTCTGCTAGATATCACTCTACCATTGAAACATATGGTCTTGAAATTTTTCAGTTAGAAAAGAGAACATCCAGAGAAGTACTACTGTGAGCTTCTTTCTTCTTGCTATGACACTTCTCTTTGGCTTAGATGAACCCTGATAGATGCAGGCATTCCCAAGAAATGTACAGGACAAGATAGATATTTGCTAAGCATTGTCTTCTAGACATGATTAGCTGAACTCTATTTACTCAATGTCTACTTCAAATTTTTATTACCTAAAAGATCTTAAATAAATTTTTGCTCTTTCTTTTTCTCTGTAGATTCTCCATTCCTTCTTCCATGGGAACTCTTGATTTTCTGTCTTCATTCTAATTCCATTTATTCCTTAAATTTTTTTTTTTTGCACATTCATGTCAACTAATCTTTCTTCACTAAGATCATACTTCCTAGACTGTCCAGGTATTCTCAGGATGCAACTTGCCATCCATAGTAGCTATGAATGTGGTCCAAAACATTTGTAGATAATACCATTTCACAATGTAGAAAGGTTGGGCATTGGGCTAGAAAGGCACTTTTAGTAAAATACTTGCCACCCAAGGGTGAGGACTTGAGTTTGGATCTCCAGCATCCATGTAAAAAGCTGCATGTAGCCACATATGTTTGTAATCCCAGTGCTGGAGAGTTAGACAAAGGTAGATCTCTAGAGCTCACTCGTCAGCCAATTTAGCCAAATTGGTGAGCTCCAGGTTCAATGAGAGTTCCTATCTCAAAAAATAAGGAAGACATCTAATATCAGTCAAGCTCTTATCTCCACCTGCATACACACATACACACACACACACACACACACACACACACACACACACACACACACACACACACACATCAGCACATAAATAAAGTTTAAACATCCTTATAATCCCTTCTTCCCTAGAATATTTGCTTAAACCTGCGAAGGATCTAAACTTTCCTTTTCTTATCTTCATTTAAGGTTGATGATTGTCACATAATCATAATGTCATTGTAAATGAATTTGATCTCATAAGGCTTTGGAAATTACATTAGATAATCTATAAATGCAAAGAACATTTACAGCATTTTTTTTTTTTTTTTTTTTTTTAGCAATCACCTACTGCATTGGACTGCTACCAGTACTGTTTGTGTCTATTGTCTTTTGAGATGCAACGGTTATAAAATATATAATGCCAGAATTATATGAGAGGAGGGATACTTAACTGAGGGATTATGTCCATCAGATTGCCCACAGCCCAGTTGGTGGGGAATTTTTGAGGTTTACTCAATAGTAAATATGGGAGGGCCTAGACCACTGTGGATGATGCCATCACTGAAAAAGTTGTCCTGGATGGTACCAGACAAATGAGGTACTAGAAAATAAAATAGTCAAGCCATAGAAACCAAGCCAGTAGGCAAGACTCCTTCATGGCCTCTATTTGAGTTCCTGCCTCTGGTTTATACATTGAGTTTTTGCACTGACTTCCATTCATGATGAAAAACCTTTCCTCCCCAATTGATTTTATAATACTTGTAACAGCAACAGAAAGCAAGCTAGGGCATGAGTCTATTTCCGTCTTCACTTCTTGCCCCTCCATCTTCTTTTTAAATACAAGGTATTATGATATATATTTTTTAAATTTTTTGAGCATTTTATAGATAAATACACCATGTTTACATCATTTTATACCTCTATTCTTCTTCAGCTTTTGCTTTTCCCCACCATTCCCTCTTGAACTCATGGCCTCCTCTAGAATTATTATAGTAATTCTAATAATAATTCGAATATGTATATTCGACTCCATTTAGTGTTGCTTGTATGGACATGTATTTAGGGCCAACTACTTGGACTTGGATAACCTATCAGTGGTTTTTTCTCTGAAAAAAAACCAAACTGATTCCCCTTCCCTCAGTAGTCATTGGCTAGTATAGTTCTTCCTCCAGTGGTTCTGTCTTTTGAATTTCATCTCATCCTCATTAAAATTTTACCATAATCCATTAAAGATTTGATCATTATCAATTCTTGTTAAGGCAGCCATATTGTTGAGCAGATTCCCTGTCATATCTAGAAGACACTATCTTGTAACAGGCATCTTGGTACTCTATGTCTTACAATATTTCTTTCCTTCTTCCATGGAATTCCCTAAATGTTGGGTATAGGGTTTTGGTTGAGGAGAAGCTGATCAGAGCTGGATACTTCATGGTTCAGGTCTTCTGGCCAGTTGTGGATCTCTGTAATAGTCTCCATCTGCTACTAAAAGAAGCAACTTTGATGAGGGGTGAGGGCTCTGAGTGGGAATAAGAAAAAATATTTAAAATGTAGTTAGAAACTATATTGATTTAGGAAAACTTAGTGGTTTATTTCTATGGTCTGTGATATCTCTGACCATGAGTAATTGGTTAGATTTGTAGTACTGGGCATGAGTCCCCTTCTATCCAGGGGACCTCAAGTCCAGTTAGATTTTGGTTACCTTAAGAAAAAAATTCCACTCTTACAACATTAGGGAAGTCTTTCTAGAATGGTCACTGTTGTGTTTCATAGACTTAACAGCTAGATAGGACTATCTATTGCTTTCTTCTAGAAGCTTCCATTCTTGATGCAGTTTTCTCCACCTTCCTTCTAAGAAGTGATATTCATGGATGCTTCAACCTAAGTTTCTCTTAAATAACTTTCAGAACTACATTCAATTGCCTGTCTTCCACTCTACTCAGAGCTCCTAAAGGTAGTGCAAATCAAAAACTTCAAGAGCAAACTTGTATCTTGAAGACCAACATCTCAACTGACACATGGACACTTTTTCTTGAGGTCTTCATTTTAGTTGATGACACCATATTCTACTCAGACACCAGAAAACCTTCCTCTGGGTCACTAATGTAACCTTGACCTGCTTTCTCATTTCAATGACCAACAGTGATGAAGTCCTGTCCCCTCTATCCATTCCTACTCCACTTTCATAGTTCAGATGCATCCTAGTTTGCAGTTTAGTTCAATGTCTCCTAGTGACTTTCTGCCTTACAGTCCCACCTTCCCAAGCCATTCTTACATACTCGTAACTGCAAGTAATGTCACTTCACTGCTCAAAATACTTCAACAACTTCTTATTTGCATGACAAATTCAAAATCCCTGAATAAGGCACATAAAAATCATTCCCATTAATCCTTTGGATGCTGCCTCAAATGCATCTTTTGCATTTCCGTATCTTGTGTTCTGACTCTGAGCTGCTGGAGGGAAAGTGTATGCCACATTGCTTCTCTGTGTTTCTGTTCGTGCTGCCTCCTTCCTCTGGCTGCTCCTTCTTCCCTGCATGCCTGGCTTGCCCTCCTGTCCTCTGCTCCATCCCTCTCAACAGTCTGTGAGTGTGCAGAGTCTTTGCACATGTACCTCTTAAAATATTTAGAGTTATGTACCTCTTCATATTTGCAAGTTGACATCTTAAAGTTTTTCCTTATACATTGTGTTAGAAAAACACAAATTTCAGTAAGACACAAATATTGAGAATGAATGGCAGGAGTCGGTAGGCTAACTACCACATACAGCACACAAAAGATCAAAGTCGATCTCTATCTGTTATAATTTTGGTATGTTAAGTTTTATTTGAAGAGAAGCTTTTAGATGTCATTTTTGTTCATTCTCATAATATATGAACTTACTTTGTTATTTACATATGTGCCATAAAATTTTACAGAAAACAACTGTGAAATTCTGTTTCTAAAATAAAATTCTCTGGCTATTGAGATGGTTCAGCAGGTATATTCACTTGCACTCAGGATAAAAACCTGAGTTCAATCCTTATATGCCACCAGGTGACAGAGAGGACCCAGTTACCTTTTGACCATTCAATACATGGGCTGTCACGTTTGAATGTCTGCACACACACATGCACATGTATGCACAGGTACACACACACACTCACACACACACACACACTCACATGCATACACTAAACAAAAACAGAAAGAAGTAAAATGTACATAATAGTAAATAACTTAAAGTAAGACAAAAAGACAAGTTTTTAAAGTGCATCTGATATAATCTACTCACCACCTGGCTCAAAAGCATGATTGCTTTAAAATTTATTTTGAGATTATAATATAACTACATCATTCTTCCTACCTTTTCCCTCTCCAGATCTTCCCATATACCCCTTCCTTGCTTCCTTTCAAATTCATGGCCTGTTTTTCTTTAATTGTCATTACATATAATATAATATATATGTATATATATATATATATATATATATACATTTCTTGTTTTTAAAATTCATAAAAGAGCTCTTTTATTGTCAGAATATTCATGTAATTTTCTCTTTGAAGTGATGTTTCCATTTAATTTTACCAAGTGTATTAGGTGAATAATAGAAGAAATTTATATGTACTGAGGGTTCTTTATACAACCTGTTGTGATGGTAACTCTTGGTTGTCACCTTGACTATATCTGGAAAGAGTTACAATCCAGAAATGGAGGACACACTTGGGATCCAGATCTTGAGACTGGAAGACACAAGCTTTTAATCTGGATCTTGAGGCTGGAAGACACACGATTTGATCTGGATGTTGAGGCTGGATGACACACCTTTAGACTGTGCCACACCTTCTACTGGAAGTCCATATAAGGACAATGGAAGAAGGAAGGGACTGTGTTCATTCTTCACCTGCTTGCCCTAGCCCTGTCGGCACATCCATTCCTCACTGGCACTAGAGCCGACTTCTTCTGGACTCAGCTTACACAGAAGACCAGCTGAGATATCCAGCCTGGTGGGACTGAGAAACTACTAGATTCTTTCCATTCACAGCTAGCCATTGTTGGACTGCAGCCCGTAAGTCATTCCAGTAAATTCCCATATATATTTATATGTATATTTTATATATACATACACACATTAATTTACAGTACCTAATATTTTCTTAACATATTTTTGCAGATAATTCTTCCATGCACTATTAAAATGTATTTATGTTATTTTAAATTTATAAACTATTTCCTGGCCTAAGCATAGGGTTATTTTTTTTATGGACTAAGACATTGTAATGATTATTCCTAAAAAAAGATCAATAAAATAAATGCATCTTTATAGATTATTAAACAAATTTCATTATAAATATTTATTTTAATAACATGGATATCAGGTCTTTTCTATATAATACAAAACTGAGATGGAGCTCTCATTGTAATAAGTATGAATAATGAGTATTATTTTAATGTAAAAATGTTATTTGATCTTTTGTTGTGTATTGAAAGATGTCTTAGTGTTCTGTCACTTGAAAAAAGTATCCTTTCATTGAAGTCCTGCTGAAGTCCCAGTTCTTCAAACTGAAGTAAGAGAAAACCTTTCCTAGTGCTGAGGTCTGAGCTCACTTTCTTTTGAATAGCTCTCAACTGATTACTTGTCTACCCTCCCTCTCAGACAGAGGCAAGTTTGGGACTCCGTAGTCTTACATGGTACTCCTCATATAATAAATAAAATTTCATGAAAATAAATAAATGAATACAATTCAGCTTCTATACCCATTTTTTATTATTTTAATGCTAGATAAATATAAATCTATCACAGTAAATAAAGAGGGTAGTTGTGGTGGTTTGAATTAGGAATGAACCCATAGACCCATGCATTTGAATGCTTGGCCCCATAGAGAGTGGCACTATTAGGAGGTGTGGCCTTGTTGGAGTACGTGTGGCCTGGTTGGAGGAAGTGTGTCACTGTGGAGGTGGGATTTGAGGTCTCATATGCTGATGCTAAAACAGTTCTTCTGCTGCCTGTGAACCAAGATGTAGAACTCTCAGCTCCTTCTCCAGTATCATGTCTGCCTACATGCCACCATGCTTTTTGCCATGATGATAATGGACTAAACCTCTGAAACTGTAAGCCAGCCCCAATTAAATATTTTCCTTTCTAAGAGTTGCCATGGTCATGATGTCTCTTCACAGCAATAGAAACTCTACCTAAGGCAGAAGTTACTGGCATTTAACTTTCAATAAAGGAATTTCAAGTTTAATATTGGTACTAGTTTTTTTTAAAGGGTCAGAGTTAGGCTTAGAAATTGTGGGAGTGGATTAAGCAGGTTTGAAGTCTACAGGGAAGGTGGGAAGAAAGATCATGAGCAGCCACAGACCAAGTGCAAGTGCCAAAAAGCTCACTGGCTTCAGGAAGAGCAGGTGAGCAATCACACTCCGGTGATGTCTGGAGTCTCAAGCTTTGCCCATTCAGGATCCTTTCCCATTTGACTGACTTAACATGAGCCATTGGGAAGTGTAATGAATCTGAGAAACACCTTCACAGCAGCACTTGTGTTAGCATGAGAATGGCCAGCATAGAGGCTGCCTGGTTATGCTCTAAAGGGTCAACTGTCTCCCTTCTTACCTAGACTACAATGACACAGTATCCCCTGCAGCTCACTCTACTTGGCAACACTTATTGGAGAGCAGTTTGAGAAAACATATTGAGCCTCACCAAACTGACAGATCTGGCTCTGTCATCAGAAACATATCCTGCTCTAGCAGGCAACCTGAGTTCAGCTCCCAGCATCCATATCAGGCAGCTCACAACTCTCTGTTCTAGGGAATCCAGCCCTTCTTCTGGCTTTTCATACATTACATTCTCAGTGAGAAACTCTATACAATATGCACATATACATATAATTAAAGTTTTTTTAAAAGCAGAGGAATAGGGATTTTTGCTATGAGATTGTGTTTTCTAGAAACATCAGAAGCAACACTCATAAAGTCTCACCATGATGATGGCCTAAACAGGACCCAAGGAAGGACAAAACCAAAAGACATGGTAATGTGGATGGGGAAAGCTCATGAGACCTCAATACTAGACAAAAACTACAGTCAACTAAAGAACACTAAAAGTGTAAAAGATAGTTTTTCCCAGGGAAGAACACACTAATTGATTATTCAATACCAAATGGTCAGCCCAAAGAAATATACATACAAATAACCCACAGACAGAGCAGGTTATGTTATATATTTATGAATATATGTATATATATGTACATATATATCACAGAGAAAGACACACATATATGTATGTAATAATTAAAGAGGCTATGAATTTAAAAGAAAGAAATGATGAGTAAGTAGAAGGGTTTAGAGGGGAGAAGGGAAGGGGAAAATGATGTGATTGTATTATAATCTCAAAAAATATAGTAAATAATAAAATTGACAAATATGTCCATATAGTTTTCATAAAAGGAAACAAATTATTCTACTTGTATTAGAAACTATAATTAAAAAAAAACTCATTGCTGTGTTAGTTTAGAATCTAACAATTCCATCAAATTCAAGAATGAGCTGTCATTCCCTCTCTCCTGTTTTAGCCTAGGTCATGCATAAGGGAAGTCTGGTTTTAACATCCCAGTGTTAGGAGTTGTGTTGGATGTTTTTCTAGGTGCTGTGGTCAAATACCTAACAAGAAGCAACTTAAAGGAAGAAGAATGTTGTTGTTTTCCTCTTGGTTCACAGTTTCAGTCCATCAGGGCAGAGAAGGAAGGTGTCTGCTGTCCCTATGATGGTGGCAGCATGTCTCAGTTACTTGATACATGACACTAACAAGAAGCACAGAGTATGGCCAGATATGGGGCTAGATGACAGCTCTTATGCCCTGCATTTTTGCAACTAACTTTAACTAGACTTCACCCCATCTTTTTCTTTTTAAACTGAAAATTTTTTTTCGTGCAATATATTCTGATTTTGGTTTCTTCTCCCCTACCTCCTCCCAGATCCTCCCCATCCACCTAAATCCACATCCTTTCTTTCTCTTTCTCAATAGAATACAAACAGGCATTGAAAAATAAAATCAAATAAGGTAAAATAAAAACAAAAGAGAACAAAACAAACAAATGGAGGCAGGGCAAAGAAAAAGTACAAGAAATGCTAACCCCATAGACACGAGGAGAAAGACCACCCACCCAAATCATGTTCAAATCAAAGCAAGCTGTTGTCATGTACAAAGGAGCCAGCCAGGAGTTGCCTCCCACTAAGGCAGGGTACAAGAGAACAGTTCAGAGCCAATTTCTCACACTCTTTTAATAGGGCAAAAAAAGGGGGTGGGGTGGGGGTGGTTGCAAGCAAGCCTGGTTCTAAACCAGGCAGTTACGAGGCTTACTTAGCTAGAGTCTCAAATAGCTCCTCATCTTAAAATGGAGTAGGGCTGATTTCTCACACGCACATAAGAGACACATACAGAAAATCCATAAAAACAAAATTGGAAACCATAGCATATAAGCAAAAAAACTTATAAGGTTAAAAAGAAAAGTCCAGAGAGAGCACTATGAGAACCCTCCCTGCGCCCCCTTGACAAGAATACCATTGAGTTTGTTTTATACTGTCTATCAACTGTTGGACATGGGGCCTGCCCTCAAGCATAGTTTATATACCAAGTGAGACTCTTATGAAAGGAAGTGTTTAATTGGGCCTTGCTTACAGTTTTAGAGAGTTAGTTCATTATTATCACACAGGGACTATGGTGGCACTCAGACAGGTATGCTGCTAGAGAATCAGCTGAGAGCTTTATATCCTGATTCACAGGCAGCAGGCAGAGAGAGAGAGATTCTGGGCCTGGCATGGTTTTTGAAACCTCAAAGCCCACCACCAGTGACACATCTCCAACAAGGTTACATCTACTCCAACAAGACCACACCTCCTGATCGCCTAAACATTCCACAAACTACAGACTATGGGCCTATTTGGGGGGGAGGGACATTTAATTCAAACCACCACAGGGAGCAAATAATTTATTTCACTTACATTTCTAGGAAACAGTCCTTTGCTGAGGGAAGCCAGGGCAAAAGCTCAAACAGGACAGGATCCTGGAGGCAGGAGCTGATTCAGAGGACATGGAGGGGTGTTGCTTACTGGCTTGTTCATCATGGCTTGCTCAGCCTGCTTTCTTACAGAACCCGGGGCTATCAGCCTAAGGGTAAATCCACCCACCATGGACTGGGCACATCCATATCAATCACTAGTTAAGAAAATCCCTATAGATTTACCTTCATCCTGATCTTATGGAGGCATTTTCTCAATTGGAATTCCTTCCTCTCAGACAGTTCTAGATTGTGTCAAGTTGTCATAAAACAAGCATATGATGTCACACACACACACACACACACACACACACACACACACACATCTATATGGGGGTTATGATTTAGAGACTGACCACTTAGTATTGAATAACCAATTTAGAAGTTTAATCTGAGGAAGACTATTTCCCTGACTCTCAGCATCCCTTAGCTGCCTGGAGTTCTTGATCTAGGCTTGGGACCCCACAAGACTCTCCACTTCTGTGTTAGCATTTCTTTTAGTGTAATACTCTTTCAGGGCTCGCTTAGGTGGCCATGTTGATGAGACTTCAGGAGTACTCTTTAGAGCTTTTGTATTATCAACTGGTAGTTCTAACTATGCGTGCTTATTGCTCAGCTTTTCACAGGCTGCCCGATGTCCACTTTTCCCCTTGTCTTCACATGGTCTTGCCTCTTTGTATGTCATTGAGTCATAATCTGTTCTCATACAGGCACTAATCACATGGGATCAGAGTCTACCAAATGACCTCAATTACCACCTAAAATCCCTGCCTTTAAATATTCCTACTCCGAGACAGTGGAGCATTTTGAGAAGTAAGTAGAATAACTTAATCCATAATAATCTCTGATAGGTAACAATCACAGCATTTTGCCTTATTACATGTGTGGCTCCTTTGACCTCTGTGTCCTGGATTATCTTATTTTAGGCCCAATTGTTAATTGTTTCAGACTGCCATGGAAGCACCCCATTAGACTTCCCTGTGTCCTTGTTCCATGTCAACTGCTAATTGCTAAGTGTGCCCACAAATGCCCTTGTGAAACTGGAGGACTTTCTATTTCTGTGTATACAGAGAACTGATGATGAAATCAACATAGGTGCAGAGATACACAGAGATCATTTGGATCAAAGCTCACCCTGGAACTTGCTGTTTGTTACTCTGTTATTTGTCTGTGTTCATCTCCATGGATCAGTTCCCAGGTTCCTAGAAATCAGTGGCATATTTAAGTCAACTTGGACCAAACATAAGATTGGGGATACATATATTCCTCAATGAAGAAGGAATCAGTTGAAAATCATACGTTGTTTCTGTTTAATTTAAACTTATTTTTGTGAACAGATTCTTTAGGTGACGTGAGTTTCCTGCATACTGTTGGTAGCACCTAGGGGACATACTCATTCAATGTCATCTGCGTTATTAGTGAGAAACGCTTACAAAACAAAGGCTGGGATAAAAGCAAGAAGACAGAGCTTTCTTTCCCCTCATGCTCAAATAAACTGACACTTGAAATCCACTTCCTTACTACCACTGCCTGTAAGTGAATGGCAGGGTTTCAGCAGAGGAAGCACCTTGTTCCACTCAGTGCTGCTTTTCCTGTGTGGGAAGCTGCTTCTCCCACTGCCCCACATCTTGAGAACACTTTCCGTACAGACAGACCTTCCTCTTGTGGCTTACTGTTTGCTAACTCACGCAGCTCTCTCTATTTTAACCTCAGTATCAGCTGAGAAATCCCAGTCACTCACTGCGATGCTGGACATGCTTGTCTGTTAACTTGGAACATTCTAGTATGGAGGAGAACTGGTTCTTGGAAAATAGCTTCCTCATTTGGCCAGATACTAACATTGTCAATGACAGATCAGTAGAGGGGACTGTTGTCTTTGTAACACTCGGAGTCAGTTTCGATCTTTCTTCAGGTATGAGGAATTTGTACTCAAGTATAAAAAGAATATATTCTTATGCTTCTATGTGACATATTAGATTAATGCTTAAGAACACAGAAAATAGCATTAGTTAAACAGACCCTATCTGCTCTGTTATTTATAAATATGCCATGAACTAGAAGACTAACAAGAAAAATCATTAGTCTCAGTTCACCAGAGGTTACTATGTAAGGAATAGCAATATCAGAATAAATGTTGGAAGCAGGGCGGTGGTGGCACATGCCTTTAATCCCAGCACTTGGGAGGCAGGGACAGGCGGATCTCTATGAGTTCAAAGTCATCCTGGTCTACAAATCGAGTTCCCGAACAGCCAGAGTTGTTACACAGAGAAACCCTGTCTCAAAAGAACAAACAAACAAAACAAAAAAGAATAAATGTCGCAGTTGAAAAGTGGCTCGGTCAATAAAGGGCTTATTGTCTAAATCTGAAGACCAAAATTCAGATCCCAGCACCTACCTAAATTCCCAGGGATGCTGCTCAGATAGTCTTGCTGAATTGATGAGAAACCCAATATCACAAAATAAGGTGAGGAGCAATAGAAGGCACCTGACGTTAACCCCTGTACATACATGTATGTGTGAGCATGCACCCACAAACACATGTGCACACTCACACATTTACAAACAACACACACAAAGAATAAATGTTTAATCCTATTCAATGTACTTGGATAACTTTAGGACTATTTCACAGAGGACTAAAAGACCCTTATCAGTTAAGAAACACATAGTATATGAGCACAAGATGTTCACTGTAGGTTAAAATAATTCTAATTCCATTCGAACAATTTCCTGTGTGTACCCATGAAGTGCTAAAAGTCAAATTTTGTATTCTGTGTATGCGTTTTCATAGATTTGTGATTAACATAAATGCCCTATCCTCTATGAATTACAGAAAAGGATGAGAGAGAAATATATTTGAGACATAGACAAGATAGATTTATGTTTTGATGGTAAATAAAACCTAGAGAATTCATAATCCTCAGCCTTCACAAAAGTCCTCACCATCACAAATAATCTTTACTGTCTTGAAACAAAAGAAATAAGACGACTAGATAATTATTGATCAAAACATTAGAAATAATTTACAGTATAATCTCACTCATACAGAAAATATTGAGATTTGATGTGTGCAACTATTTTGATTTTGAAAATATCTTTAAATAACTACTTAAAATCTATTATTGGTTATCAGCATTATTCCTTGGTCAGACATGAAATATATGTGATGTTATTAATCCCTAAGTACACATGAAAAAATAAATGTCATATTAGTCTATTTTCCATTGCTATCACAAAATAACTGAGGCTGGGTTTCTATAAGGAGAAGAGCTGTATTTAGCACATCATTTCTGAGACTGGAAGTCCATGAATAAATAGGGATCTCCCTTTGTTTTCCATTTGGTAAAGGTCTCAGTGTAGATGGCACTATATTGAGTGTGTGTGAGCCAGGGAGCCAGAGGAAGATAGGGGCTTCAGGGTAGGTCTGTGATAACAATGCCTTCTCTTCATAACTGATTTCTACAGAGACTACTTTGATCCTTTCTGACATGGGTACCATGGTGACCTAACTGTCTTCCATTTGGCCTGGCCTCTTAAAAGTTCCACTACCTCAAAGCCGTCCCTGATGATGGAGGCTCTAATACATGACTCTTAGGGAACGAACCACATTCCAACCACAGTAGACTCCAAGCAGCAAATGAATTGTTTGAGGTCATGCAGCTAGACATAGAAGGCTGAACTGAAATTCTAACATTCCAAATTTAGATAGTCACAAATCTCTCTCAAGAGCAGGGGCTAAAACATTTGTTTTAGTGTTTGAAATTTGAACTCCCCAGTAGAATGTGATAACATCAAAAATCCATAGTCATTTTGATTATTTTTGCCAAGTGGCAACTTCAGCCTTACCCATTCCCCATTCATATGTTTATTCATTTCTTCTTCTTCAGAGCATAGCACTGAGAACTGGGTGGGATGGGGGAGTTATTTAGTCAACACAGTTGGTTCAGTGCTTGCTCAGAAGTGGGAGTTCCTGAGTTTGATCCCCAGAATCTATATAAAAATGCCAAGCATGACAGTACATTTAGGATCCCTGGGGTTTACTCACTAGCCAGTCTAGTCTAATTGTTGAGCTGCTCACCAATGAGATACTCTATCTCAATAAAGGTGGATGAACTTCCTGAAATAGACACCTGCCCTTTGGCTTACACATACACACACACACACACACACACACACACACACACACACACACACACACACAGAGAGAGAGAGAGAGAGAGAGAGAGAGAGAGAGAGAGAGAGAGAGAGAGAGAGAGAGAGAGAGAGAGAGAGAGAGAGGAGAAGGGAGAGAGAGAAATATAGAGAAAGAGGGGTTATGTGGCTAGATTTCAAACAACTGTAAGTTGATATTTCAAACCCAACAGCAAGACAGCCACGGGTTTTTAAGTGAAACCCTACACTTCACAGGGTTATACGCTTTCTTTCAAGTATAATACATCTGCATAGTTGTGAATTCACTGTGCTGTGAAAACTTGTCTGCAGAGTCATCAGACTGGGGATAAAATCTCACCTCTTTTTTTTTATTATAAGAACATCTTTTATACTACATGTTAATAAAATAGAGACATATTATTAGGATGCTAGAAGATCCAGAATCATTTTTCAAAGGACACAGAGCAATCATGTGGCGTAGTGGTCATATGCTCTCTATACAAACACTTAAAATCAAGAGAGAACAGAACTTGAAGATAAGACAATAATGTGCAGGGGCATTGTTTATATAGTGATTATGGTAAAATGTAATAACAAGAAAGGTGAGAATAAAAAGAACACAGCTGTATGAGAGACAGACTGCTGAGAGTGTTGGATGGATAGATTTTGTGTGGAAAAACAATGAGACTTTGGCTATTAGAATTCCATGAATGTTACCCAATTTCATTTAAATGCCACAATAAAATAAATTGGGATTGGTAGGTTCAAGAGAATTTCCCTTTTACTGCTTTATTGAAATTAGAACTTTTATGAAAGACAATGAGTTACATGACTTGAGATCTGTGTTCTTTGTGTCCAAGCTTTTTAACTGCTAAAGGAAAAAAAAAGATCAAATGTCTGGTAAAGGGGATGGGGAATATGGCTACTCATACCCTGCCCCCCATTTTAAGCACCCAACATTTTGTATGGCCAAACCAATCGAATGATAGAATTGAAAGACAGCAAGAACAAAGGCTTTCAGCTACAGGTGATCAGAGTGCTTCCAATATAATAGAACTGCATGGTACAAGACCTGAAGAGTTATTCCCCAAAGCACTTTCAGATGATTATTCATGACCATTTGCCTGAGCCTGCACCACAGAATCAGGTTGCCATAGGAGCCCCTGCCTGTGAACAGATGTGATTGGCGCATCCATTTTTTATTGATACACTATTTCTACTGTGTTAATGGGGTTATAAACATGAAAAATATACTTGTGAGGTCAGTATTTTCACAATTTATAGAAAACCAGTATAAATCTCCATCTAGACAAATAATGATCGTACTTTCCATTTTCAACTTCTGACTCCTCCAATTCTGTTGACTCTCAGGTTGTCTGTGATTAAGTGTGTTGCTAGGCAACAGAGGTCATCCTTGCTACTCATGGGCATGAGGAGCTGCTGCTGTGCAAAATCACTTACAAACCACATGCTTGTCTATAAATATCTTTCCCCTGTTACCATCTATACCAAGAATCACAAATGATGGCAAAACTACTAATACTAATTAATGAATGAATATTAGATTTTGATGGAAATCTAATCCACACAAAAATGTTTAATAAGCATAAGACTGGAGACAATGAAGAGCTCCAGAGATCTGTAATCTAATTTTGGAAGGTCAGACCATTTACTTATCTGTATTAGCTGCCATGCAGAAAGTCAAATGTTGAGACTTGACCCATGAAAACAGACTGCAGTGCTGGGATTTTTCCACCTTCCTACCATGGGTAACACATGCCAGGCTGGCCTGCAGTTAGAACCCTAACTTGGCTTTTATTATTTTTTGCCAATGTTTGCTTTCCAGTCTGCACTGTGTCCTTTCTGTTTCAAATGTAACTGTTGTTTTGTCTAATCTCCAAACGTACAGATACTGTTTTATCACAATCAACAATATCACATCATTATTTCTCACTCACAGCTCTCAGCTCATTCTTCTTTTATTATTTTTAATAATGTGCATATGTGTGCATCTATGTGCAGGTATGCGCACATTTGCATCAGTGCTCACAGAAGCTAAGACGCATAGGATTCCCTGGAGCTGCAGTCACGGGTGGTTGTGAGCTGTCTGCCTAGGGTGCTGGGTCCTCACAACTCCAGTATGAGCTCTTCATCACTGAGCTCTCTCTCCAGCCCTTATTTTTAAGTGCTTTAAAATTCATAAAATTAAATGTAATATCTGTACATTTGAATTATACTTTAACTTTTTTTTTCAACTGAAAAGAGTCTTCAACTGATGGCATGCAGTCATCACCTAGGTGTTTTATTGGAAACCATTAATGTTTTAACTTCTGCTTCTCATTATAGTCCGATCACACATGGGAACCCAGACTAATGTTTAATATACGTCTGTAGTATGTACATATTCTCCAACTGTGTGTGTGTGAGAGAGAGTGTGTGTGTGTGTGGGAGGGGCTGTTCTTCATGTCCCAGCACCGTTTCCTGCAAAGCTGTCCTTTCCATCATTGGATTTTTCCATCATTCATTTGCAAATATCACTTAACTATAGATATGTCTACTTCTAGGACCTCTTTTCTGCTCCAGTTTTGACCTGTCCCTTCTTCAACACTGCTGTGTTTCGGTTCCTGCAGCTTAATAACAGTTCTCACAGTCAGAAAGTGTCTGCTCCAACTTCTCTCTTCTATATCGTGATGGCGCTCAGTCTTTCATCTTTCCTTACAAACTTTAGAACAAATTTCTCAGTCTTCACAACACATCTTACTGGAATTCTGAGTAGAATTACACTGAATCTACTTGATCAAGTTGAGAGGAAATGACATACCGATGCTTTCCTATCTATGAGCAAGCGGTATTTTTTCCATTTTCTTAGTTTTTTGGTTTCCTTCATCGAAGTTTTCTAATTTTCCTCATTACACCTTTGTTTTAGATTTACATATAAATATTTCCTTTTGGAAGAATACCAGTGAAATAGGGTTGTGTCTTCACCCTCAAATTCTACTTCTTCATTCCTAGTAAATACGATGTACCAGATGTGTCTCTTTACCTTAGTCATTGATGTCTTACTGTAAATCATTTATTATTACTTATTTGATTTTAGATTTTCAACATAGATGATCAGGTCATCTAAGAATAAAGATGTATGTTATTGTGTGTGCTGAAGTGTGTGGGGGCATAATTCAAACTTGGTGTCATTCTTCAGGAGTCATCGAACTCGGGTTGTTGTTGTTGTTTTGTTTCATTGGTTTTTGTTTGTTTGTTGAGACCTAGTGGTCTCTCACTTGGGCCTAGAGCTCACTGACTAGGTAAGGCTGACTGACTGTGAGTCCCAGGGATCCACCTGTCTCTGTCTTCCCAGTTCCTTAGAGTGAGCCATGATGCATGGCTCTTTCATGGAGGTTCTTATGCTTGAGTAGAAACCATTCTGACTGAAGTGTCTCTTTTGCCTGAAGGTAGTCATTACTGTTTAATATGCCAGTCAGAGTATACTGTATCCCATATGTTATTTGAATGATCTAGGACTTCTAATTGGAAGAGAGATATGGCAAGAGACACCATCTCTACCTATGCTGAGTCTTTTTGAAGAGCCATCTAGTTTCTCATTATTACACATAGTGAGGCTTTTTGTAGATATTCCTTACCAAGTTGTTAATACTGACTTCATTCCTAATTTACAGGGAATTTTTATCATAGATGAATATTGGATTTTTTTCAAGGACTTTTCCTGTGTCCATTGACATGGTCATAATTTTTCTAACTTAGCTTAGATCCTCTTAATGTTATAACTCATATTAATCAATTTTCGAATATTAAAGCAATCTTTCATATCTGGATAAATCCCACTTGGCATTTTGCTGTTGTTGGATTTTCTTTTACTCTTTACTCTTTGGCCTTTAGTCTTTTGGGGGCCTGCCACTCAGCTCCCAAAGAAATCACTCATACAGACTTACTCTTAATTATAAATGACCGACTTTAGCTGGTTTGTTTCTTGCCAGCTTTTCTTAACTTAAATTATCCTATCTACCTTTTGCCTCTGCGCTTTTATCTTTTCTTACTTCTGTATATTTTACTTTCACTCTTACTCTGTGGTGGCTGGCTATGTGGCTCAGTGGCTAGCCCCAATGTCCTCCTCTCCTTCTTCTCTTGCTCTTTTCTTCATCTTCCTCCCAGATTTCTCCTTCTATTTGTTCTCTCTGCTTTCCAGTCATGCCTATCCTTTCTCCTGCCTCTCTATTGGACATTCAGCTCTTTATTATACCATCAGGTATTTTAGACAGGCAAAGCTTCACAGAGTTAACAGATGCAATATAAAAAAATGCATCACATCTTTCCATCATTAAAGCAAATGATCCACAGCATAAACAAATGTAACACATCCGAAAATAATATTCTACATATCGCAAATTATTTTTATACATTTTAAAATTTGATTTGATGACACTTTGTTTAGCATGTTTACATTTATGTACATGAGCAACACTGTTTTCTTGGACTTTTGTGTGGGACTGGCATTGGTGCAATGCTGGCCTCATTTAATTAGTTACAATGTATTTCCTTTGTTTCTTTGTCCTGAGAAAAATTATTGTGAATTGGCATGCTTCATTTCTTAGATATTTGATGGAATTCAGCAGCAAATCTCCTTGAACCTTGTGTTTTCGGTTTTGAAAGATCCTTAGTTATTGATTCTGCTTACTTTATAGGCACAGGCCTTGCATTCTTGTGTGAGTTTGCTTGATTATACTTTTCACGGAATTTTTTCATTTGGTCTAAGATATCTAATTTATGGGCAAGGTTTTTATTTTTTAGTAATATTATCTTCTCAATGACTACAAGTATACCTCTTTCATATTAGATATTTTAAACTATCCTCATTGCAAAATAATTAGCCCGATGAGTCACTCGTCAATATTTCAATTATTTCAGATCCTCAGATTTTTGTTTCCTTTGATGTTTGCCGACCGTCCATTTCATTTCACTGATTTTGTTCTGTTTTCGTTATCTTTCTTTTTTCTATTGACTATAATTTGCTCTTCTTTTTGGTTCTCTGAACTGAAACTTAGGTGATTGACTTTAAATATTTCTTCTCTTTTTAATATGAACATTCAGTCACATAAATTTCAAGTACTGCTTGTGATATGTACCCTGAAATTTGATGACTTGTATTATCAGTTTCATTTAGTTGGATATCCTTTTAAACTTTTCTTAAAACTTTTCCAATGATGCTATTTGGATATGTGTTGTCTAATATATAAGAACTTTGAGACTTCTTTTTACCTATTTGTTATTGATCACTGGTTTAATGCTATTGCAGTCAAAGAGAGACATAATTTTCAGTATTTTTAAATTTGTTAAGGCATGCGTATGGCTTCATAATGTGCTCTGTCTTTGTGAACACTTCCTACAAGTTCAAAAAGAATGTGTCTATAATTGGATTAAGTGTTCTGTTGGTGTCAATCATATCATTTTGCTGTCAGTTACACTCAGTATTAATTCAGCTGAATCATTGAACTATATCATTGATGATTTTTTTCCCTGATATGTCTGTTCATTTCTGACAGAGAAGCGTTTTGAACTATTCATCTAAAACAGTGGGTTTATCTATTGTCCCTTGAAGTTTTTGCCCTACATATTTGATAATTTGTTTTTAGATGTATGTGTATATAATTTTGTTGTATCTTCTTGTGGAACTGGCTACTTAATAATATGTCCCCCTCTATATCAAGCAACTATCTTTGCTGTGTAGTATGAGCCATCAAAAATTTCTGTTATATATTTTAACTTTATTAATGTAAGCATGATATACCCTTATCTATCCATTTACTTTTTATATGTTTTATATTTAAATTGAGTTTCTTATCTATGATGTAAAATCATTTGATATGTTTTTTCAATCTCTAACTGATGTATTTAGATCACTGGCATTCATAAGTTTATTTATTTATACAAAGTCTTACTATACACTTCAAATTGGCATCAAGCTCACTCTATCTTCCCAGGCAGCTGGAATCATTACAGGCAGGTGCTACTACATCAAGCCAGATGATTGGCATTCAAGGTGATTATCAATAGATTAATTAATATCTGCTGTACATTTTCTATTTGTTGTTCCTGTTCTTTGTTCCTACTTTTATCTTCCACTGTCTTTTGTTCTTTCTGTTTTTAGCTGAATATTTCACACCTGTCTATTTCTTCTCCTTTCTCATACAGCAATCACACTTCTGTCCTTTTAAAACTAATAGTTGTCCTAGGTTTGGGAATGTACATTTACTACTAACCCAGGCCAGCATTTAAATATGCTGTTTTGGCACATGGTGGGTGGGAACATTTAGCAATAATAAAACAATTCTAACTCCCTTTTCTCATCAAATGTAATTGAATAAACTGATGGTATTCCTATTTTTAACAAACTGCTGTTTCAAATTAAGGATCTGAAAATAAAAATTCCCATACAACTCCACTTCTTTCAGCATGATGCTCTTCCTTTCTTAACAGAGATGTGAATTTCTGACCAACGCAACTTTCCCTCACTGTAAAGAATTCCTTTTAGGTATTGTCAATAAACTTGCTCAATCTGTGTTTATCAGAAAATGTCTTCATATCACCTTCACTGTTGAGGGATCATGAATTCTAGCCTAGTGTTTTGTCCCTCTTAATTATTTAGACATTGTTCTTTAGTCTCTTTGTGCCTCATGGTTTCTGCAAAATGGAAAATAAATGAATTTGCTCACCTATAGAAAGTTATCTTTATGTCCTCTGGCTTCTAGCAAGACTTCCACCATTTTTTTGGTGTATTATAGTTTGAATATAGCATGCCCAGATGACATTTTTTAGCATTTTTTTTTTGCCTACTGTTCTCTGAGCTTCCTGGATCCATTGTCTTATATCTGACATTAATTTTGGAGAACTTCTTGAGCATCGTCACTCAAGATAGATGCTCTGCTTTACTCCTGATTTTCTCTCCTTTACACTCCTTTTACAAATGTCACAACTTTTTATTCACCTCCATTTCTCATTTATTATATTATTTTTCATCTTTTTACTTCTTTGGCATTTTCTACTGTAATATATTCCAGTCTGCTTAGGAATGCCTCAAAAGAATTTTCATTGCTTCTATGGTGATCCTTATTTCTTCTTGGTAGTTCTGAAAATGTCCTCCCTACACTTTCCATCTCTCCTTGCATGCCATTAACTTTATGCACTAGAGCTCATCCAGTTCACCATAGTTTTACAGGAGCAGATTGGTAATTCCACCATTGTTGCCACACCTGAAACAGACTTTAATGCTCAAGCCCATCAATCTGTCTTGCTTTGTCTTTTTATATGTCTCATACTTCTTACTGATAAGTGGACATCTTTAAGTGGGTAAAAAAAAATTGTTCTTAGTCCTATAGTTGGGTCATAGTCTTAGTGAGCTGCAGTCAGTGGAAGGTGAGCATTAAAAGCCCACTGCAGTATTTTCATTGCTATAAGTGAGACAGAATGGCTATTGCAGGCTTGAGTAGGACACTTTCTCTCAAATGTACATAC
Organism: Peromyscus californicus insignis; assembly: GCF_007827085.1. Taxonomy (NCBI): domain Eukaryota; kingdom Metazoa; phylum Chordata; class Mammalia; order Rodentia; family Cricetidae; genus Peromyscus; species Peromyscus californicus. Next base: position 57,596,903 of record NW_026294525.1, read on the forward strand.
AGTTTCCTGCCTCTGAGTAGAAGATAAATTTGGCCACAGTTAGATATTTCCCTTCCATGAGGTCAATTATGCTCTATAAAAAGCAATGTAGTTTGAGTTCTGCTTAAGTCGTTCCTTCAAAGAGCAGACTTTTCAAAAGCTAATCTCAAGGTGGTTTCTTTTCCGTCTTCCTGACACAAACAGAGATGCTATTTTTCTTAGCAAAATCTGTGAAAGTAATAGAACTCTGGGAGAAAAAAGTTCATAAAAACCTGTGCCCCATGACCCATGAGTGGGTTCCTCTGGAATCTCTCAAAGTTGTCCAAAACGAGACCTTTGCAATTTGTTAAAGTCAGTCAAACTGTTCTACTCTGGCTCTGGTCCCTTAGCATTATGTTCAGAGGAGTCGTGGTTCTCTGTATTTGCCTGTCCACCTCTCTAGTTTCAAGGTCAAAAAGTTCTCCTGTAGTCCTTTGACTTCTGAGGATCTATGATACCCTGTTCCTTTATTTTTTTTTCAGATTATTGGAGAGTGTTGTAATTAGTTTTTGTCAACTTGACACCAACCTAGATATACCTGGGAGGAGGGAATCTGAGTTGAGGATTGCCTCTAACATATTAGCCTGCAGACATGTCTGTGGAATATTTTCTTTAGTAATGATTGATGTGGCAGAACCCAGCACACTCTCTGATATTTTGTCCCTGGGCAGGTGGACTTGAGCTATATAAGAAAGGTAGCCAAGAAAAAAAAATGGGAATCAAGCCAGTAGGCCATGCTGCATGGCTTCTGCTTCAGTTCCTGCCTCTGGATTTCTGCCTGTTGTTTCCACCTTGACTTCCATAGATGATGAACTGTAGTCTCTAAGCCAAATAAACCCTTTCCTCCCCCAAATTTGGTTTTGCTCAGTGTTTTATACCAGCATCAGAAAAACAAATTAGAAATTTTACTTCTTGTTATGATTAAAATGATAACTTCTAACCTATTTACATGCTGAAAGAAAACACTCCCCAACAACCTTTTCAATGTCCTGTGTCTGCTCCTGTTGATCCTGCTACTTAACTTCTTGAGAAAAGTTCTTATATGTTGTCCCTCCACCCCAACCCTGCTCTCAAACTCTTAGCTTCCTATGAACGTCTCACCTTAGCCTTTGATGTATTTAGGACAGCAGACATATACCACAATGCCCAGCCTGTTGCAAACCTTTTTCATTTTGACTCTATCAGCAAAGAAGTATTTGGTGCAGTTTGAGAGGCTTGAAGACTATGATACATTTTACACTTTCCAGTGTAAAAGTGGTGTATTTTGGATAATAATACTATAGATATTTATACAGTTTGACTTATTTTCTCTCTGTGACTTTCATGGCAAAACCCTTTATTGGATGGAATTGTTATCATCCAAATGCCTGAGATCTGAAGCCTAGTATGTTACTCCTATTCACCCTCTGTCAATCAGGTGAATGGAAGGTGAAGTCAGAATTGGACCTTGGGCCTCTCATCCTTCAATCTGCTCCACCATATGTCCCCAGACATGTTCTCATATCGTTTCATTATTTTGTTGGCAAAAGAGCCTTACCTTTCTGCCATGTCACATGGCAGACACATTCATGCCAAGTTAAGCATATCTGAATACACTCTACTTGTTAAAGCACGATCACCCAGACTAGGAAAGGTGACAGTGCACAATGATTTAATGTTTGATTCAGAAAACAATATATTGTGACTCTCTGGATAACAAAAGTATCTTTTATTTTAAATGTCATTCTAATATTTCCAACCATTCATTCTGTCCTTTAAATCCTGCCTTTTATGTTTGTTTTATACCATTAGAAGTTCTCTGTGTTTTAAACATGCCCACCCAGATTGGCACTTTCAAGGCTTCCCTCTACAGACCAAAGTTGGCAAGCATACTCTATGAGACAAATGCAAGAAGCACATGACATTTATGAGGCTCAGAATATTAGAAACGCATGATCGCTGATGACAAACAGACTAAAATAAGCTGCGAATATGTACAACACATTTCTGATTCTCCAAAACTGTAATGTGGGAAGGTGGAAAGCCTCACTTTGTTTATTTAACTGTGAAGGATCTCTCCAAGATGAAAATAAATGAATTTGAGTACAAGTCAAAATGTTTAAAATATTAGAGAATAAAGCAACAAGAGAAGAGAATGTCTCTTACAATTCAAGTCCTTGAAATATGTATTTTCAGTTAGCATTTAGAATTGTCTCCATAACTTAAGTGAAAGAAATGCTCATATTGTGCAGAAAGTGCTATGGCCACTAGAGGAATAAGGTTGAAAGGGGTAGGGAGATGTCATCAGCTAGTTTTTCTTTTTAATGTTAGTCTGTAAGTCAGCAGCATTGATGAATAGGCAAGGATGATGATCTGTGTAACTTCTTTAGATAATCTTCTAATTGTTTTTATCTGGTTCAAAGCATTGAAAAACTGTTGGCATCTCATGATAACATGTTTCCGGGTTTCTGAGAGTCAGCAAAACTGAAGCCATGGTTGTTTCTAAATGGCTTCTTTCTCTCCCTTTATCTTTGGTGACAGTCTTTAGCTCCTGAGCTTTTCTAATTCTGTTCCCAGTACTAATATCACTGTCTCAGTAATTATTTCACAAAAGTAATTAAATGCCCTACTAGTAACAAACAATATAGTCTCTGTAGTCTCTGAGTAAATCTTCCTATAGCATCTTATGGTGGTTTAAATGAAGATGACCCCTATAGGCTCATACAGGGTGGCACTGTTAGGAGGTGTGGTGTTGATGGAGTAGGTGTGGTTTTGTTGGAGGGAGGAAGTCACTGGGGACAGACTTTGAGGTCTCAGAAGCTCAAACCAGGTCCAGTGTTACTGTTTCTTCCTGCTGCCTCCCAATATAGATGTAGAACTCTTGGCTCCTTGTCCAGCACCAGGTCTGCCTGAATGCTGCCATGTTTCCTGCCATGACAACAATGGGCTAAACCTCTGAACTGTAATCTAATCCCAATTAAATGTTTTCCTTTGTAAGAGTTGCTGTGGTCATGGTGTCTCTTCACAGCAAGAGAAACCCTAACTAAGACACACCTGCAATCTATTTTTAATACACTATTCTCACACAGAACAAATTCAATGGAGATTTTATTCTCCCCTAATCAAAATTTCCAATCTCAAGACTTTATGTAGTCTAGATATTTTAAGCATGTAAATCTGCCATTTTTTTATACCATGCCTCAGTTAAATATGTGTTGATTTTTATGTCCTGGACCCTCTCCAAGTGACACAAAAGAAGTAGCCATGATTAATTTATAAGCATTCTAGCCAGAGATAATTTACTTCAAATTTTATTATATTTAAATTTTTATACATCATGGCATTATTGCCAGAATAACGTTGAAAAAAATCACTAATTTATAAGAATTCCATTCTTTACAAAATTCTCAAGGTCATAAACTTCAGCTACTATGATTGAGTAATATAAGTTTATCAAAAACACTTTCAAATTTTAATTACTATTGTCCTATTGTAAGAAGTTTTTATAAGGAATCGGCTTCACTGCCTACTCTCATCTGCATATCACTGTGTAAATAGCAGGTGAGTGCACATCATGGTCATGGACCAATTCTACCTCCTCCACTGTGCCCATGACTGGTCACAGTATAGTGGTTGTTGGGACTATTCACAGATAGCACAATGGCTTCATTAGTTCATTGCCTTTCTGTGGAAGCACAAGTGACACTTGACAATAAGGAGAAAATTATCCCACTAGGAAAGATCAAACCACAACAAATACATGAAAAGTGATATGGCTGAAAGGGAAGAAGGGAGGGAAAGAGAGACTATGAAGCTGGATGGTAGGGAGATGGGGATGTGGGAGAGGATCTGGAAGAAGATGGAGGGAGGGGATGAATATGATCAAAATACATTGTACGAAATTCCCAAATGGTGATAAAGTATTAAAGAAAATAAATGATAATTTTCTAGGAGACTGAAAATATGGTAGGTTCATCTGATGTTACACAGTTGAAAGGTGAACACCATTAAAAGAACCTTCTTGCAAAGTTTGTACTAAAAAGAAACAAAAGACTTTAGTTCTGTGTTTATAGTGCTTTAAGTTATATGAATAACTATGTGGATATTGATTTTTCAGGCTTTCCCCCCTCTTTTCTCATACACTTATGTTGAGTTTTTGGTAAACATTTCATAGATTGTAATTCTAATTTTCCACTTGACTATGAATCTTACTTTTCATGTTTTCTGTGGTTCTTTAGTACTGTTTAAAGTGAGAACTGCCTATAATTAGACACTCATGCCATTACACATGGGTGTGTATGGGTGTGGTGATGGCAATATATGTAATTAATGTATCACTCAGGAGAAGAAAATTAGAATAGTTACAATGTAAATTCATATATATTTACATAAATATATAGTATATTTTATTTACATGTGATATATAGCATAATATATATTACATAGTATATAATGCACACAATATTCTTAGCATGAGAATGATATCTCAACATATTAATCAGAGCTTCTCCGTGTTTTCTGAAAGGTAGCGGCAGCATAGCAAAGGGCAGTGTTCATACAGAGAGTTTATTTAACCTCTCTTGTAAGTTCATTCAATATGGCAGTATAGCAGTTACGGCCATCTGGTCCTTTTTTCCCCAAAAAATATCAACAAGTTTGTTTCTACAAATGATGTAATTTAGCTACATCAGAATGTCTTAAATGCAAACAGCAGTATCATAAACTGAAGTCTCAAATGCAGTTGTTGGTGTTATTTACTCACTTTTTAGGTGTTGAAGTGTTTTGGTTGCATGTGTGTCTGTGTACCACATGTATATCCAATGATCAAGGAGGCCAGAAGAGGTCATCAGATCCCTTGGACTGGATTTCAGGTGTTCGTGAGCTGCCATGTGGGAGCTGGGAATCCGACCTCAGTCTACAGTGAGAGCAGCAAGTGCTCCTAACTGCTGAGCCCTTTGTCCAGCCCATGTTGCTGACATCTTAAAAAGGCTCTTTAGTACATTTTGGGGACTCATTTGCCCCTTTTTCTTATGAAAAACATATGTGAAAAACTTAAACTCAATAATGAAATGTATACTGAAGTTCATTCTACAAATAGAGTAAAAATTCCTTTATACTTAGAAGATACATGTTGCTCAATTTATTTCAAAATTGAGCCAGCAAAGAATTACTTACCTGATGAGTGGATATCATTGTAAACAATAAAACAAACAAACAAAACACCAATAAACCTTCTTCTATTGTGAGAATCTTTGTTCTCTTATCCATGAATACTCTCTGATGAAGAGATCAGATAATGAATACTCAAATTGCTTTAATATTCTTAATGACACATTTTTATATCCATCCCAGTACTAAGCAACATGCACATGAAATAGGAACCAACCACACTATTAAAAGTATAGTCTCCAGTAAATTAGATGAGATTTTAGGTTCTTCTTCATGAAGAACAACTACTGTGTAGCTCAGGAAATGCAAGGCTGCTTAATGGAAGTTTCCAGCTAAAACAAAAGAAATGTCAGATTTCAGAATATGCCATTTGTACAAAATCATTTCTTTAACTTCAGAAACCACTATTTTAAAAGACACGTGTGATATGAGAGATTTTTTCCAGCTTTGACTAAAGAAAGACAAAACACTCAGACAATATCTGGCTGGTGTTTAGACCACATGAAGGTCCAGGATGTCCTGAGCATTAAGTTGCACACTCCTCACATCACCCTTGAAAATCTTATATATGCCCTCCTCAACCCCAGCCCCTACCCACCAACTACTCACTCTTAACTTATTATTCCACAAGTTATTACTTGGCCATGGTTCCTTTTGGTCTACAGAACCAACCTGTGATCATCCATGGCTTGTCACACTGGGAAGTGCATCGTCACCAGGGATGCTTGGTTTATGTTCTCATGCTCCAAGACTTGCTGAAAGAATTGAGTGCTCAGACCATATCCTTTAGTTTTAGAAACAATGATCAGACCTATTTGACGATTGTCTTAAAAATGGGCAAACTACAAAGTTTGCCTATGGAATCTTAGCCTCATAGAAATGCAAGATGGATACATCTGTAAGGTCAAGGAAATGTGAAAAATGTGAAGTGTAAGGCAGTCAGGAGTTTGTCATAGAAGAATGAGCAGCAGAAATCCTAAATTCATTGTTTAGAAGCCTGGTGATAAGGCCAGAGAGATGACTCAGCTGTTAAGAACACTGGCTGCTCTTCCAGAGGTTCTGAGTCCAATTTCCAGCACTCGTATGGCTCACAGCCATCTGTAACTGTAGTCCCATGAGATCTGATGCCCTCTCCTGGTGTGCATACATGCAGATAAAATGCCCATGTACATAGAATACATAGATAAATCACTTTTGAAAAAGCTTTATGATATAACACTGTATTGTAGCTGGAATCTTAAAAAGTATTATTAATAAAAACAAACCTGGAGCCAGGTACTGAGGTCAACACTGGAAGATCAGAGAAGCAGAACAAGCCACAGCTACCTTACCTTGCCGATTCCTCAGTTGATCCTGTTTCCTCATACTGGAAGCCTCTGAGTCCTCATCCAAATGGTTCTCAGCTGAACTGCTGCTCAAAAGCCTAAACGCTTAACCAGCTCTAGTTCCTGGTTTTCATGCATTATATACCTTTCTGCTTTCTGCCATCACTTCCTGGGATTAAAGGCTCACTTCCTGGGATTAAAGGCATGAGTGACCATGCCTGACTGTTTCCAGTGTGGCTTTAAACTCACAGAGATCCGGATGGATCTCTGCCTCCCAAGTGATAGGATTAAAAGTGTGTGTGCCACCATTTTCTGGCCTCTATGTCTAGTGGCTGTTCTGTTCTCTGACCCCAGATAAGTTTATTAGGGTACACAATATTTTGGGGAACACAATATCACCACACTGTATAAACTGTAGCTTAGTCTATATAGTTATAAAATGGGTGTAATAGTTTATATTTTACAATGTTACTTAGAGTAACAAATTATAAGACAAAAATCTTATTACTTAAATGCATGGGTAAATATTAAAATATTGTCAGCAATTATTGAAGCAACCACACAACTTACCAATTTTTATCCCAAAGCTTTGTCTGGAACAACTAAGCTAGATGGGAGATAGGTTTGAAACAGAACTAGCTCATAATAACCATGCTATCCGGTATCCTTGGTTGCTATTAGATTGATGCTTCCTTTAAGTTTGCTTAAAGAATTTACAGCTCAAGTTTCTGCTCATTTATCATCCCTATCTTGTATCGTTTTTAGTGTATTCTGACTTCTCAGAGATGGCAAACGAGAAAAAAGATAATGATGTCAGAAAGCCAGGTAGGTTCTTTATAACATATAGAGATTCCGAAAGACCTGGGGTGCAATTGATTGCTAAAGGGGTGGAGCTCTATTGACAGAATAGTGACCATAGTGACCTAGTTTCCAGATGTGAGCACTTCACTGGAAACACTCCTACCCTTCACTACTTTTATTTGCAAAAACGCAAGTTTTCAGTAATTAAAACTCTCATCATTCTGTGAATGCCAAGAGATGATTATGTACCCTCAGATCAACTTAACTGTTCTCATGAAAGCAGTTCTTCAGAGGAAAATAATTTCTATCCACAAAGATCATTATGCTCTTCAGATTAAACCTTTTCTTATAACTTATAGCTACAGACTCTAGAAACAAAATGCAATTTTTCTTCCTGCAGCTAGAAAAATGTAACAGGATATCATGGTATGTTTATGCAACAGTGGTACTAACAGCTGGACTATGTTTAAGTCCAGCAATTTATTGCTTCAGATTTAACAACAATCATGGACACTTTAAAATCAGCTTGCAGAATACGAAGGAATTTCTCCTCTATAGCCAAAATGTACGGCAAACATTCTAATTAATGAAATTAGACTAATCACCTGTAAATGACAGCTAGGGGTGCCTAAGATACACCATAGGAAATGTTATAGCTGTTCAGAACTTCTTCTCCATACTGTTTTGGAGTTGAAGAAGCGTAAAATACATTTAATTTTTCTACATAGTGGTGAGAATTGTTTTAATTACCTAATAACCTAGCAACAGACCTGGACAAAAGAAACATAGTTATCATTAACATTGAACATCTCTAGATTCTAGGTTTCTCTTAATAAAAGAAAGCTGCTGGTTATTTTTAAATTGAATGCAAGATTTGCACTATATTATTGCTTCTATGTTTCTAGAAATGTAGAGCCAATTTAAAAGAAATGAGTCAGACTCTGAGGATAGTACATCTTTCACCCATATGAAACTCCATGTTCTGGTATCAGAGAAAATTGAAGGAAGAATCACATTGTTACTCACAGGAGTCAAATCAAAGCCCTCTGTATCCATAAACAGCCCCTTGATGTCATTTATTGCTGAGAAACTTTTGCGACAAGAAGTCCCACTTTTTCACATGAAATTATTGGTGGATACAGTGTGACATGTCTCCTCAGTGAATAGATTCTTCTGTGTGTTGTGTGGGATCCTGTCGTATAGTAGTGACTGTACACTTAGCCTCAACTTCTCAATTTTAGCGATTACACAGTTCTTTGTATGTGTATACGGACCTGGAATACAGAGTCTGTCTGTCATTCATTGCCCTGAGGCCAGGTTGGTGCCTTGAAGAATTGAAATTGTCTTGAGCCAAGACTCAGTGAGGTGGGCACTGAAAGATCAGGCAGCCAGAGGTGTCTCCTACCTTTGAAGATTTTCCCACATCTTTTCATTTAAGTCCTTTATCTCTGAGCCTAAGCTTGGGTTTTATGGCAGTCTATCACTGTCTTGAGATTCCTTTCCTCTTGAGCAATTTATGAGATGTGGATGTGCTTCAATAGTATGACGCTAGAGTTTCTTATCACTTTACAGACAAACAAAGCCAATATTGCCCTAAGATGACTGAAGACCACATCTATACAAGCATATCCATCAGAGTACTGTTCTTCGATAATGAAGCATCAGCTATTTGACTCACAAGAAGAGAAAGTACAGTCACAGCCTCCTCCAGACACCTATCAAAGATGAAGAGAAGCAGGATCAAGTTGTAGTAACATTCAGGCTGCAGAGATTCCAGAAGAGGTGACGTGGTCTCAGCCGAGATGCATGCTTTATCATGTGGCCCACAGGAACACTTGAAAAGGAAGGGAATTTTAATATGATTGTAGCTGCAGAACAAATATGTTTGTTTTAACCTCCAAGAACAATATGCTTTCTGGGTAAGCTGACACATGCTGGCCTGCTTTCCTGTGAGAAGAATCTCAGGTTTCAGTATATTAAACTTTACGATGCCACTTGAGCCCCAGGGGGAGTTAGGAAACAGACACAAGATGTTTTGAGATGAAATCTTGTTCTTAAGCATACCCCAGTGTGCATAAAATTTGGCTAAGTCTTTTAATTAAAAGAAAAAGAAAAAAATACGGATGGAGAGAGGGCTCCGTGGTTAAGGTCACTTGCTGCTCTTCCAGGGGACCCAACTTCACAATTGCCTGTAATGCCAGTTCTGGAGGATCTAACAATCTCTCTGGCCTCTGTAGGCACAGACACATATGTGATACATGCTCAAACACACACACACACACACACACACACACACACACACACACACACACAATAAATAAATAAATAAATAAATAAATAAATAAATAAATAAATAAATAAATAAATGAATGAATGAATGAATGAAATAAAGACTATTCAATAATGAATCTTTCCCAAGTTAAAGAATTGAGCTTTTTAATTGGCTAAAAATACATAGTTTCAGTCACTGTAAACTGGATTTCCATATTTTTTTTTGCCAGTCAGAAGTTTTATTTACCAAGATGTTTCATGAATTTCATCCCATGTCTATTTCTCACTTCTTGCCATTTATGGCAACCTTCAAATAGTTCTGGACTACAGATTGTGACTGGTATAGTCATTCCCATGAAAGGCAATTTTTAATTTACCAAATAGTTTTTTTAATCTCTTTTTATGAATCACACCATCACCTTAGTAAAAGTTATGGATTTAATTTAGATCACACTTCTTGTGTGCTGCCCGGAGATATGGGGACTTCAGAAGCATTTTCATTAAAAGCTGCCAGACATCCTGGAATCCAAAGCAGACAAGTAGGATGCTTTTATTTGCCACAGTGTTGTTCAGGCCCTCAGTGGTACAAAACATGCATGTACTGAACAGTCTGAAGATATAGAAACAAGAGCTACCATGGAAATCAGCAGGCCTGGTGGAAAGAATGGCAGCTGATTTCTACGAAAATGGAGTAAAATCACTAGGCAAAACATGCTCCCTTTCTCTGGGTGCCTGGAAAGATCAGCCAAGAGGAGTCAACTCCAAAGAAAATCGCATAACTCAGTGCACAGCATTGTAACATGCATACATAGTCTCACTTAGGTGTTATGCTGAAGGTCTGAGCCAAGGTTCTCATTAGAAAAGAAACAAAAGCAAACATCTGTCTTCTTCCTTCGGAAAATGAGTGATTTTATAATCATGTGCTGTTAGACCAAGGCCTAGCACTGCCTAACATAACAATGAACACCCCAACCAAATCAGGCAGGTAGCACACACACACACACACACACACACACACACACACACACACACACACACACACACACACGAAGGTATCAAAGTAGGAGGAGATTTGTTAGCAAGAATGGTCTCTGGGATAGAAGAAGCAGGGATTTGACAGGGAACAAGAAGATAAAAATAATTACAACTTGTTGTATATATGTATGAACCTGTTAAAGAATTAAAAAAAATAATTTTAACCAATAGAGCTGTAGAATGTTAGAGTGAATATACCAAGTAGGGAAAAAATATAAATGGTTGAAAGTACCATTGTCAATGTTTTTTTAAGATTTATTTTTATCTGTGTATATGTGTCTGTGTATGTGCACATGTGTGAGGGTATCCATGGAGACCAGAAAAGGGTTGTGGATCCCCAGAAGCTGGAGTTACAGGGAATTGTGAGCACTGGATGTGCATTCTGGGAGCACAGGTTCTCTGGAAGGGCAGTAAGCATTCTTAACTGATGAGTCAATGCTGAAATCCCTGTCAATATTCTGTTTTCAAACTTTTCTTCAGGTCGGATCTGTAGATGTAACCAACCGTCTTATTAAATAAGAAACACAGAGCCGATTCAGAGAAGAAAGCCAAGAGGTCAGAGCTAAGAACCTCACCCTTCCTGATTCAGCGATCCTCTTCAGCCAAAAGAGCTCTCCGAAAAGGGACCGACTTCCTGTGTGCCTGTCTTTATATACTCTAGCTGTTCTGCCTTCTCATTGGTTATAAACCCAAACATGTGACTGCCTCGTCACTGCCTGTATGTACCACCCTCCAGGTCCTTAAAGGCATGTGCCACCGCCACCACGCACTTGCTATGGCTCTAATATCTCTGACCCCCAGGCAACTTTATTTATTAACATACAATTAAAATCACATTTCAGTACAAGTAAAATACCACCACACGGATCAGCTTTGTCCATTTACTATGGGGTCCATGATAGTTGATCAGATGATTTTACTATTCCATATGGTGGTTATCAGAACAATTTTGAAGCACTATTTGTCGAGAAAGATCATGTCGATTCCATGTTTTCTAGGGTCTTTACTAGCTAGTATTTTTGTTTTATATTATATATGTATATATACATACATATGCCAGTCTATTGTTTTGTTTTGTTCCTCCAGCAGTTCCATGCTGTTTGAATTGCTGAAACTGTTCAATGTGTCTAGTAGACACAGCTTCTTTGTTTTTTGTTTTTTTGTTTTTTTAAGACTCTCATCCCTCACACACACTTTCCTTTTTGTTTTAGGAAATAGAAATGATCAATCCGGGGATAGTATTTGAAAGGATTTTGCACCCCAATAAGCTGATGCAGCAATCCAAATCAAACCAAATAAGACCGAATAAGAAAATTACTTTAATGGGTAAAGCATTTTCAGGAGAGAGGACATGGGGGACGAGAGACCCAAAAACCATGTGTCTGTTTTCTGGGATGCAGCTTAAATACTCTATGGGAGTGGTCTTGAGCCTTTCTGGGGGAGGAGCTGTGTTTGGTAGGCTTTGAGGGGGGGGGGGTTGGGGAAAGATATGGGGGAGGGGAGTTGAGGTGGACCTTCCACAAGAACATTCCAGACTCTTTGGGTATAGGGATGCCAGGGTTTCAGGGACAGAGGTGGAGCTCCCACCAGAACAGTATTCTTCAATGTACATCTTAAAATGAATTTGATAAGTTCTTCCAAAATTGTTAAATGTCTCTTTGTAAATACATTGAAGCTTGAAGGTACAGACTGGTTTGTGGTATTGTATTCCTCCAAATATTGTGCATGCTAATAAACTTATCTGGGATCAGAGACAGAGCAGCCACAATATTAAACATAAAGGATAGGCAGTGGTAGCACACGCCTTTAATCCTAGCATTCCAGAGGCAGAAATCCATGTGTTCAAGGATACAGACAGGCATGGTGACTCATCACGCCTTTAATCCCAGAAAGCAAGCCTTTAATCCCAGGGAGTGATGGTAGAAAGCAGAAAGGTTTATAAGGTGTGAGGACCAGAAACTAGAAGCATTTGGCTGGTTAAGCATTTGGCTGGTTAAGCATTCAGGCTTTTGAGCAGCAATTCAGCTGAGACCCATTCTGGATGAGGACTCAGAGGCCTCCAGTCTGAGGAAACAAGACCAGCTGAGGATCCGGCGAGGTGAGATAGCTGTGGCTTGTTCTGTCTCTCTGATCTACCAGCATTGACCCCAATAACTGGCCTCAGGTTTGATTTTATTAATAAGAACTTTTAAGATTCATGCTACACTGGTTTGTGGAGAAATTGGCCTCTTGGCATAAAGCCAAATTGTTGCATTTAATAATACATTGTATCATTTTTCTAAGGCTCTTTTTAGATCCTCTTTCAAAAGAATTTTAGGTTTTGAGCTTAAAAGCCATGTTCATTCTCTGTAAAGCTAATTTTTAGACAATTTATACTTTGTTACTTTTTATATTCTATATTTTTCTTATTGGCTAGAAATTGTGTAATGATTTTCAACTATATGAAAATAAGTCACTTGGTTAACCCTTAAAGAACAAGGATGCTCAGTGCCTGTTCCTGACCAATTAGATCAGAATTGAAGCCACTCCGCTGAGTGCCTATGTATTGTGGCTGTTATAGCTCTTTGAGATAGTGTCTGTTTGAACAGTTCCTGTTACCTTCATTGCATCTTACAAAGGTTTCACTTGAGGTCTGTCTTGCTTTATATTAAAATTGCAACAATGATTTTTTTTAAGTTTTCTATGTTTCTGATACATTTTTAATCTTTGACTTGTATTTTCTGTTTCTTGTTTTGATAAATATCTTCTTGTAAATGAAACTCTGTAGCTTTTCAAATAAATATAGGAATTTCAGTCTTTCAATTACTTTTCTTAATTTGTTTTTCATTTATTCCAGTATCAATTCCACACTTAGGGCTGTCACCACATTTTGTACTTTGTGTGTGTGTGTGTGTGTGTGTGTGTGTGTGTGTGTGTGTGTGTGTGTGTGTGTGTGTGTGATCACCCCAAGTTTTTCATGAGCTTCAGGGAACACTACAATGAAGGTGGTGACATATTTCTGAGGCCACCCTTTCCAGCACAGAGTGAAGAAGAGAACAGAACTTTACTAGAAGGTTCAACTCACTTGGTTCCAGTTGCTCATTTCCTCTCTATTTAGAGTGAGGCTTTTTCTTGTCCTTCTCAAATACATAGCTCATGAGTAACTTAGTACTAATGATCCACCATCCTCTCTGTCCTCTGAAGAGCTGCTTAGGAAATGTCCACATTGGAGAATCTCCATAAGGATTTTGACTTAATAAGCCATCTGAGAACTGAATTGTGTTTTAAGTCATATCATCACTGAGGTTTCTATTGGATCCAGTAGTTTGCTTGTTTGTTTGTTTATACATTTAATAAAAGTAAGCAGCTCCCATGATTTTTAATGCTCATCTAACAAAATTTTAGCACTTCTCTTCCTGGAATATTCTTGTAACTTCCTACATACAGACAGATGCTAGTACCTCGATTCGGGTCCTACCTGACAAATACCAGACAATACTCATGAGTGTGATGGGAAGAAATGCTTCCCCGCTCAGTCTGCTCTGCAAGATTTTCTAGATTAATCTTTTTTCCCTTTTACTGAAAATAGATTTTTCTCATATAGTCTATCCTAATTACAGTTTTCCTCACCCTGATTCTCCCAGTTCCTACTACCTCCCCTCCCATCTGAATCCACTCCCTTTCTATCTCTCACCAGAAAACATACAGGCTTCTAAGGGGTGATAATAAAATATAACAATATAAAAGAAAAAAAACACATTGGAATTGGGTAAAGCAAACAAGTAGAAGGAAAAGAGCCCAAGCAAAGGCAGAAGGATCAGAGATCCTCATTCACACACTCAGGAATCCCACAATAGCACTAAACTGGAAGCCATAATGTATGCAGAGGACCTGGTGTAGACCAGTGCAGTCCTTGTGCATGCTGCTTCAGTCTCTCTGAGTTCCCATGAGCTTTGATCATGTTGATTTAGAGGGCCTTATTTACTTGGTGTCCTTCATCTCTTCTGGCTCTTACATTATTTCTACCTCCTTGGAACCCTGAGGGCAGGGATTTGAGGGGGACACCCCATTTAGGGCTGAGTGTTTCAAGATTTCTCAATCTCTCCTTATTGTTTGGCTGTGGGTCTCTGTATTTGTTCCTATCTTCTGCAAGAGGAAGCTTCTCTGATGATGGCTGAGCACAGTACTAAGCTATGAGTATATCAGAGTATCATTAGGAGTCATTTTATTACTACTTCTTTTTAAGACTGGTAGTATTTGATTTTACTCTAGTTCACTGGGCTATCTAGTCTCAGGCTCTTGTCTACCCAAGCAATGTTGAATATGGGTTCCATCTCATGGAGTGGGCCTAAGTCAAATCAGATATTGGTTAGTTACTCCCACAAGCTTTGCACCACTACTGCAATACTATACCTTGCATGCAGGACACCATTGTAGATCAAAGGTTTTGTGGTAGAGTTTGGGGTTTGCATTTTCCCTTTGATAGCATGCAGAGTACCTTCCTGTACCCAAAATCCTAGAACAGAGGGGATGAAGGCTTTAATGTAGGCACCAGCTCAACTTCTCCATGTTCAAGGCATTATGTAGGTGTTGTCTTCAGCAATAAGGTCTGCCTGTAAATTTGTGGAGAGTAACCTACAGTCTTGGAAATGGTTTGGGTTGTTTGGGGATTCCCATGGGCTCCTTTGGTCAACAACTCAATTAGAGAAACACAACTCTGATAATGGAAGCTTAATTTGGTAGCAAGAGCTATCCAGCTGGGACTCTTGCTCCCCTGTTACTTGGTGATTTTACTTCAATCACCTTCATATATATTTTAGAAAGCTTCTATTGTATTAAGTTTCCACGCTACCCCTCAAATGGCCCTTAATCTTAGCTTTCTCCCTGAATCCCCACTCTCATTCCCCTCTTTCCTCTCCCTTCTAACTTGATCCCTCTGTTTCAACCTCCCTTGTAAATCCATAACTATCTCTATTCTATTTCCCTTTCGTAAAGAGATCTATCTGCCCCATGCCCAGTCCATCACTCCATGCCTAACCTCTGTGATTCTACAGATTAGTTTTAACTGGGGAAATAAGGGTGAAGGCTTTAGAATAACTGTAATTACATTTTTCATGTGGTCTCTGGGTTGATCAATGAACTTATAACTATCACAATATTCTTGGAATGCCATGGCAGCATGGATTAGACTGGTATGTTCATTCTGAAAAAATAATGTTTAATAAAGAACATTGGCCTCCAGGATATTTCCATTTCCTGGTTGACTAGCAGGAACTGCTCTTTAGATATTAAATTTCTGTTGGCAAATAGAACTTATAGTAACAGCAGAACACAGCTAGGCATTTAATGAAACTCCACAAAATGGAAAGGACTAAACCAATTGCTAAACCAAATCTAAACCATCAGCCTCAGGAGACAGAATCCATTGGCTTCCATTAGTCACAGAGGAGGAAGGAAGGTCAGTGCTTGGTGAGGAAAGACCCTTCCCAGGGCTCTCAGAGAAGCCTGGGCTCAGCTCCATGACTACAGACCCGGATGTTGTCCTTGTGGAAAAATGGCCTGTGAGAGGGTAGAACACTGATTGGAAAATGGAAAGGGGAAGAAGAAATCTGTTACTGGGTTTTCAGCCCTTCCTATAACAAACAAAACAGAGGAAGAGGAAAAGAGGAGAGATGGGAAAGGAGAGAAGAGAAGGAAGAGAAGGATAGTGGTGAGGAGGTAAATATTTTCTACCACTAAAGGATATGGGTGGCAGAGCTCTGCGATTCTCCTTTAATAAATGTCATCATCTAAATCTAGAACATATTCTTTTCTTTTCTCTATGGCCACTACACTTACTGAGTGTAATTCGCTTAATGTTATTTTCCTCTAATGTTATTTTCCCTTTTATTAGAGGTATTACTTAAATATCTCTAATATTTATTTATATCAGGGGACAGACATAAATGTAAACTAATTTTAATTTGCAATATCAGTATGAGATATTAATCTCAATTTTCTTTGGAATGATTTTAAAAGGCAAATGTGGTGTATCTATAATAGTGTATGTATAATTGTATTACTTTGAAATATTAAATGTTTCATGCTTAAAGGAGATATTAAAATGAGTAAATTAATCGTAATGTATTTTTATTCACTGGATTTCTGATGGCCAATGGAATATTTAATTAAAAGTTTGCTCATGTTTACCAATTGAAATAATTTAAGCTTCATACATAGTTATATACGATTCAGTCAGACTCTATTTCAGAGAATGTCCTGGAATGGCAATTTTTCATAACTTGTCACTAACTGAGAAAACATTTACATTTATCTAAAGTTTGAATGTTTTAAATGATGGAGGATAATATCTATCTCTTGAGTAATCTTTGCAGTGGCTTTCTCCAGATGAAGCAATCTATTGTTTTATAAACTCGGTATGTCTGGAGCAATCTGCAAGGCTGAAAGAACCAGATAGCCCTTAAATAGTTCATCCTTCACCAGTGGGTCTAGTTATTTAGATGATTCAGTGTTCCCTCCATTCCCCAGACTGAAAATCCACTCTTCTCCCACCCCTTAATTGACAAATGTTTCAGCCTTCAGGGTTAGAATTTGCCTAACGCTCTTAAGTAGCAAGATGACTGCACATGCCTTATCAGATGAGCATGTCAGCCATCAGGTTTGAAAATGATTGGCTGCTTTAATTTCTGTTTAAGATTAGTCTGTGAAACTGTGAAAGCAACAGCTTGCATGAATTATGTGGTAGCTGTCTTCTATTTCTAAAATTCCACCAGAGGGTCTTACTTCATAAAAGCAGTGGCTGTAACTCCTCACATTGGTCCAGATTTGTCAGACACTTGACTTCTTGCACTCAAAATAGAATGAAAAGAATCCACGCTAAAATTGGAACTCGAAGAAGACATTTGCTGTTGTTAATTTTTAGTCAAAACCAACAGTATAATCAAAAGTTATTTGGTAAGAGGAAGTGTTCCCAAGTCTAAGGATGACCATGACTTGTGGGTCTAACACACTCCTTGACAGATATGACCACAGCTGTTTACTTTTGTTATTAAAATTATAGCGATATAGTGATTGTCTTTGTTGATTACTTTATATACTTACTCAAATATTCCAGATGTCTTCAAGCACTTAACACAAATGTAAAAAGTACTCTGTGATGGAGCATGCTAGAGTTAGGCTTCCTATTTCACACCTGGTACTTCAGATTCATGAATTAGTATAGCTAAAATGTTGATGTAGATTTGAATGAAAACAAAACTAAAATTTTTACACAAAGAACTCAAACAATAAACTGTGCTTTCATATTTGTTGTCTGGCTGGCCACACTTTCTGAGTTTAAATAAGGTTAAACAAACAAAAGGAAACAAAAATTACATAAATAGCATGCTTACCCAACAGAAAGCAATTCTCCAACATCATAAATCTCAAAAAAAGAAATAAGAAGGATTCAGCTAATTAACTTTTGAAAATCACACTGATATATGATGGCTCTAGGCATCCATCAGTCATTTAAGGAGGGAAAACAAGAAAGATAAATTAAATCACCAGAAACACACATTTCAGTGGCAGCAGAAGGGATGAAATCTTTCTTCTTCTTCTTCTTCTTCTTCTTCTTCTTCTTCTTCTTCTTCTTCTTCTTCTTCTTCTTCTTCTTCTTCTTCCTCCTCCTCCTCCTCCTCCTCCTCCTCCTCCTCCTCCTCCTCTTCCTCCTCCTCCTCCTCTTCCTCCTCCTCCTCCTCCTCCTCTTCCTCCTCCTCCTCCTCCTCCTCCTCCTCCTCCCTTCCTCCTCCTCCTCTTCCACTACCTCCTCCTCCTTCTTTCAATTGAGGAATGAACTGAACCGAAGACTAGAGCTTGCGACACAAGCACTTTACCACCAAGTTAAAGTTCCAACCTGTTTCTAATGTTTAATCTCTTTATTACAGCTCATTCATTTGTACTTGTATATGTGTTTTTGTTTGACAGTTTGTGTGGTGTGTGCATGAGCAATGGTTGGGGAGGTTGGAGGGGCTGGACATCAAGTGCCTTGGCCTGCTGAGCCATCTCATTGGCCTCTGATGTTTCAAATTTTAAAATAACTTCTGTCTTTGGGAAGTATACCTTAGGAAACCAATTAATTCCTCAAAACTCCTTTAATCATATATATTCAAGCAATTTATGTTATTTTTAATTTTATTGAAATAAATTCTATAGTATTGTCTGAGTGGTATCATTTTCAGGGCTCTTGCACAGAAAAATTGAATATTTGCTATGAAAAGTTTTTCTTTCTATATTAAATATCAATAACTAGAAAATATTAAGAATGTTTTCAAACTTTTAAGGCAGAATATGGACTACTGATATGTAAAACTAAGTAATTATTAAATAAACAAAGCAAATATACATCCCATAAAAATAACACTTAGAGTAATCTAAGAATGATAAATATGTGTCCCCATAAGAAGTTAATATAAAAATTGACCAACCTCAAGTAACATATTATATGTATTATATATAGTAATATATATTATATATAGTAAAAATATGTTATTTATAGTATATAAACTATATGTCTAAAGATAGATGCATGTCTATATAGATACTACATAGTTGTGTATTGCATACAGTATAACAGTGTCTAAGTACCTAATTATTTTATATCTAAGCATTTAAGTATTTATAAATATCTACACTTTATTTTTATGAAAGAATATGTGCAATTAAATCAGAAGCAATGATTCTCCCATCCTTTTAGACAAATTCCTTTCAAGAAACCTTTCCATCACTTCAACTCTTTCTTCTGGAAGATGATACTCTTCTATGGCCAGGGCTCCACCCATCATTTGCTTACTGACTCTCTTTCACCATGGTAGAAGAACATTTCACCTCCTGTTTGACAGACCTCAGACTCCCCTCCTCCTGTATTATAGATGTGTTTTCCTTCTTTCAGTTCCCTTCTCCCCAGTCCTCTGACTCTGTAGCTCAAGCATTTGCTTGTTATTTCACATATCCTCAAGTACAGGCAACTTCAGATATTTCATCTCAGCAAATGAGGGAGCAATGTCTTATACCCTGTTCCTTTTTATAATTATAAACATTTTTCATTAAAAAATCAGAGTCTCTGGAATTCTATGGTGGTATTTTATTTGTGCTATAACAAATAAAGCTTGGCTGGAGATCAGAAGAAAAAGCCAACCACTATATTAAACATAGAGGTCAGGCAGTGGCAGCACATGCCTTTAATCCTAGCAATCAGGAGGCAGAGATCCATTCTGATCTCTGTGAGTTCAAGGCTACAGCACTAGTTAATCCCAGCACTAGTTAACCATAGAGGTCTGGAGGTCTGTACAGACAAACATGAAGTGATAGAGCTGGGCAGAAAGAGGAAGTGATGTAGCTGGGCAGAGAGAGGAAGTAAGATGGCAGGGCACAGAAAGGTATATAGGCATGAGTATACAGGAAGTAGCTCTCTCTTGGGCTGAGGATTTCCTAGCAGTAAGAACTTGTGGCTGGCTTGTTCTATTCCTCTGATCTTTCAGCTTTCACTCCAAAATCTGGCTCCAGGTTTTTTATTAATAAGACCATTTAGCAATTCATGTTACAGAATTCCATTCCTTTTTCTGTTACTTTTCCTTTTCCTGAAGCTACTAATTACTCCTTTTAGTTATTTATAACAAATATACCATCCATTTATTTTACTAACCTCTCTGTCCAGTCACTATTTTTTTTTTGAAGTCTGTAATCCAGCACTTTATTCTGCTTTGATCTCAATGAACACTGCTTCCTGTACTTCTCTCTTTGCCTGGACTTCTGGCTCCTCCCCCAGGGGGCGTGGTCTCAGGGGCACTGCTGTCTTTGCTTTGGGATTGACTGCCATAGAGGGTCCCAGATCTGCTCAGACTCTCGTAAGAAAGCATGACTGCTAAGTGTGTCAATCAAATTCCCTGACAGTCACATTAAAAAGAAACAAATGAAATTAATCTTAATAATATATTTATATATTTGTCAATCCAATTTACTTACAGTAAGAGCAGTTCAACTTATAATAAATATTTTTAAATTTTTCAAAAGATAACTTCCTTTTTAAAAAATTTTTATTAAGAAATTTTCAGCCGGGCGGTAGTGGCGCACGCCTTTAATCCCAGCACTCGGGAGGCAGAGCCAGGCGGATCTCTGTGAGTTCGAGGCCAGCCTGGTCTCCAAAGCGAGTTCCAGGAAAGGCGCAAAGCTACACAGAGAAACCCTGTCTCGAAAAACCAAAAAAAAAAAAAAAAAAAAAAAAAAAAAAAAAAAGAAATTTTCTATTCATTTTATATACGAACCACAGATGCCCCCCTCCTCCCTCTTCCTGACCCCCAGCCTTGCCCCCAACCGACCCCCCATTCCCACCTCCTCCAAGTCAAGGTCTCCTTTGGAGAGGCAGTAGAGCCTGGTACATTCAGTTACCAAGCTGAGCTCCAGAAGTCCAATTGATGAGAGAGAGGAGTGACTCTATAAGCAAAGGACATCAAGATCATGATGGGAAAAAGTACAGAGAGGGCCAGCCACACTAGTGGAAACCCATGAACTGTGGACCAATAGCTGTGGAGCCCCCATGGTACTGGACTAGGCCCCTGGATAGGTGAGACAGTTGTTTAGCTTGAACTGTTTAGGGGGCCTGCCTCAACTGATAACTTCCTTTTAATGCTTGATATTTTAAATCTAATATATAGTTTGCATTTCACAGAATATCCTGGTATAGACTAGCCACATGGGCCTGGACAGCCTTACCGGATCTCCTACATGTATGGTCT
This sequence comes from Peromyscus californicus insignis, assembly GCF_007827085.1. Lineage (NCBI taxonomy): Eukaryota > Metazoa > Chordata > Mammalia > Rodentia > Cricetidae > Peromyscus > Peromyscus californicus. Next base: position 57,618,252 of record NW_026294525.1, read on the forward strand.
TGGACACATACACAAAGGTGTTTACAGTGGTGCTATTCAAAACAGTTAAACAATGCAAAAATTCAAAGTACCCTTGGCAGCAGAACAAATAAATAAATTGTCATGAGCAGTTATATTATTATGTGGCATTGAAACTACAACTTCATACAGTGCTGGGAGAATTCAGAAATTGAAATAGGACTAAAGGTTATGAATTGTACAATTACACTTACGACAGAATAAAATCTTCAAAGATATGCAAAAGCTAAGCAATATGTCTGTTGAAATTAATACACACATGCAACAAATTTTACAAAACACCTAAGCATGTGATAAAACCATTGCTGTGACTTGAGAGTACAAGGGATTCAGGACCCAGAGGTGATGGAAGCATCAGAGGGAGTTATAATAATACTGTAATAATACACTGGTTCTGCAGTTGATGGTGTAGTTGTGTTGTTGTTTATTGTAGAATTATTATTCATACATGTTCACTTATCTTAGCTAACTCTCCTCCCAGAAAAATCAAGCCCAAGACTGGCGGAAATGCAGGTGTTGTCTTGGAAAGGGAGTCCATGCCACGGGATAGATGGTTTGGGGACAGAGAAGTATAGATAAAGGAGAAAGCTACAGTTATTAACTACATCTGGAGAACACCTGGAGCTCAAGTGGTCCAGGACCTTCAGTAGAACCAAACAAAACATACCTCAGAATGTTGGACTGAAGGTAAAAGAGGTGAAACGTCACTAGTTCCCACTCTCTAGCCAGTGTTTTCCGTGAGTCATCAACCCTCTCCACATCCAGGCTCAGCAGGATGACACAGGATTGGCGCCATTGGCCTCACAGAGGGCAGTTTCTGAGGAACTTCATTGCCAAGGTGAGAGATCAGCAGCTGAGGCAAGATGGCTGCAGTGTGGCTGATTGGAGGGAAAGACCTGTTCTAAGGGTGGTGATGTATAAGACCATACCATGCAAAATACAGAAAGCATGTTATCTATGTCCATATTCTAAACACATTTGAAAAGATTATAAAGGAAAAGTTGCCTATAGGTGGCTCTCCATATCTGCATGCTCTGCCTTTACAGATTCAACCAACAATGGATATAAGATAAAAAAAAAGTTGAACTGGGTCAGTCCTGAACACTGTCGACTATTTTTATGTAGTAGACACTCTCCTGTCCTTTATAGTAAGGTTGAAATATTGCCTACAGATGTTCTCAGAACTTAACAGCTCTTAGAGCTATCATCTGAGGACCCAAACTGCCAGCTGCTGAAGCCCTGTTCAAGGTTTCACACTTCACTCTGCTGGGGTCTTCTGCTTGCTTATTGATTTATTACAATGGTTTTTTTCTACCACCCTACCTCATGTGCATGCCCACCCTGCCTGCTCATGCGCTTGATCTAGAGTCTTCAGCTGCATTTCTGTAGGGTATTTATCAACACTTGGCATTAAATCATGCAATTTCTTTGTGCCGTCTGTTTCTCCTACTAAAGGTAGAAGTTTTGGGAGAGGAAAATGGCGTCTGCTTGGCTCCCACTTTCATTCTAAGAACCTAAAGTCAAACTAATACTCAATGGACATTTTTAGTGCCCTCTGCTTCTCTACTTTACACTATTTAAAAATAATGGCCCTGCTACTTCTTTTTAAATTTCAGAGCTATATAGATTGAAGGCCTACACTTATTTAATTTACTTTTTTCAACATTGTATCTGAATTTCATTTGCCAGAATCTGTCAAATGCTAACAAAATATCACTTGCATTACTTTTCAAGATTTTACAAAACATGGCCCCTTCATAAACAGCTATGACTTTTACAAAATCTAAGCTGACATTTAAATTTTAATGAAACATCAATTTGAACCAAATCACACGACTTCAAGCCTGAGTCTTCACAGGGATGAGTTCAAGTGTTCATCAATCAGTACTTTCTTGGATGACACATCGCTTCCCTGGGCAGGGTATTTAGGTGTGAATAGTCACAGCTGGGTGTCATGGGATTGAAGACATGCAGTTTATCTTTGTGAATCTAAATTGTGTGCTGGAGATACCAGCTTCACAGTTTAAACCAGTTTAATACGATGCTAGAATCTGTTTCTACTACTCAATTTAGCCTTAGTTGTTGTTAGATAGTTTAGTTTCCATTAAGCAGTTTGGCTACTATTTAGAGATTTTATTTGCTTGTTTGCTGATGAACAGTACATTCCAAATCATCTGAAAACACTGTCTTAAAAGGAAAATGTGTCACATAGCATATAAATATAGTTTCACGCATGGGTCCAGGAGATGCACAGAGCTGACTAGGGTGCATGTTTGCAGGGGAAGCGATAGATCAAAAAGGAGAACATTTACACTAGTTTACTTGCACTCTTGACAATAAAAAGCGTAGACTTGGTACCAGGGCACTGATCCGGGGTCCCTTAGGCTGATTCAACGTCTAAGGGTTCCATTGTGACCTTTGTTACAAAGCACGGGTGTCTATGGGGGAAAAAGGACCCTCGCATTCAGGACTGTCAAAACTCTGACTAAGAGGTAAGATTCATACCCCATTCTCAAGTGGAGGTTCAGATATATATGACCTAATTGGAATCTGGGGACAGAGGCCACTAAAGACCCAACAGCAGCAACTGCCAATCACTAAACAAAAACTGAATAAAAATTTAGTGTGTGTGTGTGTGTGTGTGTGTGTGTGTGTGTGTGGTGTGATAGTTTGATTGTGTTCTGACAAATAAAGTTTTCTTGGAGTCAATGGATGAGATAAGGCTTCGTGTGTGTGTGTGTGTGTGTGTGTGTGTGTGTGTGTGTAAGAGTTTGTTTAAAAATATCCTCTTTGGAAAACATATTGAAACTTATGCAGGGGTGTTTTATCTATAAACTAGACAAATTTCATCACTATTCAACCTCAAGCTGAAAATGAAAATAAATACAAAGAAAAAAAGGAACACTAAAGTATTTTGGTTCTTTGAAGAAATATTTTCTCTTTAGAAGTATTACAAAGGAGTCTATACATGCTCACATTCTTTTGTATATACAAAAGAAAAATTCTGTAACAAATATAGAATATAATTTCAACATATAAATGATGAAATCCTGAAACATAATTGAAAGTTAAAAATGTCCCTACTCCTATTTACTCACTATATATTTTTAATTTTTTTCTTTTGGAGTTGATCTGTTTTAAGATCTGAGGACTCAGTGACTCAATTCAAGAAAGTACACCAAAGAGTATTTAAAATGACATCGGTTAAAATGACTTGCCAATAGAGGCAAGACTCGTCTTCATACAAACAGAGGGGAAAATATATAGTCTTTCTAATGGTTAAATACATTACTTTTTCAGCGTTTATAAGATATGACTTCAGAATGACTATTAAAAAATTCCATTTTATGCATTTTAGGCTGCCTTGTAGAGCAGAGCTGTGAGCTCAAGTACTCATTTCCTCCACTGTTTCATGCCAAGTTCTTTGGCTGCGCCATCCTCAAGCATCAATTTAGAAAACATGTCTGTCAGCAGCTCATTATCCCATCAGTTTAAGCTACTACATCATAAACTTGCTGTGAAGATTGCATTGACTATAGCAAATATATGCTAGATTCTTTTCAACATATTCAACACGAGCTTCCTCAAAGCCAAGGTTCTCTAGCATTCCTAATATAAGGCAGAGCATGCCTGTATTATTGTTCAAATGTTCCCTATCAGTGTTTTAGGAAGTATGCCTTGCTTTTAAAAAATATCTCCACTGTGTGAACTAGTGTTTTTTGTTTGTTTGTTTTCATCACTAACAAATATCCGAAGAAAGGACTTTAAAGAGGACTATGTACTGGGTGCAGAGCTTGTGAGGTTTTAGTCCATACTGTCTGGGTCCACTGCTGCTGCAACATAATGAATGAAAAGCATGCTGGGTGGAGGAGCAGAGTTACCTACCTCATGGTGATCAGGAGGAAGAGTGAGATGGAAAGAGAGCAGGGCCAAGGGACCCTGCAAAGGCAATGATCCAGGAACCTGCTTCTCTTCCTGATTCCACTTCCACCACCTCCAAACACCACATCAAATTTGGAATCCATCAATGGATTTCTTTCTTAGCGAAGTCAGAGCACTCACAATCTACCATGATCACCCCCCTCCCCAGTGATTGGTTCCCCCATCTGAAGAACAAATTTTCAACGAGTGAACAATTTGGGGCACACTCCATACCCATATCACAGCAGCTACAATGTAAGAAAGTGCAATTAGCATAGCCCCAAGTTTGGGCACTCCCTACAAAATGACCCATGATAAAGTTATATAAATAATAATAGTTTGAAAATGCATATTTTCAATATGATGACAAGGTTTTATTTTTTTATTGGCTAACTTAAGAGTTTTCAAATCAATGACAGAAAGTTCCTATATGAGGAGGTATCAGAATACTGCCAAGGTAATTATACAGTAACCAAAGGTAACATCTAATGCAGCCTTTATTAATCACTTTTTCCATCAGTCTTCAACATATTTGCTACCACTTTACCTTCTCTGACTTCCCAAAATTGAAACTGCAAAATTTATATTGACCATGGATATTTGTTTAGCATAATAATCAATAGTATAATAAACCACATTAATAATATGGAGTGCTATGTCTATGTGTAAAGACTATCTTTTACTGAAGTCCCTGAGAAGGTTAATTCTGAAGATGTATTAACAAGGACAACTGTGTGGAGAATTCTAGTGCTGTGCGTGCTCTGCGATATCCAGGAGAGAAGGCAACCATGTGCAACTCTAAGTCAACAGGAGTCTATTGAGACTGTATTTCTGCCTCAGAAGAGAGGCATCCTCTCAGCTTGTGTCCGTTCTCACTTATTACAGTATTTTGAACAAACATTTAAACAACTCTAAGCTCCAGATTCTTCACATATGAACTGTGTGTTTGGGGAAAAACTTAGAATTAAAGCCCGATTAACAATTCCAAATTGATTCTACACTAAACCAGACTCTATAAACCCAAACACAAGTTCTGTAACTAAAGACACAATCATTAAAATCATTTTACATAATTGTTTTACATTGCTGTATTATTCTTCTGTGGTAATTTTACATGTAAAAACCTTAGCAAACACTCATTCTTTTGATTTGTATATCTATATATATGTATGCTAAATTCTGTGTTTTCAAGGAGTTGGGAGTATAGTTCCATTGTTGACATGCTGGTTTGACATGTATGAGGCCTGGGTGTGATCATAGCGCTACAGAAACTTGGCATGATGGCATACATCTGCAATCATGGCACTTGTGAATTTGAGGCTGGGTGATGGTAAGTTCCAGGTCATAGCAGCTGCATAACAAATCCAGTTGCAGTCTGTGATAAAGTAGACCTTGTCTTGCGGGGGGTGGGGGGGGTGGGAATCAAGGAACAAACAGCCACTGTCATGATCCACAGAGTTCTGATATCTTTATAAACAAGTCTTCAGGTATGGAAATAAGATTGCATTGCATTTGTGAAAATTCCTTGAAGTCTCAGCAGATGTTTCAACAGATAGGTATTTTTTTCCATTTGCATGTCACAAATCCTTGTGTCCTACCCAACATCATCTCTAGTGTCTACTGGAGAACTGTATGACTGTCAACACAAGGAAAACACTAATTAAAGTAACTTCTATTCATCACTGACATCAAATGTTGAAGCAGTTGCTTTGCACATGTCATTTTGTTTAGTGACGCCACCTTACCTTTGGAAAGTTTTATTATCACCTAATTCGGGAAGCCTGGATGGGTAGGGGAGTGGTGTGGATGGTTGTATGTGCCAATGCCCATGGGTGCAATGGTCAAAGGCATCTTCCTCTATAGATGCCCACCTTATTCTCGAGAGAGACAGTGCCTGGAATTGAATCTGAAACTAACTGTTCCATCTAGGCTTCCTTCCCAGTGAGCTTCAGGGATCTCCCTGTCTCCATGCACAACTGGACAAAACAAGCAATCAGAAAGAGTGCAAGGCCTTCCCCAACTATTCTGTAGATGCTGAGAATTTAAGCTCAGGTTTTCCTCTTTGCACAGAATATGCTCTTTCCCACTAAACCCTCTCTCCAGTCCTAATCACTTTTTTTAATTGTGACATATTTACGGTATATTACAGTTTTTAGATTTAAAAATTATTCAGCAGTTCAAGTAACAATTGAACAAATATTCCCATTAACCTAATTGATCTAATTAAAACAACTCAAAGTTCAGGTAATAAAAGGTAGTGTGACAGTATTTAAGCCCACCTGGTCCTGGGCTTTCTTTGCACCATGATGGCAATTAAGGACAAAAGCTCCAAGTAATAAGACATAATCCAATCGTGTATCTATTTTTCTTTTATTGTAAATAGATTTCTTTCTTCAAGTAACACAAACTGATTATGAATTCTCCTCCCTCTATTCCTGCCAGCTCCTCCCCCTCCCTTCCCATCCAGATCCACCCCCTTTCCATCTCTCATTAGAAAACAAAGAGGCTTGTACTATGGGATAATAATGAAATACATTAAAATATAATAAAATAAAGTATAATAGTATAAATCCAAAACTAGCACTTTGGAATTGAACAAAACAAACAAACAGAAGAGCCCAAGAGAAGGCACAAAAAACAGAGACCACTCCTTTGCATACTCAGAAATCCTATAAAAGCACTAAAGTGGAAGCCATAGTATATACACAAAGGACCTGTATGGTAAAAAGAGAAAAGAAAAATATCTAAATAAAATAAAATTATTATAAAAATTAAAAATGATAATTTTTACAAAGGAAGAGCCCTGACAGAACAATTTGAGACAAGGAGCCTCCAAAGATGATTCTGTTGGCCATGTACTGCTGGGCTTGAGGCTTGCCCTTGACAGTAGTTTCCCCAGTGAGACTCCATTAGAGGAGACCAAATTTTCATTTGAAGTAGCTCTTAGCTGCAGATAGTTTCTAGGTTGAGATGGGGCATATGTCCACTTCTTTCAACTGTAAGAACCCAACTGATGCAGACCTGTGCAGGCCATGCGTATGCTGCCTCAGTCTCTGTGAGTTCATGTTTCCATGACATTGATTTAGAGAGCCTTGTTTCCTGGTATCCTTCATGCCCTCTGGTTCTTACGCTCTTTTGGCCTCTTCTTCAGGGTTCTCTGAGCCATAAGTGGAGAGATTTAATGGACACATCTCATTTAGGACTAAATGTTGCAAGATTTTTCACTCTGCATAGTCTGGCTGTGGGCTCTGGATTTGTTCCATATGCTGGAGGATGGAAGCTTCTTTGATGCTGCCTGATCAAGGCACTGAGCTAAGAGTGTGGCAAAATGTCATTAGGAGATTTTTCTTATTACTATGGTTTTTGTTTGTTTGTTTGTTCTTTAGAAAAGTAGTATTTGATTTTATTCTTGGTCCCTGGGCAGTCTAGACTCAGATTCTTGGTCACCCAAGCAGTTTCTGCTTTGGCTTCCATTTCATGAAGTAGGTCTTCAGTAACATCAAATATTGGTTATTTATTTCCCCATATTTTGTGCCATCATTGATCAGCATATCTTGCAGGCAAAACAGCATTGTTAATCAATAGGTTTGACTCTGAGTTGGTGTTTCTTTTTTCCTTCGGAGTAGCAAGCAGAGTACCTTCTGCACCAATATACTGCTAGCATGCAAGGTAAAGGCTCTGTATAGACATCAGTTTGATTTCTCCATACCCAATGACTTGTATGGATGCTGTCTTCAGCAATGGAACCTTGCCATCAGTTTGTGGAGAGCAACCTATAGTCTTGGCAACAACCTGAGTTCTTTGGTGATTTCCATGGAACCCATTTGCCTAACAACTATATTAGTTGTTACCCAATCCCAGTACTAGATATTTTATCTGGTGATGAGGGATGTCCATTTGGAGCTCTGTATCCCCTATTATCTGACGATTTCATTTAGATTGCCTTCATATATTTATACATTTTAAGAAGCTTCTATTATACTGAGTTTCCATACTATGTCTCAAATGGTCCTCAATTTAAACTGTCTCTCCCCACATTCCATACTTTATCCCCTCTTCCTCTCCTTAATCCCTCCCGTTCTGGCTTGCTGTAAACTGTCTTTATTATGTTGATGTATGTCACTTGTATCCCTGATCTCTTCAGGACTTTTATCAGGGAGTGCTGATGAGAGGAGCATGTGATTTTTGTCTTTCAGTTTGTTTATATGGTAGATTACATGTATCTGTTTATATTGTTGACCCATCTCTGCCATCTGTGGAATTAAGTCTACTTTATCATGGTGAATGATCTTTTTGATGTGTTCTTGTATTAGTTTTGCAAGTATTTTATTAAGAAATTTTTTACCTATGTTCATAAAGGATTTCTCTGTAATTTTTTTGTTAGGTTATTATATGGTTTGGGTATCAGGGTAACTGTGGCCTCTGAAAACAAATTGGGCAATATTCCTTCTGGTTTTTTTTCTTGTGAAATGATTTAAAGAGGGTTGGCATTAACTCTTCTTTGAAAGTCTAGCTTCAATAGCCTGGGGCTATTTTTGCTTGGTAGACTTTTAATGATTGCTTCTATTTCACTACAGTATAGGTCTATTTAAATTGCTTATCTAATCTTGATTTAGCTTTGATAAGTAATATGATTAATGCTTAATAAGTTTCTTAGTGAAAATTAACTATTTCTTTTAAATTTTTCCAATTTAGTGGAATATAGTTTTTAAAAATATGTCCTAATGGTTCTCTGGCTTTCCTTGGTATCTGTTGTTACGTGCTTCTTTTCATGTCTAATTTTGTTAATTTCAATATTGTCTCTCCCTCTTGTAGTGAATTTGGATAAGGTTTTGTCAATCTTATTGGTTTTCTCGAAGAAGAAACTCTCTGTTTCATTGATCCTTTGCATTGTTCCTATTTTATTGATTTCAGCCCTGATTTGATTATTTGCTGCCATCTACTCCTTTGAGAGTGTTACTCCTTTTCTTCCCAAGACTTCAGATGTGCTATAAGTTACTAGAAATTTCCATTTTTCCCTATTTTTTTTAACTTTTATTGATTCTTTGCAGTTTTCACATCATGCATCCTGTTGTGCCCAGGTCACAAGACCCCCAAGCAAGACCACCACAGAGCCAATATCCGATGCAAGCACACAGAAGTTTTTTAATAACAAAACAGTCAAGCCGGAGGCTTGGTCCACGTGTCCAACATCCAACACAGCAGGTGGAGGAGAACAGCCCCAAGCACTCACTTTAAGGGGTTTTTATAGGAAAGGTTTACATGCAGCTTGAGATTGGATGAAGGGGCTAGGGGTGAGGTAGTTTTTTTGAAGTTACTGGCTGAACTATAAGCATGAGGTTACTAATGGCTAACAGGATTCAGGGTATCTACACAGACATAAATTTTTTACCCCCTATATAAAAAAATTTTGCTGAATCCAGGATATATACATTTGGATTTATTGTTCCAGTCCTATTTTCCCATAAGTTCAATTTCTGGCCAGTTGAGTCCATTACTCCCCATATCCTGTTTTACCAAGTCCAGAATACATAGATTTATTGTTCCAGCCTTATCTTCCCATTAGTTCAACTTCTGGTCAGTTCTAAAACTGCTGGTCAGCAAATACCTTTAGAGGAGTGGGGGGAGAGTGTCTCTCAAGATGGCTGCTGATTTTTCCTTTTCACATCCCAATCCCACCCATCTCCAATCCTTCCCATCTACCCTCCACCACTGCAACCTCCCCCACAAGCAAAACAAAATTTAAAATAAAAACCAGGGACTAAACCAACCAATCAAACAAATCAGAACAAGAAAGAAAAAAAAAGGAGTCTCCTTGTGGAAGCAGTGGTGGCCTGGTGAGTATGAACTTGTCTCTTAAAAATCCTTCATTGTGCCCTACAGTTTGGGGCATGTTGTGTATTTATTTTTATTGAATTCTAGAAAGTCTCTAATTTCCTTTTAATTTCTGTCTTGACCTATTTTTCTTCTGTAGTGAGTTGTTCAGGTTCTATGAACAACAGGTTCCATGAGTTTGTAAAACTTCTGTTCTTTCTGTTGTTATTGACAACCAACCTTATTCTGGGGTTGTCAGATAGGGTTTTTTCTTGTCTCTGTTGAGACGTGCTTTGTGTCCAAGTTTGTGTTCACTTTTAGAGAAAATTCCATGAGGTGCTAAGAAGAAGGTATATTCTTTTGTGTTTGGGTGAGATATTCTGTAAATATGTTAGGTCCATTGGGTTTATAGCTAATGGTCGGGCTAGCATTTCTCTGCTCAGCTTTCGTCTGGATGATCTGTCTGTTGGTGTAAGGGGGATATTGAAGCCTCCCACTATCAATTAGTACGTGTAGGTCAATACGTGAGGTAAGCTGTAGTAGCATTTCTTTTATCAGCTTGGGTGCCCTTGTGTTTGGTGCACAGATGTTAAGAACAGCAAAATTCTCTTGGTGGATTTTTCCCTAGATGAAGGATTTTTCTTTCCCATTCTCTTCTGATTAATTCTGGTTTAAAGCCTATTTTGTCAGATACCAAAATGGCTACCCCAACTTGTTTCTTAGGCCCATTTGCTTGAAATATCTTTTTTTCCATATTTTTACCCAGAGATGATGGCTATCCTTGCTATTGAAGTGTGTTTCTTGGATGCAGAAGAGGGATGGATCCTATTTTTGTATCCATTCTGTTAGTCTCTGTCTTTTTATTGGGAATTCAAGGCCATTGAAATTGAGAGATATCAGTGTACCCCATTTGTTGATCCCTGTTATTTTGTTGTTATAGGGGTGGTGATAATGATGATGGTAGTGGTGGTGATGATGGTGGTGTGTGTGTGTCTCTGTGTGTGTCTGTGTCTCTCTGTGTATGTATGTATATTCCCCTCTTTTTATTTGCTACCCTGGGTTGATTTATTTCTTGTGTTTTCTTGGATGTTTCTTTAGGTTGCTGTTTTCCTCTTAGTGCCTTATAAGGCTGGATTTGTGGATAGATATTGGTAAATTTTGGTTTTATCATGAAATATCTTATTTTCTCTATTGTGATTGAAAGTTTTGCTAGGTATACTATTCTGGTCTGGCATTTATGATCTCTTAGAGTCTTCAGCACATCTGTCCAGGTCCTTTGTTTTTTAGCATCTCCATTGAGAAGTCTAACAATTCTAATGGATCTGCCTTTATAAGTTACTTGGTCTTTTTACCTTGCTGCTTTTTCCCCCTTTTTTCTTTTTACTTCTTTTTGGTTTTTCAAGACAGGGTTTCTCTGTGTAGCTTTGGAGCCTGTCCTGGAAAGCACTATGTAGACCAGGCTGGGGTTGAACTCACAAAGATCTGCCTGCCGCTACCTCCCAAGTGCTGGGATCAAAGACATGTGCCACTGGGTTAACTTTCTGCTTTTAATATTTTTCCTTTGTTTAGTTTAGTTAATGTTTTGATTATTATATGCTGAGGGGAATTTGTTTTCTAGTCTAATTTTTTTGGTGTTCTGTATGCTTCTTGTACCTTGATAGGCATCTCCTTCTCTTCTTTAGGTTAGGAAAAAATTTTTCCTATGATATTGTTGAAAATATTTTCTATACCTTTGATCTGGGTTTCTTCTCCTTTCTTCATTCCTATTCTTCTCAGAATTTTTTTCCATAGTGTCCTATGTATCCTGATGTTTTATGCCAGAATTTTTTTTTTAGAGTTAACATTTTTTTTACTGCAATATTCATCTCCTTCATAGTGTCTTCCATGCCTAAGATTCTTTCTTCCATCTCTTGTGTTCTTGCCTTTGAGATTCCTGTTTGAGTTCCTAAATTTGTCATTTCCAGATTCCCCTTAGTGGGCTTTCTTTTTTGATTGATCTATTTCTGCTTTTAGGTCTTGAACTCGTTAATTCATTTTGTTCCACTGTTTGTGATTTTAGAGATTTCTTTAAGGGGTTTGTTCACTTCCACCTTAAAGTCTTTTTTTTTTTTTTTTTGTATTCATAAAGACGGTTTTTAAGGTTTTTGTCTTGTGTTTCAGCAGTTTTCCAATTCTCAGGGCCTACTCTGCTAGGGTTGCCAGGCTCTAGTGAAGACATTTTCTGTCTTCTCTGTTATTGGTTGTGTTTTTAGGCTGGTGTCTAAGCATCTGGGCATAGGGAAGATTGCAGTTCTAGGTGCTGGTATCTGGTCTTGTCTTTGTGTGGGGGTGGGTGGGTTGTTCCTTGGTTTCTGCTGTCCTCTCTGGTTCTTAGGAGGGTGTATTGGCTGTGTATTGCCTGGAAGGGAATTCTTCTGTAACAAATGTGGCCACTGTGGGGTCTCGGGAAAATGTGTTTATAGGTATTGGGAGCTAACACTTAGGATTGAGGATGGGCTAGGAGTAAGGGGCTTTGGGAGTCCACAGGAAAGCAGGACATTCCACCAGGATTTTCTTAATGCCCTGGAATGGGGGAAAATTGAGGAGAGGCCATAAGAAGTACTCTACTACAGAGTTAGGGGTGAGACTGGGGAATTAGATATTGAGGAAAAGGTGGGAGAGTGAAGATTTGAAGCTGGCCTACCTGCTTTGCTAACCTATTTGCTTCTCCATCAAGCTTGGCTGCTGTATTCCCAATGAAAGCCTGATGAATTTGGGGGCTGGCAAAACAGGATGAGCAGAGAGGAAGGTTGGAGAAGTTTTGTGTGATCCTTTGGAGATGGGAGCAGAGAGGAGGGGAGATCTACCCCAGGAGATGTGCTGCAGAGCTGAAGATAAGACTAGGGGATTAGATATGGAGTAGCAGAGGTAAAGGTCTCCAGTTAGCCTACTTGCTTCCCTGGTCTGAGTCCTAATCACTTATCCTTAAAAATGAGAAAATGAGATTCAGAGAACAAAGTATTTTCACAATTCACTCAAATTGTGGCACTGGTTTTGCTGTCCAAGCAGTGATTATAGCAATGCTCAGTGGTTACATGAGCTTTAAAAATCCTATGTTGGATGATTCAGTGTGTGAAGGCATTTGAAGTAAGCCTCACTACCCCTGTTTGGTTCCAGAGCCCACATGGTAGGAGAGAACAACTCCCACAAGTTATTTTTTTTAACCTCTACACAGGCTATGGTACTAATGAACCAATACACATGGATGAATTCACAGATATGCATTAAACAGAAAATAAATATATTAAAATTTTTTCATGTGAAGTTTCAAATTACTGATATTCCATATTTTTTTTAAATATATACCCTTATGGATGTACAGTCACACCATTTTCGAGCTGTCAAAATTATATATAATGTTGTTATCAAATTGGTGTGGGATGTTCTGTATGTTAAATGTATTGCTCTGATTGGTTAACAAATAAAACACTGATTGGCCAGTAGCCAGGCAGGAAGTATAGATGGGACAAGGAGAGAGAAGAATTCTGGGAAGTGGAAGGCTGAGGCAGAGAGATGCTGCCAGCTGCCACCATGACAAACGAGATGTAAAGTACTGGTAAGCCACAAGCCATGTGGCAAAGTATAGATGAATAGAAATGGGTTAATTTAAGATAGAAGAACTAGATAACAAGAAGACTGCCATGACCATACAGCTTGTAAGCAATTTAAGTCTCTGTGTGTTTACTTGGTTGGGTCTGAGCGGCTGTGGGACTGGCAGGTGAGAGAGATTTGTCCTGACCGTGGGCCAGGCAGGAAAACTCTAGCTACAAATGACACCCAACGGATTGGGAAGAGCTTCCACCTAAAACCTGAGAAAAAAAGATTCTAAAATGGAGCTAAAAACAGCTTCCTAGTTGTCTCTTTCAAGTTAGTGGCAGCCTGCTGGTTTGAGCTACTATGGTGGGTTCCTGGCGTGTGCGTTTGACCTGCAGTATGGCGGGAATGAGGAGTCTACAAGTGGCACATTATGATGCTGTGTGGTGGATTTAGCCTTTGCTAATAACAATAATTAAAAAAAAAGTTTCTGGGCTACACACTGCTTTGATAGAATTGCTTCTGATAGTTGATGGAACACATGGCTCCAGACCCAGAGCTGGTGGTAAACTGTACCACCGCCATGTTGGGAAGCTGAGGTGGGCAGAGTCAGCAACCACAGCACCGTTTCAGTCTTAGAATGCTGCAGTATAAAGCAATAGGTTCACAATAAGACAGATTCAGTTGAAATAGTTTACAATGTGTATAAAACTGTACGTAGGCTTGAAAAAAAAGTATATATATATATACAGTTATATAAACAAATAGATAGTTTTAAAAAATAAAGTCTTTAAAGAGACAGTAAAATTAATATAAAAATAGCCATGTAAAGATGGATATTACACAGAGAATCTGGATTGTGTTGTCTTTTGGGATTCTTAACTGCAGAAAAACATTTGACTGTAAAAGCTGTTGAGTTAAGCATATATATATATATATTTTAAAGATACGGTGACTTCAAAATTTGGATCTAAGGATATGTTGCTTTGGAAAGGAGGCTCTGCTTTTGTTTCCACAGGAAGCCAGAGGCTATGGATTTGTTCCAGATTAAGATACATCAGATTTGACCAGCCAAGACCCCCTGAAAGGTCTCCAATGACACCATGGCCCAGATGATCCAACATCCAGAATGGTTTCAAGGCAACTGGCTCAGATGATACACCCTCATGGATTACTCCATAATCCTAAAATTTTCTTTGTGTCCCCATAAGATACAGTGCCCCCCTCCAGCAGGAAGTAGTAAGAGAAGCTATGCCCAAATTCCCAATTATACCAAGCTTGTATTGGAGATGGAATTGGCTCACTCCTTCTCTAAACCCAGGCATATTACTAAAAGAAAAGGTTAAGAGATTCTTGTGTCCCAAATCAGAAGAGTCGTCTGGTGTGGGACAGAAAAGAACCAATATTTTTATTTAAAACAGGTTGGTTATAAATGCAATCTCTTTCTAAATAAAAAAAGGGGGGATATGATATAGACATGATAGGATGAAAGGGTAGATTATTAAATCTACTTTTAAAGAACAACTTGTTTAAAAATGTTTTACATTGCTATGGATTTTAGTTTATTGATACAAATTTAAAGTTAATTTTGTTATACTGTATGTGTATTTTTACTCTTGTTCAAGGTATTATGTTTATACAGCTCATTTAAATTGTAATGGAACAATTAGTCTTCTATGATAGTTAAACTTATAGTCATGTTAAGTTTTCTAGGTATACATAGATATAATTCAATTAGGTAGGTAATCTTCAAATACTTCAAAGACCTACAGAATATGGCATTTAAAATATTTTTTTTTAAATTTAGACTTTCTGGACAGTGAGACGTGTCTGCTCCTGGCAGCACCAATTTACTTCGGAGAGGAGGATAGGCATCGAAGACACTCTATATGGAGTTTATCTTCTTCTTGGCAAAAATAGCCATTTGGCCCCCGGCAAGATGGCGGAGTACGACTTGACGACTCGCATCGCGCACTTTCTGGATCGGCATCTGGTCTTCCCGCTCCTTGAGTTTCTCTCCGTGAAAGAGATATATAATGAAAAAGAATTATTACAAGGGAAATTGGATCTTCTTAGTGATACCAACATGGTAGACTTTGCTATGGATGTCTACAAAAATCTTTATTCTGATGATATCCCGCATGCTTTGAGAGAGAAAAGAACCACAGTTGTTGCACAGCTGAAACAGCTCCAGGCAGAAACAGAACCAATTGTGAAGATGTTTGAAGATCCAGAAACTACAAGGCAGATGCAGTCAACCAGGGATGGTCGGATGTTATTTGACTACTTAGCAGACAAGCATGGGTTTAGGCAGGAGTATTTAGATACACTCTACAGATACGCAAAATTCCAATATGAGTGTGGAAATTACTCAGGAGCGGCAGAATATCTTTACTTCTTTAGAGTTTTGGTTCCAGCAACAGATAGAAATGCATTAAGTTCACTCTGGGGAAAACTGGCCTCTGAAATCTTAATGCAGAATTGGGATGCAGCCATGGAAGACCTTACTCGGTTAAAAGAGACCATAGACAATAATTCTGTGAGTTCTCCACTCCAGTCTCTTCAGCAGCGGACATGGCTCATTCATTGGTCTCTGTTTGTTTTTTTCAACCATCCAAAAGGCCGTGATAATATTATTGATCTCTTCCTTTACCAACCACAGTACCTTAATGCCATCCAGACAATGTGTCCACATATTCTCCGCTATTTGACCACTGCCGTCATAACAAACAAAGACGTGCGGAAACGCCGGCAGGTGCTGAAGGATCTAGTGAAAGTTATTCAGCAGGAGTCTTACACATACAAAGACCCAATTACAGAATTTGTTGAATGCTTATATGTTAACTTTGATTTTGATGGGGCTCAGAAAAAGCTGAGGGAATGTGAATCAGTGCTTGTGAATGACTTCTTCTTGGTGGCTTGTCTTGAGGATTTCATTGAAAATGCCCGTCTCTTCATATTTGAAACTTTCTGTCGTATCCACCAGTGTATCAGCATTAATATGTTAGCAGATAAACTGAATATGACTCCAGAAGAAGCTGAAAGATGGATTGTGAATTTGATTAGAAATGCAAGGTTGGATGCCAAGATTGATTCTAAACTAGGTCACGTGGTAATGGGTAACAATGCAGTCTCACCCTATCAGCAAGTGATTGAAAAGACTAAAAGTCTTTCTTTTAGAAGCCAAATGTTGGCCATGAATATCGAAAAGAAACTTAATCAGAACAGTAGATCAGAGAGATCAGAGGCTCCCAACTGGGCAACCCAAGATTCTGGCTTCTATTAAAGAATTACAAAGAAAAGAAGAAAAAAAGAATCAAGGAAAGACATTGTAACCACTATATATAAAGGGCGACATACATTTTTAGAAGCAATTGACATGTTTACTATAAATTTTGGACAATTTAAATAAAATTGGCTATGATTAATTTTTATCTTTCTTGAAAAAAAAAATAGCCATTTGGACAAGAAACTGTTCTTGCCTGGACTGCTTGATCGACTGGACATGCAGGACCCATAGGAAGGTGACCACTGAACTTTGCTTGGCAAAAATGGTCCTTCAGGTTCCTACTTCACAGCGGAAACTGCCAGACATTCTACAGGACACAGAGAGAAGTGACTAAGAGACTCTAGGCCTGTGGGCTGAAGACAAATGCCCCAACTTTACAAAAGAACTTTGGATGACTGTCCAGGCTGCCTGTTGTCTCTGTCTACTCTCACAAGACTCCCGAAAGTTGTTTGTATCCTTCTCCCATTTCTCAGGTAATATTATATCCTTCTGAGGTCTTTGGTGTAGTTGAAGACTACATATTTATAATTTCTTCAGTTATGATAAAAGATAAGTTAGATATAAAACCTTAGACTCACAAATATAAGATACATAGGATATCTTCTTTAATTTTGCCAAATACAAATAGACCAGTTATTATAAATAGACTAGATTTTGTAACTGTAATTCTTGCTTGATAATTGTTTTGTTATCTGTAATTTTACTATGTAAAAGCTAAAAACTTCCTTTTTGAAAAAAAGAAAAGAGGAAGTGCTGTGGGATGTTCTGTTATGTTAAATGTGTTGCTCTGATTGGTTAATAAATAAAACACTGATTGGCCAGTAGCCAGGCAGGAAGTATAGGTGGGACAAGCAGAGAAGAGAATTCTGGGAATAGGAAGGCTGAGGCAGAGAGATGCTGCCAGCCCCCGCCATGACAAGAAAGATGTAAAGTGCTGGTAATCCATGAGCTACATGGCAAAATATAGATGAATAGAAATGGGTTAATTTAAGATAGAAGAACTAGATAACAAGAAGCCTGCCACGGCCATACAGTTTATAAGTAATACAAGTCTCTGTGTGTTTACTTGGTTGGGTCTGAGCAGCTGCAGGACTGGCAGGTAAGAGAGATTTGTCCTGACCGTGGGCCAGGCAGGAAAACTCTAGCTACAAATGGATACTTACAGTATCCTTTTGCTGTGTATGTTTGGATTATATTTGAAATGACTATAAGCAAAACATTCGTATAAAATAGAATATTATTTATCTTTAATACTAAGGGTGTTCTGACATATGGCTTTAAACTTGAAGACATTGTGTTCAGTGGAATAAGCCTTTAAAGAAAAAGACAAATGGTCTGAGTCTATCTAAATGAAGAATATAAACTAGTCAAATGCATAGAAATAAGTAGGATAGCCACTTACAAGTATTAGAGGGTGTAGAATGGAGAGTACATGTTTAATAGGTACACAGTGTTAGTTTGGAAGAAGCAGAACATTTTGGAGAATAACTGTGATGTTGAAACACTCATGTGCACGCATGTGATGCCACCACATGGTAGACAGAAAATGGAGACATGGCAAATTTGTCACACGTGTTTCACCATAAGCAAAGTGCCTGAACAGTGATGATACAAATGATATAAAAATTCTTGACTCCTACTTAATATTTTCAGATTTCTTCTCTTGCAATGACTTATTTTTAAGGTGTTATTTCTGTACCATATTTTGCCAGTTTTATCTGCATATTTCATGGTCACCTGGATTGGTGTGTTTCAGGCCTACAACTCATGGAGACCTGTAATAACCTGTCCAACTTGGTCTTCAAGATGAAACACAGTGACTTAAATAACATGTGGAGCATGTGGTATGGTGAGGTAAGGCAGAGTTGTTCAGGGAATTCATTCATCTCCTGTTAAGTCAGTTTCACAGACACCCCTGAGGTTTCTAAGGGGACATCATGAATTAAGATTTACTATAGAACAGGGTCAACATAGTGGGTTTGAGACCTTCAGAGTGGAAAACTAACTCAAAACAAATAAAGCAGTACATCACATTGTTTCCAGTGATCCATCGGTTACTAACAAGGATAAGCCAATCCAGGCAAGATCAGAAACTAGCAATATGTTAGGTTCTCACATCTGTTCAAAAATCAAAATGTACAAAATTGCCCCAAACTATTACAAGATGTTTATTGC
The DNA here is from genome assembly GCF_007827085.1 of Peromyscus californicus insignis. NCBI lineage: Eukaryota > Metazoa > Chordata > Mammalia > Rodentia > Cricetidae > Peromyscus > Peromyscus californicus. Next base: position 57,637,042 of record NW_026294525.1, read on the forward strand.
AGAAAAAATAGTTCCCAAGGAAAGTTAATAGCAAAGCAGATTTAATGAGGGAAACAAGGTTCATAAGTACTGAGATAATGTATTTGAATTTATGAATGTTTAGCTTGTTTGGGGGCTTTTTCAACAACTTCAAGTCTACAGTTGAAGGATATTCATTTCTGAAGACGAATGCCATGAGAAAAGAATCTTCTTTCACTTTAGTCAAATGATCTTCCCTCTAGGCCATTGAACTTTATTGGAAAGTTGGCTTTCAATAAATACTCAACAGAAAAGGTAACACTATCTAACTGAAAAGCATGGTCCTAATTTTGAATCCATATGTGTTTTAAAATTATGCAGATATCATTTTGTTTTAAGAATGATGGCCAGATTTAAGAAATCATTTGAGTCTCAAATATAAAATAATTTCTGTCTTTCAATATCAAGATTGGATATGAATTACATTAATTCTCAGGTAAGAAGAAAATCTTAGATAAACATATCAAAGCAATTTCTCATTGTTAATTCCCCTTGTTAAGAAACAGCAAGGAACTGATTTTTTTTCAAACACTGCTAGATGTTGGGCATTTAAAGATAAAACAAAGCACCCATGTCTAATCATAGAGACATACTTTAGGAGAAAGAGAACCTCTACAGAAATGGGAAAGACATGGAGCCAGCTCATGGGAGGCAACCTGCACTTATATGAAATAAATTATTTAAAAGGGAAAGCAATGAAAAAATGGACCTGCATACATGGGAAGAAATATGACAGAATATACTTGGTTCTGAAACCTAGGCTTCATAATGGGAAACATGATAGAGAAAATTAACAATACTGAAAATCGTTTGTATATCACTTTTGTTGTTATGGGGCAAAGAACACATATGCTGATACAAAACATTTGAACTCTGACTAATCAGCTAGGAACTTTCTAAAACGTTGTTTCATCTGATTAAATCAGCTTTGCCAGCTTCTGCTTCTGTATTTTTATTTGACTGACCAGATGATCTTTAGGGCTGCTTCTCATCCAAAATATTTATGTGTTCAATCCTGGCAGAGCTTTATAAAACATAAAAAATCATGTATGTAAGACTTTTGCACACTGCTTGCAGAAGACAGAAAAACAATACTTTTTATGTATGTACTTTGAAAAGAAAATGATCAAACCAGAAAAAAATTGACAGGAGGGTTACATGCTCTCTCTTCATATCTTCATTTTTAAAATCTGTTTTCTTAAAGTATCTTACAGTTCAGAATCAATAGGACACCATTCATCATTGCATACACCTAATTATACTTAGCTTGTCATCTAAGTTCAGACAAGAGTCACAGCACTATGAGAAGCATAAGACAGTGACCTAGCAAGACTCTGAGAATACGTGGATCAGGTGTCATAAAGCTCTCTTGAAGTTCAATGAGTTTTTAAGAAGTAATGCATGGCACTGAGCCAAGTTCTTAGTTGGTTGTAGCTTCAGCAATCCAGATAGTGTAATGTAGAGTAACAATTGTGCATGAGAAGGGCAGCACACACCATTTAAACCAGACCTTGCCTGCATGTATTCCCTAGCTCTTAGACACTTTTAATAGTCTAAATGCTTGTCATAATTGCTTTCTAGTGTATTTGTCATTACCTTAAAAATAACAGTTAAAATATTCAGGAGTTAAATGAATTTTTTTAACATCAAAACATCAATTTTTATTATTTTGTCACCAATTTTTAAATGCGTTGCAAAATATGAGTAGCAAGCTTTAATATGTTTTATTGTGCATGGTATGTAAGACATTCCTGTCTTATTTTTTCCTTTTATTATAATAGCCTTTATTTCTCACATAATAAATCCTAATAAAATCCTAATAACTGTTTGCCCTCCCTCTGCTCCTCCCTCTTCCTCTTCACCTCTCTTTCAATCTGGATCTACCAAAGGCCTCAGGGCTTTTTACACATTTCCTCATGTGTACATGAAGTGATGTGAGAAAGATTTGTCTTGGTTCAGTAGCAGCACTCAGGCCTTTGAAGGGCAAAATGCCAAAGGAGAAGTGAAATGTAGAGATGTGATTTTATTTTCCTCCTGTCTGTGTTAATCCTCTTGGCAATCGATACCAGTATATGTTCTTCTCTTTTCTACCCAGTCGTGATATTTTGCTTCAAAAATAATTTACTGGATAAAATTCCCTATTTAGGGTAAGGTTTCCTATGACAGACAACCACTGTGTACTTGATGAGTTTAATGGCACAAGGTTTACTGAGGAGATTGTACTGGTCAGTTTGTTCTTTGGATAGGCTGGTTTTGGAGAGAACAAAATTCCTGGAAACCAGAAAGACTCATTGGTGATGGGCAGAGACAGCAATAAACCTAAATAAATAATTTGGAGTTGAGAAGAACTTCACACCACCTCAACTTGCTTCAGTACATGAAGAAATAAAAATGATTAGATGAAGAGAAAGACATTTTCATAAAGCATCTTCTAGAAATTTCTCTTCTTGTAGTGAAAGTGAGTGAGCTTTCCAGCCATCAAAGTTTTATTTGCTTATATTTAGCAAGGAAAAAGGATGATAAGCTATGTTATTATACAGTATTAGAGCTATAGATTTAGGATTCTGTTATCAACATGGAAAAAAAACTCTAGATATAAACTGCAAAAATCTTATCACTCTAAATAGAACCAAAATGAATTGTTAAGACTGGCAAATGGGCACAGGAGAGCAAGATCAAATTATTTCCCCTCTGTTCCATGTTGCTCAGATTGTTCCTCGTGATCCAAGGAAACTAAAACGTATCACACACTGTTTAGATGAATTCCATTTATTGTGTCTTTAATAATTAGTCTGGTTTTGCTGTAACTTAGAATAGGGACTTCAGGAGTCTTAATTTCCACATTGGAATACATATGTTCTTTGAACTATCTGGACCATGCTGTCCTCTCATTTTCTAAGGTTCAGGCTAAATCGTGAACGTATGAGATTAATTATTCTTTGTGTGGCAAACTAAGGACCCCTGTAGCCTTTTGCCACAACTTTCCCCGAGGGTTGATGTAAATGCATTAATCATTCTGCCAGAAGCTGGACTTATATTTTTGTGTATACAATGGTAGGATGACAGACAACGCACTTGATGTTTCCAGACATCTTATACAGTTAAGATTTTTTAAAACATAAATTCACCTCCTTCTCTGGAAGAAGAATTTAAAATGATGTGATACTGTGACCTACAATTTATAATAATTTATTTGGATAAGTTAAAAGCCATGAGAACTCCTTTTGTAGATTTTCACTATTTCTGAATCACAAACTATATAACTGATTAAAATAATTTCTTTAATGAAACTATCACTGTATTTTCCATAAATGAGACTATTTATTATTGTGTAAAATTCATTAAGAATATTATGGCAGCTACTAACATAATTGTATCTTTATTAATTCTTGTATTTCATCTATGTAATTAAACTTTTAGCACACAATTAATTAATTAGTACACACTCTTACCACTACTTACTCTTGAGAGTTTAGTTTGTGACTAAACATAATATTCAAAACTACGTGTAAATTTAACTAAAAGTTGTCCCTGTAACAATTTTAGAATATGCATGATACTCATGTGCTCATATATACTGTGTTTTAAAGATTCTATGAAAATTTTCATAGTTTTAAAAATATCAAGCAAATGTGATGCAAATATATAACTAATATTTCTATAACAGCCAGGTATCAGAGTTTATGACTGATATGGTTTACACCTGATCATATTTGCTCATTAATTTCTTTTGGCATAAATGAGTGATCGCGTATAAAATATATGAGCTAATTTCTAGCCAAATGTACATTACTATCCATACATCTGAATGTGTTAGCTGGTGTATGGGAAGAAGATGGCTCACTAAGTTATGAGGATCTTCTGTATTACAAACTCAAAGTCAGGTGGGTAAAGGAAAGCAACAAATCCCTGTCTTAGCTACTTTTCTATTGCTGTGATCATGACCAAGGCAACTTATAGAAGGAAGGGTTTATTTGGGGTTTACAGTAGGCAGTCCATGATGCAGGATGAGGCAGGCAGCAGGCATGGTGGCTTGGGCTAGAAGCTGAAAAGGTGAGGCCTCATAACTAGAATCTCAAACAGGAAGCAGAAGAAGCAAACTGGGAAAGGCATGTGACTTGTAATTTCAGAGCCTGACCCCAGTGACACATTTCCATCAGCAAGGCTATACCTACTAAGCCTTCCCAAGCAGTATCACCAATTGAAGAGCAAGTATTCAAATGTCTGAGACAATGGAGGACATCTCATTCAAACTACCATGGTCTCTGAGACACAGCTATGACAAACCTGTGCATGAAAGTTGGGTATGGCAATTTCAGCCAGATTGTAATGAGTTAGGTGGTTGTGCCTGAATCTGGCTCAGGTCTACATTGTTCCTTGTCCTTAAGTAGAGAGGCAAGAGTGGTAACTGAAATTATTATCCACCCATGCATCTGGGTCTTTGGAATAGTCTAATTAGCTACTGTACTCAGTCAATCAAACAATGGGTTCCGTAAATTAGATGTCAGTCACACCTTTGGATGGAACATGGATTCTGGAAGAATATATGTTTATCTGTTTCACATATGTGGATTTTCTAGAGACCTCTCAACCCATTTATGCATCAGCTAAAGTGGGCCACAGTAAAGTGAAATCTGCTCCCCTCTTTCCTGCCTATTCACACTCTGTCATGCCCACTTCATTCAACAGTTTGGTTCTTAACTAGAACCAAACTATTGAACAGTTAAGGCTAGTGAGAGATAATTTACATGACTAATTACTTTTAAGTTGTTTACTTCCAAAGCTAGTCTGTGTGGCCAATTTCTTGTTAAGTTGCTAATAATATAAGAAATTTTGGAAGGATCTGCATATATTTAAAGATTCAGTTATCCTCAAACCAAAAAAAATCTATTTCATAGCATTTTGATATTCAAATAAGATAAAAATGGTTATCTCCTTTCATGGTGGTCCTGAGTAGGCAATGAGGCAATGATAATTTTCTTAGTTTTGTCATTCAACATAGAACACTTTCCCCAGCATTCTGGTGGATATGAATTTTGCTTGATCACTGGCTTTTTGTACAGGCATACCTAGACAAACATGGAACTCATCCCAAAATGAATGTAGGGAAATGAAACTCACTTCCCTGCAAGGCCATCTTTCCGTCCTCACCACCTTTCTCTTTCTCTGCCCAGTCCTCCCCATGCCCCTGACTCTGATGTCTTTCCTTCCTCACTTGGCTCTTCCACCGTGTTCATGGTTTTCTTATTTCCCCAATTCCCCATCTTGTACATTTCTTCACTTAGATGCAAACAACGTCTTTCCTGCGAAGTCATAACTGACACACCAGGAAGAATCACAATGCCTCCTTCTTGCCTCACTTATACTCTGCACACATTTCTTTATGAATTTCTGCTATGATTATTATTTGATTCTTCTGCAAATTTAGAGAAACATCAGACTTGTAACTGCCTTTACTCTTTCATTCTCAAATACATAAGCATCTTCCTTTGAGCTAAAGAAAGCCAACACAAATGCCATAGCTTTTTTTATAATCACAAATTAAAAACATACACCTGAATTTATTTACATCCCTTTCCATTGTGTTTCCATAGCAACAATGCTCTGGCCTGGTGCCAGTCTTCTTGACTGCATGAATGTTTCACTACTTGTAGTTTATGACTCCTTGAGTTCATCTAGATTTCAATTTGTCTTTCTGAGTCATGAGCTCACGATAACAGGATTGAGGGCATAAAAACGATAAATGTGGTCTTTTGAACTTTAATGTTATAATTAGTTTAATTAAAAGATGTTCTTTAATTATGGTTTGGTTATTACTGTGGCCTCCTGGTATCTAAACAGCTGTTTCATAGTCTAAATGCCACCTATAAATCCTTTGAGGACCTGGTCTTGTACTAGGCCCAAAGTCAAATGCCTTTATTGGATAGTGACAAGTAATACAGTAAGTTTCTTTAGACCTATAAGGAGATTGAGGGGACTGGTATCAAGACAAGACAGCTCAAGACCAAGTTCTCAGCACAAAGGAGACTCATTTGCCCCAGAGGGACAAATGACAGAGAATAAGAGACAAAGATGGCAGACAGAGGATGAGGGAGAAGGGGGAGGAACAAGAGAGAGGAGAAAGGGGACAAGGGTGAGGAGGAAGGGATACTTGTCCTAGAGGACAAAGGACTGCCTCTGGATAGAGAGGAGATAGATGAGGCCCATAGGATCATGACATTTTATAAAGGTACAAGGGGAAGCCCTGTGTTAACATGAGGTTGAAAGGACCAAGCAGATGCCATAACAGGCTGCTCAGTCTTCTCTCAGAGATCAGGCCTCAATTTCAGTTTCCTGAGACTTGAGCAAGCAGTCTCTGGGAGGGCCGTGAACAAAAGACACAGTCCTTTCAGTAGCTCTCTTTCTGCACGTACTCTGACCGCTCAAAGTTCAGCCAGTTGTTTACTGTCTGGAACTCCTCACCAACTTAGAGCTATGTGTGTGAGTCAAGAACAGAGCCTGGACCACTGAGCCAGCCCCCACAGTCAGTATGTGCAAGGCCAGTCAGCCTCCATGGCAGCTCAAGGACAGAGCCTAGACCACTGAGCCAGCCCCCACATTCAGTACATGCTAGGCCAGCCAGCCCCCATGGCAGCTCAAGGACAAAGCCTGAGACTTGTCCCGGACAGCCCCCAAAATGATAATTGTAAACCCCAACCAATAAATTCAAAGGTTACATACCCTCACCCAATTAAAAGAGAACAGAGACCTTCAAAAATAAAAATAAACCAATCCGATTTACACCCGCGCAAAACCCTCAACCCCCCCCCCCCCAACCACTCTGAAGGGCTTGTGGTTTTTGCCTTTAAAAAGCTAGCCTCACAAAGAAAGAGCAACTCCTCCCTGCCTCACTGTATTGGGTGTAGGAACGAGTTCCCTGTCTAGGCTTGTACCTATAGAATAAACCTTGCTGTTGCATTCTGGACATCCACGGTCTTCAGTGGTCTCTTTGGGGTTGCAATCTGGGCATAAAAAGGTATTTAATTTAAATTGGGCATGTTAATTAGTGCAGCCAAAGGGGGATTTTGATTGATGGACTTCAATACTTTGATAGCTGGACCTTAGTAGTCAGCCTTAAGAGGAGGAAGTGGCCAAATAAGGGAATAGACCTTGGTGGCTAGCTTTAGGGATGCAATCTACTGGTTTTTAGCAAGGCAGAGGGAATGGGGGAATGGCAAGACCTTCCAGAGCCATGTTTGCCCTGCTCAGGCTGGCTGGAGTCCTTTCAGACATTAGTTAGATGAACTGACTGTTTTTAAGAACAACAGTCTCTTCATCTACCTGTTTTCCTTTATTATGGTTTTCTTGTAGCTGATCCTGCAACACTATATGTGACTTGCTTTCAGTAGTCTACACATAAAGCTTCAACTTTTCACCAAAAAATTAAAGGGAATCTCTTCCAAAGTCATATACTGTGGTATCTGATAATTCATAAAAATTCGTGATTTTAAAATAATTTTTAAATTGTATTCTCTTTATGTACATTTTATGCACATTTGTCTGTGTGAGACATGGTTATGTGCATTTGAGCATGTGTGCTGTCCATGTTTGAGGCCAAACGAGAGTGTCAGATTCCTTGGTGCTGGAGTTACAGGGATTTGGAGGATGACAGGATTGTTACATGGGTAGGAGAATCATGACTCTGGTCCTCTCTCTTGCCTCTGTGTGGTGAGTGCTCTTATCAGTTAGCTATCTCTCCAGCCTTCAATTTGTGGTTATAATTCTAACAGAGAACAGCACAACCTGTTTGGGGAACAGACAAAAGGGCCCTTTGTTAAGCACCACTCGCAAGGGGAAAATGGAAATAGGAAGACAGCATCCTGCCTGCAGGACAGCCACCAGCTTTCAGTGAGCTGCAGGCCACACTCCACTGTTTTGTACAGAAGCAAAAGGCAAGGATTAGAAATGACAGCCCCTGAATCGTGGCTACACTCAATGAAAAGGTCTGCTAGGAGTGAATGCCTTGATTCCTTTAATTGCTATAAGTCTAGAGGAGTGGTTGACACATTCTGAATTTGGATGTGCTACGTAACTATTGAAGTCGCTTTTTGGATGAACAAATCCAAAATTGGGTGAAAAACAGTAGCTGTGGGCCTAGGTCTGATACAACAGGAGAAGAGATAGTGGAGTCAGTTGTGTAGAGCTAACTAACTCAGGAGAGGGTTTAGGATTCCAGCACCCATGTTACCCATAAAGTGAGGACTACATCTGTCCTCTCAGAACATGATTAAAAAAAAGTAATGACTATGGAAATGTTAAAAAGTCTGAGAGTAAAATAACTTTATTCAGGGATTTTATTTGTATTTATGTATTGTATTTAATGCATAGGAAGGAGAGCATTTGAAAGGCTAAAGTTTACTCGTTGAGTGGTTCTTTGTACGTTTAGTTGTTAAAATAAAGTTTCAAGCAAGCTTTTCTATGAAGTTACGGTGCCCAAGGTAGATAATATCAAGACCTAACAAATGAATCTGACAAAGGTGTGTCTAGATTTGACTATCTAGGCCTCCTCAGCTTGTCATGGTCCTTGAAGGCACCTTCACTTGGTCGTAAGACTCCAAAAAATACCTTGCTCAGGGAGCTCAAAGTCAGGACTCCTGTTTTGCAGGGAAGCTGTTGAAAACCAAAAAGGACACAGGGCTGATGAAAGGAGCCATGGGGAAAGAGTAAGTCTTTGCCCTCAAGTTAGTTCCTGCTTTGTGGCGTTCTGTTCATGTGACGCCTTACAAACCAGTTCTGCATAACACAGCGTTGGGTTTGCTGGTTCATGAGGAGGCTACAGCAGCATACAAACAGATGAAGAACACACACACAACCAGCGCTGCACTGAAACCCAGCTTCACCTGGATGTGGGTTACTCCTTCCTACAGAACTATTAGCCATCTGCTACATGCCAATAGTAAAAGCATGCCTCTCCTTCATTTTCTAAATGCTAGGTTAGTTTTTAACAAATGTCAAGATGATAAAAATATGTTTCCCCTATAAATTTTTGAACAAAAAAGGGACTTAATTTTCTATTTTCACAGCATCACATAATTCCACACTATAAGGAAATTTTGATCATTGGCTATCTTATACACACACACACACACACACACACACACACACACACACACACATTTAACATTATAACAAAAAATAATAAAGTGGCCAAATGTGTAAGGTAAGAATTTTTCTCAAAATACTGTGCATCCTTTCTACACAGTAAAAATGTAGAGTTCCCAAAACTAGAAAGAAATTGTTCACATGTCCAACACTGTGTATAAGTCTTTATTTTTCATGATAGTGAATTGAAGTGTGGGAAAAATCACTTAGACCATAATAATTCAAATAAAATGTATCCAAACATTTAGAAAAACAGGAGCCAAATTAGGAATGTGCTTTAAAATTTTATATTAAACTGCTCTATTCTGCTGAAAGAACAGTTAGTTCATTTTATAATATGGAAATGTTTATTTGAGTAAAATAAGAATTGTAAGGGCCTGAAGTTGATATGATCAGAGTGAAGACACTAAGAAAAAGGAATAGCTTTGATCCAGTGGGAGAAACCAGAGTAGAATTTATATTGCAAAAAAATGAACCATTTTCAGAATCCAATGTGTTTAACTACAATATAGCTACAAAAAAACCAAATTGTTACAGGGACCTTAAAGTACAAATAATTTGGAGATGAAGGGAACAGTTTTTAATATGTTACAAAATAGCAAAAACTAAATGAAAAGGATAATTAAGAAAAAAACAGAACTAAAGTAAATTAAAAATTTGCCAATGCTTAAAAGTGCACTTAACAATATATGGGAGTCAGAAGTCACATCTTTCATGAACTTACTTCACAGCTTACACTTGACACTGTGGTTGGACTGTTCCAAATAATGACAAGCTCCATTGGGAGTGATTCCTTTATTATCAATGAAGTAAGGACAGTCCGTCCCCCTGCCCCCACCTGCCCCGCCATAATGCACCTAATTGAAGATCTGTTAAAAGCCTGATACCAATTTTTCAGACACTCTCACCAAATAGAAATCTTTTTTTCATAGCCAAAGATCTTTTATTGGTGTAAAGTACTTATTAATCACCAAGTACAACTGATACAGTGTTAGTCCCGCTGCTCCTGAGTCCCTGCTGAGCCTCTCCTAAAGTAGGTGTCACTAAATTCAGTGACCAGGCTCCCAGAGCCGCCGACACAGTATGCAAGCAACTTCACGTTCTGTTTAGCTTCCTTAAGATTTCCAACGAGGCCAGGCAAGGGTCATATGTGTTCTCAGATGAGAAATCACAGGCCTGCCTTTCAAGTTCTAGGAAGTGACCTTACAAAATCCAGAGCCCCAAGGGAGGCAACTAAGTTTCCCTCAGCACCCCTACCAGAGCTGGCCCCAGGACACGCCTGTGCAGCTTGTAGCCCACCTTACTAACTAGTGCCACAGTGCTAGGCTTTTTCCCCACCACAGGGATATGGAATAAGGCCTGTGTTCCTAAGGGTTGAACGTGGTCCCATGGGTCGAGCCTGAGCAAGCCATGTTTTGTGAGCACTTTCTGAATCTGGATTTCAGTCATCCCGAGTCCTCTATGCTCTTCAAATGAGGGTTGTTGTTGCTGATCTCTTTTGGAACACTCTTGGGTTGCCTTCTCTAGGATGTTGGCAACCTCCAGCGAGTCCTGGAAGAAGCTCTGGATGCCATACAACTTGGTCTCCTCCACCAGCTTGTCTTAGATTCTCAGGAGCTGCCAAAGCTCAATTGTACTTTTCCATGGTGTCTCTCAGCTGCTCCTCCAGCTTCACCTTTTCTTCCCCGTGGGTCTTGTCTGCAGAGGATGGATTCGTCTTTGGCTAACAATGACCCAAGTCCTCTTCCAGGTTCTGACTACTGTTCTTCTGTTTTGTAGCTGTGCACACAGGTAAGGAGAAGGCCTGTGCCCTAAGGCTGCACCATGCCAGCCTCATGCCCCACACTGAGCTGCCATGATTGCCCCTGTGGTTCCCAAAGAGAACTTCCTCACACTGTCAAGTACTTTTTCCTAGAATTTGAAGTTGGCTTTCCCTTGCTTTCAACAGCGTTGACTTTCTCTTTATTTACTTAGGCGAGTGAACCTCTACTGAAATAAGTGCTCCCACCTTGTTTCTTCCAAAATGAAAACAACAAAGTAACCCCAAATTTGTATACTTGAACACATCACACACTAGAGATAAAGTGAATGACTTCTTTCATGTAGTCAAACATCCTAGATGTAATTAGGTCCTAACTCAAGCTAACAAAGAATGATCTCCTCATAATGTCCTAGGTCAGTGGTACACTTACTTGGGACTAGTTAGAATATATTAAATCACATTATTTTGTAGACATTTTTAATTAAATATATTTCTGAATTTAGAATAGGTTAGAAGAAACTACCTTAGTAACTAATTTGTACTCAGTAATTAATAAAAAAAAAATCTGCTTTCCGCATCAGTGACCAGCCTGGCATGGTATCCTTAAGAGTAAATTAGTGGCACATATACAGTGCCACTAATCAACAGCACTCTAATCAGACGTAAGGCCTACTCAACATGTGGGAAACCATGCCTGGTACCAGAAACCTATCTAAGTACCCAATACTAATGAAGTCATTGTTATTGGAAGAGGTTCTGCAAACACTGATTTACTAAACCAGTAAAATCCCTAGCAGAAATCTATCAACATTTGTCCTTATATCCACAGATAAGTGTAGTCTTCACCCCTCATTAAGGAACCCTTCTTTGCAACAGACAGAGACCACTACAGAAAATCACAACCAAGCAAAGTGCAGAGTTGTTGAACCCAGTCCCAATGGGTTCTACCTCCAAACACTCCCACACCTAAGCATCAGGGAACACAGAGTCTAAGTGCCAGAGGATTGGGGAGTGTGTCATGACATTGTCTCCAAGCAACATCAGAAGGTACAAATGTAAAGTCTCCCAAATATAAGCTGAACAAGGACAACACCAATGAGCACACCAGAGTGGACAAGGAAACACCCATGAGGCCTCATTCCTAACATAAAGAATTATAGGCAATTAAGGAAAGCTGGGAATGGGAGAGGTGGTTTTCTCCATAGAGCTCACCAATTGATTGTCCAGTGTCAAACAGCCAACCAAATGGTATGATCATACAAGTAAGATTATATGGAATGAGCAGGTTATATTTAGGAATGTGTGTGTGTGTGTGTGTGTGTGTGTGTGTATGAATATATATCATGTAATAATAGTTAAAAAAGGAGGTGGTGAATTTGAAAGAAAGTAGGGAGGGGAGTGAGTATGTGAGGGCTTGGAGGGAGGAAAGGGGAGAGATAAATATTGTAACTATATTATAATCTCAAAAATGATACTTAAAAGCTCTACTTGTCAGTGAATGACATAAGGATGAATCAGACCCTTCATGAAAGAAGACAGCTAGGCATCCTTGCCACCCACTGTAGAATAGGACAAGACTCATTTTACCACACAGACCCAGTTCAAAGCCTGAGAGTCTTTTCTCCCTAAGCATGACAAGTTTTCTCACCATATATTCATTTGACTCAGGCCTGCGTCTCCTCCTTTGATCTTCACAGTGACTTTAGGACAACGCAGACCATAGCAAACTCTGCCAGCTCGGAAATCCACATCTTCTTTCTCCATTGCATTATCAATAGGAAAAGGAGAATGCCAAACCTTGTCTGATTTGTAACCAACAGTCTCTGTGCTCCGTTCTCCATGAGAAATGCACAGCCCTTAGCTGTTCACTGTTCTTGGTTCCCTGTTTCATTCATGGGAAGAAATGCTGTCTCTTCATAATAAAACAAAAAAGCTCCTACCTGAATTACTTTGAATGTATCCTTGTTTTAGGATGTGAAGGCTCATATTCTTAACTGAATATAAAATAGGAGTAATTTGGATTCTCATTTTTCACGTGCTGACTTCATTTTGGGTTTTGCAATTCTAACAACACAAAGAACAATGCTTTCCGTGAGAAACATTGTGGGAATGATCCTTTGTGGGTAGAGCTAGGCTAAAACTGAGGTACAACACACGTAATACATGAAGGTTAGGACAATGCTCTGTATGAAAACAATGTATAGTGCAATGTTAATGAAAAGTAAAAACAAGCTGAGAAAATCCACAATCCATAATGAAAAAGTATCATCATTTTAAATATAGGCAAGTCAATGGGTCGCATTATTCCATTTGCCTCAGGCGATGGCCCGCACAGCATGGGTTCGTTTTGTTATAGATGGATGGGCAGACCTGCCTGACGGAGTCACGCAACTTTTGTCAACTTAGTCCAAAACTTGTCAACTTGTATCTTAAGCTGGTTGAATTGACAAATCATTTTAATGTCATTTAGGATTTATCATCATTGTTCTTTATGCTATTCTCAAATGCTCATTTCTTCTCTTGAACTCTCTCTTTCTCTTGTGACATCATTTCTCCTATGAAATTGAGCATGCTTTGTTTGGAGATTATTTCATTATGTTTTGTAAATAAAGACTGCAGCCCTGATAAAACTGCATTATATTGTTTTCACCCCCAAAACTTTGTAAATCGAGCCCAGAGGCCTGAGAAGTAACAAAAAAAAATCATTTAAACCTCCACCATAGACGTAAATTTGAATTACTTTTTTCAAAAATGATTTACCATCATTTTTGGAAAATAATCTTTGAATCCAACACACAATAATTGCTATTAGCATAATTGTGGTTTTGTTCATAATAAGTGATTGTACGTTAGTGGTAAAAGAAAAATACATCAAGGAGTGTACACTTACTGGCATTTACAATGTCAAATTTCTCTGTTCCTTTGACTCTTTCTTAAAATTCTGAGTTAGTCAATGTCATCAAGCCTAGAATCAAGCACTAAGTGCTTCAACAAGACTTCACGTGGACAGTAGGAACTTTACTTACCCTCCTAGGGCAACATACCCATTGCTACCTCCTGTCTTTTAGGCTAGTGTTTTTAATATAGTTTACTTTTACATATGCTACAAATACAATTGAATATAAATGTAAAATATATCGCTTTGGAGAAACTGCATACAGTAAAAATATATGTTGTGGCCGTCCTCATATTCATCATTTTCCAAAGGCTTCTGTTGTCTTGTTCATGCTCCATTTCTGCCTGGTATCATTGTTTCTTCCTAAAAAGCATAGTTTAAAGTTTGTTGTGGAGTTATTCTTGGCTTCTGTCTTAACTGGCACATTTCATTTTAATTATGCTTTCCCTAATCACAGAATTCCTGATTCACAAGACGTATCCATTTTCAACACTTTAGTGATATCCCTCCCCCCCATTGATTTCTTGCATAGTTTCTGAGATCTTCTGTAGTTGCTACCCAAGTTATTCTGCAGTTCAGGGTGCACTGTACCCACAGGCTACTACTAACTCTAATGCTCTTACATGATTTGACTGCAGTTACCAGAGAGAGAGTAGCTCAGTAGTTCAGTGCTTCCACAGCATGCATAACGGTTGTAGGTTCAGTCCCTGGTAGCAGGCAAAATCCTGCTACAACCATCAAGTTGAGGGAATACTGGAAAAGTTTTGCCTTCATTCTGAGCAAAGTAAGTAGAAAAATGGTATTAAATGTGGGGCATATGAAAATTTTATCAAAATGAAAGAAAGGAAATTCTAAAGTGTACAAAGAATAGGTGAGTAAGCAGGACTGTTTCTGATAACATATCAGGATTAAAATATTGTAATATTTAACTTTTCAATGAGTTAAAGACAATAAGCAGTACATATTCTTTAATGATTTTACTTGATATTTTTCATAAATATGAAAATCATTAAATTTTCTGCTTTTATTTTATTAAAATTATATCATTTATCACACACTGCGCTAGGTGCTCCCCTGCTTTGTGCGGATGATTATTGGGCACTCAGAGTTTACATATAATTTGCATATTTATTTTTATGAGATTAGGAGATTAGGGTTTTTTTCTGGCATATTATTAAATATCTTTGAAACATTTACATGACAGATAATTTTCTTTTCATATTTAAATGATAGGATTCATTGATTAAGTAAGTACTTCCCAATTCCCATCTATAGATGCCAAATATATATAAAAGACTTTGATTGCTATTTGGCTTCAATTTCTCTTTCATTTCGTAGAGACAAATGAAAATCATATCAAAGCCCCCTGGGAGATGGCAGTACAGAGATTCTCACACGTATCTGCCTGTGTCATTTCTGCGACTGAACAAGTGTTAGATGCTGCTGGTCCATCTTACCTCAACTATCTCATCGGCGAAGATGGAGGTGTCCTCTTACAGTCTGGATGTACAAGTCAGATATACATGACCTGATACCGAGTTAGAAACTAATAAATGGGTCATATTGTTCACTGGTGAGTTCTCGCTGTGGGCACAGGTGTGCATTTGTGTATATAATTGTTTGATATTTAGCATGTTAAAATATTAAGTAAATGTTTATATTTTCAGTGTAATCATTTTAAATATCAGTTGTAGACAGTTCTCCCTTTGCTTTGCTGCCAGTATATTTAACATTGCTACTGACCTAATGTTCATTTAATGTTCTAAAAATGCTTGCTAGTGGCTTTCTGTATTAATTTTTAGCTTTAAAATACTGGAGAAAATATCATATCTTGATTACCGAGTTTTCTGGTGACTCCTTAAGCTCACATTCAAAGCAAGTGGCCCACTTACTTTGGACTTTCCTGGGCATTGAGCCTCAGTGCAGCTCTGCTTGGTGGATCTATACACGCACTTCCAAGCTGATGCTCTAGAATTGCTCTTCCGACCATAGTTCCCTTTTCTACGCACTCAGGATGGAAATCTCAGGGGTATCTTTAATCGATGTTTCCCCTCCACATCTTTGCATATACTTGACATATAATGTGAACCAAGGTAGCTAAATTCTCTAAAATATAAGCTATAGCCACTTTTAAAAGACTAGTTTTGAGATGTATTTTGCTTTAAATTTTAATTAATTTTTAATTCTCTCTCTCTCTCTCTCTCTCTCTCTCTCTCTGTGTGTGTGTGTGTGTGTGTGTGTGTGTGTGTGTGTGTGTGTGTGTTCATATTACCGAAGTGCCCACAGAGTCAAGACAAGAATGTTGTCAGATCCCCAGGAGCTTGAGTTACAAGTATTTTTGAGCCATCTCCCATGAGTACTGGGACTCAAACTGTAAGAGTAGTACTCACTGTTAACCACTGAGTCATCTGCCAGCCTTCTATCCACTTTTAAAAAACTATTTTGATTTCTTATTAATAGATATATAAAACATAAAATAGTATATACTAATGGTGTCATGTGAGTTTTTGATATATGTATATCGTGTCAGTCAATTAAACCTATCTACCCACTCAAATGTTGATTACTTTTTTATGCTGAGAACATTTTAAATCCATGGTTCTAGGCTTTCAAAATGTCCCCAACATTGTTCACATATATAGTCACCTGATCCCTAATAGTGTACCAACACCGCTTGCTCCTATCAAATGATGTTAGTTCCTATGCCCAACCTTTCTTCTTCGTCCTCCTCCTTCTCCCACAGCCCATCCTCCTACCTCCCTTTCCTTTTTCCCCAGTCTAGGGTCAATTTTATCACCATCAGACTGCTAATACAAACTTGGACTAAGTGGTCCAAGGGTTTCTTAACTCTCTCCCTTCCATCCGAAGGGCAGGGGGCGAGCTTGTGAAGTTCCGCACTAGCTAAGGAACTATTAGCAGTTAATGGCTTCTGGGGGAGAACAGTCATTTATTTTCAGAGTTGTAGTGACTGGAAAGTTGTCTGTGATCTAGTAAGTAACCTCACATATATGCTCATGCCAGCAACCCTTATTAAATTGAGTTTAAAAAAACACACGTGAAAGTCGATGGATGACATGTTAGCAAAGGAATCAGCAGCCAGAAGCAATGAGAGAGGATAATAAATGGAACCCGGGCATGAATGTCACCAAAATAGATGATATACCATGTAAAATACTGTATATAAGTATATCATATTCCGGTAGATGACTATATGGACAAAAATGTGAGAGAATTTTTTTTTTTTTTTTTTGGTTTTTCGAGACAGGGTTTCTCTGTGTAGCTTTGCGCCTTTCCTGGAACTCACTTGGTAGCCCAGGCTGGCCCCGAACTCACAGAGATCCGCCTGCCTCTGCCTCCCGAGTGCTGGGATTAAAGGCATGTGCCACCACCGCCCAGCCAAGAATTTTTAAAATGTAACTTAGATGGTATCTTTATTTTCACATGTTGGAATGATATAATTTGACATTATAATTAGGATTCATTTTTTTTAGCAGATCACCTCTTAGATGTGAGAGTCCGAATGAATACATAAATATTTATTTTCGCATCATTCTAGCCCTCCAGTGGTTTCCCACTGGTGAAGAATAAACTTAAAATTTCTTTCCATGTGACAGCCCATTACTTAACCAGGGTCTGGCCAGTTACAACAGACAGTCCACCCACCTCCACAGGCTTCTCTCCAGTACAGCTTCATAAGCCTTTCTTCCTGTACCCAGAATGATGCTCCATCAGAGCAGGGAGTCCTCTCATCACCTTAGCATTCATTATCTATTTGCATATTTCCTGCTTTTCTCCACACTGCATAATAATCTCCATGAGATAAGAGTTTATGTTGTGCAAACATTCTTGGTTCTTAAAAATGCTTCTGTGTACATAGCTAGAGCTCAATATGTTGTTGAATAAATTAATGAATGTTGACAACTGTGATCATCAGTGTACAAGAAATTAGATATAAGACTACAATCAGCCTGTACTTTGTCCCTTAGGGGAACGGAAAAGTGAAGTACAAATCAGAGGTAGCTGATGTTTATTAAAAATGGACTTTGGTTAATTTCTACTAGCTCTAGTTGGTCAGGATCAAAGCTTCTAGTAAGTTAGGTAAACATCATGATGCTTTGTATCAGCATCAGCAGGGTTTGCGCTTCAAAAGCAGTGAAAGAATAATGGACACTTCCAATTTCACTCTTCTTCCTCTTTCATTCAATTAAAATGTATAAAAAACATGGAGAATCATAGTGATGATAAATTGTCAAAGGTCCTTTAGCATTTTACAAATAATATTTATGGTTAAATATTAAATGCATCATCCATCCCATCTCTATATGTCTTTTCATAAACAAAGAGTTAGAAATACGAAATGTACTTCTCATATGTGTTCAGAAACTAGACACAACTTTCCCATCTAGAATGCAGGCTTACAATTACAGGATAAGTAGTAGTTAGAGAAAAATTCTTAAAGACGACTGCATCATTATAACTTTAAATCCAAGCAAGTGATATGTTATTTAAAATTGAAGAGTTGAAAAGCTAGAAGGGCATCATTTGAGCTATATAAACTAAGAGGAGTAAAATAAAAACATGTAAATGAAAGATAGGTGAAGTTTGCATATGTGTGTATGATGCAGGCAACATGTTAAAAATAATCTTATAAAAGTACACTCCACAAGAATTACTATCACGACACTGAAACACTATAGCCACTTGATCCTAGAGACCTCAGTTTGTTACTTCACATATATTTACACAAATTATAAGAGAAGCTAATGCACCAGAAACCATTTAATTTCACAAATGTATGTAGAGAGGCTGGTCTGTAAAGCATGGCTATAGATAAGAATTTTGAAGTTTTATTAAACTGTAAAGGACTCTGTATGTCCATGTACAGTTCCATCTCCTGATCTATGTACAAGTGTAATAATTCATGTGCACTAGTCTAATTTATTATAAAATCCTCAATGTACCATCTCATTTTATAGACTGGTAGGACATAAGAATATAGCCATCATTTTTAGAATCTATACTCACTGCAGCTTTTGGATGAGAAATTGACTTAAATGTAATTAAGTTTTCTGATTAAACAATTGATTTTCCGGTCCCTTACAGAGTAGGTCACTAGATGGAATATTGAACTATTAGTCTTGCTTCATCACATGGTTGAGTTCTTGTTTCTTCACACTCTGCAAAGCCTACTGGTTATGTCCTTCAACCCAACGTCTTCCTGATTCTGTTACTGACTCAGTCAGAACTCCTCTTACTGTTGCTGCTGCAATGTAAGTTTCAAAAATTTTAACTAAGTGAAAAAAATCAAATATATTTTCAAGTACATTCCCTTGGCTTTCCACTTTCAATAACAACTGTGGTTTTCTTTTTCTTTTCACAAGAATAACCAAGCACTTGTGGACTGACTGAGAGGCAGGCTGTCTTCTCAACAATAAGGTAAATGTGTTGAATAGAGGGGGCTACTCACACTTTGAAAGACCCCTCTGTTCTCACAAAGGACTCAGGGATCTCTCTATAACCCACAGGACTTAGCAGTGGCTGCTTCTTACTTCTCTTACCTCTCTACTCCCTTTTGCTATTCACTGTTTTTCTTCCCTTTATATTTCCCCTGTAAAATTTACACTACCAAGACACCTTCTGTTTGCTATTTTACCTTTGACTTCACAACCTAGACCATCAGAGCAACAATGGACTATTTCTATCAACAACACCGCTCCCATGAAATTTAAGGTGATATGCATTTTACTTTAGTTCAAATCTATCATAATATTCACTGTGAAAGTTTGTAAAATACCAAAATTTTAATCTACTTCAAACTATATACAGTTGTAGTCATTAGAAAAGGATGTGACAGTTGATTGACTCTAGTGGAAAATTGTACATGTTTTAAAGTTTTGCAAATGGTAAAACAGTGGCGATTCTTTATTTCAAACTTCCTGGTCTGCCTCTGTTTTAACAGTTCTCACCAACACAGAATGAGAGAGAGAGAGAGAGAGAGAGAGAGAGAGAGAGAGAGAGAGAGAGAGAGAGAGAGAGAGAGAGAGAAGTAGATAGATAGATAGATAGATAGATAGATAGATAGATAGATAGGGAGAAAGAGAGAGTCAGAGAGAGAGAGAGAGAGAGAGAGAGAGAGGCAGAGACAGAGAGACAGAGAGACAGAGAGATAGAGAAGAGAGAGAAGAGATGCCTAGTAATAGATTGGTTGCTGACAAGTACACCTGGGGATCTGCCTACTCAGTGCTGGGATTGCAGATGTGTAACACCATTCCTTAGGTTTTCATATGGGTTCTGTGGATCAAACTTAGGTCCTTGTGCTTGCAATATATATATATATATAAATATAAAATTAATTAATATATAAATTCATTATTCTAGTTCAGAATTACCACATTGATTAAATAATTTTAAAAGTTTCTATACTTAACATGAGACCTATCTTCTTTTTTCTTTTTTTTTAATTAAGAAAAATTTTTTATTCATTTTACAAACCAATCAAAGATACCCCTCTTCCTTCCTTCCACCCCCAGTCTCCTCCTTTCAATCCACCCCCACTCCCACCCACAAGAAGGCAAGGCCTCCTATGGGGAGACATATTCAATAGATGCAAGTCCAAGCCCTTCCCCCTGTCCCAAGGCTGCACAAAGTGTTCCATCATAGGTAGTAGGCTCTAAAAAGCCCTCTTATGCACCAGAGATGGATTATGATCCTACCACCAGGGCCCCCCCCCCCCAAGTAGATCAAGCTATACAACTGTTGCACCATGCAGAGGGCCTAGTCTAGTCCCATGTAGGCTCCACAGCCATTGATCCAACTTTCATGATTTTCCACTAGTTTTGTTTGGTCATCTCTGCATGTTTCCCCATCATGATCCTGATGCACTTGCTCAAAGAATCCCTCCTCTCTCTCTCTCCTACTGGACTCTTGGAGCTTGGCCTGATGTTTGGCCATGAATCTCTCTCTGCATCTGCTTCCATCAGTTACTAGAGAAATGCTCTGTGATAACAGTTAGGGTATTCACTGGTCTGATCACTGGGGTAAGCCAGTTCAGTTTGGGTATCTCTCCACTATTTCTAGTAGCCCAAGCTGGGGTCATCCTTGGGGATTCCTGACAGCTTCCCTAGCCCTGGGCTTCTCTCTATCCCCATGATATCTCCTGTAGCTGGAGAGTTTCGCTCCAACTCCTGCCAAGCCCCAGCAGTCCTGCAGCAGGGAGATGCCAGTCTGCCATCTAGGGAGCAACATGTAAAGGCAACAGGTAAAGCCACAGAACACGTGACAACATATACATCAACAGAAATGGGCTGAGTTAAGTGTAAGAGCTAGTCAGTGGTAGGCCTGAGCTAATGGCCCAGCAGTTTAATTAATGTAAGTTTCTGAGTGATTATTTTATAAGTGGTTGCAGGGTCCGTAGTGCTGGGCAGGACTGGACAAAACTCCAGTTACAGTCTCCCTCTATCATGTAATCTCTTTCATTGCTTTCCCTCTTCAACCCTATTCCAGCTCAACCATCCCATTTCCTTATGTTCTCATCCCCTATCCCCTACCCTCCATTGCCCACCTCTCACCCCCATTTTACTCATGGAGATCTCATCTATTTCCCCTTCCCAGGGTGATCCATGTATCCATTTTTGGGTCTTTTTTATTAATTAGCTTCTCTGGAGTTGTGGGTTGCAGTCTGGTTATCCTTTGCTTTACATCTAGTATCTATTTAAAAGGGAGTCATACCATGTTTGTCCTTCTGAGTCTGGGTTACCTCACTCAGGACGATATTTTCTAGTTCCATCCATTTGCCTGCAAATTTCATAATGTCATTGTTTTTCTCTGCTGAGTAGTACTCCATTGTGTATATGTACCACGTTTTCTTAATCCATTCTTCAGTTGAGGGCCATCTAGGTTGTTTCCAGGTTCTAGCTATTTCAAATAATGCTGCAATGAACATAGTTGAGCATGTGTCCTTCTGGTATGATTGAACATTCCTTGGGTATATGCCCAAGAGTGGTATAGTTGGGTCTTGAGGAAGATTGATTCCCAATTTTCTGAGAACCCGCCATACTGATTTCCAAAGTGGCTGTACCACTTTGCATTCTCACCAACAGTGGAGGAATGTTCCCCTTGCTCCACATCCTCTCCATATAAGCTGTTTTCAGTACTTTTGATCTTAGCAGTCTGACAGGTGTAAGATGGCATCTCAGAGTCATTTTGATTTGCATCTCCCTGAAGTTTAAGGATGCTGAGCAATTACTTAAATGTTTTTCAGCCATTTGAAATTCTTTCTTTGAGAATTCTCTGTTTAGCTCTATAGCTCATTTTTTAATTGGATTGTTTGTTACTTTGATGTATAATTTCCTGAGTTCTTTATATATTTTGAAGATCTGCCCTCTGTCAGATGTGGGGTTGGTGAAAATCTTTTCCCATTCTGTAGGCTGTCATTTTGTCTTATTTACTGTGTTCTTTGCCTTACAGAGGCTTCTCAGTTTCAGGTGGTCCCATTTATTAATTGTCGCTCTCAGTGTCTGTGCTACTGGTGTTATATTTAGGAAGTGGTTTCCTGTACCAATGCATTTAAGACTATATCCTACTTTCTCTTCTATCAGGTTCAGAGTAACTGGATTTATGTTGAGGTCTTTGATCCACTTGAACTTGAGTTTTGTGCATGGCGACAGATATGGATCTATTTTCAGTCTTCTACATGTTGACATCCTGTTATGCCAGCACCATTTGTTGAAGGTGCTTTCTTTTTTCCATTGTACAGTTATGGCTTCTTTGTCAAAAATCAGATGTTCTTAGCTATGTGGGTTAATGTCAGGGTCTTCAATTCGATTCTATTCGTCTGTATGTCGGTTTTTATGCCAATACCAAGCTATTTTTACTAATATAGCTCTATAGTAGAGCTTGATGTCAGGGATGGTGATGCCTCCAGAGGTTGCTTTGTTGTACAGGATTCTTTTAGCTATCCTGGGTTTTCTGTTTTTCCAAATGAAGTTGAGTATTATTCTTTCCAGAGACCTATCTTCTTTTTTAACATTTTTTTAGTTGTTGAAATTTATTTAGTTGAAACACAAACTACACATATAAATGGAATACCAAGTAATGTTTTGATACCTTCACATATTGTGTAACATGTACTAATTAAACCGTCTCAAGTATGTGTCATTTATTTATGGTGGAAACTTTCATACTCCTATCTCACAGTTCTTTAAATGGACAGTGCATTTTCATTACTTGCAGTTATGCTAATACGCAGTTGCTGAACAGAGCTTCTTACTACTACCTAATTGGAATTTAGCACACATTAATGAGCCTTTCCACAGACTCCTCTCCTTCTCCTGTCACTAGCCTCGGGGATCCATCATTTTGGTGTGGAATGTATTTTTAGCTCACATATGGAATGGATCCTTAATTTAAAAGTCATACAAGTTGGTACATAGTATTCAATGTCTTAGAAGTAATTTTTTCTGAATGATTTTTAATCAACATTGCGTGTTTTTTTTAAATCCTGGATGTAAACAGATCTATATTACCAGACATTTTAAAGGGAATATTGATATTTGTAAGTAGAAACAAAAGCAAAGCCATCTCCTACTAAAGCAAATTCTGGGGGAAGAGTTATAAAGTGTGTTCACAGAATTCATTTATCATTTCCTTTTGCAAGTTTATGAAATAATGTCATAATTATTTTTTTCAATGTCCAGCAATCATCCCAGGAAACCTACAAATGCTAGGTAAAGCTAACATGATTTCTACTGCATATGCCACATAAGCCACAAACATACTTTAACTTTTAGTCACACTAAAACCCACAAATAAACAGGTAAACATAATTTTAATGTACATCTTCACAATATATAATCATTATAATCTTAATGCATAATAATCATAAAATAGTCCCAAAGCTATTTTTCACCATTTTATTGATAACAAGTCTTAGAAATAAAGTGTAGATTCAATGTTTGCAAAGTCTCTTACCCCAGACTCTGCATTTTCTGTGCTTATACTGTTATTTTAATTGTTATGATTAAAACCTGAATGGAAATTTCAAACAATAAAGCAAAAAGAAAGATGTCCATGAAGAAGCTATGCTATGGTAATGGATAAACATGCAATGAAAAATCTAGAAAAAAACTGCAAGATGAGAATGACCTTTCTTACTTTATAAGTATACCTAGTATTTGGAGGATATCAATTGCTAACAGAGGTATTATTTGGCAATCTAGCATAGAAAAAAATTGATATTTCACAGGCAGAAGTAGAAGGCCAAGAACAAATAAAAAGAAGTTCTGTTCCTAAGTATAGTGAAACTGAAAGTTAAAATCTTCAACTCAGTCACTGGGGGAAAACAAGATTACCCTCAAAGAAAGACCACTCAGAATGGCAGCTGATGAAACAGCTGAAACCAAAAAACACTGAAATACTATGTAAGGGTGGTTTTTAAGAATTAGCTTTCAACTAGAGCTGTATACCAGAAAGTGATCTTTCTAGATCAAGAGTGAAATAAAATCATGTCTTATAAAAGAAACACTAGGGGGACTTCTATCAGGAAACTTTTGCTAACGTACCCAGATGGCCAGGCTTTCAGAACAAGCACTTTTACATATTGAGTCATCTCTGAAATGCTATGTAGGATATTTGTTTTCCGAATGCAAGTGATAATACCATTTTGATATATGAGTGAGAGCAATTATGGCAATAAGGTACATTGACCATGCAGGAAAAAGCAATAGTAATGTGTGTGTGTGTGTGTGTGTGTGTGTGTGTGTGTGTGTGTGTGTGTGTGTATGCATGTGCATACATACACACAAATACATGAGTACTCGATTCCATTCCTCCTTGCTAACTCAAAGACATCATCCTTGATTCTTATTTTTATCCCATGTTTGAAGATCATTGCTTGTTTAATAAACTAAAAATTCAAAATTAAAAAAAAAAAAGAAATTGACCCAGTGGTGAAAGATAATGATCCAAAAAGGACATGTGAACAGGGAAACTGAGTCAGGAGAAAAAGAAAAACAAACTCTGCATGCACAAAACATTACTGATAAATACTCTCGGGGCTCATAAAAATCTATAACAAGAACAAGGGATAATAATGGAATGTAAGCTAGAAAAATGATTCTCATTTAGACAGATGATAGTAGCCAACAGGGATAGGAAATGATCTTCATGAGATGGGAACTGTATATTTACATCTGTATTTTACCCTGATCTTTTATATTTTAAGTGCAGTCCACAGATAGAATCTAGAAATGAAGAGGGGAGAGGAGAGAGGAGAGAGGATTCTCCAGATGAGTGCACATCTGGTTCCAGATTATGGTTTCTATGTACCAATCTATAAAATGAACCATAATTTCCTTAGGAAAAATATTTCTGAAGTCAGCAATGATTGCATTTATCAATGAGCTCTTGAATATTCCATCTTCTCCTGGAGCCTCGTGATCACTGACCCATGGCATATGTTTCCTTCTAATATAAAATAATATTGTCCAAATCACCTTTTCCTGTCTCCCATCTGGAATTCTTGAGATGTCCTTTCTTTAACTATTCCTGATTTATTGGAAACAAGTTTCTGGTAACTAGTAGATAAACCTCACACCCATGTTTGTAATTGAGTTACTCCCACATCTTCAACTCTTCTTACCTCTTAACAAAATCTAGTATGAATTTCTGAAGAGAATTCTTTGTTTCTCAAAGCCCATGCAAGTCATTTTTGATATCTATGTAGCTGTCCAATTCTTGGTAGTCTATAGAACTTTACAAACTTTACCTTCAGTGGCTGCTGGGGACTTTGTTTTCTTTTTTCTTCTTCTTCTTTTTTTAAAGATTTATTTATTTATTATGTATATATACAGTGTTTTGTTTCCATGTATCCCTGCAGGCCAGAAGAGGGAGCCAGATTTCATTACAGATGGTTGTGTGCTACCATATGGGTGCTGGGAATTGAACTCAGAACCTCTGGAAGAACAGCCAGTGTTCTTAGCTTCTGCGCCATCTCTCCAGCCCGGGACTTTGTTTTCTTCTACAATTCTAAAACATCTGTTTTTCGGTCACTCTGCTATATATTTTATAACTTAATGGTTCACTGTCATGTAGAAAGCTGTACTTTCTCCAGTTCTTTATCTTTAGTATCTTGTTTGCTTTAGAAAAAAAAGAGAACCAGAACTGTGATGAAGCCTATGCCACTGATATATGCTTTAAATTTTATCTCATTGTTTACTAGAAGCTTCACCCTTTCTGACAAACATTTATGGTACTGGAAGGTACTCTGCAAGTTACTGGAGGAGAAATCCAATCTTTAATATCTCTCAGCTACAAACCCTGTGACCTAAAACAGTGATCAGCCAGTAAAATATATTGGCAAAATAGTGGCACAATGTTATGGGGGCAACAAACTACTTTCTGATTGCATGAGATTGAACCCATACTTGACACTGATGAAGTGACCAAGAACCTGAGATTACATAGATTGTAGGCCTAGGAAACGACCTCCTGCTATTAGTCTGCAAAAGGAGCATAGCAATAGAGTGACTCCTTATGATGTATTGTTATATCTATAGACCAGAACACCATTCAACCTTCATCAGATAAGCTTCTTGTGGCAGATGGGAACTAATCACATAGACCCACAAGGAGACAGTGTACAGAGAGTAAGAGATTTTGGAGCATTTAGTCCTAAAGGAGGCGTCTTCACCAAAGCCCTTCCCTGAAGGCTTGGGGAATCTATGCAGAAGAGGAGGCAGAAAGATTGTAAGACTCAGAGGTGATGGGTGACTCGAAACAGTGTCTTTCTGACACAAGACTGATGTGCATATGAACTCAAGAGACTGTGGCAGTACATACAAGGTGAGCATAGCTTCAAGCCAGATGGAGTCCCAACATTGAGAAGGGAGACTGGAAATAGGCTCCTACCCCTAACCATAAAGATATCAGTGATCAGTGCCTTCTGGTGAAGGAAAAAAATTCAATTTCCTTCAGTGCAGTTTCACTGAGTATATTCACCATACTTCAAGGCAGGCCCTAAACCCAGAAATAGTAGGCCAACACAAAACAGCTCAGTGGTATTTTTGTACTTACTGTCTCAATTTGCTGTTTGTACATTTTTTTTGTCTTATTTGTCTTTTGCTTGTTTCTTTCAACTTCTATTTTTGTGGGTTTGTGTGTGTGTGGTGGTGGGGGGTGTTTCTTCTGTTTTGTTTTTGTTTGTTGTTTTAAAGAGAGAGAATGTGAGGAAAAGCACATGAAGTTGGTTGGGAAAGGAAGATCTGGGAAGAATCAGGGAATGGAGAAAATACTAAAAATGCATTGTATGGCTAATTCCTTTCAGGAAAAAACTGAATGCTATCAGAAGGCATCTCACAAAGCTGTTTT
Organism: Peromyscus californicus insignis; assembly: GCF_007827085.1. Taxonomy (NCBI): domain Eukaryota; kingdom Metazoa; phylum Chordata; class Mammalia; order Rodentia; family Cricetidae; genus Peromyscus; species Peromyscus californicus. The sequence continues at coordinate 57,664,224 of NW_026294525.1, forward strand.
GACTGATGGCTCCGCACATTTATTAAATGTCTTTCAGTCATTTCATCCCCATCATTCACACCATGTCGCTCCCTCTCATGCTCAACAAGTCCTGCTAGCATGTTCATGTGTTCGTTTTTTGTGCAACCCACTGATTTTTGAGTTACTTTGTCCTAGTTCTGGATGGAGGTTGTTTAGTGGAGCATTATCTGTGGCTGCACTACTGAAGACAATGATATCTCAACCCTCAACAACCATGGATGGCAAGCAGTCCCTCTGGAATGAACCAGTCTCATGGCCCCTCCCCCATCTGTGATGAAATGTTGGCAGGGCTAGTCTTGTGCAGGTCTTGTGTGATTTGTGTCTGTAATGACTGTTAAGGCATTGCCAAGCCTTTGGTTGGTTAACTGTACAGAGCATCTCAGATCTACTAGTCAGTGTGCAGATTAAGCACTCATCAAATATTGAAAATAGCCCTAAGAATTTGATGCATAACAATTTTTCTTATTTAAATGTGAGGATCCAGAAGCTTTGGAGCATCTAAAGAGATGGTATGGCTCCGCTTCTGTAAGAGGTAGACTTTATGACTTTGCTATAGATACTCTGATACTACGTTACATACAAACCTTCCTTTTGAGGCTACCTCTAACACTTCCAGATTATTTTTACTGCTAGGCACTTACTGGTTACTGTGATGTCCATCCTTCTAAAGTTTTGCTGTGACACTAGCAGCACTTAGGGAACCATACAGAACATAATCTGTCTTTCACACCATTGAGTGAGCACAATGCAAAAGTATAAGTCATCACATTTCTCTTAATTTGTAGGAGGAATATTATCAGACCTTCATCCTGTTATCATATCTCATAGATTTAAATTCTCTCATTTTCTTGGTCACCTCCTATGCATGTTTCCAATTGTCAATTTTGATTAACAGTTATTGTTAATCAAGATTAGTACCATAATTGACTCTAGCACTCCATATGTGGCTTGGCAAAGAATTATTTTTTTATTATCCGGCCAGGCTAAATACTCTTTTCCTTGACTTAGCTCCTTTTACTGGATTCTTCCTGTTTTTTTTTATGGTATGTTTTGCTTACACCAAAACCAACGCTCACGTTTGCCTCCCAGTGTTGGTATATGAGACCTAATGGGGGTACTTGGATTTAAACAGTTCAAATAGTGCACATACTATGTAAGACTCTCTCTGTCCATGGGTGGACACAGCCCAAATCCACTTCTGGAAGACAAGGAAGCATCTTCAGCATCCCATTTCTAGACCAAAGTAAATACATATTCTTTAGGTACAGCCTGGTCAGGTACTATGTTTGAACAACTGATCTAAGACAATGATCCTTCAATTACTTGTTTGTTGGTGGAATAAATTCTGTCACCAGCCAAAGTCAGACATTCCCTCTCAGCTCACTGGTTTGCTTGAGTGCTTCATTTCTCTTTCAGCATTAGCACTCTGTTTGGACCGCACTCAGTATATGAATGCTTCATCTAACTAAGAATCAGGAATCCTTAAGGGAACATGCCTAGTCTTCATTTTCTATTTCCCAGAATGGCTACAGTGCTTAAATCCCTAACGAGTTACTATAATGAACCCTCAGTATGCACACCGGCTGAGGTCATGAGTCCTTTGGCACAGTGCCATCACATGAAAGCATCTTATGAAATATTTAATCAGTTACAAAGTAAAACCAATATTTTTATATTTAATGCATGTAGGTGATATAAATTTAATATTTGATTTTTTCCCTCATCATAAACACTGCATACTTTATAAAAACATATTCTCAGCCATCTGGATTTTCTCCTATGATATTTAGTAACTATGAACTTAGAAACATGTGATTAACTGAAATATATTCCTTCACAATAGAATATTTTCCATGATATAAATGCCGTTCTGGATTTCTATAATTAAGTACAAAATAAAACATAATAAAAATTTTATAGACATTCACAAAATTCCTAGAGCTGCCAGCTGTTTTGTCATGTCCCACTACTTGAAAGCAATGTGCACACAGACACTTGATTGATGTGAGTAACATTTAGCTCTTACCATTTTTCAAACATGTGCAGAAAGTGGCACAGAGATGCTCCCATTGTGAGCTAGGCCTCTGCTTTTAAAGCAAGTGATAGACTCAGATTCTGATTAGGCTGACGAATTTCATTGTAGTTTATATTTAAAATTGGATACACTCTCGACAGAGACAGCCTCGTACTGGAAGAAAGAAAACATAAAACTTAGAAGGTGCAATCATATTCTTTCCTAGTGACATTTTTACTTCAAAGGATTGACAACACGAAGGCCAAGCCTGGCAACATCCTTTCCCACTGTGATTTTATGTGTTTTCTACTGTTGCTGTTCAAATAGTGAACGCTTTGTAAGATAATATGAGAATTCCTTAAAACGGTGATGCTTTGCGGCTATATGTAATTACTACATATTTTTGAGAACCGTAATGTTCACTTGGTTTACCAAAACCCTTGCTAGACCTAGAATTAAATTCATTTGGAAGAGTCTAGAAAGGGAGGGGTGCAGAGCAAGCATAAGACACTGGAAAAATAGAATCCACATCTGGATTTCAGCTTTGGCTTTGGAACCAGCAAATGTCACTTAGAGTCAGTGAGACCCAAGTTATGTGGTAGTGACCTGAAAGGCCAGTGCTCTGGGTGTTGTGGGTAGTGTTGGCCCACATTGACACTATATCCCCTTTAGTGTGAAAAACCCTAGAAATGGAAGTCAGGAAATTTGCATAGAGCATGAACGGTCCATTGTCTGGGAGCTGCTCCTGCTTGCCTCTGACACCAGGCCCCACCCGCTGTGCCATGCTAAGTCCAGCCAATTGTCCACACGCTCTCCATTGTGTTACTGTTGGACAGAGAACCACTCTTGCAGAGGCTTTCTTTCATCTTGTGGGTGTGGGGGGAAAGGGGCGTTCACCAACTGCACAGACTCGCTGGCTCTCTCTCTCTCTCTCTCTCTCTCTCTCTCTCTCTCTCTCTCTCTCTAAGGAACCAGGGGAGGGCCTGTTTGCTGCCACACTGAGCCTGGTTGTGTCTCCTGGATGCCAGCTCATGGAGTGCAGCTCAGAACTAAGGCAAGAGCATCATGAAAAAGGCAAGACTGGAAAGGAGGGCAAAAGTCAAAGCCAGTGTGCAAATGTAGGATGTGCTGTGTTCTTTATCCTTTTGTGAACTAGGGGGTCCTTACTGATCATTTCAAAGAGACTTATCATGTCATCAATAAAACACACTCCTTTGACCTGACAGGAGGGAGTATAATAATCAATACTTTTCAAATGTAAAGAGCGAAGCATTTTGGAAAGAGCACATTACTATTTCCATGACCTAAAAGACTTTCCTGAGCGTGCAGTCCTGCTGTGAGAATCAAAAGCAGGATGCCTGCTAAGTCTGTGGCTGCCATAGTGATGGAGACACATGAGGAGAAACCTCACTTTTCAGAACGTCACATCTAAATATACAGAACCCTCTCAAGGAGCCCCGTGTGAATCATGTTCTTTTTCAAGGAAATGGAACTCAAATGTCATGGTCTGCCAAGAGTAAGTGTCAATTATGTAGTATGAGTAAAGACAAGCACTTTCATGAAAATGTGCTCACAAAGAGCTTGATAGCCCCAGTTCAACCTCGAAGTCATTCAAGTGTTTATTTCACATGTGAACATATTACCAGTTCCCACAATCCCACTAAATATAGGAAATCAAAAGAAATCAACGGTTTCCCCAACAAGTAACTTTCCTTAATAAAAATCTTTCTATTAAGGAGAAAAATGTAAATGCAAAAAGCAATTCAAGTTATTTTATAATTTATTTTTTCTGATTATGAAACTGGAAGTCAAGGAATTGCAGACTTTAAAACTAAAATCATCAAATGTACAACAAAATGTATTAAAGTCTATTACAGGGTAGGCAGTCTGATGGAGAAGGCTTCTAAAGCTTTGGCTATATATATATATATATGGAACTTTTTCACCTTGTGAATATTCAACAATCATGCCCGTTGATTTTGTGAAAATCTTTGCAGACAATTCAATAAGTAACTATAAAATTCTCTTACCCTTACACAGTACCAATGAGAATTTCCCCTCTGAACATGATGGTATATCTCAATAACTTCTCTCTTCTCTTTTCTGGAAACCTACGGGAACCAAAGAAACAGGAAACAAAAACAGACATTGAACCAAAACTTAATAGAACTACCAGTTAAGCAACATGAGGAAATTCCTAAGATATGATATATTTTCCAAAGGAGTCAAACAACGTTGGAAAAGGACCAGTTCACACTGAGAAAAGAACGGGAGACTGAGGCTGCACAATTAATACCCCTATTTCCAAGAACTTAGTAAGATCGAGGCCCAGCAAGTCCAACACTGAGTGACAATGCTCAGATGGGGCTGGAAGATGAACAGTGAAGTTCATCTTGTGACACAAGCTCATTGCCTGTTGTTGGCAACAGCTGGCTTGAAATAACTAGATGGAAGATGTTTAACACAACGCAGTAGCTTCTGTGTGTCTATCTGTCCCTCTACCTATCTATCCACACATCCATCTGTCTATCTGGATGATTCCCCAACTCTACCCAGTAAATAGAAACTGCTCTCTGTGATAAAAACAGAAGCCTTTAAGACCTTTAGAACAATTCTGATTTAATTAGTCCATAGAAATAATCTAGTCACACATTAAAAAATATAAAATTATACACAAATTCCATTAAAATAAATATGTAATTCTTTACAAGGGCTCCACTAAACTTCAAGTTCAGTCTTTCCTCAATCTCTCTCAACCTACCTTCGAGAATCACTCCTGCTCTCATCCCTTTGCCATTTTGAATGGATCAGGCACACTTTGCTTTGGTAACGCTTTGCATTCCTTCCTTCTTCGGGAAGTCCTAGCTACATAATCACATGACATTTTTCACTCAGATGTCACTTCAGTGAGGTTTGATTGGCTGTTCTAAAATTTCAAATCTGCAGCTGATGTGCTGACGCATCATCCTATTTTCATTACTCTTCCCTTCAGTATTTCCTCCTTAACACACATACTCTATGCAGGAACATGCATTTCCCATCTAAATTTCATGCATGGGGGTTTACAAAGACACCTACATCCATCTGTGTTCTTTTACTGCGTCGCGCTGGACAAAAGTCAGTTTAAGATAAATCTTTAACTTGTAAAATAACAACCTGTACTTTGAATCATAATTGGTTTCTATCTCCTTTCTCATGGCATTGACTTGGGAATTTCAGTCTATTCTTTTCACTTTTTCAATTCTACTTCCTAAAATAGACTCAGGAACTTGGTTGATGGCTCCTGCATATTCATCAAATGAATTTCTACAAGAACGACCATGGAGAATAAAAGATTAAAGAATATGTTAAAGATATCGTAAGAAGACGAGAAGGAAGCAAGTGAGAAATGGAAATTAAAGAATAAAATACAGGCAACTAAATTGCATCATTGTTCCTGAAGCCTGAGGTAGATGGGAAGAGATTGTTTTTAATAAGCAGAATTATTTTTACAAAAATGTCAGTTTTCCTTGGGTAAAGTAAAACTGTACAACCTTCACTCAAAGTACTAATGTATTGTGCTATAATTGGTGTAATGTGATTTCAATTTTATGTATAAAATAAGAGTATATAAAGATGGTGTATAAAGAATAATTAGTATTCATTGCTGTATCATATGTTAATATATAAGCATCTGTTATTTATATTTTATATTGTTGGGGACTATTACTTTAACTATGTAAAGATGTGTTACATTTGTTTATGCTGAGTTTGTTTCATGATGTTAAGATGTGTTGCTGTGCCTGCTTAAGGCACCTGATTGGTCTAATAAAACGTTAAATGGCAAATAGCTAGGCAGGAGAGGGATAGGCAGAGTCGGTGGGCAGAGAGAACAAATAGGAGGAATTTAGGCTTGAGAGAGAGAGGAGAGAATGAGGGAGAAAGAGAAGGAGATGCCTGGGAGCAGCCACCAGGCAGACAGACATGGAGGAAGCAAGAAAAGTAGGACATACAGTATGAAAGAAAGGTAAAAAATCTCAAGGCAAAACCTAGATGAAGAGAAACAGGTTAATATAAGTTATAAGAGCTAGTGGGACAAGCCTAAACTAAGGCCAAGCATTTATAACTAATAATAAGTTTCTGTGTCTTTATTTGGGAACTGGTTGGTGGCCAAAAGAAAGTCTGCCACATTATATTGTTTAATTTTGATTAGTTTTTTGAATTAACGTGCATAGTAAAAGAACTTACTGTGGAATTTTCATGCATACTTTTTTCTTGCTGATCATGCTCCCCAGCTCACACCCTGGCTCTGGTTCCTTTCATTCTCACAGCCTCCCCATCTCCAGGTTAAGTTTTTGAAAGTGTGAAATGACATCCTGTATCAACTTTACATTCATTTCAGTTCTATCTACAAATTGCTAATGAGTTTCAACTTTTCTTTGTGATTTTTGTACTTTGAAGCATTGCCTTCCAGAGATATTATCTGTTTTCTAACATTGTAAGGTTTCTTTTTCATGGTTGGGAAAGCCATTCCTTCGGGAATTTGTTTTATCATTAAGTACAAATACAGGATAATGATAGCTTTTCTCCAACAACCTTGCTAACACTCTGACATCATTTATCAGTTTACATAATGGCTTGTGCACTTCCTTTGCATACGTATTTCTTAGGTATGTAATTGGACATGCTTCAGCATCTGCCTACATTTGTATTTGTCTCTATGTGGATCTACATTCTCTCTATCACCACTTATTCCATTAAATTCCATTAAGAAGTTTTCAGTTCTTTTTTACATATTTTCTTTTAGTGTATCAATTTTATAGTTACATGTGTGATTTCACAGCGTGTTCAGTATTTGGGCCCTTTTGTTTAGTCTACTCTTCCTAAAGGCTTTGACTACTCAAGTATAATTTCAGATATAAGGCATTTTTATCGTTGCATACAATAAAAATATCACTGGTATTTTGATCTGATATTGCTATAAATCTGAAAAAAAAACTGAATAATTGCTCTGTGTGTGTGTGTGTGTGTGTGTGTGTGTGTGTGTGTGTGAGAGAGAGAGAGAGAGAGAGAGAGAGAGAGAGAGAGAGAGAGAGAGAGAGAGAGAGAGAGAAAATAGAGTTCAAAACCGGGTCTTTATGTATGCTAGGCAAGAACTCTACTGCTAACCTACATTCTCAACCCTAATGATTTTTGTCTTAAGATAGGGATGTACTGCATAACAAGGCTTTCCTCCAGCTCAAGCTGCTCTTGCCTCAGCCTCTTGAGTACGAACATTGCAGAGCTACCATACTCAGCTAGTACCTCTCTCTAAAAGCAATTTTTGCATCTGTGGACGTTACATGTCTTTTTGCATTTTTGGAGCTTCTTTTGTACTTCTCAGGAAGAGCTTTTTCCTTCAAGGATAGACTCTACACATTAATTAAATTAGAAATAAATCACTAAATTTATTGTTAGGTGTTTTAAGAATTTATAAACCTAGGATCAAACATGAATCCATGGGTTAAAACACTTGCAGCTGAGTCTGACAATGTGAATTTATCTCCAGGCTCTACATGGCAGAAGGAGAAAAACCTTCTCTAGCAAATTGTTCTCTATCTATTGTATTATATCTTTTAATACACCTTCCCAATAACTTTCCATAACAACGAATGCTTAAAACTATTAGAAAAATGCACAGCCTAGTGTTGAGGTACCCGGTATCATGCTGAGCTAGCCTGCTCTGCCATCCTGGTCTATGCCTTGGAGTCAAGGAATGACTGCCTTACAGGGGACAGTGCAAGGAAATGCTGAGACAATAATCAGGCTGTGGACATGTTTTTGTCAGCTACGTCCCATGTCATAATCTAAAAGGGCAAAGGCAAGGTAATTTTTCAAAAGTTGATTGTTTGCCTCAGGCCATATATAAATAGAAATTTGAGAGTATATCGTATTATTTTTTAATTAATGGAAGAGACAGAAAAATAGAGAGAGAAAAAGAGAAGAAGAAGGAGAAGGAGGCTATCCAGGTCTTTAATTCCCCTTTTATACCACCTATTGAAAATTCCGATTTACTGTACACATTTGAATGTTTGGCAGAAATCACTCTGGTAGGAGAAGGCACAATAAATTATGCAGGGTTCAGCAAATTGCAGTTTGTATCCTAAACATATGTCTATAGTTATTCTTTGGAAAATTGCCAAATGGTTCCCCTCACTCTGTAAAACCAAGAGGAGTTTCTACAACAGCAGAGGGAACAGAAAAATAGAATCTTTAGTTGTTTCAGGGAAAAGAATAAGAACCATCAACTCTCTACTAGAATATTTTTATGTTTTAAATAAAATTCAGTTTTCCCAGCATAGCCTGGATGCAATAAGGGTGGACAAAGAGCACAGGCATTCCTTCTCTCTTTCCAGTGCCACCACAGTGTGAACCCTTCTGTGCTGCCAAACCCTTCCCACCACACTCAATTGGATCATCTAAAACAAAAATGAGGCTCTTTTTGACTGAAAAATAAATACAGTGGGATAGATTAAATTATACCAAATATGTTTGTCAATCACTCCCTCATGAATGAAGTACATTTCAAAATACATAAATTTGATGATTCATTTTCCCTAAAACAAAAGATAAACCTTTGTCTTTTCCTCCACCGAAATAATTGAACTTATAAGGGGTAGACAGTGACTGGGTAGAGTAACAAAATAATCTTTCACCTGTGAAATCACCTGCTTTCCACTTGAAATACTTTTTTTATTCTCTTGTAATAAATAATCTCAAAACATGGTAGTTTAAAACATAGTTATATTTTCATTTACCCATGACATCTTGATGAGAACTTTGGACTGTGCTCAGCTGAATGTTTCTTTTGTTGGTCTCATTAAGATTCGTATTTCTACCCTAGGTCCCATGGTGGGTCAGCTGATGCTGAAAGCTGTATGATGGACCCAGTAATACACATGCCACTTGGACAATAGTAATTGTAAAAAATAAGTTCCTTCATGTGTTGGCTTCAGTGCCTTAAAAGGCACAGAATGGAAGTCTCTAAAAGTCTAGACTTGGAAAGGGACAAGTTAGTTTCTGCCACATAGCCATTGTTAAAGCCACAAGACCAACCCACACACGAAGTCCTGTGTGGATTTTTGCATCTTGATTAAAAAAAAAAAAAAAAACCAACAACCAAGCTTTGTGGGAAGAACGTTAACACAGAAATATAAAGAATTATTGAGAGTTATTGCAAGTAATTTGCCATGGTTAGCAGCATGAGAGGCAGTTATTTAATGCACTGACACTGTAAATATAAAACAAATCATGTTATTGTTTGAGGTGCCAAACTGATGAAGGATGGATTTCTGATGCTCAATCTTGACTGTCCACTTGACTAGATTGATGAGCAATTCTAAGGTTAGTAAAACACATCTCTGGTATGTCAATGAAGACATTTCCAGAGATGATTAACTGAGGAGGGAAGAGTGGGTCTAAAAGTGGGCGGCATCATCCCACAAACTAGGAACCTGGATGCAACAGTAGTGGGAGATGACACAGGCATTCTTTCTGTTTCCAGGCTACCATGATGTGAACTCTTCTCTTCTACCACACCATCGCCACTGTGAGGGACTAGATCATCTAAAAGTAAAATAAAGCTCTGATTCTTTGAAAAAGAAATATAAATACTAAAGAGATAGACTAGATAGTAACAAATATGTTTGTCAATCCCCTTAAATACTTAAAAGTTATTTAAGTAAACTTTTAAATAAATAAATTTGGTGATTTGTTTTCCTTAAAATAATATGAGTAGTAACTAAATCCTCTTTAAACTATTTCTATTTCTATTTTCCCACTTCTCTCTGTGTCTGAGTTCCTGGTGGGAGATGATAGCAGGGGGAAGTATGTGTGTGTGTGTGTGTGTGTGTGTGTGTGTGTGTGTGTGTGTGTCCACTTAGTAATTTTACTAAAATGCTACCACAATACAATAAAAACTTTAGATATGAGTCAACATGAGAACCCTCTTAGAACTTAACAGCAGAGGATGAGGAAAAACAAAATTGCCTCCCAGAGGTAAAGAAATGTCACTAGTTGTATCTACATATTGGACCGTAATTAGAAGAACGGCTGAACTGTCTTCACTGATAATTGTTTATCTTACAGACACCATTTCACTTTGATGGAGGATTGTGTAGAAATGAGGTGTGTTTCTCCTTAGCAATTAGATCATGCGTTGATCCGATGACATCTGCGTAGGAAGCAACTCCTTAAAATAAATTAAAATGTTAGCTACGGTATCTAAAGTCCATCATGACCAGTTCCCATGATGTAAAATGTGTGTGAACAGTAACAATTACATTTTAGGATAAGAGCAGAAAGTAGGCCTGAGTGCAGGGAAGGTGTATGGCTCACTGCAAGGAACCTGATGCCACTCAGGTGCAATTCTGGGACAAAAAAAAAAAAAAAAAAAGATTGCAAATGCTAAGCTAAAGCTGGAGTTACATGTTCTTTTTAAAAATCACATGTATTTAATACATAATCTATCCTTTGTTAACTAATCCTTTCTCTCACAGAGGAATTGGTACCTGTGAGGCTAAGATGTCTTGTTCACAGCCGCATAGTTAGCTGCTAATAGAAGGGGCTGAAAATCTAGATTGTAAACTATTCAAATGCCAGAGCAATACTTTTCTCACTCAATTATTCAAAATTCACTTCAAATGATTTAACACTCACCTGGTTACCTAATGGCCCATGTCCTCCCTCTTGATCTGGGCATTTGGCCAGTTCCACCCTCCTCTTTCCTTTGTTGATGTGGGTAGACTGGACATTAGGATATTGATAGAATTTAAAGGACTCTTCTTGCCAACACTTAAATTATACTATAAAGATTACTTTTCTTTATAGTATAAACACAACTAATCCCCCTGATGTTAAACAGTTCCTTTAATGCAATGTTTTATTCAATTCAATTAATTTTGTTGCATCCTTAAATATTATCAAGAGAGAGAGCTCTTTAAACTGCTGTTGACATATAACTAATGGCATATTAACACTGGTTGAATAAATGAAATATTCCTTTGTATCTAAATAGCCAATTTCACTATCTTTATTATTAATCATTTATAGTTAAGCATTTAGAAATTAAAAAAATATTTTGGAATATTGTGTTTTGAAAGTAATTTTCATATAAGGAAAATTAAATAAATAATTCATTTTTAAGGTTTTCATTTATTAAATCTTGCTAATGTGAAATTTAATAGTTATAGAAAAGTCATTTTCCAGAGGGTATGTAATTATTAGGACCAACTATAATAACATATTATTTTATTATAACCTTAGCAATTTCACATGATTGCATCCAGTCTATAGGATGAGTGTGAACAGTTCTCCATGACTAGCGAGCTGTTATTTTATGTAAATAAACTGTAGTTGCTGTATTTTTTCACTGCACATATTCCTTAATTTAACAAGTATAAATTAGCATAAGTGAAATTCAGTTTTCAAATGGCAAATGGCTAGAAATGTACACTTGATAGATAGGTCATGTAATTTAAGTAGTAAGAAAGTTGAATTTTTTGTTTTGTTTTGCTTTGTTTTGTTTTGTTTTAATACATGTTAAACTTCCCTGGGTAAAGCTTTACTTTTTCTAAGTGGATATAGTAGGGGGGAAAGTGAGTCTGAGCAAAACCAAAAAATTAAGTGAAAGGAAACTGGAACACAAACAAAAATTTGTGGTTAGAATGGAAAATTGAAAAAAAAAAACGTAATTTGAGAAAAATGCTTAGAAGTATCAGTGGGGTTTTTTATGCCAAAGTTTTACACAGATTGTCTAAGACTAAATTAGAATTCAGAAACAATGCCATGTGACATTGTCCATGCTCACAAATATATAGCAACTGAAAGACTGGCCATGAAGAAATTCTTTTCAAGCTATAGCTAACATTACTTCTAAAACAACCAGTCTTTAAAGACAGAGTTTTCCATCTCAATACTGGGAATATAAGTTTTCACGAGTGGGATACACAGTTGTTCAGTCCTGTAACAAAACAAGAAAGTGGAAGTCATGGCATCATATTTTGTGAACATGATTTTAGGATCTGGGAAATTGGTTGGAAATATGTATTTCCACCATGCAATGTCTTCATTTACAGCTGGGTTTCTTTGATGTCTTTGGGGTTGCATTTGGAAGTGGTCTGGTGTGGAGTTTTTACTTATTTTAGCAATGATAAAGATGTGGTTTGTTGTAACACGAATCTTAAAAGGTCTTATTAAATAAAAACCCTGAGCCAGATACAGGAGTGAAAACCTGAGAAATCAGAGGAATAGGAAAAGTCACAAGCTAGCCTCACCTCACAGACACCTCATTCTCCAAAGAGACCTACTTCCTGTATACCCAGGACTATGTGCCTTTCTGTTCTGCCATCTCACTTCCTCTCTCTGTCCAGCTACATCACTTTCTCTTACTGCCTAGCTCTGCCTCTTCCTGTCTGTCTGTAAAGATCTCCAGTCCTCCATGGTTAACTAGTGTTGGAATTTAAGGCATGTGCCACCATGCCTGGCTCTGTTCCCAGTGTGGCCTTGAACTCACAGAGATCCAGACAGATCCCTGACTCCCAAATGACAGAATTAAAGGCATGTGCTACCACTGCCTGACTTCTGTGTTTAATATAATGGCTGGTTTTTTCCTCTTACCTTCAGATAAATTTTATTGGGGGACACAGATAAATATCATCACAGTTTGTACAAGCACTGATGCCCATTATCTGGTCACTGTTAGCAAACAAATCCTTCATTTTCTTCTTCTTCTTCTTCTTCTTCTTCTTCTTCTTCTTCTTCTTCTTCTTCTTCTTCTTCTTCTTCTTCTTCTTCTTCTTCTTCTCCTTCTTTAAGACATTAAGTCTTTTTTCTGAGTTCCCAGTCTTTATTTCAATGAGCTTTTAAAGTCCAGTGAATCACATGGAACAGAAACTCCTAGAAAAGCATAGACAAAATGAGTTGCCATGACCAGGCAGAAAAAATACCTTCAAATTCTAATAGTGAATTTTAGGTAGTGCTCTTAGCTGTCATGTACACCCTGAGATATAAGAGGCCCAGAGGCTGAACTTCCCTGATGTGCTGCTCCACATGCTTACAAGGTTCCTCATTGATCTACCACAAGTTCTTGTTTCTGATCAATGAACGTTAGCTGTTCTTATTTATTTTAAATTATTATGAACCAAACAATCTGTTGAAAACAATGATCAACATACAGAAACCATTTCAGTATTCTTATAAGAACAAGGTGATCTAAAGTTTCGGGGAAACAAGACAAAATCTTCACTGGTCCATACTGATGGGTGCCACTTCATCATCAAGGGGATATTTACACTGATCTCAGTTGCTCATTTAGAAATAAGATCATAACCAGTTCATTAGCCACTTATTTCTTATTCCTGGATAGTATTTGTCTCATATCCTAATTTTATGCTAACTTTCAAATCATTGCTAAACAATGGGTGAATTGGGACACTTGAGAAACAAAGGCAAAAAGGTCATCTTCTGTGGCTACTACAGTTTGAGGCTAGCCTAAATAACATGAGACTAAAAGCAAACAAAAAAATAATTTTAAAAAAGGAATGGCACATCATCACTGCAGTCCTAAGCACAGAATGTTATTTATTTTCCTTTTTCACAGATAAAAAGACAAGTTTGTAGTATTTCAGTGGCTTGTTCATGGTCACAGAGCAGGCACTCTGACAAATGGTCATGCATGTACAAGTGAAACACAGGAGTCAGACCATTTCTCTCAATCACTGATGTAACTAGCAAAAGATTATAATTATTTCATTGTATAAAGAATCCAAGTGAACAGAAACTCAATCAAAACTAGGAACCAGGTGTGGTCCAAACATACTATAAAATACTATTTGGCTATGAAGAGCTATTGAGAAGACATATTGACTGGAGTGGCATGAATATATTTGACATGTCATTGAGAGAAGAAAAAGAAAAGATTAAGAACAGAAAGCAAACATTGTGGATGTAGCTCAATAGTGAAGTGCTTGCTGAGAATACAAAAGGTCTTAGTGTCAATCACCTGCAAACAAGCAAAATAACTGCAAAGTGTTACTACATTAATCTAAAACTGCACATGTGTGTTGATACACAGAGAAATATATCAAAATACAGCATTCATTAGATTCTGTGGTCTAAACAAGATGGCAGGAAGATCTTGGAGGAGCTGGAGGGGAGTTGGGGATTAATATGATCGAAATATATTGAATTCATGTATGATATTTTTGAATGAACTTAAAGAATGTTTATTTAGCATCTTAGAGTTTCTATTGCTGTGATAAAAATCATGATCAAAAGCAACTTGCAGAGGAAAGAGTTTATTTCATCTTACAGTTCGTAGTCCACTGTCAAGAGAAGTCAGGACAAAACCTCAAGGCGGGAACTTAAGAGGCAGGAACTGAAACAGAGACCATAGAGGAATGCTGCTTACTGACTTGCTCCCCATTGCTTGATTAGCCTGTTTGTATCATCCAAGACTATCTGCCGAGGGGTGGCACAACCCACAGTAAGCTAGGCCCTTCCACATCAATGATTAATTAAAAAAAAAGTCCCAAAATCTTTCTTACAGTCCTATCTGATGGAGATATTTTCTCAATTGAGGTTCATTCTTCCCAGATATGTCTAGGTTTGTGTTAAGGTGATAAAAACTAAGCATGCTTGGCTACATTGAGATCTTATCAGAGATCCATAATTTTAACTGTTCTTCTGTGTAACCTATCAGATTATTTTTATTGCATTCATATATTAATTTTATAAGACTAGAGTAAGGAAATGATAGAGAAGTATACTGCTGTCAGCACCTTGTTTCCTATCCATTTCACCCAAGTCTGTGTCTTTCTCCTCACCCTCACTCTGCCTTCTCCTTCTCTATGTGTCTCTCCTCTTTCTGTCTTTAAAGGAAATTAATTATTGGTCTCTGGGATATACAGAATGTCTAGAGAATCTCTTCATTTAATGATCCATGATTTGATTAAAAATGGAAAGATGTCAGTTTAAAAATAATGTGTAGTTGCTGAGTGTAGAGGGGGAAATGCTCAGTTTACTGTGCCACCTATTTTGATGTTTCTGTTTTCCAGCTTGAACTTTTTCTTTGATTTATTTTTGAGCATCATTGGGAATCCTTGCACAGAACATCAGGCCTCTCAGTAAAAGAGATAGATCCCCTTTGGAAATATTGAGAGAGTTTTTTCTTTTAGTATATTTTTTTGATAGAAATTCCAAAGAGTGGAGAATCTTAAGAAATTTTGGAGGAATGGAAACCTGAGGAACTGGTTTAGTCCAGAAGGACAGTTCCATTCCCAGAGGTCTTCAGGTACTTTCTATGTGCTCTGACCAGCATTTGCTAATTTGTTTCTGGTAGATCTAGACTATTGGGTGAGTATAGTTTTCACTGAAGGCAATAAACTACATACTTATTAGGTTCTCTCTAGTTGGTAAGTTCAGAAGCAAGTGGCTTCTTAAACATCTCCAATCTCTGAGAATTTACACACTTTTCTGTGTCTTGAGACAGTAGTGAGGTTGGGAAATATATAGAAATCAAAAGTTTCAGTTGATTTTTTTTTTTTTTTGGTTTTTCAAGACAGGGTTTCTCTGTGTAGCTTTGCTCCTTTCCTGGAACTCACTTGGCAGTCCAGGCTGGCCTCGAACTCACAGAGATCCACCTGCCTCTGCCTTCCAAGTGCTGGGATTAAAGGCATGAGCCACCACCGCCCGGCTCAGTTGATGTTTTTAAGTGCATCTTCTGAAATACAGCATGTTAAAATACTAAAACACCATATATGTAGCTATTATTCACTACTTATACATGATAATATCTTCCCTACCTACATAGCCCCTGAGAAGCTCCAATGAAATCTGAACTCAGCTGTAATGATAATGTTTTAAAGATGTGGTGGCTGGAGAATGCCATGCATTTTTTCTGACTACACTCCCTGGAAACTTTATTATGATTTAGCAACATCTTGAACCTTAAGACACTCATTCACCTGTAAAGTTTAAATAGTTTAAGCATTTCCAGAAGCAAAAAAAACTAAGTCAAATCCATGAGTAATTTTAAGTCAACATCAACATTTCAAGTCACAACTGAGTCTAGTTTAACCACTATTTAAATCACCAGTGGCTAATAGCAGTACATTGAAAAAACTCCAATGTTTTCTAGCCCTATGTTTTGCTTGAATATATATCCATATTTGCTGAAATAAAACTTCTCTGCTTTATTTTACATTTCTAAAATAGATGACCCTCTGATTTACTGAGAGCCAACCTGTGTTTAATTTTTCTTTTTGTGCTATGAACGATCTCAGAAGTCAGTTTTAAGTTATTTTTGACACCAAAACGTGTTTAAAATGAGAACAATTATTCATCAAAAACAAAACAAAACAAAAAAAACCCAAGATTGCAGATGTGAGAGACATGGATAAATCATGTGACAGAAGAGTTGTATATTTGGTTCTGAGGGGTGTGCGTGTGTTTGCAATGAGTCGTTTGCTGGGAGTAGAAGCCAGACCCTTGTGTCCACGTACTTTTACCATTATCTTAGCTTTACCATTAGCTCTGATTCTGAGCTTCTAGACAAAGAAATCATATCAATTTCCAATAATGGTGTGTGATCATGAAGCTTCTTGCTAGTTTTCCTTCCCTCAGAAGACTGTGCTGCATGCCAGGCATGTTGGCACATGCCTTTAATCCTAGAACGCTGGAGGCAGAGGCAGATGGATCTCTGTCAGTGTGAGGTCAGCCTGGTCTACAAAACATGTTCCAGGACACCTAGGGCTGACACACAGAGAAACCCTGTCTCGAAAAACCAAAGAAGAAGGAGGAGGAGGAGGAGGAGGAGGAGGAGGAGGAGGAGGAGGAGGAGGAAGAGGAGGAGGAGGAGGAGGAGGAGAAGGAAGAAGAAGAAGAAGAAGAAGAAGAAGAAGAAGAAGAAGAAGAAGAAGAAGAAGAAGAAGAAGAAGAAGAAGAAGACTGCTGTAGCCACATAAGACCTTGCTTGGATTCAGTACACTTCTCCTTCCCTACAATAACAAAGACAGTCAGGAAATGGTCATATGGGCCAAGTAAAGAAAATTAGAACTTGTCCTTGGAACTGTCACACAGACACTAAGAATGGGCATGCTTTTATTCAGTAAGTGGTCAAACTGGGATGCCATTCACAGACAAGTGGGGAGAGCTGAGATACTAAGAGTAAAAGACAGGCCAAGATTTAAGAAAAATGAACTAGAGAAGGAAATAAAGAAAGAAGGAGGAGGCTCAAGGGAGGGGAAAGTTATCACATTCCAGCTTCACAGAGACTGGTGCTTGAGCTAAGCCACTGGCTCCCCAGGGAACTTCAGAATCCTTGGCTTACTTGAGCCAATAAATTCCCCTTTGTCATGAAGTTAATTTGAATTTGACATGTGCTACTTGAAAACAAAAGGCATCCATTGATATCATCATATTGGTATTTTTTTAAACAAAAGAAAGCATTAAATTTCATCTGAGGAGCCATTTTCCCCGTAAGACTGAATAGTAGGCTATATTGCAATATTTCCCAAGTGGATCTTTATTCAAAGAAAAAAATGAATAACAACAATGGATAATTTGCTCGTTGTGGTTTTGCCTCCATACAAAATCCCTCATCTACTAAGTGGACACTTTGCTAAGATATCCTCTTCCATGTCTTTCAAGGCTCCAGTCAGACTTCTCCAGTACTCCCTCGCTGTTTTCTGTCTTATGAATAAGGTTCAGCAAAATGAAAGTGTATCTGCTTAAAAAAACTGTAGCTTTTAGAGAAGGCTAATAAGGTTCAGAAAGCCATTAAACAATCTTCGTCCAGCATTAGATACTCCGAATTTTGTTCATTTGGGTTTTGAATGGTGTAAGAAGCAATGCTAACAGGCTGCCCTGATAATGCACTTCTTCTGACCATATGCTTCCCTATGCTGCCTTCTGCCTTAACATAGTAGTGAGGCCAAGCTTGTCACTAAGACAACCCCCCTTTTGAAAAATAATGTTTAAGTCTAGTTAATCTTTTAGCAGATATTTAGTTATGTTCCAGTATTTCGTGTTGTAAACTTTGGGTACTTTGCAGCCTAAAATATCTATTATGATACCAGAAAAACACCATTCTAAACAAGGTGAAAGCCTGAAAGTCACAAACAGCTTTAAAAACAATGTTCAGAGATCATTTGACACACTGGTTGCGCAGCAAGTGACCCACAATAACATCCCACAGAAACTGGAAGGACCACGGATAAAATATTTTTTATAATAAAGGCCTTTTAAATGAGGTATTTTGAATAAGGTTTAGGAAATGCTTACATTTTCTTATAAACTGAATATAATGTTTTATTAGATAGCTATGTTAGTTTTATACACGGAGGTTATAAAGAGACTTATACTAGAAATACTGTTGATTGGCTCAATCTTCCTGACTTAAGAGATGAATCCTGTCAAGGCGTCAATGTTGACTTGTGGGTCTATAAACATTATTTGCAAACTTTGTAAATATGAAAAAGATTTAAAATGGAAGATTTTCAAATACAGACATCATTATTTCAGGAAGTTTGATCCCCCTTTTATTTATTTTATTATTTAATTTGATCCCCTTTTACTGGTGTGTCATTGCCACTAAACATATACAGGGGCATAGTCACAGCTGACACATTGGTACTGGCAGAGTAACGACTCACTAGTGAAGGTTTTGCCCATGCTCGACGATGGACTCCTCATGTTAATGCTAAAAGGATGGGTATTCTGCTCATTTCTGAACACTTGGTTCTGAGAAAATTTTCAACTAACCCAACAGGAATTTTTTTCTAAACAAAGATGAAATTATTGCCTGAATGATTAAATTAGATGTTTTGGCAGATGTAGCTAATAGTCATTTTGATAGGAGTTTATAATTACAGACTCACATAAATAGGTACCAGGTGGAAATTTAAATCATAGTATACATCAGATCCAGTGCTTAGCAAGCTCTATGTCATAAGCTCATTTGACATTTTGCTAATCAAGATAAGTAATCACTGAATAATATTTTGACATACAAAACTTTTCATTGACTTAAAATAGGGTGGGTATTTAAATTCCATTTTAATATATGTTTAATATATGTATATTACATTTCCCGTAATTGTTCTGGCCATGCTTGCATTGTTATCAATTATAATATTGTTCAGACTCCCTTATCTTAAAGTTCCTAAAATCTGTTTTTTTTTTACTCTAAAACAGCTCATATGTAAGGCATAAAGCAGACATAAGTTTTAAGTTGGATACTAAAAGCGTATGTTTTTCTCTAAAGAACATCATCCATTAGTAATGATAGGTATCTGGAAAAATATACTCCAAGCAGTTTCTTACTTCATTAGAGCATAAAGTCTTTATTACAATGCACTAAATTGCCTTGTATGTTATCAATCTGCAGAAAATTTTACGACTCAGTATCTTCTCACAAAGTTTCCTTTGTTATCTCTGAACTTCTCCTAATGAGAAGCGTAAGTCTTTGACAAAAGCCATGTGTGTTTCTTTGCTTAGAAAATAGCTCAGAGCCAGAGCTGGGCTGTGGTGGCACTCGCCTCTAATCCCAGCACTTGAGAGGCAGAGGAAGGTGGATCTCTGAGTTCAAGGACAGCCTGGTCTACAGAGTGAGTTCCAGGACAATCAGGGCTACATGGAAAATCTATCTCAAAACCACCCACAAAAAATAGATACAGCCCTGGTGACAGAGGGGTTCAATCTTAAGGGCCACACCACAGGTATTTTAGCCCACACCTCTAGTTCCAGCTCTTGGGAGGTAGAGGAAGAAGGATCAGAAGTTCAAGATTATGGGGAGGGTTTGAGGCTGGCCAGGGCTACATGAGAACCTATATTGAAATAATAAATGTGTTTCTAATATTGCCTCTACTAACTTCTTTTTTGTGTGGGTACACCTTTGAATATAATAAAATAGAAAAGACAGTCTTGGGGTGAGTTAAACTTACATTCTACTAAGAGGCTGAAACTAGGAATTCATACAAATATAAATCAACATAGTGGGGAGGTTGGGATGCGAATAGAGAGAGAAAGGAGGGGGAAACCCATTAGGCAATCCAAAACAAGAAAATTAAGAAAAATAATACCATCAGCCTCTCGCAGATCAATTAACGAATGGGAACTGAGCCAGCGTTGGGAAGGGAAGGACAGTGCTGCAATCTTCCATTGAAAGCGATGGCAGTGCGCCATTTTTCCTGTTGGTTTTACCTTGGGCTGATGCCCAGACTGGACAATTAATAAAATATTCATGTCACAGTACTGGCAACTTTATTTTACTGCTATGAACAGAGTGTCATTAGCAACGATGTCCACAGACCTAATCCACAGTGCAAGTTCAAAGAAGGGAAAGCAATTCTGTGTAACCAGGCAGTTGTGAAGACCGGAATGGGTATATAACACAGGCCAGTCTCTGCCTCCTAGATGGGCACGTGGAAATTAGGGTGATGCAAAACAGCTCCAAACCAAATGGACATTCTCATGACCACGAGTATCTTTGTGGTGAAATATTCAGATGATAACTGGATATCTACACCAATCAGGGATGCATGATTTCTAAAACTCCAAATAAACAAACTCATAAATGTCCAGCCCAAATGATCTAACAACAAAGGTTTCCTTTATCATCAACAGCAAAATGTGTATTTCATTATGCCTTGGGCCAATAGCTCTCTCCCAATAGGATCACTCTTTGATATTTTATTTACTTTGCTAAGTATTTTGAAGAGAAGGCCGCAAAAATATACTAACATGAAATTATGAAATGTTTTTCTAAGACATCAACTACACCTTCTTCATGACTCTATGTTGATTTATGTTTGAATTCCCGAATACTGTTTCCTTAGTAATATTATGGTTAGGCACATGTATCTCATAATAAAAATTAAAGAATGAAATAACTCAAAATCTCTTCCAATTCAATAAATGTTTCTTTTTCTTATTTTAAAAGAACATTATAGTTACTTATTTTAAAACATTCTTATATGCTGCAACGTGAGCTAGAACAAGGTCCATTTAATCTCTTTAAAAACTAGGCTCCTATCCAAGAACAATAAATCACTCTCATTATTTCAGTCTCAATACATAAATACTAGCAAAATGTTGACAGTTTACCCACTGTCTTTCAAAGACCTGTTAGTCATCAAAAACAAATAAATAGATGGCATGCAGTCCAAACAATATAATTCTAAATTCTATAGTGACTCGTTTATTTTTCCTTTTCCATCTTAAGAGTTCTCATAGAGCAATGACCAAAGATTTGGTGAGGGAATTGAATTCCTGTGAAAATCAAATTATTTCCCATACTGTTTTGTGTGAGAGGATAAAGACTTGTTAACTTGGAAAATGATGTTCTTTGTTGATTATTTTTCAGAAGCACACAACCAAGATACAATCCTGTGTGAATGAAACAATTCTGAAAGAGTGGGGAAGATCCCTGCTTGATTATCAAACATAGCCTGATATGAACTTACTGTGAAAATAAAAATGCATCATCCTGAAGATTTTAGTTATTTTAACATAATTGGTTAGGCAAATGGTTCTCAATGGTTCTCAACCTGCGTGTCATGACCTCTTTGCAGGTCAAATGGCCCTTTCCCAGGGGTCACATATCAGATATTTACCTTACAATTTATGAAGGTAGCAGAGTTACAGTTAGGAAGTAGCAATGAAATAATTTTATGGCTGGGGATCACCACAACATGAGGAACCATATTGAAGGATCACAGCATTAGGAAGGTTGTGAACCACTGAGTTAGACTACTTTGCAGGAGATTTTGGTTATGTGAACAGATAAGAGGCACACACATACAACCACCCACAGAAACTGAAATGTGGTCCTATTGTTTAGTGCTCTGACAAGGCGTGTAGACATTCAGACACACTGGAGAGCGGAGAAAGCAGAGCCTTCCAAGCAGGAAGCAAGCTTAACATAAGCATCAAGATGCTGTGGTTAAGTCCTTTTTTGAAAGACATATTCAGTTTTCATATTTTTCTCTGCCTTCCTCATTCTTTGTTATTTAAAAGTATACACTAAAGTCATTCTAGGTTCATTTGAATTAAAAAGTCTAATGAGTACAGCTTTTCACAGAGGCAACCATATGAATATACAATGATGTGAAGATGTGAAACTGTCAGCTAGCTTTGTTTTCATTACCTTGTTTTGGACATGATTGTCTCATGTACTATACATTTTAAACAGAGTTTCAGTATGTTGTTTGAAATAGTAAAAACATCGCTATACTATCTAAGTAGGTAAATCTCTACAGATCTTTGCCAAGAATTCTCTTAGTTATCTTGAGACCAAAGAAAGAATATTTTCTGCATACAAAAGCCATCTTTCAATCACAGATCATTGTTGCCTTTCAAGATACTAGGTTCAAATATTTAGCTTAGCCTCACAAAATATTCCCACTGAAATTAGGTGGGGTTCTGATTAACTTGATGCTGGATTGTGGCCCATTACAGCATAGGCAATTGAAAACTTTAATGAAATATTTGAAATGAGCATCGACACACCCAAAAGGCTTACTAGAAAACAATATAATTAAAACCACACAGATAAATCACATGACCTTGACTTAAGATGGAGTTAGCTTCGGACAATTCAGCAACAACTGTTTATCTTTGCCTTTGAACATTTTTGCTCATCCTTCTTCAGTACTAAGAAAAAAAGTCAAGTGTCTTATTTTTATTGGGAAATATCCAGACATCTGTGTGTGAGTTTCTATGGTACTAACCATCCAGCTTGAGTGTGGGCCACTTCCTGAGTGTGTGTAATCCTAACTATACAGACTGACTCTACAAGGTGGGGCCGAACCTCATTTGATTTAGTGTAGATATAAAACATTTTGAGAACTCACTTTCAAGTAGCTCAAGCTCTTCTATTTTCCTGTAGGCCCTAATATGCAATGATTACTTATTTTTAATCTAAACTCTTTATTCCATTTCTGTTGACGACAGTTTAATTTTTCCTACTAAACATTTTTATACCCTCTATCTTCATAGCATTCTGGTGTACATCTTGAGAAGCCTGAATTACATGCGTCTTGGTACCCCATCTTGCATGACGAACGTCTCTTGGCATCCCAGAAAACAGCTGCCCTTGCCCTTCATCTTGGGTACAGCAGTGTACACACTATGTGTGACTTGCTCTTAAAAGATGGGCATAGGGGAAGCCTGCAAATATTGTAGGCGGTCTTAGATACAGACACCAGAAGTTCAGGGTCCTAGATAATGGCACAAAAATAACAAGGGAATTTCCCTTGGCCCACCAGAGGCCTCATTCTAATTTGAAAAAAAAGATTGGAGGAGGACAAAGCAGGCTTCTGGAAGCTGTGGAGTCCCAGCACAGACACAATCACCTGGAACATTGAGCTCCAGGAACAGAGTCGTAGCCAGAGACTCTCCCTGTCTTAGCCCTACATAATCCAAGTAAAAGCAGCTCTAGGCAGGAGGTGATGTGACTCAGAGCTTGTGCAGCCAGCAGGGAGGCAAGAACAGGATGGCCCTTGTGACTCATAAGATGGACTTCTCACATTTCTTACAGTCTTCGTGGTTATGTCTTGAGGCATTTGTCCACCCTAGAAAATAGCAGTATATTTTGTATATTTCGGGTTACCTTAATATAGAGAACTAAGTTATCTGTAATTATTTCAGAGTATTACAGATGGTGTCATTTCCCAGTTCAAGCAACAGAAGGGAACAAATCAAAAGCAGAAATTTAGAAGGATGATAAAACGGTGAAGAGCAACGCTGAGGTCACTTGTATTGAATGAAGATTGCTTCCACTGTCCTGAGTGATTAAAAGAAGTAATTTCACCATTTCCATTTAATTTTCATTTTTATAGAACTAAATCAATTTTCTTAAATCAGTGATACAGCAAGTAACTTCCTAGTTGAAAGGCACACTTGTCTCCCTGTTACTCACTGAATTGTGCCTAAAGCTTCTTTTGCATGTATAATAGTTACTGCTTACCTTCTATACATTACATACTAGGTGCACAAACATGAAGCAACAGACAGACATAGGAAAGAACGCAATAGAGATGAATAATCAGATGTTTTTCTGGGGGAAATCACAAAAACAATGAGTAACCATGTACTTGGTGTGTGTGTGTGTGTGTGTGTGTGTGTGTGTGTGTGTGTGTGTGTATGCATGCACGTGTATGTGTGTGTGCATATAAATAGATGCAGCTCCCCCACCATGAACAAGAAAGCCAGAGTTACAGGAGGTTGTGTGCCAAGCAGACTGTTACATCTGTGGTTTCAGAAATGGTGTAATTTCAATTTCTGGTGGTTAGATTAGAAAAGGGTCGGAGCTGAGCACTATTTGAAAATCCTTAATTGACAAATCAAGGCTATCATTTAAATATCTAGCAAGGAAAGAAACAAACAGGGATTCTGCCCTAGGGAATAAGACTGACTAGAAATAATCACTGAGAAGATTGACCGAAGAGTAAATGGACAGGGAACTTTGTGAGGTAAGGATGCTCAATCTGAAATACTCAAGGGATGCCAGCAAAAAGTGAAAGACCTGGTGATTCACACCACAGGTCTCAGCTCTGGCCTCCACCAGTAACACAGCATTTGCCATGTCTCCCCGGATTTTCTGCACCACCCCTTCCACACCCCCTCTGCACACCCTCTTTTTCTCTGTCTCCTTATACATTTCTTACTTGTCATTTGTGAAATAGACTTTTTTACCCTTCATAGTCTAGGTTAGATATCCTATTGATCACCCATTAGAATTCTAAATAATACGCCAGCTAACTGCAAGCATCTTGCTCCGTCTCTTTCTTCATGTGTTTTGGCTAATAATAACGATGATACTCAAAGGCTGAATAATTACTAATAACCAAGCACTATGAATAGATGATGTTATTGTCAATCTGAAATAGCTATCCCCATACTGTAGGTGAGAGAACGGAGGCTCAGGGATGGTGGGGCATATGGTCAGTAAGATACAGTGGGAGTCTTTGTCCAGGACCCGGGCTCTTATGTGCATTTGCTGTAATTGATTGCTACAAAAGGGAAACCAAGATGTGGACACCTCATCCCTGCCCTTGAGATGGAAGTATCTACTCAGTTAAAAATATTAATGAAAGTATGTATGCACATAGTATGCATGTATAGTATGTATAGACATGTTTATATGTGTGCATGATGATTTATTGTGCATACGTCAAATAGTATAGGATTTTAGAAGTGTATGACCACTATAGACCAAGGAAGACAAAAGAAGACAATTATATGCACATTTAAGAGTAGATATTATTGTTATTTATATACAATGCACTTTGTATTTTTTGTGTATGGAATTTTTTTGTGTAATGTAATTTTCTTAATTTTTAGTCTTATGGAGTGTGTGTGCATGCTTGCATATGTGCATGTATCTTTCAGAAAACCAGCTTATTGGCTGGTATGGAAAAAGTGCACTTGAAAATTTTCCTGAATTCCATCAAAAATAGGTCACAGCTTTGCAAAGTTTGCTTAATGAAAGCAACATTTATTCGAGTAGTGGGGTGCTTAAGGAATTCTCTGCATCCAGTCAGCCACAGAGGGAGACAGCACAGCCGATTCGAAGCCAGGAGATTAAAGTCACTATTTCTTTCTAGTTCCATGTCACCTTACTTTACTGTTCATGTTCATCATTTGCTGCTGTTTTTCTGAACCATTACCTTGTTCACACAGGCTGAGGCCAACAAAATGGCATTTCTCCTTATTGCAGTGAGGGTTACACCCTGCAATTGGCTGGTTGAATGAGAGAAATTGTGGTTATGGAAACAGAAAACCTCCTCTTCAACAGATATGCAGAATTGCCATGACCTGCTTTACCTTTACTCATTCAAATATTATTCAATATTAGATTGTTGCTGGGTAAAAATCACTGAAAGAGATACTTACAACCTGGAAAAATTATAGACACTATCAACTGAGACATATTTTTGTGTGTTGTTATAAAAGAATCCTGCATCATTATTACAGTTTTCAGGGGATCTGTTTTAACAACAGGAACGCTGTTGTCTTCCAGTGTCAGGTAGAATAGCACACAACATCTGACAGAACAGAAACAAACAGAAGAAATGCTCTTTGCATTTCGAAGTTTTCATTTTATTTTGAAAAACACGTATATTGTATGATGCAGATCCCAGTTTGGGATTCCTGTGGTAAAGTGCTCCCAGGACCTTAGCTTGTTTATCTCAGGAAAAAAAAAACAACTTTTGAATCTTTTCAGAAGACAATAGAACTCAAAATTAAGCTGAAAACCTTTACATCTTGATGTGCATCTCTTCAAGTAGGAGATCAGGCCTGGGTAGTATCCTGCATAATCACGTTAATAATAACCCTTAACCCCTTCCATCCAACAAACAAAGGCAGTCACTGTGACAGAAATGAAGGCCCTTGGCTGAGAGGAGGGCAGCAGGAGTAAATTCTAATGTCCACTGAAGCAGTCACTGATGGGAACCCATTTCATGCGCATTTAAAATGAGCAATTCCTGGGCACTTGCTTTCCTATTGTCTTTGGCGCTTTTAAAGAATTAGCGTTTTTTCTTCTGGCTTCTGTGACTTGGGAGAATAAAATAAAAAATCCAAAGTTTTGCAGTATGCTTCTTCAGGCCTGTTCAGCTACATTTTTCCTCAGGGAATAGGGGATCAGTAGAGAGAGACTGAGATGTGGCAAGCAGCATTGGGATCTGAGGTTCTCATGCAACAGTCAACATCCTTTACACTCTCCAAACACCAAACTGGCCACATTGACACTTGGTGTGAAAGGGCAGCCTCCATTTTGTTATGAGACTCTAAAAAGAAAATGGCTCTCTTAGGGGACAGTGGCATTCCTAAGAACTCAGACCTCAAAAAAAGTAGAACTGTTCATGAATCAGGCCAGGCAAGTTCTGCTGTTGTGTTTTGTTCAGAAATCAACATAACTGAGTTGAGATGCTAAGAACACCACCGCAGACAAGTTAATTAGAGCATAATGCAGTTTGCAATGAAACAGGTAAGCTCTAAGGCCTCACTGCCACAGGGCTGCTGACTCCCTCCACGGTCGTCTTCAGGCTTTACTCATGCTTCTGACTAGGATTGAACAAGGAGCTCAGTTTATTGACCTATTTCTGAGGAGCATCTCTGAAATCTAGTTTAGAAAGAGTAGAATGTGGGGTGAATATGCTCAAAGCACATTATATATATGTATGACATATGCTGATATCCAAATAAACCTCATTTTTGTATAATTAATATATGATAATATGTTTTAAAAGAAAGTACTTAGTATGTATGGTAGTTTGAATGTCATTGGCCCCCATAAGCTCATAGGCAGTGGCACTATTAGGATGTGGGGTTTTGTTGGAGTAGGTGTGGCCTTGCTGGAGAAAGTGTGTCACTCTGGAGGTGGGCCTTGAGGTCTCGTATATGCTCAAGCCACACACAGCGTCCAATTCACTTCCTGTTGCCTGTGGATCGAAGTTGTAGAATTCTCAGTTCATCCTCTAGCACCATGTCTGTCTGCCTGTGTGCTACCATGTCCCACCATGGTGATAACGGATGAAACCTCTGAACTGTAAGCCACCCAGTTTAACCTTTTCCTTTATAAAACTTGCTGTGGTCATAGTGTCTCTTCACAGCAATAGAAACCCTAACTAAGACAGAACACAGTGCATCTGTCCTGTTCCCTATTTGTGCCACCAACTCTTTTGGATGGTCACACCCTGACTGCCCTCTGAATCCTTCTAAACATGATCTATGGGGAGCAATGATGATCCAGTTATAGCTGGTGTGTGAAATTAAGCCATTTCGCCATTCAAAAGCTGAATGAGCTTTGAGTTCAGATTTATGAATACAGCATATTCTACACATACTGTGTCATGTGTACAGCAGATAAGAAACAGAAGTGTATTCCTAAACTACAGCCCTTTATGTCAACAAGGTTCTTTGGGTTGATCAACTGGTTTCTTAATTTCCACCCTGCACCAAAACTACTGGGTAGATACATCCAAAGTAGGGATGCCCATGCTCTTTCTCCACAGGTACTGACTGTGTTGTTTCGACTGAGACTTGAACCTGATGTTTCTTACGCATCTGTCATGAATTCACCTTGTAGACAGGGCTGATGATCAATGAACTGGGACCGGTGGACATCCCACAGGGAGTCCTTCTCTCAGAAGAGCAGATCAAGCTCAGAAAGGGGAGGAAGTGGCCAGGCAACTTGCTGCAGTTTATGTGAGTGGGAGGTCACAGCTGTTAGGCTTTGAAAAGTTGGGAAAGCAGCGGGGAAAAAAGATGGACAAATCCTTGTCATGAGTACAGAAGATATCTAAGTTGTTCTGTCTTGAGTACTTCTGTAAATTTGGATAGTATTTCTTAGAATCACTCCTGTAAAACTGCTGAGGAGTGCCACAAAAATACCCAGACTGCTTGCTAGTGACCCAAGAAGGAAAACAATGTACTAATTGAAAAAAACAAACAGTGTCAGCTTAAAAACCTGACCAAAGAAGTAAACACATTTAATCTTATAGGAAATACTGAGAACTGGAAATTCTTCCCTTTAGATTCCAGAAAGAGATGTAAATTATTTCAAAAAATTATTTCCTATAGAATAGAGTAAGAATCCTGCAATCAGTGAGACATAATTGAGCTTAGTGTTAGGGTTAGAGAAAAATCTATACTGAAGGGTTCCTTTTTCTTTTTGGAACAACGTCGAACTCAATGGGGCAGAAAATAACATTGTTTTCTACATCACTGCGCCATCTCAGAGTAAAACAGCTTTATAGAAAGGGACCATTCAGCATGCATATGAAATTCACAAAACATAATGGGTTCAGAGTCCCTTCATTTTGTTTAATTACACCCCCTTTGTCTTCTAGCACTTTGTTTTTGTAGCTGTCTTTCCCCTAAGTAAGGTCTTTTCATTTTGTTTGTTTTTCCAGAACAACACAAACAATTCAGATTCCTAGGTTGAAATGATGAAGTATCAGCATAAGAGATTTTGAGCTCTTTAATAAGTTGAGGGAACACCTCACTTAACTAACACGCTTTAAAGCTGGTAGCTATAACTTGAGTATGCAAAAGAAAGCTTGCCCACAATTTCTTGGTATTTTAACACTGGGTTATGTGGGCTGTTAAAAATAACAGGGGACACCTGGGTTATTAAAGGATACCTTATACTATAGACTTTGGTTTCCAAGGAGGTGTTGAAAGTGTCAGAGCTGGTTATTTATCTGGTACATTTTAATGGTTTGGAGTTAGCACCATTTTTCCATGATTTGGACAATCATTGTAATAGCAACTAACGAAATGTAAGGCTCTTCATTTGTCTCAGCCGATGATAGTTTGTTATTTTTATTCTTGGCCTTTCTATTTCGCTGTTCTTCAGACAAGAGATTGGGCTAAGCAAAAGTGCACTACAAATCACAATAACTTTTCAGCTAGTCAATGCTATGCAGAGGTGTAGAGGAATAATTCTCCACATTTTTTTTTTCATTTGATAGACAGGCTAGAAATCATATTTTTCAACATGTTGTAAAAATTCATTAGAAATTACATTGTTACAAGTGCCATTGCCTTTGTGATTTTTTAAAACATATTTATAAAACCTATGTAGAGGAGATTTTAGAACACTGATTTTGGCACAAAGATCACAACAGGCCTGGAGAGTCAGACTTAAGTATCTGCCCAACCCTTTCCTTTTTAAAGTCTTTCTCTCCTTGCCCTTCCCACACCAGCTCCATCATGGTTTCTTGGGTTTCATTTCTTTCTTGGTTGAGACATACACCCATGACTTAAGAGCTTGGTAGGCAAGGACCCTACCACTGACTTGTATCCTCAGTCCTGGAGTCTCTTTAGATAAATTATAAAAAAAGTGGGTTGCTCTGAAGTTTTCATTGTGAGTTAAACTCACTCAAATTGAGGACTTCCCTGAATTATACTAAGCAAGTTTTTCAATATCTCATCCAAATAGCCCTTACATTTTTTTAAAACAAGTTCACCATCTTAGTACTTCATAGAAGACATATGTATTTTATTATATGTTTTATTTCAGTCTTTTAACCAGCAATTTCTTTTTAGTTATATTCAATACAGACATATAATCATAATATTTACATATGGCTATCCTATGTGCATGGAACCACATATACACATAAATTTTCTTGTGTATAGAAGAAAAAATAACATAGTTTCAATATGGCATGGGGTCTTAGAATGACTGGTCCAGCTATGCATCTGGAATTCTCTTCTACTAAATCCTCACAGGCATCTTGTCGGTACAGTCTGTATACTCACTGTGGGGAGTAACTCGCCATCAGTTCTATTTGAAATTGCTCCTTCAAATGGTGCTGCACATCCTCCTTAAGGTTCATTCTCTAGCCTTTGGCATACTGACAGGTAAGGTGACTGCTTTCCACCAGCTGGTGTGTTGCATTGATGTATTCTCCTCTTAATATACAAGCAAAGTTCTTGTACGTACTCCTTCTGAGAATTTTACCTGATGACATGCCGCTTCGCTCAACAGATTTCCATAAATTCTTACCAAACATAACCTACTCACCACCCACCACATTATTTACCTCTGATAAATATTTAATTACTACATTATTTTATTAAGAATTCACAATTACCATCCTAGTTCTTGTTATTTGTGTTCCTGTGTGTGCACATGTATGTGGGTACCCAAGGTCAATATCAGATGTCCTTCTTGATAGGTCTCTACCACATATTTTTGGAGACAGGGTCTCACAGTGACCCTGAAACTCTCTGATTCAGTTGAGACAGCTGGCCAGTGACACCCAGCCACCTGTCTCTGCGTTAACAGTCCTGGGATTACAAGTGCCTGCCACTGAATCTGGCTTTTTATGTAAGTGGTTGGGATCTGAACTTGAGTACTCGTGCTTACAAGCAGGACTGTGTTGATAAGACTGTGTTGTATTATACAAGTTGTTTGACTGAAAACAGACAAACTAGAATTCAAACATTTTATCACCCATTGTAACGCATCTTAAATTGTCCACACACAAATTTTTAAATGTCATAAAGATAATGACATGTAGCAACATTTCCTTTTTGAAATGCTTCTTTTAGTGATGAGAGGTTTTCATCATTATTTAATTATTTCTTTAATTCCCTAATACTTTATAGATAACACCAATCTTCCACACTAATATCCAGTGGCTGAGTTCAGTATTTATATGATTTGTAAATTTATTATGTAACCAGATAAAAGAGCATCAACATAAACTATGGTCTAAGTAAATCGTTCTCTTTAGTCTCTTGGGGTTTTCCTTAATAAGCCTTCCTCAAGATTCACCGGGGGCCTGAAAGATAGGTATATATTAAGAAAAATATAAGGGCTAGAGAGATGGCTCAGTGGTTTAGAGTATACTGGTTTAGAGTATACTCACAACAACTATAGTGAGATTTGATGCCTTCTTCTGGTGTAGTCATACATGCAGATAGGGCACTCATATGAATAAAATAGAATAAATAAATTGAAAGGAAAATGTTTTCTGGGGATAAAACTCATGTCTTCATGCTAAACTATCTAAACTATCTCCCTAGATCCTCATGAAAGATGAAAGAGAGAGAGAGAGAAAGAGAGAGAGAGAAAGAGAGAGAGAGGGGATTGTCTTGTGTCTTGTGTCCTGTCATTCGTTGGCTCTCCCTTTGTCTTATTCACTAAAAAGCACATTGACAGAGCTGGCAGAGCACCCTTGCAGGTGCTCTCTAAGCCTCTTTTACAATGGTGAAAGACTCCTTCACCTCAAGTCCCAGGGCAGTCACCCCAGAGAGGCCACAGGTATTTCACTAGGTAGCCATTTTCCTCCTAATTTGTTTTGTAGACAGTCCACATATTTAGCATGTCTCCTTTAATCGTCTCCAGGGGAAGAACAAACACAGATTCACATGTTCTGCTTTGGGATGGCAGTGTTGGTATTTGCTTGGATGGAAAATCTCTTAGATAATTAGCCACTGCAGCTGCAAAGCTGATGCATGGACATCTTCCTTCAGTCTGGGAAAGAATCTGGGAAAGCAATGAGAACCACCACAAAGTAGGAGAATATCCTCATTGGAGTTCTGCTGAGAGTAATGTATGTAATCGATATTGAAGGAGGGTCTAACTTTGTGAAGCAATTGCCTCAGCCTCAGGCATCAGTGTCTTTTCAGTAGTAATCACAGCATTGGTGTAGCTCTCTGGGTCCGAGCTGTAACAAATGACAGGAAGGGGAGCCATCAATGGTAAAGACTGTATGCCTATTGCATTACAGCAGGCAGTGTGATTTTCCTCCATCAGTCTAAACACTCATCACTCAGGGAGAAGCATTGTGAACGTAGAACACTGTTTGGAGAGCACTGGGAAACTTATGCTCTGGGAATTGTGTTCTGTTTTTAGCCTTAGATTTGAAATTGTACCCATGTATCCTTGGCCAATTGCTTAGTTTCTCTGTGTCAAACTTTTCCTACCTTGTAGAATAAATGTATTACTATTGGTTAGGGAAATAACTAAATAATATATTTACTCTAAAACTCAAAGAACAATGTCTGGCCTAGATGCTCACTAAATGGAAGCTATGACTATTGTTGTACTTGCAGATTATAGTTATAGCCTGAACCATCATTCGGAGTTCTCTGTAATTCATCAATTCCTTTTAATGCCACAAATATCTAACACCTGAAAGTCAAAAGCCTGTTCTTGAACAAATTACAATTTTCCAAGGAAAGGGTTTAACAATGATAAAATACCTTCAGATACTTCAGTGACAGATATATAAATGCTATTATAGTTTCTACATTTTTGTTTTAGTTATTTTCAAAAAGTATTTATTCTCATCTAGAACATGCCAGTGGAGAAGCAAAATAAACGTAAAACAAAACAGAGAGATGAGACTCTGTAAGTATGAAGAATTATGCTTGAATTCAATAGAGACACAGTCTCCTTGCTAAATAACTCTACCACTCTTATTTCTTAGATCTCTTTGCCCTTGAACTAAGTAAACACAACCAATTACTCATAGCTAATTGCTGTAATATGACAGGTACTATGGGTAGAATACCCATGAGACATCTGATACAATGTGTCAACTTCTCAGGGACCTTATGAGGTTGGCGACTAATATCCTTATTTAAAGATGGTGAAATCCAAGTGCAGAACAAGGGGCTCTCCCTTAACCTAGAGACAGTGGACTGGGACAGACACCTGAAGGAGTAATCTGCTGACCAACTGTACCCATAGTCTCTCCACCAAACCTTATATGCTTTAACTGCCCACCTAATGGTAAACTGAAAGGTTATTTGAACCTCAATTCACATTTAGTCTCCCTAGCCTCCTTTTCCATGTACTTGCTACAATAAAAGCACAAAGAACACCAATCATAAACCAAAACATTTTCTTTTTGCCTACAGGTATGGCTAGAGAATGTCAATGATCAGGTGATCAAGTCAAAGGTACGCTGTATCCCTACTGCTCAGATAAGAACCCTGAGGCAATTTCCAAACACACATCCAAAAGAGTCTATCTTTTGTGGGTGGATCACAGCTTGGTGTAGGTAGGTGATTTCAGCTGAGATGCCTCCCTTCCTCTGAGAGGACTGCCATTTCTGTATATTTCTTTGATAAGGAATAGTGATGTACTAAATAAAGAGGAACAAAAATGAATGAATATGATTCCTTAAGGTTTGTCCAACATCCTTATTTGTTCCCCTCTTCTTCTGTATTTACTTCCCTCACTCCTTCCTAATTAAAGCTCCCTTCCCATGGGTACATATGCACATACAGTGAGATAGGGAGAGAGCTAGTATATATATGTACATACATATATATATATATATATATGTATACACATACACACACACACACACACACACACACACACACACACACACACACACATCCATTAGGACTGACAATGCTCCCACAGGAGCCACACACTATCTAACAAAGTGCCAGTACAAGGCATAGCAAACCTCCTTTGAATTATTGGTGAGGGGAATCCAAGAGACTCCTAGACACAATAGGTGATTGTTCTTGCTGTTGACTGCCTCCCAGACAATGACAGTGAGTCCCTATTGTTGAAAACACTACACACTTCAGACAGAAGACTAGGAAAGTTCAAGCTGGATCTGACGCAGAAGCCTCCTTCCTGGGGTCTAGCTCTCGGAGTGCGAGAAGTTGCTAGGATGGCTTCTGGAAAAAATCCACAGTCCTCCCCAGCTGTGACACCTATGTTTCCCAATGAGGACCAGCACGGCAGGTATCTCTAAAGATGCATTAGTGACACTTCTGTCTTTGGAGAAACCAACAGGTGGATAATCGGATGCAAGGCCCACTCAACAGGAAAGAACTCATGACTGGTACAAGAAAACTTGCAGCTACCCAGGACTGGTGAAACTGTGAATCTTAGAGGAGAATGTACTATTTTCACTTAACTAGACCAGCATGATTCCTAATTGTGTTATGAAACTTGCCTTTATACTCGCAGAAAAATGTAGCTCTCACCCTCTGTTGTACGACAAACTTTCCCTGGGGTGATAGAAAACATATGTCTACTCACCCCAGAGAGGGATCCCACAGCAGACCAGAGTAAGGATACCACCAAAGTCCAACTTGGTGAACCAATGTGTTTTATTGAGGTTACTTACAGGAGTATGGTTGAGGGTTATGTATAGAAGCAGAAATGACTCAAAAAGGGGCTATGTCACCAATGTCCACTCAAGCATGAGTGACAGCACACAAAACTGGGAACCTGGAGCACACTGCACAGCCTGCAAACAGTTCAACAGGTGCCCCAGTTGGTCTAAACCCCTACCGGGCAGATTGACAGGTTTCTGGTTCTCCCCGACAGCTGGACTGGTCTCTGCGTCTTGAAGCTCAGCTTGTTTGAGTCTTCTTGGAAGCTCTGTTCTGCTCATCTCAGAGTGACTCTTGGCTTTTATTGGTTACTCCGACAGGGAGGGGCCTAGTGAATCTGGTCAGTTTCAGGGACTTCCAGATGCTATTTTGAGATGTATGCTTTCCTGGAGGTATACATCTCAAAATATATCCCTGGAGGATGGAAGGTTTCTATCTTGGAGGAAACTGTTACATATCATCCCTTCATCAAAGAAGCTTCTCTTTGTGGCAGAAGGAGATCATTACAGAAAACTAAAACAGGTCAAAATGCAAAAATGAACTGACGGTGTGGTATCCAGCTCCAATGGATACATCTATAACACAACTCTGGCACCTGAGGTTCAAGAATGTCTTAGAAGTGGGGCCAGAAAAAATGTTAAGATAGAGAACCAAGAATTTTGTTATAAAATTTTGTCTCCTAGAAATGACAGGGAAATTACAGCTATAATATTACAAAAATATATCTTCTTAAATAAGGCATGAACAATGACAATACCAACAGACATAGTATCATGGGAGAGAAAATTCTCATAGGGCTCCATGTCTAAAGAACTATAAATAACCAAGGATAACTCAAAGAGGGACAATTAGTGAATTTGTGTTTCCAAGGATAAGACCCCTAATGGATTATTACAGTACCAAGTGGTCAGCTCTGAAGTCATATAGATAAAAGCATAAAATGATTCAGCAGAAGGTAGCATACATATTTTATTAACTATACATGATATATATTTATGTAAATATATAACAATATATATTTACAAATATATTTACAGAGAGAAAGAAAGAGACTCATCAAAGAAAAAGCCAACAGCTTGAGAAGGAGTATGGAAGGGGACATGGGAGAAGTAGGGGGAAGGAAAGGAAAGGGAGAGATGATATAATTATATTTTAATTTCAAAAAGTAAAAGATAATAAAAAATTCGCACACGAGTTTTCAGAAACATTCACAGCAGATGCATTCACTGAAGGCTAAATGTTTTACTTTAGTGCAAATACTAACTAAGCCTTATTTATAGACACCAGGCTTCCATAAGCCTGATGGAATCATAGGTGCAAACAGGAAACAATCATTTTTCTTTCCAGATATTTTTCATGTGGCTCAGCTCAGTTCACCTCATGAACTGCGTTCTTCCCCATGGTTCTCTCCTCCTAGCCAAGTAATTTTAAATGGTCTCAGGAAAGAACCTGGGTTGTATTGCTCATGGCAGGGTCAGCGTTGCTAAGTCTTCCTGAGAGATCTCACAGTGCGGCTTGTTTCCCAAGCCAGAAATGAAAAATCATGTGATTCCTATTGTTTCCTGCAAGGTCCAATTTAAGACATTTGGAATATTTATATTTTATATCAGTAAGAGTTCTTTAAAACAGTCAAATAAATAATTAAATAATCCCTCAAAATTGCTTGCATAATGAATAATAAATAAACAATGTGGCCAATTACTAGGTATTATAAACAAGTGTTCTGTAACCTCTAAAGCCAAGGATCAGCTATAAATAAGCAACGCACTATCTAAATCCTCGGAAAACAGCTTCCCAGTTCTGGACTCCCCTTTTAAACAGCTGTGCTGGGTCATCCAGTGCTTGATGAAGGCCAGTTTCTCTTGGCCGTGAGAGTTGGCCTTGAGGAGAATCCATGACACTTGCTTGAGTTTATGAGGATAATTTGCTTGGGCTCAACAGTTCTGCTTCTGTATTATCTCATGAAATGGTTACTGACAAACTCAAGCACTGTGTTACATTCAAGACACGCACAGAAAATACCAATTATATCTCCTTAAGATGTTTCGAGGGTTTAGGGTGTCTTCTAAGAATGGCGAAGAGCAAATACCCACAAAGTGCATCATTTATTAAGTGGGAGGTTTCCTTGGTAGCCAGAGCAATCAACCTGAGTAAATTCCAACACCAAAACATTTTTACCTTTGTGTTAATGAAGCCATTTATAGCAGTCAATAATGGCTGACAGCTAAATCATATTTGGTATAAATACTAATTAGATGAAGGTCTTTTAGGTAGTCTCTACTCTTTGAAATAAGACAAACATCTAATTGTGGCTTGCATCTGAAATATCTCCCTCGAGCTAATGTATCTGAACATTGGGACCCTGGCTTGGCTGATATTTTCAGAGACTGATGGGATGGGTCTCTAAGGCCAGGTCTCTGAAAGTTCTAGCCCAGCCCCACCTCTGGCCCAGTTTTCTGCTTCCTGTTCTCCTAACATGTGAGTTTCTGCCACTTCATGTTCACACTACTGTAGACATAGCTCTCCGAGCCACCGTGCCTGCTCCACCATGGTGCATTGGATCTTCTTACCTAGGAGCCAAGCAAACCTCTCCTCACTCAAATTCCTTCTGCCAATATTGGGTCACAGGGACATTATTGTGACAAATCTATCCAGTGAGCCTAATTTTACCTTAAAAAGAGTAGTGCCTTTAAGTACGACTTCAAAGAAATGCATGGGGATCCACAAAACACAGTGGTAGTATACTTTCTAGTGTTTTCCTCCACCTAGAAATTTTCAGAAGGGACCCAAGAGATTGGTTGTATTCCTTCATTATCTATGGGTGGAGCTGAGGGAAGTTTGAGGAAACACAAAGAAGTTGATGAGATTACTCAAAATATTGCAATAGTCATTGAAATATGGGCTTGGAGAGGTAATCTAACATTTATTTGTAACTTAATTTTAAAGAAACAGATTCTATAACTTGAGTTAAAGTAACAAACAAAATTATTTAAATTATACCAAATGGGTGAACACAGATTACTTGCAAATATTTTCTTAGTATTCTGACTTCACTTGTCCCCACATCTGGGACCACTTTGGGTTCCTGTTTAAAGCAAATGAGTGAATGGAGGAAGGTTTAACAAAAGCCAGACTTAATGAGGAGAATTCACCAGTGTTTTCCCAACAAGGTCCTTGCAGCTCTCTGAAAAACGAAGTGTCACTTGTGGATCTTGTGTGTGAACTCAATACTTCTGCTTTTATGAATAAAGATTGATCTTAAAAGCATATCATTTAGATTAGCTTTGAATGAGGTTGTAAGTTTTGATTCATTTATAGAAGAAATAACTATGGAAAAATTTTAAATTACCATTAAATGAAAAGCCCCAAATCACTGAGGCATAACCACTCTTCATAATTTGCTCTGCTATGCACATATAATTGTATATTAAAGCATGAATGCACTTGTGTTTGAGTTCTAACTCTATAAAACATTTTGGTAGCTATATGCCTA
Organism: Peromyscus californicus insignis; assembly: GCF_007827085.1. Lineage (NCBI taxonomy): Eukaryota > Metazoa > Chordata > Mammalia > Rodentia > Cricetidae > Peromyscus > Peromyscus californicus. The sequence continues at coordinate 57,702,380 of NW_026294525.1, forward strand.
ACATAAAATATATCATACTGAACCTTTCTGAAGTAAAAACGATTGTAATTCACTATACAATTCTGGCTATTTTTCTCATGGTGCCTGCTTATCTGTATTCGTATTTCTGTTGAATTGTAAACACAAAATGTATACTTCAAGAAAAACTTTTATTACAAATGATAATTGAATTCCTATTGCTTTAGAGTGATTTTCAAAATATATAATTCATCCCAAACTTGATTAAGGTGAGAAAAGTCTGGATTTCCACATCAGAGATGTGACAACCTTTTACGGTGACATCTCAGTAGACTTCACAGAGGAAAACCCATGAGAAATTGCAAACATCTGACTTCCATCTGGAGAACAGCTGCTCTCTCTCATATTGGCAAAGGAGATCTGTGGGTGCTCTGCTCTCTGCTGCCTCCTGGGACCCTGACCACCAAGTGTCACTCTGATCCAATGTGTCTTTGAGTTGTTGGTAATACAGACCACACTTACTGATACTGATTCCCTGCAAGCACTCTGCTGTGCACATTGCAGTCCTTACCTCATCGAATTCTCAGACCACTCTTTTGAAGATGAAAGAGCCAAGGCTTAGAGAGGTTGCCTATCTTGCTCAGGGTCATACGGATAATGAAAGGCAGAGTCCAGCTTTTCATCTACATGACAGGAGATCCTGGCTTGCCAGCACCGTGTTATCCTGCACACCTCCGAATAGCTGCATTCCACTATGATGGCAGATTAGTGGCTTCACGAGTCCTCTTGGAACCATCCATTAACCTAGCTGCTGTCTTACAGTTTAGAGAAAATTCTTCTGCCTTCAGCCAGCTTTGGAGGATCTATCAAGCTACTCTTGGGAACTTGCCTGACAATACTTCTCCTTTTTTGTGCAATTACTTCTTGTTTCTTGGCTCAGTACCTTAAGGTACATCCACATGTAGCATTAATCATGACCTCTATCTATTATATGCTTTCCTCCCATACCTATAAGCCTTAACTCCTCACAATCAATCTATATAGATTTCTCTATAATTTCTTGGGCCTTATAGGCATGTGAAGTATCTTCATAAAATTTCCAAAGAAACACAATTTTTGTGAAGCTTTCTATGTAGTTTTATAGTTGCTGAGACTAAAATATTTGGAATAAACTCTGAATCATAATTTTATCTTTTGCCCCACGCCCAAACCATTAGAAAACCAGTGAGCTCATTTCAAAATATTTTCAGGACATGGTAGTTCAGAATACGACCTTTCCTTAGTTTTATTTATTTATTTATTTTATTTTTTTCTCATTGCTGTGACCTTGATCCAAGCCACTATCACCATGCCTCCCAATGGGATCATCCACAGCAAGACCAGAGGGACCCTTTCAAACATCTGTCAGACTGTTTCATGCTTCTGCTCAAAGCTTTCCCATGGCTTCACACCCCAGATCAAGGGCTGGAAACCCACATCTGTCTACAGGTCTGGTTCCTGGAAACCCACATCTGTCTACAGGCCTGGTTCCTGCTACCTATAGTCACACGACTGCGTCCACATTCTGTGTGTTCAGCCACACCAACTAACTACTTTCAGACTTTCCTAAATGGGCTAAGCAGGTTTTACTCTGGGGAAATTTCCCCCTCCTTGGGAAATTTTCCTGAACACTAGACACATGGGCTGGTATTGGTGAAATTATTAGGGCCACTCCACGTAGTTAAAAGGGAGGTTTATTTTGTGGGGTAACTTACAAGTGAAGGGATAGTTTACAGAGTCTGGGAAAGGTGTGGCACAGTCCGGTGGTATTCTCTGGAGAACTCTGCTCAGTCTAGCTCCAGCCTCCAGGGTCCAGGAACCAAGAGAGCCCGCATCCGAATATCAGATCTTCAGCGTCTTTTCTCAGCCCCGCCTTGTAGGCGTGACCGTTACCGAAACCTCAATGGGGGTTGGAACTTCCAGGTTAAAGCTGGAATGGCTACCCACTACAGGTTGGTTTCTCACAGCATGACACATTTACATGGACAAATCACTACCCCAAGGAGATTTCTCCTGATCACCTCATAGGAAGAAGCAACCCACAAACTCAGTGTGCTCTGTTCTTACTTCTCTTGTTTTATGTCTCAACAAAGGCATCACTCAAACCTGACATACACATATTTATTTCTTTACCTGCGTGTTGCACTTGTAATGGAACATAATAATCTCCTTGAAGGAATGGGATTCACTAAGTTTACTGCCATATTAGGAATATGAAATATTCCTAGTACTTTGGAAACACTTAGTGAATAAATGAATGGAATATTACCCATTCTTTGGGGGGGATAATTGTTAGGGTGTTATTCAGCACTTTGGAAGTAGAGTGCTCAATCATGCAAGTCACCTCTGAGATAATACCTCAAATTTAGATGACATACATTATGCATAGAATTGAGACTTGTTTCCAAAACTGAATTTACCACAAAATTATAAAACAGTAATAATTCAATAGCTATCTAATCAAAAGTAGGCATAAAATGCACCTTTTAGAAAGAGGTATAAGCTGAGTGTGGTGATGCACACCTCTACCCTAGTACTGTGGAGGTGGAGGCAGGTAGATCTTTATGTGTTTGAGGTTAGCCTGGTCTATAGAGTGAGTTGCAGGTGAGCCAAGGCTATATAACAAGACTTATTTCAAGCAAGTAAGTAAAAAAAATAAATAAAAATTATATGTGAGACTTATCTCAATTAAACTAAACAGCACTCCATGGTAGAGTGCCTGTCTGTTGCTCATTTGACCCTTGGTTTGGTACTTGCTATAAAAGTAATTAGATACATATGTGTGTCACTTGTGTTTGTCCAGTATGAAACCACACTATGGACTTTTCAGATACTGAATGTGCAGAAGTGAAACAGTATTATTTTAGCTTTTTTTTCTCTTCTTAGTTTTCCCATGTTTCATTCTTTGTTCTACCTATAGCTATAGTTATGAGACTAATGATAATTTTCAAAGCTTTGATCACAAGATCAAAATTCACTTTCTATAAGTAGGGTGAAGAAATCTTTTTTTTCCCAAATGCATTGTCAATGTATGATATTATATAGCTCTACAACTGCCAGTCTTTGTAGTATAGTGCTTTAAAGGACACACTAGGACATGTTGTTCAAGTGGCAAAAGGTTCCAATTATACAACTTTATAACCCAAGTACTGGTAATATAGTATGTGATGGTTATGACAGTGCAGCTTGGATTACCAATGTCGTAGGATCCTGTGTCAGAGGTTGACTAAGAACGTTGTTGTGGAACATTAGTTAAAGATGTGTTACATTCTTTTATACCGTGGAATATTTGCTTAATGATGTAAAGATGTGTTGCATTCTTTTATGTTGCATTTGTTTAACACTGTAAAGCTGTGTTACTTTGCCTAGCTAAAAAACCTGATTGGTCTAATAAAGAGCTGAATGGCCAATAGAAAGGCAGGAGAGAGAAATAGGTGAGGCTGCTAGGCAGAGAGAATAAACAGAAGAAGGCAGAGTGAGGAAAGGAGGAGAGAGAACCCCAGGGGCCAGCCACCCAGCCACTCAACCAGTTATGGAGTAAGAAGGAAAGAAGCTAATATAGAAAAGAGAATTGCTGTGGAATGGTCTGTATGTCAAATGTGTTGCTGATTGGTCAATAAATAAATCACTGATTGGTCAGTGGTCAGGCAGGAAGTATAGGCGGGACAAGGAGGAGAAAAAACTGGGAAGTGGAAGGCTGAGGCAGAGAGACACTGCCAGCCGCCATGATGACAAGCCGCATGTGAAGATGCCAGTAAGCCACGAGCCATGTGGCAAGGTATAGATTAATGGAAATGGATTAATTTAAGCTGTAAGAACAGTTAGCAAGAAGCCTGCCACGGCCATACAGTTTGTAAGCAATATAAGTCTCTGTGTTTACTTGGTCGGGTCTGAGTAGCTGTGGGACTGGCAGGTGAGAGAGATTTGTCCTGACTGTAGGCCAGGCAGGAAAACTCTAGCTACAGAGAATGGTAAAAGCCCAGAGACAAAAGGTAGATGGAATAATTTAAGAAAAGCTTGTTAGAAACAAGTCAAGCTAAGGCCAGGCATTCATAAGTCAGAATAAGTCTCCATGTAGTTATTTGGAAGCTGGGTGGCCGGCCCCCAAAGAGTAAAAAACCAACTATAGAATTTAGATCTCAGGTCTGCTCCTCACACCAGAAAGAGGAACTGTGAGATGATGTGTGTACTGTTCAAGTATGTGGTATCTCACAATGTATGGTTTTAAATAACCTTCTTGTAGAACTTACAAACACATAATTTTCAACTGGTCACTCTACATCAGCAAAGCTAGAAAAATCCATTTGCCATGTTGTATGGCATTTAAATTTTTCTTCTTAAGAATCATGTTGCTGAAGTTTCTATCTAGAACAATGAAGGAAAATATTATGGCAAATAATTAATGACTGTAGTTTTACTAACTAAAAACTTTGTCAGAATGAAACATTCATTGGACAGGCTGGCCCCTAATAGTAGTCTGGACACTATCCAATTTCATTTAGAAAATGAGACATAAGGGTAGTGGATCTTAAAAAAGAAAAACTTAAAATTAAAAAAAAACACACATGAAAGCAAATGCTGATTAATATACCAAAAAGGACCCAACGTGGAGTAATTAAAGGAAAAGGAAAGACGTTTTGGTTGGATGTTTATTATGACCAAGGCTGAACACACATATTTACAGTTTTCAGGGAAAAAAATATTTTTTTATGACCACAGCTGAAGAGAGAGCCTGACAGCCGCCCTCCTCCCCCCACATCTCCCATGCCATCAGTGTTTTTGGGAGAGGAATTTGAGGTGGTTTTCCTGCTAAATGCTTCCAGCTGTTTCCACAGCCCCATCAGATGGAGTTTCTGCTCATGTTGACTTTGGCTGAAGTCTTCCCCCGGAGCCCAGCACTGTAAGAGCCTTTGCTCTGGGCCGGGGGACTCTGGACAAACATTCCAGAGCTTCTCAGTTCTTAACATTAACATTTAATGGATTCTTCTCTTAATTTCTTCTGGAGAAAAGTCACAGACAGTGGATGGTCCCCTTTGCCCTGTGACAAGCCTGGTATTTCCCACACACAGACTTCTTTTCCATTATATAGGTCTACAGCTGGAAACCTGAGAAAAATAATAATGTGCACAAACTACAGCAAGCTATAAAAATATGTGCTCTTTCAAATACGCATCAGCACATTTTGACAGTCTCCCGAAATACCAGACTCCTTTGAAGTCTTTAGAAATGAAGAGGAAAAAAAACCCCAGGCTTTCCAGCAAGCCCTTAAAGAGCTGTGTCAGAAAGTGCTCAAAAATGTAGAGACACAGCTACGGTTAATTAAGGCAGTCACCTGTCATAATCATACTGAGAGAAAATAGCACTTTTTGATGTTATTTTGATAACCTTTCAAAAACAGTAAATCTAATGCTTGATTTATGCTAAAATGATTTTATTGTGGTTTCCAGATTAATCATAAGATGTAAAATTAATTATTGATTCTTCAACACCCGCAGAGTTGAACTCAAAATTTTTTTCTTTTATGATGAAGACATAGAAAATGGCCTGGTTTTGCCAACCGTATGACATGAAATGGCCACAAGCGCATAATGTCTATAATCTAGCTTATTTGTTTTGTTTTCATTTTGTTTTTGTTTTGTTTTGTTTGATGCACCTTCTTACTATGTAGTCTTGGCTAATCTGGAGCTCACTATATAGACCAGGCTGGTCCCAAAGTGACTACATCTCCAGTGCTGGGACTAAAGGTGTGCCCCATCACACCTGGCATAAAAAATACCTTATTAACTGACTTATTTGTCTATATGATGCATGTGTATATGGTTACAGAAGCCAGCAGAGGGTGTTGGATCTCTTGGGGGCTGGAGTCACAGCTGTTTTCAGGACAGCAGGCTTGTTACCTCAGCAATCACACTTAACCCCTGAACCATCTCTGTGGTCCTCTAGCTTTATCTGACCTAGAAGTAAAGCATAAAGCATTGGTTTTCACTGATGAATTATAAATAAGAGAAATGATAGCAAAGATTATGACATATAACTTATATAACAAAAGAGGCTTTAGATTCTTTTGTCTGGAATACTCCAAAAGTATACTTTAAAAACTTACTGAAATACAATAACAGTATATTCAGAGTCAGCATTAAAATGATATTAAATGACATTTTGAAATTCTATCAAGTCCATACCTATAATATTTATATAAGAATCGACTGAGGTATAAAATGACTATATGCATGGTAAGCTTATTTGCATACACATGCATAAAGACTGCATATTTACATCTTAATATAGTATTGATTTGTTCTGTTTTGTATGCATTATTTAAAAATTAAAATCTATCAGAGAATATCCCTGGTTTCTTATCCTGATTTATTAAGCAATGCACATAGCAAATAAGTTGAAATCCATTAATACGCCATTTGTAATGTGCCCCCCCCAAGGATAAACAAATTATATATTGTTATTGTGATTTTTGGTTATTTCTACTACTCAAGCTCAGAAAAGGTAAAAACCTGTAAAATTAAGAATTTCAGCTTAGATAGTATACTGTGGCACACGAGAGTGTAATATCTGGAACCAGATGCCTGAGTTTTGGTTCCATCTCATGCTTTTCCAGTTGATTCCTAAACAAACTATTTGTCCTCTATACTCTGGTTCCTCGTCTGCAAAGTGAGACCGACTTTTAATTCATAAACTTGTGGGGGTTAAACCAGTACTTAATTTAAGGCACTTATATCTCATTACTCATGTAACTCAGTCAGTGAGAACATAATTGTTACCACTGTTTTGTAATGTTCAACTCACCTCCTAGTGAAGAAAGGCCCTTTGTATCTCCCGTGCCTGAACCATGTGATATAGCTTCATATTGTCATCCTACGCTATCTGGAAGAATATTGGGCTTTGGTGGCTAGCCCTAAGGGCTTGAAGTTTCATTTTTCAATTTAGATAAAGTCTACTTCCTGGAAATATTTGATGTTCAAATCAATTCAGATCATTTCTGTTCCTTCTCCAAGTCCTTAAGTACTTTCAGTCTTATTTAATCCCATCACTAACTCTCCCCATAACTGCGCTTATCTAGACCAAGCATACTTATATGTACTTAGATATTTCTCCTATTATATAATTGTATTAGGTTCTTACCTTAGAGATCCAGTGATAACCTTAAAAATTATTTTTCAGTCAATTAGACTTTTTGAAATACCCAAACCTTGAGGTATAATGTTTCCTGGCTTGTGCCCTTATTTATGCTAGTACTTTGTTAAAATTTTAACTATATTGTTTGTGGCCATAGGAAACTTATTTCAGGCAAATTTTTCTAATTCAGACTTCCACAATTCTTTTGCCATAATAATTAGTTTTTCAGTACAAATGTAGGTTCCAGGACTTCTGCTTTTCAGAGTAGCTTGTAACAAACTAGCCTACTGGCCAAGAAGAACAACAAAACAAGAATGCGTTGCTCATGGTTACAGGCAATAGCGATTCAGCAAGACATTCAAAACCATGAGGGTCGACATTACTGAGACTGTGTATTGAAGTGGACTTGCGAATACTTCACAACACCTTTCTCTTTAGGAAAGCAGCAGCCTAAAGCTTACAGCAGCTCCACAGGGTTGCAGACTGAACATCAGTAGCTTAGAGCTACCAAAATCAGGCAGAGCCCAAAGACAAAGGCCCATAGAGAAGTGGACATCACTCAGGACCCTCCCATATACCACTCGCTGCCCGCCTTCAAATTCGCAGCCTCCTTTTTCATTAATTGTTGCTGCATGCAACAACCAGCGTGGCACAACAATCCCATGGATGCGGAAGTGGCACAGGTACCTCAATGGTAACTAATAGCTCCCTGATTGTATTTGGCCCTCTCAACAAGAGGGTTACCTTGCCTGTAATGGAAACCTAGCTGGCTACCCCATGCTAATGACATCATGATTACTGGAGAAGAATCTATTGTAGGCAAAATTCTAAATAGTCTTAGTAAATAAGAAACACAGAGCCAAATACAGAGGTAAATAGCCAAAGAGATCAGAGAGTCACGACTACCTAATCTTACCACGGTCCTGCCTTCGCTTCCCCATAGAGAGAGACCTTCTTCCTGTGTGACTTGTGTTTTGTTGCTTTCCTGTTCTGCCTTCTCATTGGCTCTAAGCCCAGCCACATGACTTCCTCGTCACTGCCTGCCTATACAGACCTCCTGGTCTCTATGGTTGGTACTGGGATTAAAGGCTCAGGTCACCATGCTTGTCTGTGTCCTTGACCACATAGAGACTCTGCCTGCCATGTGATCGAATTAAGGGCGTGTGCTACAACCGCCAGACTTCTGCTTAATGGCTGGCTTTTACCTCTGATCTCCAGGCAACTTTATTTATTAACATACAAATAAGATCACATTTCAGCACAATTAAGATATCACCACAATCTATAACCACTAATTTTACGAAACTAGCATAATCCCTGACAACAATCTATAAACATTTCTCCTCATACCCATAGATAAGAGTATCACTTTTGTAAAAGATTTATTTAATGTGTGTGTGCACAAGAGTGTGCATGTGTGCGTGTATGTGTGTGCATGTGTGGGTGTGGGTGTGTACCTGAATATGTGTATGTGCACTACATTATATGTAAGTACCCACAGAAGCCAGAAGAGGGTGTCAGATGTCTTGGAGCTGGAGTGATAGGCAACTGTGAGCCCCTAGTGTAGATGCTGGGAACTGAACCCAGGCCCTCTGTGAGAGCAGCAAGTTCTCTTAGGGGCTGAGACATCTCTCCAGCCTTGTGAGCATCAGGTTTGTTATAACTTTTCCCCATATAAGCATATGCCTACCTCAAAGCTTCAGATGGTTGTAAAGAGAAGAAACAATGGAAAAATGATACCAAAGGCCAAGCAGACTTTGGGGCATTTTTTTTTACAAATGAGCCAAAAGGACTTTTGTTCAATTTGGCTACAGAGAGTTTTTGTAAATAGCCAAGGATTTCAGTTAAGGACACTGAAATACAACCATATAGGTAAATAAGGAGGCAAAATGTGAATAGATCAATCTTCTCAGAGGTTAAAATCCAGCAAACAGTTTTCTTACTGATTTACTGATTCAGGGTGTATGATTAAGCCCTAACTTCAGAGCCTGTATGATATATTTTAAATGAAAATCTGTGTAACCTCCTCAAATTAGTATATAGGATAAATTAGACAAATGTGTGCTTTTGTGCGTGTGTGTGCCTTTGTGTATAAGATAGAATATAGGCAATAAACACAGACTATAAGTGTGACCAACATCAGCATCTTATGCATGGATTTTAAAAATACAATGTATTAAGGGGCTGGAGAGACAGCTCAGTGGTTAAGAGCACTTCTGCTCTCCTAATAGACCCAGGTTCAATTCTCATCACCCACATGGTGGATCACAATCATCTGTAACTCTAGATCCGGGAAACATAATGTCTTCTTATGGCCTCCTAGATCACCAGACACATACATGACACAAAACACCCACACACAAAAAATAAGTAATTTTTTAAAAAAATGTATTAAAAACAAAGAAAAATTTTATATGGAAGAAATATAATACTGAAAATACAAGATCAACAGATGAGCTTAACAGTGTGTCTTAGAGAGAAAAAATAATTCATAAACTAGAACATAGGTCACCATAAATCATTAAGATAAAGGCATGTGAACAGTAAAGATTAAAATAGAGAAAAGAGCACAGTAAACACAGCAAAATTAAAAAGGCATACTGGGTATGTTATGGATTGTGAAAGAAAAGAATGTAGCGAACTCACAGAGACTGAGGCAGCATGCACAGAGCCTACACGGGTCTGTACCAGGTCCTCTGTGTATATATTATGACTTCTAGTTTAGTGTTTGTATGTGATTCCTGAGTGTGAATGAGTGAGTCTCTGGTTCCTCTACCTTCTCTTGGACTCTCCTGTTGATTTGTCTTGTCCAATTCAAACATGGTAGTTTTTGCTTTATCTTATTATATTTTATCACTATCTCTTAGAAGCCTGTTTTTTTGTTTCATTTTGTTTTGTTTTTTGTTTTTAGTAGGAGACAGTAAGGGAGTGGATCCAGATGGGAGAGCATGAGGGGGGAAACTGAGATGAGTAGAGGGAGGGGAAACCATAATCAGGATATATTATGTGAGAAAAGAATCTGTTTTTAATAAAAGAGAAAAAGAAAAGCATGCAGGAGCTTGGGAAGTAAGTTGTGAAGACCACGCAATGATACTCTTCTGAACTCCAAGCTGGATGTCCAAAAAGCTCTGAGAGTCTCAAGCAATAGACATCACAGAAAGACATCATGATCACCCTGGCAAAACCCAAGGGAAATAACAGCTTGTTACAGACAGCTCACCTGCCCAGCTGGGGTGGTTTAAATGAAAATGGCCTTTAGACTCATAGGGAGTGGCATTATTGGAGGTGTGGCCTTGTTGGAGGAAGTGTGTCATAAATGGTGAGCTTTGAGGTTTCAGAAGCTCAAGCCAGGCCCAATGTCACTCTCTTTTCCTGCTACCTGCCGATCCAGAGGCAGAACTCTCAGCTCCTTCTCCAGCATCATGTCTGCCTGCATGCCACTATACTTCCTGCCATGACAATAATGGACTAAACCTCTGAACTGTAAGCTAGCCCCAGTTAAATGTATTCTTTATTAGAGTTGCCCTGGCCATGGTGTCTCTTCACAGCAATAGAACACTGACGAAGACAGGAGTCTGTCCCACATTACCGTCAATAAAAACAGTTATGCTACCAAAACATCAGTACAGTCAGATAATACCAAGATAGAATTTAAAGTACTAAAAAAAAAAATAAACATAGCCAACCAAGAATATCTTGCCAGAGAAAATCAACTGTCAGTATTAAGACATATAGAGAATTTATCACCAGAGAGGATCTAGATGAAATAATAGTTGTAGCACGAATCCTAATTGATCTTATTAATAAAATCGTATAGTCAGATATCACGGTGAAAGAGAAGCAGAGCAGCCAGCCACTAGTTTTTACCTCTACAAAATCCTCAGCTGAAAGCAGACCTGAGTTCCTGTCTCCTCCTGCCTTATATTCCTCTCTCAGCCCAGCCATATCACTTCCTGTTTCCACCTCCCTAGTGCTAGGATCGATGGTGTGAGCCACCATTGCCTGGCTCTGTTTCTCTTTTAGACTGAATCAATCTTGTGTAGTCCAGGGTGGTCTTGAACTCACAGAGATCTGTCTGCCTCTGCCTCCTCAGTGCTGGAATTAAAGGTATGAGCCATCACTGCCTGGCCTCTATGGCTAACTAGTGAGTTAGTTCCACACTCTGATCTTCAGGCAAGCTTTTATTTGTTAGATCACAAACAAAATATCACCACAAATAGTTATCATAGAAACTCAGATAACTCAGGTTCAACCATCTTTACATTAAAGATGTTCCTCAAAGACACAATAGGGTAAGGATAACCTCTTGAATAAGTGACATTTGATAGCCACAAGCAAAACAGTGAAAATTTTAACTTTTATTGATTTTTTGTGGATTTCACATTATGCATTCTGATCCTACTTATCTCCCCATCCTGTCACATCTGCCCTTTGCCCTTGCAACCTCCCCCAAAATCAAAACCAAACTTAAAAGAAAAATAAAAACAAACAAACAAAACAAAAACATGTATGTGGTCTTTGGTGGCAACATGGACCACGAACATCAATATAGACCCTGGCTGTGGTAGGACTCAGAAATGGTCCTAGGCAGCAGCCTGGGCCCAGATGTCACTATGGCCCCAGGCAGCTGTGCAAGCCACTTGGATTAGCATGGCACCTGTGGCTGTGTAACCCTCTGCCATCAACGGGGCCCCAAGTGCCCAGCCCCCAGCATCGGCTGGGTCTTCAACGGCCTCAGGAACTACAGATATCAACTCAGAACCTGGCTGCAGCAGGGCCACAGACCCAGATGTGCTCTCAGTCACTGCCCTGGTTTGGAGGATACCATGGTCACAGTTGACAGCACTGGTCACCCAAATTGGCCAGACACCAACTGCAACAGAGCCCTTGGACACCAACATAGTTAAAGGCCTCAGCCCAGACCACGGGCATCCACATGGCCCCTGGATTCAACATGGGCCAGGGACATCAACACAGAACCTGGTTGTGGCTGGACCACTGACCCAGACATGGTCATTGGCAGCAGCCAGGGCCAGGATGACACCATGGTCCAGGTGGCTTTGCTGGTTACCCAGATTGTCATGGCCTCAGGGCAGCGTGGTCCTCAGATACAAACAGGGCCCCAGGTGGTAGCCCATACCACAGTCCCCTGCAAGGCCCCCAGCGGTGATAGGAACCAGAGACATCAGCACACGCCCCTTGGCTGCTCCAGGGCCCTGAACCTTGGCCATAGTCCAGGCCCAGACATTTCTCTCTGGACTCGGGTGGCCAGCAGGTCATTCATGACAGCCTGCTCCTTATCACTCTCACCTCTTCAGATCTGCCTCTCTCCCCAGCCCACAAACAGTTCTGCCTCCCCCTCTCTTCCAGCTCCCCACCCTGTACTCTCTCACCACAATGGTGCCTGGCTGTCCGGTGCCGGGACTGTGGTAGGGTCATAGGCGGCACTTGATAGAGTCCTGCCCACCCCAGCCATAAGGGATGGCACAGAGCTGTAGTCTTTCCTCCCTCCTGTGCCTGTGCCTGGAGACCTTGGGTGGCTGCTGGTTGTGCCTGGCCCAGACCAAGAAGTCTGGGGGAGCCATGGGTGTCCTCCGCTGATTCAGGCCCAGATCAAAACAATGAAACTAAGCAATTGTATTCAATTTCATTTCTATGATGGCGAAATTAGATATGAATGAAAAGGTCAAATAATTGGTCTTAAATTTTAAACTGCAGGAAGTTTATACTAAAATGCTACTTAAATCTTCAGTTTTTGAACAATTTTCTTTCTCTGAGTGTGATTGTGTTGAACTATCTCCCTTGCCTCTTAAGTAATCTCTACATTAATGACTTTAAAAACGTACTGTTCAAAGGTTCAACATAACTCATCACTAATACGCTTGTTGACTGCTGGTAGCCTACTACCTAGCTTAGGAGGAATTTAAGGAGTGGCAATGAAGAGGAGAAACTGAGTCACATATTAGACAGAATATGATATCATTTAGGTCAATAGTTATATTAGCTTGATAAACTTGCTGGCATAGGAAGAAATAGATTATATTACAAAGAAAAACAGAAATGTCTCCTAGATTTTCTCAGCATCAGAAGTCTATTTTAAAAAGCATTTCCTGCTGGGATCAGACTAAATCATCTAACATGAAAAGACTCAGAGGGCAATTGTCACCCTGTAGCTGTAGAAGCAGGAGAGAGTATTTACATTCCCTGAGCAACTGATTAGGAAGAGCCACACATTGCAAAGGAGAGGAACCCTTAAATGTAATTCAGTGTAACCACCACACCAGAGCTATGAAGACAAAGGGACTTCCTAGCATCAAGGGTATTGATCAAGCTCACGAAAGGAGCAGTGTGAAGAGTCAGGAGTGAAATTGACTGTAACAATGGCTGTCTACAAATGGAACGCTCAAGAATCCAGCAGTCTTTCACTCCACGAGGCAAGGATGTCTTGGCTAGTCTTCAGTGTATGCTGGAATCCTGAAAATGTGGGCTCTCATGCCAGCGAAAGAATGGACTTACTAGAGAGAGTAAGACCAAGCAGGCAGAGAGAGCAAACTTCCTTTGCCATGGCCTTTTTGTGGGCTACCAGCAGAAGGTGTGGTCCAGAAAAAAGATGGACATTCCAGCCTCAAAGAAGGGGATTAGAAGTGGATCTTCCCATTTCAAATTATTTAATTAAGAAAAAAAAAAAAAACCCCACCAGTGTGTGTGGCAATGCATTTGGGTTTTAGCTAATTCCAGGTGTAGTCAAGTTGACAAACAAGAAAAGCCATCATAAGCCTATTCAGGTTAGTAACTGTTCCCATTAAGTACTTAGTTGGTTTTACATTTAAAATGGCCTGGGAGGGGCTGGAGAGATGGCTATGTTGTTTAGAGCATTTTCTACTCTTGCAGAGGACCTGGGTTCAGTTCCCAGAAACCCACATGGGAGCTGATAACCATCTGTAACTTAAATACCAGTAGATATAATATTCTCTTCTGGAACTTACATGGTATACATACAAACTTGGAGACAAGAAGCACTCACACACATAAGACAAAAATCAACAAATCTCTTTTTAAAATGCTCTGAGATTCTCCTTGTGGATTTCTATGGAATTTGCCTCTGGCTTCTAAATGTCAAAGAACTCTAATGTTAACCATGTTACCATTCATATGAGGTCACTAGGACTTTTCAGAAAAGTCCTGGGGTGGAGGACTGTGAAACTGTCTGGGATTGTTTCAGCATCAATAGAGGAAGAAAAACACCTGTTGACTTTGTATAAGTGTCCAGTCTGTGTCCTCTTAAGAGTCATTTTAATGTCTAATATCTAAAGATTTTGGGCAAACACGGTAAAGAGCAGGGCTCTCCTGTGCTTTTCACCATTCCCATCTCCTTACTTCTTTCCCTCTCCAGCAATGATGAGCACTGACAAGTCACTGCTTTCATAGTTAAAAGAGTCACACAATATGTTTCTAACTCAATCTAAAAACATTTTCCGGTTGTTCACCATAAGCAGTGTGCTCAATACATCTGAAAGGGTCATGACTGCAGGAGAAACTGTATTTCCCCTTTGTTGCCACCAACAGTTGAGTTACTGTTATAAAATGTGCCCTGTCTGTGCTTAGCTCTGCAAGAGGAGCTTGATTAATTATGCCTAGTATTCAATTATTCTAAATAAAATGCTATGTAAGTAGAAGATATCTATAATGAAGATATCATGAAAACCAAGAGCTTAGAACCAACTATTACCCTTATATATTAATTCAGCAAAATTGAAAACCTATCAGCAAAGCTCTTTATTGTTGTTTGTTCATTGGTTTTAGGAGACAGGGTTTCTCTATGTAGTCCCAGCTGTCCTGGAACTCACTCTGTAGACCAGGGTGGTCTTGAACTCAGAGATTTGCTTGCCATTGCCTCTCAAGTGCTGTGATTAAAGGTGTGCATCACCACACCTGGCTTGGTGAAATTAAAAAAAAAGAATCCTGGTGAATGCTTATCAGTATAGCACTCAGGAGACTAGGGCAAAAAATTTTCTGTTGCAAAGAAAAGGACATTTAAAAAACTTTTATTTATATCTATCTTTAAAATTTCCACTTAATTTATGGCCACTATAAATAATTAAACTACTTAGCACATACCTATTGGTAGATGAGTTATAAATAGAAAGAATGCGTGTTTTAGAATATGATTTTATTTCCAAGTAAACCTCAGACTTAATTAATTGAACATCAAAATAGTACTGAGAAACACTCTATGAGATGTTCTGCTCTCAGGTGAATACAAAAATTGCCTTTAATATATTAAATACAGTAAGAGAATAAATTGGATTCACAAGAAAGCTAAAAATATTCCATAATGACTATGAGTTTAGAATTCAATTCAATAATGATACCTTGAAAATTAATAGAAGACAGTACAGTGGCTCTTCCATCTAAAACTGAGCAATATTCGTTATTCCTAAAAGGGCCTTTACAGTTTGTTTTTCCTCTAAAATACATCTTGCTTTATACTGAATTCATTAGAAAATAGACAGACACACAGTTCAGCTGCAATAGCTCAGACATTATGTGTGGGGCTTCAAGATTCAGAACAGAGTGGGTGAAGGCTATTGTTTTGTTAAAGGGAACCACACTTAAATTTAGTCTGCTCCTCTGAAGGGCTAATCTGAGCATTCACCTGTGACAAAGATTGCTCTTTATCAGATAACGAGACATCTTCCTTCCAGGAAAGTCAAAAGCTTAAAGTCAAGAATCAGACTGAGGAACAGACAGGGTAAGCAGTAAGAATGATGCTCTCAGTGTGTCTACAACTAGCTATATGACCTTAGTAAAATTCCAGGCTCACCTTAGCCTCATTCTCCCACATGATAACATGGGATTGTATAAGATGATATGATAATTTTGATGCTTTAAATTTTAGAGTAGTGGTGAAAAAAATCAAAGATAATCAAAAATCAAGTGAAATGCTTTGTACAGTGCTCTAACACCTCATCAGCATAGGTAATTGTGTTTTAGGAACCCTGTTCACAGAATCACTGCATTGGAGAAAATAAGAGAAATTCAGCTTTCATTCCTAGATAAGAAGGATCAGGGATATCTCAAAAAACAAAGCAAAGATAGTAAGAGATGGAGAGAAAGAGGCAGTGTGGGTAGAGGGGTGAGGAAAGCTGAAGGTAGAGGAATGAACCTTATTATGGCTCTCATGGACAATTACACACTACCCTAATGACAGCGTGAAGAAGATAATTTAAAATTATGCAGAAATAATGTTTCTAGCAAAGGAGACAAGACATGAATGAGTAAGATAAGCACAGCATGTGAAAACAAAATAGGAAATCTTAATCTAGGGAGCCAGAGAATGGAGAGTCCAAACAGATGAGGCATGAGATCACAAATCACATCACAAATGGCAATTACTGTCTAAGGAGACCACGCTAAGATTTGTGATTTTACTTTCTAAGATTAAGGAAATTGTTGTACTTTTGCGAAATTTTATGCAATCCACTTTTTAAAGGAGAAGGGAAAATGAGATGGAGACTTTAACTGGGGTAGCACTGGGAGGGGAAATACAGAAGGGGAGAGAGAAAGATAAATAGCACTAAGGATATTTGAAAACGCTATAGGGAAATGCATTATTTTAAAGCTTACTTTAAATGTGCACACACACACACACACACACACACACACACACACACACACACACACAGAGAGAGAGAGAGAGAGAGTTTTGCTACATGGGGGCTAATGCTCTCCTCAAGATCCATAGCCTACCTAACCAAAAAAATCTCCATGCCAGACATGGGAAATATTCCTTGGGATTGTCAATTAAGGCAATCTAAGAGACTTTAGAAACAATATAGGTTATTGGTACCTTTGGCTGCTTACCAGAATTTGAAGACAAACCCCTGTTGCAGAAGATGCCACACACTTAGGACTCAAGACTTATAGAACTTGCTAAATCATAATTTCTAACTATAGTCTAATCCTTTTCCCACAGAGAATTGTAGATCTCACCCTTTATGGTGGTTTGAATGCAAATGGCCCCCATAGAGTAATATATTTGAATGCTTGGTCCACAGTTGGTAGAACTGTTTGAGTGTAGCCTTCTTGGAAGAGAATGTGTTCCTGGCTTTCAGGTTTCAAACCTCATGCCATTCCCAGTTATCTCTCTTCTGCCTCATGGTTGTTGTCTCAACATGTAAGCACTTAGCTAATGCTCTAGAGCCATGCCTGCTGCCATGCTCCCCACTATGATGGTCATGGACTTATCCTCTGCATCTGTAAGTAAGCCCCCAATTAAATGCTTTCTTTTATCAGTTGCCTTGGTCATGGTGTCTCTTCACAGCAAGAGCAAAGGAACTAAGACACCCCTTCTCAAAAGAACTTTGTGTATTTGTGACAGACAGAGACTATTACAGAAAATGCAGAGAATAAGTGGCCACTGGTAATCCAGCCCCAATGGATACATCTACAATGAAACCTCCCCAATGATGGCTCAGAAAAGAAAAATCACAGAAGAGAGTCAGAAAGATTCTAAGAACTGGCGCACCAGGATGCCTTCTGTGAGGTAGTTCCTTCTAGACATGACAGGGAAGCTGCACCTATAAAACCTCAACATTAGAGTTTCCCAAAGATAATGACAACTTAAGTTGACATGTCAACACGAATGAGGGAAATTTCAGAAGGCTCCACCCCCTGATGAAGCTATACAAGCAATGAATAAGTTCTGAGAGAAGGTGTATCAGTTTTCTCCAGGGACGAATTCACTGATAGTTTATCTATTCCTGTACTGGCTGGTTTTGTGTCATCTTGACACAAGCTAGAGTCATCAGAGAGGAAGGAGCCCCGGTTGTGGAAATAAATGCCTCCATGAGATCTAGCTGTAAGGCATTTTCTCAATGAGTGATCAATAGTGAAAGGCCCCAACCCATTGTGGGTAGTACCATCCCTGGGCTGTTGGTCCTGGGTTCTATAAGAACGCAGTCTGAGCAGGTCTTGTGAAGTAAGCCTGTAAATAACACTCCTACATGGCCTCTGCATCAGCTCCTACTGTCAGGATCCTGCCCTGCTTGAGTTCATGCCTTGACTTCCTTTGGTGATGATCAGCAACTCAGAAGTGTAAGGTGAATAAATCCTTTTCTCCCCAACTTCCATTTTGGTCATGGTGTTTTGTTGCAGCAACTGACCCTCTACCTAAGACAATGGTCAGTTCTAAACAGATATATGTCCCAGTAAGCAACACTAAGTAGACTCTAGTTTATACATATGAAAAAATGATCACTAAAGAAGAGGTCTCGAATTTGAATACTTTGTTGTTACTTTTTTTTTTCCAATTAGAGAAGCTGAACATACTGGAAGGGGGAAATATAATATATGTGACCCTGGAATAAAGGGGTCTCTCGTAAAACTACATTTCAGTGTAACTGGTTTTTTAAGCCTATCTTTTTATTACTGTTTTACAGCTTTGTCAGCCTTTTCTTGCTCCTCTGCCTTGCTCTTCCTATTTATTTTAATATTTCTCAAAAAGCATTCTGTGCGTTGACTTGTAAACTTCATCAGACTATTTTACACACATGTATAAGTAATCCTTAGATAGAGGCGTGGAGCCCACTGAAAAAAATAACTGAAAGGCTTTCCCTGTAAAAGAGAGGGGACAGCAAGTTTTAGAAATTGTGGATGTGTTGTATCTCAGTTAGCTTCTTTCCTTAGCTGTAATTACCTTCCTTTACTACCAAGTCTTCAGTTAAAAACTAGTAAAAACTAGTAACCTGTAATAGCTTAATGGTTGTAGCAGTCTACAGGAGGAAGGCAGGAAGTACTGAAGTCAGTAGCAAATATTAAGGAGGAGTCTGGAGGACCCAGCAAGGCCCGGGAGGGAAAACAGGACAGAATGATTCAGGAAGGCTTGTGGTAAGAGTTTTTATCCAAATTATGGTAGAGGAAGAGCATCTTTGGTGAAGAATTGGGGGACAAAAAAACAGTCCTGTTGTTATGGATGATGGTGTTCTTGAAAGGACAGAGAACTCATGGATAAACAGAAGAGGATATTTATTAATCTTAGTTATGCATGTACATGTATGTGTACATGAGAATATGTAACATTATGACATACTTTTCTTAATTGTGTATGGGGACTTCTAGTTTTTTTTTTTTTTTTTTTTTTTTTTTTTTTTTTTTTTTTTCGTTTTTTTCGAGACAGGGTTTCTCTGTGTAGCTTTGCGCCTTTCCTGGGACTCGCTTGGTAGCCCAGGCTGGCCTCGAACTCACAGAGATCCACCTGGCTCTGCCTCCCGAGTGCTGGGATTAAAGGCGTGCGCCACCACCGCCCGGCTGACTTCTAGTTTTTAATAAATATAGTTCTATATCATCAATAGCTATAATGATTATCACCTCCACAGCTATAATGATTATCACCTCCATGCATACATATGCCAATTGCTTTATCCTTATAACTTTTTATGCATTTAAGGTATTTATTTCAGTGAATGCATCTAAACAAATGGACACAGAATTATGTATTTACTGAAGAATTACATTAATGCCACAATAAAACTTCTTTAAATAATATTTTCATGTTTGTTCCATTATTTCCTCCTAACTCCTTAGAAGTGGAGAACTTAAACAGTATGCAAACTTTTTTTTTTAAATTAAACTTTGGCATCACTTCCCCCCTCCATTATGTACACGTCTTAATTGCAGGAGTTACACTGAGAACTCTTTGACTGATTTCGGATTTCTTCTTTTTCAAACACAGAAGGCAACTGAGTGAAGCAGGTGCTAATATGACACTCATAACCTGTGCGGAACGCCCACAGATATTTATAGGAGTTTTGCACAAACATTTAATCATCTGACCACATATTTGAAGTAAAATGGCACTTACTTTTCTGGTACCCAACTGAGCTTGGAGTAGTAGCTTTTTTGTGAATTGGATATAGATAGGCCTTTGGTGTTCTAAGTTGAACAAAAATTAAAAAGGCTAAATTCATCTGTGTAACAGAGTCAATAGATTTCTCAAGATTTTGGACAAGGAGTTCCAGGCCCACTGGTCAGCTGCCATTCTAAGGGTTCCTTCATGGAGCTCTTCAGCTCCCTGCACTTGTTCTTAGAGCCTGCATGCCGTCTGGACACATCTTCAGGAGGAGAAAATGTCATGCAAAGTCCCTGCCTGTTTCCCTTCTGTTTGATGACAAATTAGCTGGGTAGTAAGTAAGGTTTCAGATTAAGGTTTCTGAAGAATGTGTAGAAGTTGCTTGGGAGTTTAGGTTCTTCCATCTAGGCATTGCCAATCAGTTCAGGGCCACTGTGATGATTGTTTCTTTCCAAGGCGTCTATTTCATCACAACTCGAAACTTCAGATATCATTTCTTTCATTTTAGTGAATTTCTACAAAGATTCATTTAGCTGGTAAAATCTGTCCTTGTTCATCCTACTGATAATGTGAAGCTGATTTTTTTTAACTTCTAATAACTATTCACTTATTCCTTTGGGATTTTGATATTTGAATTCTTCTCATAATTGCTTTTGATTGTTTCTTTTATTGAAAACAGATATTTTCTCACATAATGTGTCCTGACTACCCCGATTATGGTCCCCATCCACTATTCCTCCCAAATCCTTCCATCCAGATCCATGGCCTTTCTGTCTCTCACTAGAAAAACAACAGAACAATAAGGGATTACAATAGATAATTATTATAATATAATATATGATATGATATAAAATAACAAAAATGAAACATTGGAATAGAACAAAACAAACAGAAGGAAAAGAGCCCAAGAAAAGGCACGAGAAACATATTCACATACTCATTCATTTACACACCCATCAATCCCATTAAAGTATAAAATTAGAAGCCATAATTTATATTCAAAAGACCTGTAGGGTTAAAAAAATGGATAAAAATAAATAAACAAACAAACAAACAAATAAATAAATAAATAGGAAAAGATACAATTAGATGGATCCTAGAGCTGAAAGGAGCAGTGGACACGTGCCCTCAACCCTAACCCAGCTATCGTCAAATGATAACCACTTTCAAAATTTGAAAATATAGTTTCTCACTGGGGAAACAAACTATTCTTAAGGGCAGGCCACATGCCCAGAAGTAGATGCCAACAGAAACCAAAGTCAACAGCACTTTTGGAGGTTCCTCGTCTCATAATGTCATATCAGGGCTTTTTTGTTTCTTCAAACATTATTGCTTTTGAATTCTGCCTCCTACCCATTGACCATTGTGTCTCCTGTAATGATCTTTGAAGTTTCTTATGCCCTTAACAATGTTTCTCTGTCTTTAACTATTTGACCTGTCTCCTCTGTTGTACTTTTTGCCCATGACTATCTTATAGCAATTATTTCAGTCTTTTTTTCTCAGTTTTAATACTAAGTCTTTTTGGCTCTGTAGATTTTTTACAAAGTTTCTTTTCTTGATGTATGACTAAAAAATAATATCCATATTACCATAAATTTTCATTAAAAAAGCCTCTGAGTTTGTTCCTCATGAGATACCCACTAACAGCCCTGAGCTTGTAAGTTAGATCTACCAGAGCAGGTCCGGGAGGGCGTGAATGGGGAAGTTTATGATCTGAAATGCAGGCTTCTCTGGTACCCACAATGGAGCCCACCCAATCTAATGAGCAGTTACTATGTGGATCTGCCCAGGGTAAAACAGATGTTCAATCAGAGTTGCAACTATATTCTAGTGATCCAGATTTCAAGGTTGGTACCCTTTCCTTCATGTTTTTGGTTGAATAGTATACTAATATACATCATGACATATATTATTATGATAATATATAATATATTATCATAATATACAGAACCAGGGCCTTATATGAAATATATACACTTATAATATATTTATATTTAATATATTTAACATAATATATTTAATAGTATATATATATATATATATATATATAGGATAAGGCACTGGTTTGATACAAGTTACCCTATTTGTTTCACATAATAAGCCATGCAGAATTATACCATTTTTCACAGTATGGGTTATTTACATTTTATATTTCTTCACATTTATGGCAGCTCTAATGGGTACAAATAATTTATTTCTGGCATCTTACTTAAGTAAGCCTTACTATAACAAAACACTGGGTTTTCCTTAAATCGCAGTGCTTTTAAAGTCTGAAGAAATATTCTACATCTCCAACATCCTTGTTTGCAGAGATAATTATGGTGAGAAGTTAATGTTTGCACTAGTTTCCCAGTTAGCACAGAGAAGGGAAGTTCAGGTCCTGTCTAAAATATGAGTTATGGTTTATGGTTTATTTATATGGTTACAAGGGCAAATTTGCATCTGAAAGCAAGTGAGAATGTAGGGCTGGTGAAACTTAGTTCTCTAGCCCTTTCCAAAGTACCTTGCCAATGTGGAAGGAATGTGCCTTCCAACTTATCCATAGGTGTAGTGGGTAGCTGTTCCAGCTTTGACCTGGAAGTGTCAATGCCATTGAGGCTTCAGTAACTGTAACACCTACAAGGCAGGACCGAGAGAGGACCCCCGAAGACCCGAGATCTGGATGGGCTGGCTCTCTTGGTTCCTGGATCCTGTACGCTGGAGGTAGACCAAGCAGAGTTCTCCAGAGAACACCACGGACTGTGCTATGCCTTTCCCAGATCCTGTTACCTATCCCTTCACTTGTAAGTTACCCCACAAAATAAACCTCCCTTTTAACTACATGGAGTTGTCTTAATATTTAAACCAATACATAGGAGCATCTAACTTGTATTTCAGGAAAGAGGAGAGCCAGGAAATTCATCACCAGAAAACTTTAGCAAGTTCTATATTACTATACCCTTCCCAGAGAGTATTTCTACTTAAAATTTTACCATTATAACCTGAAATGTTTTAAGATGAAGTATAAACACAAAACAAAGCAACTGATGGTTTAAGCAGCACATAAACAACAACAACTATGAATTCTCTTTGCAGCGAGTCATTTGTTCAGGAAGGACTATTTGCACAGAAACCACCCTGCATTTCAGCCACACTACTGTTTCTCCTTGAGAATATCTGAGTTTCCTTGAAGAATAATCCAATGTCTACTTCCTTGGAGGCAGAAGTTCTATAATGCCACTTGGAAATTTACCTACATGCTGTGGAATGTAGTTCTATATGCTGTGAATGCATGTTGCACTGATTGGTTGACAAATAAAGCTGGGCAATGGTGAGGCAGAATAAGTTTAGGCTGGGCATTCCAACTAGAGAGAGAGGAAGGAGAAAGGCAGAGCAGAGGAGATGTTGCTAGCCGCCACCAGGAGAAGCAAGATGTAAAGTACTGGTAAGCCACAAGCCATGTGGCAAAGTATAGATTTGTAGAAATGGGTTAATTTAAGATGTAAGAGCTAGGTAGTGAGAAGTCTGAGCCATTAGGCCATATAGTTTGAAAATAATATAAGCCTCTGTGTGCTTATTTGGATCTGAGCAGCCACCAGGCCAGCCGGGACACAGGAAAACTTTCAGCTACACCCACGAGAGTAAAATTTCATGACTACCTGAAGAAGCTGTGAATTCATGCCATTAGCTGCTGAAGATAGCTAAATGTGAGAGTCAGTTAGATTATTGTGACATCCTTACTGATAAAGCTTGCACTTCATATTCAGAGGGTGGTACAGCAACTGGGAGACTTATGCCAAATGTGTCTGTAGATGTTCTTATAAGAAAAACAAATTAAAAACAAAAATTTAGGTATTTACATTTTTCACAAAATACTTCAAAAGGATTTTTAATATTGTAAATTTTATTAAAAATTTTATATACAGACAAGGTGGTCTGCCCTCTCCATATGTATTCAATATAGTACATGAAGTCTTAGCTAAAGCAATAAGACACCTGATGGAGATCAAAGGGATACAAATGAAAAAGGAAGAAGTGAAAGTATCTTTATATGAAGATGATATATTAGTATATATAAGTGACCCTAAAAGTTCTACCAGGAAACCCCTACAGCTGATAAACACTTTCAGCAAATTAGCAGGATACAAATGTAGTTTAAAAAAATCAGTAGCCCCCCATATATACAAATAACAAATGGACTGAGAAAGAAATCAGGCAAACAACACCCTTCACAATAGCCTAAAATAATGTAAAATATCTTGGGGTAACTCTAACCAAGCAAGTTAAAGACTTGTATAATAAAAATTAGGACATTGAAAAAAGAAATTGAAGAAGATATCAGAAGATAAAGAAATCTCCCATGCTCATGGATCAGTAAGATTAATACAGTAGAAGTAGTATTCTACCAAAAGCAATTTACAGAGTCAATGCAATCACATCAAAATTTCTTCACAATTCTTCACAGATCTTAAAAAGACAGTTTTTCAGCTTCATATAAAAACACAAGATATATATATATATCCTGAATGATAAAAGAACTGTGGAGGTATCACCACCCGTGGTTTCAAGCTGTACTACAGAGCTATAGTAGAAAAAAAAAAGTCTGATATTGACACAAAAACAGAGACTTTGAACAATGGACTCAAACTGAAGACCTAGAAATAAATCCACATACCTGATTTTTTTTAATAAGGAAGCCAGAAATATATACTGGAAAGAGACAGCATCTTCAAAAAATAATGGTGGTCAAACTGGATGTCTGCATGTAGAAGAGTGCAAATAGACCCATGTTTACTACCCTGTACAAAACTCAATCCCAAATGAATCAAAGACCTCAACCTAAGGCCAGATACATGGAATCTTATACAAAAGAAAGTGGGATTAGCCTTAAATTCACGGGCATAGGAAAAGATCAACAATTAATAAATGGGGCCTCATGAAATTGAAAAACTTCTGTAAGGCAAAGGACATTGTCTTTTGATCAAAGCAGCAGCCTCCAGAATGGGAAAAGACATTTATTAACTATGCATCCAATAGCTCTCTAATACAAACTAGACATCAAAAGTAAAAATAACCCAATTAAAGAAGGAGTACAGATATAAACAGAGAATTTTCAAAAGAGGAAACTCAAGTGGCTGAGAAACACTGACAAACATCAAGGACATGCATATCAAAACTACTCTGAGATTTTGTCTTACCCCAATCAGAATGGCCAAGAAAACAAATGACAGTTCATACTGGCAAGGATGTAGAATAAAATGAACACTCAGTTGTTGCTGGTAATAGTACAAACTTGCCAGCCACTATGGAAATCAGTGTGGAAGTTTCTCAGAAAGATGTGAACAGATTTACCTCAAGATCCTGCCATACCACTCTTGAGCATATACACAAAGGACACTCCATCCTATCACAGTGACACTCAACTATACTTGTTGCTGCTCTATTCATAATAACCAGAAATCAGAAACAACCTAGATGTCTTTCAATAGACGAAGAGATAAAGAAAATGTGGTGCATTTACACAACGGCGCATTACTGGGTTGCTTAAAACAGGGAAATCATGAAATTGTCAGGTGAATGATGGAATTAGAAAAAAATCATCCTGAGTGAGGTAACTCAAATCCAGAAAACAAGTATGGTATGTATTCACTTATGTGTGGATATCAGCTTTAACAATCAATGATAATCAAGCTGTAATCCATATAACCATAGAGGTTAGGCGTAGAGTAAGGGACTAGTGGAGAACAGATAGATCTCCTTGAAGAAAGGAAATAGAATAGATAGTGATGGATGTATGGGGTGGGTAGACTAGAATGGGAGAAACAAGTGATGCCAGGGAGGAAAGAAGGAGAACCAAGAAGGGACTAGGGAGAGAAAAAGTAAAAAGAAGGGCCATTAGAAAGGTAATATAAAAACCTGATACAGTAGAGTCTTCCTATAATAAAACATCTATGAAGGCAATCTGAATGAAATTACCAAATAATGGGGAAGACAGAGCTACAACTGGCCATCTCTTGTCACCAAATGACACTTCCAGTCTCAGGATTGGGTTATGTATCATTGAGTTGTTGGCCAAATGTGTCCCATAAGAATTCCCAAACAACCCAGGCCACTGCCAAGGCTATAGGCTCCACCAACTGACAGGAAGGCCCCATTGCTGAAGACAAAGGTGTTCTTTCTGTAATATATGCTAGTCCAATGGTGGCACAAAGCTTGTGGGAGTAACCAACCAATATCTGATTTGACTTAAGGCATACTCCATGAGTTGGAACTCATACCCTACACTGCTTTGTTGACTATGTGCCTGAGACTAGATAGCCCAGAGACCTAGAGTAAAACCAAGCTCTACTGTTCAAAGACGAAAGGCCTTTTAAAAAGCTATATAAAAACTCACTGTTGAAGAAGTTTCTTAAAATATGTAATATGAAAGGAATTTAAAATGGAGTCACCATATAATGGGGAAAAAAGCCTCAACTAGATATCTTGTCATCAAGTAAAACCTCTATTTCTAGGAATGCATTAAATTTTGTTGAGTCATTAGCTAAAGGGTTCCCACAACTGCCCCCACAAACATCAGAGAATATTGCCAAGGCTTTTGGTTACCCTATTGCTGAAGACAATACTTATTTATGTCATTTAACATGGAGAAGTCAAATCAAGCTGGTGCCCAACCATAAGCTTTACCCTTACTGACTGGCATTCCTGGTGCTGGGATTTACTTTGCATGCTACCCGAGGAGAAAAGTAATCATTAATATCATCCACCCTCAAACTCTGTAACCTACTAGAATGTAGACATTTTTAGAAAAAAATGTGTGTAGAGAAAACACAATATGGGGACCATATTTTAAAGTGACTCAGCAGCTTTGAAAAGGTCAGAAAACTGTTCATGGTATAAAGCTGTCGAGAAAGAATCTATGATTGGGCAATCGTTGCACATCTATATGGACCACCTGGAAGGAGAACTGGGCAGTGGGAGCATGCTCACAGATGTGAGCCAATGCCAGATGTGCTCAGGCAAGCAACACTGAGTGTAGCATTTTGCTGATATGTGTCATTCTTTCAAGCAGTAATGTAGGCACACCCATGGATAGAATGAGAGCAGGCTTGAGAAGTCCACTAACGTCAACTTTGAGGGGAAGGGAGGTGATATCAATTTTGGAAACCAGCAGTTAGAAATCGTAAGTGCATCCTCTGCGCTCTGTGTAACGTCCTGTCCTGTGCTGTTGCTCAACTTGGTTAAGTAATACTTCCCCTGAAGTGACTCCATGCTAGGTTAGGGAGTTTTAATTTCCATGAAATGACCAATATTGTACAGTCTCTCAAGAGATTAAGTTCCATCTGGTGGATAATTAAAAATAAATGAAATAAGACAGACCCAGAAAGACAAATATCACAAGTTCTCTTTCATGTAAATGCTTATAAAAAAAAAAAAGGAGGTTGACTAAAATGTAGGACAGTGATTTCTAGAGGCTGGAAAGGTGTGGGAAGGGAAAAGGAATATAAAGGGGAAGTACATTTAATCAATGCAAACTATACATGTGTTTGTGGAAATAGCACATGAACCTACAAATATGTATAGTTAATATATATATATATTAAAAATATAGGATAACTTAATAACAAGTCTCTATAATGGTGCTACCATTTTACTGAGTGACAAATTCTGTAACTGTTAAATCTTAATAAAATAAAAAATACAGCTAGATATGGTACTGTAAAACTGGAGCCCAATAATCAAGAGCAGAAGCAAGATGGAGAGAGCCTTCTTTAATTCTGTAGCAAGACCTCATTTAAGAAACAAAAACAAACAAGCCAACCAACTCTAACAAATAATATTTATAAAGACAATTATGAGTTCAGAAAAAATAATTGCTTTTTCAATTTTTTTTTTTTTTATTTTTTAAGACAGAGTACTGACTGACCTGGAACTTGCTTTGTAGGACCAGGCTAGCCTTGAACTCACAGAGATTCACCTGCTTCTGCCTCCCAAGTGCTGAGATTAAAGGCATGTGCCACCACCTCCTGGTTGAAAAAAGAATTTCAAAGAAAACTTAATTCTACATTTATATATGTATTTTAATTTCATGCTTTATGAGATTTAAAAGAATATTGAGTATCATATCAATTGGAGAACAAACATAATTTATATTAGAAATCCCTTGATTATCCCTAAAGTGTTTTATACGTTTGGTATCATATGATTAAAAGAATTCCAAATTCCATTTATAATCTACATACAGAAGCATTCTACGGCAGAATTATGAGCAAGACATTCTCACGGTAGAAGTGGTTATTTTTTTTTAAGTGATTTTGTATCTTACACAGAGAAAATGGAAACAAAATCAAATTTGAGAAATTATTTTTAAATTAACAAAAATGTAGAAAATAACCTCAACTTTTCCCTAGCTTCAGAAAAAAAAAAATGTGATTACACACAGAAATGAAAAAATGATGGCCAGAAAAATCAGCCTGTGAGTCACACCCTGAGTAGCTGCAGGACCTCCATGAAACGTGGGGAACTGCTACATTTCCCCAGGAACTTGACTCCCTGGATGGAAGAAAAGGGGTGATTCAACCCGTTTGTGCTGTACTTCATTTTCCACCCTGTTCCCGCCCCTCCCCACACTCTTCCTTTGTCTCATCCCATACTGAACAACCTGGTTTTCACCTTTGGGTGAACACTCTTTAAATCTTATTTGTGTAGTCAAATGAAAATGCTAAGCTGGAAAAAAATGATAATTTTCTAAAGTGAGCCAAAAGTATAGGCAGAAAGAAACGCTGTGAAATAACCTTTTCAAAGGGAACTTTGAAAAGCATGTTGATATTTTAAAGAGCAGAGTTTATCTCACCAGGCCCTGAATGCGTACAGGAAAAAAAAATGAAACAAGTTCTATGTCCTTTCCAAATTTCACCTTCCTTGACACATAGGCTCTCACTGTTGCCCTGCCTGTGAGTTTGATGGGAATGCAATCATCAAAGCCTGTAGCTAGAGTTTTCTCCAGTCCTGCCTGGTCCATGGTCAGTACAAATTTTTCTCACCCGCCAGTCCCGCAGCCGCTCAGACACAACCGAGTAAACACACAGAGACTTACATTGCTTACAAACTGTATGGCCATAGCAGGCTTGTTATCTAGTTCTTCTATCTTAAATTAACCCATTCTATTAATCTAAAAGTTGCCACATGGCTCTTGGCTTACCGGTATCTTAACATCTTCTCATGGTGGCGGCTGGCTGCATCTCTCTGCCTCAGCCTTCCTGTTCCCAGAATTCTCTTCTCTGCTTGTCCCACCTATACTTCCTGCCTGGCTACTGGTCAATCAGCATTTTATTTATACAGAGTGATATCCACAGCATTTCCCCTTTTCTTTTTTTTTTAAGGAAGGTTTTCACTTTCCCATAGTAAGATTACATATAACAAAACAGTTATCTAGCAAGAATTACAGTTATAATATCTAGTCAATTTATAATATCTAGTCTATTTGTATTTGGCAGAATTAAAGAAGATATCCTATCTATCCTATATTTGTGAGTCTAAGGTTTCATATCTAACTTATCTTTTATCATAACTGAGGAAATTATAACAATATAGTCTTCAACTACATCAAAGACCCCAGAAGGATAGAATATTATCTGAGAAACGGAAGGACACAAGCAACTTTTGGGAGTCTTGTGAGAGTAGACAGAGACAGCTGGCAGCCTGGACAGTTCTCCAAAGTGCCTTTGTAAAGTTGGGGCATCTGTCTTCAGCCCACAGGGCTAGAGTCTCTCAGTCACTTCTCTCTGTGTCCTGTAGAATGTCTGGCAGTTTCCTCTGTGAAGCAGGAACCTGAAGGACCATTTTGCCAAGCAAAGTTCAGTGGTCACCTTCTTATGGGTCCTGCATGTCCAGTCGATCAAGCAGTCCAGGCAAGAACAGTTTCTTGCCCAAATGGCTATTTTTGCCAAGAAGAAGATAAACTTCAAATAGAGTGTCTTTGATGCCCATCCTCCTCTCTGAAGTAAATCAGTGCTGCCAGGAGCAGATATGTCTCATTCCCCAGAAAGTCTAAATTTTTAAAACATTTTGAATGCCATATTCCATAGGTCTTTGTAGTGTATGAAGATTACCTACCTAATTGAAATATATCTAGAAACATACCTAGAAAACTTAATTAACATGACTATAAGTTTGACTATCATAGAAGATAAATTATTAATCTGCATTTCTTAATTATCCATTACAATTTAAATGCCATATTCTGTAGGTCTTTGAAGTGTTTGAAGATCACCTGTCTATCAGAAATATATCTATGTATACCTAGAAAACTTAACTAACATGGCTACAAGTATGATTATCATAGATGACTAATTACTAATCCATTTCTTAATTATCCATTACAATTTTATTTTATTTTATTTTATTTTATTTTATTTTATTTTTAGGTTTTTCGAGACAGGGTTTCTCTGTGCAGCTTTGCGCCTTTCCTGGATCTCGCTCTCTAGACCAGGCTGGCCTCGAACTCACAAAGATCCGCCTGCCTCTGCCTCCTGAGTGCTGGGATTAAAGGCATGCGCCACCACCACCTGGCTCCATTACAATTTTAAATGAGCTGTACAAACATAATACCTTAAACAAGAGTAGAAATATACACACAGCATAACAAAATTAACTTTAAATTTGTATCAATAAACTGAAATCTATATGAATGTAAAACATTTCAAACAAGTTGTTGCTCTTTAAAAGTAGGTTCATTAATCTACCCTTTCATCCTATCATATCTATATCATATCCCCTTTTCTTTTTTAGAAAGAGATTGCATTTATCTTCAATCTGTTTTAAATAAAAATGTTGGTTTTTCTCTGTCCCAAACCAAAGGGCTCTTCTGATATGGGACACAAGAATCTTTCAACCTTTTTTTTTTGCAATGTACTTGGGTTTAGAGAAGGAGCGAGCCAATTCCATCTCCAAAGCCAGCTTGGTATGTTTGGGAATTTGGGCGTAGCTTCTCTTACTACTTCCTGCTGGAGGGGGGCACTGTATCTTATTGGGACACAAAGAAAATTTTAGGATTATGGAGTAGTCCGTTAGGGTGTATCATCTGAGCCAGTTGCCTTGAAACCATTCTGGATGTTGGATCATCAGGGCCATGGTGTCATCGGAGACCTTTCAGGGGGTCTTGGTTGATCAAACCTGATGTATCTTAATCTGGAACAAATCCGTAGCCTCTGGCTTTCTGTGGAAACAAAATCAAAGCCTCCTTTCCAAAGCAACATATCCTTAGATCCAAATTTTGAAGTCAAGGTACCTTTAAAATATACATATTGGCTTAACTCAACAGCTTTTATGATCAAATGCTTTTCTGCAGTTAAGAATCCCAAAGACAACACAATCCAGATTCTCTGTGTAATATCCATCTGTACATGACTTATTTTTTATACTACCTTTACTGTCTCTTTTAAGACTTTATTTTTAAAAACTATCTATTTGTTTATATAACTGCATATATTCCTTTTCTCTCTCTTTCAAGCATACATACATTTTCACCCACATTGTAAACTATTCTGTCTGAGTCTGTCTTATTGTGAACCTCTTGCTTCAAACTGCAGCATTTGTAAGACTGAAACGGCCCACGTGGCTGCTGGCTCCACCCACCTCAGCTTTCCAACATGTCCGTGATATATTTACCATCAGCTCTGGGAGCCATCAACTCTCAGAAACAGTGCATAGCCCAGAAACATCTTTTTTTTTTTTTTTGTACAAGCAAAGGCTAAATCCACCACACAGCAGCAGTGTAATGTGCGGCTTGGAGATGCCTCCTTCCCACCATACTGCAGGTCAAGCTTGCACGCCCAGTCTGAGAGCCTGAAACACCAGAAACTGCCTTTTCATCATCCTCGGGCAGGATTTCTGAGACCAAAGCAGTGGCAGACTTGGCTTGTTCAAACATCCCTCTGCTAGCCTTACAGATGGCCACCTTCTTGCTTAACTTCATACTTAGCTCTCTGTGTTCTTCTCTGAATTCCCTTTCCTTAACAGAACACTGATTGTGATGGATTAGGGCCTACCCTGCTGATTCTATTGCAACTTTCCCACCTTTTGAAAATACACCAATGCTCTGGGAATACATTTTTAAGAAGGCATGCTTGGACAATTTTCAGTGTTGTTAATGTACCATAGAATGTGCTTACACACATTGTGATATTGACAGTGTCATTAGGAGATACACGTTCCCAGATACCACTGTCCTTTTTTGTGGTGTGATGTTAAACAAAGTGTCATTGGGAGACACATGACTGCATTGGAGATTGGAGCTTTCATAGATATAATATTTTATGCGATGGACTGAACAGAATTCATTAAATGGCAATCTCCAATAGCATTCGTATATTGATCATCTTTGGTGACAATTTCCTGATTATTATGTCATAGTAAAACTATTGTTTTTATACTGTTGAAGTGTCATCCCAAATGATCAAGATTTTTGTCTTACTGAACATATTTTTCAGGAGATAAAAAGCCATCACTGCTTTTTGTCTACATTAGAATTCATCAAGATCCTTGATCAATGTCCCTTTAATGAAAGTAAACTCTAAATTATAATCTTAAGACATTTTTAATAAATATCAAATATTTTCAAACTAATTACCTTCCTTATTTTCTGCAGTACCTTCTGGGGTTTTTGTGATAGGAGTTTGTTATAATGTAAAAATAAAATAGAATTTCATAATAAAACATAAAAGGGATGGAAATGATAGTTTTGAATGAAAGCAGAAACAAAAGGGAGAGATGGAAAGATTAGAGAATTAGAGTGAGAAGAAGAGAAATTGGGTCAGGCAGTTTCTTGAATTTATTTAAGACCACATAGGGGTCTACCAACTTTTGACTTCTCTGGGCCACGTTGTCATCTATAAAGTTCACACTCAAGAAAGAACCGTTAAATTTACCAAAAAAGAAAAGAAAACAAGAACAACAAAATTACACACACAAAGAAACCTCATAATGTTTTAACTTAATTTACAATTTTGTGTTGGGCTGTATTCCTAGCCCAGACCACTATTTGGACACACATGGAAGTCTTGCAGGAAAACAGTAGACTGGCAGGCTCAGAGCCAGACACTCATAGCTCTGAAGAACACCCCGTGTTTGGTACATTGGAGCAGAGTAATCATAGTGACCATTCTGCACAGGCAGTGACTTTCCTTTTAAAAAATTAATTACGGCTTAAAGATTTACTTCACCTATAATCCAATACTTGAGGATTAGAGGCAGAAGGATCAGAGGTTCAAAATCTTCCTTACATAGGTAATTAAATAGAGGCCAGCCTGGGTTACATGAAATCATGTCTACAAATAAAAAGAAATAAATAACACGAATGAATGCTATGGACAAAAATGAAAACTCAAAGTTTTGTTCACAAGTGTACTTACTCAACATGTAAACCTTTTCATTGTTACTTAAATAATAAAGAAGTTTAAATTAAGAATTTATGAAGCTACCAAGATCACCTTTGGGAATAGGGAAATAATATTTAAAAAAAAAAACTAATCACCTGACTTTTTATTATCAGGAAAAAACATAAGTATTGGATTCTGTCATGTTTGTACACATGTAAAAAAAGAGTAAACTTTCTTTTTGTGTACATGGGTGTGTGGTCTTAGTAATACTATTCCATAAAAGTCAAGATGTTGTGTTCATCTTTAATAGAATTCCATAATCAAAAGGAATGGGGTTTATAATAACATGCTTAGGATTTGAATTAGGGCCCTAGAAGGTTAGATTCAAGAGTCGAAGAAGGTCAAAAGCATATTGGCAGTTGGGGTGAGCAAGCCCCAAGAAACTTTCAAGTTCTGGAATTAACAACTGCTTGTGACTCCACCTGTCTGCATACAGCTAACATGTATCATCATTTACAGATTTTCGTGTACAATTTTAAATAGCTTATCAAAACTTACCTGACCGAAAAGGACACAGGAATATACAACAAATACACAGGGAAAAAAAGGTAAGTGTAAGAGAAAAAGTCCTGTGAGGAAAGTAGATAGCTCTGTTATCAGATACAGATGTTAAAATTAATCATACCAAACACACTAAAACACATGAGAAGACAAAACCAGGAATTTAAAAAGATGCCCACAGTGGCTGGGAAAAATGTCAACTGAGGAGGAATCTCCGCAGCTCATCACAGTGCCCTCTATGTCTCTCTGATCAGTCTCCATGCATGGTCTGGAACAGCTCCTCCAGACCTCTGCTGGATATTTCTTTCCTAGGGTTATGAATGGAAGAGGAGAGAGAGTGGTGGGTAATGAGAATGCTCTAGTCCTCTCGGCTTCATTTAGCATGGCCCCTGGGACTCAGTGGGACTATCTGGTGGCAAGAATTAGATTCTTCAGACTGGCAGTTCTTTTCTCTACTTTAAGAACTGGAATGTCTAAACCAGCAGAGTACAGAGACACAGGCAGGAATAGCCGCAGTGGCTCATTCACCCCCATTCCTTCATGTGGAAAAACAGTGTCATGGCCACAGGAATTGCTCCAGATCCACACCACATTGCACACTGTCTCCAGGAGGTTGGAACACATTTTTACAAAATAGTACTTCCAAATGAGTACTTCATTTGTAATTTTGGTAGTTTATATAACAACTTTCCAACTAGTGACCAGATGATTCCCTGAACAGATGGTGCTGTACAAAAATTAAACACTGTGCAGCCCTGAGAGTAGGAGCTTCCTGAAGGTGACCACCATGGCTCCCTAACTGCCACCCTTATCAAAGAGATGTTTGTGGTCATATTTTATCTGTGTACCCTAATAAAGTTCATCTGAGGATCAGAGGGAAAAGGCAGCCACTATAGTAAACATAGAGGTCAGACAATGGTAGCATGTGTCTTTAATCCTATTACTTGGAAGGCAGAGATCTGCTGTGGGATGTCCTGTATGCTGTAAATATATGTTAATATGATTGATTGATTGATTCATAAATAAAATGCTGATTGGCCAGTATCCAGGCAGGAAGGATAGTGTAGGCGGGACAAGGAGAGAGGAGAATGCTGGGTGGAAGAAGGCTGCGTCAGATGATGCTGCCAGCCACCACGATGGGTAGCAAGATATAAGTTACTGGTAAGCCACAAGCCATGTGGCAATGTATAGATTAATAGAAATGGGCTGAGTTTAAGTGTAAGAGCTAGAAAGAGGTAGGCCTGAGCTAATGGCCAAACAGTTTAATTAATATGAGCTTCTGAGTGATTATTTTATAAGCAGTTGTGGGGTCTGTGAGGATGGGCAAGACTGGAGAAAACTCCAGCTACAGAGATCTGTCTGGATCTCTGTGAATTCAAGGCCACACTGGGAACAGAGCCAGGCATGGTGGTACATAGCTTTAATCTCAGCACAAACCATAAAGGTCTGGAGGTCTGTACAGACAGACAGGAAGTGGCAGAGCTGGGCAGGAAGAGGAAGTAATGTAGCTAGGGGGAGAGAGAAAATGAGATGGCAGAACAGAAAGGCATATAGACTTGGGTATATAGGAAGAAGTAGGTCTCTTTGGCTGAGGATCTCCAAGTGGTGAGAACATGGCTTGATTCTTTCTGCTTTTCTGATCTCTTGGTTTTAATCCCAATATCTGGCTTTGGGTTTTTTTTTATTAATAAGACCATTTAGCAATTCATTTTACAGATGTTAATATAACTTCTAGTAAGAGCCACCCCTTGATACCTGTGGGGAATTGGTTCTAGTACCAACATGGGCATGCTCAAGTTCCCCATTTAGATGGCACAGTATTGGATTCTGCTCTATACATTGAAACCTCTCTAGATTACTTCTCATAAATATAATATAGTATAAACACTATGAAAATCTTTGGTATACTGTACTTTTTAAGGAAAAGATAAAAAGAAAAAAGGTTTTGTACCTTCAATTATGAAGTAATTTTTAGGAGACACCCATAATACACCAAATAATATGGCTGCCTAAAAAGACCCAAACAATGACAACAACAATCAGCATACTAACATCGAAGTAGGGAATCTCACAGAGCTCCGCTCACAGACAGGAACTACAGGCAGCTAAGGAATGCTGAGAGTTAGAGAAATAGTCTTCCCCAGAGATGAGCCTCCTATTTGGTTATCTAATACCAAGAGGTCAGTCCTGAAATCATACGTATGCAAGTATCACATATACACTAAGCATGCATGTGTATGTGTTTGTGTGTATGTGTATGTGTAACTATAGTAATTAAGAAAAGTATCTATAATTATGAGAGACTAATCAGATGCAGGTATATAGAAGGGATTGGAGAGGAAAGAGTAGGGGGAAATGACATAATTACATTCTAATTTTACAATGTTTTCTGAAAGGAAGTAATCTTAAAACATTTTAATCTGTGTTTAAAAATATTAATAATAACTTCATGGTAAATAGTACTATATCTCTCACTTAAAAATTATGAATATCATTTAAAAAGTCATGTACACTCGCATGTATACTCACTTTTTTTGTTTTTGTTTTTGTTTTTGTTTGAGACAGGGTTTCTCTGTGTAGCTTTGGAGCATTTCCTGAAACTCACTCTGTAGCCCAGGCTGGCCTCGAACTCACAGAGATCCGCCTGCCTCTGCCTCCCAAGTGCTGAGATTAAAGGTGAGAGACATCACCTCCTGGTGATGTATACTAACATTAAGTCACTTGAGATATTTTTTTAAATATGCTTTTATTCAGTATGGTGGAGATATTTTTATTCAGTATGGTGGTTAAGTTTTGTAAATAAGATTACTGGTACTTTAAATTCATTCTTCTTTGCAGTCCATTGCTGTGGAATGTCATTCTGTATTTTGTGAATATGTGTTGCTCTGGTTGATAAATAAAAAATGCTGATTGGCCAGTAGCCAGGCAGGAAGTATAGGTGGAGTGAGCAGATGAGGAGAATTTTGGGAAGAGGAAGGGCTGAGTAAGGAGTCACCATCTAGACATACAGGAAGCAAGATGACAAGGCAGAACTGAGAAAAGGTACCAATCCACGTGGCTAAACATAAATAAGAATTATGGGTTAATTTATGTGTAAGAGGTAGTCAGTAATAATCCTGAGCTAATGGCCAAGCAGTTATTTAAGCTTCTGAGTGATTATTTTATAAGTGGTTGCTGGACCATAGAGTGAGTGAGAAAAGAAAAACCTTCTGGCTATAGTTCAAATTGTTAAATTGTTAAATATTACCTCTATAGATGATGATGTTTGAGAAGCTTGCAAAGTTGAAAATTTTCTAAAACTTGTAACATTGAAAAAAGTATATCCTTATGAAAAATATACAACATAAAACTTGTTTCTGTTTTGAAAGCTTTTGAATATTTTGCAAAATTGAACTGATACATTTTTATTTCTTTTCTACTTTCCACTTCAAAACAGTTATATTTTTCGACTCAAAAATAGAAACATTATCCAACTATTTAGCAAATAAATTAAGATATTTTAAGAAATTATGAAAACTTTGAAATATTATTGTATGAACTGTTTACTTCACCTTACTTTTTAAATTTGAAGTTTGATTTTGATTATTTTATTTACTCATGTCTGAAAAGTTTTACATGCATATAATATATTTTGGACATCTCCACCTTCACCCCTCCCCACAACCTCTCTCAGGTTTGTTTTTAAAGAATATTTGGGCAATTTCAGCTTCCATTTTGATTTGTAAACATTGGAATTTATTTATATTTATGCCTATACTCATCTATTCTCCTCTAATGTCCCCTCTCAACTGCATATCCTCTTACCATTTTTCTCTTGGTAATTCACTGAGTCCAATTAGTACTTCTCATATGTATATGAATATATGGCAATCCACAGGGGATTGGGCAATCTTCCAGTTGGCATAGCCCTGAAAAAACAAAAAAAGACTCCCTCTCCCTGCAGCCATCAGCCACCATGAACTATGAGTTCATTGAGCAAAGACCCAGTCATGTTCAGTAGACACAATTTCAGTACAGTCATCTCCAACCTCCAGATCTTATAATCCTTTAGTCCCGTCCTTCCAAGATGCTCCCTCAGTCTTAGCGATGGGGCCTGTGAGATATAGATGTCACATTGGGAGCTGAACACTCTGCCTTATTCTTACAAAGACAAATTTTATGTGTATTGAGACATTTTGTTTAAAATTTTAAAAGCTGAATATTTTTGCTGACTAATTTATCTGATTCATTGATTAGTGATTTTGAAGAAAAACACTGCAACAGAGATCATATAAAAGTCTTTACTATTTATGTGACTCAAGCAAGGTTGATTTATTTCTTGTCATTCAAAGGCACCAACATTACTAAAATTAAATAATGATGTATGAAAAAGAGAAAGTTTTTGATGTTAAGTAAAAATATTAAAATTTATTTGTGTATGTGCATGTGTATTAGTATGTGCTATATGCATGGTAATGTACTCAGAGGACAGAAGAGGGCACTTGATCTCCTGGAGACAGAATTACAAGAAGATGTGAGCTACCAGATTGGTGTGTTGGGAACCAAATTCAGGTTCCTTGGAAGGATAGCAAACACTCTTAACCACTAAGCCATCACTCCAACTACATGTATTTCTTTTAAATGGTAGATTTCAATTTTTCTGTGTTTTGTTTTTTTAAATATTTGAATGATATAAACTCCCATTTAGATTTGTAAAATATTAAAATTTATTCAAATTCAATTAAAGACTATGTATGTATAGTTCTTATCTATATTTATTATGCATATAGCTAATTTTAAGTATGATCTTTCTCCATGTATTTTATATTTTAATAAATAATGTATTGTCATGCCATATTAAATATTATATTTGTAACATTATGGTGAAAAGTATTCAATGTTGAACTTTTAAATTGTTTGTGAGATTTAATTCAGTCAACTAAATCATGATTAAAAGAACAAACTTCTGAAATTTTTCTTTGTAAAAGTTAATGAAGACTATCAAGGCACTATTGAAGCTGACTTAATAACTACTTGTTTGAAGCACTTGATGACACTTATAAAACTGCTATCATTTAAATGTTTATAAAATCTTCATCAATTTGTAGTCCATATGTGGCTTTACATTTTTCCAACCTACATTCAAAAAGTCATACAAAAACCTATAACTATAGAAGCTTCTTAAAGAATATAAATACACAAATCAAAAGAATTGAAATGGAATTGCCATATATAGGGGTAAGAATGCCCCTATCAGACACCACTGGCTAACAAATAAAAAGCCCCATGCCATGAATGAGTTGCTCATTTCAGAGTTAAAGACCAGCGAGTTTCAATAGAACACCAATACAGCAGGCTGTTGCCAATGTTCTTCGTTGCTCTCCAAAACTGGACTTTATCAAAAGGTCTTCAGTGTTAGCTATCCCTCCCCCATACCTACTCTCCTCTGTCCTCCTGTCCATCACCCATGTAACCCTTCCTGTTCCATTATTCCCCTTAACTCTTTACACTCTTGTGTTCTAACTCCCCTCCCTTGAAATTCCCCCATTACTAGTTTCCTGGCTTCTGTGAGTATCCCAAGTGGAAACCACATATCTGAAGATTAAAGCTAACATCTGCAAAGGAGCAGAGACACGAAATGTTTGTCTCTCCAGGTTTGGGTTACTTCACTCACATTAGTTGTTCCCAGCTCCATCCAGCTACCTACAAGTTTCATTATTTTGTTTTTCTTAAAACCTGAACAGTTATTCTGGAAGCCTGGATTGGCAGGAGAGGAAAACGCTGTTTCTGAGTAATCAGGTTGTAACCTAACCCCAAAGAAGTAGCTCCTCTTAGGCACAGGAGCCAATGCAAGTGATTGGAAATCCATCATTTGGTCTAGCTTCAATAGGCACCCTGGTGTTCCTTCTCTGAAAACCAATTTATAGCTATTGGTAGGAATGAAAACTTATTATAAGGCAAGGGATGAGCCATCTAGCTTTCACACCCCACCCTCAAGAAATAAAAAAAGCACTCCAGACGAAGCAAGGGAAGTGAGGCAATCTGACTGCTAGACAGGATTTCAACCATAAACTCACAAATTGGGCAAGTTTCAAAAATGCCCTTCCAAGTTCACCAGTCAACTAACGAGAGCAAACACATGCTCTAGTTATCCCCACCTTTCGAAGAAGGGGCATAGTAACAACTTACATTGCTCATTCTGAATTTTCCTAACTGATGGAAGACACACTGTGCAAATTTTTTCCACAGTTACACTTACCATCTTCATAGTAAATGCAAATATTACACAACATTCCTACACACCATTTTGTTAAATGTGAAAAAAACAGAAGACATTCAACATCTGTCATATTTCGTGCTATGAAACTCTACAATTGATTAAAAAAACATAAAATTGGCAGGCAGCAAGTATTCACAGAGAAGCATTTGAGACATATCACCATTTTTATCCAGTGAGATACCCTTTAATTTGATAGTCTACATCTACATGAAATCTAGTGTATCACATATTAGTCTCTGACACAGAACTTGCTGGGTCTTTTCTTTTCTTGTCTCACTCTAGAAGCAATTCAGCCTTGGGATAGAGGTGGGGAAACATCAGCAGCAGGAGTCATTCTGGCCCTAGAAAAGGAAAGGGTGAAGAAGCAAAGGCAGCTTTCATCACCCACCCCTGGGACCTGTGACCACCGATGAGGTGGGTGGACCTCCTGCCCTTTCTGACCCTTAAGACCTGGATCCCAGGAAGAATATAGCAGCATTAGAGAAATGTCTGCACCATCTCTAACTGTGAGATA
Source organism: Peromyscus californicus insignis (assembly GCF_007827085.1). Classification (NCBI taxonomy): domain Eukaryota; kingdom Metazoa; phylum Chordata; class Mammalia; order Rodentia; family Cricetidae; genus Peromyscus; species Peromyscus californicus. The sequence goes on from NW_026294525.1 coordinate 57,743,047, forward strand.
CAACAATAACAATAACAATAATAATAATAACGATAATAGAATATAAAACAAGCTAACTCTGAAACTGGATATGTGCTAGGCTTTGACACTTTTAGGTAGCAATCAGCTGCTGAGTTACAGAACTCCACTTTGGTCCAAGTTTGGTGCAATCTCCAAAAAAATAAAAAATAAAAAAATTCCCTCTAGCCTCAGAAGTAAGTTTCAACCTAATAGGGTCGAGAGCTTCAGAGCAATTAAGATTCTTCTGATTAGATGTTCAAGCAATAGTTTAGAGAGCAGACAAAATCAGGACCTTGGTGACATGTCACTTCGCTGGCAGCCACTTACCTAACCTATGATTAAAAACACAAGCAAGTGACATCATTCTAACGTTTGTTTTTTTTAAACAAAGGAAATCACATTTTTAAAGTATATGTGTTGTTCTATTTTATCATTGTTCCAAAAATTATTTAGCAATGCCAGCTGTATTCCTAGAGTCAAAGGAATAAATAACAAAAAGGAACAGATTCTATCTCTGGTTTTGTGGAGTTGTAATTAAAACGGATCGCACAACTGTGATAGGAGTACAATTATGATAAATGCTATCATGGGAGGAACAAGATGGAAAGTAGGAAAGAACATGAGTGAATAACACCTGGGCCTAGATTTGAATAATGAGCTGCAGGAACCACGAGGAAGGTGGTGGAAAGATGTATTCCAACCAGATGCGGCACATGTGCCAAGTTCTTCTAGTGATAGCAGCTGCATAGTGCACAGTACACAGGCGGGGTGTGTGTGGAGGAAGGGTGGAGTGGGCAGAGGAGTACTACTAAGACACTTGGTGTGAGCAGAAGCCAGAGACTAAGAGGCTTTATGGCAAAGCCTAAAGTCCTTGCTGAGACTGTATTCGGAATCACAGTGAAAATGGTAGGCATTGGGTTCAACTACACACACACACACACACACACACACACACACACACACACAGAGAGAGAGAGAGAGAGAGACAGAGACAGAGACAGAGACACAGAGACACAGTCACAGACACATAGAGATATACAAACAGAAAGACACATACACACAGACATACGCAGATACACACATTCACACAGTCACAACACACACACACACAGATGCACAGATGTACACACATGTACTCACAACAAGAAAGCTGAAGGACAATTATTTGACAGGGAGGCGGGGAAGTGGTGGACCCTGAAAGAGGAGTACAGAACAACAAATAAGGAAAATGGGTTAGATAAACAAACTCAAAGTATAATTATATACACATATGAAAATGCGAAAATGAACCCACTATTTGTATGCTAATTAAATGAAATAATGAATAATAAAAATAAAGAGTTTCATTTTTTAAAATGACACTCTAGTGGTTATAATGCTGGTCTCTTCTGCTTCAAACAACTTGCTCTTATGGAAAAAAAAACACAAGTATCATGGATGGATAGAGACCTATATACTTCTGACCAAGCATCTTCAGAGATGTAGATGACAACACTTTGCTTTGTGGCTGTGTGTTAGCTAGTTTTAAGTCATCTTGTCACAAACTGGAGTCATTTGAGAAGAGGAAACCTCAACTGAGAAAATGCTCCTACCAGACTGGCTTGTGGGCAAGCCTGTGGAGAATTTTCTTGAATGATGGTTGACGTAATTAGGCCCAGTTCACTACAGAAGGTGCTACCTCTGGGATGGTGGTCCTGGGCACTTTAAGAAAGCAGGCCACACTGCTATGAAGGGGTAAGGCAGTAAATAGCACTCCTTCATAGCCTCTGCATCAGGTCCTGCCTCCAGGATTCTACTTGGAGTTCTTGCCCTGACATGCTTCAGTGACAGACTGTGATGTAGAAATATAAGCAAAGTAGCCCCTCCCCGACACAAGTTGGTTTTTGTCATGGTGTTTTATCATAGCAATAGTAAGCAGACTAAGACAGCTATCTTCTGGGGTAACAGAGTATCGGGGGTCTACTGCTTAAATTCTTCACTTCCAAGTAGACTTAGAAGAAGTAATTTGACTTCTTAATAGAACCCTCAAGGGTTCTCTGACTGAGAATGTCTTCAGCTCTAATTTACTCTTGAAGAGATTTCTCTAGGTATAAGACTGAGTTAATAATATTCTTCTCCTAGAACTTTAAATATTCCTTTCCATTCTCTTCTTGATTGTGTGGTTTCCCCCAAAACCAAGTACTCAGCACAAAGGGGATTTATTTGCCCCAGAGGGACAGAGGGAAGAGAATAAGAGACAAACACAGGAGACAGAGTGTGGGAGGCCAGCTCCCTCTTTTTCCCAGGGTACTCTTGAGGAGAGAGGGTAAGAAATATTTAGATAGAAAGATGGTGTAGAGAAGACAGACAAAGACACAGGATAGATTCAGGAGGATCTGGATCAATATCTACTGGCCCCTTCTGTCTCTTTAAAAGAGCTTTTTATAGGAAAGCCAAGGGGCAGGGCAAGGTAAGAGGCACAGTCAAGTACAGACCCTTCCAATCACCTGGTAACCATGCACATGGTCAAGCCATCCCTAATGTAGCCCTGCTGGGTAAAGGAAGCTCAGATCTCACTAGGAAACCTCTGTGAGTCCCCACAACAGAGGATGAGGGAGAAAGGGAAGGAAACAAGGGACAGGGGAATTTGTCCCAGAGTGAGACAGAAGTCTGCCTGTGGATAGAGAGGAGAAATAAGTGGCAAACAGGGAAACGGCAGTTTTTAAAGGTACCAGGGGAAACCCCATGTTAGGATGAGGTGCGTAATTCTAATTGGGCATGTTAATTAGGTGAGCCAAAGGGGGCTTCTGATTGCTGGACTTTGGACAGCTTCTGGAGGAAGAAGTGGCCAAATAAGGGAATAGACCTTGGTGACTAGCTTTAGGGATATAATCTAATGGTTGTTAGCAAGGTAGAGGGAATTGGGGGGTGGGTGGGCAAGGCTTGTCAGAACCACATGCTCAAGTGAGCTTTTATATATGTTGAAACTTGTAACCTCTTTCCCTTCCCATAAGCATGGAGAGAGGTGAGTCCTTTCAGTGTGAGAATTCCCTAGCACATTAATCATGGCCATAATTTATGCTGCTAAAAGTATATTCTAAGAATTCTCAGCAGTAACAAGACAAATGACTTCACTCTAATTAGATCACCAATGGTGTTCCCCTCACTATTTCCCATTCTTATTGAAAAGATTGAACAGTGCTCTTTATGGACATGAGCTATAATCAGTAGCACAAGAAAGGAAAAGCCCGTTTCCACTGAACTTAGCTCACCAGGAAAAGACTCCTGCAGGTCTCACCTGTCCTTACATCAGGTCATTTCCCTTTGTACTCCAGGACACAACAGGAAAGGTCTGGGTAGCTTCATGCAAACCTGCAGAGCATGGGAGTGATGGCTTCCCACTGCAGGGCTCAGTGCAGGCCCAGTTCCCTGTAGCAAGCATGACCTTTGTGTCTCCATGTTAGCTTTTAGTTCAACATGGAGTTCTCACCACTGATTTCAGGTCTTCTGGAACTTGTGCAAATAGAAATACATCATTTCCCTGTCACCTTGGAATTCATTATTGTCCAAATTTAAGAAAACATATTTTGAGTAATCACCAACTTGACTTACTTCTAGTACTGCTAATAAATATATTCCATGTGTGTGTGTTGGGGGGTGTGTGTGATGCTGGGGATCAAATCCAGGGAGATTTTCACGTGTAACAATACAGGAAGCATTTCCAAACATGGTTCTTCCTCACTCTCTGTCCCCTTCATGAGGCTCTAGCTTGCTATATGCTTACCCCCACGTGTGGTAATCTGTGATTATCCATCTCGCATCATCTTCCATTATCTGATTTCTTAGCCTCACCTCATACTTTCTCTTTAAGAATCACTATCAGATTGCCACTGTGAATATGTCTATGAAAGGTTAATTCATTCTTACATTTCATATTCTACCATCTTCCAAACTGTATCCAGCTGCATTTGCTAATTATAGTCATATTTTGAAATGAAATCTAAGAACTCGAGTGTTCCTTGTCATTTTGCTGGCTCACCTAGCAACCCACACCTAGAAACAAGATCACCTTTTCTCTACCCTCATATCACATCGTTCTCAGCTCACTTGTTTTCATTGCCATATTCTGATGTGTACAGTATGTCAATGTTTCTAGAAAATGGAGACTGAGGTAAAATTTCACTAGCCAATGATGAATGAGAGTGTATAAATTACCAAGACTGAAAAGGAAAAGGGTAAAAGCTACGAAAGTAGAACAGATGCCAGTGGGTGAACCCTTGAGATGGGCACTGCTTGGGACCAGATGTGACGCACTGATTATTGCTGAGAAATCATCCTTTTAGAACCCCCCTGGGGATGACTGCATTTTTAGACGCTGTCCAGAACCAAGAAGAGAGAGCCGTTATCTACCCGCCAACTTCTGCCTCCCACTGGCTTACACCATTAACAGGATAGTTCACCCCGCATTTCAGTTGTACTTGAGCCATTCTTCCTGAGGCCGGGCTTTGGCTGGGCCAGGAATGATGAGGAGTAAAAGAAACTATGAGGGCAGGAAGCCAAGCACTGTTGTAGGGCCTATGCCCATTCAGTGTTGGCCAACCTCGAAGCAGCAGGAAATGGAGTCAGAAGAGGTACCAGAAAGTGGACATGCCAAGGGGGTCTGAAGTGCTATACAAATTCCAGACATCTGTGAAGTATATGTCCCCAGAGGTTGTTTGGTCTCAAGGGTAGGACTTAGCATTTTATTATCTCATATCTGTTAGTGTAAACCTCAGACACAGCCAATCCCCCCAGATGTACCAAGAAAATACAAAATTACAAGGGTCTTAAAGTGCCTGGTGAATATATTGCAATTTAATTAGCAAACTCTCATTTCTACCCTAGGTATTTACAGTCAAGAAGTCGCAAATGAGGCAGGATTTCTTGTTGTGTCCTTTTACACATCTCTGGAACCTAAAGTAGTACTTAGTACATTTTTGGTATTCAGGACATGTTTATTGGCTCAATCATTTTTATCAAAACCCTAAAAAGGCATACAAGAAGCGAAACACACGGATTTGAAAGTATTCATCATTCAAAGAAGCCACTAACAGTGATTATCAAGTAAAGGTACAGTATTCATCTGTGCCCTTGTGACTTACCACATTTGTAGAACAGGAATAACCATAACAGAGTGGAATTTAAAGGGTCACAAAAATTAGAAATTCTTAGTTTAACTGTGCTGGGCACTTGGCTACATTGAACCCTGAACTTCTTATAGTCATATATTTATCTTATAGCTGTGTTTTTTTTAAATAAACATAACTCTGAAACAGGATCAGGGATAAACACCAACAGAAGTAAAAAGAAAGAGAAATCAGAGTGGGCATGTTTTTGAGACTATGCACTGCATCTGCCAACATTTATTTTATCAAAACATAGGCACAGAACCATGTTTAATAATAAGAGAGACCAGTGTTGTAGTATTATTATAAACTCAAAAGGGGAGATGTGATGCTCAGTGAATAATCAACTAATTTATGCTAGCAGATTCAGATACTAAGTGCTATACTATGGGCCTCTTTCTGGTTGTCAAAACAGTAGGTAGCTATTTTAACAACTGTTTTATATAACCTATAGTATCTATGCTATAGCACTGTCTGTTCAGAGGAAGGGAAGCTCATCATTAGTTTTGCTGCATAGGTGATTTCAGGACCTCACAGGATATGATGCTATAAAAAATTGAGTGTTGCCTTTGTTCAGAATTGTTCAGACATGTAGTAGAAGAACACATTGTTTTGATTCTAGGATCCACTACTAGACTTTTTTCCAGACTGAAAACACTCCATATACCTGCCCAGTCATCTTTATTGACAGGTTGGGGCTGATTGTCGAGTCCTGATGACTGGGTGATATCACAAAGGGAACTGATCATTGGAACAGTCACTTAGTTTCTATAATATTGCATCTGGTGAATCTATAGTGGATGCTTTAATATATTTATAGCATTTTATTCTTCAAATATATTATAAGAATTTAGTCCCCTTAGAAGATCAATTGGTAATAGCACCCAGACTTAGCGACTACTGGTAAATTAATTCTTACTGCATTTGGTTAAGGAATGAGTTAAGAAAGCCATGACTGAAGAAAAATTGAGTTTTTCTGCTCAATCATAATTACAGAAAACTCATGTACCATTTTGTCTTAAATGAAATGACTCTGAACAATTACATTTCTGACTTCCAATAAATACATTTAATATAACCGCATTTATCTGCATCATGTAATAATTATTTTATATTAGGAACATCTGTAAGTAATTATAGAATCAATGCTAAATCAAGACATGTTAGGCAAGTGATCAAAAACTGATTATTCCTATAGTAGCTTACTAATAATATCCAATTTTAGTTTATTATGGCATTAGTTTAGACATTTAAGCTCTTCTAGGTAAGACTGTTTAAGTGTTGAGTTTCTGAGGTGAATGCAAGATGGAGGTACGTTTTAGATCCTTTTTCTTAAAGGTAGGCCTTTACTTTTTCTACAAGTTTGTTCAAATCCCACCATTGGAAAAAATGCTCTTAGAGTTCATACATAATTCTTCAGTTTGTGTCTCAGTAACACAAATATTCTTAGAGGCTATACATGGGTACATATTTCAAATTCTAAACTCACTCACTTTTATAGTTTTTTTCTTTATTATTTTAATATTTTATAAACACACAATGAAATATGATCATATATAACCCCCTTTTCCCTCCCAACTCACCATAGATCTCCCCCACCAGAACATCCCACACATTCTACATTTCTGGGTCTTGTCGTGTTGTTATGGTGGGCAACCAAGGGATATGGCAATAGTCTGCTGTTTTGGAGGCTCCTGGGAACTCTCTAAACAATAGCATGTAAGGAGGTTTCTCATGCCCTGAACTGTATTTTCACTTAATAACCTGTGTCTTCTGGAAGAAACAATGTTTACCCATGCAGGGAAATTCACTTTGAACTCTATCTTAAGTTGCATTTTGACATTAACTTATGAACTGCTGAATTTCCATCATGCTTCAATCATAATCTTTGGTTTTAGTTAACCTACCTGTTTTCCTCTTCTCTGCCCCACCCCCAAGCCGTGATCTCTGCTTCATTTTCAAATCGTCAACAAACCCCTTCTTTCTTGTCAGTGTTCTGCTGTACTTCTGCTTCCTTCTTTCATACTTTTTAGAAGCCTAAGAAGAGAAAACTCACCACAAGGTTCAAGCAACGGTAAACGTTTAAGAACAGCTGGTCTTTTAAGGATTTTTTCCTCCTTCACAGACTTTTCCCACCAGGTCTGCCCCCAACCCTCCGAGCAGCACAACCAGCCATATTAAAGTGAAAGCGAGATCTAAGGGTGGATTTCTCCAGGCAGAATAGAAGTGACCGGACTCCTAGCAAGGAGCAGAAGTCAGTCTAACATGACTTACGTTCACCCTCAGACCACTAAGATGTTGACAGTCTTCAGATCGAGCACACAAACACAGCCATGGTTATGTAGGAACATCTAACACATGGACAAAGTAAATGAGATATTCAAGACACTCAAGCTAGCCTACATTCATGTTGTATGCTTCAAGTTTTTAATGTCTGAAATGGTCTGTGATATCAACATGTGTGTGATACGTTGCAAAATTAACAGTTAGAGTGTAAATATATCATATTCCTTTCTTTAAAAGGATAATGTTTAATTAGTATTTAGCATCTATTGAATTGAGTGTTTGTTAAATAGAATCAATTCTTTCATGATTGTTTCAGTTTCTACAAAACCACTGGGTGGTATTTTTTCCTAATTACAAACCTGACATTTCAGAGTATACTTCTTACATTTATTCTAAGAAAAGTCACAGGATAATCTTATTCAACAAATCAGTTCTTACTGATTCATTATAAAGCTTTAGGATGCATTCTCTAAGCCATTTAAAACTCCAAGTAAAGGAAATCCGTGTGACAGATTCTTCTCATATTAAAGCATTCCTGTAGGCAGCAGGAGATAGACTTTTTTTCTATCCTCAAATAGTTTTACTTTAGAAGATATGCCTGAGCTAAAAAGAATCATCTTTTCAGGACTTCATCTGGCTCCTGTTCCCTACAGCATCAACATCAGGTACAGACTCTGTTTGTATTCCTCTATAGTTCTTTATGTGTTTGTCAGGAGAGAGATAAAATTTATCTTATAAAGCATGTTGATTTCAGGGTCTAGCTAAAGTGAATGCAAACATTCAGCAAAAAACATTTTCAGTTAAATTTGAAGTAGAAAACATCCTAAGACACTCAAAATGTGCATGCACATAGATACATTTTACACATATTACCAGGCTGGAGTCCAGCTTCAGAAGACAAAAAGTTTTAATTAAAAGCAAATTGCTTTAATTTGTCTACTATTCACAAATACTTATAAATATTATCATTACCCAAGCACTATCATTCACATAGGAAAGCATAGGAATTCTAGAATATAAACAGTCCTACATTCAAGGAGATTCGGTTGTAGGAAAAGGAGACCTGCAAGAAAATAAGATACAGGTCAGGAAGACTGAGTAAATGGAGATATGGCCACAACACATGAACAGAAGACATCGTAGGAGCCTGTCATGAGATCAAGTCATAAAGAGAAACAAGTGATAATTTGCAAATGGTGTGCATTTGGGCAAGTCCATATAAAAGTTAGAATGTTCTCTACCTGTGGGTTGCAATTCCTTTGGGGGTCAAATGACTCTTTTGCAAATATTTACATTATGATTTATGACAGTAGCAAAATTATAGTTATGAAGTAGCAATGAAAATAATTTTATGATTGGAGTTTGCCACAACAAGAGGAACTGTTTTAAAGGGTCATGGCACTAAGGAAGTTAAGAACCACTGTTCTCGGAGAATGGAACAGTAAATCTAAATAGAAGAGAGTTGAAAATGTGTTTAAGTAACAAATAGGATATCTGTTATCACAGCTCTCCACTCAAGGCTCAAGGATTTATGCAGAAGAGAATGCAGAAAGATTGTAGAGTCATGGGGAGTGGATGCCTTCAGCGAAACAGGGTTTTCCACACTGAATAGGAGAGATGCACAGAGGAGCCCACAGTGATTATGCATCATGCACAAGATCTGCACAAGCTCAAACCAAGCAAAATCCAAACATGGAAGAGTAGGCACAAAACCCCATCACTAGCTGAGTGGCTACTGGCATTTCATCACTGCTGGAAGAGGAGAAAATCTTCTCAGTAGTATGTGACACCTGTCATATGATCATACTCCAGGGCAAGCCTTACACCCAGGACCTGTCACATGACCATACTCCAGGGCAAGCCCCACACCCAAGACCTGTCACATGACCATACTCCAGGGCAAGCCCCACACCCAGGACCTGTCACATGACCATACTCCAGGGCAAGCCCCACACCCAAGACCTGTCACATGACCATACTCCAGGGCAAGCCCCACACCCAGGACCTGTGACATCCAGGGTTGTTGGGCTAACACAAACTGGGCTTGATGGAGAGAGATGGGGGTGATTAGAGGAGAGGGTAAACATAATCAAAATACATTCTATAAATTCTTAAAGAACATTATTTAAAATTAAAAAAAATCACATGATTTTTTTTTTTTTTTAGAAATACTTTCTAGAATGCAAAGAAGAGAATGGCTGGAGATTTGTAAAGGGGACAAGACAGTATGCAGGGTGAGTCACCTCGAGGCTAACTACATTAACCAGGAGCAGAAAGATGGAGATGTTTACAGTAGAGTCAAAGGTGCTTTCTTCAAATACTTACCTATGAGACTCAATATTTAACACCAGAGAGCCATATCTCCAGATGTAGTTAAGAGAGGTTAGCATCTGTCCATGAGGTATTGAGAGAAATAAAAGAAACACAAGATATGTAAAGTGTTTAGCAGAATAACTAATAAATGGTAAGTGTGATAGGCATGATAGTTTAAATAATGTTTAAGTCAAATAATTAGAAAAATTTCTGTATGTCATACTTAGGTAGTTTAAATTGTCATTCTTAAGAAGGAATATGTTTTTAGTTTCATTTTTTAATTAAATTTGGCTTGAATTATATTAAAAATAAGTGACATATTAATCTCCTCAACTAATGAAAACACTTGTAAAAACACAACTGTATCAGCATAATATGAAATAATTTCTAATTCCCAAGAGCACTTTGATTACAAGAGTACTTTTACTATGATTTTACTTCTCATCATAAAATTGAGCATAGAAAAAGCAATCTGCATTTACAGAAATTAATGATAGTCATAAACATTGGTAACTTCATGATTCACTGATTCAATTAATAATCAATGTTAATAAAATAATCTCCAATAAACATTAATACATAGCCACAATTTATTAAAATGATGACTTAGGAAATACGTTGTCATTTTCTTTTCATTTCAAATTGGCTAATATCTTCCAAATCAACAAAATCATCTTGGAAAAATTGTGTATCATATATACTTGACTGTCCACAAAGGGAAATAATGATTCATTGAATACAGCAAATCAAATTCAAATCAATCAGTACCGTCAAGGATATACTGAAATCTCTTGTCTTCTTGTCTTTATTGCCTTTCTTACATGAAAAAGAGTGGTTGTAAAATAACAATGTAAATTTTTAAAGGTGAAGTTATTAAACAGAACATGTTGGCCTAGAATGTCATTTCCAGCCAGGACAAATTGTGACATGATAAATTACTGAGGTTCCAATGAGGCTTGTACATGTGATAACTGAGCCCCTGCTGAGTACGCTATAGAAAATGCAAAACCAGAAATTTCCATCATATTAAAGATGAGCAAACATAAAGGACTTTTTCCATGATGAAATTGAAATGAACATTAATTTTTCTACAGAATCATTCATGGTCAAATGATATTTATTTAGTTCTTAGAAGAGAAATTTGCATGGATTTGCTAAGACCAAGACATTACCTACTAGTCTTTTTATATTTTTCTTTAAAATAAGGAAGAAGAAAATCCTGTTCAGATACTTAGATGTGATGTCTAAATTTAACCATGGCATCTCAAAAGCTCTGTCTATAGATTTATAAATAATATGAAATACTATATTATCTGCAACAATGAAGTTTGTAGTGGTCACATAAATTTTAACAACAAAGACAATTAATGAATTTTAGTCTATTACTAAGTGGAAATTCTATTTCCGAAACTATATCATGTTATAGTGTTTAAAAATCTTTATCAACGCCAGGCAGTGGTGGCACATGCCTGTAATCCCAGCACTTGGGGGGCAGAGACAGGAGGATCTCTATGAGTATGAGGCCAGCCAAGTCTATAGAGTGAGTTCCAGGACAGCCAAAACTACACAGAGAAACCCTGTCTCGAAAACCCAAAAGGAAAAAAAAAATCTTTATCAAGTTTTTATATTAACAAACTTCTTTTTTTATGTGTAAAATTAAATATTTATTTTTTTCAGGTTTTATATATATATATATATATATATATATATATATATTATAATTAACTTAATTTCACATATCAGCCACGGATTCCCCCGTCCTCCCTCCTCCCACCCCCTAGCCCTCCCCCCCAATCCACCCCCCATTCCCACCTCCTCCAAGGCAAGGTCTCCTTCTACTTGGGACTTCTCTCACAGAGAGAAACTGGTGGGAAAAGAGAGTAGTTCCCACTCACCACTTCTGTCTCACTCTTGAGACATAATAGTTTGTGATTTTTTTTCTCTATTGCTCTAAATGATACAGTCATATAGGGACATCAGCTGCCTCCAGTTTTCTAAATAATATATGTAACACGAACTGGTTGTTAGTTTTGCTTATTTCTTAATCATAAATGGCATATACTGAGGCCCTTTACAACCAGACAAGTAAATATTTTTTTATAATTTCTCCTTTCCTTTCACCCTTCTTATATCCACTAATAAAAAAGACTTCCTAGTGGTCAAAATTTGAGTAATAGAGTAAATAAGGGGTCATTAAAATACAACCCAAAGTATAAAATGAATTCCTGTGAGTACATCCTACTATGACTGAAAATTGAATTGGAGAGGAGTGTTTCCCACTGTGAAGACATATATCACTTACTTGTAAATGTGTATCTACACATGTACACACACACACACACACACACACACACACACACACACACACACACACACGTATTGAATGCTCAAAGAGGAAGCAAAGGATACATCCCATTCCTCAGATGTGGACTACGTGGTGACTTGTTTCAATCAATAAATGAAGAGAAATAAAATAACTTTGTGGAAAGGAACCTAAAAAATATCCACCTGATGTCATTGCGCTGTCACTTGCTTTCTTGATGGGTTGGGTTGACATCAAATCATGCCAATGGCCTCTTGGCATTCCCTTATTCTCTTACACACACAGCGCCTGCATGAATAAATTGTGTTTTACCAAGAAAGCCTCGGCTTGCTTCTGGCTGAAGAACTACAATGTCATAGACTGCACTTTGAATAATACTGACTGTGTGAAACCGATATTTGTCCACAAGTTACTGGCCAGCATACTGTAGCCCTGTTAGAATTTAACTTTTTAACTCTATAGCAGCTGTTTAAGAAGGCTAGCATACATCCTCCTTCCATCAGAACAATGCCAAACATACATTCCTGATCAGTCTTGAGCTCGAATTTCAATTTGTTCATTGAATGCTAATGTTTTTCTGATTTTTATAATATCAGTTCTTCCTGTATTAATGGCAATTATCCTTAAAAATAAAGAATGAGATATTTTTGCATACTAAAAAAATATCCACCTGAGAAGATAAATGAATTTAACACAGTCAATAACTAGTTTCTTTGTTGGATTATAAACAAATAGCCTCTCCAAATGAATGTAATCCCAGCCTTACTCTTAGAAAAACATCATCTAGATTCAATTGAGAAAATCCTATGAGACAGCTTTCCAGTAGTTACTAAAAGTGAAAAGACAAAGAGATCCAGAATAAAAAATGGAGAGTAATTAATAATAATGTACCAATAGCTGTGATAGATACATTACATTAATTTGTCACAAGTAGAGAAAAAGCTGCAGAGAACATGGGGGAGTCTATAGTATTTGCAACTTTTCTGCAATTTTTTAAAGCTTTCTGTTTTTATCTGACTCACAAAACAAACATCTTATGTGCATTAGTAAAGTATCATGTGATGTCTCAACGCATATATACATTGTATAATTTTGTTAAATATAGCACTTCAAAAATTCATCATTTCTTTGGTGAAAATATTCAATGTTCTTTCTACCAGTTTCAAAACCATATCGTACATCATCCAGATCTATAATCACTGGACTGTCCAGCAACACACTGCCCCTTCTTCCTGCTCCATATTGCTATAACTCAGCAAACCCAGAACCCATTCACTGATGAGCCCTCCTCAACCTCCCCTCCCCCCTCCCCTTTCCAACCTCTGACAATCAGTATCACTAGATCTCAGTCTTGATTTCTGAATATTAAAAACCAAAAACAAACCATTTGAAAGAAAAATAGAATTTCTGTCTTTCTGTTTTTCCAGGCACATTTGACATAGGAGCCTGGATTACATGTAAATTGCCTAGTTGTCCTGAAGCCCCTGTGCTGCACAGATAAAATGGAGGAAATACAGAGATAGGAAAGGATGCCTGAAAATATCCAACAGCTCCAGCCAAGGCTGGAGTCACGTTATCCTTGTGAGAACTGAAATCTTCAAAAAGCTCCATGTGACCCCAAGAAGAGAGTAAGCCAAACCTTAACCAAAATGCAAATTTATCAAATAGTTGTTATTGATGTTTTAAGTCATTAGTATTTTTAATTTATATTTTTTTACACTTACAGACTTGTAGATGATTACAGTGTTCAGCATGCTGTGGTTTACTGTTTTTGTTTTTATCTTTTTCAGACATGGTCTTGTGCTGACATGGCTGACCGCAAACTTATTATGAAGCTTAGGAGAAGCTGACTTTGAACTCCTAATTCCTCTGCCTCTACCTCCGAAATGCTGGGATTAAAGAAGTGCACCACCACAGCTGGCTGAGTGTTTGGTTTTTTGTCTCTTTTGTTTTTCTTTTTGAGATTACCGTTTAATTACAACATTTCTCCCTCCCTTTTTCCCCTCCAAACTCTCCACGTGTCTCAGTGTTTTGGTGCATGTATACTGTATACATTGTGGAATGACTGACTCAAGCTAGTTAGTAAACAGAATGAGCTCACTACATATTGAGATGGTTACCAATGTAGCAGCAAGTACGATTTTTACAAAATCATACCTAGGATGGATTTTTAATCACATTTTGGTTAATATTGTCAAAGGTCTTTAAATATAGCCCCTTGAGCACTGGAAAAAAATTGCGTTTAAAAAATAATTTAATTCTATTCATTTCCCTGTCCTCATAACTCTAGGTCAATGCTTAGTGTCGGGAATAATGTAGCATAAGTAGTGAATCTTGCACTTGGGTAACTATTACTTTTCTCATACTTTCTTATAATGATGTATTTTAATTTATATTTAAAGAATCCCTTTGGTTTAATACTTTTTCCTATTTTTAATGCTATTAATAATACTTTAAAATTTAGATATTTTTTCTTTTTGCCCTTTTTAAACTGTTTGAGGATTTTGTACATGTACAGAATGAAATATGATGGCATCTACTCTCCCTTCCTTTCCTGCAACTCTCCTCATAACTCTCCCCAAAATGCCCTCTCATCCTTTCTTGATTTCATTCCTTTCATTCTATATTTATTTTATTTTTAAAACAATGGACTTATACTTCTTTTGGAATTTCGTGCAATGTATTTTGAAACACACCCATTTTTTCCAAATCGCAACTCTTCACGTAACCATCCCTCCCACCCTCCTATTCCTTCCCAGACAACTCTGATATTCTTTTTTCCTCATCAAGTTCAGTTTGCATTGCCCAGCTAGTTCTGGGAGTAGGGCTTGCCCTAGCACATATTTGACCTCCCAGGGGTCTCATCATTAAAGAAAACAGCTGTCTCTGAGCACCTATAAAGTACCAATAGCTTCTCAGCCATGGCTCTTTGATATGACATATCATATTATTTATTTCATTTATAAATTACACATGTATGTGCAGTACACATTATACATGAATAGTATAAACATATGTACACAACACACAGATACATACATGTACATGAGACTTTGATTTACTTTTCATTAGGTTTCTTTTGGCTTTTGAGACATAATGTCACTTACATAGAGACAGCTAGGCTTATGCTTGTAATTTTCCTGTCCTCGGCCTTCTGAGGGCTAGGATTATGGGAGAGTGCCACCATGCCTAGTTCTAAGAATAGATTGTCCTATTTCTTGTTTTAACCTTTGCTTCCTTTCATACTTCAAAGTGATACAAAAAAAGTGTACATTTGTTGTTGTTTTTAATTGGCTGTTTTGACCAAACTGTGATCAAGGCTGGATGCCAGTCACTGTACCTGGCTTATAATAATTACTCCATTTTATTCTCAACAGCTAAAGTGAACTAGAGAAAATTTCCCTTTAGTTATGGACTGGGTTACACTTGCTTAGAAGTTACTGCTGGATGAGGGATGGAGGACTTGAATTCAAATACTCTTATAGACTCACTTCTCACTCCAAACCTCTGATCCAGGGTCATACTGCCAGGCAAGCTTAGTCTCCATTTCAGTTGTTGCTCTGCCTGTACATCATAAGTCTATCTCTTTCTCATTTCCAATCCTTGCTCTTGGAGCTAGAGAGATGGCTCAGTTTATGAATTACGTGCCCCACCAACATAAGGATCTGAGTTTGCTATTTAGAACCTATCTGAAAATCTGAATGTGCTAGTACATGCTTGTAATCACAGCACTGGGGAGGTGGAGATGGGAGGAGCCCTGGAGCTGGTGGGCAGCCAGCCTAGCCTGATAAGCAAGCCCCAGATCCAGATAACAGACCCTGTCTTCAAAATCAAGATGGATGTCTTGGGTAGTGCAACCCAAGATTGACCTCTGTCCTTCACTTGCACACATACACACACACACACACACACACACAACACACACACACACACACACACACACACACACACACACACACACTAAAAAATGGTGTTCAGAATTCTCATTTTCTATCATGTTTGGGATTGTTGGATTCCATAATCTTTATTCATTTTATATCATTTATTGGGCACCAACAGATGAAAAATAGAAGTTAAAATTATAATTTTAACACTTTATTAATCACCAGGAATGATATTGTGAGCCAAATACTAAAAAAACCAATGTTAAATATTGAAAGTATTCCTAGATTTTATTATTGTTGTGATTGTAAATGCTTTTGTAATTCTTACTTATCTATGTACTCTTCCGAATTTTTCACATACGAGTTTGATTCATAACATTAACAGTTTCTCACCATGTCCTGGCACCATTGTAGTTGGCCTCATTTCTACTTATCATCTGTATTACTGCAAATGCCCACTAGCCACAGAGTTACCAGATAGACTGAAAAAATGCAAAGCTCAGATTACGTAACTACCTTGCTTACAAAATCAGCTTCTTGCACACATCAGCTTCTCAAACTCTTAGTACAAAATCTTGTGACTTGTACTGAGCCCTATTATCAGGTCCAGGCAAAATCCTGCCTCCAGATAACACTTCTCCTCTTCCTCATCCTTGTGCTCTGAACACATTACCCTGTTTTCTGAACACAAAAGTTTGAGTTACTTCCTTGAACTTTCTTGAACTTTTCCCTAGAGCCTGCTTGGCTGGGTGACATTTGGTCATCTGTTGTCTCAGACAAACCCCTCTCTTCCCCTCCATCCAAGAGGGCCTACTGACCACTAACATGAAGATAATCTCCTGTCATCCTCAATCTGTGGGTTTTCTTCTTTATTTTCTTCATAGCCAACATACCTATGAATATCACATATTCATATCATTAATTACTTACACATTAGCATTTATCTTTCACATTGGAATAATATGGGAAAGAATTTAATTGTACATGACTAGGTTCTGTATCCAGAATGGCCTCAGAAATAACTGATTCAAAGAAAGGAATTACATCCTTGATATGAAAAGCACAGACACTTAAAAAGCTGAACAAATTATACAACTAGGAAGTGATAAAACAAGAATCAATCCAGATATGTAGTTAGTGATTGGCAAGTCTGTTTAAAAATATGTATAAAGTCTGGATGTAAAATGTACTTATTCCTTGCTTATTTCAAAAGCTAAACTAAAGCAAGTATTGCTCTCCAGAGGGGAGCTCTCTCTACCTGGGACATCAGATAAAAGCATGACATCCTTGCATCAGATAGCTCCAATTTCTCATTACCATATTTCACCAGCAGAAAGGAAAAGATTCTGGTGGGTATTTACCTGGTTGAAACACGAGGTGTCACACAACACTTACTAACATAATCATGAGCAACCTTATTTAGGAAAAGATCATTCAAGTATCATTCATTACGTTATGGTGAGGTTATACAAGAGCGTAGTCCATCCCTCAGCCAGTAAAATGCATCCTTACAAAGGGATGCCACATGAGCTCATAGAGGAAAATCATGCAAAAATGCAGGTTCAGATTGGGACTAATGGGCCAATCAGCAATGAATGTGAAATTGTTAACAATCACAGCCAGGGTAGAATTAGGGAACAGAGATTCCCTCAAATGGGCCACAGATACCAAAGCATTGACAGCAAACTTCTAACCTCCAGAACTGTGGCAGAAAAATATTCTGTTGCTTTAAACCACATAGTCAACGGGCTTTTATATGCAGCTCTAGAAAACTAATGCATGTGGCCAACCTGGGTGCCCAGAAAAAAAAAACAGGAAAAGATGTTGTTGAATATTGAACACTCTCTGTCACACCAAGTCTCATTACCACATTTACGTTGTCACTTCACAAGATGAAGCTTCACAAATAAAAACTGATTTAGTTGAAAATAAACACACAAGCAGAACTGCCAAGAAAAGCATGATTTTACAGTAGAATGTAGGAAAAGCAGCGGGAACCTCTTCTCACCTGGAGCTAAGCATGAGAGATGAGATGAGACAATGAGACAGATAAAGAAATATCCATGTGGCCATGAAGCCAGAAATCTCTCCCTGCCCCATTGTGTTCCCCACTGTTGTGGATCAAAACTAGGACCTGAAGTGTGCTGGGAAAGATCTCTGCCACTGAACTACATTCCTCCCATCTTAATGTGTTCTTTTCTGCAGTGCAACTGTACTGGGATAACGGTGCTCAGGACTAGGAATCTAACAAGAGATGTGTGCTTGTACTTGCCTGGATAGGACATGTTCCCGAGAGCTCAAGTTTTGACTCTTTGGTCCCCAGGTGCGAGTGCTATTTTGAGACTGTGGAAACTTCTAGATTGCACTTAGCTGGAGGAAAGAGATCACTAGGAGTAGGTCATTGAAGGCACGCAGTCCCTGGCTGCTGCCTATCCTGCTCTCTGCTTCCTGGGTAGTCATGAGTGGTAGTCATTCCACACTTGGATTGTGTCCATGTTCTGCCCAAGCACATGAAAACTGGCTATGCTGAAACGAATAGCCAGACCGCATCACATCGCTCTTAAGTTCCATTTGTCAAGTATGTTGTCATGCCCAAAAGAAATGACCATGTTGGGATAGAAGCAAGATTTTGCAGAGTAATCCAAACTGGTGAAAATGAAAGCCCAGTCCCATGAGTATTAAGTGTAGAATCTAGCAACATTTAGCTCATCAAAGCCATTCAGGCAATGTTTGGTTTTCATAAATAGTTTTCAAGACATAGAAATTATTCTTGTTTTAATCAAATTCATAAAGGTAGGACTGCAGTTAATGAATAAGCCATGGGAAAAACAGATTTGACTGGAGATGGGAAAGCATTTGATGGCAACCAGTTTTCTCAAGGTGGGGTCTGCTGGCATTTAAATAAAGAAAGGTTTAGAGCTAGGGAAAAGATAGAGGAAAGGTTATGGAGGACACTCTAGCAAGAAGCAGACACCAAAGACCAAGGTACATTAGACAAGCCCCATGGAGTCTTCCAAGCCCCCCAACCATTATGTTATAACTTCAGTGGAGTTCCTTAGGCCCAGGTTTTCTAGCTTGAGTTATGTTTCTGAGGATCAAACTTTAGCATCCAGTATAATGGGATAATGAACACTCACATACCAAGGCTATACAAAGTCAGGTTTAAATTGAATGTTAGTGTTTACTCTAGTTGGTCATGACTGCCACACTCTTTTGGACTTCTTCTGTAGCTCTAAAAATAAAGATAAATAAACAAGTCTTTGGACTTAAAGATACTCTGCTTCTCAGAATTATTTTGTGAAATTAGTAATAATTGCATGCCTATATTAAATATTTTGGGTGTGTAGGTGGGGCGTATGCACACACATATTGTGTGTGGATGTGTGTGGATGTGTGTGTGTGCGAGAGGTGTATGTGTATGGATAGTTTGGTTTTCAGCAAGTCTGCTGCCATAGCTAAACTGTCTGTGTTTGCATTTAATTACAATAATTACTCACTGTGCTTGACTCTCATCAAGGAAAAAGTAATCATTCAACAAGTTAACCAAAAAATACAGTGTCCAAGACATGCCTCCTGTTTTACTTTCTGCAATAATTAATTGGCAGAGTTTTGCAGAATATATTCAGATTTCAATAGAATGATGCCTTTATACAAAATATATAACCATTATGTGAATAAACCACAAGACTGAACAGATAAAGTAGTTAAATCTGCATAGTTAAGGAGAATTAAGTAGAACACACATATCCTTATGTTCTGTCCCTTCAAGAAAACATTAACAAGACACAAAGAATACAAATGAGTTAAAAGTCCTCACTTAGAGTTTAATTACTCTAAACTTTCTCCTTCCTGGAAAATAGTTAAAATATTTTGTCCCTTTCCCTGATTTGTGCATAATTCCATTAAAAAACACATTAAGCTATCATATAAATTATTCATTACTGAAATTGTAGGAGGAAGTGTCTGGGGGATTATACAACATACACTTAATCTAATTATATGTGTACATGCTACATGTTATGCAGTGGTTCTTTATTCCAACACCTTCTGGTTAAATCAGGAGCCTAGAAGCACGTGACAGGACTATAGTGTGGTTTTAGGTTATGTACTTGTATTACAAACGCATGTGTTCTTATATTCCCTTTACAAAGTTGATGCAAGGAGCTGTTTTTCATGGTAAGAAATCATGACTGTTCAGAATATTTTATAGTTAGTTTGCTTAGGAATAGTATAGTTTCTATCTAAAAACTAGACAAGTGATTAAAATAGTATTTCAATGGGGATTCATCCTAAAAAAATGAATTCATTGAAAACTGAAGGAATTTAATGGACTGGATTGTATTATGGAAGAACTGTTAATTGTAAGTTTGGGAAGGCTTGTCCAAAATTGTCAGTAACAGGAAGCACCAAGTCCTACCCTGAGCTAGAAGAAGGAAGATAGAGGAGAGTTTTTGTAGTTCAAGAACAGAGTCATCTAATGAATTTTGAAATATAAAAAGCCAAGTTTTATTGCCAACAGAAGGGGGAACAATGGAGAAAATGAAGCTGCTTGATACTCTTCCTGAGGCGGAATGAATGACTCTGATTTTTCTTGTCTCCTATTCTCCAGTCTCCTCCTACTCTGACCAGCAGGCAAACAAGAGGAAAGCCATCTTCTTCAGAAGGCTTGGGAGTGCAACATGTAGGACACAGTGCTCTGTGACACAAAGATTACCAGAGGCAGGCAGGAGTGGATCTGAGGGCAAGCACATCTAGAAATAGCAAAGAGAAGTTTTCATATATATCAGAGAAGCAAAGATATTAGATCAGAGTTTAAGTATTCATCCATGCCAAAGAATCTTATAAAAAACATAGTTCAGCCGGGCGATGGTGGGGCACACCTTTAATCCCAGCGCTCGGGAGGCAGAGGCAGGAGGATCTCTGTGAGTTCGAGGCCAGCCTGGTCTACAAAGTGAGTTCCAGGAAAGGCGCAAAACTACAGAGAAACCCTGTCTCGAAAAACCAACAACAACAAAAAAAAACATAGTTCTAAGAACTTTAATAAGTAAAAACCAACTAGAGTTCATCAACAGATGAATGGATAATGAAATGTGGTACATATTCACAATGGGATTTTATTCAACTGTAAAGAAGAATGAAGTTATGAAATCTGCAGGATAATGAGTGGATCTGGAAAATATTATACTGAGTGAAGTAGCCCCGTTCAAGAAAGACAAATACCACATATTCTCCCTTATATGAATTTTTGGAAAAGTCTGTTGAACACTGAGTGCTGGTAAAGGTCAGAAAGATAGGATGGGATCAAAAGAGGGAGGAAGGGAGATAGTAGAATAAATCAGACATGAAAGTATAAGGGGTAGAAACACAAACTACACAAATGTCCAAACAGAGGGGTGAAAAATAGGGATGAGAACCAGGGAGGACAGTAGGCACTCAAACTGAAGATGAAAAAGTCATGTGGAAACCTACTATGTCATAAGCTTATTAAAAATATAATCTGAAGGAGAAGACTTTGAACAGAAGGAAGCTCCATGCATGGATTATGCTCCTCTAAGAAGCCATGGACTATTAAATAAAAATCTCAGTGCCAGATATGTGGTATATTCCTACAAGTCATTGCTCAGGGTGGCTCCAGACACACTCAAAACAATGCAAGCATTTGTCATTGCTCTTGGCTATCAACCAGAGCTTGATGGTAAGTCCCAGTTGCTGAGAACACCAGGAAACTTGGCAATAGGCTATAAAGGAATCAAGTCAGTGCCATAAGGTGCTATACAGACTGCTGGAGGAGAATAGTCATCAGTAGTCTTATATAGTTATGAATTCTGTAAGCTGCAATACGGAGGCCATTACTTTTCACTATCCTGTCAGACAACATGTCTCACAGTCCCGGCAGTCATCACAGCCAGCAGAAAAATAATCTGTGAGATAAGAAGGAAAACTCAGTTCAGCCTGACTTAGTTGGACTGGTTTAAACTGGAGTCTGACACCAGGCAGTTTATTTTAGACAAATTTAGGTACTATAATTTTTGGAAAAAGTTTCTTGGTAACAGCCTTCTCAATCCCATGTGCACAATAAAGCTCAAAGTGTGACTACATCAAAACTCTTTTGCAAAGTACATGTGACCATGAAAATGGGTTTAATAGCTTAAGGGCTTAGGATCTGGTATTGTTCTGACCGAGATAGCATAGGGGTCAGCAGAAAATAAAGTACATGTGACATCTTCCCTAATGACATGTTCTATTGACTGAGAAACAAAACTAAAGATAAAGATCTAGGGATGCAGAATCTGGATAAACATTCTGGGGAATTTGGGTGAGGTCTGGCTCTACAGATAGCAAAGGTCACCAGGTCATTAACAACATATACTCTCTGCCTTCTGGGTGGAAAACAGGTATTCATTTCCTCCATTGAGGAGACAATCCTGCATGACTAACATTCCTGGTTTCTCCAGTGCTTATCGATGAGCACCAGTGCCTTATATCACATGTGATCTATAATGCAGTAGTGGCATGATTACTATGGGGATTTCCAAATATCTGATTGGATTTTTGGCTTGCTGCAGAGGAACGAACTGTAAAAATGATCAAAAGTCCAGGATTTTGGAAGTCATTGGCCCTAAAATTAAACCTACTATTATTATTCTACTAAATTGTTACATTGTCAAATTATCTTTTAAATACTCATTCTTATACTCCTAGATGAGTACAGAACCCAGGCTTTACCAGGCTTCCTAGCAAAGTGAGTAACGTTAAACGTATAAATCTATAATTGGCCAATAACAAATGCTGGTGGAGCACTCAGACCTACAGAAGATAGCTACACTGCCTCCTCTAGGGATCTTTGTGGAAGAAGGGACAAAATGAATATTGAGTGGGATGATGGGGAAATTTAGCACAACGATCTCTTCTTGACATGACACATTCATTGTAATCATGCACTTCCTGCAACTCTTGTTTGCTGCACAAGATCTGTACAAGACTGAGCCCTTAATCCTTTTATTACAACTGAGGAAAGGACCTATAAGATACCATCCCTCACTGAGGGACCATTGATAACCAATGGTTGTTGGGAAGGATTTGCCATTTTCTTTAGTGCTGTAACCCATGGTGAGTTGCCCATGCTCCAGTAAATAATTCCCAACTATACTTTGGAAAAGCACTATAACTCAACTCAATGGATCATTCATAAAGAGAAGATCTAAAAGTAGGAGGGGCACATGTTGAGTGGGAGGCTTCAATGGGAGATGGAGGAGAAATTAAAATTACTAAAATTCATAATATAAAAATAAATAAGATGCCCAAATGTCAAAAAATAAATAAAATACCAAAATGTCAAAAACTACATACATATGTTTTTAAAGAACTTTTAAAAATAAAAACCAGTATTTGAAATACTAAACATGTAACACTTTAGTTTTGTCACAGTGGAAAATATCTGATCATAACGATATCAGAGAAAGCAAAACCACTGTGTTTAAGAACGTGTTCATCTTTTTTCTGAGTTCTTAGGCTAATATACTTATCTCAACTCATGATAAGTCAGGTACTAAGAGTCTTCTCTTTCCAGAGTTCCTGCCAGAGTGACTTTGTTTCAGTCAGTTGGTAGCATAACTTATCCTCTGTCGATGCCATTCATAAAATGTATACTCTTTCCTTTAAAGAATACTTGGAGAAAGAAATATAAATTAATCCAAAATGTATGGACATTATCTTCCATATTTAAAGCATATATAATCTTCATAGCCAGCAACATTGAAGAATACATTTAAATCTGAAATTACTATGAGCTCTAGAAAGTAATTATTAAAAGAAATAAATTTTTAGGTGTTCATTAAATACTACTTGATCTCAGTATTTCTGGATGAAATTATAACAATATTGTGCCTTCATGGTGACAAATATTCAGATGTTAGGAAATATTCTGAACTGTCTTTGCATATATTTTATAGTTAACAAACACAGTAATTATAGCTTGACTGAATGAAAATACATAGCTAAGAACTGTTCTTGTATCCTATGGAATCTTCTAAGTTTTTACAGATAATCTTAAATGTAGACAAGTGGAAACAAGTAAGATTCAATAACATGAAAGAACAGCACCACACTACCCAGCCCTTGCCACTCCAGACTATCTTGCCTTTTAGTTTGCAGCAGCCTGCTGTGGGATCTCCTTCTCACTCTCCTCTTCATCAGTACACAGAGCTTTCTGAATACTTGACACTTTGTTGATTTTTGAGCACTTCATTGGTGATATAGCAGTCCCCTCCTATGTTGAGTATTTCATCTGATTTCTTCCTTGATTTTTAAAATAATCTTATAAGTATTCTGTTGTTTGAATTATTAATGCTTACTTTGGGTTTCATGCTACAAATACTGCTATTACTACTACTTTACAGGAAGTAGATACACTTTCTTAAAGTTGCTCCCATTTCAAAGATAAGGAAATTGAATTACATTGCATTTAAGGAAATTGCTGATGATCACAAGATCTAGTTAACACAGCTTATTGATTTCCAGAATTAAAAAAAAAATCTGCCTTACAGTCAACAAACAAAGTAAAGTCTTTATATGGAATGTTTTCTACTTGAGAAATAATTTAGTAAATTTATTTGCACTGTGCTTCAACTACTTGGCAAGCATTAGTAGACACACCACAGGTATATTGTGTTTTTTTGTATACCAAGTACTCTCACTCATTTGCCCTGCTTAAAGACTTAGGTTTTAGTCACATAGAATAAATAAATGATAGCCAATTATAGAGAACCATAATCCAGGCTGCTTAGAGTAAATAAATGATGATTAGTCACAGTGAACCATAATCCAGGTAGTTTGTTGGCTCACAGAGTGAATGCAACATAAAGTAAGTAGATCTCTTTGCCTCTCTAAGATGGATACATGGATAATAGAAAGAAAAGAACCATCCTGTAGTTCCTCTCTGATTTCTGGACATAAGCAAAACCAGACTATGAAATAGATGAAAAGTACATGGACGGGGGAAAATGGGGACAGGAAGAATATCCAGTACCACTACTTATGTGACATAGTGTTCTTTTCTTTATCTCTTTTTGCTTTATAAATTTATTTGAAAAATTCACAGTGCAAGAACATTCCTTTTGTGGATTTTGGTTTGATTGTTTTTGGAAAATTTTTGTGCCTATTATAGAAACAATCATGACTTTCTGCTTTAAATATGTATATTTGTATGATCTAAACATTACAGCATTAAACAAGCACATTCTCAACATAAGAAATATTGATTATATTAGATAGATAGATAGATAGATTAGATAAATAGATTAGATAGATAGATAGATAGATAGACAGACAGACAGACAGACAGACAGACAGATAGATAGATAGATAGATAGATAGATAATAGAGAAGATGCACCTGTCTGCTGGAAGACTCCTCCTGCCCTGTATGCTTGCTGACTTTTGAAACATGTTGTCCAGGGATCCATTACTCTGTTGCAGTCAATTCTGTGATCAGTAGCCTCACAATGGGGACTCTGGGGTACTTTATTTGGCTGATTCAGTCTATTGGGCTGAAATGTTCTCAGGTAGAACAGGAATGTACTACTTTTATTTCAGTAACATCTTCAGCAACATTCTGACATGCATTCCTCTTTTCCTTTTACTGTGTTTGTCTATGTGGTGACTAGATGTCCACAAGATTTCTTCCAAGACATAAAGTCAGTTAAGCTATTATTACTGGATTAGATATTTCTTCATTACTCTGTCTTCTTTCAAATCATATCTAATTACTCACCAGAGCATAAAGATTGATCATCTTCCTCCATGGCTATGCATACTTTTCTGTTAAGTTAATCTGTTTGAATGTGTCAGTTACCAGTTTTAATGTGTTTGTGAATCTATCTGGGTAAGATATACAGATAGTAAAGTAGAATGTCATTAAAATGAAAATACCAAGCCTTATGGTAAAGGAATAAATAGTGGAAAATTTAAAATCTAGATGAACAGTAACATTTTTTTCATTTTTCTTTATTAAGAAATGTAGAAGCAACTGTCTTATTAAATAAGAAACACGGAGCCAATGTAAAGATAAAAGTCCAAGAGGTCAGATCTAAGAGTCTTACCCTTCCTGCTTCAGCGATCCTCTTCAGCCAAGAGAGACCTACTTCCTGTGTGTTTGTCTTTATAGCCTTTCTGTTCTGCCTTCTCATTGGTTGTAAACCCAAACACATGACTGCCCTCGTCACTGCCTGTCTGTACAGACCTCCAGGTCTTCTATGGTTGGTATTGAGATTAAAGGCGTGTGTCTCCAATGCTGGCTGTATCCTTGACCACACAGAGATCTACCTAGCTCTGCCTACCAAGTGCTAGGATTAAAGGCATGCACCACGAACGCCCAGCTCTGCTATGACTTACTATTAACTCTGACCCCCAGGCAACTTTATTTATTAACATACAAATAAAATCACATTTCAGTACAAATAAAATATCACCATAAAGAAATTTTCTACTCACTCCACATGCTATCCACAGACCCCCCCCTCCTGCCTCCTCCTACCCTCCA
The DNA here is from genome assembly GCF_007827085.1 of Peromyscus californicus insignis. NCBI lineage: Eukaryota > Metazoa > Chordata > Mammalia > Rodentia > Cricetidae > Peromyscus > Peromyscus californicus. Next base: position 57,769,536 of record NW_026294525.1, read on the forward strand.
TCCCTCTCTCCCAAGCCACCCTACATCCCCCAAATCGAGGTCTTCCATGGGGAGTCAGCAAGCCTAGCACACTGAGCCTAGGTAGGTCTCAGCCCCTTCCCACTGCACCAAGGCTGTGCAAGGTGTCACACCACAGGCACCGGATTCCAGAAGCCTACCCGTAGACCAGGGACAGATCCCGATCTCCCTGCCTGGGTGCCCCCCAAACAGTTCGAGCCAAACAATCGTCTTCCATATCCAGAGGGCCTAGTCCAGTCCCATGGGGGTTCCACAGTCACTAGTCCATAGTTCATGGGCTTCCACTAGTGTGGCCAGTCATCTCTGCATGTCCTCCCATCATGATCTTAACATCCCTCGCCTGCATGATCTCTCCTCTCTCTCATCAGTTGGATTCCCGGAACTCAGCCTGGTGCCTGGCCATGGATCTCTGTATCTGCCTCCATCAGTTACTGGACAAAGGCTCTATGATGACAGTTAGGTTATTTGCTAGGCTGGTCACCAGATTAGACCAGTCCAGGCACCCTCTGGACCACTGCCAGCAGACCAAGGTGGGGTCAACCTTGTGGATTCCTGAGAGCCTCCCCAGCACCCTGCCTCTTCCTATTCCCATGATGTCCTCATCTATCATGGTATCTTCCTCCCTGCCCTCCCACTCTGTCCCTGTTCCAGCTTGACCCTCCCATTTCCCTATGATAAACAGTAACTTATTTGGATATTAAAAAAAAATTCTCATTGCTCTTGATATTCTATCCAATGTGATCATTTTTTAATTTACTAGTAGATAACATTAGCTCCTGTTTTTTTGTGACTACTTCCCATGGAGAGAAAGAAATTTAAATTCCAATGTGAAATTCTGGAGATCTGATTGTTTAAAATAAATTGTATATAAGAGTCTGTCATTTAATATTTATTTTATTATTGCTAACCATGCAGATGATAATATAACCAGTGTGCTATGGAGATTGCAATCTCACGGCCAATTCACATTCTTCTCACATATTATTTACTTGACAATCACTGTGTGACTTACTTTCAAAACTAATTTAATATTGGAAGTATAAATCTTAAAAGTCAATAGTGTATATACTATGCAGTACAAGGAGTAGAGATGATTCTTTTAATTAAAGAAACAGTGTCTGATGCTTCAACAAGGTGGAATGGAAGTCAGTACTCAGGGTCATCTAGTCACCACACAGATGAGCACAGTGAAAGGAAGAGAGAAATGTATGTTAGAATGTTGGTGAAGATGTTACTGAAAGCCAAATCATGTAGACATCCACAGCTGTTCAAAATGCAGAAAACAACTGACCATGAGTTATTCAGCCTCAGTTAATTCATCTACAGCACAACCTCACATCTAAGGCTCAGAGAGCATCCTGGATGAGGAGGTAGAAAGACTTGAAGGGCCAGAGAACCAGGATACTGCTGTGGGATGTTCTGTATGGCAAATGTGTTGCTCTGATTGGTTAGTAAATAAAACACTGATTGGCCAGTAGTCAGGCAGGAGGAAGTATAGGCGGGACAAGGAGTATAGACTCAGAAATCTTGTTACATTCCCAGAAATAGGCTAATACAGATTTTAAACCCGATAGTATGCACAGTTAAGTGTAATAAGGCTTAATTGGTTGAAAAAATAGAACCACATGCATAATGCACAAAAGCTTGACTAACAAGTTGGGTGTATAAATAGATGGGTAGATGAAGCAATTAATCTTCTAGAATCAGTTCAGACATTTGTCCATTGGGGTGATAGCTGTCATTTTTAAAAACAGAGTTCTTATAGGCAAAGTTTAAAAGAAAGCTAAAAATACTCTGCTGTCTTGACTGCATGCTAGGTGACTTTTTCCAGGAGACATGAACAAATAGGCATCTATCTAACCCTTCTATAGCACTCATGACAGAACAGTGACCCTTTTCCATCCACATCTAACTTAGTGAGCCCATGAGTTTATTGGGATTATTTGCAAGAATATGGGTGACCCCAAAGGCAGCTGCACCACTGGAAAGCCCAGCCAGCACAGGCTATACATTATAATAGCTGTGTCAGTAAAGCTTGCTGGCAGTGCAGTGGTCAGAGTCTCCTCTGTTGAACAAGTGTTTACTGCCTCCATAGCCTTGAAGGCAGGACTTCTGGAATACTGCAAGTTTCAGGAGCTTCCTGATACCTGTAAGTCATGTTCACCTGCTGAGTCTTATGATCCTCTTTCCACCCTCAAAAAGAGAGAATGTTTTAATTCTGAGAGACCAATATAGAGTACCACCAAATATTTCTGTCAATGTCTAATATGTTCAATATGAACTCAAAATTCAAGAGTATTTCCACCACTTCCTTCAGGAAATAATACTTAGGCAATTATTATAATACTTTAGCATTCACTGTGATTTTTTTTATTTATTTTTTATTTTTTATTTTTTTTTGGGAAAGTGTTAGCATTTAATTAACCACCCTGGGTGCTTCACCAGGACATAGGCACTTCCAACACCCTTTATCTTCTCTTCAGCTCTTCTGCTGAAAAATTTGGCTTTCACGATGACAGGCTACTTAGGGAGCTTTCCCTTCCCCAGAACTTTGTAGTAGCCTGATCGCACAACATCAATGATAGGAGCAGCTCCAGTCTTGCTCTTTGCAGCATTGACGCGTGTCTGCTCACTGACCGGCGTCCACAATTTATCCAGGTTGACAGTCGGACAGAAGCTCTGGTTCCACTTTAAGTGGTAATGTCTCTTACCAACCTTCGCAGAGTAACCTGGATGGTATTTGTCGAAGTTGATCCTGTGGTGATGTATGCCTCTAGCATTCCACGCACTCCTGGGTGCTTGTGGTATTTACTGATGCAGACATGGCCGCGGCTCAAGTGGCCCCCGAGTTTCCGGGTCTTCCTCAGTCTGGATGGCATGGCGGCAGCAGAATGGAAAGAAATAGCGATTTTTTTTTTATTCTAAGACTTAATTTTAGATCATATTCTGGTTGATTCTGAACAAGAACATTCCAGAAGTACACTACACACAGTGTGACTTTTTTTTTTAACTTTAATGCAGTATTTTCCCTATTTTACATGACCAGAATACAGACATGGATAGAATCTAGTTTTGAAATGAACTGCTCCATTTATTTATGTCGCTATTATCAGCATTAGGTATAAATGTCTCAATAGAAAAGTGCTCTATGGCTTAGAAGTTTGAAGTCCAGGAGAAGGGTCAAACATGATTTTAATAACAGAAGCATGTATAGTTTACCGAGATCACAAAAAATAACAAGGAAACAGCAACAACAAAAAGAAAAGAAAAGAAGTGAAAGAATGATCTGAGTATAGTTCAGTGAGTAGTCAGATTTGTGGTAGATCTTGATGGGTGCATTTGGGAGATAATGCGTGGGGTTCCTGCTGATCATAAAATAGTGACTTATCTATTTCTTAAAGTTCAACATAAGCATATTTTCCATCACTGTTATTAAGCATAATTATTTGTCAGGCTTTAGTCAGTGAACATGAGACGTTATGAAGCAGAGTCCCCAAATGTATTGGTGTGGTTTAGTGTGATTACTGACATTTAGTAATTTGTCAAAAAGGGAGAATATACTTTGAATAGCTGCAGGACCCAGGGGAACAAAGAATCACAGGCAGCAGATGCATTTCCAACCCACTGCCTGGATTCAGCCCTATAGAGCCCAGCCGAGCTCAGGTTGAGTCAGAGCTATCCAATATAATGCCTACATGGAACAAAAAAAAAAAATGTGCGCAGTTTTAAATGGTATGTTGCATTTTGAGGTAGTCCCTTTCACCTTATTATTCCACAAACCAAACAGTACACAGGAAATGCTTATTTGGTTGGTAGAATAATACCACATAAAATAACATTCTATTGTTTTCCTATGATTAAACATCCGATTACTATAGGGAAAAAGTGAAAATCAGAAGACAGTTTGAATATTGAAACCCAAGAGTTGAACCAGACATCCTAGATGATCGGATATCATAAAAGTATTGTTTTCTCAGAGAAAGATGTCATAATCATTACCTACAGAACTAATCCTTCAACTTCATGTGGATGGAGAGTTACTAGAAAAAGGACTTAAGCAAAAACGTCAGGTGCCAACTCTGTGCCAGATACCTGAGGTACATCATCAAATGCAAGGAGGCCTCTGTTCTTGCTCTTAAGGAGGGAAAGACAATGTATAACCAATGAAAAGCGTGATGCATGTGGTCTACTAAAATGATACAAGTAGCAGAGAAAATATAAGAAAATCAGAGTATGATAAGAACAGATCTTGCCAATTTTAAAAGTTTAGGCAGAATATATATTACTGAGAAGGCAACACCAACTTTCCATAATCAAGGATGCTTCAAGATCAGCAGCTATTGTGTGTTTATGGGAATCTAGCTAAAAGCTCTCTGTAAATGATTTCTGTAATCAAAGGTGCAAATTAGTCCTTAGAAAATACATATGGTTCAAACACACACACCCATGCACACAGACACAGTCTGTGAATATTATGACATATGCTTACAATAGCAAGAAAGATGTCTTTGTCGATGAGTATGTATGTGGTTCTATTCAGTGATTAAAAAAAAACAGCTCATGAATAAGCAGTGGCTGCTTTTTCTGGGCCACCTGGAATCTTGTGTTGAAACATATTTTCAGCCATAATCTAAGCTTTCACTTGTGAGAAACTGTAGTTTATGTTCATTACAGCATCCAGCAGACAGTTGGCAATCAATCCATGCTTGGCATTCTAGAAGGTATCTTTATACCAAAGAATTCAAGTGCTGTGCCAGATCTTTCTCCAGGAAACAGGGGGAAAGATTCTAATGGTTACATTTTTCATAGGAAAAACAGCATGAAAGTAATGAAACATTGCTGGAAGGGTCCAAAGTCCTTTCTTTACTTTGCAATGAATACACTGGAAAACAGCATCTTATAGTTTTATTTTAAAGGGAGTAACACTGGAAGAAGATGTCAAATATATATTCTGTGGAGTAAAATGAACAATTGTATTTTCCAGTTTGCAGTCTGACACAGCAACAAAAAGTACAGAAGCATAGAAACTACTATGGTAAGATTTGGTATCAGCCTTGACGCCTGCACCTCCATTGTCTATTACAAACTGCTTGACTGAGTCTATCTTGCCACTCTTGTTGCTTTTTGTTTTCCAACTGGCGAGTACATGAATGCAATCTTCCGAGAAGCCAGCAAGCTCTTTTCAAAATTCCTATTTTGGTACAACCGATATCCATGCTTCACAAAGCAACCTGAGTGATCTTCAAAACAGGCAAATTGGACTGTCACACTTCTATTTAAAACTCTATATTAGAATATTCATTTCTTGTCTCTTTGCTGTAACAAAACACATGATGAATGAAATTTAAGGAGGGAAGGACATTCTGGGGTTATGGTTTGAGGACACAATGTATTATGGTATTGAAGTCATGGTGGCAGGAATTTGAGGCAATTTGTCACATAGTATCTTCAGTTAAGAAGCAAGGAAAAAGAATGCTCATACTTAGCCTACCTTCTTCTTGTTATTCAGTTCAGGATATTATCCCATGGCATAATACCACACATAAAGACCCACATAAAGGTGAACTTTTCCTTCTTAGTCAACCTGACCTGTGTCATTTCACAGGCTCCTCTAGAGGCTTGTCTCCTAACTAGTACTAGGCCCTATCAGGTTGATAGTATTAACCATCACCATTATCTTCCTAATGCTATTTCGTAATTCTCCTTTCTATCTCATTCTAAGAAAAAATTAATTTTCTTCACAAATTAATATGTAATATACTCTATTTCCACTCTTTCAATAAGTCACTCTTAAAATAATGTCAATGGAGCAATGTCTACCTTTCAGACATGAATTAAAAGACCACTTCTTCTGAAAGTGCTCTCTTAACATCAGTCCTCAGAGCTCTATGTTTTATTATTTCATAGAACTTAATTTTCTATACATTAGATTATTTAATCACTTGATTTCATCTTGATCACTTGACTACATTATTCCCTTCACTTAGGCCTCACCAGAAACACTGGAGATAAGCACCCCAAACAAGGATCCTATCAGCATTCAGCAAATATCTAGTGTTAACTGTGTTTGGTATTTATGGTTTTGTTTTTGCTTTGTTACAAAATGGATTTGCTTTGTTACAAAATGGATCCATGAATTAATAAAGGGATAAAAATAATAAAGGGTCCACAAAGACTTTCTTCGTATGCCACATTTATAATTTACTACTAAAAATGAGCTTAAAGCAGCCAGCCAAACACACCCAAGCATAGATGCTTCATCATTAAAATAAAAGTTCTGCAAATCTTTTCCAGAATGGAAAGAAATATAACGTCGATATCAACAGTCAAGTAATTTTTGCAAGATAGTAATGAGGACAGGAAGAAGGAGAAGAGGAACAAGTGAAGAGGGGGACAAAGGAAGAGAAAGAAAAGGAAAGAAGAAAAAGGAAGAGAGGAAAGATTAAAAGCAAATGGGAAGAGAAGGACTGAGATTAACAATAGAGCAAGTGCCTGTCTATCATGCACAAAGCCTAAGGAGGAGAAGACAAACGTTAGAAACCAGCTTCTGGGACTGAGAATGCAGTTGGTAGAATATTCCATAGCGTGAAGAAAGCTCTGAGTTTGATTCCAGCACCTCATAAAACCAGGCATGGTGGTGCATGCCTAGAATCTCAAGCCATGAAAAATGATAATGGGAGAAGCAGAAGTTCTATGTCATGCTTGGCTGTGAGGTAAGTTGGAGGACAGCCTAAGCTACATGAAACCCTCCATGTATAGATAGATCCCTTCTCAGTAACACAGTAGAACTGACACAGAATGAAAAAAACAAAACACTTTAAGATAAGGTATTAAAATACAGAATAATAGAAAATTTAGACATAGCTATTTTTAATATTCTAGGATATACTCTTTCCCATTTTCAACCTTTGACTTTATGTTTGCACATGGTTTGGATATGAACTGATATCCCTAAAGTGTCAAGTATTGAAGACTTGGTCCATAAATGGAGCTATTGTTGAGAAGTTACTGGACCATAGGGGCTAAAACATAATCAGTTAATTAATCCCCTGACAGATTCACGGTTTTATGGCTTCATTAGGAGTTGGTGGAACTAAGGAGGTGGGTCTCAGGTGGCAGAATTGTGTCACTGGTAGAAAGTCTATGAAGAGTCACATTGTCTTTGGTACATAACTCTCATTTTCTCTGCTTTCTGCCTACCCAAGGTGACATACTCTTCCCTGCAATTTCCTCCTTTCATGATATTTCTGCATCACTTCAGTCCCACCTCTAACCTTGGAGCCAAAACACATTGTTCCTCCGGAAAATTCTTCACTTCACATATTCTGTCACACACCAAAATCCTAACTAAAGTTGCAGGACTCCAACTGAAAAATTAAGACACTCAGGAGAGTACACTGTCTCTGGTCATGGTCAATCCTCATCAATACAGGGACTTGGGGAGGACTAGATGATTTACACCGAGGATGCCCCTCTCCATCATTCTTGAAGTTGGCTTGAGGGCAGGGTAAGTAACAGAAGCTTCCTAGGAATGCTAGTAGATATTGAGAAACTGTATCCTTTAACAAGTAGTCTCAAGATGTGTGTGTGTGTGTGTGTGTGTGTGTGTGTGTGTGTGTGTGTGTGTGTGTGTGTGTGCTTTTATCATGATGGACTAAGAGAGAAGAAATAGAGTGTGAAGATGAGTCTAGGGTCAAGAGAGCTCCACCCTGCCTCTTTGATCATGGAGTTCTATAAACCAACCTGGCTGAGCAACAGCAGATCATTTACTCATGATTCACGCATTGGGGCACAGGACTCAGTATCAGCTAAAATAAAGATCCAAACCAAATGTCAGACAGAACCAATTAAAAGTCAGTCGATACCACCTTGGTGGAGGATGGAAAAGAAAGATGTCCATTCCATGTAATGGCAACATGTATCATTCTTGTAGAATGGTTTTTTTATATTAATGAGTGATGATATTGTATTGCGGATATGTCAACCTAGAGCTGAAATATTAAGTTTTCTGCAACTAAACATAATAATATTTCAAAGTAAAAGTCAGATTATTTTAAACAAAAAGAAGTTGATTTTATTAGTATTTGTGTACACCTGGTTTGAGGGTTGAAAATTCCTACTCATCCCTCTAGGAGATGCATGATTTCAGTTGGAATTTACGTCTATTGATGCAGCTAGCACTTGTTTCACTGGAAAAAATATCTGCTACACTGATACTTCACAGAGTGGTCTGCTATTTCCCAACTAAAACATTTCCCTGTAGAAAATAATTACTTCCTCCTAAAACCATTCTCTCTGACTAGTATTTTGCATTGTAAATTTAAATAGGAATAAAATCTAATTGGATAGATTATTTTAGTCACAGTAAATAGCTAAATTTCAGCTATGTTGGTTACCTATTCAGAATCCAGAAAACATAGTGGCTACGGGGTGGGGAGGAGACAGTTGTAGAAACACAAGTAGGAGACAAGTAATACCAGTCATGATGCCACAAAACATATTCTAAAGATGATCCCCACATATTTCAGAAACATGAAATACATTCATACTGTATGTACTTCAAGGTCAGTGTCAGGACTGAATCTGAGCATGCCCTGTCCTGACAGTTCTCTGGGTTATTTTTTTTTCCTCAGCTCCCCTCTGAGGACTATTTCTAGTTTCTCGGTTTGCATACTTGGGCTTATTGGAAAGTTCCAATTTCATAGCAATTCTCATGTGCTTCTCTGAATTCTTGGTTCTGAAACCAAGCACCTATGATGTTGTTCTTCCTCCTCCTCCCTGTCTTCTTCCAGTTTCTCTTCTTTCTCCTCCTTCTCCTTCTGCTTTTTCTTATTGATATTGCTGTTGTCCTGGCTTTTTAAACAAGGGTGCTGGAACATTGTACAAATGTTTTGTCTCAGCCACACCACTGCTGGGATTCATAGGCAAATACTCCTATGCCCATCCTCTCTCATGACTAATGGAGAAAATGTTTAAGTAACATTTCTGAAACTGCCTTAAATTTGGTCAATGCTGAATAAAAGTTCCAGAAGTCTCATTTTTCTCAGATACAAACATAAATCAATAGTCAGTATCCACCCCCTGATTACCATCACCAAAAACAGGGGAAGTGGATAGAATTTAGACCAGTTTTCACCAGGATAGTGAATTGGAGCTTCTGCTAATAGCAATACATGTTGGTGCAATGAACAGTTCTGCATAGGTTTTTAGCAAACCTTACATACTTACAAGTTCAGTTTGGATTCTGACCTGGCATATTATAGAGGTAGGTAAGCAGCAGCTTGTAATTTTCATCCCTGTCAACTTAAGTAATTCGTGAGAGAGATAGTTTTCAAAGTTTATAATATGGTTTGGAAAACCATGTTTATAGAGGGGTCTATGTAGCATTCTAGTGGTTTTTGATGAATTATGACATAATATCTCTTTTCCCTGAACATTTGTACAAAAAAAGTTGCAAACAACATTTTGAGGAAAAGTCTGAAGCTGGGTTTTATCCTTTTTTGAAAGGATAAACTTTAGATATTTATCTTGAATAATTGTAATCATAGTCAAACTACAACCTTAAGTTCTGCTTAAACAAGTTTCTTCTATGTACCTAAGTAGTATTCGACTTATTCATTTATAGCACGAGCAACAATATTTGATTCTTAGTTATTTAGTCATTCAAGGGAATGAAGGAAAAGTCAAGGAAGAGAACATTCTGTATATGGTTGTCTTCCATGTGTATTACAGACTTTTTTCAAGGGCCGGTTCTGTGGAAAAGGGAACATACCCCAGTCAATAATGATGGTGTCATTAAGCATCCTTTCTATTTGATATTCTGAAGAAATCTGAGGAGAGAAGAATTGTCTGTGTGTGTGTGTGTGTGTGTGTGTGTGTGTGTGTGTGTGTGTGTGTGTGTGTGTGTGTTTTCTTTGGTTTGCTCTTCTAGGGATTGGGGGATTGTACTGTTTATATAGCTACTAAAACTCCTGCTAAAATCAGTGTGAGAAAATGTTCTTCAGTCCTTTCTTTATCTACCCTTCCTCCTCTTCATCCCCCTTCCCCTCCTTCCCCTTCTGCTTGCTCTCAGACTTGCAATCTACCTCTCTCCTCACATCGCCCTCTCTTTTTCCTTCTCTCTCTCTCCACACACACCCAGTCTTTCTACTCTTCTGTTATTTTTTTTATTTCTCTAACTACTCATGCATAGCTTGAGAACAGGAGTTGCATTCAGTACTAGAAGTCAAGTGGGCTCCTCCTTGATTAAAGAATTGTGGTGTAGAGATGCCCACTTTCCTCCAGTTCCCTGTTTGAGGTTCTTGAGTAGAGATAAGTTGCATTAAAGAGTCTAAGTGGAGCACTCCAGCTTCCCATGCTACACCCACCTAACAAACCTCGCATTGAAGTGTATTAGCAATAAGTCAGGGTTTCCTTTATAATTGCCCCTTCAAGAAAAATAACTAGGAAGTCATCCACTCTGGTGTGTTTTCTCATTTAACCAAACTTTATCTAAACTGAAAAATAGCTTTCAAATTTATTATACGAGCTACACTGCTCACTAGAGATTTTTTCTCAATTATGAAGTCTTAATTTTCTTTAGAAAATATATACTCTTCCCAGCTTATCCATAATCCTTTCTAGAAGGTACTGGAAATTAACTTAAGTCTCATTCAAGCCATTGTATCAAATGGCTTTCAGGAAGTTTGCAATGTAATAACCCTTCATACATGTAATACAGAATTAATTTTATCATTTTGGACATGTCTTTGGGAAGATGGATTGAACAGATATGAAGCATCTATGAAAGAGTCTGATATAAAAATACATATGAGTAAATAAAGCCATTCATTTGAAGCTGGTTGGTTAATTATAACTTTGAAGGTCTACTTTGAGCCATTGACAGGTCCTTTGTATGTCATATCCCAAACGAGCATAATGGACTGTGTTATATGAGTAAAATGGGAACTCTTTCAATGGTCCTCCAGAGAGCCCACACATCCTTCTTAAGTAGAGATCTTTGTGGTACTTCATCACCATAGCCTCCTTAATCATGTCTCAGATTCTTCCTCTCACTTTTTTCTGGGAGCTTTCCAAAGTTGGTGGGAAATTCAGTAAGGAATAGTTCTGCGGTGATCTCTGTAATTGTTCTCTTACTCTTGTATTATAAATAATCATCCTGAGTCCTTGGTCTTTCAAACAGGCAAGGATAATTGTGGGGTATGTGGTATAAATAAATCGCTTTTTGATAAACAAAAAAAAAAAGAGGTTTTGAACTACGGTGTTTTTTCATTCCTGTAACGAGATCTGTCTCTTCTGGATGCATACACCAGATATCACTGAGATGATAAACTCATATTTTAGTCTAACTTTTTCAAAGCAGATTTTAATTGTCTTGAAATATCACTGCAATGTAAATGAGGAAGGCTGGTTCTGTCTCTTGTTCTTAGTGTTGCCATGCAGACAAATCTACATGCATCTGCTTTTCTGTAAACATCTAACGGTTTCCAACTGACGAAGACATGATTAAACCAGTCACTCAAAACAGGTTAGCTGATAATACATATTCTTATTTTAAGCAAGGCTATTTTTCTGATTCCATGTTGTCTTTGACCAACATCTTGTTAGAAATATTTCTCTGTTGTAACGTAGACCAAATGAACCATTAATATCACCCCTGATAATTTTGTCCCAAGGACAATCATTTTTGCCAGTCTTTTGTGGTTTTACAGTGACATCTCCTGAATGTAACACTCTCAGATTCTCTGACTGGGAAGGAATCTTCCTCCAAGTCTAGAAGGAACTGAAAGGAGACAAACAGTGTGCTAACTCTTGCCAATCCCAGCAACAGCTTATTTGGTACTTCTGCTTTTCATCACCAATTCACAAGCCTCTTTCAGAACCCTAGCACGAAGCGAGACAGTGATGGTGCATAATCTGTGTGGCTTCTAACTTGCTTTCACACGTCGAGGAACACGAAAGCTCCATGTGAGTAAAGAAGGACACTGAGCTGCAACAGCTTGTTTGCCCAGCTCCATGGCTCTATTCTATTTACTAATATTCCTAGCCCCCAAGGTAGATCACTGTAAAATGCCCTAATCTCTACATATGTGCATGTGACAGTCTTTAAGTCTCGAAAGTTTTTTGTCTCAAAGCCAGGAAGTAACTTACAATGGTGGTCAAGGGGAAAAGAAAACTTTCAATTTCTGTTTGAACAGGAGTACCCTGTATGGGTAGACATTGCTACTTTCATAAGACATAAATTATTAAACAAGATTTTCAGTGCTAGGAATAAGATACCTCCCCTATAAGTTACTGCTCACATAGATCCCAGAGATCCCCAATAGAAGACAAGTTATTGCTATTGTTTTTGATAACCCATCAAAACTACATGGTAAGATCCTTTTGCTGAAGATATCATGCAATTTTATTGAAGGACATAGAGAAATCAATCTAGAGCTGACTGGGAAGCTTCCCCCTTTTTGGGTAGCTTTCCTGATGCCAAAAGGCATTATACATACTACTAAAGGAAGAAAGACACCAATGGACTTACCCAACAGCTCACTTTGTGAGTTACAATATAGACCTCCATGAAGGATATTCCCTCTGGTTCAAGAGTGAAATGACTGATACGGGAGTAACCAGTCACTTTCTGATTGGATTTGAGGCCTGTTCTACAGGAGGGCTTTCATGTACACTACTGTAAACCTGGTCAAAAGGTCATGTCCTGGTATGCCATAGAAATTAATGAGAAACCTACTATTATTATTTCAAATGATAATATTATCAAACTGCCTTCTAAATGATTGTTTATGTACATAGATCTATGCTTTTCTCAGCCCTGATCAGAAAAAAACTTTTTACAGTAGATAGCAGTTAATGCAAAGTCTCATAACTGCTCAAGATGCTGAAAGCATATCACTTGGAGTTTTCAGCCCTAGTTGGAACATCTTTATCAACTTATTACCCTACTGAGATTCAGGAAGCATTGAGGAAGAGGGGGCAGAATATAGGAGAATAGGATGAAGATGAAAGCTATGAAATATTGTCTTCTGGACATTTTATAACTTGCAATAACCATGATATCACATTAGCTATGGATATCTGAATAATACCCATAGAAAGTCAATCCAGACAAAACTCCAGTATTTTCATTCACAAGGCTCCCCCTACACCTAAGGAGCTATTGGCAGAAGATGGTTATTAGGGTAAGAAGAGTCATTTTTCTTTGGAAGTCTTGCTGTTGTCAGGTGTCTCATAATCTAGTGGATGGCCCCACACCCATTTATCAATGGACAACAATAACTGAAATCAGTGGGATATCTATATCTATATATAAATGTGTGTGTGTGTGTGTGTGAGAGAGAGAGAGAGAGAGAGAGAGAGAGAGAGAGAGAGAGAGAGAGAGAGAGAGAGAGAGAGAGAGAGAGAGCAAACATGATTGTCAATGTTATATCCATTTTGGAACTGAATCTAAGTAATTTTGCAAAAATTTTTCACTACCCACTGAGACAAAGAGAGAGAAAGGCCATGAAATTTCAAGTTATGTGGTGGTGAATTCAGGAGGAAGAAGAGGAGGAGGAGGAGGAGGAGGAGGAGGAGGAGGAGGAGAAGGAGGAGGAGGAGGAGGGAGGTGTCAGAGGTAGAAATGAACAAAATAAGCTGTATTCATGTACAAAATTTTCATACAATAAAATATTAGAAATTCCACACCTAAGTCATTGTCTAATGAATTTATTATTTATTTGTCACATTCCTTTAATATATTAATTACTGCCCTAGATTTTTACACATAGTCTTTTGCATCTTTACAACAACCTTTCTGGATGAATTTAGTCATTAATTTGTGAATTTTCAAGTTCATTTGATACAAATGACCTAGGTGAGATAATTTTCAGATTAACATGACATATTCCAAACACCTAACAAACATTTAATTATTATAAAATGTGAATATGCAATGTTTTAAGTCCAAATTTAAATTGGGCAAAGCTGAGCTCTGAAAAAAAGAGAGAATTTCTGTTGAAGGGTTATGGAATTTGATAGACTAATGGATTTTTCCAGTACAATGGTCTGGGTAACCTTGGGGTTCATAGAACTGATGACTAAAGAAGGTTCAGGTAGATTTGAGAGTTATCGTTTGCAAATTTTTTTAAAATTCTAGATAATAGACGGACTGTAGGTAAGGGGTTGAGAAAGGCTAGAATGAGAGATGGACTGTGGCACTCTGCTTTGGAAAGATAAGTAAAAATATCAAATGAGAAGCATCGATGAGAGAGAACCCTTGAACTGTGTTATGTCATGACAGAAAAAAAGGTGAGGTTTTCAAATCATGAGCAGTCAGGGGCACTCTATCACTCAGGGTTTTACACAGAGACCTTGGCTAGCTGGATTTCTCCAGACACCAGAATGAAAGAGAATGAGCAGAAACCATGACATCAAAACCAGACCCTTTATGTTTGTTTCCCACGGATAACCTAATGATAAGATTCACCCTGCCTGAAGTCATGCATTTACCAAGTCTGTCTCAGTTTAAACAGCTCACCAATATGCTGGTTTCCTTTGGTGAACTTGGTTCCAAGCTTTGTGTGTGTGCCCTTAGATTGTTTTTCTCTCTGTGCATGGAATGCGGAGGGGCAGTTTGTGTTGCAGGTACCTAAGGAAGGAGGATGCTTTCTTTCCCTGGTTTGGAATTACCAACAGTCTGCTGTCCTCATATGCTTCATTTTTACAACCTTATTTCACTTTCAGATTTAAAAAAAAAAGTCTTCATTATTTTCTCAAAATTTGATTTTTTTTCAGAAGTGTTCCAGTTTAGCTAATATCAGCTACATTTTTACCATAGAAACAGACAGTAGGATTAGTAATCATCGGGGACTTCAGAGAAGAAAGAGAAAATAGAGTAGATATTGTGGTCAAAATATCTACATTTCAGTTTTAGGATGAATAACTCTTGTTAGTTTAATCCATTACAGGTGTGTGCAGCAGGCAGTACTCTACAAAAATGGTTGGGACTGTTAAGAGGGGAGAAACCAACTCTCCCACCACAGCAGCAAGCACAAAGCCTACATCTACCAAAGAGATTTCTAATGGCACTGTATAAGCACCAAAAGAAAGGAAAGAAGGGGTAGGGGTGAGCCAGTTACAAAGTTTGTTGACCTATGAGAACGAGAATTCAAATAGCCTGTCTTAGGGTTTCTATTGCTGTGAAGAGACACCATGACCATGACAACTCTTATAAAGGAAAAACATTTCATTGGGGGCAGCTTACAACTTCAGAGGTTTAGTCCATTATTTTCATGGCAGAACATGGTGACAGCATGCAGGCAGACTTGGTGCTGGAGGAGGAGTCAAGTGTTGTATATCTCGATCTTCAGGCAGCAGAAGCAACCGCGAGTAGCTTGAGCATAGGAGAAATCAAAGCCCACCCCCACAGTGACACACTTCCTCCATCAAGGGCACACCTCCTATGGGAGCCATTTTCTTTCCAACAACCACGTAGCCTGACCACAGATATCCAGGGAAACCTAAAAGGAAACTTCTTCCGATCCATAGCTGATTGTAATCACTATACTGTGCTGTTGACAGGTCTGATATACTGTTTGGGATCGTAACTGACTCACCTCATCTATAATCTTCACAACTCCTCTGTTAATACCCACAGCCAAGGGCTGCATTGGATGACAATCAGCCAGTTAGTAGCCGTCTAATCTGACTTCAGTCTCAAGCTCAGGGTACTATGGCCAACGTTCTTTCTCACTGAAGAAATCTGAGCAGGTAGAGAATACATTCCAGTTTGGTCTATATCCTTCCTTCTCATGTGAAACTCTTTGGCCTAACTAAGACAAAAGTTGGCACTTGGTCATGAGTTTATATGCTTAGAAAATGAGTTGTAAAATTGTGTGTGATTGTTTATGTGTATGTACATGTGTGCATGTTAGTGTGTGTATGTGTGTCCGTGGAGGTTGGATATCTTCCTCAGTTGCTCTCTATCTTTTATTTTACACAAAGTTGTAGTGGGTAGCCATTCCAGCTTTGATCTGGAAGTTCCAAACCCCACTGAGGCTTCGGTAACTGTCACGCCTACAAGGCGGAGCCCAGAGAGGACCCTAAAGACCAGAGATCCAGATGTGCCACCTCTCTTGGTTGCTGGACCCTGGACGCTGGAGGTAGACTGAGCAGAGTTCTCCAGAGAACACCTCCAGACTGTGCTACGTCTTTCCCAGACCCTGCAAACTGCCTCTCCCTTCATTTGTAAATTATGCCACTAAATAAACCTCCCTTTTAACTACGTGGAGTGGCCTTAATAATTTTACCAATACAAAGTCTCCCATTGAACCTAGAGTTCATCAATTTGTCAAGACTGGCTGCTCACTGAACCCAGGAAACTGCCTGTATCCACCTCTCCAGCATGGGGATTGCAGACACGGATGATAGACATTTTCCTCTGCTCCAGGTTTTTGATGTGGGGCTGGAGATGCAAAGTCAGGTTTTCATTTTTGCATAACAAACACTTTACTGACTGAGCTATCTCCCCAACCCATCAAATCTGAAATTTTATTATGTGACAAATATTAGGAATGATGAGGAGACTACTTCCAATATTTTCTGAAGCATATAGCAGCTAGTAAGTTATAGATGAGCCTAAGCCTCAAGATTTGCATGTGTCAGCTGGCCCCAGACGAAGTTGGGCAAGGTTATCGTATCAGTGTAATATATCTTATTCCACATGACTCCAAAAGATGGAATTTAAACCAGTGATAGGAAGAAAATGGGGAACGATATATCACGTACTTACAAGGAGCAACTTCTGGGCAGTTCAAATTGCCAAGAAAAAGCTGTGTTCTCATAATGTTAGACCTGGACTCAGGGCCCGCTTACAGCAATAACACAGAATAGGGTGACATATGAATAGAATAAAGGGCTTGATTAAAAAAACTGTCTAAAGCTGTTTCTGATTCTGAAGTCTTGGATTCTTTTAAATTAAACTCATACAAAGTGAGATGACGTAAATAGAATACCTAGAGGAAGAAAAAAACATGATGGAGGAAGTGGCCTTTCTTTACAATCCTCATCTTTGAAGATCAATTTGCCAATTTCAAAGCTCTTCTGTGGAAAATCTAATGGCAATCCCATGTTATTAAGTCATATATGTCCTTTGGGATCACAATGAATTACAATAATAGGCACAGCATAAGAGCACAGTTGGATATTTTAACACTAGTGTGTATGAAGTACAGAAGTTGCAATATGATCCCAGCAGCCATTGCTAATTAATTTTCAAAGTGTGTTTGTGTTGTGGTGAAAAATAGACACATGAAAATTTAATATTCTTGATTTTAGAGTTAGCCATCTGACATTTTCTTTACATGGGTTTATTTTTGAGAATGAAAGTATTATGGAAGCCTGTAGACATTGGACCTCATGAAATTTTATTAACTATGAACACAATCTTCCCAATCAATGTTCAAGAAAATAGCTATTTTAATTTGTTTTGAAACAATAATTATTAACAACTGGGCTCCAGGAATGTCTTTTTTTTTCAGATCATTGATTTTGTCCTCTTGTAAGTAGACATTAACTTTTTAATTTTTTGAAAAGGAATTTCCCCCAATTCTGAGAATCAAACCTAGATCCTTATTTGTGCTAGGTAAGCATTCTAACAATGAACTGTAGCCACAGCCCAGATTTCACAAGTTTTCTGTAAGAAAATAAGGAAAAATAAATAAAATCAGATCATTCTTTCAATACCTTAGGAGAATGAATCCAATGTGCTTTTTGATAGATAATGACAATATCAAAAACTAAATATGAAACTGAAGAAATATTGGAGTAAATTCAAGTTCCCAATCAGATGACCACAAGAGCATTGTCACATTATCACTCTCTCTGACAGTACAATAAAGGAAAGCACCAAATAAGTGATGTGAAGAATATTTAATGTTTAAATATATACATTTTTCAAGCTTTGTAACCTCTGATGTCAAGATATGAATGTCAAAATTGCATATGAATAAATTTGTTGTATCTACATCATAGATTGCATTAATTTTAATAGGTCAATGTATTTTTTACCTTTCATGGCACAAATTGATGTTAATAAGAAAGGATATTGGTAATGTTGATTAAGATATATGTTAGGCTTTAGTTATTCCTTCGCTCAATTAAAGTATATCCAGTCTATTGCATTTCTATATGGCTCTCTAAGTGTCTGCCATGCACTTGGCTCCAGGAATTCTCAATTCATAGACTGGCTATGCTACTTGGTTGTTCTTGGTAACACTCAGAAAGATAAAGCAGCAAGGAAAGTAACCCTAATGTCCTCAGCTTCCTCCAGCTGTTACTACCATAACACCACATCTGGCTCTCATTGTCATTTGCCTGAACTTAATACAATACTCCATTTTGTTCTGTCTTTTTCTTTGTTCTCATTATGCTGCAGTTTCAGTGGCTGGGTTAGTAAACCCTAGTTCTTGCTGTGAAGTGGTTTTATACTCCTGGCAGTGATTCTGGTAACCATATTCACAAAGACTACCCACTTTCCTCTGTGTCTCACCAAAGCCTCTTTTCTGAGCCCCACATCCATGCAGCTCATAGCTGAATGAACTGGTTTCAAATGGATTATGAAAGTTTCCCAAGTGCAACTTGTTTCAAACCACATTCATTGTCTCCCCCATTCTGTTATTGACCTGCCACGTGACTCTGATCTACCTTACCTAAAATTTATCACTGGTCACTGTTTTAATCTCTGCTTTACCCTTCTATTGACTCTGTAAACTGAACCCAGGAATATCGGCATGTTTATTTTTATTCATCAATGGCTTTCAGATAGTATTTTAATTGATTCAAATCTATCTATCTTCCTTTTGTTCCAAATGCTTCATCTACATCTGTCTGTCCCCATTCCTGGATATGGGCACTTCATTTAGACATCTTTTCTCTGGTTGTCAACATCTTGCTGTCCATATCTACTAAGCTCATAAAGTATTTTAATCATAATTCTGGAAAAACTTCCTCATCTCTGCATCCCATGCTCCTTGTATTTATATGCATAGCATTTTATCCTCAATAGGCTAGAGATAAATATGTCTTACACAATTAATTGTAGGAAGCAAATTTCATTCCTTTTTTGAAAACTTGACATATCCCACAAGAATCCTAAGAACATATAATATTCTAAATAAATATTTATAAAATCAATGAAATAGTCTGTTCACTACAGATGCATACTGTGGGATGGTCTGTATGTCAAATGTGTTGCTGATTGGTCAATAAATAAATCACTGATTGGCCATTGGCTAGGCAGGAAGTATAGGCGGGACAAGGAGGAGAATAGAGCTGGGAAGTGGAAGGCTGAGGAAGAGACACTGCCAGCCGCCATCAGGATAAGGAAGATGTAAAGTACCGGTAAGCCACAAGCCACGTGGCAAGGTATAGACTAATAGAAATGGATTAATTTAAGCTGTAAGAACAGTTAGCAAGAAGCCTGCCACAGCCATACAGTTTGTAACCAATATAAGTCTCTGTGTTTACTTGATCGGGTTTGAGCGGCTTGGGACTGGCGGGTGAGAGAGTCTGTCCTGACTGTGGGCCAGGCAGGAAAACTCTAGCAACAGATGCATCTTATTCTTGAATTTGTTTTTGCCAGTTGTTCAATATATCTCTATATATTTGTTCTTTAATTCACAAACAAGGCAAACACTTTATACTGATTGGAAATATTAAAAGTAAAAGGAATAAGTAAAGGGGCTGGAGAGATAAATCAGTGGTTAAAAGCACTTGCTGGTCTTGCAGATGACCTGGGTTTGGTTCCTGGCAATGTATGGTGGTTCACAAGCATCTGTAATTCAGTTCCAGGGGATCCAATGGCTTCTTTTGTCTTCTGTGGATGCCTGGCATGTACATGGTGCATATACATGGTGTGCATACATACAAGAAAAACACTCATGCGTAAAATAAAGTAAGCATAAACAAAAAATTCAAAAAGAAATCAAAACTGTCTATTATTCTATGGCCTTTAGATGAACACTTTCAACATATTGCATATTTTGCACACTGTTGTTATGCCCATATAGAAATACCTCTTGCAGGTTAGCACAGCATATATGTTTTTCTATCATATTTTTATTAAAGAAACAAATTTATTACTACCCTATTAATCAGATGGATAGATAGATAGATAGATGATAGATAGATAGATAGATACTGTCAATGATATTCCTGATGTTTTTTAAAAGTACATATTCACAAACACCTGGGATACTCTAGAAATACTGTGAAGTAAGTGTGCATAGAGATTCCAATGAGAAAAGAATTGAATCAGCACTCTGCATAGTACTGTGGACCTATATGTACAATTGGAACTGAAACTAGAAAGGCTTGGGAAATTTTCTATTTACTTAGAACTGCTAAACACCTAACCCTGTTTTAAAATTTAACTTTAAAAAAAAAACTGTGTGTATATGGGTGCTTTGCCTGCATGTGTATCTGTGCATCATGTGTGCCAAAGGAAGTCAGAAGCCGGCATCAGACCACCTACCTGCAACTGGAATTATAGACAGTTGTGAGCTGTGATTTTAGTGCTGAGCTAATCCTGCTCCCATGAAAGAACAACAAGTGTTCCTAACCACTGGGCCATCTTTCCAGGCCTAAGGCAATTTTTTTTTTTGCAAGTTACTTCTTTACTTTTATTTTTGATATCATAGTATAAGTACATTTCTCCTTTCCATTTCCTCCCTCCAAATTCTCCCCACTCTCCTAATTTATGGCCCATTTTTTCACTAATCACTATTGCATGCATATGTTGATATATGTATGTGGTATTGTGTTTCCCAAAATATTGTGTACCTTAATAAACTTATCTGGGGTCAGAGAACAGAAAAGCCACTAGTTAGGCAGTGATAGCACATGCCTTTAATCCTAGCATTCCAGAGGCAGAAATCCATGAGTTCAAGGATACAGACAGGTATGGTGACTCATCACGCCTTTAATCCCAGAAAGCAAGCCTTTAATCCCAGGGAGTGGTGGTAGAAAGCAGAAAGGTTTATAAGGCGTGAGGACCAGAAACTAGAAGATTTGCCTGGTTAAGCATTTGGCTGGTTAAGCTTTTTGCCTGGTTAAGCATTCAGGCTTCTAGGAGCAGTTCAGCTGAGAGCCATTGGGATGAGGACACAGAAGCTTCCAGTCTGAGGAAACAAGACCAGCTGAGGAATTGGCAAGGTGAGATAGCTGTGGCTTGTTCTGGCTCTGATCTTCCAGGGTTCACCCCAATAACTGGCCTCAGGTTTGACTTTATTAATAAGAACTTTTAAGATTCATGCTACATATGTATGTGTGTTTTCAGGGTTGATTGGCCAGTTGGTGTGCTCTTTCCTGGAGAAGACCACCCTTCCCATTCTCAGTTTTCTTAGTTGCTTACAGTTCTTTGTGTAGAGTTAAGGCCTTGTGGGCTTTTCCCCATGCATTTTGGCATGTCTAGTGGTATTTCCCTTGTTCCACTGACATTTGGGTAGCCATATTGGTGATACTTTTGGCTGTATCTTCTGATATTACTAGACAACAGACTCAAGGCAATCTATCTGATCATCTGGCTCTTGTAACTTTTTACCCCCCTCTTCAATAATGTTCCCTGAGCCTTTAGGTGCTAGAGTGGGTTGTTGTTTTGTTTTGTTTTTAATGTATCCATTGGGACTGGGCTCCACAACTCTGCATATTGATTGATTATGGTTTTCTGTTGGGATCTCTGTAATAAAGAAATTTCCATGATGAGGGGTGAAGACTACACTTATTTGTGGGCACAAGGATAAATGTTTATAGATTGTTGTTAGGGATTACGTTAGTATAGTGTATTAATGCCCTCCAACAACCATGATTTCCCTAGCACTGGGTAATTAGCTCGGTTTCTAGTAGCAAGCATAGTTTCCCTCTTGTTGAGTGAATTTTAAGTCCAAATAGAGAACTGTTGGTTACCACCTAGTCACCTAGTCATGTATGCTACTACTGCTGTACAGTTGTGGTTATCGAGTCATGTTGGCTCTTTAGGAGCTTCACAGGCATCACAGCTAGTAGGAATGTTGGTTGCCGCCCCCTCTAAAAGCTTGCATGGTACTTTCTGGTACCATGAAGGCTAGTCTTCGGGGAAGGGACATTCAGGACAGTTCCAGCTCAGGGGTTTCTGGGCCCCATTTCTGAAGAGCACAGTGTCTTCAGTAATAGGGACTTGTCTTCCATCTCTAGGGGGTAGCCAAGGGCAACAGCAATAGGCTATATGTTTTGGATAGGCCTGGTCAACAAACTCAAAAGAGGGCTTCTTGGACATAAGCCTTCTCTTCCAGTTTAGTACTGATTGAAGATTAATAGCCAGGGGTGCACTTCAAAATAGCACACTGTTACATTTCATGAAGACACGTTAAACTCATTAAGAAATTAGAGTTTGCATTACTGCCAATATTTCATCTTAACTGAGGTTTGATAATTCCATCACTTATTCATATGAATTTGTATCTGACTTTATCTTCTTTTTATGGGAGATTTTCAGTATCTAAGTTCATCAGAAATCTAGAAAAGTAAAAGACTATGGAAAACATTAATGTATGGGTGACTTTGGAAAATGCATAAAGAATATTTATGTATTTATTAGTGTTTCTAAGATGTTGGCACATGAAAGAAAAATTCATTTCAAACTAGATGTTTTCAGGAATAAATGATATATGAGCTGTAACTCACAGGACTCACACATTTCTGAATGAACAAGAGCTGTAAGGAGAAAAGAGATGTCATGACTCCACAGTCAAAAGGCCTACAGGTATACGTGAAAAAATGAGGTGCATGTTTTAGTGAAGAGAGAAGGCTGCTAAACTGTTTGAAGTACAGAAATAAAAGCTCTCTAATAACAAGCATGGATAGTGTTCCTACAAAACACATGGGAATGGACCCAAAAATCAATTTTTACCTCAAAATTGAAGCAGTAGAGATCTCAAATATATATCTGTGTTGCAGGGGCAATTCTTTCCATGTGAAAGAAATAGAGAATACGATAGGCTGGGTGGAGCAAGGCTGCTGTGGCTAAGATGTGGCGTTGCACATTTTACAGAGAACTAGCCCTGTCTCATTCCTTTGTGAGTGACTGCTGGTGGACACTTTTTTAAAGATCATGCAGTCATCACTCCATGGAAAAAGAGAAAAGGGATTTGCCCCAGACACAGTATTTGAATATAGGAAAAGCAACCTTTACAAAAACTACTTAAATTTTAAAGACTCACATCTAAAAAGCAAAACTGTAAGGTGTTATTCTGATTGCTATTTCTTTAGTCAACAAGATGTTCAGTGTAATACTTGAGTCCAGGTACAAGAATTCCAAGGATAGCTGTTACATTAGTTTATCTGCCAAAGATAAATTAGACTTGGAATTCCCCTAATTCCAAAAATTATGAAAATTTTATACTCTATTTTATGATCTCATAGACAAAAGATCAAGAACAATATCGTGTTGGTGGTGGTTGCTTTTTGTTGTTGCTGCTGGATATTTTTTCTTGTTTTTTTTCCTTCTTTGTTTGGTTTCTATTTCTCTTTTCTTTCTTTTTTCATTATTTAAGACAATTTTTAAATTTAAATATATTTTAATCATATGTTTTGGCATGAGACTCTTTGAGCCAAAATAATGTGTCCTTATTTGCCATTTCAAGGTATACAAGTCATAGAGCCGATGGATTTCTTTTTTGTAAAACAGGAATCACACCCACAGAGTAAAGTCGATGAGAGCATTGATCATAGATGTAATTACCTAAAGCATCATTGTTTACTGAGGATTCAACACAATTAACATGTTATTAAAATTATATTAACATAACAGGCCAATTGTATGTGTGATGACACATGTGTGTACGTGTGCATTTAAAGGTCAGGGGTCAACCTGAAGCATTGGTCCTCAGACAAGACACCTTGTTAGTTTTGAGACAGAGACTCTCACTGCCTGGGAACTTGCCTAAAAAGCTATACTGGGTGGCTAGTGAGCCCCAGGAATCCTCCCATGTCCACCAGCACACACACCCTGAAATACTTGCTGTATAAGTTATATCTTGCTGTGGGATGTTTTGTATGTCAAATGTGTTGCTCTGATTGATTAATAAATAAAACACTGATTGGCCAGTAGCCAGGCAGGAGGAAGTATAGGCGGGACAAGGAGGAGAAGAATTCTGGGAAGTGGAAGGCTGAGTCAGAGAGACACTGCCAGCACAAGCAACATGTGAAGATGCCAGTAAGCCATGAGCCACGTGGTAAGGTATAGATTTATAGAAATGGGTTAATTTAAGATATAAGAGCAGTTAGCAAGAAGCCTGCCATGGCCATACAGTTTGTAAGCAATATAAGTCTCTGTGTTTACTTGGTTGGGTCTGAGCGGCTGTGGGACTGGCGGGTGACAGAGATTTCTCCTGACTGTGGGCCAGGCAAGAAAACTATAGCTACAATATCTTAGAAATTGTATTTGTAAATAAGATAATTGGACTGTTCTTGTGTGGTTTGCAATAGTGCATCATTTTCTGCTTTAGGTTTTTATTTTTAACATCCTAGTAATCTCTATATTTTGTGCCACACTGGTCCATTGTGTAGCATACATGTAGTTTGGAAGAGGGTAAACATCCTTTGCTCTCATCATTGGTCCTAAGCCTACCTACCATTTTACAGAGTTGGCCAGAAATATGAACTTGCAACAAGCAGGATTTGAAGAGCTAGAATCAGAGCATGTTCATCATCACTGCACATCCTCCAAATGAATGGCAAATAGCACATGAGCAGGAATAATAACTGACATCTTATGGAGCCTGAGAGTGATTCTCCAACAGTTGGCCATATGGCTTCAGGGCTTTTCCTTAAGATACACATGACACTAACTCACAGAAATTATAATCACTGTAATATTTTAGACTAAAATTATTTTATTCAGCTTTATTAGCCAATATTTGTTTTATGTTCCCTCAGAACATTTATAGAATAAATAAGTACTGTAGATAAATGCTTATACACACAAGGAAAAGAGAGAATTAGAACCATTTCCAGAGTCTAGTTATACATTTGCCTATACGTTTATCTGACTCTAATAGTGTTTGAATAGTGCTGTGTAACAATCCTTTTCTACACTATGACTATGTATTACTGTAGCTGGAGTTTTCTTTCCGGGTCCCGCCAAGCCCCAGCTGTCCGACAGCCTACTTACAAAATAAACACACAGACGTTTATATTATTTACACACTGTATGGCCGTGGCAGGCTTCTTGCTAACTGTTCTTATATCTTAAATTAACCCATTTCTATAAATCTATACCTTGCCACGTGGCTCGTCGCTTACCAGCATCTTCACATGCTGCTTGTCATGGTGGTGGCTGGCAGTGTCTCTCTGACTCAGCCTTCCACTTCCCAGAATTCTCCTCTCTCCTTGTCCCACCTATACTTCCTGCCTGGCCACTGGCCAATCAGTGTTTTATTTATACAGAAGGATATCCACAGCATATTACTCTCATTGGTTAGCAAAAAGCTGACAGGCCTATATCCAGGTAAGAAGTTAGGCAGGAAAGCCAAACTGAGAATGATCAGAAGAAGGAGAGCAGAGTCAGGAGAGATGTCAGCCAGCCACCAAGCAATCAGAATGCGTAGAAAAATGAGGTAACAAGCTATGATCCATGTGGCAGAGCATAAATAGAAATATGGGTTAATTTAAGTGTAAGAGGCCTGAGCTATTGGCAGAGCATTTATAGTTCATATTGAGCCTGTGCATTAGTTATTTGGGACCGGGCAGTTGGGACAGAAAACATCAATTTACAGAAGAGAAGAACCAGAACAAAGTTTTTGATAATAATTCAAAATGCAACTTTTTTTTGCCTTGAAAAGGTTTTTAAATTGGCATGTGTGAGGACATGTACATGAATCTGGAATTTTTTAAAGTATAAGTTAAATCTAGTTTCCAAAATTGGAAAATTTTAACAGTACACAAAATTACTGTTACTAGGATTATGGGCCTCACTCCACTGAGGTAAATAAGCACTTTAATTCCATGTAAATAGAGAAAGCATTTGCTAAGATACTCTGGCACCTCTGTGGACATTTCCTGCTTTACTCCCGAGGTTCCTGGCATTTGTAAAATCTTCCCTTTCTACTCTTTACTGCTACCAAAATTATGCTGGTAATGTCTGTCTGGTAGCAATAATGCTTGAGTCAGTAAACACCAAGATAATTATAAAATGCACTTGAATAATTCCTTTGGAGAGGGTAAAGTAGAGGTTACTGCATAGACCCTGTTATTTCAAGAGCTATTTTCTGCTACTTCTCTTTTGTTCTCCCCAAGCTCCACAGTGGCTCCCACTATTCAGCTAAGTAAACAAAACAAAACATAAACATGATTCTTCCCTCCCCAGGCTGAGAAGTGTCTTTTCCTTTTCTATTTAAGTGGGAAAAAAATTATCTGTGAGAACTGAAACAGTTTTACATGAACTTGTGGTTCTAACCTGTACCTGATTTCTACTTTTATGCAGAAATCTTGACATTTCAAAAGTTTCAAATTCCTTTTTTGTAAAATGAATCTAGCAACTCTTTATGGGTAATAATTATGTATGTCTGTATAAACACAAAATATGTGGTTTATAGCTATATATAGCTATATATCTTATATGATTTTAACTATGTCTACATGTAATTCTATATAGAGAAAATTTGATGACATACTGAATTATCCAAGCAATATATACTATTTTTTTATATTCTCTTAAAATCAATTTTGGAAATAATAAGCCACACATTACAAAAATTCCTTAAAAAATAAAGTATTATCTATAATATCAAATAATGATTATAATGATTTATGTTACTCTAACCTGAAAATAAAACTGAGATCTTGATGTTTCAAAACTGTATTTGTTTTGCCCTACCCTTATACATAGTTTCTAAAATCTCAACCCAACCTAAATCCTCAAAGACTGTAACTTACCTCTGGGCCCATTCAAGAAGTCTCACAGGAACTTTCAAACTCAAAAAATGAGCCTGCAAAGATTCTGTTAGACCAGCATGACATGCTCTGCTCCATGCTGCAATGTCCTCTGAGAGGCTCTTCCCTGAGAGACATTCCCACTGTGTGCCTTATGCTGCCAATAACTGACGATAAGAACATACTATCACAAGAGAGATGAGAATTCCTCCTTCTCACACTGGAATGGTCCTGGCATCAGCTTTGCTCAATCCACTCATGTTGATTTGCACTCTCATATACACAAAGGGACTTTACAAAATAGTTTGAATTCTAGAGACTTCTTCCAAGAGTAAGTAAAATGAAGACCAACATATTGGTGATGGTACTGGTACCCAGTCAATCACCATCACCCTCCATACCATTCCAATAGATATCCTCTCCCTCCAGCTTGGCCCTTTGTCCTCATGCCTATCTTTTACAGTTACAATGCCAGGAATTTATTCAAAAGAGGCCAAATGTGTCTCCCTAATGAGCACAAGCTAGAGTCACATGAGGGCATTAATCAGAATGTATCACGTTCACTCTGCTGTACTTGATTCAGAAACACCAGATGCAAAGCTTTACTTTGGGGACTAGAGATACAAAGCAAAATATTGTAGCATTATTATATGAATTTAAAGTATGTTCAGAGAAAGCTAGGTGGTCAACAAATATTTGAAATGAGTGTTAAAAATAAAATAAAAGGGAAGACTAGGTTTCTGGGTGAAACTGTAGAAAAGGGATCAGACGTTAGCCCATCTGTGGCTCAGCAGTGGTGTGAGTGTTTGATCACATGAGTGTATTTTATTACAGGTGTGACCATGCCAGTGCGTCATGGGGAGCTGCTTCACAAATTTAAACTCCTACTTGACTATTGAAGGCAGCTGAGTTAGGATTCCAGACATAGAAGTGGGGGAAATGGTTTCCTAGTGTAGAGCTACAGGACTAAGATGGAACTGCCCAGAAAACATAGGTGTGGCCACCGAGAAAAAATCCTTTTAATAAAAGTGACTGCATGGACATCTTATTATGTAGAGTAGAAATGATCGCAGCACTTTAGCCAGACTCAGGGAGTGTTCTGTGTGTTTTACTTGGACTTTCCCATGAGTTTCCCACATCAGCAGCATTAAGAATATGCTATAATTGTATCTTTTCTTGGGTATGAAAACTGCAAATTGGAAATCCAGTTTATGAACTTTTAGGTAAAGTAGACAGGAAAATTGATGAGAATATTAGAATATATCATAGCTAGAAAGATTTGACATTGTTTAGTAGAACTCCTGTTTCCCTAAAATCAGTGTGTATGTTGAAACACAATGTACAGTGTACAGTCTAATTTTATCTTTGAGGGCCAAGAATGCTTGAGGAAACATTAATTTCCAAGTGGGAAACTCTTTTGTTTAAAAATAAATCTCTGTTGCATAGAACAAAGGGGAGACCAAAGAAAGAAAGAAAAAAAAAAAAAGACAGAGAAGCGGTTAAAAATTGAATGTTGGAGGTTTTGTAAAGCTGCTCTATACATTGAAACTTCATAAAACAGCAATAGATTTAGATAAGAAAATTATACCAAATTACATAGTACATTTTGTGCAATGAGCAGTTCAAGATGAAGAAAGATGAGAAGTCCATAGACAGTGCTCAGAGAAACATGGTGATAATGCAGGGAAATCTGGTGGAATCGTGGGCAAAGGCATGCAGGAAGCACCGAGAACATGAAGGCTGATGGAGGCATTTGGAAGAAGACTCAACAATCAAATGAATATATAACTTTTTGCCTTCTTTTATTTGCATGTTGTTCACTAGACTATAGATCAGATTTTTAACCTTTAGTTTCCCATTGTTTCATCAAAAAATTATTTAATTGAAGAGACTCATAATGAGTCAAAGTACAAAAAAAAGTGGCTGTGGAGTACTGGGTTCTAAATGGAACACAGATATTCACACACACAACATACACACAAAACACATGCCACATACTACACACACACACACACACACACACACACACACACACACACACACGCACACACACCCCTCAATGAACCTTACAGAAGGGGGGAACAAAAAGACATAAGAGCCGGAGGTCGGGAGAACTGCAAAACAAGTGTCTCCTGAGCACGTCCCAGCCGATGCACTCTTGAGCTCATTGTAGCTGTTCTTGGGTGCACAATACTGGGCTTGTGAATATTTTACCGTTTGTAATAGTAATACAAGTGTCTTTTATCCCATGCTACGCTACTCTTTACTTCTTTTCTAGCAGCTAATACATTAAAATTAAGGTACAAATGCTTTGCTAAATACAGTCATTTTTACACTGTGCCTGTTTTCCCCAACATAGGCCGAGACTGCCAGCCATGTAGTAAGTTCCTCAGTAAACAAGTGTCATTGAACATTATGACACTTTTGCTAAATTTTCAAGACTGTCACTAGAGACATTTAATGGCTTATCAAGTAACTTGTCCAACATAAAACAACTTCCTCACTTGGAGGAATATTTGATTCATTCTAGCAAGTTTCTGGCCTTTAGTGTTCAGATGACTTTTTTACTTGGGACTCATGCAAGTCTGTTTTTAGAGCTCATTAACTTACCAGAGAAGCCTCATGAGTATCATGGGTCGTTAGGCAGAATATATAAAGAAACAAATAAAATTCACTCTCCAAAGATTGTACTGCTTTATCTTATTAAAGAAAACAAATAGTTTGCAGTTGGAAAACTCAGTTCATGAACACTTGCATCTCATAATTTTAAAGAATCATACAGTATGGGATTACCTAAACAGAAATATTGTGCTCAATAGGTAATAAAATCTTAATTTTTACATGTGTTCACGAATAAAATACAGATAATTATTTAAGTATGTTCCTTGCTAGAAATCCTTAATTTTCTTTATGCAAAGAGAGGTCAAAATCCACAAATGTGATATTGAGACAAAGGCATGTGAATGAAGTTACTTTGAGTAACAACTGTCATCTATGTGTGATTCTGAATCTCCAAAATTGTCTGATGAAGAGGCCCTTTAAGACATTTCTGCTTTTTCTAGAATGTTAAATTCTTAGACATGACCCAAAATAGTCCACATACCTGTAAACTGAGAAGAAGATTCGTCATACACCAGGAATGCAGGGAAACGAGGCGCAGGGAAGGAAAACACATGGCATTTCACATCGCACATCATGAAGCTGAGTTGCTCTTTGTATTCCAAAACATTCCAGACTTTTAAAAATCAAAAAGTCTGAAACAACATTAAAGGCTACTGAGGGGTTTTCAGGCTTCTCTGTTTTCTGGCATATGAATTAGTTCAAAAAGAGAAGGTGGGTGATTACATGGTTAATCTTTGCATCAAATTACACTTCCATCTAGCTCAAACTCTATACCTGGAAAGAAAAGAGAAAAGAAAATGACAAGCATTTTCATTTAGCAGACATTATTGACCATTAGGAACTCAGGGTGAGTTTGACTTTATGCATCATTTATAAAAGTATAGGAAAATTGTCACAATTTGTTCACTCCCTTTCTCTTTCCACAATATGATGAATTTTTGTATTTAAATCCAGCAAAAAGATTTGGGGGCAAACATGACAGTCTCAGTCTTGAGACAAATATTTCAGGTTCTCACACACTTGATTCTCGGTCACTTGTTTTGGGGACCATGTTAGAGAGGGTTGGGCTTAGAAATAGCAACTTCAAAAGAAAATTTACCATCAGAACCCGCCTTCAGTGTATCGGTTTCCGAAACTGAAGAAGAAATACAAGCCCACTCAGCTGCTTGTCTTCCTGTGGAGGGCTACCTACAAAGTTTAACTGGATCTGACAGCAAGTATACCGGAGGAAAACAAGAGAGTGTCTTGAAGAGTTGTTTGGTTGTTTTACTTCTTGTAGGAATTTTAGAAAATGACTTATCCCAAAAAGTTTGTATGAAATGTTTTCTTCTATTGAATAATAAGAAATTACATGTATATCTTTCTTTATTGCTTTATATAAATAAGTTCAGTCAAAGTAGGAGTAAAAAAATTCATTGAAGTTTTATCTTGTTACTTATATATCATGAATTTTAATATTTCTTTAAGAAATAGTAACATAATTTATATTTGATTATTACCTAGTACACAATTAGTGCTTATGTACTTTTCTGGTAGACTAGAAAAAAATATCTTTATCCATGAAGATAAGAAATAAAATTGAATACATCACAATTCACTATTTCTTGAATTCTTCTCCATGGTTTCATCTCAAAATAACTCCTTGCATTTCATTTATTTATCTATTCACTTTCTTAGTTTAAAGAGCTAAAAACTCCTCAGAAACTATAAAGATCAAAACAATTACTATGTTCATCATCCCCCTCCCCTCCAAAAAAAAGAAACCCTGAAACAAATGTAAGGAACATTAAAGAATTAGAAGACATTTAATTAAATGTATGCATAGTACAGACTCAGTTGTAACATTTGAATGAAGCACCTAAAACAATCTCAGAACTTTAGAAAAGCCTTCTTTAGAAGGCAATCCAGGCCAGTAGACTGGACTCCACCACAAGTCTGCATTGACTTCAATACCCAAAATGCACATAAGCATGAAAGGATAGAACTGACTCCACAAAGATGCCCTCGGACATCTATCCTCCACACGTGTACAAGGGGCACCTACACCCACACATCTTACACAATAAACGTAAAGAAAAGCTTTGTAAAGATATTAAAGGGTAATACTCTAACTCTGTCTTATTAGAAATTCCTTAAATTTTGCAATAAAATTAAGATGTTCCAGGCAAGAAAAGCAGTATCTGGAATAAATCGACTAAACTAGGGACCAGGCTTCTTTTAGGAGACTGCACAGTGATTTTGACAGATAAGGTGAACTGTCTTTTGGGCTTTGACATGTGATAAAGAGACAGACAGAATCATCATCTTTGTCTACACACCAAAAGTTTCAGACTTTTGCCTCAAGGCAAAGAAGAAGCAAAAGACAATTTTAGGTTTGTATTTTCGAGTTCCCACTGGCAGTTGTACAATGGATACTTGATAGATAGACTAGGATCCACTGAGTCAATTAGAAAGCACTTCTAGTATTCTAAGTGAGACATAAGGTAACCTGAGCGATGGGATTCTGGTCAGAATGGGGAATACAATTCAGATTTGGAAGATATTAAGCAAATAGAGAAAAGCAGAACTTGTTGGCATTTTGGAAGAACTAAAAACAAAGAAAAAATTTTAAACTACCTCTAAGTATCTAACTTGGAAAACAGAATTCATGTGCCTCTATTTCAAAAGAAAAGCAACACAGAGCCCGATGATGACATAGTGTGGGTTTAGTTAAAACACTATTATGTTTGAAATGTTAAGTTGCAAACAGATTGATACAGTTGAGAGATATGTTGATTTGCAGGCTACTTTAGTCTGTCTTTCGGTGTATCTGTCTGACCTGGAGAGGACACAGATGACAGAGAAAAGAGATATTTGTGGGCAAGATCACCCCAGAAAAGTTAACAAATAAAATGATCAAAGGCCACACTCCCACACAGTAAGTATATTGTAAATACTTCTTGAGAAAAATTCAGAGAGAGCATGGTGAGCCTGGGCCTCAGTCATGCTGACTTTTAAGCTGAAGATAGCAGGATGCATGTTTTGATGCTCTGATATTGTCACTGTAGTCACGTGGGAGGGCTTTAGCCTGTTAAGGTTCTACCAAAGTCCTTGTTCTCAGATGAAGGTGAGGTTTTGAGCCTTCATGCATAATTTGGACTGTCCACCTGCTAATTTATCAAAAATGGAGCGGAGTATCCAAACAGATTTGAACAACTGAACCAAAGCGTTAAGATGGAATGCACTTGGCATGGTTCTCCAGGGTTATCCTTCCTGCATGCATCATTCTTATTTAAAAAAATGCAACAGTGAATCAGATTTCACACCATGTGAGTGTTAAGGTGTCTATTTTTAAGTCCCTAGAGAATATGATTTGGTTAAGTTTGATGAATACAGATGTGAAAGAAAATGGCACCCAAAGGAAGTGACACTATTAAGAGGCGTGGCCTTGTTGGAGGTAATGTGTCACTGTGAGGGTAGGTTTTTATGTTTCTTTTTCTCAAGCTTCCCTCAGTGTGACAGTCAGTTGACTTCTTGCTGCCTTCTGGTCAAGATATAGCCAGCTCCATGATGATAATGGACTGAACCTCTGAAACTGTAAGCCACCACCTCAGTGAAATATTGTCTTTATAAGAGTTGCTGTGGTCATTGCGTTTTTTTCACAGCAATAAAAACCCTAACTCAGACAACAAATGACAGTGGTAAAATCACTGATATGTGTTCATCAGCCTATATTGTCTTAAGAGCAAGCCAATTCACATTTTCTGGTAAATACATTTAGATGGACTCTATGATTGAATTGACAGCATAGATTCAAGCAATGAAAGTCTTTCCAAGCCATTATTTTAGAAACGCCCTGTGATAAAGCTTAGCAGTCTTCAACATGACACCTTCCTTATCTCAGCTTCTGTTGGTTGCATTTTGGGAATGAGTAGACACCCTGCTCATCATTTCACAAGAAGTTGCCTGCAGAGTTGTAAAGAGGATTATGCTTCCACATCTGGGGCTCTTCCAAATATATTGGTCCTCATCAAATCTCACGTTTTGTGTTATCACAACTGATGATACAGTTTTCCTGTTAGCCATCTGTCTCCTGTTAAATGCTCCTTTGAATTTTATTATCTGCTTCAGAATATCATCTTTAACACCATCATAAAGAAATCTCATCCACACCATGCCATGCATGGCTGGCCACCAAATCCCAGGGCTTTGCTCAGGTCTTGCTTCAGAATTCTGCCCCTTCTTGTGCAGAACCATTAGTCAATTCCTTACCTCATAGGAAGCTTCAAAACACAGGGTGTTCCTTGTTGTCTGCAGCTCCACCTTGTTTTGTCTTTCCTCATCCTGAAATGAACGTTTTAAATATCACCTAATGTGTCTTTTATATTAACGTATATGAATTCTATTTCCCCGTCTCCCAAATTTTCTTCTCATTAGCTTTGAGGAGTCTCAGATTTCAATTCTTTGTAAGGTTATGGGATGGTGCACTCCTTAGGTTTCTATTGCTGTGATAAAACACTAACCAAAACCAATCAGAGATAGTTTGATTCCCAAAACTCACATGGCAGCTCACGACTGTAACTCCAGTCCCAAGGGCTCTGACACCCTTACACAGATGTACATGCAGGCTAAACACCAATTCACATGAAATAGAAGTAAACAATATTTTTAAATGAAAAAAAAAAAGAATATGTTCTACCCTGTTTCCCAAGGACATATCTACAGTACATAGAGTGAAACTGGTAAAACTTAAGGAATGTGCATATCTTATTTCATGGAGTATTTCTAATTCCTCTCAAGAATGTCTGTTTCACTTTATAGCCCCAATACTAGAGTATGGATTTCTGTATGTATATTTTGGTGACAGATGGTCACTGGGAATTTTAGAGTGCATAGCACTGGTCATACATTCCCTTCTTGGCTTTCCTAAGATTCATAAAACTTCATAAGATGCCTTTTATAACTCAAATATCTTCATAGGGCATGGACTTGTTATCATCTGCCAGCCAGACATATGACATCTCATGTCATTCTCGAATTTCAAGAATCAATACAATCTATAACTTGCCTTATAACTGACACAAAAGATTCCAAAATAAGTCTCAAAATGTAAAAATGATTGCCCTTGGTGTCATTGCATACAGATTTTTTTTCCCTCAGAACAAAATCTAATCAATTCAAGGTTATGGAATCAGAAAAAAAAACTCACTAAAATTACATCCATAGTTCTTTATTATATTTCACAAAAATCACAATCAATGATCTGCAGACCAGTAATATGGCCTTCCTACATCATGACCCACATTCTAAATCTACAGCCATGCATACTCTGTTATTTTAAGGGCTCTTGGCACAGCAGAATTCTCAACACACACACACACACACACACACACACACACACACACACACACACACACACACAAATCAATACAGTTGTTAATATTCATCAGGTTTACACAGTTGCGCTAATGGATTTTTTTTTCTCTTGGAAAATACAGCAAACAGCAGCCCCAGATACTCACAGGATCGTCACACTTGAGAAGAATCTCACAGGAAAGCATAAAAGACACAAAGCATATCCAGCATCTCTGTTCTCAGAACAACCTTGGGGTAAGACGGCCTCATTAGGATACAGACTTCAAGACAAGAATAGTAAATAGCAGTGTCCAGAGTGCAAGCCGAAGAGCAAGGATGTGGCTAGGCACAGCCTCCGAACTCAAAGCTGCCACTCATCAAGCCTTAGGAAGAAGAGGGCTGTGGGGTTTCAAATAACTCACACCTCTGGATTGATGGAAGTGTATTAGCGGGTAGAAGGGAGTAGGGCTGGAGTGATAGCTTTAGTCAGTAAAGTCCTTGTCCTGTGTGCAGGAGAATATGAGTTCAATTGCACAATTCACAAAAAAAAAAGTCCCAGTGTCCTGGCCCACAATCTTGTAAGCCCAGCACTAGGCAGGTGAAGGCAGACAAAGCCCTGGAATTCATTGGGGAGTGAGGCTAGCATAATTAGAGAGGCCCAAGCTGGGCAAGACCACCTTGTCTCAAAACAAAACAATACAAAACAAGATGGATGCTACCTGAAACATAACAAAATTGAACTCTGACACTCAGATGTGCACACTCATGCATATGTTCTCCCACATGTGCACACATTTATAAACATGCACATACACAAAAGAAGCTACATATAGGGGAAGTGAAGGGCCTTTACAAATCAATAGTAATTGAAGTCATGGAATAGAACTGAAATGTATGTTTGTTGTTTACAAGTTGTTAGCTATGCTGAATTTTTTAAAAATAGTTTATTAATTCTTTTAGAATTTTATGCAATGCATGTTGATAGTAGTCACCCTATCTTCCAACTCCTTCCAGGTCCACCTCTACCTCCCTAGCTACCCAACTTCATTCTCTGTGTCTCTCTGTCTCTGTCTCTCTGTCTGTCTCTGTCTCTGTCTCTGTCTCTGTCTCTGTCTCTGTCTCTCTCTCTCCCTCTCTCCCTCTCTCCCTCTCTCCCTCTTTCTCCATCAAGTGCAGTTCTTGTTGATAAACTACTCTTGGGTGTCTGGCCTGTCTTACAGTGAGTGTAGTTAATACACCATAGTTAACACTATTTACAAAACTGAATCTCCTTTCTGAGCATCTGTCAAATGCCAGTAGCTTCTTGTCTAGGACCGGGAATTCTTAGCTTTTTTTCTGAATGCATTATTCCTTACACACACTCTTCCTGTAAGAAATGAGTATAGCTAGACAGCAGCATTTTATGTAGAATCTTCAGACTTCCTTAATTTTTGTTTTTATCTGACCAATATATTTACTGAAATAGTGGCTTATATTTCAGGTAAACACTACACAGAGACATAAGAAAGCAGTGTCTGAATCAATCACATTTCTGTCGGGCTTGAAGTTGGAATAAAACATTCCTCAGTGACATGAAGAAACCACATTGCATAAAAAGAAAGCAAAATCCAGGCAGTTTTTAGTTTTTTATCTTCAGATCTTGTCAGACTTTCCCAGCTAAAAATTCTTTATTTAAACTAAAACAGATATGAAATCCTAGCACATGTATCTAAATTATAATTGCTTTATCAAACAAGTATCTCCTTTTTTCCTGCTTCATCGAGATGGGGTCTCAAAGCAGTTGCCTCCTTTAAA
The DNA here is from genome assembly GCF_007827085.1 of Peromyscus californicus insignis. Classification (NCBI taxonomy): domain Eukaryota; kingdom Metazoa; phylum Chordata; class Mammalia; order Rodentia; family Cricetidae; genus Peromyscus; species Peromyscus californicus. The sequence continues at coordinate 57,806,256 of NW_026294525.1, forward strand.
TCTGTTTATCTTTCCTAATTTAACATACACTGGTTTCTATCACACCGTGCTCAGAGTTTCTTTCAAAGTGAACAGTAATCAATCACATGACATAGTCAATGTTTTCACATTGTGAAGTCCAGTCTACTTCACAAAACATTTGCGGGCAACAGCCTCAGAATGAAGGTCCTCTCTCCTCAGGTCCTTCCAACCATGCTGCACGTATGAGCTAGAACATTTCATATTTTTAAGTTTCTGTTACAGAAAATAATAACCACTGTTATAAATATAATATAAGTATTGCCTTGAAATAAAACAAGCTGTAGAGGTTATATAATGCATCACAATTTATTTGTTATAAACAATATTCTAAGAGTTTTTAAATTCAGGCAGAAAAGGGCCATGTTTTAAAGTTTGGAAGCTCAGAAACATCCACTTTCTTTTGTGTGTCTTTCTGCAGCTATTTATGCTTTTTCCAAAGATATTATACTTGTATATAAAGCATCAGATGTTCATGGTATTGGATTTGACTGTATAGTGTTGGATATGAAGCAGTTGTAAAATGGGTTATAAAAATAACAAGCATAGCTGTGTGAAGGTGATCAGAATCCTGTGATGAGTTAACCGAATGTCCTTCTAGATTTGATTTCCAGTTTGATTTTGGTGCTTGTTTGTTTTGGAATGAGGCCTTTCTCATAGCCCAGGCTAGCCTTGAACTTGAAATAATCCTGTCTGAGCTTGCCTTCTCAGTCCTGACACTACCAATATAATCCCACATGAGCTTAGGTGACGCGATCGTGCGTGTGCGTGCGCGCGCGCGCGTGTGTGTGTGTGTGTGTGTGTGTGTGTGTGTGTGTGTGTGTGTGAAATTAAATTTTGAATGTACATTTTTGAACAAAGTTAAAATTTGTGCAAACTTGACAAAAAGTCACTGCTGTACTAATATCTTATTCATACTGAATGTATAGCACTAATAAAATACAAAAACATTTGCAAAGCATACACAGCTATAAAGAAAATACTAATATGTTAAATTACAAAGTAACTACTCAGCCTTAGGTTTTTCAGTATTTTTGTTGAATGTTGGAGAATTTCTTACTTGTATATTATGTCTTTGAATCCAGTTTACTCTGCATCATTCTGTTCCAAATCTTCCCAGATTCCCCCACCACTACCACATCTCCCTCCCAATCCCCTCCCCCTCCATTTTAGCCACTGAGTTCATTTGGTTATGTCAGTATGTGCCTGAGTGTAAGACCATCCACTAGAGCATGGACAACTTGTCCAGGGCCAAATCTCCAAAGAAAGCTGACATTTCCTCCCCAGCAGCCGCTATTAACTATAATTTCAAAATCACTACAGTGATGTTCACCCACACGTTTCCTTTTGCTCCTTTTCTCTTTTAAAATTATTCATCTTCAGTTTAGCATGGCGACAATCTCAACACTGTTAGAGGGACTTTTACATGCCTCCTTGAAAAGCAATCTAAGATCTTAGAAGCAATTACACATTTTGACTGACAATGTTTCTTTTTTTTCTAGGAAAATGATTATAAATAAAAACAAAACAAAGCTATACTAAAGCACTCACGCCAACCATATATATATACATATACATTGACAAAACCTTTGAAAAGGGGTAACTAACTTGCTCCACATCTAAGTTTTAGAGGGCATGTGTGCATATGTATGCATGCTTGCATGTGTGCAGTTGCACATTTATTTGGGTGTGTGTGTGCACATTCCCATGTGTGCCTGTGGATGTGGATGCCGGAAGACAGTTTCAGGTAAAGTTTCTTGAGAAAGGGTCTCTCACTGGTCTGGAGCTGACCAACTAGGCTCTGCTGCCTAGAGATTGGGGATCTCTGGATCCTCCTGTTCCTGCCTCCTCAGTTCCCAAGCATGCCAACATATCTGATCTTCATGCTGAGTTTGTGGACGGAGCAATCCTCCTAGTCCATTTGGAAATGTGCATAATGAGCAGGAATATGTTTATACTTACAAGTCAAAAATATAAAGTAAAATGAAGGTATATCAACCTTGAAATATGTAGGAGGAAAATTTGGGTAATGCATAGGGTTAACTAAGTCCCCTCGGTACAAAATTTTCTCATTTCTAGACTGGAGAAAATACCAATATCTAGTTCCCATAATCACAGAGATATTTGTACATAGTGAATGCTTTCTAAATGTCAATCATTATTTTGAAGATTTTGTTCTTACTGATTTGTTGTGTCAGAAAGAGAAAATGGAGGAATCTTAGTCTCAGTAATATTTTTTTTTTTGCTTTCTCAGTTTATAAAGAAAGCAACAACAATCAGTCATTTTAAATCTACAAAGGGAAAATTAAAAGGTGATTTCCTTGTTTTGAAATAGTGAATGAATTCCTAACAACCAAACAGCAGGGCAATCCAACATCAAATATTCAGGTGTTTCTTATCTGAGATAAATGCCTGTGGATAGCCATGTCTATTTACCGAGAGCACAAAAATGAGGAAGTTTGATGTGCACACAATTCGCTGAGCACCCATCTCTGTGTGCCTGGATCCTCCAAGACAGTCATTTGTGTGTTTTCTACTGAGTCTCTTCAGTTTCTGTCAGAAGAGCAGTGTCCATAATTTCCAAGCCCCAATGAGAGAAATTGTAGCTGGATGTGCTGTTAGGACTGGGAGGTTCTTTAAGATGAAGTGGAGATGAAATGCAGACCCTAAGACTCTGTCTTTAGAGTAAAAGATGTCTCTTCCGAGGAGTTGGTGAAAAGAGACAGTACTAAAGAGCTCTCACACATGTGTACCAGACACCAAAGGTAGGGTCTACCTTCAACATCTATCTATGTCCTGCTAGGTTCCAGCCTTTGGGTAGTTGTTTACTAACTCATACAGGTACCTACTCTACATCATTTGTAGAAATCAAGATTTAGTGAGTTTACATGTCCTAGTACTTTAGAGAGTGAACTCAAGTATGAGAATTCCTGATTTCTACTTTTATTTTTTGATCCTTTGATGCTGGAAACAATGGTCACCCATACAGCTCCTTAATCCACCTGTTGAAGAAGTCAGTATATATGTGTATAAAGCCAATGTACAGCTTCACATTGAGAGTAGACAAGAGACAAAGTCAGTCATGTTTCCCTCTAACACTATATTTTACAGACTTCATTTCATGTCCCTTCTAGGGAAATATCCCTAAATTGTTTTCTTCTTAGAATGAGGCCAACAAGGTCGCCATCAATCTAGGAAGGAGAAGCTGAGATCACCAGGTCAAGACGCAATCCCTTGCCAGGAAGGAATGAAAAGACATCTGGAGAGATGGCTCTTCTCTCCACCATCTGTAGCCATTTACCAACAGCTCATTTTCATCTCTGATTGCTTCACAGCTTACTCCAAGAGTATTGACAAGTAATTGCTTCTTCTTTGTCCACCTAAAGAAACATTTTAGGATTTGTTCCCCCACCAAAGGAGTAGGTGGTGACCCAGGCTTCTACTTTTAGAAAGAGCCTGGTGTGGTGCCTCTTTCTCAGCTCAGACTCACTGGGAGTCCACCTCAGAACTCACTTTCAGCTCTACCAACATTCCATCAAGTACACAACACAAGAAGGACAAGAGCTGCTTAGCTGTGACTTGAAAAGCATCTTTTCTGATTGACTCAAGAGATTTTAAATTGAAAGCAGAAATATGGAATTAGAATTTGAAACACTGTGTAGCGATTCTCTGCATAACTGTTCATTTCTTAAGAGTCTTCTTGCAACTCCTCCCTGTCTCAAAAGACACTCTGTACCACATTTCCAGTTTTCTCTTTTCCTATAATCTAATTAATCCTGATGGAGGAAAACTCATAATATTTAAGGTTGGGTTTCTATTAGCTTCAAGTCAGGACAGCTAGAGCGTCTTCAGTCAGAGCAATTGAATAAGATAAAACAGAGTTTGATTTACTTGAAAGGAACATTTCAAAGGATGACCTTGGTGGTCAGATCTAATTATATAATCTTTTATATACGAGGTGGAGTCCTATTAAGCTAATTCATCTATGTTTGAAGTTTAAGTACATTATCCAGGGCCAACAGATCTCTATAAGAATATTTTTCATCAGTTTTTTTTTTATGAAAATCATCCAAACCACTCCGATTTTGGATTACCTGGTGTTCCAATGTGTAATTATATCAGCATTTGCATTTCATATAGCTGATAATATAGCCCTATGTTCAAAGCTATGTGATCGAATATATTCTAATACATTGTTTTATAGAGAGAAAGGTATTGGAATAATTTACTAATCACAGGGCATATAATAAACTTGAACAACATCAACCACAAAGGGCAGGCATAGCCATGTTTGTGAAACAGACTGCATCCTTCTCTTCGCACTGCCATTGAGTGACCAGTTATTAAGTCTACCATAAATTTTTAGATATTTCTTTTTCTAAGAAAATTATCAATCATTTATTTAATTCAAACTTCACTAATATTCTCACATTCAAATGAATAAGACAGCTTTACAAAATTATCAAATAATATCTCACACAGATATTGAATGATTTAGTGAAAGACTAGGTCCTAAACAAAGCAAGAAGACTTTAAATCTTTTGCTTTTATAAATTACAGGCATGTGTACCTCGACATGGGTAGCTATGGTATTTCAATACATGTATACACTGTGTGTGACCAATGATAGTGTCTGGAGGTGTCTTAGGGTTTCTATTGCTATAAAGAGACACCATGACCATGGTAACTCTTTTTTCTTTCCTTCTTTCTTTCTTTCTTTCTTTCTTTCTTTCTTTCTTTCTTTCTTTCTTTCTTTCTTTCTTTCTTTTTTTCAAGACAGGATTTCTCTGTGTAGTTTTGGTGCCTGTCTTGAATCTCACTCTGTAGACCAGGCTGGCCTCAAACTCACAGAGATCCACTTGGCTCTGCTTTCCGAGTGCTGGGATTAAAGGCATGCACCACCACCACCTGGCAACCATGGTAACTCTTATAGAGTAAAACATTAATTGGGGTGGTTCCCTTGTGATTTCAGAGTTTCAGTCCATTATCAACATGGTGGGGAGCATGGTAGTGTGTAGGCTGACATGGTGCTGGAGAAGGAACTGAGAGTCCTACATCTTGGAGGCAACAGGATATGGCTGTGATCCCGAGTTAAACTTAAGCAAAAGCTAAGCTTAAGCAAAAGAGACCTCAAAGCCCGCCCCCACAGTGACACACTTCCTCTAACAAAGCCATACCTACTCCAACAAAGCCACACCTTCTAATAATGCCACTTCTTATGAGCTCATGGAGATCAATTACATTCAAACTACCACAGAAGGACTCCATATAAAATGCAATAAGCCAGGCACAAAAACACAAATGAGCCCTCCATGACCTACATTATCTCGTACATTTGTAAAATCTAAAACCATTAATGTTGTTGAAGTTAAAAAAAAGTAGAATAATATTTACTAGAGTCTGGGGAAGAATGAATAATAGGTATAAAATTATAGGTAGTATAGTTTTAAATATCTTGACCTTGTACCTAAGAAAGCCAGCATGTTCTGTACTCAAGATACTGAATTCAAACGCAGAGATTCACTGAGTGTGGAACCATGAAATGCCATGCTTCCCTGTTAACACAAGAAAGTGTGATGAGGAAGCCAGGAAAGGGTGTCCTAGACACCTGGGCTCTGGTCCTGGCACTCTTACCCACTGCATAATTTTGAGCACACTACTTAACCACCCCTAAGCCACTGCTTCCACGTGGTTGACAGAACTGAAGATTACTAGACCTCCCTAGGCATCTGATGCAATTTCATGTTTCATATTGCTAGTTCCTTTAAGTATCTAAACTCCAAGGACAGTGTGTTTTTCTCCTGTTCAGATAGGCCAGTCTCCTTCAAGTTGAAGGCCAGATTGGGTGGCTCCAATGTCATTTGAAATTACATCCTAAAAGAGCCTGGCATGGTCATTAATCTCTGTTTGAAGACTACACTAGAGTGCAGAAAAAAAAAAGATATAGTATTAGATACTTTTATTTTGTGGGAATGCCATTACCACTTGAGTGTCTGATAAAACTTGAAAGAACCATAGGCTTTTTTTTTTTTTTTTACAGAATAGTATCATTCTTTAAATGTAGTAGAGACACCATGATAAATGAAGACCCCATGGGAATAGGAAGAAGCAGAGTGCTAGAGAGGTCCCTGAAAATCCACAAAGATACCTCCACAATAGACTACTGGCAATGGTTGAGAGAAAGCCCGAACTGACCTACTCTGGTGATCAGATGGCCAAACACCCTAACTATCATGATAGAACTCTCATCCAGTGACTGATGGAAGCAGATGCAGAGATCCATGGCCAAGCCCCAGGTGGAGCTCCAGGAGTCCAATCAGCGAGAGAGAGGAGGGATTATATGAGCAAAAGATATTAAGAACATGTTTGGAAAAAGCACAGGGACGAATAGCCAAACTAGTGGAAACACATGAACTATGAACCAATAGCTGAGGAGCCCCCATGGAACTGGATCAAGCCCTCTGGATAAGTGAGACAGTTGATTAGCTTGAACTATTTAGGAGGCCCCCAGGCAGTGGGACCGGGACCTGTCCTTAGTGCATGAGCTGGCCTTTTGGAACTTAGGTCTTATGCTGAGACATTTTGCTCAGCCTTGGTGTAGGGAAGAGGGGACTGGATCTGCCTCAACTGAATCTACCAGGCTGAGCTGAATCCCCAGGGGAGACCTTGCCTTGGAAGAGGTGGGAATGGGGAGTAGATTGGGGGGGAAAGCTGGGGGGTGGGAGGAGGGAGGACAGGGGAATCCGTGGCTGATATGTAAAATTAAATTAATTATAAAATAAAATAATTTTTAAAATGTAGTAGAGGCAATGTGTTCATGCCAGGATATATTCAAGACATAGGATTGGATTGCTATGTTCATGTTAACAAAGGCTAAGAATTTCTAGATCCTCTGGAACATTCATTTCTTAGAAAACAAACAGCATTTTTGCAAGAAGGAGCACTTCAAAATAATTTCTCCTCTGTATATAAAAACTCAACTACTATAGTCCAACAACTAACTCTCAGTCAAGGGCAATTTTGTCCTCCGGGAGGCATTTCAAAATGTCTGGAGATGTTGTTTTCCTTTTTACAAACTGAGGGATTGGGGGAGAAAAAGTGAGCAAGACAATTTTACAGAATTATCAAATAATATTTCCTATTGAATTATAAGCAAGAACATTAAAAAGCTGTCCTTTGTAAATCACAGGTAATTGTTGTGCATCTATAAGGGTATGATAGAAGCTCTTCTTATTTTTCATTTTTCTTCTACAGCTTAACTTTTCTTTTTTTAAATATATTCCCCTGAATAAATGAGATCATATAGGACTCATGTGTGTTCCTGTGCCTGGCTTACTACACTTCATATGAGGTCTTCTGGGTGCTGTCATTGGCCAAATGCTATTGTGTGGAGACTGGAGATGTTGTTAAACTTCTTACAACATGCAGGTCAGTACCCTACAGCAGGAGACTGGCTCTGCAGAGACCAGAGAGGTGGAATTCTAGACCCTGCTGTAGGTCACAGCTACACATTCTGCTGCTTCAAGTCTGTAAAATGTTGGACTCTCCTCTACTTCCATTGCATGAATTTACAGCTCCCACTGAATTAGTTTATACATATATTTCTTTTCTTTTGCGCTTATTCTTTGCCAGTTTTGAATATTTAAGTTCTTATGTGAATTAGTTCTGTTATTTGTCAAATAAAATTTTCTTACAGGGCCTGAGTAATGGATTGTCTTACCACACAGGTTTATGTCTTCATGTTATTAATATAACACCGAAGATTCAGCTGAGGAAGTCAGTATACATCTCCTGATGCCACTCTTTTTCAGTGTGTAAATCAGGTTTGCTAGGGGCCTTAGGAAGGATAAAGTGACAGCTTTAGCAGTTGAGGGTGATTTAATGTCATATTTAAAGAGGTCTGTACATGTCTATATTAATTCCCAGGTTTGTTCAGTAGATTTTCTCTTTTTGCTTATTATTGCTTACACTTAACCAGTTTCTTTCCCACTGGTTTTCCATTTTCTGAAGGAATCTTAAATCAGTACCTGAGTAAACCATAATGAAGACCTCTTGGTGGCTCCACTATTATTCTTGCAGGACTGCAGCGCCACCTACAGGGAGCTGTAGACACACTCCTGTTACGTCGGAAGTGTGAATATGTGTGTATGACATAAAAGGAGATCTGGCCAGACTAGAAAACTAAATAAAATAAAATAAACAACACCACAAGAAAAATGCTTGTATTGTACAATGACTTTCAGGAATGAGCTTTACTGGGCCTTTTTAAAGTTAATAATTTCTTGATTTCCAGTTTCACAGAGAAATACTGTTTTCAAAAAAAACTTGGATTAGACTTACTAAAGAAACAAGAACACATTCAAAATAAGAAGCTATTATTTTATTCAAAATAAAATGTACTGAAAACATGTGAAAAAAATATCAAATCAAACTGAAATCTGAAACATTATAAAATTATATTAGCTTGGAGGTTAAAATTTTAAAAAGATCAAATCAGGGGCTAGAGAGATGGCTCAGCCATTAAAGGCTAGGCTCACAACCAAAAATATAAAAAGATCAAATCATTAAGATTATTATCAAAACTAAAAGTTAATTGAAGATGCTCTCCTACTCTCCTTCTCCTCAAGAGCAAGTCTCTTCAGCTGAGGTCAGGCTCGTTTGGGGTGGCATGCCCATAGACAGGGGTTAGTATCTTTTAAAACAGGGATGCTCTTTTTCATGTTAGTTTCTAGGTATAAACTTGAATCTGTGTGCTTTTTCCAGTGGCACAAATGTCAAGCTGTGTTGTGTCTCCTCTGCTCCTTGTGATGTGGCAGGACCTCACTAACGGAACACCCTTACTCAAGCACATCAGCACTAAATGACATTGACAGGCGCCAGGAAGAGGACATGGCAGATTTAGACCAACGTGGCAATGTATGTAGGACAGGTAAGCCCCTCTCAGTGGAGTGTGGTGGGGACAGGAAATAGAAACATAGACATATGGAGTTGTTCATAAAGGAAGCTGACTTTAAAAATACATGACTTATCTCCTACAGAACGGAGATTGCACCACGGGAGTCCCAGCTTTCACGTGAACCAAAAAGAGGTGAGGCCCATCGACGGCATCATTCAAATATGTCTGGGCACTTGTTGAGGGCCAGTAGTCACACTTTGACAGAGCAGAAGAGGTATTACCATAAACCGTCGTCACTAGCAACATGTTCTAAGCCAGGCCTTGTTGGTTCCTATCAGAAAAGGAAAACTAGGAAGGTGTTTTCAGAATGAAGGCCAGACAAGGAAATTAGATGACCCCATTGAGTTCAATGGAGTTTGAGACAAGTCAATTCTTAATAATGACCTTTAAGCCAATGTCAAGGAGGTGTTATTTCCCATTATAATAGCAAAACTCAGTCCCCTGCCTTCCCCCTGCCCATCTCTCTCTCCCTAGCCTTCTGAGGTTAAGCACAGAGGGTCTGGGGAATGAAGATGGTGGGAGTCACTAGTGAACCACAGTGGCAATGTTGCAAAGTCTGACTGCTTAAATACATTAATTTCTCCAATAAAGTATCTTTAAGATTCTGATAGCTCAATAAAAGATAGTTGTATGAAAGCCGTCTAGGATTCCAGGTAAAACCATCCTGTAGGAGCTGGCCCTGAAGAGACATATGCTGTTTATAGCTTGAAAGAAACATGCTGGCTGACAGAATAAAAGCTGTGGGGGACAATATCACAAAAAAATAATTAAAAGTAGTGAGTAACTTTCATAGGATGATATCAGTCTCAAAAGTGATGAGAAAAACTATTTTTGTCCACTCTGTTCTGTTGAAATGGGGCATACAGCTCAGATTAGGTTGTCCAAATAGAGAATCTTAAACCTTTTTTATATTTAGTTACTTATTTGGGCTGTTTATATATGTGTGGTACTGCAAATACATGTGACCCACCTACCACCTCCCACCTCCCCCACCCCTGCCAAACACCACTAGGAACAGAAACCAACTTCTTTCAGAAATTGGTTCTCCCTTCTCTCTTTCAACCATGCAAGACCAAAGGATCCAGCTCAGGTGGATGACAAGCACCTTTAACCATGGCACCATCTCACTGGTCCGAGAATTTCAAATTGTCCCTACACAAACAGATTGAACATAGAACTATGGCTTCAAATGCCCTTGCTGGATTGAAATTGAAGATTAGTGTATTTTAAGTTCACTTCTCTGTCTCTAAATCTTAGTCAAATGTAGTGAATCATGAAACTAAACCATAGAATGAAGCCATCTTTCTAGTATGCAAATTGCTCTGGAAACCTCAGTATCTAGTTCATTCATCTCAGTGAATCCAGACTCACAACAGAGATTTACTATCGATTACTTACATAATGCCTTTGCTATCCTACAGTGTGTTACAGAGGTAAAAGTTCTTTGTATTCACTTTTATTTCAGAACTAGAGTCATCTAACATACATCAAATCAAATGAAAGAATACAACAGTCATTTCATGTGTTTCATTTTAAGGGATAGAAGTCTGTTGATATTTTGCATGATCTTGGGAGGTGTTTACAAATAACCGAGAATATAAAAGAATCTATGATTTGAAATAAAGCAAAACCTCCTTTATGATAAAAGCAAAAATCAGGAGACAAATCAACACAGTTACGTATTCTGTCTTTGTATGAGATTAAATTCTTCAAACAATTTAAGTAAAATTTGCAGAGACTAGGAATCCAAGTAGATTTGTGACTTGGAATGCAGAAGTGATAACGTAAATTCTGGGACACTGCTGAAAAGAAAAGGCTTTAAATATTTGATGAGACTACCCCAGGAATGCTTTACTTTCATTTCAGATCTTAACCTACACTGTGCATCTGAAAGGGTAAGTATATTCCAATTAATTTTCTGGATAGCTTCTGTAATGTAGGCTTTTAAAAATCCACTGTTGAGATATTTTACAGATTTGTCAAATATCTTTTTGTAAACATGCTGAGCCACACATTGCTTTAAATAAAACAAACAGGGGGAGCCCTGCTTACTCAGTATCTAATCAACTTAGTATAGATACTTTTGATTTTCATCTCTCTAGTAAATAATCCAGAGACTTAGTCAGACAGAGAAACTGCAGTTTTAATTGTGTATGTGTTCTCTATTAATGGCTGGTTATATCATATTGTAAAAGTGGTAATAATAAAAATAGTAACAACGACAATACCTACTTCATGAACTCGTCTGGTGCAGAAATGATGAAAGGTAAAGGCCCAGAGTACTCCCTTGTAGGACTGATGGGAAAAGTGAACTCAATCCTTCAGAGCAGCACACAATACCAATTTTCATAGACAACTGGTATGCTCTTAATGTAGCTTTACAAATACTTTCTCTACATAACAAAATAAGAGTGTAACAACACACATGTGATTCCTCATGTATACCAGTGTTGTTTTGTCTGCTACCCAGGTTAGAACAGATTATATAATGTGGTGGCAGCAAGCTGCATACTAAGACTTGATAGAGAACGCAGAAGGTAAGAGCACTTGCTGCTCTTCCAGAGGACCAGAGTTTGGGGTGAGGACTCACAAAAGATACAACCCTGGAGCTCTCTGCATAACTTCCAGGCAGCTTTGGACAGCTCTGAGAAATGTCTTCTCTGTATTTGGCTGGTCAGAGTCTCCTCCAATCACAATTGTTTACTACTTCTGTAACCCTGGGAGAACTTCGTGAATCTTTGGAGTTTTAGCCTTCTCAAGCATTTGAATTTCATTAGCCTTCAGAGTCTTCTGAGCTGCCCCATTCCCTCTTGGATGAATGTTTCAATTTAGAGGAAACTGCTTTATGACAGTTAATATTAATACATTCTATGGTAATATCCAGTGTTGTCTCAGCATCCTGTTGTAAAACCAGATAGTATTCTCATAGTAGATGGACACAGCAAGATGGACGATAATATTTGGACTATAGCTCTTTTGTAAGTATATTAAAAGTATTTAATATCATAGGATTGAAGGCTATACTATAAATTGAAGGCATATATTATGTTTTTAAAATGTGTGTGTGTGTGTATGTGTATGTGTGTGTGTGTGTATTTCAAAATAAGTAACTGAGACATTACCCAGGATTATCCTTTGGTGACAGAGAAAGTATACTAAATTTATATGTTTTGTTTATCAAAAAGCATGCACACACTCCTAATAGCTGGGTTAAGTAAGTGTGCAATGGCATAATCCATTTCACAGCTTATGTACTTCATTTCTGACCAAAAAAATGCAAATGAAAGTTTAGAACAGAGATATTTCAGTTGAGATTCTGAGTAATGGGCTTGTAGAGTAGGTTTTACCAAAGCCTTGATACTAGTAGTCCATCCCTACATAAGACACTCCCATGAAAAGCTCTTGAGACTTATGTAATGTCCCTGACACTGAAACTGTTTTTCTAGTTTGTCAGAGGAGTATTTTAAAAGTGGAGATGTTAATCAATCAATGTTTCTTATATTCACTGACAAATTTCCAATGTACACAAATGCTTTCTTTGAAGTAACAAGTGCTGTAGATGAACTTTATGATTTACTATCATCAACTGTATTTAACTTCTCAAAGGCAAGCATATTGCCTCTACCTACAAGTCCAAGTTTACCTTGTAAAGAAGTAGAAAGTGTTCTAAATGACGACTGGATTAGAGAATCTCGGAACTAAGAGAACCATCCATCCAAGCCTCATGGGAGTGTCTTTTTGTATGCTGTGAAAATATGTTGCTCTGATTTGTTGATAAATAAAGCTGTTTGGCCAATGGTTATGCAGAATAGGGTTAGGTGGGACATTCTAACTAGAGAGGAGGAAGGAGAAAGGCAGAACAGAGAGACACTGCCAGCTGCCGCCATGAGAAACAAGATGTAAGCCACAAGCCATGTGGCAAGGTATAGATTTATAGAAATTTATAGAAATTTAAGATGTAAGATCTAGCTAGCAAGAAGCCTGAGCCATTAGGCCATACAGTTTTAATTAATATAAGCCTCTGTGTGTTTATTTGGGTCTGAGCAGCTGCAGGCCCGGGCAGGACTGGAGAAAACTCCAGCTACAAATGATGCCCAATGGGCTGGCTCGAGTTTCCAACTGAAACCTGAGAATACTTAATAAACAATTCTAAAAGGAGCCAAAAACAGGTTCCAGATTCATGTCTCATGCAGGTGGCGAGAGGCTGCAATATGCAGGCTTGAGCTACAGTATGGCAGGTTCATGGCATGCAGGCTTGGCCTGCAGCATGGCTGTGGATTCGCACCACAGTACACAGAGGTATTTCCAAGCTGCACAGTATGGTGCCTGGTGAAGAGTTGGTAGTATACATGGCTCCAGAGCCAGAGCTGGCGGTAAACATACCACTACCATGTTGGAAAGATGAGATGGGCGGAGCCAGCAGTCAAAGCTGCCATTTCTGTCCTAGTAATGGTGCAGTTTAAAACAATAGATTAACAATAAATCAAATTCAGATTAAATAAACCTCTAAATGGTTTACACTGTGTGTAAAATTGTACATAGGCTTAAAAGAAAGAGGAAAAGGAAGATAGACAGCTATATAAGGAAATAGATAGTTATAAAAAATAAAGTCTTTAAAGATAAAATAAAAGTAATATAAAAGATAAGTTGTGTAAAGATGGATATTACACAGAGAATCTGGATTGTGTTGTCTTTGATATTTTTAACTGCAGAAAGACATTTGATTGTAAAGGCTGCTCAGTTAAATCAATATGTATATTTCAAAGGTATTTTGACTTCAAAATTTGGATCTCAGGATATGTTGCTTTGTGAAGGAGGCTCTGTTTTTGTTTCCACAGGAAAGAGGCTATGGATTTGTTCCAGGTTAAGATACATCAGGTTTGACAAGTCAAGACCCCCTGAAAGGTCTCTGATGACAACATGGCCTAGATCATCCAACATCCAGAATCGTTTCAAGGAAACTGGCTCAAACAATGCAGGCTAACAGACTATTAGAGTCAGGACTTGACCATAATTCTTAATTTTCTCAGGATCCCCATTAGATTGCCAGTGCCCCCATCCAACAGGAAGTAGTATGAGAAGCTATACCAAATTCCCAAAATATTGTTTATGAATATTTATTTTTATTTAAATCAGGTTGATTAGAAATGCAATCTCTTTCTAAAGAGTAAAAGGGGATGGTATAGATATGATAGGATGAAAGGGAAGATTAATGAACCTACTTTTAAAGAGCAATAACTTGTTTGAAATGTTTTACATTGCTATGGATTTTAGTTTATTGATACAAATTTAGAGTTGATTTTGTTCTAATCTCATTTAAGGTATTATGTTTGTGCAGCTCATTTGAAATTGCAGTGGATAATTAAGAAATACAGATTAACAATTAATCTTCTATGATAGTCAAACTTATAGTCATGTTAAGTTTTCTAGGTATACATAGATATATTTCAGATAGATAGGTATTCTTCAAACACTTCAAAGACCTACAGAATATGGCATTTAAAATGTTTTTAAAACTTAGACTTTCTGGACAGTAGACATGTCTGTTCCTGGCAGGACCGATTTACTTCAGAGAGGATGGGCGTCAAAGACACTCCATATGGAGTTTATCTTCTTCTTGGCAAAAATAGCCATTTGGATAAGAAACTGTTCTTGCCTGGACTGCTTGACAAAATGTTGTATTTACTAGACATGCAGGATCCATAGGAAGGTGACCACTGAACTTTGCAAGGAGAGATGATCCTTCAGGTTCCTGCTTCACAGAGGAAACTGCCCAGACATTCTACAGGACACAGAGAGAAGTGACTGAGAGACTTTAGGCCTATGGGCCGAAGATGGATGCCCCAAAGTTACAGAGGAACTTTGGATGACTGTCCCAGGCAGGCAGCTGTCTCTGTCATTGTAGATTTTTGGAAGTTGCTTACAATGTATTTCCTATTTACTTAGGTAATATTGTATCCTTTTGAGGTCTTTGATGTAGTTGAAGACTTAGATAGTTATACTTTTCCTTGGTTATGATAAAAGATAAATTAGATATGAAACTTTAGACTCACAAATATAGGATAGATAGGATAACTTCTTTAATTTTGCCAAATATATGACTGTCCAGGCAGCCAGATGTTTCTGTCATTTCTATAGTTATAGAAGTTGCTTTCCCTGCTCCTCCTGTTTACTCATGTAATATTTTATCCTTCTTGGGTCTCTGATGGAGTTTGAAGACTAGATAGCTATAGTTTTTCAGTTTTTCTTTTTACCAAATTCAAAAAAGAAATTTACATAAGCATTACAAAGTTTCTAAGGTTAAGAAACATAAAGAAACATAAAAGCTTAAGTTGTTTATCTAAAAAGATGTTTTAAGTCTAAAAAGATTCTTTTAGGATGGTAATATAAGTTATGCCAAAAACGGTATAAAATTTAGGACTAAGTATAAAATTTGGGACTAAGATAGGATAGATAATGGGGTATTTTCTCTAAATTTGCCAAATGCAAATGGACTGGACATTGTAAATGTAATTCTTACCTAATAATTATTCTTATTGTTTATAGTTTTATAAAAGGGGAAAATAATGTGCAATATTCCTTTACACTGTTTGAAGATGTGTCACTGATTGTTTTAATAAAAATCTAAATGGCCAATAGTTAGGAAAGAAGTATAGCAGGGACTTCTGGACAGAGGGAGCTCAGGGAAGAAGAAAGGCAGAGTTGCCAGCCAGATATGGAATAAACAGGATAGGCATAATGGAGAAAAGGTAACAAGGGTGTAGAAGAACATAGATTAAAAAATATAGATTAACTTAAGTTATAAGAGCTAGTCAGAAACAAGCCTAAGCTAAGGCCGAGCTTTCATAATTAATAAGTCTCCACATCATTTTTTTGTGAGCTAGTAGCCCAAAAAAGAAAGGTCTGTCTACATTTTTAATGAATTTGGAATTGTATATATTTTAACTTATATTTTTGCGTATATATAAAATGAACAGGAGCTCAACTCTGCTAGTTCTGCTAGAAAGTGTTTATACCTCTAAACAGTTGCTGACTGGGTGATTTCCTTTAAGCGTCCAGAGCTCAAGGGAGAGTTCAGTGCTAGTCATAAAACTTTTGGGGTGAAGCTTATAGATGCTATTTAAAGTCATGAGACTGGGAGCTGTGAGGCTATGAAGAATAGGTAAGAAAAGAAGAGCAAATAGCTCAGAATATGTGAAGCTTTGAAATATGAAGCAAATCAGTAGATAGAAAGGTAGTATGAAAATTGGAAATTTGGTAGTATTTCAAGTACTAACAGGACTGAGTTGGGCATAAAAATAAGAAAAGTACATGAAATTGTCAGGGATTATAGAGGCTGGAGTCTAGGAATTAATTGGAAGGGGAAGTGAGAGGTATATATGATCAAAATACTTTATACACATGAGTGAAATTCTCAAAGAGTAAATTTAAAACAACACTGTTATATGTATATGTTAAGCCAAAGGATCAAAGCACTTCAAAGAGACAGTTCATCTGTGAGAGATGCTGCTGAGATAAAGGATGAGAAGGGAGCATGGGCAAGGAGGCAGAAAGCAAGCTGGAGAAGAGCTTTCTGGTAGAGAGATGGGTGAAGGCCTTACTGAAGTTGATCAAGGAGCTAGTCAAGGTCATAAAAAGCAACCAGAAAGTAGAAACTGATAAGTCAAGCAAACACAAGAATAAAATCATAGCATAGATGATTCCATGTTACCAGTATTATTTAATGAAAAACCAAACCCACTCTCTACATAGTTTGCAGGTTTGTTTTGTGATGACTCTATAAATAAGCATTTACATTATTAACCACTTCCCAAATGGACTCTTACTTTTTATTAAATGTTATTTCCCACAGTGTCAATACTTTTCTTTGTCTCTATTTCTCGTGGGATTAGAAGTTTTCTTTTGTTAACTAAATAGGTGGTCAATTTTCATTGCTTTTCTATAAACATTTATAAATAGATATTTCTGGTTGTTGCTTGTAATTTTTCTTTATTAAAACTGTTTTTGGGGGTGGGTTCAGGGGGAAGATGGGGGGAGCGGGAGGAGGGATGAGAGGGGGATCTGTGGTTGGTATGTAAAATGAATAAAAATATTTTTTAAATATAGAAAAAACCCACTCTCATCAATAATCTTGCAATTATTTTAGCAGGACAGTCTCAATCAAAACACAGGAGGAGCAGGGAGAGGGAGAATGACTTTTCTTTGAACTGTGCTTGCCACGGCCATGCTCACGGTTGTGATTTAGCACAGTAAAAAGATACTAAGCCGCCAGACAAGAGGATGAACCCATGAGGGAGCTGCAGAGGGGATTAGGTACAAGTTCTCAATAGTCCTCTCCCAGATGGAGTCGCATATGGCACATCTGGGTCTTCTAGCATCAAATCATGACATGTACAAAATATTGCTCAATAAAAAAGTCTGTAAGAGCCATGGTGCCAAAGATTATATTGTGAGCTGGTTATATATGCATAGTTGAAGACATACCAAAATTCCAGACTCCACAAACAAAATCAGGCATTGAGCACAAATCACATTGTAAAGACATATTAGAAATCATAAAGCCCTTCTTCTCAGTTAGTAAATAATGAAACTCTTCCATAAACCTGCTCCCAAACATCAGCAAAGGGGCCAAGTTTACAAGCAGGCTTTCCAAAGGATGGTAGTTTCAGACATGATGGGTTTGATCTTTACAGCACACAGCTAAAGGTAATTAGCTTCTTCTGGGTGTCTTAACTTTTTTGTTTGTTTGTTTTTCCGTTTTCTGGCTGTATGTATAACATACCCATCAGAAAGCCCAGCCAAGGAGCCAGGTAATTAGTGAGCAGGCATATGCACTCAGCTATCTCATCAGTGAGCTCTGGCAGCAACTCACCAGGCCTAGACACTGATCTGAGCAGCAGAATCAAGCTCAGATTTATGAACTGGAAAAGGCATGAGATCCATAGTACCTAAAGGCAAGTAGTTACTCGAAGAGTAATGTTATTACACATGGGTCTTAGGAAGCCAGTCTAGCTCCCTCCTTTCATCTGACATTATAGGTCACTTGGTTAGCTGCAAGATTGTCCTATTGTTGGAAAAAAGTCCAGACACACCCACAGGACAGAAGGCTAAAGTCAATAGGGTTTAGTTGCCACTTACACAGAGAATGAATTCTGTTCTACTGTTCCTTAAAAAACAGTAAAGTGGGCAGGATACAAGATCAACTCAAAAAAAATCAGTGGCTCTCCTATACACAAATGATAAAAGAGCTGAGAAAGAAGTCAGAGAAACATCACCCTTTACAATAGCCACAAATAATATGAAATACCTTGGGATAACACTAACTAAACAAGTGAAGGACCTGTTTGATAAGAACTTTAAATCTCTAAAGAAAGAAATTGAAGAAGACATCAGAAAATGGAAGGATCTCCCATGTTCATGGATAGGTAGGATTAACATAGTAAAAATGGCAATCTTAAAACAATCTACAGATTCAATGCAATCCCCATCAAAATCCCAACACAATTCTTCACAGACTTGGAAAGAAAAATACTCAACTTCATATGGAAAAACAAAAGACCCAGGATAGCTAAAAGAATCCTGAATAATAAAGCAACCTCTGGAGGCATCACCATCCCTGACCTCAAGCTCTACTATAGAGCTATAGTAATAAAAACAGCTTGGTACTGGCATAAAAACCGACATACAGACGAATAGAATCTAATTGAAGACCCTGACATTAATCCAAGCGAATATGAACACCTGATTTTTGACAAAGAAGCCAAAACTATACAATGGAAAAAAGAACATATCTTCAACAAATGGTGCTGGTGTAACTGGATGTCAATATGTAAAAGATTACAAATAGATCCATATCTGTCACCATGCAAAAAACTCAAGTCCAAGTGGATCAAAGATTCAACATAAATCCAGTTACACTAAACTTAATAGAAGAGAAAGTAGCAAGTACTCTTGAATGCATTGGCACAGGAGATCACTTCCTAAATACAACACCAGCAGCACAGACACTGAGCACAACAATTAATAAATGGGACCTCTTGAAACTAAGAAGCTTTTGTAGGGCAAAAGACACGGTCAATAAGACAAAAAGACAGCCAACAGAATGGGAAAAGACCTTCACCAACCCCACATCTGACAGAGGATTGATCTCCAAAGTATATAAAGAACTCAAGAAACTAGACATCAAAATACTGAACAATCCAATTTAAAAATGGGCTAAAGAGTTAAACAGAGAATTCTCAAAAGAAGAATCACAAATGGCTGAAAGACATTTAAAGAAATGCTCAACATCCTTAATCATCAGATAAATGCAAATCAAAACAACTCTGAGATAACACCTTACACCTGTCAGAATGGCCATGGTCAAAAACACTAATGACAGTCAATGTTGGAGAGGATGCAGAGCAAAGGGTACACTCCTCCACTGCTGGTGGGAATGCAAACTTGTACAACCACTGTGGGAATCAGTATGGCGGTTTCTCAGAAAATTGGGAATCGATCTACCTCAAGACCCAGCCATACCACTCTTGGGCATATACCCAAGGAATGCTCAATCATACCACAAAGATACATGCTCATCTATATTCACAGCAGCACTATTTGTAATAGCCAGAACCTGGAAACAACCTAGATGCCCATCAACTGAAGAATGGATTAAGAAAATGTGGTACATATACACAATGGAATACTCCTCAGCAGAGAAAAACAATGACAGCATGAAATTTGTAGGCAAGTGGATGGAACTAGAAAATATCATCCTGAGTGAGGTAACCCAAACCCAGAAGGACAAACATGGTATGTACTCACTCATAAGTGGATTCTAGATATAAAGCAAAGAAAAATCAGACTGCAACCCACAGAACCAGGGAGGCTATATAACAGGAGGAACCCTAGGATGACTGTGGCTTATAATAAGTTTTGGTTTTACTCAATTACTGGGCAAGCCTCAATGAAACATTTCACTATTAGGATAAGAATTTATACTGTATCAAGCTGATAATAGAAAAATAAATAAATAAAGATGGGGAAAAAAAAGAAAATGCCCTACAGGCTTACATACAAAAAAAAAAAAAAGAAAGAAAAAGAAAAACTCCACAAACATATAGACTAGAGCTGCAAATGTTTTTATCGTATTTTTGTGGGTCAGAAATTTAGGAGGCATCACTTGACTAATCCACTCATGTATTACCCACAAGCACTACTTGGTCATAATCGCCTGATGCTGGACTGGGTCAGAAAGTCCAACACGCCTTGGTTCACATGTCAGCATATTAGTGGAGATGGTTAGGAAGCCAGGCTCAGCAATGAATGTCTGTTAGACACCTTCACGTGATCTCTTCAGGTCATGACCTAGGGATCTATTGATTTCTTACATTTAGGCTTAGATGTCTGGGAGACTATCCAAAGTAGACACTCCCAAGCCTCTTCTGACATAGACACATGAGTCCCAGAACGTGTTTCTGCTATATTCTGTTGGTCAAAGACATTACTAGAGCAACTGTAATTCAGGAGGAGGATAATTAGATTCCCCTTCTCAGTGAGATGAGTAGCAGTGAAATGTGCTGCCATGCTTAACCCATTATGGCCACTATTTCCAGATTTCTACCTGAATATGATGAGCAGTGGGTCATCCTCGCCTTGTTCATACTTGCATTCCATTCATAAAAAGATGGGCACTATTTTCCAAGAGAAGGGTACACTCTAATTCTCTAATGAGCTCTTATGCTACTTTAATTAATTTTACTTCATACTCATAAAGCACTGATGTTTATTTTGCTAACTGAAGGGCCTCCAAGAATTTGTCTTGGATCTACATATGAGTAATAATAATAAATTTGTCTGACATATAAACAATGAGGTAAGAAAAATGGGTCTATTCTCTAAGTGGATTATGCAATATTTTAAATTTTTATAACTGATAACTTAAGCTCTAGATTGTAGGCTGTAATGGTAAAACAATTACCCATTCATTTAAGGGTTATTAAAAGGAGTATGACAATGTTAAAAAATATTAATGAAGATGTTGAATGTTATTCCAAATGCAGGAATATGGCTAGAGGTCATAAAAATGCACCAAGGCTTGGTTGTATCTTGGTTCAGGATTAGGAAAAATGCACTCATGGTATGCAGTTGTGGGTATGTTTTACATGTTAAAAATCAGAATTTTTTTCTTCTGAATTCAATTTGCAAATATCCTTCTAAACCATTGACAATACACACTGGTTTGCAATGACAAGGGAATGCACACTCCCTTCCAATGTCCAAAAAGCAGTCATTTGTCTATGTACACGCTAAAACAGTAATAGCACACGCTGTACATTTGAAATTTGAACATTCATCCTCATCTTCTTTACCTACATACAACTTTAGTAGTAGCTTTTAATCGCTTTAGTGTTCTTTATTTAATAGCTAGTAGTGCTCTTCATTTCTCAATGCAAATATACCTCACAAGTTTTACTTGGAAATTGACAGGAGACAACACTGTAGTTGTCCCTCCAAGGGGAAATCCCTCCTCTCTTCTAGAACAAACCTGGCAGTAAAGGACATGATCGTGCATACACTTAACAGTGGTCTTGGCTCCATGGTGCTGACATGAGCCTTTTGCTTTTGATCCTCAGCCACCACCATGCCCCCAAACCTGCAGGACTGTGACATGTTCTCTTACATAAAAGGAATGATTCGTGTTGCGAGAGATTTGTCTGTTTGTTGTTTAATTCCAGGATAAACTCTAATGGCTGCCATGGAAATTTTCCTTTTCTTAGACTCCTAAGTATCAGTGAGTTCACCTAAGTATGAATATTCATTATAAAGTGAATGTTGAGAGCTACTCTTGATCAGAATTCACAATTTCTGGACTGAGGAAATGTACCTTGAAAACTTGTTTACCTCACCTTGCTCTAGAGCCACCTCAGCACCCAGATACAGAGTGAGTACAGCCTCAGGACCTCCTCACCAGAGTTCCTGGCTGTGCTGCATCCCTGAGTCCTTCTGGTCCACTGCAGTAAAGCTGCGGTGGCTGCCAGAGGCACTTGTCAGTGTAATAAAGTGACCCCACTCACATGCACCTGACAGCCTTCAGCCTTCAGCAAGCTTTTTTGTATAAGTCAGAGCGGAGTGTAATGAAGATAAATGCAGAAGGGAAGGCGGAAGCCTTTTATCCAGACACTTGCTTTAGATTGTGCTTTAAAAATCATCACTGTCCACACACCTTTCCCCTGATTGGGGTTTAATGATGCAATTAATGAAGACCCTGGCCTTCTTCAGTGAAGTCAAGCAGCCTCGGAGATAATGAAAAGAGAAACATGTCCCAAACACTTTAAAGACACTATCACTCTTCATTTATTTTTCTTCTGCAGGTTAAAATGTACAGGGAAGCAGCGTGGTCTTCCGGTTCCAGTGATAAGGGGAGCAATCGTCATAGGTGAAGCAGATTGATCAAATTAAGTCTGAAACAAAACAGGGTGAGAAATTAACTGTGAATTTTTGCTGCACAAGGATTTCTTAGTTTCAGTATTTACTACGGGTATATGAAAAAAAGATACATTATCAACCATAAATTCAAATTGAACTAGATAGCTTTTATCCAATAATATTTATTCTACATGTCTTTGGATATGTGTTGCATTCGTATAGTTTTATTCAAAAATCTCTTTTGAACCAAATATAAGAAAAATATCCAAATGGAGAAAACATTTTATTGTTGTATATTAATTGGGCATAGCCATGTATTTCATTATGTTTTCATGCACATACATAAAGTATTCTGATTCTATTTACCACCACCCCCCAATCACCTATGCTTAACCCTTTTTACCCTTCCCAATGTCACCCCCAATTCTGGAATGTTCCTCTTCTGCTTTCATACATCTTTTAATTTGTTTTTCTTTTGTGATTTCACATATGTGAGAAAAAACTATTTCTGGTTCTGCATTTATTCATTTCACTTTTTAAGTGAAGTTGAGAGTAACCATGTGTCAGAAATCCTTTAAAAACACACCATGGTTGTTATGCATTGTGCTGTTTTATCTTTTATATCCTCAGTCAATAACAACAGAATTGACTGGTCTATGAGTGCTAGGTCAGCACCCTGAGTATTTATAACACGATCACGAAATGAAATACTGCATCTGCAAGACTTGTTGTAAAGCAATGTTCTGTTTTCAAGATATTATCAGTTGTTACTAACTTAACAAATAGATGCTTAGAAAACAAGGCTGGCAATAAGTAGAGGGGTCCAGGAATCCTAGTCAATCAAACTGCTGAAGCCAGAAGACAACAAGTTCAAGGCTTGCATGGACCTCACTCAGAGAAGCAAGATTATCTGTGGGGTGTCAGATATTGTTTTCATTCAGGTAAGAGAAGAAAACAATCTGATTGAGAATTTGCTATTTCATAGTCATCACTGCATTGTAAAAGGAGACAACACCTAAAGCAAGCCTCTAGCATTCATAATAGCTTACATTAAATGTGAACTCTGCTTCTTAAAATGAATGATTGATTGAATCAATAGCAGGCTATTGTATATCTTCCATACTATCTGTATGTATGTGTAGAGAGTGACTGTTTGTAATCATACCTGTCTTGAAGCAGAGCAGCTGTGATGACTCACACCAGATCTCATAAGTTTAGGCATATTAATATCCATCTTGCAGAGAGGTAGGAAGCTCCCCAGGCTCAAGAGACCCTAATGAGGCCTTCTCCAGATCCTTACAAGTGCCAACCTCTTCCTATTATTCCTGTTGACATTATTTAAAAGGTCAGCAACTGACTGAAGGGAGTTTTCCTAATGGTGAAGCTGTCTGTGAGTCCCCCATACTCCTGTAGGCAAACCCAATAAACACACCGGCTCATGGAGCTGGAGTTGGACAGTGCCCTTTCTTTGGATTGTTACTGCATTCTTTGTCTTGGTATGTAGATGGCTCTTTATCTATATGAAAAATGACATAACTGTATGTGTGTACTAATATAAGCATAGAAATACATATGCATTATATAAATATATGTGGGTAATTATAAATACATAGATGTATACAGAGATATGGACACACATGTGTGTATATATATACATATATACATATATATATGTATATATATACAAATGTACCTTTCTAACTGAGAAAGATGGAATTTAACAAGTTTTATTTATTTATTTATTTATTTAGCATTGACAATGTAACAGAAACATCAAATTTATTTATATTTATATAATAGGGTAATAATTCTATGTAGTTTTTGTCATTAGATATTTATATTTTCAATTGACATTGGAATGCTTTTTGTATTCAAATTATTAAATCTACTTGCTATAAAATTAAAATTGGCTATGCTTCCTCTTTCTTGTTTTTCTTAAGCTTTGTTTTACAAAGCATTGTTTTCTCTATTATCTGAACTCATTTTCTTTTTTAAATAAAAAAATCAAAAATTACTTCATTATAAAGAGATTGCAAAACAAAAAAACAAAAACAAAAAACAGCAGCTAGATTAACATAGTCACTCAAATGAACACTTGGCAAGACCCAAAGTCTGTACAACTCAATGAACTTTATAGAGTTAGGACAGTCTTTCTTCAGCTGTGGAGCTTTGCTTTGGGGCTTCCACTTTCACTGTCGATTTCATTTTTGTACATTCATCTACAACACACACACACACACACACACACACATATACACACACACACACACACACACACACACATACAATCTATGACAGAGTTAAAACTAGATAAACAATTTTATTTATATCCTCTTTCATGACTCCTATACTTGAACTTTTCTGTCCTGCCTGTCAGCTCCCAAATAACCACATGGAGTCTTCTTATTAATTATAGAAATTCAGCCATTAGCCTAGGCTTGTTTCTAACTAGCTCTTATAATTTAAATTAGCCTATATCTCTTAATCCACATTCTTTTTTTTTCTTTTTTCTTTCTTTTTTTTTTTTGTTTGTTTTTGGCTTCTTTTGTTTTTCAAGATAGGGTTTCTCTGTGTAGTTTTGGTTCCTGTCCTGGATCTTGCTCTATAGACCATGCTGGCCTTGAACTCACAGAGATCCACCTGGCTCTGCATTCTTTTTTTTCATTGCTTTGCTACCTTTACTCTGTAAACCCCATGCTGCTTTCTCTGTGTTCCTGGCGTCTCCTTGAGACTTCACCCTCCTTCTTCCCAATGTTCTCTCTGCCCCCCAAATCCTGCCTACTTATTGGCCATTTAGCTTTTTATCAAACCAATCAGAAGGTGCCTTAGCAAAGACACATCTTCACAGTGTACAAAAAGATTATTCCACAACAGACTCTTGTCTTTTACCTATATTCAAATCACTAAATCTACTTGCTAAAAAACTAAAATTGAATAAAGTTAGTCCTTCCATATCACTAAATATTTTCTTTCCTTGTTCTCCTATCTATATATTACAGTATATCCATATATGCATTTATTTACATATATACATGGATATATCATAGGCTAGTACCTGGATTTGAGAAGAAGGCACTTTTTTTCTTTCTGTTAGAGATAGTGTGACCTTGCTTAATACTAAACATTATAAGTCCATCTGTTTTGACCAAGATTTTTCACTTCATTTGTATTTTTTGCTGAATAAAATTCCATTTTATATATGTACCATGTTTTCATTATTGATTTATTTGCGGATGAACAACTAAGTTTGTTCTGTTTCCTGGCTACAGTGAATAAAGCAGCAGTAAATATGATGCAAATAACTCTTTGGTAGAGTCTGAGGTTCTCTGAGTGTAGACCCAGAGTCAAGTAGATGGGTCACGTGGTAATTCTATTTTCAATTCCTTTGAGGAACCTCCAAACTGATTTCCAAAATGGCGGTGTTAAATTGCATCCCCACATCTAAGTCCTAAGAAGGACTAAGGATCCTTCTTTCTCCACATCTTCTCCAGCATTTGCTGTAAGATTGCTTAGGATATTCTTTATGACTTGGGTGAGGTGGTATCTCAAAGTAGTTCTGATTTGCATTTCCTTGGTGGCTAGAGATGCTGCAAACTTTTATGTTTCTTCCTTCCATTATTACTTTGAGAGTGTCATACAGTGTGTTGTGATTGTATTTACCCGAATTCCCCCAATTCACTCCTTTTGTTCCTACCCACCCAAGTTTGTGTATTTTAAAAAGAAATATCTTTCAAAACTAACTTTATGCTGCCCAAAGGTTCTTGGATTTGTGACCTTATTCTCAGGAATGGTCAAATTTCCAGGGGTTATACTCTTAGAGCAAACTCTCTCCCAGTAGTTAATAATTGCCAATAGCCCTCCAGCTTGGGGTAGAACTGTTTGCCCAATACTTTTCTCCTTGATGACTTGCAAGGATTTTGCACATACTGTCAGAACTACTATGTATTCATGTGTGCAGCTACCCTGCTGTGTCCAGAGATAATGTTTTCTTGTTGTCATGCAGCACCTTGGGCTCTTATATTCTTTATGCCTCCTCTTTCACAATGATTTTGGGAAGTGGGTTGCAGTCTATACATTCATTTCAGGACTGAACATTCTCTGGTCTCTTGCTCACTGCACCATGGTTGGTTGGTGTGAGCCACTGTGTTAGCCACAACCTACTCTAATTAGAATCTTCTCAGATAAAGGATGAGAGATGCAGTGCTCTGGGTGCATAACAATAGGTCATTAGACCAGGTATGGTGGTACACACTTTTAATCCCAGCACTCAGGGGGCAGAGGCAGGTGGAGCTCTGATTTTGAGATCAGCCTGGTCTACAGATTAAGTTCCAGGACAGCCAGAGCTACACAGAGAGATACTGTCTTGGGTGAGAAAAAAATCATTAGGAGTTAATTTAATACACTGTCCATCTGGACATTTGTTTTATTTTTTGAAAACTGTCTGCTCAATTTATTAGCTCATTTGTTGATTGATAGTTTTGTTTCCTTTATATCTAAGTTATACAGTTCTTTGTGAATTCTGGACATTGGCCCTTGTCTGTAATATTGCTTTCAAAGATTTTTCTCCCTTTCTGTGATCTTCTGAGTGCTTTGCTGGTAGTTTCCTCTGCTGTGCGGAAACTTTGTAATTTCATGTAATCCAATCTGTTGATCCTTGGGGCTATTTCCTGTGCCACTGATGTTCTGTTCAGAAAATTCTTGCCCTCCCTTGAAGTATTTTCTATATTTTCATCTAGAAATTTCAGTATTTCTGGCTTTAAATTAGGGCCATTGACTCATTTTGAACTGAGATTTTTATAAAAGGTAAAAGATATAAATCTAGTTTTGTTTTTCTCCAGATGGATATCCAGCTTTGCCAGAGTCATTTACTGAATAAGCTATCTGTTTTTGGTGCTTGTTTTTTTGCCTCCTTTGTCAAAAGTTAGGTGGGCATAGTTATGTTGGCTAATTCCCAGTTCTCTGTTCTATTCCATGGATCTACCTGTCTGTTTTTATGCCAGTACTAGGATGTCTTTATCACTATAGCTCTGGATAGAATTTGAGGTATGGTATTTTTTATCTTTAATTGTTTTTTAATTTTTGTGGTTGTGCACCATGTTGTTGTAGGCCCTGGAACTGGAGTTACAGATAGTTGTGACCTGCCATGTGAAATAAAGCCCAGGTCCTCTGGAAGAGTAGTAAGTGCTCTTAACCACTGATCAATCTTTATAGCATATATTTTGCATCTTTCATGAAGAGAAAAGCAAAAATTCTCAACACAATATTACAAAATGAGTTCATTAAGTACATTATGACCTGACCAAATGGGCTTCATTATGGAAAGACAGGGTTGGTTCGACATATATAAATCAATAAATATAATGCACTCTATAAACAAACTAATGGGCAGAAACCATATAATCATAACCATTGCCATTGATGATCAAAAAGGCATTTGACAAAGTTCATCATGCCTTCGCAACAAAAGTCCTGGAGATGTTAGAAAAATAATCAAGGTTATAGACAACAGCCTGTGTCTGACATTGTAAGAAAGGGAGACAGAATACTTCCTCTAAAGTCAGTAGTGGAAACAAATAAACGTGGAGCATTTCCTCTAAAGTCAGGAGCAAGACAAGAATGCCTCATCTCCCCTCTCACTTATTAGATTGCTTGATTTCTTAGCTATAGAAAATAGGAGAAAGACATAAAAGGGGCAAAAATAGGAAAGGAAGACTATCATTATTTGTAGATAACATGGTTTTTTAAAACACTGATTTTAGTTTTATGTGTATGGGTGGGTTTTTTTTTTTTTTTTTGCATCTATGTCTTTGAATCATGTGTATACAATATCTACAGAGGCCACAAGAGGACATCAGATGTCCTGGAACAGGAGTTACAGAGTGTTATATGTTACCACATGGGTACTGGGAGCTAAACCTGAGTCCTCCACAAGAGCGTCAAGTGCTCTTAACTGCTGAGTCATCACTCCAGCCCCAATTATGATAATTGACATTATTCTTTATTTAAAATACCCTACATAATATACTTTAAACTCTTAGACATAATAAACATAGTAAAGTTGCAGGGTAGTAAGTGTGTGTGTGTGTGTGTGTGTGTGTGTGTGTGTGTGTGTGTGTGTGTGTCTAGTATTTTTTTAACTGCTAGCTGATGTCAGGAGAGCACAGCCCACTGTGGTGGTATATAAAAACAGCAGATGAGGAAGCCAGAAGGAACAAGCCAGGAAGCAGCATTCATCTGTGATTTCTGCTTAAGTCCCTGCCTTGAGCTCTTGCTCTGGTTTCCTCTGATGATGGACTATAACTTTAAGTTGAAATAAAGCCTTCCCTCTCTCAATTTGCATTTTATCATGGTGTTTAGCACAGCAGCAGAAAGTGAACTAATGCATTGCGTCTTCAGAGGCCTATCAAAATATTTACTGAACTTGCATTCTTTTATGGATTTAAATCAGTAAAAACTTTTTAAGGGTATTTTGTGATTCCGACAACATTAACTAAACCTGGTTCATAGTCCAAATACAATACTTCAGTGGAACTTCTGTTGTGTACTCCTGGAGGGAGGGGAAGGCATACATTCACATCTGTATAGGACTAAGATGGTCATGTTTTAAAGGGATGTTTGTACCAATATTCATTATGAGGTCTAACAAGCTTACCATCTCTGATTTTGAAGAAAGTGATTTTCAGTTGCTTTAAATATACCTCCTTGCACTTAAGAAAATCCACTTACCTTTTTCTCGTAGCTTGTCCTGTCAGGTATAAGGTTACAAGCTGTTGCATTGCAGAGAACCATAAGCAGAAGTGTTTCATGCATAGGTGTTACTTTGTGTATTAGGTTTTAGAAAATTGCAGTCAACGCAGTGAGGGTGGAGTATATGAGCAAGTAGTATCTAGCTAAGTGATAATTTATTTTATTGAAAATCCAAAACCTATTAGAGATCTCCACAGCATTTCACACTCCTAAGGTTTCTAACTTTTTATGCTAAAAGGAATAAGGTTCTTTGCACATTTGGCAGTCTGCTGCTGGGAGGTCATTGTCAGTTAGGCCAGCACTTTGTAAAACCTGTTAGGAAAGCTTGATGCTACTTAGCCACATGTTGTCTCTGTCTAAAAATCCCACAGGCAACTAGCCAGAGCAATTAGGTAAATTCTGGTTGAGCTAGGATTGACCCTTTTGGATATTTTGAAACATGCCTAAGTACCTGTCAAAGTCCATCAGTACACTGTTAGTTACAGATAAGAATGTTGCTGCCAGCAATGCTTCCCATGATTAAGAACGGATGCTAAAGGCCGAGGCATCTCTCACTAGGGCTTGCCAGGAGAAAGGTTATTGAAGGAGTTGGTAGTTCAAAAGCCCACTACTCAACTGCAGATCATACATACCCCTGCATTGACTTTCCTCTTATGTTTATTCAAGTTAGGCCAATAGTGGGACTAACTATAGTTCCTTCATATGTGATACGGATACTAAACAAGATTATTAATAAGGACAATGAATATTTTAAAAACAGTGGAATAGTTTAAAATCAAGTTGACCTAAGTAGCATAAGACATTCTACCACTAACGATGAAACTATACATACTTTAAAGTCTACACAGAATACTTACCAGGATATGGCCTACCTTATTTCATAATCAAAACTGAATATATTTATGACCATTACAACTGTATGCCTGGTATTTTCTGACTTTAATCAAATTAAAGTTAAAAATCATGTGAAACATACCTGCATATTTACAAATTTTAAAATACATTTTAAATAAATCATGAATTTTTTACAATACAAAATTTAAAGCATGTTGAATGGTATGAAACATCAAAATTTGTTACTCCCATTTAAAAAAGCAGAGAGAAATTAATGGTATTAAGTGATTTTTATTTGGGAAAAATAGCAAATCAGTAATGTGTCTTAAAATGTAAGAACTTAAAATGTAGAGAACAACAGGCATACAGCCACAGAAGTAAATGATTATGCAAAGAACACTTTCATAAAACAGAAAGCAGTCAATGAATAAATAATTAAGAAAAGATTTTGATACCAAGAAGATATCAGTAAAATTGTTAAATATATAGCCAGATGATTTAAGAAAATAGTATGCACACTGGGCATGGGGGGAACACACCTTTAATCCCAACACTCAAGAGGCAGAGGTAGATGGATTTCTGTGAGTTCAAGGCCAGCCTGGTCTACAAAGTGAGATCCAGGACAGTCAAGGCTGTTACACAGAGAAACCTTGTCTCAAACAAAAACAAAACAAAATAAAAAAATCAAGCAAACAAACAAAAGAAAATTATCTACAAATTAGTAATATCAGGAAAAAGGAGTATATTGAGCATACATCCAACAATGTAAAAAAAACTGAGTAATAAGTATATTTTAAGGCCATACACTTGAAAAAAATGATGAAGTAGAAAAAGACATTAAATGGAACAAGTTAGAAACTGACTGAAGAGGAATGGTTGCATGAAAAGAAACTGCATGGATGAAATTTTTATATATATTTATTTTTACAGTAGGATTATGATATAGCAAAATTAATATTTATATGTAAGGGGAAGTGAGGGTCATAATTCATGTTGATGTGATTGTTTTTGCCTATGAAATTCAATCTACTTATTGAAAAGAAATCCTTTTGTTGTTGTATTACCCTGGATTTGGGAATTTCTCTTTGGGAAGGCTTTTAAAAAACAAGCCGAGCTTTCATCCATGCAGAATATACTATTCAGACAATGAAAGGCATGCCACATGTTGGGAGAAAATAATTGCATAGTATCTAATAAAGAACACATAAACAGGATTCTTATATCTCAGTATCATGATTAGTTTGAGTAGAAATTTGAGTTGACTATTTACAAAATAAGATAAACAAGTATCTTCTGTTGTGGAATATTCCTTTACACTGTGTGAATATATGTCACTGTGATTAGTTTAGTAAAGAAGCTGATTGGCCAATAGCTGAACAGAATAAGGTTAGGCAGGAGAGCCAGACTAGGAGAATGCTGGGAGGAAGAAGTGCAAAGTGAAGAGTCATCAGCCAGATGCAGAGGGAGCAGGAGATGGATGTGCCATGGTACTAAGGGTATCACCACATGGCAGAGTGTAAATAAGGAATATGGGTTAACTTAGAATGTAAGAGCTAGTTAGTAACAAGCCTGAGCTGTTGATCAAGCATTTATAATTAATATAAGCCTCAGTGTGTTTACTTGAGAGAGGCTTCAGGACAGGAAAACTTTGCCTACAATCTTCCAGCAACAGAATACTACTACACAAAAAGAAAAGCAGGAACTCCCAAAACATGAGATAACATTGATGATTCTCACCATCATTTTGTTAAGTGAAAAGCAAAGAGCTGATGCTAAAATACACTGGACTACAGGACCAGATATGCAACTTCCCTTTCCTCATGCACCAGGATGACACAGACTATGGAGGCTTGAAGACCAATGCCTCCCACTCTCTCCTCCCACAAACAGCACCACATGGAGTCTGCTTGAGCCAGAGGGATCTGAAAAGATCACCTTTCAAGTCAGCATAGCTGTGTCAGCAACTTACTCCATGAGTATCTTTCTATTTCTTATTTTCTTTTATTTAATCTCCATTCTTGCATATATGTCTCATGATGGTTTAGCTTCTGTTTGTATATTACTCAGTCAAGTTTTACTTTTACTGTATGTGTTTCCTTGCCCAGCCTAATACAGGGTAACTTTATTATACTTTTCACTCATATTTCACAGACTTTCTCTTTTATTCCTACATCTGCTCCTTGTTCTCTCATTCATATCATCATATTTGTACCTTGTCATTATGATTTTAACACTCTCTAAAATCTATAGACCCTGGTAATACCCCAACTTACTTTATCTGCTTTTGTATTTTTAGAAGTTAGCCTACATTTATCCCTATCTTTACCCATCTCACTGCCCTCTCAATCCTAATCTTATTAACTGAAATCCCAATATACACCGTGTCTTTTGGTTGTTTATCCTTTAACAGTTATTGAAGTTAAAGGGGTCACTACTCTTAACTGAACAGTACAACAATTGTACGATGGTAACACCCAACACCTGTAGTTGTTCCACAGCTTTTATTCTATTCGGGGAATGGTATGTTGTCTACATCAGTAACCTTGAACTATTATGGCTCCTAACCCTAAAGCACTGTATCATCTTGGTAGGGAAGCATTTTCATGACAATGCATCACCTCTGCTCTGCTTGACTGGCCAACAATTTGAAGGTTTTACCTCCTTAGAAAAGTGCAACAGCTCTCAACAGACCATGTACTTAGTTGCTCCATGGAGATGGGTTGCATCTTAATTTTCCTCGACATGCAATAGATCCTGTTAGAGGAAGAGATAAATTTGAACTGTGTTGATACTAATCTGTCTTTTAAAACATGTAACTTTGGGAGCTGGAGAGAAGGCTCAGCAGCTGAGAGCACTTAACTGCTCTTCCAGAGGACTCAGGTTTGGTTACCAGAACCCACACCATACAGCTCACAAGTGCCTACAACTCCAGTTCCAGGAGATCAGCACTCTTCTGATGTGGGATGTCCTTCTGTATGCTGCAAATATGTGTTGTTTTTGTTGGTTGATGAATAAAGTTGCTCTGGCCTATGGCAGGGCAGAACATAGCTAGGCAGGAAAGCCAAACTGAATACAGGGAGAAAGAAGGGCGGGCGGAGTCAAGGCAGACGCCATCCTGTCACCCAAGGAGCAAAATGCCAACAGACCACCAGTAATGCCACAGTCAGGTATCAAAATATAGATTAATAAAAATGGGTTAATTTAAGTTGTAAGACCTAGTTAGTAATAAGTCTGAGCATCAGGCTAGGCATTTATAACTAATATTAAGCCTCTGAGTGATTATTTTATAAGCAGCTGCAGAGCTGGGCAAGATGAAGAAAAACCTCTGGCTACGGCTACACTCTCCAGCCTCTGTAAGCATCTGCATGTACACTAGGCACATCAACTCTTTCATGGAGATACTAGATAGATAGATAGATAGATAGATAGATAGATAGATAGATAGATAGATAGATGGATGGATGGATGGATGGACGGACGGATGGACAGACAGGTAGGTAGATAGATAGATAGATAGATAGATAGAGAGAGAGAGAGAGAGAGAGATAGATAGATAGATAGATAGATAGATAGATAGATAGATAGATAGATAGAAGTGTGACTGTTGCTTGGTTTTCTCATTGTTGGTTTTACCATTTACTTAATTCAGCCTAGTGTGATGTGATCTCATACAGATAGTCATTGATAGTAAGGAGATGTCTGCCCCTTAGGAGATTAGAAAGTAACAAGTAGATACACTGGAGAAATCTATTAAGCCCTTATGGTATGGCACCATAGCTTAATAAATTGGAAATAAAAACATCAAACAAGAGTGGTCAGTTTAAAGAACTGATCAAACTCATGTGAAGTGAAATAGAATGCTATCTTATATGTTTGTGGAGACATCAAGGAAGCTAGCCAGCTATGGTCAAGTCTATGGCTAAGACAATCTTAAGTTTAAAAGTTAGCTAAATTATATAGGAACTTATGGTAATGAGATGTAAATTGAAATATAGAGCTTTGGTTGGTTGATTTTAAAACATCTGGAAGAATCTGCTTGAGGGAATGAGACTAGTTACTCAAGTCTCCTAGTCACAATATTCACCACCAAAGAAAGTGAGTCAGTCACTCTAACCATCTTACCCGGTAGGCTCTATTTTCTTGAATTCTACATAAATGAATCCTTCATTCAGATGCTAATATCATGGTATGTCTAAAGGCCCCTCTTGTTTTCTATAAGAATCTAGATTTCATGGCCACTTTATCAATTTGCTATAAAGAAGACATACAAAGCAATATCTATAGAGAAGTCACACCACACCTTACATGTTTATTTTACCACTTGGTTCTTACAGATTGAATAACACATTAGTTTATTCACTCAATAAATATTTGTTATCAACTATGTATCAGGTGATGGATACTACAGTGACATAAGCTGGGAACCCTAATCATGATGCTTATATTCTAAAGAGGGAGACAGATTATATGCATATCATGAACAGTCAACACAAAAGAGTGCTGTGAAGCACTTCCATAATTAATTCCTTACATCACAAACATTTTATTCACAATGGCTATAGATACTTTACTAAAAGATTTATAGGGATTAGGAATATTATCATATTTAGGAGGACTATAGGTGCTATTGAACTATAAAACTTGACATTAACATTTATTCAAAAAGCAATGTGTATATACCTATATATTATATACTGAACAATGAATTTATCTTTTATTCCGAATCTATGTGAGCCAAGAAACATGCTATAAATAAAGTAATAATTATCACATTGCACCAATTTAAATTCAAAACACTTACAGAAGTGCTTTCACAGCTTCAAAGCTGTGCTTGGGGATGAAACACCTAAGGAAAAAAATTGCTGCAGAATGTAGCAATACTGTGTCTTATTCCTTAGTTTTACTGTCCTATAGATAGATTCTGAAAGTGTTTGCCAATAGAAAAGCTGCTATGCCATGCTGATTTATCCAGGAAACAAAATTCATTTTAACTAAGCATTACTTGAATTCAGGAACAACCCAGGTGTCGAGAGATCACATCACTAAAATATCTGCTGAAGTCACAGATTTCTACTTTTCTAGATCAGATGGAAATACTCCATCTTAAACTACAGGGCAAATAATAAAGAATGGACCACTATGCATCCCAGGGCATCTCTTAAGTCACTAACCAGTTCCTATTCTCTTTTCTAAATATCATTCCTGGTTTAGCGTTCAGCATTCTTGAAGCAAGCAAGATTAGTGATAACTGGCGAGCTGCTACATGTAGGTTACACAGAAGAAGAAGGAAGGGAAGATCTTATTTCTCCTTTTTTTCTGAAGGGGAAACACATAAGACTGGTTTCTCAGGACTGACCAGAAGTATTGAAACATCCTAAAAATTTGCCCCTCCATTTTTAGTTTCCTCTCGAAGGCAAATGGTATGCTTTCCCTGTGTTAGACCACGTGTTGTTTTTCTCTTTTTAAGTGACAGAACCAAGTGTTAACATGTGAGAACTCAGGGGCTATTACATCTAAGCAGAATATATATCCTGTCAAGAGTTTAGAGGACAAGCTGGCAGACAAAAAGTGCCTCCCAAATTGGAACTCAAGTAGAAAATTTGAATGGATGATACAAAATCTAGATTGAGAGTTGTAAATAAAGAATCCACTATCCCAAGAGTTAGTGTTTTCTGTGAATGCCTAGCACCAAATATTATGGTGAGTCAGTTGCTCCCTATTCCAACCAATCAACTCTAATTTTTGTATAAAAGACCCATAGACAATATCTAAATCAGTGATTACAGCTGTTTCAATAGACCTTAATTTGTAGACACACTGAACACAAATTTCATATTATTTTCATCTATAATCTTTTTATTTTTTCAAATTTCATATTATTTTCATGTACAATTTTTTTTATTTTTCAAAATATTAAGGGCTTTTTTTGTTTTTATTAGTTCTTTGAGAATTCCATGCAATGTTATTTTGATCCTATTCATCTTTCCTCTCATTCCTCCAGATCCAGCTGCCTTGTCCTATCTACCCAAATTTGTGTCTTTTTTCCTCAAGTATAGTCTGTGTTGTCCATCTACTCTTGGGTGTATAGCCTTCCCTGGAGGATGGTCAACTGGCCTGGGAAAACCAACACCCTTGAAGAAAACTATTTCTTTCTCCCCAGACAGGTACTAGCTTCCTACAGTTCCTTAGTTAAGGGGTGGGAATTCATCCATATCTCCCTCCTCATGCTGGAATTCTTTCTGACCTGGGTCTGCACAGGTCTTGTGCATGCTATTTCAATGGCTACGAGTACATATGTGCAACTTCCCTCCTGTGTCCTGAAATAACTGTTGTTTTTAATAGTTATCTGCTGCCTGTGGCTCTTACAATCTTTCTACACCCTTTACTACAGTGATCCCTGAGCTTTGGGGGGAGAAGGTCTTATAAAGTTATCCTGTGTAGACCTGAGCAGTCCAGTCTCCTATTCTCAGATTTTAATTAGTTGTGAGTCTCACTGCTAATTGTTATCTACCATGAAAAGAGACTTTTCTGATGAGGCTTGAAGAGTGCACTAATCCATAAGTAGAATGGTAAATCAGTAGGAGTCAGTACAAAACCGTGTCCATTTACCAGAGTGACAGTAATAGGTTGTCCCCTGGGGTCTAGCCATGGGTTCTTGGCCCTAATAATGGTGCCAGATAGGGTTTCTATCTTGTGGAGTGAACCTTAAATTCAATCAGAAAGAGATAGACTATCAGTGAGCAGGTCTACCTAACTAGTCAATGTTGTAGGTTGCAGAGTTCACATGTGGTCAAGATTGCTATTTCATTTTCTCTAGTGTTGTACAAAACACCTCCCAGAACAATGAAAGCTAGCCAGTAGATCTGGAGCTTACAGGTCAATACAAGCTTGATTTCTCCATGTTCAATAACTCAAGTATATGGTGTCATCAGCAACACAGTCTTGGTTATTGAGGTTTGCAGGATAACAAAGAGAATTGCCATTGAAGACCTGTGAGACCTCACTAGCCAATGATTTCAAAAGAGAAAACCAATTCATGGGCATTATATTTGTTATCCTGAAGTGTCTAGTAAGGATATTGGATATTGTTGCCTCCTTACAGAGTAACTCCATTTAAATTCTTTATATATGTGTATGGATATATTTCAGGAAGCTTCTATAGTAGTAGGTTTGCAATGTGACTTTTTTCAGATTTGTTTACTGTATTAGTTGTGCCTCCCTGTAGTGTCTCATGAACCCTGACCTCTCATCCACTCTTCATTAAAACTTTCCTATATCATTATTCCCCACTTAACCCTTTATACCACTCTCCTCACTTGGAGCCCCACAAGGCCCCTTACTAATATCCTGACCTCTATAGGTATTCCAAATGGAACACACATATTTTAAAGATTGAAAGATAACTTCTGTAAGTCAGAGAAAATGTGTGGCATTTGACTTTCTAAGTCTGTGATAATTCACTCAAAATTATCGTTTCCAGATCCATCCATTTACCTGTAAATTTCACAATTTTATGTTCTTAACAGCTGAGTAATATCCTACAGTGTGAATGTACCACATGTTCGTTATCCATCCATCAACTGATAGATATCTACACTATTTTCATTTTCTGGCTAGTGTGGATATAGCAGCAATGAATGCAGATGTGTAGGTATCTCTATAGTAGGATACAGAGTCCTTTGGGTATATCCTTAGAAGCAATCTAACTGTATTAATATGGTAGATCTATTTCCAGCTTTTTGAGTGAACTCGACAACTGATTTCCATACTGGCTGCACCAGTTTGCACACCCAACCATCAGTGAATAAGTGTTCTCCTTTCTCCAGATCCACCCAGCATTTGTTATCATTTGTTCCTTGGATCTTAATTTTTCTGATTGGGGTAAGATGAAAACAATAGAAAACCTTCCTTGGCTGCCAGGGCACTCAAAAGTGTATTGAGGACCAGATTCAGTCCAAAAGCCATAGTGTGCCAACCTCGATGCTGTCCTAAAATATTCTAAGCTGGGCTTGAGATGTAGCTTAGTAAAAAACAGTGCCTTGTAAAACAAAGCAATGCACAACTTTACTCCATTTTAAAAGGAGAGATAATATGAACTGCACTATAACTCTTAGAGAAAGCTGTAAAGTACACCCAGCTTTGTCCACAAGCTGCTGCTGGCCTCAGAAGTGGGTACTGGTTAAAGAACTTCAGTGCCACTCAGGAGGACTTAAGGATACAGGAAGTGGCTTAGGATGGTCTTTATGTAGTTCAAAATAAGACTGTACAGCTGGAGCTGTTGGTCCCTGGTCTCATCTATCTGAGACTTACGCGGTCCCAGAGTTGAGAGGCTCAGCATTTCATGTTCCTTGGGCACCCAGGCATTGCAGCCTACACTGGTGTGATCAATGCCTGGGTGATTCAGCCCTAGAGTACAAGTACCTAACACAGAGAACTGGGCTCATCCTCTGCCTCTGCATCTCTCATGGAGTTAACACACCAACCCAGCAGCCATTGGTCCATTCTTTCTCATCACATACATATTGGGAGGATTAAAATGGAGATGTTAAAGTGTTTTTATAACTCACCAGTAAACAGACTCTCCCTGCCAGCTACTCTGTGCAAAGCTATGAGATTTTTGGAGATGAGAGAGAAGGAATAAAGAGTGTCTTGGAAAGTGGCCAAAATAACCAATTTCTACCCAAAATTAAATTAGATTATTGAAAGGAAAACTCATGATCCATAGCACAAACTATTTCCATTCCCCCTAAGCATTGTTCTTTGGTTATTAACATGTTTCTTTGTTGGATTGTTCAAATAAAAGATTTTTTCTTTAAAACAAATATAAATATTCTATTTAATCCTTAACATTTTACTCCATGAAGAAAATGCCCCTTCTTTCAATGTGTATGCTGTCAACTAGGATGTGTGCTGGCATGTGGGAAGCAACAGTGAGGCTATAAAACACTCTCAGAATACTGTGCCGATTCGTTTCATGTTTGGTTTTCATCTGGTTACACTTAGAGCCATGAATATTCCATGTTTATGTTAAAATTAATCACATTTAGTGACCCTTCAGCGAGTGTAATTCTGACCTGTCCTCATCACAGCTAAGTTCATTGTACGGTTCATATTATACATATTATTTTGCTGTAGGGTACATGAGAACAGATGACCCCTCTGTGAGCTACATGAGTGTAGAAAGGTTCTCAGGTTGCCTACAGAGTTGAAAATAAACAGATATTAACACATATGTACATCTGTATACGTAGCTACATATGCATATACATATGTTTATGTGCAATCTACCTTTAAATGATTGAGAACTTATTAGAAATGTGGAAACCGGACTTTGCTTAAGAAATTTCAATAAATAAACCCACCTTGCTTTTTATTTTCTTCCTTTTAATACCCTCAAGAAATCCTTGGTTTTAAAAAAATATATGCCCCTCCCCTATGCACACACTCACATATTTGGGATAAAAATATAACCTCAGAAATTTTCTGTTTGAAAAAATAATGATTCTTTCAGTGATTACTATTGTTCATCCACTTGAGGACTGACCTCCCCAAGTTGAGAAAATAAAACCCTGAAAGAAGTCAAATAATCTACAATAAATTAAATTCTTACATTCTTGAGGAAGCTGCTTGAGATCAGGGAAATTAACATATTTCTGAGTTTCCAGATGTGCTGTTGCATAACATGAGCAACTTATTGAATTTTAATTTTTTATATTAAGAACTACTAAGTACTAGGTGGCATTTTTAAAATAAATAACCCAAGTTCAATGATACTTGACACCAATCATGCTGAATTGCTGTCATACTCCTAATATCATTGAAATTTGGACCAAGGAATGGTCATGATCTGCGGACTGTAATAATTCATGCATCTGAAAATTGTCCCCAGCAGTCTCCATGTTGCATTTCTCTTCATCTATGAGAAACAAGTGGAAAATGTAGTTGAAAGTAAATGAGCTGTTCTTTCTATTGAATTCAAGATGTTTTTAGAACTCTAAATAAAAGACTTTAGGAACAGTTATTTTTTTTTCTTCTGATCTTTATAATGCCCTTTGAATTAAAAGCTTAGCTGGCACTTTAATTGTTGTCTGGCCAAAGCAGTGTATTCACAGACGGGAATGAATGCTAATTTGTCAGCCAGGCT
The DNA here is from genome assembly GCF_007827085.1 of Peromyscus californicus insignis. Taxonomy (NCBI): domain Eukaryota; kingdom Metazoa; phylum Chordata; class Mammalia; order Rodentia; family Cricetidae; genus Peromyscus; species Peromyscus californicus. The sequence continues at coordinate 57,846,365 of NW_026294525.1, forward strand.
AAATTATGCATGTCGTCCTATCTTTTAATTTCCCATGGCTGTTCACAGTTGGGGGTTGCGCCTCCATCCTGGAGTCTACTGTTTTCTCTAAAAATCTTTGCAGTTGGATCACTGAGACTGGGAGACTAAGCTGCTTCCTGTTAGCATCAGGCTCTCTCTCCTCTCTTGCTCACTCCTCTTCCTCTCCACACTTGTCCATCCTAAATTTTGAACTTTCTGTAGGGTCATCTCAAAGTGCTGTACAGAAAGAATATACTGGCTTACTTTTTTCCAAATTGAATATTTGAAATTAGGATAAAGTTCATTTTTATAACAGAAAATTTCCTAAAGCTATGAAAAACAAAATATATAAACAACACAGTAGTAGACAGTGAGCAACACTGAAACGTTCCTAATTATTATTGGAAAGGGCTAATGGAATCAAATATACTTTATTGAAAATTTCTCCTAAGTTTGTAAGGAGGCTGTGCAGAATTTTATTCTGAGGGAATCGGACAGAGTGCACTTTCTGTATTTGGTTTGGGGAAACTAATACCTAAGGGTAAAATAATAAAGAAATAAAATCAGGAATGTTTGAAAAACAATCCACAAAGCCTTGTGGGTCACCAAACTGGATGAAAGTGTTCCATTGCATGTTCTGTTTCAGCATCCAAACTTAGAATTCACACCTCAAGCCTCAAGATTCATTTGATTCCTGAGGTAATATAATGGCTGCTTTGTAAGGAAACATAACCAATGTTTCAAACACCACTTAATTCACTTCTAGTTAAATATTGCACATGAAAATAATACAACAGCCTAGGCAAGTCATCCTCCAGGTAGCTCTGAGCCTTCCAGCAGAACAACTACTGTTTATTGAAGATGAGATTCCTTCATTGCTGGTTTTGTTGTAACTGACGGCACACAGTGAAGCCTCTAGAAATATTTCTCTCTGTATAAATTAGATGGACTGAGCCTGCTTGCATAGTCCTAGATAAGATGCTCCTCAGGATTTCTTATAGGGACCTTCACTGCTTGGTCATTTGGCTACAGCATTTGCCTTCTCTGGGTGGATTCTGTTTGGGGAACAGCACAAAGCTCAGGAGTTTTGGCCTGAGAGGAGGCATGACTTGTCAGATTTCACTCCTGAAAACAAACTCTTCTGCTGCAGTAAGTGGTTTCTTGAAGAAACAATTGTTTGGAGATGAAAAACCAGGAAATCCAAAATGAAGGAAACCTTGTGAACATGCAGGAATTGAAAACCAGTCCCAGTTATAAAAATATAGTTACATATAAAATTGCAATTAAAATATTTGTACAGTGTCTTTCTTTCTCTCAAGCATACTTTGCCACTTGAAGATTTTATCTTGGTGACCCTGATTTTCAGTTTGGGCTCTCCAATTGTTTATGTCAGTGATGTGCAGTGCTCCCATTTTGGTGCTAGAACCCTGATGTGATGAGAAATTTGACTGAACATACATAACATACACATGTGGCAAATATGCTTACTCATATGTGGAAGTGGAAATAGTTGATTTATAGAAACAAAAAGTAGAGTCAATACTGGCTGAGAAGGGAGACAATAGCACAGCAGTTATTAAAGTACAAATAGATGGAAAGGAATGTGTTATAATGTTCTGTGGCACAAAAGGGCGGCTGCCATTCACAATTTATTATATAATCTGTAAAGAACAAAACAGAAACATTTGAACATTTTGAATACAAAAAATAATAAGTGTTTAAGGACTCAAATGCCAAATACCCTATTTGATCATTATCTACAGCATGCATTGAATGATCACATTGCACCCTAATAATATATACTGCTGGGGCTGGAGACACAAGTCTGCGGTTAAGAGGGCTGGCTTCTCTTCCTGAGGACCTGGCTTCAATTCCCAGCACCCACATGGTGGCTCAAAATCCTTCTCTAACTCCAGTTCTAGGGGAGCCAATGCCCTCTTCTGCCCAAACACCAGGCATGAATGTGATACAAACATCATGCAAACAGAATATCCATACACACAAAATAAATAAAATTAAAAATTTGTACTGCTGATGAATGGGTATTGTACTTGATCCATTAATAAATGGACTATTTGTGATGGTACAAAAAATGTATTTTCCTATAACCTTTGAATTATGTGGTGAAGATCTTTATATTATAAATATTCTATATATGTATATACACATATATAAAGTTTATTTCCACTCACAGTTTTGATGACACAGTACATAATTCATTATGGAAGGAACATGAGGCATCTGGTCACATTATATTTATACTCACGAAGCAGAGAGTGTGAGTACTGATGCTCTGGTGCTCTGTTTCCTTCCTTCCTTCCTTCCTTCCTTCCTTCCTTCCTTCCTTCATTCTTTCCTTCTTTCCTTCCTTGCTTTCTTCCTCCTCCTGCCTATCTTCCTCCTCCTCCTCATTCTTTTTCTCTCTCTTTCTCTCTCCCTCTCTTATTCAGACCAGGACAAATATGCCCAGAGGTTTATTTCCAGAGAGGTTCTGAATCATGTCAAATTGAAAATCAAAATTAATCATCATATATATTGAATTCATTTTACATATAATTTAATTTTGAATAAATCAACACTGATTTTCTGATATGTGGCTTTGTATCTTATGTAAGATAAGATTCATGTTAATTTTTTTCATTTTTCTTTTTTTAGGTCTTTTATCTTATTTTATAGATTGATTTTTAATTTATTCTTCTCTCATCTAATACATTCCGTCTACAGTTTCCCCTCCCTCCTCTCCTCCCAGTCTCTCTCCCCCACCTCCCCTCTCCTGAATATCCACTCCTCCATTTCCCTTCAGAAAAGAGCAGTCCTCCCAGGGATAGCAACCAAATATGGTATAACAAATTACAATAAGACTAGGCACAACCCCTCATGTTAAGTCTGGACCAGGCAACCCAGTAGGAGGAACAGGGTCCCAAGAGCAGGCAAGAGTCAGAGACAGTCCCTGCTCCCACTGTTAGGAGTCCCACAAAAACACCAAGCTACTTGGCCATAACATACATGCAGAGGAATAGGTCAGACCCATTGCAGGCTCCCTGATTTTCAGTTCAGTCTAGCTAAGACTCCTAATAATGGGGGATATAGAGCCTGAACTGTCCATCTTCCACAGTAGGGTTTTCTTGAGTAAACTTCAGTGAGCAGGATAGTATTTGAAATTGTCATTTTAATTCTTTTAATCTGAGATCTTACATTCATTAACATGCAGTGCTCAATATATACTTCTTATTCTTGCAGAACCTGCAAGATCCAACACCAGCTATTTTTCTCCATATGATCATTTCCACCATGCTTTTACCTTTCTGATCAGTCTGGCTTCGATTTTACTGGCTTCCTGTGTTGTTTGTGTTCAGTTTTATCTTTACCATATACAATTTCTTAATTTCATTTTCACCTTGTACTTAATAATTATTATACTTCTGTCACTATTATTACTCTACTTTTATTAAATATAGTTTATTTTACTTTTAGCTTTCAAAGCAGATGACAAGATCATAAGCTTAAACACTTTCAACTTTTCTAAGTAACTATCTGGCCCTTCTTAAATGCCACTCATGTTATCCTTTCTAAGCACATGCTGACATTCTATTTTCATTTGATTTGATACCAAGTACATTTCCTTTAGAATTTCTTTGGCTAGTTTGTGTATCCAGGAGTGGGACAGTATGTTTTCAAATATTTACTGATTTTTGAGATATCATTCTGTTGTTGATTATTAATTTAATTTAATTAATTAATTTAATTCTGTTTTGATCAAAGAACATATTTGATTATTTTAAAGTCATTGAGCTCTAAATATCATGACACAGGAAACAATCTAGCTTCAAAACGTTCTATTTTCAATAGAAAACAATTAGTATTCTGCTGCTTTATAGATCAATGCATTATAAATATCAATTACGTCAAGCTGTTAACACTGTTGTTCAAATCTTCTGTATCCATATTGATATTCTCTGTCAAAATCGAGAGTTCTGAAATCTGATTATGACTGCTGATTTCTCTACTTTACTTACCAGTTCAATAGTCACTTCATAAACTTTAAATCTCTGTTATTGTGTGCACCATCTCCTAGATTTGTAGTGATAATGTTTTTGGTGCATTAAAGGTTTTAACATCTAGCAGTGCTGTTCTGTCATATATGGCATTCTTTTCTCTGAAATCCGCATTTTCTAATCTGCCTGAAGGCATTTCACATGTCTACTGATGTATGGGAATGTGCAATATTTTTTCAAGCTTACGTATTTGACATCTAAAGTGTGACCCTAGTTAATCTTAACAATTAAAACCCAGAGTCGGATACCCAGAGTGAAAGCTGAAAGATCAGAGAAGCAGAGCAGCACACTTGTTAGAGACTTCTTACCTCATGAATCCTCCGACTGAATGGGGGACCAAGATCCTATCTCCATCTACCTTATACTCCTGTCTCCACCTCCCGAGTGCTGGGATTAAAGGCATATGCCACCACCACCTAGCTCTGTTTTTCTTTTAGACTGGTTCAATCTTGGGTAGCTCAGGGTGGCCTTGAACTCCTGATCATCCTGCTTCCTCTTCCCAAGTGCTGGGATTAAAAGGTATGTGCCACCACTGCCTGGCCTCTGTGGTTGACTAGTGGCTAGCTCTGCCCTCTGATCTCCAGGCAAGTTTTATTTGTCAGAACACAAACAAACTATCTTCAGCAGACATATTTGTATCTTTTATTTAAAATGAATTTCACACACAGACATAAACATTTGTGTGCATGTGTCTCATGCCATATGTTTTTATATATGTAGACTGTAGTTACATCATTTATACACCCTACCTATCTATTGTGCCCCCTCACTCATTCTCAAATTCACAACTTCTTTCATAAATATTATTACTATGCTGGTGTGTGTGTGTGTGTGTGTGTGTGTATGTGTGTGTATGCGTGTGTGTGTGTGCAATCTATTGATTCTATTAAGTGTTGCTCATATGTACATATGTTTAGGGTTGACCACTTGAACTCTTGGGATTATTCAAGCTATCAGAGTCTAATCCCTGGAGAAAACCAATTCTACCTCTCTCAGCAGCCATTGGTTGATATAGGCTTACGTCTAGATACACAGCCTTATGAGATTTCAGTCATCTGGTTGAAATGTCACCAGGTGTCTGGTTGGAGCAGTCCTGGTCTTCTTCAGACAGTGTATTGTTAAGATTTGATAAGTGTCACTTTCCTGTCACAGAGAGAGGACATCTCAGAGCAGGTATTCTATTCCTCTGGCTCTGTCCCAAGGTCAGCTGTTCTCTTCATTTAGAGCAGTTCTCTATTTCTGTGATGGCCTCTGTCTGCTGCAAAAAAAGAAGCTTCTTTGATGAGGGGGTAAGAGCTGCATTTACTTGTGGGTATATGGATAAGTATTAAGAATGCAATTGGGGATTAGAATGGTTTAGGAAAGTGGCAGTAGTACATTCTCCTCTAGGGTCTGTGACATCACCAGCCATGAGTAATTGGTTAGTTTTATAACACTGTGCATGAACTACTCTCCCTAGGGATTCTCTCTCTCCTTTGGTTTCTTTTTATAATCTTGGGGTCTGAGGCTATGCAGGAAGATAAAGCTCAAACCAGTTGTTAAGACATGCATGTAATGTAATTCCTTATGAGCCAACCTGGAGTCTGCCTGAGGGCCTAGCAAAAGGTGCTGTCAAAGGTCCTGATCATGCCCAGCCAATGAGGGGCAACCATGCAATATCACCAGATAGTTGTCAGAGGTCCTGATTGTACCTAGCCAATGAGAGGTGACCACTTGATGTCACTGGATTCAGGATGCAGCCTGGGTTCTGGAAGGAGGTATATAAGGCTTTCCCCATTACTTATAAATGAGTCTGCTGTTTGCCTTTTACCTGACTCCCGGTGTCTGTGTCACTGATGCCTCACCTTCTCACCCCCTCCCCCTGAGGGAGCTGTTAGGACCCAGCAATAAGATTACTCTAGCTTATATAACTCACATCTAAAGATTCAGAGCTAGGAATTACAAATAAGAGACAAAATGTGACATTTGTCTTTCAGGGTCTGTGTTTCCTCACTCAATATATATACAGTCCTATTCATTTACCTACAAGGTTTGTGATTTCAATTTTCTTTACAGATTAATAAATTGCATTGCATACATGTACCACATTTCCATTATCAGTTCATCAGCTGAAGGACATTTAAGTTGTTTCCATTTCCTAGATATTGTGAATAAAGCAACAATGAACATGGCTGAGCAAGTATCTGTGGAATTCCTATTAGGATGTCTAAGCTTTGGGGCATATGCCAAGGAGTGGTATAGCTTGGTTATATGGTAGATTTACTTTTAGCTTCTTGAGAATTCTCCACACTGATTCCTAGACTAGTTACATTTATCTCATCAATAGTGGATGAGATTTCCCCTTTTTCCAATCCTTGCCAGGATTTGTTATTAGTTGTTTTCTTGATAGTAGCCATTCTGGCTGAGGAGAGATGAATCTCAACCAGTCTAATTTGCATTTTCCCAGTTGCTAAGGCTGCTGAACACTTCTTCACATTTTTTAAGACTTTTTTGAGGATTCTATTCAGATTTGCAGACTATTTTTTAATTAGCTTATCTGTTTTCCTGACTTTTTTGAGTTGTTTACATATTCTAGATAGTAATCCTCAGTCAGGCATGTAACAGGATAAATTGTCTCCTACTTTGCGGATTTCCTCATTTCCTTGGCAGTAAGAAACATTGTAGCTTTCTAAGGAAGCATTTGTCAGTTGCTAGCCTTGATTCCTGGGCTTTCCAAAACTTATATGTTGTAGAGAATGAAGAAGGAACTCTAGATAAGGGGAAGATAGAACAGAGATGGTGTTAAAGGGGAAGCTGGAAAAATCTGGACTGGCTTTAACTAGTAGGGGAAAGGGCGGACAATATAGTGGTAGAGGAAGGATGGAGGGATAAAAAATGCTATGAATGTCTGACAAAGCCATAGAGAATCATACAATATTTTGTTTACTTTATATATATACAAAATGAAATTATGCCACTTAGAGTTATAATGCTCCACTTAAGAGCTGTAGTCTATCTAATAAAATCTTCAGTGCCAGGAATAGGCAATCTTTCTTTCAGCTGTTGATCAGTGTAGTACAAGAGGCACCCAAACAATGTAGACTATTGCCATTGCCAATGGTTGCCCCAGGTCTTGAAGGTAAATTTCTATTGCTGAAGACATTGCATATTTTAGACATAGAACTTGAAGGAATCAGCTGGAACAGATCTGGGAGCTTTTTTCATGAAGATTAGCTCTTACAAGTGGGTTTTCCTATTGTTCAGCTTTCTATGGCTCCATGTTGGGCACCAAAATGTTGTTGGTTGTTTTTTCTCTTTTGGGGGGACCCACCCCCAGCTCCCAAATAAATCACACATGGAGGCTTATTCTTAATTACAAATGCCCAGCCTTAGCTTGGCTTGTTTCTTGCCAGCTTTTCTTAACCTCACATATCCCATCTACCATTTGCCTCTGGGCTTTTCCTGTTTGCATACTTCTATAAATCTTACTCTTACTCTATGGCTTGCTGTGTAACTGGGTAGCTGGCCTCTGGAGTCCTCCTCCTTCTCTACTGATTCTCTTCTTCCTCCCTTCTCTCCCAGATTTCTCCTTCTATTAATTCTTTCTGTCTGCCAGTCCTACCTATCTTTTCTCCTGCTTTGCTATTGGCTATTCAGCTATTTATTAGGTCATCAGATATTTTAGACAGGCACAGTAAGACAGTTTCACAGAGTTCAACAAATGCAACATAAACAAAAGTAATACATCTTAAAATAATACTCCCCTACATCTTCCTACCTCAATGAGCCTAACCTGGAAAATCCCTCACCTGCATTCACAAGGCTTCTCTTGTCAGTGTTTAGATCTGTCAAGATGATGATCAATCACACTAGTGTGAGACTTACTTTGCAAAAGCATTCTGCTCACTAGCAGTAGCCTTCATCCAACTCTTTCATTAATGGCTGCTGGTCATTTTCTGACCACAAGGGAAATTCCTCTTTAGTAACTCCTACACATTTCCCAGAGTGCAGCCCTCTCTTTTCATCTCTTGCATATTGTATCAGGCTCAGATTTCCGGCTCAACCAGTTTATAACCCCTTGTGTTGTTACTCTGCAATCTCTTGACCCTCTCTTTATTTGGACCATAGTTTAGAAAAGTTAGAGCCTTAAATAAACACAATACCCTTTCTCTGTGCTGGTAAAACCACAGGAACAAGTACAAAATAATTTGCTAAAATCTATGACCCAAGTCAAATATATCTTCAACTATGCACCCAACTAGCTCCATCTGTCTCATTCCATGGAATCTGGCTTTAAAGAGAGTATAGTAATCACATTGTTATATTGAAAATGAGGGAATTATCAACATCTGTCTGATATTCTCAGACTAAAGTTTTATCAATGCTCTGATAATCAGTGACTGAATGAATATATATATATATATATATATATATATATATGTATGTATTTATATACACATACACACATATGCACGTCAGCAATGTCATTCTTGTAATTGTTGCCTTTGCTGGGTTGTTAATTGAGTATATAATAATAGGGCTGGTTACTTAGGCAAGAAAAAGTGAAGATGACTGAGTTTGGTAATAAAAGTAAAAAATAATAAACTCTGAATAGCTTCCATAAGTATTTTCACTTCTAATCCAACATTTAGCAATCTTTCATCTATGAAAGTCTAGTTAATAATAAAATAGCAAAGAGGATTGTGGCAGGTGTACTGACAACAGAAGCTACAGAAACCCCCTAAAACTCACCTTTGAAAACTTTGAAGTTTTTATATTCAAAGGAAGAGGATCTTCGACTACAAGTTGGACTTTTCACCAATATCAGTGTAATGAATGCATATCAATATGGTTTGACAGTAAAAAGGCACACAGATAATCCCCCCAGTGTATGCAGAATGATCATAATAAAGGTGCATATATTCATGACATTGAATGATTCTCATTCAAAGATAATGCCAGTCCATAATTTATGCTTACCCAATTGAGAACAAAAGTTGAAAGAGCAAGCACTCTGTGTAGCACTCAAATTATAAGGAAATCTAAACAAAAAGAAATTATTTAATTTATCTAAAGATGTAATAAAAGTAGTTGGTAAAATCCAGGAGAGTGTGATGCCTCAGATTCTTAGTCTCTCCTATTGACCATTTTCCCAAAACCAATACTTCCTTTCACTGGGTTCATCAATGAGGATGTTTCCCTCATTTGCATAGATCTTTCCACTGAAAGAGTTATTACATTCTATTTTAAAGATTTGTGTATGTGTGTGAATATGTGCATGCATATGTGTATGCATGTGTGTATATCTTTATGTGTACCACCTGAATATAGGTGCCCACTGAAGTCAGAAGAGGGCATTGGGGCAGGAGTTACAAAACTGGGTCCCAAACCCAAATTTCTGTAAGAGCAGTAAGTGATCTTAAGCACTGTACCATGTCTCTATCCCCAACATTCTGTTCTTGAACTAGTAACTAGTCCTTTCTCTTGACATCTTACTTTATTCTGGAGAAATTCCTGCTGTGGAATAATCTTTCTGTACATTGTGAATATATATTACTCTCATTGGTTAATAAAAAGCTGACAAGCCTGCAGCCAGGCAGGAAGTATAGGTGGTACAGTCAGACACAGAGGAGTCTGGGAGGAGGAAGGGTGGAATCAGGAGAGTTGCCAGCCAGATGCAAAGGGATCAGGAGATGAATATACCATACTAGTAAAGATGCCACCACAAGGCTGAGTGTAAATAAGGAATATGGGTTAACTTAAAATGTAAGAGCTAGTTAATAATAAGCCTAAGCTATTGTCTGAGCATTTATAATTAATATGTCTCTGTGTAGTAAGTTGGTAGCAGCTCCTGGGACAGGAAAAGTCTGCCTATGTATGGTATTCCAATATGTGGCTGAAATTTCCACATAAAACATGACAAAAACTTAAAAAGGGATTCTAGGCACACAAGAACAGAGTTAAGCATGGCTTCTTCATAGCTGCATTTTCTCAGGTGGGTTCTGTTTGCTAGGATGAGCAGAGGTACAGCTCCTTTAAGAGATGGCCAATTCAGTGCTTAAAGAGGCCCTACTACCAAACACTTATCTGGTGTTTATGAATAAACATGATACTCAGTGGTGGCATGGACCCAGAAACTTCCCAGAGTAAACATGGCTCCTAGAACTGGTGGTAAATGTACCTCCCCCATAAGACTAGACTCTCAGGAAACTGAGGAGTTGTAGCCAGCACCAGCACACCATGATCTAAGTTACACAGCAGTTTTGATTTGTTTTGGTTTGGTTTGGTTTGGTTTTTTTTTTTTTTTCTCATGCAGACAGAAAAGTTTACAAATACACAGTAAGGACAGATTCAGACAAAAAGAGCCTCTAAATGGGTCATGGTGTGTTGGAAAGTATTCATAGAATTGAGAGAGAAGAGAAAAGGCATATAGAGTCTTAGATTTAAAAATACAGTTTTAAAATAATAACACCAAGTCCTTAAAAAGAGAGTAAAGTGATATAAAAGAAATAAGCTACATAAAAATGGGAAATACACAGAGAGTCTAGATCCTGTATGTTATTGTGTTGTGGTTTTTTTTTTTTTTTTTTTTTTTTTTTTTTTTTTGGCTACTAAGAGACATTGGATTATGGAAACTCCTGGATTGAATCAACCCTATATATTTTTAAAAACATCTTGACTTCAAAATTTATGTCAAAATGTATGTTACTTTGGGGAAGAGATTATGCTTTTGTTTCCACAGGAAATGAGAGGCTATAGATTCATTCCAGGTTAAGGAAAATCAGGTTGGATCAAGGAAGATCCCATGAAAATTCTGGCTACAAACATTAATAAAAAAAAAAACTGAGAAAATCCTACAAGACACGTGATGTATATTTTACCTGCTCAAATACATAACAAAAAAATCGTCTTTAACTGACTTATATACAATGCATAGTCTATAGTTGTACTAATACAGATATGTATATTATCTTTAAAAGCTTATATATTTTCAGAACAAGGGGACCAGATACCAATGAAAATGATGGCTCAGAGCCGGGCGGCGGTGGCGCATGCCTTTAATCCCAGCACTCGGGAGGCAGAGCCAGGCGGATCGCTGTGAGTTCGAGGCCAGCCTGGGCTACCAAGTGAGTTCCAGGAAAGGAGCAAAGCTACACAGAGAAACCCTGTCTCGAAAAACCAAAAGAAGAAGAAGAAGAAGAAGAAGAAGAAGAAGAAGAAGAAGAAGAAGAAGAAGAAGGCTCAGATGATCCAGCATCCTGAACAGCTTCCAGATTGCTGACTAAGATGATCCAGCCTCACAGAATACTACAGCCAAAGCTTAACTATTATTCCTATTTTCTCAAGGTTCTATCAAAGATTGCCAACACCTCCAATCAATAGGAAGTAGTCTATAAAACTATACATACATTCCAAAAAATGGGTTATGGATATTTATTATCATTTAAGGGGGGTTGGTTACAAGTTTTTACAGGTAATGATCAGGAATAAAGCTAAACGAAGGAAATTAGATTCAGGGATCTCATTCTAAAAAGAAAGGGGTGGATATAGAAATGAAAGGATAAAAGAGTAGACTATTGAATATATTTTAATCCAAAACCAATTATTAATCTTAAATATTTTACATTGGTATGGATTTTGGTTTATTGATACAAATTTAGAGTTAATTTTCTTATACTGTATGCATATTTCTACTCTTATTTGGAGTATTGTGTTTACGTAGATCATCTAAAAATGTAATGTATAATTAAGAAATACAGATTAATAGCTAGTAATATATAATAGTCAAACTTATAGTCCTGTTAGGTATGTTTTCAAGGTCATACACAAATATATTTAGGTAGATAGATGGTCTTCAAACACTTCAAAGACCTACAAAATATGGCATTTAATATATTTAATAACCTAATACTTGTCATGACAGTAAAACACATCTGCTCCTGGCAGCACTGATATAGTTCAGAGAAAATTATGGGCATAAAAAAAACCCCATATGGTTTGCTTTCTTTATGGTATAAGCAAGCCATTAGGGCAAGAAATTGCCTTTGCCTCAATTGCTGACGGTTACTGTCCAAACTGGACCAACAGGACACAAGAAAGGCAACTGCCAAACTTTGCCAAAACAAGCTAGGACAGTCCTCCCGAACTCCCTGCTTCACAGGAAAGTCTGTCAAATATGCTAGGCCTGTAAGCCAAAGATGGATGCCTCAATGTTACAGAGGAATGTTGGATGACTGTCCAGATAGTGAGATGTCCCTGTCATTAGGTAACATTTTACCCTTCTGGGGTCTTTGATGGAATTGAAGACTAGAAAGTTATAGCTTTCCTTAGTTTTAATAAAAGGTAAATTAGGTATAAAATTTTGGACTCACAAGATAAGAATATTTTCTCTAATTTTGTCAAAAAAAATGGACTGGATATTGTAACTGTAATTCTTACTTAATAACTGTTCTGTTATATATATGCATATATATGCAAATGTATATACAATGTTTTACTATGTTAAAAAAAACCATTCTTTTTAATTAGACAAAAAAGGGAAATTCTATGGAATAATCCTTCTGTACACTGTGAATATGTATTACTCTCATTGGTTAATGAAAAACTGACAGGCTGGTAGCCAGGCAAGAAGTATAGGTGGGAAATCCAGACACAGAGGACTCTAGGAGGAAGAAGGGCAGAGTCAGGATCATTGTCAGTCAGATGCAGAGGGATCTGGAGATGAACATGCCATGCTAATAAAAGTACTGCCATGTGTAGCTGGAAGTTTCTCTGATTCTGCCCAGCCTCATGGTCAGGAAGAATCTCTCCCAGCTGCATCCTGCAGCCACTTGGTCCCAAATAAACACACAGAGGCTTATATTATTTACAAACTGTAAGGCCTAATGACTCGGATTTCCTATAGCTAGCTCTTACAACTTAACTCAGCCCATTTCTAGTCATCTATGCATTGCTACGTGGCCTTGTGGCTTACTAGTACTTTCACATCTTGCTTCTCCTGGTAGTAGGTCACTATCTGCCCCTCTCTCCTCTCTCTCCAGTTGGAATGTACCACCTCACCTTATTCTGCCTCACCATTGGCCAAACAGCTTTGTTGATCAACCAATCAGAGCAATACATATTCACAACATACAGAAAGACATCCCACAGCAGCCATGTGTCAGAGTGTAAATAAGGAATATGGGTTAACTTGAAATGTAAGAGCTAGTTAATAATAAGACTGAACTCTTGGCCAAGCATTTACAATTAATATAAGTCTCTGTGTGGTAATTTGGAAGTGGCTCTAGGGATGAGAAAACTCCAGCTACAAATTCTATTTGCTAGACTGAAAATAATAATTATTATTTATTGCTCACCCATTGTGAAAGATATGCTTTTTGTGTTTTCAATGTAGTATCATTAAATACTCCCAAATGTTCCCATCAGGAACTTCTCCAGCTGCATGAATATAAAACATGATATGTGCATCCCAGAATTTCGAGTGGCAGGTAGTCTCTTACCTAAGAATTCCAGTAAGCTGCAAATGCAAGAAGGTGATTTGTAGCAACCTTAAAATACCACGACTTGTCCTTTACATGCAAGAGGCCCAGTGGCAGGTAGATAAAGATGGTTTCTTATTTTTCTTCTGTAATATTTTTAAATCCCTGCTTTCAAATGTCATTTGTTTCTCTATGTGCAAAAAAAAAAAAAAAAAAAAAAAAAAAAAAGGAAAAGAGGGACCAGCAACACTGACCAGAATTGTGTCTTTTGGACACTTACAGCTGCAAAACATCTGGGGGATTTGATATTTGTTTTTATTTTAGAGGGAGGAAAAGAAGCAGTGAAATAGAATGAGCGAATGTGAGCAAATACGGTTGCACCTCCACCCAGCTCTGTGCTGGCTGGTCAGATTGAACATCCAGCCACTGAGAAAAACTCTTTTGAGAGTATTATCTAGAAAGCTTCCCCAAATACCTTCTTCTTAAGATGACTAGTATGAATCCCTCTGGCCCTTATAGTCATAAATCAAAAATGTCTGTAAATGTTGAAAGGAATGGTAAAAGAACTATACACTGTATGCTGAAAATAATCAATAAAAAGCATTTATCATGTAAAAACCAAGAAATCTTTGGTTTGGGGTATATTAAGTTGCTACTTCACACTTAGCCTGTCTGTTGTGGGTCTATTTAACAAAGTGTACACCCGCTGGCACCAAGACCACAGATCTGTCCTCGTGATGACATCACTTTTCTTAAATGTCACATTCCTACTTCTGGCTCAGAACTACTCTGCCTTGAAAAAAGAAGATGAAAGCAGAACTACCTGGCATGCTACTAACAACACAGGAGGAAGATGTGGTGTTTGCTGTGTGACCGTGAGCAAGAGCTTCAGTCCTTCTGAACCTTCCTTTCTCATCCAAGAGGAGAATCTGTATAAACATAACAGAAGGAAGCTGTGGACACCAAACAAAAGCATATCTGACACTGTACATGTAAAGAGGCATTATTTAAGTGTGGTTTCCTTCTCACAGAACACGTGGGGAAGCTGAATGGTAGCTGTGAGTGTACAAGAGTGGAGAAGGCAAATGATATTCTCAGTCTCTTGGAACTTCCATTTGCCAAAAGTAGTGATGAAAATAATTGCTAATGTGAACAGCAAGTCTATATTCTTATTAGTATTGTTATTATCAATGATTTAACTTCTATAGCTCCTTAAGTCTCAGGGGGTGGGGTAGTGATTAGTTACTTTGCTCCTTCAAAGAAATTGCTATTGCAGATAAGAATGTAAATGATCTAGTAATGAGTCTCAAGTCTCAATCCACACAACTAGTAAGTTGTAGTCCTGGATTCAACTACACATCTCTTCTTTTCTTGGTTTAATTTTATACTATGTTCAAGGCCTTAGTATACTAGATAGCCCATAAAAGAATGTAAAGTTACTATCTTCAGTCTTCTGTTTGTGATGTATGTGCTTTCTTAACTGAAGCAGGAACTCCTTGGAGCATGTCACATGTGAGTCAGCTTCATCTCCATGACCTTACAGACTTACAGTGCTTTCACTGAATGAGCAGGTGAATGAATGTCTTATTAACAGAATTATCACTTGTCTATATAGATGGCCTTTCTTCTGATGGTTTACTAAATCTTGACAGAAGTTTCTCAAATGAAAATAAAGATTATTTAGATACTAAGTCAAAAGAGTATAAACCTCCATAGACTATTTCTCATCTTTAAAATCTGTGGGGTTTTGTTTGTTTGTTTGTTTTTAATCTCAGAAATTCTTCTGTTGGTGTTTACGGTCAATGCAATGCTATATTGAGTAACATGGAAATTAACACAATAAACTACCACACAAAATTAATTAGGTTATGCAAATGCTTACACAGAATAAGGTCAAATTTGTAAAATATGTGAATGTTGTATAGAAAAATAAGGCTGGAATGGACTTTCAGAGCCAGAAAAGCAAGTTGAGAAATATAAGAATAATACTCTCATTAGCTAAGCAGGCAATGTGCAGGTACTGAGTGAGTTGGAAGGAAGAGATTTGTGTACCCAGGGGTTGCCTTCCCTCGGGCTTTCAGTAAGAAAGGAAATTTGAAATGCTACTTGTAATCAAATTATGGAGAGTTACATGAATGTCAGACAAAGAAAACAAAATGACTTTGGAAATTTTTAGAGAAGGTTGGGGGAGTTGAGTGAGAACATCTTTGACTAAATTGAATCTCAGGACATTCAAGAGCAAATATCAATGACAGTTGCAAAGAGATATTTTAGAACTCAATGGCTAAATGGAGAAATGTATGTGACAGTCTATAGAAGTGATTGTATGATCCAGAGGGAGGCAGCGTAGTATAAAAAGAGCAGAAGCCTTGAGTTGGGTCTTCTCTCGGTGACAGGTATTGATTAAATGAAGAGAGGCTTGAAGCGGTTACCTAGGCCAGTGCCAATGAGAGTCTGACCTGGCACATTGGCAGCAGAAATGGGGAAAAAAGGGGAAGAATAAGAAGACACTCCTGTGACCGTGTCTTTAAATACAAAGGAACGTCCATTTGTCTGTGGGTGACTGGTTATGTCTATCACTGTAGCTCTCCAAGTTGACTGGCATCAGAGCACCTGCAGATGTTTTTGTAACTGGAATACTCTACATCAACCTCTCCTCACTGCTCCCTCAAATATGGTTCAATATGTACATGGAGAAATCTGGGGGTCTTTCTAAAATCTTACTTGATATCCATGAGCAGCCAGATGGTGAGAACTGAGGCCTTGATAGCCCATTTCACTCCATCCTCAGTTGGTATCAAAGCGAGCTTTACTGAAGTTGAAGATATTCAATTTTTATATGTGTTATATAATCTGGAAAGCAGGAGAAAGTAGTCAACACTTTAGTGTGCCATGTGTTGGCATGTTAGAAACTTTGAAAGTAGTAGCTAGGATGGGACATGGCATCAGAACAAAAGCAGTGTCCAGTGCTATTGAAGAGAACTATCCCCTGAGGGCAAAATAAACAAACAAAAGAAAAAAAAAGAACCAAGAGTGTAGCTTAAAATAAGAAAGTATAGTGAAGTCTGCATTTTATTTAAAATGAATATTTCAACAACAAAACACAACAGAAGTAAGTATGATGTGAACCATGCTGTACACTGCACTGTCATCTGTAACTATAAAAAAAAAAAAAACAACCTTATGGATCCATAGTGTAAATGGGATCCTCATCTCCATTTCATCATCCTCACGACATCAGTTTATAATTCACTGGAGCCTGGATACATGTCAGCTTCCTTCCTCCACATGGAATATTTCTGGGGATGTGCTATGCACTGTCTTCTATATCTCCTCAGTGGCATGAAGCCCAAATTATATATGTGGCTGTTGACTAATGTGTAGCACCTATAGTCTTTCCTCTTGGCCTCTATGGTGATATTTTATTTGCTGAAATGTGATTTTATTTGTATGTTAATAAATAACGTTACCTGGGGGTCAGAGCTAATAGCAAGCCATAACAGAAGTCTGGCAGTGATAGTACACGCCTTTAATCCCGATCACATGACAGGCAGATCTCTGTGTGTTCAAGGATACAGCCAGCATGGAGACACATGCCTTTAATCTCAGTACCAACCATAGAGACCTGGAAGTCTGTATAGACAGACAATGACGAGGAGGTCATGTGGTTGGGTTTACAACCAATAAGAAGGCAGAACAGAAAGTCAATAAAAAGACAGACACACAGGAAGTAGGTCTCTTTCTGAGGAGTGGAAAGACGACAACAGCAGGAAGGTGGTTTTAAGTCTCAGCTCTTAGCTACTGCTCTGACCTCTTGGGCTGTTAACTGCATTTGGCTCTGTGTTTCTTATTTAATAAGACTGTTACATCTACAGGCCTCAGGTCTCTGTTCCGTACTAGTTGTTATGGACTGAATGTTTGACCCTTCCCACAACCAGATGCTGAAACTCTACTTCATTGGATGGTATCAGGTAGAAGTGATGATACTAGGGGAAGGCTTTTGAGAGGGAACTGGGATTGGATAAGGTTGTGAGGAGGGAAAACCTACCAATGGTATTAGTGCCCTCATGAGAATCCAAAGACAGACTGATTCTAGAGCATCCCTCCAGAAGGGTGAGAAACAGATTTCTATTGTTTATTAGCTACCTTTCTACAGTAAATCTACCTTAGAAGTCTGAAAATAAGACAGGGATGCTTCTTTTACCATCTGCATAATCATCCAGATCTTTGGTATAGGACCTGCTTCTGGGAAATCTAAGCTAAAAATATCTAGTTTTAAAATCCAAGGACAGTGCTTTAGGACCAGTGCAGAAGCCAGTAGAGATGGGGAAGGATAGAACTGGTACAATCCATAGTGGAGAGCCAGATACTAAATCCAGGGTGGGCAGAGCTACATGCAGATTTTGTTAATAGACATTTGATTCCTACTTGCCTCTTACACACACACACACACACACACACACACACACACACACACACACACGATATATATATATATCCCACACATGTGAAGACAATCCCATAATTTTAATGACTCATGGAAGAATTGCAGAATGAAAAAAGCAAAGAAATACTAAATTTTTGTTAATCCAGTGAGTAGTGTGTATGTGAATTTGTTTTTAGAGTTTTTAAAAAATGAAGCACAACATAACTAAGTGATAAAATTTAAAAATATATAACTGTCTTTTATAGAATGTAGCACAAGCGAAGTAATATAGTATAGATGTTTTCTTCTACTAAACATGCATTTAAGATTTGTCTACACGTATAGAGACATCAGTGTTTCCCAGTGACTTCTGGAGAAGGTAAATAGGACCAGAGGATTTTTAGATCAGTGAGACTGTTCTATATGATATTATATTGGCAGATAAATGTCATTATACAGAGGATGCATAACACCAAGAGGAACCATAATGAAAACCATGACTTCAGCTGATGAAGATGTGGCAATGGTAGGCTCATCAATTACAAGGAAAGGACCACTCTGGTGTGGGATGTTGACGGTACAGGAAGCTGTGAGTGTGTGTGTGTGTGTGTGTGTGTGTGTGTGTGTGTGTGTGTGTGTGTGTGTGTGTATGTGTGTGTGTGTGTACAGGGGATATACATGATCTTCACACATTTTGAGTTTGCTGTAAATCTAAAAGCATTCTAGAGATAAAGCAATTTCAGTTTTAAAAGAAATAGTTAATGAAATTGTAGGAAGTAATTGCATCACTTTACTGCATCTCTTTCCATTAGCTGTTTCAAGATTATCATGGATATGAAAGGAAACTGAACAATTTCTTCAATCTCCCAACCCCTTGAATATGACTAATCATTTGGGGGTTAAGTAAGGAGGGTCATGACAGATACTATACTTTTGATATTATATAGCTTTATGATTCCAGAGCACATGGTTAAAACTAACAGTTAGCTCACGAGGTAAAATCATTTCATTGCTTTATGGATTAGTGATTAAATTTTAATTCCTATGTGGACATAATTCTGGGCTGCCACACTTGAGATAGATTAACTAAAACTTAAGTGAAATTAACATCTTTAATTAAAAATAAATCACTTATTCTATCTGATTCTAGATTTATTGATTGTATGTGTCATAAGACTTTTGTGGTCATCCCATAAGCAATTATAGGAACACGTTCTTTGTTGGCAAACTAAGAGAAATTTCTATTGCTAGAATTGTTTACTTTGAAAAAATTATGTATATTTCTTATATTGGAAATTGATCTGAGTGGTTTTTATGCACACCTAAAGCAAGCAAATAATTTTACCTATTTTGATTTATGTTCCCAGGCTGAATTCTTCAAACAAGTCCTGTTCTCATGAGAATCTTATTTGAGGTTATTGAAGAGAAAGTGTATGGGATCCAAGAACTAAAGTGCCTCATCCCCTGGTGTCTGAGCTCTCCATGAACCACTGCCTGACCAGAGGCAAGAAACCACTCTGGCTTAAGAAGGCCCGCCCTAATGTCACCATAACACCTGATGCAAAAATGGCCCTGGTGACTCACAGCACAGCTCAGCTACCATTCCCCCCCCCATCAAATGGTACTAACCATATCTATTATGAATTTATATATCAGCATTCATGAGTGCCATTTAAAGAACAGTTTTATCTGCACACCGTTATATTATATGGGTCATAGTCTAAGGTATGGGCAGGGTTTGTATTAATGTTAAGCATGCTTTAATACACAAGTTTGACAATTGTCTCAGAAATATTCAGCTGTGGCTTGTAATCTAATCATCCCAGAACCAGAGATTCTTATGTTAAGCATCTCTTCCCATTAGCTGTTTCAAAATTATCATGGATATAAAACAAAATTGAACAATTTCTTCAGTCTCCCAACCCCATGAATATTACTGGTATTCAGTTTAGATGATTAAGTGGTCAGGATGCTCAGAGTAAATTAATATTTTTGCAATCCCCACCTCTGGGTATTTTGAAAAATAATGATATCCAAAGAGATTGAGTACTAAAGTAGTAATTTAGGCCTGCCTTATGATCTACTATAATAGTAATTTATGGATGTTTTATGGAGTAATTCAGGGAGGATTTGATCAGAGACTTTTTAATCATTCTTCCTTTTCATTATGCATTTCTTAGTACCATGGAAAGTGGGTTACAGTAAAATAGATATCATAAGATAATGCATTTGCTTTAAATCAGTGACTTCATCCACATTTGGTCTGTTAATGCCTTAACATCAAGGCTGTTTTGCTGCATATTACATTTTAGTATTCTGTGCAATGTGCTATGAAGCCAAAACTTATAATATTTTGGTTACATTATCACATATAAAAATGAGAGTAGGAAGTACCTCAAGTAACTCAAAATAATGTTCCAAAAAGTCATTCTTCTGTGGCTAACCCCTGTTACTGATGATGATAAGTGAAACACATGGTATCGATGACATGATATCATTTCTGCCAGAAATTTGTGTAATACCTCATTTTAAGCATAATTTTTGTAATTATAGCAAGAAACTGCAGTTTAAAAGACAGTATGAACACTATTCCTGGAGACCCAAGTGAAATATAAATAAGGATAGCTGTAGCAAATGGAGCATAGGATGATGAATATTTAAAGCAAACATTTAAAGTAAGAATTGAGCATTCAAACACCTACAACTTCATCTTTTCATTGGAATACAAATATTTGTCATGGTTTAGATTAATTCTCTCTTAAATTACTAAATTTACAGTTTGTACTTATGCATTTGGCACCACAATGCTGAAAATTTTTAGATTCAAATGCTAGCTTAATTTGAGAACCTAATTTGGAAGCTGTGGAATTCAAACCGATAGTCCCTTTTAGAAGCAATATAAAAGAGTAGTACTGAATTTTACTTTGGGATTATAATTCATGTCTCAAAAATATGTGTAAAAAAATGGAAGGAAAATGTCAAGATGTCCTTATTCATTCAAATGTTTTTCTTTGGAGATTCATTTTCATATGACTCTGTGAATTATGTAGTCAAAGCTTTGAATTAATGATGCTACAGACAGGTCCTCTGAGTTTGGGGTCTTTTTTTTTCCTATTGTGTGCATAGATTTGTCACTATATGCCAAGTTGAAGAGCAGATACTAAGTTTACTTCAATAATTGCCACCACATTGTTTATTATTAATGCCTGAACTTGAAAAGCAAGCTCCAAACAGTCCAGTAAAAATACTATCATTTAGTAATCAGCAATGTTAAAATCAATGATTTGCTATTAGGCTAAGTGTATGTGCATATTAAGCAATTTTGAGTAAAAGCATGATAGTTTTGTTCCTATCTGAGTTGCAAAATCCATAAAGATTTCCATATATAATTCTTTAATTAATTGGTCATCTATAAGTATTTATAGATCTACTTAAAATGTCACTTGCTTTGTTTCTTTTACCTTCTTTTTAGTCTTGATATATCTTTCTATTTTTTTCTATATCTTAAAACTAAACGTATCACCAAAATCAACAAATTTAAGTGACTCTCCAAAATCAACTTGGTGATTGGTTATTGGGTTGCTTAGTGTTTTCTCAAATGGACACCAGGCAGGGTCATCTGAGAAGAGGAAACCTTAATTGAGAAAAAGCCTCCATCAGATTGGCCTGTAGGCAAGTCTGTGGGTATCTTCTTGATTGATCAGGGCAATCCCCCTATTTGCAGTACTACCTCTGGGGAGGTTGACTTAGTCTGTATAATAAAGGAAGCTGAGAAATCCTTGAGGAGGAAGCCAGTGAGGATCCTCCCACCATAGCCTCTGGGTTTCAGTTCTTGCCTCTGGGTTTCACCTTGAGTTTCTGCCTTGGCTTCCCTCCATGATGGACTGTAAGCCAAACAAACTTTCTTCTCCTAGGTGTTGGTGATGTTGTTTATCAAAACTACAGAGAAATGAACTAGTACAGTTATTCAAGATCAATCTTACTTGGAAGTTAGGAATGCTAGCATTCTAGACTGTTTACTGAGGGCTGTGTAAATTTCCCTTGGATGTATGTACATTTTCCTCATTCATTCATTTTCTGATGGACATTTGATGGACATATGTGTAGATGTGATGTGCAAGTATTTCTTTGATGCTTTGACATAAAATCCTTTAGGTGTAATCTACCCAAGAGTCATAGAGTAGTCCTATTTTGTGACATTGAGAAACATCCACATCAATAGTTGCTGGCTGCACATGTTTATATCCCCATACTCCCCCAGGTTCATGGTTCAGGACACAGTCAGGTCAAAATTGCACATGTGTATGCCTAATGTAGTTTAAGTCACAGGAGGATGGTGCAAGGTGCAGAGAGCCAATTAAATGATTGCACGAAGCCATTGGTATCTCCCTGTCATTTCAGGCCCCTCTGCTGCCAGCATACTTACACTTTCTATCTCAGTAATTGACTAAATGTATTAGCTAAGGTGGCTTACACCTATCCCCTTCTAACTTTCCTGCTCATTCTATTCTGCTTCTACAACAACCACCATAGAGAACTTGTCTAGATGAACTTTGATAAAGGAAGGTCATTTATGAAGGCTCTTCAAAGATTTGATCAAGTCACTATGCAACACAGTCGCCAGGACCCATACAGAGTTTGGGTGGGAAAACATATCATATGTTGGTCAGCCTTGCATTTCTGATGAGCAGCTATGCTCAGATAAAGAATGGGAACTTTTGGTTCAATGAGCTACATAGATTATGAAGTTAAAGAGTTAGGAGGGGCCACATGTCTCACCACGCTGCCTGGAAAGTTTCTTTTTCACAGTTTTATGGTCCCTAATTTGGTTTTACTTTTGATGTAACACATGCAAGTGTAAAATCTTAATTTAATACAAGTTGATTTCACCAGGTAGTATTCACAACAAAACTTACACCTATAATTTAACAACTAACACCTCTAATATTTATATGCATTGTCCTGACCTCAGGTATAGCACTCGTTACAAAAAATATCATCAGTTCTTGTTTTGTTTTTGTATTTTTGTACGTTTGTTGGTTTTGGCTTTTCATCTACTGTTTGCTGGTCTAGTGAAGCAGGGGCACAGTTGCTATCATGGCCATGGACTATGGGACAATGTAGTGCCTATAATCTTCTAGCTTCATGCCATCAAATCATTCATCTAAAAGCAAGAATTGCTCAGAGACCAATTTCGGCAGTCTCTGTGTATGTCACTGAGCCTCATCAGGTTTGAATTTCCTGTGAAATATCTTACAAAGTTCTCTAGACACATATTGCTTAATGTTCAGTTTTCACTTGATTATCATTTTCCTCCTGAAGGATTCATGATGCACGGCACTGCCAATTTCTCAGTTTCTTCGTTCCAAGCACAGCCTTTTCTTTGTTGGTGCCTTTTCCTCCAGTCATCTGTTTCTCTTTAAAGTGGAACTTATCTGTCATCTTTCCCTAACTTCCTTGGTGAAGGGACCTCTCAGATTCCAATTTCTATATGGGTACAAAATAAATACGTGTTGGATGTAAGTCTTGTAAGTCAACTTAAGTCAATTTTTGTCCAGGAAGAATCCCAAATACCAAGATAGCTGAAACAATTAAGCAACGTTATTTAATACCCATGTCTCAGCATCATGATTTTCAGATGATATGATAAAGTTTACCTGTTTGAACTATTGCCTTTGTAAAAGTATAAAGCCATCTGATATTCATTTTAACAGTGCATAAATCAAGGCAGCTTACATAAATCAAAGCAATGTTTTCAATTTAAGACTCCAAGAGCCAAGAGAGATAAGCCGATCTCTTAAGACATCCAAAAAAATGAGGGAAACAGATGGTGGGGACTTTGTATTTCAGAGAGGGTTTTTTTTTTTTCTTACCAAGAATTTAATTTCTCCTTTTGGTCATAAAGCCAAAGGAAGAAAGAAAGAAAGAAAGAAAGAAAGAAAGAAAGAAAGGAAGGAAGGAAGGAAGGAAGGAAGGAAGGAAGGAAGGAAGGAAGGAAGGAAGGAAGGAAGGAAGGAAGGTCCCTCCATAACATCTCCTACCTTGTCAGATCAATACCCTTGTCACCTGGAATTAATGCACAAACTAACCTAAAATGAACACAGCACAGGTTAAGTGAGTGATCAGAAGCATCACACTTCACTGTCCCTTTTAAAATGTCAAAGAATATAGAACTAATTCACGTCCTCTCCCTTTGAGAACTGTTTAATCAGGTGCTTTAGGAAACAAAGAATAAACACACCATGTGCTATAAATTACTTCCCTGTGTTGTGTCATGAATTTGCTAGTGTGTATTCAGTTTGGAAAGGCACTGGCATGTATGTCAGGAGATGTGGGCCTAGGTATTTTATTCTTCCACCGTATGAGCTGTAGCCCTCAGCGAGGTCACTTAACATCTCTCCTTGACACCTTGATATACCAAATTAGAATAAAGATACATGTGCTAACCAATGAGGGCACATGCTATAAGAACCAAAGAAGTATTTAAAATGAGTTTGGTGAAATAAAACATACGTAACAAATTTTGTTCTTAATCCAAAATCCATTTGTGGTGAGGGAAGAGGATGAACCCACTTGAACTCTTAGGTGCTCATGGCGACAGCCATAGTCATGGAGTCTGGGATTTATGATACAGGTCAGAAGGAAATGAAGGTCCTCCAATTCTTATTGTCCCCAAAGCCGTGTTTGTCATCACAGTGGGAAATCCAAGGAAAGTGTACAGAGGGCACCAGAAAGACAAATTTTATAGTGAAATAATTATCAGTCCACAGAGAAGAGGGGAATTATATATGCATTACTCAGTTTCTCTCAGTAATTACATTTGCATAACTGTGGTGATATTTTATTTGTGCTGAAATGTGATGTTTTATTCGTATGTTAATAAATAAAGTTTGCCTGGAGATCAGAGGTCAGTGAGCCATAAACAGAAATCATGCGGTGGTAGCCCACACCCTTAATCTGATCACATGGCAGGCAGAGTCTCTGTGTGGTCAAGGACACAGCCAAGCGTGGTGACACACACCTTTAATCCCAGTACCAACCACGGAGACCTGGAGTTCTGTATAGACAGTCAGTGATGAGGAAGTCATGTGTCTGGGCTTAGAGCCAATGAGAAGGCAGAACAGGAAAGCAATCAAAGCACAGTTTAAGCAGGAAGAAGCTCTCTCGAGTGGGAAACTACGGCTTGGTGGTAAGCTAAAGGGTAGTCAGTGGTTCTTTGCTAATTCTCTGATCTCTTCGGCTATTACCCCTGTATTTGGCTCTGTGTTTCTTATTTACGAAGACTGTTTAGAAATTTGTCTATATATAACTATGCACAATATCCCAAGCAGGCTGTTGACATAGACACAGTGGCTCTTAGTAGTTCTGTCAGTTTATTCACACATGTAGATCATGTAAACACCATTATAGTCAAGATAGAGAATAATCCTGCCACCATGAGGGTTCCTCCCACATTTCTTGACAGCCATACACCTTTATAAGTATGCCTGCCACTCATATAGTGAATACATTTCATTGGGAAGCTGAGCACAAACCTGAACATTCTTTAAAGCAAATTAAATTTACATAAGGATCTATCACATGACCCATCACGGATCTCTAAAGACCTCAGATTCAGAAATTAGAAGCAGAAAAATTGTAAAACTGTAAAATTCAGGTTAACCTTATGACTACCAAGGATATAAGTTTAAAATTGTCCCTCCTTCTTCCTACCCACGTGAGTGTACACACATGTACACACACAAGCACTCACACAGCCATTCAGGAAAATCACAGAATTCTCAATTTGATCAATTCTACGGAGAGAATTGTTCAAGTTAGTTCTTTTTTTAGTACTGATATCATCAAATCAAAATTTAAAAGTGCTTCCTTGGTTTGTTTGAAAGTTACAATTTCAGTAATTGAGACAAAATCATAACTGGCAAGTTTAACCAGACTTCTTGCTTTTTACATAGAAACAATGCTTTTTTCCCTTACATTCTGTAGAGCTGATTCTTCAAAAATATAGCCAGAGTAATCATATGAAAACACAAATCCTGTTACAAAATTCATTTGCAGAAATACTTCACTGGTTCCCATTGTGCTTCAGACAAAATCCATGCTAAAGAGTCTGCTTTCAGGCATGAAGGACTTAGTCACTACCTTCTGGGAATGAACCAAACTGTCCACCACATATCCGATCCCTTGGTAAATTGTTTCAGCAGAGAAGAAGCAACCCTACCAGTAGCCTATCAACAAAATAACATGACTGGGACAGACTCACAAGTGCCCCCTCAGTTTCCATGGAGGTGGTTGACATATTTTCAGGGCTATATCACACAAGATCTTTCTTTGTCCCAGCCCAAGTCAGGTTCACTTTTTCAAAGATGATCCCGAGCGTGCAACTAATAAAAAATCACAAGTGATAATTTGTACTCCAGAGACTTTTTCCCAGGTGTTTAACCAGAACAGGGACCATGACCACAGCCTATGGAACTGGGATTATGTTTCTAATTTACCTCATTCCTCTGGCCCCATTGAATACCTAACTAGACACAGTATCTTGTTTGAGTCCCGTGACTGGTCCCCTATTTGAACACTGCATTTTCCCTTCCCTGTGTTTGAGTAACCCATCTGGTTTCTGTTTTTCTTACTGTTTCTGGATCCTCAGAGCGTTTTTCCTAGAGGATGACACTTCAACTAACTTCTAAAGGATTCCCAAGTCCCTCTCATTTCTTCTCCCTTTATAGCTTTTATATTTGAAATTATCTAAATCACCTCCTTCCGCTGGGATAGATACTTCAAGAAGGCAGGGACCTTACCTGCTTGAAATCCCTTTGTTTACACACAGATTAGATCAGTCCTGAATGCATGCATAATTAGTAAGCAATCAATAAATAGCTATTAAATGAAAGGAAATCTCAAGCAAGCCTCAGATATAAACCTTACTTTATGACAACTCAGAAGACCGTTTCTGGTTTAAATTTTATAAGTTGTAAAAGAGTATCCAGTAACAACACATATATACACCACTGCTGAATTTTCTTCGATTCTTGAAAAATTGCATACACGTATATGCTGAATTTGGTCACTTTCATCCTCGTTACCCTCTTTCATCCGCCCTCCTTCACACAAAACCCTTCTTTCTCGAGTAACTCTCCTCCTTTGATGTCTTTTATTTTTTCCTTACCGATTTTGCTTCATGTTGTTTGCCTGATTGGTGGTTATTTAATGGAACATGAGCAGCTTGTCACTTACAGCACCAGTGAAGAAAACAACACTCTCTCCATCACACATCCTTCAGTGAAAGCTGGGGCCTCATGATACCCTCCTCCATCATAATGAAATCGTGACAGAAGAAATCTCATGTAGGTCTTGTGAAGGCAATCAGAGCCCTGAGATTATGGGGTGTTTTGGCTGTGTTATGTCCAAAAGACACTTTAACGGTGGTCTTTCTCAACCTCTGGTTTTTTGGTTTTTTTTACATCTTTCTGCCCCCTTTTCCATGATGTTCCCTGAGCATAGGAGGAGATAATAGTGACGTCCTGTTTAAGAAGGAGCATCCCACAACCATTTATTCCCTACTCTTTGACTAGTTGTGAGTCTGCATTAGCTACTGCTCACTGAAAAAAAGAAACCTCTTTAATGAAGGCTGAGAACAGCACTGACCTATGGGTATACCTATATTTAGAAAGAATTTTGACACCATGTCCATTTAACAAAAACGACAGTTGTAGGTTCTTCCCGAGGACCCAAGAGCTCCTCAACCATAGCACTTGATGAGGTGTATCATACCAGGTATGAGCTAACTCCTGTGGAGTAGGCCTCAAATCTAATCAGAAATCAATTGGTTACCTCATAATAGTCATGCCACTATTACACCAATGAGCATATCTTACCAGGACGGACATTATTGAAGCTCATCAGTTCCAAGCTGAAAAGACCATTAATGATTTTTCTTTATGAATAGCTTGCATAGTATCTTCTAGCACTGTGTATGCACACCCACAAGATTGAAACTTCCACCTCATATCCAACTTGACTTCTCTATGACCTGCAATCAAATGTGTTGACTCTTCAACAATAAGGTCTTACAGTCTCATTCTGGTGGGAGCTCAAGGGCATGTTTTGGGGGCATCTGAGCATCATTGAGCTATATGGACATAGTCTTCAACTCCTGCTGGGATTTGTTTAATAACCTATGACTTCTGGGAGGAATTATTATCCACCTATGTAGAGTGTTTCTGTTAAAGTATTTTAAATTATGCTTTAATAGACTTACAAAACAATAAAATTTCCAAAGGCTCTCTTAGACATCGTTAGTTTTTGTTAACCCCTATGCCACCTTCTCCTATCTTCTATTCCCCCATCCCCATTCTTGCTTAATACTTTCCCACCTCAGTATTCCTAAAATTCATTCTGAGAACATTATTTCTCTCAAATGTGCTACTAGTGGAATCAGCCATCCTTAAATAATAAGTAGCAGCCTGATGTCCCCACCCACTGGTATCGTGTAAGCAAATGACAAACAAGTGTGATCTCTGACTATGGAGCTGGAGACAGAGTCTGATAATACTAGAGAGGCCGACTCCATTGTAACATGTTGTAGAATGAAATAGGCAAGGGATTCCAAGCCACCACATCTGAATTCAATTATGGAAATTACTCTTTTGATGAACCAGAGCAATCACTCTGCTACAGACATATTTTAAGTAAAGGGCAGAGCCTGCCCATAAATTCTACAAAATGTGCATTGTAGACCTCTCCCTTGGCTTTGGCCATATAGCAAATATCCACCTTTTAGTAGACTACAGCTACATTTTTGCTATCCGTAACCCAATATCAAAATGCACTTTGAAGTTCCCAGGACTTACTCATGTCCACTTGTTTGTGAATGTCACCATCTGGTTTTGGTAAGAAATCAGAAATAATATTCTAAGCAATGCTGTATGATCAGTGGTTAGTACAAACAGTTTTACTGATGGAAATTTTACTTACCTTATTCCAAGCGTGAATTGCAAAAGACTGAATAAATCATCCAAAACTCAATATACTCCCCTCCTTCAACACAAATAATTTATTTTGCAGCAGAAGCATCTTCCTCCACAGAAAGTCCTTTTCAATGCAAAATAAATTCTCCCTGGGCACGTATCTCTGGAGTATGAACATTAATCATGCTGGGACTTGGGAGAAAATATTAATATTTTGGGTAGTGATCTAATTTCATTCACAGAGACACACATAATTTAACTCTGTCTTTATTCCAACTTCCCCTTGTTGATTAGTTTCTCTAACAATAACAAGATCTTTAAAAGAAGTGCAGAAAGAGAAGGAACTCTGAATCGTATAAATGCTTTGAATAAAAAAAAAAAACTTGTAAAGTAAAATCACGCTGTTAAAAACAACTTCCAGCAAAATACCTTGCATCAAGTGACCTTTGTTTTATACTTTAAATTATGAAATAAATATTTTTATATACACACAAAAGTGGTTCTTTTTATTCTCTGGTGCACAGACTTATGTCCATCTATTCATATCTGACCATTTTCCCTAAAACACATTTATTAAACAGGGAAAGATACTGGCACATAAATGAAAAAAAAATTAAAAGCTTAATAGGTCATCTCGCCAATGATTTTTATTACAGTTATGATAACACAAAAAGTAAAATGTAAATAAAAGCAAAGTTTTGCTACCCTTACCTCCATGTTTAATTAGTGACATATGCAAATTGGTCCATATTCCCTGACCTTTTACATACACCTCCTTCTGAAGTTCTGTTTTTACTATATTGTGGGTAGCAGACAGTTTCCCAGAGATAGGAGACGGATGAGAACAATGAATGACCCTTGAAGCATTTCCTCCCATCCATACTTATTTATAGTCAGCACAGTGGTATAGAAATAAATCATTAAAACATCATTTTAAGAAAAATATTTACAGCATGTGTGAAAAGGGGAAAATGTAAACACAGAGCGTGCTTAAGAGACTTACTTCCAAGTCTATGGCAAATAAATATGTATTTGCACCATTATGCCAGGGATGGTGGAAATTTGAAATAGTGATTACAATCCTATTTACAAGTTAAAATTGTCCTTTACGGGGTCCATCTTGATAGCGCCACACAAAGTGTTTTATGATTGATGGGTACAGTAACCACTGTATTTGTTATGCAACCTGGAGTGAGATGAAGCATTCTTTTTTTTTAAACTGCACAGCGTCATTTATTGTTCCAGCCTGAAAAAAACATCCCTTTGAAATTTCACTCAGCAAAGCAAGTTAAAACCTTCACTCATCAAATAAATGATAATTTAAACACGAACTTGCTAAAGAAACCTCATCACAACGTTTTAGGGCCTGATCACTTTAAGTCCAGGGGGCCATTATGAATTATAATCTGCAAGATGGCTCAGCCCTTAAAGGCTAGGCTCACAACCAAAAATATAAGAGATGAAGTATTCTTATTGGTTCCAACTAATAGTAGGTGGAAGCAAGAACTTACACCTACTAGGGTGTAAGATGACATCATTGACTGGAATGACCCAGAGAATCATCAAGACATCCTGACCATTTCTGAGTTATCCACTTCGGGGAGGTTTATATCATACCTACCCTTATAGTAGGTAATTCTCTCTAAGATAATGAAAATAAACCAAATTTAGGGCATCAAAGAGCTCTTGGGTGCAGAAAAGATGTCATTATCAGTTAAAAATACACCTACCCCTTGCTTTATAACAGAGTCTTGGGAAGTGTCTGTCTGGTCTTCCTTTCCTTTGCTCTCAGAGTTAGTTGTTTCTAAGCGGTGGGATTTCTTGCCTTACTTGAGTGAAAGATAAAGGCTAGGTTGCCCAATAAATCAGCCAAAACAGAATTGCTGCTTAAGGAACTTGAAGTTTCCTTTTGTCTCCTGTAATGATTCTGAAATAGACCTTCCAGGTGGAGGGGTACTGTGTGTGTTCAGTAACAAGGAGATCCAGTTTGATGGTGTTGTTTGTAGATGTGTTTGCCATTCTAAGAACCCAAATGCGCCCTCAACCATTGCTTTGAGAAACAGAATAGTGAGAACAAATGTGACACTGAAAAATTTCAGGAAGCACCACAAATAGTAGGTGTCTAGGTGAATGTGGATCCTTTGGATAATTTGTTGCAGCACCTGAATAGACATAAACTAAAGGTTGGATCTGACATGAAATCTTAAATGACAGCTGCAATCACAACCATGTTCTCTAGTCTACTTTCCCTGTTGAGAATACTAAGCTAGGATTGATCTACAGTATTTTTTTTTCCGGTTCCTTGGTGGAGTTCAGATAATCTTTCACTTTTTCCACTCTTTCTTATTTTGTAATTTCTAGCTCTACTTAGTATCTTTTCCAACCTACTTTTCTCTCCCCTCACCCTCCTACCTGTTCCTTCCATTCTGGATGGATAACTTATTATAGCCTTCCACCTTGCTTCCTAACAAACCCTGCTGCCTCACTACCATCCATCAAAAGAACCTTGCCCCGACACATGCAGGCATCATAATGTACCTGGGGATGATTGATCTCTGGTCAGCTTAAAGGTGTTGAACTCAGTTTACTAGTGTTTGCTGAGAACTTTGGCATCTGTGTTCATTGTGGAAATTGTTCTATGGTTTGTTTTGTTCCTATATCCTTCCATAGTTGGGTTAAGCTGGCTAATGACCTCAAGGAATGACTATTGAAGGGCTGCCTCCTCTCAGTTCTTTGATCTTGTAAAGCTTGTCAGTCACCTAGGGAGTGAGGCTAGATGGTCCTGGTCTTTCTTGGTGGGAAAGATTGGTTTTAAGAGGTTTATGTTTTTTGTTTTTTTTTTAAAAAAGGTTTGTTTATGTATTTTGTGTGTATGAGTGCTGTGTCTACATGTATTCCTGCTCACCAGAAGAAGGCATGGGATCCCATTATAGCTGGGTGTCAGCCACCATGTGGTTGCTGGGAATTGAACTCTAGAACAGCAGAGCAACTCTCCATCTGAGCCATCTCTCCAGCCCCAATTGGAAGACTTTTTATCACCAATTCAGTCTCAATTCTTGTTTTTCCTCCTCTGTTTTTCATGGTCTCATGGTTCATGTTGAATAGCCTCATGTCAAGAAATTTCTCCATTTTGTTTCCCAATTTGTTGTCCCAATATATTTTTCATAGCAATTCCTAGTGATTCTTTAGAATCCTGTTGATATTGGTTGTAATTTGTTTTTCTTCTCTGTCTCTCTCCTCGGTTAGCCTAGCTAGAGTATTGCCAATATCGCTTCTCTTCAAAAACAAAAGTGCAGTACAAACACAAGCCTTTTTTTTTTAATTTATTTTAATTTATTTTGTAATACAATTCAGTTCTACATATCAGCCACGGATTCCCTTGTTCTCCCCCCTCCTGTCCCCCTCACCTTCCCCCCAACCCCCCCCCCCCATTCCCATCTCCTCCAGGGCAAAGCCTTCCCCACAGACTGAGGTCAACCTGGTATGCTCAGTCCAGGTAGGTCTAGTCCCCTCCTCCCAGGCCGAGCCAAACAATCCTGCATAGGCCCCAGGTTTCAAACAGCCAACTCATGCAATGAGCACAAGATCTGGTCCCACTGCCTGGATGCCTCCCAAACAGATCAAGCCAATCAACTGTCTCACCCATTCGGAGGGCCTGATCCAGTGGGGACCCCTCAGCCATTGGTTCATAGTTCATGTGTTTCCATTCATTTGGCTATTTGTCCCTGTGCTTTATCCAACCTTGGTCTCAACAATTCTCGCTCATATAAACCCTCCTCATTCTCGCTAATTGGACTCCCAGAGATCCACCCGGGGCCTAGTCATGGATCTCTGCATCCAGATCCCTCAGTAGTTGGATGGGGTTTCTAGCACGACAATTAGGATGTTTGGCCATCCCATCACCAGAGTAGGTCAGTTCGGGCTGTCTCTCGACCATTGCCAGCAGTCTGTTGTGTGGGTATCTTTGTGGATTTCTGTGGGCCTCTCTAGCACTTTGCTTCTTCCTATTCTCATGTGGTCTTCATTTACCATGGTCTCCTATTCCTTGTTCTCCCTCTCTGTTGTTGATCCAGCTGGGATCTCCCGCTCCCCCAAGCTCTCTTTCCCTCAACCCTCGCCTTTCATTACCCCCACTCATGTAATTGGGAATCAATCTCCCCCAAGATCCAGCTATACCACTCTTGGGCATATACCCAAGAAATGCTCAACCACACCATAAGAGCACTTGTTCAGCTATGTTCATATCAGCATTGTTTGTAATAGCCAGAACATGGAAACAACCCAGATGCCCTTCAACTGAAGAATGGATAAACAAAATGTGGTACATATACACAATGGAATACTACTCAGCAGAGAAAAACAATGGCATCATGAGGTTTGCAGACAAATGGATGGATCTAGAAAAAATCATCCTGAGTGAGGTAACCCAGACTCAGAAAGACAAACATGGTATGTACTCACTCATAGCAGGATACTAGACATGAAACAAGGATGACTTGTCTGCTACTCACATCACCAGGGAGGCTACCTGGAAAACAGGACCCCAAGAAAGACACAGGGATCGCCCAGTGACAGAGAAATGGAATGAGATCTACACAAACACAAGCCTTTTGTTTGACTGACCTTTTGTACCTTCAGTATCATTTCTTCTATGACTGTTATTTCATGGATTGATTCTTCTATTTTTGTTTTTTCATTTTGTGTTATGGAGTTTATTTTGATTTTTAATTCTTTAAAAAGAAACATTTTTTCCTTTGTGTGTGTTTGTTTCTTGTTTACCCTACTGACATTGACGCCAGGGCTTCACAATACTCTCCCATTCATCTATATTCCCAGGACTCCTATCAGATTGTTTGTGTGAACTAGACCCTGATAACTAGACCCTGATGCTTCTTTTTTTTTTTTTTTTTTTTTTTTTTTGACAGGGTTTCTCTGTGTAGCCATGGCTGTCCCAGAACTCGATCTGTAGACCAGGCTGGCCTGGAACTCACAGAGGTCCTCCTGCCTCTGCCTCCTGAGTGCTTCGATTAAAGGCACATGCCACCGCCACCCTGCTGAGCAACTCTTCTTAATTCATCAGTGCCCCATTCTCTTTAAAATGTCATTGGGGTTTTTTTTCTTTTCTTTTCTTTTTTGTTTTTTTTTTTGGTCTGAATGTATTTATGTCACTTCTAAAATTTACATTGCTGGTGACTCCTACCTTCATTATGCTGTAATCAGAAAAGACAGTGTGTAATTTCATTTTTTTTCAAAATTTTCAAAAGCATGTTTTGTTGTCTAATACATGGTTTATTCTGAATAAATGTCTAAGCAGCAGTTGGATGGGTTTGTCAGTAAATATCTCCTATCTTTGTTATTGTCGATTTTGTTTGTTTCTTTTTAGTCTGATTGAGCTCTCTATTCATGAATATGGAACATTAAAATAATTATTATTATATTGTTACCTGTATCTCTTTTTATGTGTAACAGTGTTTGTTTTATTAAATTGGGGATTCCAACTGGGCATGGTGGCACACGCCTTTAATCCCGGCACTTGGGAGGCAAAGGCAGACGAATCTCTGTGAGTTTGAGGCCGGCACGGTCTACAAAGTGAGCTCCAGGACAGAGCTATTACACAGAGAAACCCTGTCTCAAAAACAAAAAACAAACAAACAACCCCCCCCCCCCCAAAAAAACCAACCAATTAGCCAACTAGTTATTCCAACGTCATGTGCATAAATTGAAAACGAAACCTGGGACTGGTGGAACAGCTCGGCAAGTACAGGCACTTGGCCACAATCCCGTTGACCCAAGTGTAATCTCTGGGTCCCAAATGGGGAGAGAGAATCAATTCCTGAAAGTCGTCCTTTGCCCACCACATGCACACAGTGGCATGCGTGCATCCACACCTATACGCCCGGACTCAATTCCTTTCTAGTCTTTGCTGCCTGACTACTCACAAAACGTGATCAAACAGCATCGTGCTCCACACCATGCCTGCCTGGCAAAGACAGACTGTACCCTCACACGGAGCCTAAATACTCTGTTGCACGGAGGGAGTAAAGTCCTTAGTGAATGTGTATTGTTTAACATGGGCATAGCGAAGTCAGAAGACCCTATGGGAATGTCAAAACGGTCCTCTGGTCTGAGTGAGAGTGTTGACAATGTATTCAGAAAACGACCGCAGTAGCTTTCTTCTCTCGATGTTCATAGCCTGAAAGCTGTCTGTACAGAGACTGTTCCTACTGAGATTGGCTGAACCTGCTTCCTCATTCAGCCGTATGTAATAAGATCGCCTCCTTGTCAAGCTGTGTGTAATAACCCTGCCTCCTTGTTCACCTGTGTATAATACACAGCTGAGCCTCCAAGGTGCTGTGGCTTTTTAATCCTAGAGCCCAGACCACGCAACCCAGCTTTCCTATGTGTGGTGGTGTGTTTGCCCTTTCTTCATTCCCTCACGCCCAGTTAGATTCATCCTCTGAGCCATGCAGAGTGGCACTCTGTCCCCCATGTGGCTCTTATCAGGTATTTATTCATCGCACTGTAGAGAAACTCATGTTAAAGTGTGTTTTGTCATTTGGTAAAGCTGCTCATACTTCATGTTATTTTGCTTGGAGCATCATTTTCCAGCCTCTTACTTTCTGTCTATATGTCTGTGTGCATTGGGAATAGAGAATTGTGTTTCTTTGGTTTGGGTTTGGATTTGCTATTCAGCCAGGCTGCATCTTTTATTCTGACAACTAGTGCATTTGCATTAGAGGTTACATTTGATAGGTAAGACTCACTCCTGTCATCCTGTTGCTGTGAGGACTCTTTCCATTGCTTTGTCTCTTGTGGTTTACAGTATTATGTTGATTCCTTTCTGTTTTTCTTTGGTGAGATTTATGTTTCCACATGCTTTCATGACAATGGTTATTTTTCTTTCATTTTTGGGACCGAGAACTCCCTTAAGCATCTTTTTGCAAGGCTTGTCTGGCCATATTGAATTACCTCAATGTGTTTCTCCTCTTCGGACTTTATTTCTCTTTCATTTTTGAAAAATAGACTTACTGGCTATAGTTTTCTTCTTGAAGTTACCTTGTGTCAGAATTTGGAGTACATTCTTCTATCGCTTCTTGGCCTGTAGGGTTTCTGCTGAGAAATCTGCTGTTAGTCCTAACACCTTTAAATGTGACTTGGCACTGGTTATATGCAGATTTCTGAAGCCTTCTTCTGTATTATGTTTTGAATACCTTATGTACAACATGTTGTTATGAAAATATTTTATGGTGATGTCTATTTGTAGTTCTATAAGCCTTCTGCACCTTTATGCTATCATTTCACTGATCAAGTGTTCTACACCATTAATAATCCCTGCCTTCTAATCCATGGGTATTCAACTTACATGGCTATCTGTCTGTTCAATGATGTCTTAAAGATCTGGATTGATCTATTCATTTTTTCCTTAGATTTTCTTTTTTCTCTCTTCAATTTGTAAGTCAGTTCTAAAATTCAGACATTCTTTCTTCTGCTTGACCTATTTTACTATAGAGACTTTCAAATGTACTTTTTGACATATCTGTGCATTTTTGTGATATTTTAGTTCTTTTCAAAAATCCTGTTTCTACTGAATTTCTCATTTGTGTCCTCAGTAACAGATACTAAAATGATTTATAGTTCTATAGCTATTGTTCCTGGACTCTTACTCTTAGACCACTCCAGTCTCTTTTGAGGATCCATTGTGATCTCCCTTAGTCAGTTCTAATGCAGCTGTGGACTTACGACTTTGCTTCTCTTGGTGGAGGAAGAAGTCAGGTCTGGTGTGTTTCTTCCTCCATCTTGAATATATGAATGACTGCACTTCCATTAGTAAGTGTTGTTTGGTAAAATATGCAGGTCAGGAAGCTCCCAAAGTGAATGGTTTCTCCTGCTTCTAGAAGTGTAACTCTGCAGCATAAACTATAACACATATGTCTAAAAAGAAATAAAAAAGTTTTTTAATTGTATTTTCTTCCTTAAAACCCACATTAATATGTTCTCATTCTAGAAACAAAGTAGCTGCGCTTGGTTTTGGTAAGAAAAATAATAAAATTTGAACTAATTCCTTCCAAAATGTATTTTTTATCATAAGAGCAATAATTATAGCACAATGGAACCTAATTATAATGTTATTAATTTCAAATATATTTATGTTTTCCAAAGTTTCTATTAAAAATGCTACTATTTTGTAATATTTAACAAGAAATATCACAAGAAAGTATAATGTCTGATTATAAAAAGTACCATATTGTCCAATAAAGAATTCCGTTTTCCCCTGTGATTATTACATATACACACATACTCACTCACACACACTCTCTCTCACACACTCAAACAAAACTCTCACACTAACACACACACATGGATACACACACACACACTCACACTCACACACACACACACACACACACACACACACACACACACACACACACAAACATACACACAACCAGTCTAAGAAACTCTGAGACCAAGTCAAGTGAACTTCCTTTCAAGTACAACTAAACCAATTTCAGAATAATAAAATGTGTTGAGAGTTGGCAGTGAAATAGGAAATGGAAACAGGAGAGGCATATTAAGGGTCACTTCCAGTGATCATAAATCAAAGCAATTCAGACCCAAGAAATGCCTTTTAAGCAAAGCCAGCAAGGAGCGCCAACTGCAAGCCTACTAAAAGAGTTCTTTTTTATTTTAATTTCCCCCTTTTCATTAAAAAAATGACCAATATCATTTTGTTTTAAGGTAACTTTAACATGACAGGAACTGTTATCCAAACTAAAGACACAACTCCACAAAGAGTCACCAAAAAGAAATAAAATAAATCTTGCTGATGCTATATTTGGAAGAAGTTATTTGTTTTTTGTTTTGTTTTGTTTTCCCTCCCCTTGGAAGTGAATCTGAAAAAGTTTCTAGATCATTCAAGTGTCACCCAGCTCTCATCCGGAGGTCAGGAAATTTGATCCACTAATTTAATTACAAAATAAGTGGAGCTGTGAGCATCTCTTTCTCTAAGGTATCTACTATTTGCAAAGTTCTTCAACAAATGCCTGTTCTAAAAACAAAGACAACTTCAACACAACCCAGCCCTGCCAACCATGCTATTTTGATCATTTCTCTGCTTTTTAAGTGGAATCCAAAGGATTTTTCAAACAAAGAGCCCTATTTTGGAGCTTTTATCCTCTAATGTAAGCACCCAAACAAGGACCCAAGACAATCATCCAGTCTGGAAACCCGAGTTCAAATGCATGCAACGAAGGAGTTTGTCATAAAACACAGGAAGGGACTCAGGGGAAATCCTCAGAAAAGTAAACTGAGCAGTGTGGTGAGTTACAACTCTCATTTTCATAGGAGAATGCCTTGCTGGAGTCCTAGAACTGTTTTGTGAGAGCTGCCATTCACTGGAGGATGCCTGGACAAGGGCCAGGAAATGCCCTGGTCATGAAGCCACATTCACATTTATACACACTGCATAATATAAATAAGCACATGATGACACAAATAATAAAGTAATATAATTACTTGCCTTTTACAGGCTGAAGAGATGGCTTAAGGTGTGCTTGCCTTGCAAGATATGAAGACCTAAGTTGAAGCTACAGAACCCATATAAAACATCAAGTGTGGCATGTGGGGTGGGAGGGAGATTGAGTTTGTAATCCCAGCATTGGAGAAAGACAGAGAGCCTCATCTGCCCAACTTACTCAGTGAGTTCCTTTAAGGTCAGTGAGAAACCCTGCCTCAAAGAATATGTGGATGGAGTCCAATGTAGAGTACTAAGGTTATCTACAGGCCTCAAATCCCCTCACCTACACACACACACACACACACACACACAAGCATGCCCAATACACCTTTTACTAGTATTTGGAAAATGCAAGAAATTAAAGAAAAATTAAAAGCAAATATAAAAACATGATTTTTCAAATGTCCAAATAAAAATACACTAGCTGGGATCTTTCTTTTACATGAACACATTTTGCATAGTTGCTATCTTGTTCTTTCTTTCTTTCTTTCTTTCTTTCTTTCTTTCTTTCTTTCTTTTTTTCCTTAATATTTGCTGCAGATTGGAGTTGAAATTGTTACATGAAGTTCTTGAGAGATGACCATTCGGACATAGTTTATAGTTAATGGAAAGTCTTTATTCCAGCTGGCTGCGACTACTCTCGGGTAGAGGTATTGGAGTCCTAAGTGTAGCCCTTAGTAACCAGAGCATAGGGTTTTTGCAGGTGAAATCCACATCCTGGTATCTCACTTGCAACTGCAGGGGGGCTTCACAAAAACAAGCAGTCTAACAGTGCTAATAGAAGTTAGCTGAGGCATCTTGACGTTGTGTTCCTAGAATAGAGCAGGGTAATTTTCCATGAGATCAAAATCAAGCTAAATGTGAAATGGCCTCAGCAAGAACTCAAGATGAAGGAACCTCTGCACTGTCTGGCCCTGTCACACATGTCCCCAAGGGCCTGTGCACAAAGACCTTGTTTCCATAGTGACACAATGGAAGGTGGTAGAGACTTCAAAATCCGAGGTCTAGCTGGAGGTTCTAACTGGGGATAACCTCAAGGCAGATCATGGGGTCTGGTTCCTCTAACAGGCTTTTTCTTTTAGGCCACCAATCAGCTCCCAAATCACAACACAGACTTCTTATTAGTTATGAATGCTCGGCCTTATCTTATGCTCATTTCTTGCTAGCTCTTATAACAACCTGTTTCTCTTTACCTATATTTTACCTCAGGGTTTTTTATCTTTCTTTTCTTCTGTATATCTTACTTTCACTGCTTCTTGTGTCTGACTGGCTGGCAGCTCTTCCTCCCTCATTCTCTTCTTTATCCTTCCCTCTCAAACCTAGATTTTTTCCTCCTCATTATTCTCTCTGCCAGCCTCGATTATCCTTTCTCTGTCTAGCTATTGGCCATTCAGATTTTTATTAGCCCAATCAGGTGCCTTAGGCAGGCAAGGTGAAACAGCAACACATCTTTATGTAACTAAAGGAATGCAGCACAAGCAAATGTAACACAGCTTCACATCATTAACAAAGGCATCAGAAACACATGTAACACATCTTCACATAATTAAAGTAACATTCCACAACATAAACAAATGTAACACATTTTTGCCTAGTTAAAATAATGTTCCACATAGGCTTCTCCTTTCCTGTCTCTCTCATGCCTATCCAAAAGGTGAAACAGCCTCTGTGGCCTGTCCTCTTTCTGTTACCAACAGGGCTATCACAGACCCATACAATCAGACTAGTCACCCATGGTCTGAAAACTCTGAAGCTGCGAACTAAACTGACCTTGCTTTTTAAAGTTGCTCTATCTCAATAATTAATTACAAATAGTGAAAAGCTGACAGTTGCCATATGACCAGTCTAATTTCTACTGTCAATCGTGTATTGGTATTTTAATAATATTTTAAGAGCTATAACTCACTTGGTTGTTGGGAAAATATATGCTAATTTTCAGAAAATATAAAGTAGATTATTCCAATTTGCCATGAATAATATGACCTAATATATGAATTACTAATTTCTTTAACGTCTATTACTTCTT
This sequence comes from Peromyscus californicus insignis, assembly GCF_007827085.1. Taxonomy (NCBI): domain Eukaryota; kingdom Metazoa; phylum Chordata; class Mammalia; order Rodentia; family Cricetidae; genus Peromyscus; species Peromyscus californicus. The sequence goes on from NW_026294525.1 coordinate 57,886,817, forward strand.
TGAATTTTCTCTTGCTATCAGGAAATTATTTATACAAATAAGAAATAGTAAATTAAATATTGGAATTATAATTGTTATCATGACTTTTTTTGTTACAGGTATTAATATTATGTTTATCTTTTCAAGTACATTTATGTGGTGATAAATTGTGTATCCTAATAAATTTGCCTGAAGATCAGAGAACAGAACAAGCCACTAGATTAAGCATAGGAGCCAGGCAGTGGTGGCACACACCTTTAATCCTAGCACTTAGGAGGCAGAGATCCATCTGAATCTCTGTGAGTTCAAAGCCACCCTGGACTACATGAGACCGACTCAGTCTAGGAGAGAAACAGAGCCAGGCAGTGGTGGCACACACCTTTAATCCCAGTACTTGGGAGTCACATGCCTTTAATCCCAGCACTAGGAAAGTTGAGACAGGAAATGATATGGATAGGCAGAGAAAGGTATATAAGGTGGGAGGAGACAGGAACTAAAGTCTTTAGGCTGAGGAAAGCTTTCCAGGCTGAGGAGTCCTAGAGGTAAGAGGTGGCTTGTTCCTTTGTCTCTCTGATCTTTCAGCATTTACCCCAATATCAGGCTCTGGGTTCTTTAGAAAAAGACCATTTAGCAATTCATGTTACACATTTATTTTACATATGTGAATGAATACTGATCTTCTATTTACAATATTAAATGAGAATTTTTTTTTCCTCTTCTGTGCTACTTAGGTCTTATTGCACTATGAGAAAAAAATAATTTCCTTTACTTGGAAAATTTGTTTTCTAAATCTTAGTGTGCTAGTTAGTATATTTGCTGAAACTGTAAGTGTGAAAAGCAATAACAAATAAAATAATGCACTTTTCTGCATGTCAAAACATTAAAAGTTGAACCAAAAAGTGAGAGAACAGTAATTGCTTCATAATGCATTAATCTCCTTTCCATACCGTGATAACAGGCCTGGCCTTCCTCCTAGCAGGACCCTGTACGAGTGTCTCCTCCGGTCATCCCCTGCCACTCCACATTTCCTCCATGGTGCCCGTGGCAAATTTACATGTATTTGGCCCCCATAATCTCATAGGGAGTGGCACTATTAGGAGATGTGGGTTTGTTGGAGTGGGTGTGGCCTGGTTGGAGGAAGTGTGTCACTATGGGGGAAGGCTTTGAGGTCTTTTTCTCAAGCTTCACTAAATGTCACAGTCAGTCAATTTCTTGTTGCCTGCAAGATGTAGCACCCTCAGCTCCAGCACCATGTCTGCCTGCACACTGCCATGCTCCCCACCATGAGGATAATGGACTAAACCTACTATAGATCTCATATTTCTATGTACTACAGGTAGGCTGTGCCAAGGCTTCCAGGACAAACTACCCAAAGTTCAATCGAGTACCCAACCTTTTCTTTGAAACAACTGTGTTTTGTTTGATCAGTCCCTCTGAGCTCCTCTCCTAACCTGCGATCAGATACTGCCCTTAACTCAGCATGGATGAGACCTCCAGAGGGATCATTTCCTCCCCAAAGTATAAAACTGTCTTTCTCCTAGAAAAACTGAACTGTTTGTAATTTTAAGTGGTTAATTCACTATTTTCTAATTATAAAGATTTCCTCTTATCCAGAGAATTCTGTGAGCAATTAAAATAGCCAGTACGGACTTTGCGCCTTCATTTTATAACATGTTAACCATTTTGAAAGGACATTTTCATGTTTAGCTAGGCAAGAATTGAAATTTGGGTAAATTTTACATTATAATTAATGTTCCAGCTTCACAAAAAACAAGTAGCTTATTTAAATTTAACAACACAAACTTGTGAGTCTGTGAGGAAGTCATAATGAACACATTACAAGAGTCAAATTGAGAGGGATTAAAATTTACTAAAGGCTTTTTAACTAGAACAAAACTCAGCCACAATTCACATTTTGCTTCCTTTACTGTGTGCATTAAGACAGTCTGCAAGAAAACTGGTGTCTCGGTACCTTGCTTGCTGATTTTTTCCAAGAAAAACATGTCATGTTTCTTTACTGGTGACCCATATTAATCAATGTAGTTATCAGAACTGTCAAGGCAAAAAAGGTTCCAGATTGTCCCTTTATTGCGGCAGGAGGCAGTAAATAGACTACTACAGTAGAGGGATTTTAATGAAAACTCAGTGTTTGCTCACACTAGTGTAGATTCCAACTGAACTAGTGACTTCTCTGTTGCTGTGATTAAACACCTCAACCAAAAGCGACTTGAGAGAGAAGGATTTGTTTGAGTTTACAGCTCCAGAGGGGTGACACGGAGGTTGCCAGGCAGAGAGGCCGGCAGCAAGACGCAGATGTGGCAGCAGGCACAGGATGATGAGAGGTCGGATCTTCAACTGAGAACATTAAGCACAGAGAGGAAAGAGGGGGGGGGGGTTGAGACTACAAGCTCTCAAAGCCCGCTGGCAGTGACATACTTCATAGGGTTGTACCTCTCATAACCTCACCAAATACCACCTCCTGCCAGGGGCCAATCCCTGGCTCTACACTGGGCACTTCTTACTTAAAGCACCACGCCGACCTGAAATGCAATGTGCTTGAAGCTATTCCTTGGGTGGGAATAGCTCTCCTTTCAGCATCTAAGCACATGAAATACACTCAGTCTTCCCTCCTCTCTGCTCTAGTCTGCTCGATTGTCTTTTTTAAAGAGAATTTCTGTTAGAAATTAGATACTTTGTTTCACACTAGAATTTTACATTCGCGTTCCCTAGTACTCGGAATACTTGGCATATTCCACAAGCAAAGGAATAAGCAATTCTAAATAAATCGTTCACTGCGCTGCCTCCGGAGGATCCAAGATCTTAATTATCTGTTTGCGTGTTTGTTTGTTTACTTGTCTCTCTGCCTGTGCTTTGGAGGAGAGCCCAGTGCAAACAAGGGTTAACATAAACCCCTCAATTTTTTGTAAAGGGAGCTTTCTTCCTTGGATCTGAGTAACAACAGATCTGGCCTCCAAAATAAACCACTCAACTGCCTCAGATATTTGGGAATGAATGCTTATCCACTAATTGGCTTCAGCTGGTTTTTTTTTTTTTTCTTTCTTTTCTCTTCATTATTTGAGCTGAGAAAGCAGCTGTTTGGCAAATGGTTGAGTCCTAAGTCACATGGCTAGTGATTTATTCACATCAGCGTGCTAATGGATGCCTTGTAGAGCAAGGTTTTGTTTATTTGATTGTTAAAGGTCAGAGTTAATGAATCCTGACTTTGTTTAAATACACAGTGAGCCTGGTCTCAGGGTGGAGCTCTTCCTTAGGGAGATTCTTCTTCAGATGTGTTTCTAATCTATTATAACATGCTTGGTTTAACCTCCTGGGTATTATAAGAAAGCAGTGAGAATTATAGATAAAGACTTACGTTTTTTATGAAATTTGATGTGCTTACATGTAAGCAGGAGTAAAGACGGAACAGAGAATGTGAATTATTTGATCCAAGCACACTTGCAGCCCTTTCCTGCGTGCCCATTTACATGGAGAATACAGGAATTCTATCGTGATGGTTTTGGGGATGTTAATGGACTTGTTTCAGGTAGAAATTATTAAAGTTACACAAAGTATTTCCCTATAAGGTTGATCAGGTCATTACAAGCGCTTATCTTCCTCGGTAATTAAAGTAAATTCTGTGTCTTGTTACTGATGTCAGGGTCTGGGCCAGGTGTTTTCAAGTCCTAGGCATCTGACTTGAGAATAAAATAAAGGTGCACACATATTTGGAAAGTGGTAGGAATATTTTATTCAAAGCAGAGCAATAGTACGTAGTAGACAGGAATGCGCTGTCAAGACTGAAAGGGACACACAGGAATGAAAGACTTCATTATTATACAATGAGCAAGCCCTCATTACTGCTTGGGGCTTCTTTATATGGGGTTCAAGGGAAGAAATATTGTTACTAGGAGCATAATGTAAGTTGTTCTCTATCTCAGTTGACAGATTTTAGGTTATAAAACCATTTCTCTACGGTGCATGCCCCTCCTCATAATTCACCTGATTTTCATCATGTGCATGCCCAATAATGCATAGGCTTAAGTTTGTAAAAAGGGAATTCTTCCTAAAACGTCCAATTAAAGGACAGTTTGCCTTATTGAACATGCACTCAAAACCAGTACAGGCCAGATCAGCCTGGTGCTGGCATTTCGAAGACATTTGAAAACACTCTACTTTTGTTAGTCATTAAGGGGTCCAGAACTTATTCCATTGCTTGGAGTGGGGTATGAATGTAGCTCATTGCAAATGGGGGTCCTAGGTTGCTAACTGGTTGTCAGATGTATTGTTTGGGAAGGAGATTATGAGAGCACAGTGTACACAAGTAAAGGTCTCAGGTTGCCAAGCACATTATTAGGAGAGGTCTATGTGGAGAGTACGTGCAGGTGAGGGCCCTAGATTGGTAAGTGCATTGTTAGAAGAGAGGTATGCATCAAGAGTCCCAGGAAGCTAAACTAGCCCCTATGCCTGTCAGCTTCAGTCTAATTAAGAAGAAGATAAGGAATATGTTTCACTGTATTCTAAGGGGTGTAATCACATTCAAGTAAACATAAAGTTAAAACAATGACTGAAATGGTGAAATGGAAGATGACTGACTTTACCTTAAGAGCCTGTGATGTTTGTGTGGGACTCATCTTAAAGCCCAAAAGAGATGAACGACACTTTTTAAAGATTTGTGTTGGGTGTCATTTCATTGTCCTTGAGCAACTACTTCTTGTCTTTAATCTTTTATGGCAGAAAATTATTTACCTAACATAACTCAGTCAATTTTTAACTAATTTAACTCCTACTGAGTTATGACTTGGTGCTGTCTATAATGCTAAAATTTTCATAACCAGTTATTTTAAAGATAAAAAGCAAAACCTCGGGAAAGTTTAGTACCTTATGACTGCCTAATGGCAGGTAGGCTAGGACGGATGGTGGTGATGTTTCTACCCACTCTGTGGACTACTGTCTCACTCTGCTAACTGTTCATTTCTGGAAAGAAATGTGTCGATGGAATCCCAGTCGCCTGTTCTCTGGTTTATTGTCTGTGGTTTTGCAGTCATGTAACAGCACTACTGGCCAGAACGATCCGTGCAGTTCCCTTCTCTTTTCTTCTAGAAATAATAGCGTTTAAGGCATATATTTGCTTAGAAACCAGTGTTTTTAGCTGATTTCTGTTCATGGTATGAAATTTTTGAAATCCCATTTCATTCTTCTGTAAGTAGACATGAGTGTTTGCAATACCACCTATTGAAGGGACTGCCATTCCTCTATTGTGTGTTCTCAGTTGAAAATCATTTGACCACAAATACACAGGTTTGTTGCTGAGCTCTCTAACTTCTCCTAATGGTGTGTATGTTAACATCAATATTGTACTATTTTTGATACAATGGGCAAACGCACTGAGAATGGAGTAGTTCTCAGATTGAAAAACAATTAATGTAGTGGGCTTATATAAATGCCCATGGACCTCCTTGTTGCCTCTGCTCTTGCCAAGTCCCACTTCCTTCCATGCTTGGAACAAATCTTCATGATTTAGTAGGAGGGGTAAAATCCGAGAACCCTGGGGACGAGGAGTTCACAGAAAACATTGATAAGCGTTGAATGAAAACATGGACGGAGCCAAAGAACCATAAGAAGGAACCTAGTTATTTTATCTATCTGTAATTATTCTAATTATTTTATTATTAATTATTTTATATTTTGAAGGCAAAAGTAAGTCCTGGAACCTGAAAAAATGGGAAATATTAAAACTATGGCAATGTTACATAGAAATAAATAAATAAAGATGATTGTAAACCTTTTGAATACTGGAGAGATTGTAGATGTAATTCTAAATGGTCTTATTAAATAAGAAACACAGAGCCAAATAAAGAGTTAAAAGTCCAGGGATCGAGCATTAGCCAAGAGCGAAGATCACCTCATCTTACCACTCGCTTCTGTCCTTCCCCTGAGAGGGAGACCTTCTGCCTGTGTCCTGTCTTTTATTGCCTTTCTGTTCTGCCTTCTCATTGGTTCTAAACCCAACCACATGACCTCCTCGTCACTGCCTGTCTATACAGACCTCCAGGTCTCTATGGTTCATACTGAGATTAAAGGTTTGGGTCACCGCTTGACTATGTCCTTGAACACACAGAAATTCTGCCTGCCATGTGATCAGATTAAGGGCGTGTACTACCACTACCAGACTTTTGCTTAATGGCTTGCTCTTAGCTCTGATCCTCAGGCAATTTTATTAACATACAAATAAAATCACATTTCAGCACAAATAAAATATCACCATAAGAGATTTTTCTCTAATTGATGGGAATGTGTGCCAACATGCATTTAAAAATTCCATGTGGTAGTTCCCATATGGCATAGGACATAGTATAGAATATGTATTTCCATGTATCTTTATGAACTATTTATTCTCTTTATCTCAACCTGACTCCAATGCAGAGTCTTCCCAGGCCAGAAAAAGCATAAAAACAAGAAAATGACTTCCAACTTATTTTTATATTTTAATTAAAATTTTAAGCTGGGCGGTGGTGGCACACACCTTTAATCCCAGCACTCAGGAGGCAGAGGCAGGTGCATCTTTGTGAGTTTGAGGTCAGACTGGTCTACAGACCAAGAAAGGCACAAAGCTACACAGAGAAACCCTGTCTCAAAAAACCAAAAAAAAAAAAAAAAAAATTAAGACTTTCATATATGAATGCTGTATTTCTATCACATCCCCTTTCTTCTGTCCTGCCAACTCCACCTGTGCCCTGCCCCCTGGTGCTACTGCTCAAGTTCATGGCCATTATTCTTTAATTATTACTGTTACATAAAGCATTTTGTTATTTCATTCAAACCACATTGTACTTCCTTCTATTTATTTCTAGCCATTTGATTCTTCTTGTTCATCTGTCCATACAGAATGGAATTCCAACTCTGTCACACGATTGAAGGTAAAAGAATACAAACTGATGTAAGTATAGCAGGTATGAAGATGCTTAATGGGAAGAGCAACCCCGGGGGCTGGGGAGATAGCTCAGTTGGTAAAATGCCTGCTGTATAAGACAGTTCATCTGAATTCAGATTCCCAGTATGCAAGAAAAAGCAGGGCCTGGTGGCACACACCTATAGCCCAGGCCTTGGCAGTAAGGGCAAGGAGAGGAAGCATGTGCATTCATGAAGCTCATTGTTGGGCCAGACTAGCTGAATCAGGGAGCTTAAAGTTCAGTGAGAGAATCTGCTACAAAAGATAGAGAATGATAGATGGCACCTGATGTTATCTTGAGGTTTATACACACACACACACACACACACACACACACACACACGCATGCACATGTGCACATGCACACACACAGATGCACATGTACACACATACACACAAAAGAAGATAGATATATAGATATAGATCTAAGATAGATATAAGATAGATGCATAGATAGATAATGGATGGATAGATGGAGAGAGAGAGAGAGAGAGAGAGAGAGAGAGAGAGAGAGCAGGTGTGGCAGACACTCATCCTTCCAGCAGTTATGACTGACACACCCTCCCCACAGGTGTAGCTGCTGGACATTTACACTCTTAAGCAAGAACACTAGAGGCCTCGCTATGAGCAAGGACCCCAATGCCTACTATAAAACACTAATATGTAAGGAAGATTCTAGGTCTCTGTCCACCTTTTTTACCCAGTAACAGCAGAATTACTTAGAACAACTCCACTGAGTGTACACCACCCCACTACATATGCAAAGTGCTTCGGAAGGAAGAGAAACTAACTCCAACCTGATGCCGTGCAGGGTTTCTGTGTTAAGGATACTGCCCCCTCCTAAAATTTGTGTTATTCCCAGAACCTGACCAAGAACATGAAATGATCTGGGAGATGTAAATGATTAAGTGGTGATGGATAGAAGAGTCAGCTCTGAACACACATAATAATGTCCTGATAAACAGAAGAGTCACACAGATGGTCATTAAGAGTAGGAAGATGCCATGTGAGAAATAGCCACTGGAGTGAGAAATCTGTGACCCAAAGAATACATTGGCCTGGCAGCAGTCATCAGAGGCCCGAGAGGCAGAGGAGATGCCTGTTATCAAAACATTCTGGAGTAGTACAGCCCTTCTCTGTTTCTGAATTCTAGCCTCCAGAATGTGGGAGAGTCAAATTCTGTCCTTTTTGTGATTTCTCATTTTGTAGCGAAAGCACACCAGCCTGGGAAAGCTAGTTTGTTGGTAAAGGCCTGGGATACAGACTTTCATCTAAAGCATTTAGAGAAATAGGCAGTTCTGGTTCATCAGAGAAGACAAATGCATGATGAGAGAATGATAACTTCCTCTCAGTCATGGCTCCAATGCACCCCAGACTCCTAAAGTTGGGGCACAGAAACAATGAAAAATTACAGAGAAAATTAATGTGGGGTGAAGGCAGAAATAACATTCTGAAAAACAAATATCTCATAACCATAAGAAAATGTGATCTCTCTAGAAGATAACTAGGACAGTGAATACAATTAATTTTTAACCTGGTTGATCAGCAAGATTAAATCCATAATTAATAAGAGCTTAAGGAGACAGGTTCCCTGAACTGTCACTCAAGTGCATCCCACAGCTGATCCTCAGCAGCAGCTTCTCATCCACAAAACCAGTTGTAAAAATCAAGTTAAGTGTTTAGAAATTTCTAAAGCATATTGATTTTAAATGGCAACCGAAGGAGTGATTGCTATACTTGCATATTAGTCAGGATGTAGACGAGTTCAGCTGTGCAGGTCAGTGACTGAGTCTGTGTCCCCTGAATGTCACACTAATTATGAATAGTAACATGTTGCAGCAACAGTGAAGGTCAGTTTCACAACTATTACCCTGAACTGAATAATAATAATATTAAAAATGTGAGCATTTGTAATTGTCAAGCTTTTTATTTTTACAATCATTTTATTTTAAGTCAAAGTTGTTGTTTTTTTCTATATAATTTCCAGTTTGACATAAGCAGCTAAATTAGAACAATTATACTGAAGGTTTCCGCTATCATGGCTCAAACAGTGTTTCACTGACTTTTTGTTTAGAAAAACACATTTTCGGGATGTGCCAGTGTCACCTGCCAAATGGGAAGGATGAAACAGTATGGTGATATTTTATTTGTACTGAAATGTGATTTTATTTGTATGATAATAAATAAAGTTGCCTGGGGGTCAGAGCTAATAGTAAGTCATAGCAGAAGCCAGGTGGTGGTGGTGCACACCTTTAATCCCGATCACATGAGAGGCAGATCTCTGTGTGTTCAAGGATACAGCCAGCATGAAGACACACGCCTTTAATCTCAATACCAACGACAGAGACCTAGAGGTCTGTATAGACAGGCAATGACGAGGAGGTCATATGGTTGGGTTCACAACCAATAAGAAGGCAGAACAGAAAGTCAATAAAAGGACAGATACACAGGAAGTAGCACTCTGACTGAGAAGAACGGCAGTGGCAACGAAGGGTAAGAAAGGCAGTTTTAAGTCTCAGCTCTTAGCTACTGCTCTGACCTCTTGGGCTTTTAACTCTGCATTTGGCTTTGTGTTTCTTATTTAATAAGACTGTTACATCTACAAAACAGTTACAAATAATGCCTTTCAGGATGTGTTTGCATTTTTGCTTATGTGTGGCCTCTCCTGCACTGTGTTCAATTTCGTAGCCTTATTTGATGCTTTGGTGTATTAGATAGTAAATTCTTTGTTGAGGTGTACCAGCCCATAAAGCATTGAAACCCACAGAATTTAGGGTGTAATCACACTACTGTTCAGTTCTAAGAGTCTTTGTATGTGCTAAATATCATTTCCCGGATCTATTTTAATTTTCTTGATATCTGTTTCACAGTACAGAAAATTTCAATTTTTCACATGGATTTTTCTTTAGTGTTACACCTAGAACAGTTGAGAGATTTTTGTGATGGGTTTATACTTGTTATCAGCTTGACAGGATCTAGACTCCCCCAGGATACAAGCCTTTGGGCATGCCTGTAAGCGACTATATTTGTCAGGTTCATTTGATTTGAGGTAGGAATACTCACCCTAAAAGTGGACAGTTCCATTGCCTGGGTTTAGACCCTGAACTATGTCCAAAGGAGGAAGGTAGTGGAGCACCAGCAATAGAGTTCCTCTGTTTCCTGACTGCAGGTACAGTGTAAGCAGATGCAGCTGCCGGGACTTCCAGCTTGAGTCACGGCACCTTCAACTATTAGCCAAACAAACCCCTTTTCCCTTAACTTGCTTCTGTCAGGGTATTTTTTCACACACAAAACAAATTACTAAGATGATTTTCTCATGCTATTTTTTAAGAGTATAAAAGTTTTATGTTTACATTTAGTTTTTATCCATTTTGAATTGATTTTTGTAAGGAGTAGTTAGTCTGTGCATGGATTCCTTTTTCAAATTTTTTTCATGTAAATGTACAGTTTTCACTTCAAGAAGTATTTCTTTATCATTGTTTTTGACAGTCCTTATTCATATATACAGTACATTGTGTCACTATTCATCTCCCATTACCCTCTGGTGTCCCCTTCCCATTCACTGTGAGCCACTTCTTCCCAGCCAGCCTCCCAGTGTCTACACTGTTAGAGAAAATGGTTCTCCTCCTCCAGAAATTTCCAGTCATTAGTAATACAGCACTGGCATCCAGACAACTTCCCACTTGTGTAGAAAGTGAGTTTACATTGAGAATGTGGGACAAACCATTACATGTGAGCCATGGAATCCTCTTATGAATACTGTTGAGAATGCTTATGTTTTGTTTATTTGTTTGTTTTGGCCAGAATTACTATCTGTCTTAGTTAGTTGTTGATCTGTTTTTTTTTTTTCCACCAATACCACACTACCTTGACTACTGAGATTTATAGTGACTCTTGAAGTCAGGTCACATCAGTTTTCCAATTATATTCTTGTTTAATCATATATTGACCATTCAGGGTCTTTTGCATCCTCATATAAACTTCAGAGTTAGTTTACTAACATCCACAAAAATAATTTTCTGATATTCTGATTATAATCACATTGAATCTATAGATCCATTTGGAAGAACTGGCATACAGATATTATTGAATCTTCATATTCGTGAACATGGGAAAAAATCTCTCCATTTATTCAGCTTCCTAGACTTTAGCATAAATTTTGTAGTTTTCCTCATAGAGGCCTTAGGTCAATATTGCATTTCATTTTTGGGATACTAATACAATGGTATTGTGTTTTAAAATTCCAGATTTACTTATTCACCCCTGACATACAGGAAGATGATAATTTTATATTACCTTCATATCCTATAACCTTACTATAATTGCCAGGTTTCAGTTTTGGATTTTCTTCTGGATTTTGTATACAGATGACCATCACATATATAAACAAGGATAGCTTTATTACTTCCAAATGTGCAAACAAAGCAAGCCCAAATTTGAGATGGTCCATGAGATTTAAGGATGCATATAATCTTTAATCTAACAACAAAAATTGGAATAACAAATTTGATGCATAAGCTGTAGCAAGTTCTGCAGGAGATCCCACTAAGATCATTCACAAGAGCAGCTGGGTCAAATAATGATTTTTTTTTCTCTGCATGGGTGAAACAGCCTGATACTGGAAGAAGATTCCATCTGGGACTTCAGTGGGTTCAAAGAATTCAATACCTGGCCTCACAATTTCAGCTGGCTTTCTTTAGTGGAGATATTAATGCTAGTAACTTTAAATTGAAGCCAATGGCCACTTAGCATTCCAAAAACTCTAGTGTACCTAAGAATTATACTAAATTTGAGTCATTGTATTCTATAAATTAGATGATGAAGACCTGATGACCCCCCCATCTGTTTAAAGTGCAGTTTACTGAATATTTGAAAACCATGGTTTCCTAGGGATGAGTCCATAATTGGCTATCTGATACAGAGTGGTCAGTGCTGAAATCATACACACAAGCAGCACTAAATAGATTCATCATTGTATTTATATATTGTTGCATTGTGTGTGTGTGTGTGTGTGTGTGTGTGTGTGTGTAACAATAATAAAGAAAGGAAGAAAAAGAGGCTATCAATTTTAAAGGGAGTGTGTAGGGGAGGGGGCATGTATGAGGGCTTGAAAGGAAGGAACATGGCAGGGGCTAGAGGGAGGAGAGGAAACAGGGAAATGATGTCATTATTTTTTGTGTGCTTTACAATTTTTATTTATTTTTATTTATTTTTAATTTTTAAGAATAATTACAACATTTCTCTCTTCCTTTCCTCCCTCCAAGAAAACCCTATAGTGCACATAATTCAGTGTATAAATAACATATATAGTTTTAATGACTTTTCTCATTATGCTGATGGCACTCCCTCGAAGAGACAAAGACCACGTAACAAAACCTCCAGTACCAGGCATGAGGCTTTCTTTTGCATTGTTGGGCACAGCTATTTAAGAGACTTCCAGATCATACAGCCTATTGCTATTGCCCTTTGTTAGCCTCTAAGGGTGGAAGGTAAGCTGATATTGCTGAAGGCACCCTGCACTTCAGAACCAGGGCCCAGAAGCTCCTGGACTGGAACTGACCTGAATGCCCCTTCTCTTAGGAATAGCTTGCACGGTACTAAAAGGCTTCCCAAAAAAAGCTTCCAAAGGAAAGAGGTAACCAACAGTTCTACCCAGCCATGATGACTATGAACCAAACCAAAGGCCAGCATGGCATGATAACCTTATTGATGCAAGAGTGGCGCACATACCTTAGATGTAATGAAAGTTAAATAAAATAGAAAAATAAAAACAAAGTTTTAAAAAGATTTTTTTTATTTTTTGATATTACATCATTTTCTGTTCCATTTGTTTCCATCCAAACACTCCCATATATCGCTCCTTGATCTTTTTCAAATTCTCTTAAATTAGCCACAGCCATACCCACCTTTAGCAATTACCACATTGGCCAGCCAGAAGTTATCAACACCAAGTCAACAAAAACAACAAAAAGTCATGATTCACTGACCTTTAGATAACCGCTAGTACCATTTAGCAATAAAACATCCTCAATTGGGGTGTGTATAAGTTAGACAAACACTATTGAACACTTAACAGACTGTCAGATACTGTAGAGATAATTTTCATCTGCTCTTGGAGATCAAGATTTATATGGTCCTTTATTGTCATGTTCAGTGTTCTGTAACTGAAATAAAATGACTGAGAAGTGTGTCTATAAGCATTTGCTCTCAGAAGTCTGTCAAGTCAGTAAAACTAGCCAAAGAGAGTAAATCAGCCTATAGGGTAGTGTCCCAATAAAATTATGGTATTTATATCTGGCAGGTCTTGCTCACCAGCTTTTTTAGATACCACCTGGTATAGTCAATACCTGAGTCCTTTCTTCTTCCTCTAACTCAATGTACAATCCACTTCTGCTTGCCTCCCTAATATATCTTTCCCACCTGAAAAGCATAATTGGAAAAAAAATGAATAAGTTGTGTAGGGTCTTTCCATTTCCTGGCTTGGTAAACTAAGCTATAGACATGGCAAAAAAACCCTTTCAGCCTTAGTACTCTCTTTGCCAAATTCTGGTTGTTAATGAGGTATAATTTCTCACCCTGTGTTCTTCATACTATACACTTCTTTCAACACTTATACCTGATGATTTATCTCCATTGTTTTGTTTTAATTTTTTCTTTATTATCTACTGATTTAATTATATTCAATGCCTATTGCTACACAATGATTTAATGTATGGTGTAAACTTGAACATGAAGTTTATACTTCTTTTTGGTGTATACTCTAAACGATATTTAGATTTGTGTATCTCTTGTACTGTATAGTTTAGTACTGAAGACATGAACCATTAGGAACCTCTAGAAGTTAACAATACTTTCTCAAGATCTGCCTACTTACCACAGTGTCTTCTACAAGTTTAAATTCTATACTCATCATTGACAATATGATAAGCAATGGTATGGTTTAGTACTGATACATCCACGAATACATATATTACAGTTGTAGTACCATGTATCATTATAAATCCTTTATAATTATTAACTAATTCTATAGCAATACCAATAACAGTGTCTTAGTACATAGGTATTATTAACCCTAGTTTGTATATGAGGAAATTCCAACAAAGAAGTGTCTTTTTTAGCATAACTATGGAAATTTGAAAAAGTAAATAAATGTAGGCATAGTTATAGTCCTAGTCTTCTTTCGGCTAGTAAATAATTAACCTACAGAGTATTGTCTCTTGGGTTTATTTTTATGATAGTAATAGATAAAGCCAATAAGTAACTGCACGTATATGCTAACACATTATCAGAAATGATCATTTACCTGATTTGTGAAGATATAAAGGAAACTCCACACAGAGGGCAGATCCTCCAAACCTAAACACTCACACACCAGTCTTCTGAAGAAAGACCTATAAATTATGCTTTACTAGCTCCCTAGCTATTTCTTATTGGTCAGGTTAACACCTGAAATTAATAATCACATTATTGTGTAGCTGGAGTTTTCTCCAGATCTGCCTGGGCCCACAGCCACTCAGACCCAAATAAACACACAGAGGCTTATATTAATTAAAACTGTATGGCCTAATGGCTCAGTCTTCTTGCTAGCTATATCTTACATCTTAAATTAGCCCATTTCTATACATCTATACCTTGCCACATGGCTCGTGGCTTACTGGTATCTTTATATCTTGCTTCCTCTGTGTCTGACTGGCGGCTCCTGACTCAGCCTTCCTGCTCCCAGAATTCTCCTCTCTCTTTGTCCCGCCTATACTTCCTGCCTGGCTACTGGCCAATTAGCACTTTATTTATTAACCCATCAAAGCAACATATTCACAGAATACAGAGTGATATACACAGCATTATTGACTATACATATACAACATATATATATATATATATATATATATATATATATATTGTAGAACATATATTCTGTAATTCTGTAACTTAAATTTTTATACTTTAATCATGAGTAGGTATGGATGATAACATGTAGTTATACATGTGTGTGCAGTACCTTCAGATCCCCTGGGGCTGGAGTTATAAAAGATTGTGAGGCACTTGGCATAGGTACTGGAATTGAATCTGGGACCTCTGGAAGAAAAACAAGTCTTCTCAACCTCTGAGACATCTCCTAAGCCCGATACTCAAATTAAATTATAAACCACCTTGAACCCTTCAAGAAATTTAAAGGTAAAGCAAAAGGAAGAAACATAGTGAAAATTTAAAACTATGCTTGGAGGCTCTCTCCTACTCATCTCCATTTTATTTGATCTCTGGATACAAACCTCTCTCACTGCACAAAGCTTAAGTCATGTGATGAAAACATGGGTAATGAAGGATTTTCTCTGTGAATTAAGTAAATGGACTTTTACCCACCATGCTAAAAGAAACATGCAAAAAAAATTTAAGTCAAAAAGAAAGAAATAAATTACATTCTAACCCAGCTTAAGTCAGGATGCCACCTGGCAAGAAGAGGGCCATGAAGCAACTAATTCATCAGCAATAGGATCAACCATTTCCTTTTTCTAAAACCCATCCATCTCATGGCTCCCTGGGCACCTTTCTCCCTCTACTTGATGGGAGCTCATGCTTGTTCTTCCTTTTTTCCCCTGTGTCCCTCTGACCTATTCACACTGCTGAGCCCAGGGCTCAGTGTCCTTCTTACCATCTAGCATGCTCAGTCTCATCCTGGTCCCATCCAGGATGCTGTTATCACCTGAATAGCATCTGCATGCCATACTTTCAAATTCTTTTTCTGTGTACCAGAACTGTAACTTTTCTATACTTCTCTGGCTTCATTATTTCTGGTAACTATGTCTGACTCATATCTAAACGATTATTTTTAACCATCCATTTCTCACTGTTCTTGAAAATTTTGTGCTTCATATAGTCATTTCCATTTCACTTAGACCCAACACTTTCCCCACTTTAATAGGGGTTAGGGGAAAAATGTACAAATACAGCCCAGGTTTGGTTGAGCAAAGGAAATTGCATTATAAACCACCTTGAATCATTCAAGGAATCAAAAAGTAAAGACAAAGGAAGAAATGTCTTTTAAGACAAAAAAAAATCTTGATATTCTCTGGATTTTCTTTTACATATTCCCCACTCTCACTGCTTCACTCATTCCTTCACTGGTATTTGATCCCAATGAATACTAAAGACCAGCTGAGACACCCAGCCTCATGGACTGAAGAACTGTTGGATTCCTAGACTTTCTGTTATTGGACTAGCTGGACCACAGCCTGTAAGTCACTTTAATAAATCCCATTTTTATATAGAGAGAATCATTCTATCAGTTCTGTTTTTCTAGAGAACCCTGACTAACATACCAGCCTAAATTCTTTTCATTCTAAATAGTTAGGGTCCACAATGTAGTATTTAGCTGTCTACAAATTCATCTAAAGCATATTTTCCTTAGCTAACAAACTCCTCCAACACATAAAGGCCTTCTGGTCATTACTTATTATATACACCTGATTATATATACATTAAATATAATTTTAGATAATATTGTAAATATCATGACTTCTCTCACCATCCAAGAAATCATGCACTATGGAAATGAAAGATGAAGCTAAGCAAATAGGAAACAATCAAGTCCTAAGCAAATAAAATAATTTGATCAATGGGAAAAATTATTTAAACACAAAGAAACATTAACTTTTTGTGGTCCAACTTAGGGCACAGTACAGCAAGCAGTCCAAGACTTGAGAGGTGAGGTAGGAGAATTTTGAGTTCAAGGCCAGCTTGGGCTACAGAATGAGATCCTATATCCAAACTAAAAGTAATCAGTAAATAAGCATTAACACACACGGATTATTAGAAATGATTTGAAAAGGAGTTTTATATCCACACACACAAAAAAGAACTAAACAAGATCTATAAAAACTATTCAGGAAACAGAATAGGTGAATGGTCATTTAAATATATTTTCTTAGAGAAGAAAGGGAGGAGTATTAAAATAACATCTGAAAAACCACTGAGAATAAAGTCAAACCTAAAAAGAATACACAAGTCACAAAAACTCAATTCAAGATCAAATTTACAAGTAGCAGACATAAAGGTAAAGTAAAGTAAAATGAAATATTTAAAAACCTTAGAAAACAACAAATAGCAGGACCTAGAAGACAAGAGAGGAAATGCAGGCATTACTAAGAGAATTGGGCATAAGGGAGGTGATATATAAAGGCCAGTTCACTGGTCCAGATAAAACTATATTCACAGAAGGATTGAAAAAGATGTTGACTCAGCAGGGAACTGTAGAATGACATGTAGCAGGCTTTCTTGGACCACCAGCCCCCAAATCATGACACTGAGACTTATCATTAATTATGAATGCTCGGTCTTAACTTAGGCTTGTTTCTAGCTAGCTTTTTTCCTTTAACTTAAAATAACCCATTTCTATTAACCTATCTGCTTCCCCAAGGCTCGTTTACCTCATCTGCATACTGTCCATCCTGCTTTCCTGCTTCATCCATGAATGGCTAGCTGTCTGAGCCCCATTTGGCTGGCTGGCTGACTCCACTTTTCTTTCTGCCAACCAGCCCCACCTATCCCTCCTCTGTCTAGCTATTGGCTATTCAGCTTTTTATTAGAGCAATTAGGTGCCCTAAGTAAGGGAGGTGAAACAGCAACACATCTTTACATAGTTAAACAATTATTATGCAATACAAACAAATACAATACATCTTTACATAGTTAAACAAATATTGTATTCCACATTATTTCCCCCTTTTTGTCTAAATAAAAAGGAAAGGTTTTAACTTTAACATAGTAAAATTATATACAATAAGAGCAATTATCAAGTAAAAATTACATTTACAATATCCAGTCCATTTATACTTGGCAAATTCACAGTAAATACTCAATTATTCATCCTATCTTGGTGAGTCCAAAGTTTTGTATAGAATTTACTTTCTCTCATAACTAAGGAAAGCTCTAACTATAAGTATCTAGTCTTGAACTCCATCAAAGACCCCAGAAGGACATAATATTGCCTGAATAAACAGAAATTGCAATGCAAGCCACATCCAAGCTATAGAAATGACAGACATTTGGTTGCCTGGACAGTCAGCCAAGGTTCCTTTGCAATGTTGGGGCATCCATCTTCAGCCTACAGGCCTAGAATATCTAACAGACTCTTCTATGAAGCAGGAATTTTGAAGGACTGTCCATCTCGTCTTGGCAAAGTTTGGCAGTCACTTTCCTTTGTGTCCTACAGAATATCTGGCAGACTTTTCTGTGAAGTAGGCTCTCTCAGATAGCAGCCTTGAAGTTGTTCTAAATGCAGAACTCTGAGAAAACTTCAACAGAGTCACTCTGAAAGGCTGGATCACCTGGGCCACCTATTTTCACTGATGTCTGGTCTCCTTGCTCTGAAAACACACAAACTTTCAAAGGTAACATACATATCTGTATTAACACAAGTATGGCCTTTTGTTTTATGTTTAAGCAGGTAAAAGACATCTGTCAACTTTTCAAGTTTGTTTGGGCTGAATAACCAAACCTCTATCCAGGCCATATGAACAGATGGAATGTAATGATAAGCCATTAGGATTCTGTAACTAACAAGATTTTTCATGTCTCATCCAGTCTCACAGCTGTCCTCATGCCAAAAGATCAGCATATATGTCACCTATCTTGTAGTTTTTCTTAGGTTTATTTCTTTATTTCTGTAGCCAATATGTTTAGGGGTTCTACCCCAATCAAATCTGGTCTCTATTAATTTTGAAGGAATCAACAGCCTTTCCTTTCCTGTGGAAACAAACACATAACCTCTCCCCCAACACAACACATTTTCTGAATTCCATTTTAAAGTTAAGATATCCCTAAAGTATCTAGCCTAGTTTAATTCAGCAATTCCTTTTACAGTCCCATGTCTCTCAGCAGCTATTGTCCACTCGTCAGCATTCAAAAAATTCAATCCAGACTCCCTGTGTATTTTCCATTTTTATGTGGCTTATTTTCTTATATTACTTTACTCTTTCTTAAGGCTTAATTATTTTAAACGATTTTATTTTTCCTATGACTGTCTATACCCATTTTCTTTTCTTTCTCAAGCACCTATGCACACTGTAACCCGTTTAAAGATTCTTTTCAGTCTGGAACTGTTTTACTGTACACCTGTTGCATTCTCTGAAAGTGTGAGCCAAACCTTAAACTGCTAAGTGGCAGCTAGCCAAGCCCTCAGCCTTGCAGCTCTGGCTGTTGGCCTCACCCCTTCCATGGGTCTATAAGAGCTGTATCTTAAGCCCTTGGGCCTGACCAAGAGCTGCATTTAACTGAGAGCTGGATTTAACCACCACCACTCTAGGAAACTGGTGCCCACACTGTGACAGGCATTTTTACTTAGCTTCCTTTCTACTTAGTGTTCCTGCAGCTCAAGCGCTCTGCTGTAGCTCAGGTGCTCTGCTGTACCATAGTGTCTCTTAAAGGAGCTATATTTGTTGTTGTTGTTTTTTGGGGGGGGGGGCGTTTTCTCTCTTTTTTTTTCCTCAGCTTTCTCAGGTCCTGTGTGGTAATTTGAGCCCCACGTTGGGAGCCATATGTAGTTGACATTTTCTTTGGGCTACCAACCAGCTCCCAAATAAAGACATGGAGACATTATTAATTATGAATGCTCAGCCTTAGCTTAGGCTTGTCCCACTAGCTCCTTTGACTTAATTTAACCTGTTTCGGTTCATCCGCCATTTGCCTTGGGGCTTTTTACCTTCCTTCCATTCTGTATGTCCTACTTCCCTGCTTCTCCATGTCTGTCTGATTGGCCCCTGCTATCTCCCTGGCATCTCCTTTTCTTTCTTCCCTTTCTCCAAGCCTAAATTTCTCCTCGTACTTACTCTCCCTTCCCAGAATTCCCATCTATACCTCCTCCCTTGCTACTGTATTGATGAAATTATTAAGGCCACTCCACGTAGTTAAAAGGAGATTTATTTAATGGCGTAACTTACAAATAAAGGGATAGGTAGGTTGCAGGGTCTGGGGAAGGTGTATCGCAGTCCAGTGGTGTTCTCTGGAGCTCTGCTTGGCCCACTTCCACCGTCCAGGGTCCTGGACCAGAGAGAGCGCTCTCCCATCCAGCTCTCAGGTCTCCAGGTGCCTCCCTTGGCCCCGCCTTGTAGGCGTGACAGTTGCCAAAGTCTCAATGGGGGTTGGAACTTCCAGATCAAAGCTGGAATGGCTACCCACTACACTATTGGCCATTCAGCTTTTCATTAGACCAATTATATGCTTTAAGCAAGTGAGGTGAAATAGAAACACATCTTTACATAGTTAATCAAATGCACCATAAACAAAAGCAACACATCTTTACACAGTTAAACAAATATTCTATTCCACAACACTGGCATGTTCATGGTTTTGTTGAGACATACCCTTCATGAAGTAGAAGAAACTCTGGTTACTGGTGTGTTGTGTTCATTGTTTTTCTGAGCCCCATTATGAGACATATTCTTTATGAAGTAGGAGAAACTCTGGCAGATCAGAATAGTCTAGAGTGGCATACAAAACAGCCTTAAACTTTGTAGAGTCACATTGATCATAGGCGAGAAAGGCAAAGTAGACAAAAGGGTCTGAGTCATTTAAAAGTGACTGTGTGTCAAGATTTGTGCCGAGCTGGAGTTCCAAGGAAAAAGAATAGCCAAATAGTATGCTGGTAGGAGGTTTTAAAGTCTGATCAGCAATCCTTAAAGAAAATACTAAACTTGTCCTAAGGGTAGGCAGCTGTTCCTTAGAGCATGTAGTATAAGGTAAATTGGGGAGGGAGTATTGCTTGTGGTCTTGCAGCAGTCAGTTCTGGCTGACAAAGGTAACAGCCATGATGCTGACCCAGTGCCTGTTGGAAACAAGGAGTCAGCTTCAGCAGCAGACAAGAGCCTAGAGTGCAGCCATTGGGCCTGAGCCAAGCTGAGCAGAGTGCGTTACCCATGCTGAGACAACCAGAGGTAAGGAAAGTGCAAACTCTGGGGATATAGCTTTTACGACTCTTTATTCATGCTAGAGTAGACTTTATGGTGATGTATTTGCCTTTGAGTCATCCATGCTTCTGTAAGTACTCCCTTACCCATACTCTGTAAACTATCCTCAATAAACTTATTGATTCTCCAAGTTGGACTTTTTGTTTGTTTGTTTGTTTGTTTGTTTTTCGAGACAGGGTTTCTCTGTAGCTTTGCGCCTTTCCTGGAACTCACTTGGTAGCCCAGGCTGGCCTCGAACTCACAGAAATCCGCCTGCCTCTGCCTCCCGAGTGCTGAGATTAAAGGCGTGCGCCACCACCGCCCAGCTCCAAGTTGGACTTTTAAGGGATCATTACTTTGGTCTGCCAATGTCCCCTCTCTAGGTAGAAAAGGCATTTGTTCACATCTTCCCAGGGAAAGTCAGACTACTAAGGATAATGACTGAATATTGTCCAAATCAAGTTAGTGAAAGTGATATGCTAAATGACCTTTCTTTAGGAACCTCATCAAGATACTTCTTAACCACCACAACAACAAAAAAATGGTGCCAAAAACAGCAAAAGAATAATTCAGGCAAGGATGTCAGAACCAGGGGGTACAAAAGGAAATGAACACAAAATATGATTGGTGTGTAGTACGTTGAAGAGCTGGTACTCATTATCTATCCAAAGAGAAAAATGGAAGTGAGGCCAATGTCCTTGTACAGATGAGGACTTAGGCATGGAACAACCTCTCATTTGCCCCTATTCTTGACACACAGCAGTAAATACACAAAAACAAAGTCTGCACATCTTGCCCTATCTTTAAAAGTAACAACTTAACTTATAAATCTCATTTTCATTGCATCTTAGCTTAGCTAATCCCTTTAATCACTTTAAAGCTTTAGCTTTAAACACTTTAATCAGTTCCTATGTCCAGGTGTCCATCAATCTCGTTCTTTGAGAGGGAAACAGTTCAAGATTTATCTTGTGGGCCAATGCTAACTTCTGCAAAGAGCTAAGGTTATGTGAAGTTTCAATCTGACTTGCTCTAGCCCAGTGCCTCTCTACTTCTGGGTCCTCGGGAAACTTTGCTAGACCTCCTGGGCCCTCAAAAAACTAACCTTCTAGTTCCTGCTCTGTGTGCTTATGACAACACCTAAATATCCTTTAACAATGGCCCACTTTTCTCTTTCCTTCTTCCACTCTTTCTCCACAGGTCATATCTCTAGCAGTTTCTATAGTATCTAATAGTCATCTGCATTCAGTATCTCTTATTTATCTTTCCTTTTGTTGAATTTCTTCAGCTTTACTTGACTTGCTCTTCTCTGTCTTATTTTTAATTAACTCATTGAACAATCATAACAGGAATGGAAATGAAAAGTAAGTAATGAATTTTTTCCCCTAAAATATTTTACAATCTAATAAACACATAAGCAGAAGTTACAGTAGAAGATGCAAGGTCTCCAGTTGAATAGAAGAAGATGTACAGCTTCCAGTTGAAGTCAGATAATGAAAAGATTCCCATGGTGCCTATGAACGATACATGATGAAAGAAACAGGCATTGCCTAAGGTGCCTGGGTAAAACTTCATAGAGGAAGCACAAAGCAAATTGGGTTTTGAGGACTGTGTAAGAGTTAAAAATAAACCAGAGACAGAGACAAATATTTGAAGGGAATGATCATCTAGGGAAAGATGGGATACTGGAAGTTACAGAAGGAGCTCAGTGTGAGCTTGACACTGATTTGACTGGACCCTAAGTATGAGCTTACCTCTAGTGAGTGATCCTCAGAGATCCAATAGGGTAACGGCACCAGCACCTCCATTTTATCCAGTGGAGTAGTCAAAGGGATTCTGCTAGACAACTTGGAGTTGGGTAGGTCACATGAACCCCATTATATACTCTCCATCTGCTCCCAGAATTTCTCAGGGTATCATTTTATCCTCAAACACAAGCGGCAATAAAATCTGTTAATGTACTTACCTTTTGCAAAGATTAAATGGATTATCAGAACTGCCAGGTATTAAGGAGATTTTTTTTTTTAAGCTTGTGTTATGAGGCGCTCAAACAACAGCCCTTGAGGGCAGCTTACCAAATGCATTAGAGGAAGTCACTTGGAAACATCCTTAACTGCTTTCAGAAACAAGAGAATTGAACTACTCTTTTGCAGCCAATTCTCCTCAGCCACACACACTCATAAATGAAGGTTTACTAACACTCTTGCTCCTGAGAACACTATCTCCTGTGAATGGTGCCAGCAGCTGAAAGCGTCAAGCCAGCCCCCGCACTGTGAGAACACAGCTCTCTCCCAGGGTCCACCCAGATGCTCATTAAAATCCAATGAGTGCCCCCACAAGGATGTGTTGCTTGGGCCAAGATCATAGCTTTTGCAAAGAAAAGAATTTCAACTTGGTGTGGGAAGATGGACAAAGTGGAGCACCATGGTAACAAGGTCAAATCAACCCCTTTGTCAAAGCTACCCACAATGAATGGGTAGATTTGGACTGAAGTGTCATTTGGGGCATTAGTGTTGAACTTGCTTTTGCCTGGAGTTGCTACACTCAGTCCCCACACTCCACAACATTAATTCTTTCGTTCTGTATGTTATCTGTAGCTGCACCACTTTGCAAAACCCCTCTGTTTTGTGTGAACTGTGAGAATTCCAGTTAACTGCGGCCATTTGATTTCTTAAAGTTACAGGTTTCTCAAGATTCTTAACTTCCCTGACCCGGTGACCCTCCAGTAATGGCTGACTAGGAAAGATGTTAATTGATCATCTCCCATTCTTTGACTACTCACTGGTGATCCCAGCAATGGCTAACTGGAGGCCAAAGAAGAAACTCCGCAATCGACTTTACCTCTTCGGGTTCCTCTAAACTGTATATGAAGGAACCCTCATGCTGCCATGTGGGTCTGTACTGTCTTAGAGCATCCACCTACTGCTGCTTCTGTCTACGGCATTCATAACACTTTTCTCTCTATTTTTTAATTTTATTTTATAATCTAATTTAATTCTACCTATCAGTCAAGGATTCCCTTGTTCTCCCGCCTTTCCCCCAGCCCCCCCGCCACTCCCATTCCCATCTCCTCCAAGGTAAAGACTCCCCTGAGGATTGAGTTCAACCTGGTAGATTCAGTCCAGGCAGGTCCAGTCCCCTCCTCCCAGGCTGAGCCAAGTGTCCCTGCATAGGCCCCAGGTTCCAAACAGCCAGCACATCCACTAAGGACAGGACCCGGTCCCACTGCCTGGATGCCTCCCAAACAGATCAAGCTAATCTACTGTCTCACTTATCCAGAGGGTCTGATCCAGTTGGGGGCCCCTCAGCTATTGGTTCACAGTTCATGTGTTTCCATTCGTTTGGCTCTTTGTCCCTGTGCTTTATCCAACCTTGGTCTCAACAATTCTCGCTCATATAGACCCTCCTCTTTCTCGCCAATTGGACTCTTGGAGCTCCACCTGGGGCCTGGCTGTGGATCTCTGCATCTGGTTCCCTCAGTCATTGGATGGGGTTTCTAGCATGACAGTTAGGGTGTTTGGCCATCCTGTCACCAGAGTAGGTCAGTTTGGGCTGTCTTTCGACCATTGCCAGTAGTTTATTATGGGGGTATCTTTGTGGATTTCTGTGGGCCTCTCTAACACTTTGCTTCTTCCTGTTCTCATGTGGTCTTCATTTATCATGGTCTTTTATTCCTTGTTCCTAGATGCCCTTCAACTGAAGAATGGATAAATAAAATGTGGTACATATACACAATGGAATACTACTCAGCAGAGAAAAACAATGACATCATGAGGTTTGCAGGCAAATGGATGGATCTAGAAAAAATCATCCTGAGTAAGGTAACCCAGACTCAGAGAGACAAACATGGTATGTACTCACTCATAGGAGGATACTAGATGTAAAACAAAGATGACTAGACTGCTACTCACAACTCCAGGGAGGCTACCTAGAAAACAGGACCCCAAGAAAGACACAGGGATTGCCCAATGACAGAGAAATGGATGACATCTACATGAACAACATGGACGTGATTGGGGGTAATGAAGGGCGAGGGTCGAGAGAAAGAGAGCTTAGGGGAGTGGGAGATCCCAGCTGGATCAAGAACAGAGAGGGAGAACAAGGAATAAAAGATCATAACACTTTTTAATAACTATCTCCTCTCTAAGAGCTATCTGCCTCACCGTCCCTGAACCTCAGCCCTGAAACTTGCCCCTACAGTCAGCAGATCTTTCACTCTTCTCCATACTTCTGCCTTTATTTCGATATTTTTGTAAATAATTTGTTTTTCCCTGCCACGTTGGTCTACCTAGAATGTCTTACAGACCTTTTCAACTTCTTTTGCAACTTTCTGATCCATCAACTCTACTCCCTTCTTTTCATGTTTATCCCGCATATGGGGAAAAGCCACATGTCTGATCATCCTGCCAAAAAAACTCCCATTAAAATCACAACACGGTCTTATTAAGCACAGTAAAAGTTAGGGAAAGATTATTATAGAAAAGGGCACTAAGAATAGTTGCCATTTTTTTTAAAACATTTCAAGTGGGTTAGGCTGACACAAAGAGTTACTTTTATTGAGTTTCACTGTGTGAAGACAAGTTTTATTTCTCCTAAAGAACTGGTGTGTTTTCTTTTGGCAGATATTGGAAATTATAGTGTTTACAACTGTCCCCTTCTTTACTCTTGCCGCTAGCATGCTCAGCACCAAATGTGGCATTCAAAGACTGTAATTACAAAAACTCTAATTGCTTCCTTTCTTCTGTATGGCCCTGACTTTATATACTTATTTCAAATGGATATTATTATAATGTTAAATGTTTAAGCTTTGGAGAGTGGCATAGCATTTAAACAATAGACAAAGATTTCTAGACTAGTTATAAGTAACAATAAGAAAGACTTATCAACCTTGAACTTGGAAAGAGGTTAGTCAAGAGTACTGTGAACTGTAGTATTAGATATGATGCTGGAAAAATATCAGGGACCTGTTACCATGAGAACAGTAAAAAGGATGGTGACATTATAGCTCCTTCGTAAATATGGGCTTTGTGGGGAATATAAAGTATTGCATGACGTGAATCAGGGCTCTGTAGGGTCAAGAATAAATTCCTAAAGATAGAGGACATAGTTGTGAATAATTACCACGAGTTCAGCATTTTGGGGGAAGGGCTTTGTTTTTAATAATTATTTAAAGATGTGTTCCTATGAGTTTCCTTGAAAGCTCTTGCTATCATGCCATTGTTCATTTGAATGTCAACAAGGCTGTTGCTTGCCTTTGTGACATTAACTGCATAGCTTTGGAATGCAAGAACCACTCATGGGCTTAAAGTAGGCTAAAGCTGACAGTAATATGAACAACAAAATGCATTAGAGTCCTGGTTCAAAATCCAATTCCAGATTATGGGTGGAGGTGTGTATTTAGTAAAGGATCAAAGGCTTTTTATTACTATATGAGTTAAGAGTATAATGTGGCCCTTAAAAAGTGCAATTTTCTCAGAAGGTAACATTAAGTAAGATAATCAGATGGTGGTCATGGTGAGTACTTTCTATTCAGATATGGTGGTCAAATAAAGTAATTTGAACTGATCTTATACAAGAAATAAGTAAGCAACAGTATTCTTTTAACTTAAAGTAGAAGAAAAATCCACAGGGGTGCTAGTAATATCATTATTTCTGAGGTATATAGAAAGGACCAATCTGGCTCTGGGAAGGAATGTGGGATTCTAAGGAACAGAAACTTACTAGACCTATGATTGTCCCCCCCATTTGTCACCTATCAATTGCTACTCTTCAACATGCCCCAGGCCATGTGGTACATGAATAGCAATTACCCTGCACAGTAGATGATAATTAGTAGAACTGCAAAAAAAAGCAGTTTTATTTCTGTAACCTGGACAGTGAGTAATTACTGTGGATATACTCTTGGTCTTGACTGCTAAAGTCAGGACAGTCACAGAACCTGTGGAGAAACATGTTTTGACTCATTCAAACAATATGAAATGTATACCGTGGGAAAGAAGTTGGACTTTCTCTTCAGATGTTTTAGTCTTCCAGTCTTAGAATTGTCCAAACCCAAGCTTTCTGATCTCAAGATGAATTAAGAAATCTGGGACCAAGGAGACAGTTTCTATTTTGAGATTTTTTTGACAAGCATAATTTGATCCTTCTCATAGGATTTGGAGATGGAAGAAATGGAGAAGAGGTGGAAATGGGGAGGTGACATGTGTCAGCAGGTAAAAATGTTGTCTGTGCAAAGCGATTTTATTCTTGGGTAGCCATGATGTAAAGACAGAACCAACTGTCAAAATGTATCCTCTGACCTCTACATATACACCCTGGCATGCCAGAATGTGCACGTAGACAGACACACACACACACATACACACACACACTTACAAACAATAGTAATATATAAAATTAAAAACATAAATGAAATAAAACTGCAGAGCAAACAGAAAAAATAAAACCTTTCTCAATCAACCTGGTAGCAAAAAAGGTACACAAAGGGAGAGAGTTTAAGGAAAGCTCCCACTAAATTTTCATTCTGAAAGTCAAGTAAGGAAAAATGAGCAATCCAACATTAGGGAAAAAAAAGAAATTTCTTAAATTTATAAAAAAAGCATCATGCAGCGAGGAAAAATCACCTTAAACAGAGCAGGTACCAGTTTTCAAGGAATTTTGACAGCTCAGAAAACCTCCAGAACAGATCGCTTTGGCCTCATTCTCCTATTACCAGCTGGCTGGGGACTGTCGCTCTGTTCAGATGCAAGTCATGAGCAGGCAAAGCCCAGCTCCCTTACTGTTAGCCAGCAACTGAGACTTAAGGGCTAGAAACCCAGCCCTCAGCAGCTAATGTTAGCAGCTCTGTGAACCACCGTTGGTGGCCAATGGTGACTCTTTAGAGTCCTTCCAGCAGCCTGGCCAGTCATTGCTTGCCTGTCTCTTGCTGTCACAACTCTTTTTTTCTGCCTTTCTTTTTATCTCTCCATAGTCTCTTGTTTTCTCTGTACTCTCAGCTCTATGAAGTTCCTTCTTGTCTTACTTGTATTTCCAGTCAGCACAGCCTTCAGTCATACCATTCCCGGCCACTCTGAAACTCTCCAGTTACCTTTTAGCTGTTTGGTGGTCCAGAGCCTCATAGTCTGAAGAGTTGGAGATGTCTGTCCTTCTGTTACCAATGCAGCCCACTCTATCCACAATAAGCACAAGTAGGTAATACCACTCCCAGAGGTTTACTGGGACCCAGCATCAGGGAGACAGGTAGGAGTTCTCCTACCTTTCACAGGTCAAGAAACTTAATTTTCACAGATTTAAAAATAAATATAGAAATGCTGCAATAGCCCATCATGATTTCTATGACCCTTCCTTCAGGAATTTCATTCCCAGCAGTAGGCCGTGTGACTTGATCATGATCTTTATATGACACTCTGAACTCAGATTCTTGTTATTGTCCTTGATTTCCCTCTGGGTGGTAGCACCCATAGTTTCTAAGATTAATTTAGCCCAGAGGAGTAGCTTTTAAATGTGAATTTTATGAATTCTGTAGGAAAATACTAATGTTTTTCCAACAAATGAAGACCAATGGCATATATATACACACCTGTTATCTTTCAAATGGGCTTAATAACCCCAAGAAATTTTTAAAATTTTATTTTTGATGTCTGTGTTTCCTTTTTTTGTTAACTTGTACATTTGTTTGGCTTTCAAGCTTCATTAAAAAACTTAATATGAGTTCTCAGTCATTTCAATAATCACTGTTTTGTGGAGCAGAACTATGTAATTTGTTTCCTATATTCCCTTATCTAAGGTTGATTTTCCATGTAATTTTGTTATATAAACAATGATATTGTCTGTATTACTTTTACATTTTACAAACAAAGCATTAGACAGACCTTGTTTGTATATAACATATCCTTCAGGAGTTTCAGTAAATAAATAAAGAAAGAATTTCCATATCTGATTCCAGTATTTTAAAATTGCGTGCTAGTGCATTCAAGTGGTTATTTGACTGAAGGTAAGGATAGGAGGGTTGAGCATAGAAACATATTTATATTCTAGTGTGACTGTGAAAATTAGGATCAGAAAGTTCTCAATGATGTAAAAAGGAAACAAAACCAAACAGAACCAAAAAACAATGTCTTAGTGCAGATTTCAGTGGAGCAACTGCAAAAAGACTAACTTTTACATGAGCACTTGGAAGAGGTACTGAGTGACATTGCAATCAACCTTGTTCTGTGGTTAGTTTACTAGTATTAGTTTCCCATGGAGTGTGAATACCATCAACAGCAGCAAAGCATTGCACTGTGGGCATGGCCTAGCTGTTTTACTTCTGAACCCAGCATCTCTGATTACCAGTACAACACCTGCACATGATTGTACCTGTCACCAGCCTGCCATGGACTAGTGAGGGACTCATGAGGCTCATCCCTCTCTGAGAGTGTATAGGTAGTTAGTGGTTCCTGAGGAAGGGAGAGATACTGTTTACAATAGTGTAGACAATGGTAATGTATTCAGGCTCTTATAAAATCCTCTTATTCAGGCTCCTGTAAGTGGCCCTAGTAAAAGTTACTGTGTCACACACCATGAAAGTAGAAGGGAAATTAGTTAAGGTCAATAAGAGTAGAAGGGGGCTGTGGGGAAGGCATGGGTAATGGGAGTGAACACTGTCAAAATACATTACATCCACATATAAAATCATCCTAATGAAAACCATTATTTCGTATAATTACTAGATGCTACTACTAATGAACATTTAAAAAACTGAGTTAATCTAAATGGGCCTGTCAATCAGTGTCAATCTTCTGGGCAGGAGAACACTCCCCAGGAAAGTTATCTGCTCAGAGACTTTATAATATAGTAGAAAGTTTATATTAACATGTAGGTCAGCACAATGGTCTTCCGGCCACTGTCTACTCTCATTCCATGAGTATTGTCCCTTCAAGTGGTCCCCTTGGCTATTACTCATTTTGAAACATGATAGTGTCTATTCTGTAATAAACTTTGTTTGTATTACACACACACAAATAAGTAAAAACAATGTAGACCAGATGGCCCAAATGGCTCAGCCAGTAGTAGAAGTGTTTGCTTGTAAGTCTGAAGACTTGAGATTCCCAGATCCCTCATGATACCAGAAGAGAATTGGTTTCCTAGAGTTATCCTCTCACCTCCACAGTCACACATTCACACACACACTCACATACACACACACACACACACAATCTATACACATACACTCTCTCACACACTCACACACAAGTAAACCAAAAGCAAAACCTTGAATCAATTGACATATTTTGTAAATCATGATAAAGTGAATAGGCATTCATTTTCTATGTCACAAAAACGAAAACAGGGAACACGCTTAGAAGAAGTAGGCCAAAAGCCACATCTCTCTATTGGCATTTCTAACTTCTGCTGTTTGTTGCCATGCCAACATCATCTGTCACATTCAGTTCATATTTTGCTTGTATTGGAGTTTTAGTTTGCAAATAGTTTTTAAGTCTATTTAGCAACTGTATAATCATTGTAATAACTCAAAATTCTTGGTATTATTTTCTCTTATAGTAATTATGGACAAAATAGCTATGATATTCAGTGCTGTCAACATTGAAACATTTTTTATATAATTAAAAGAGAAAAGATTGAGTCTTTCAACCCTTTAGTAGCACAACCTGACAGGAACCCATTGAAACGCCGGTTCACAGCACATAACCCACTTTCGAAATGTTATTAATCAATGAGGGCATCACATGGTGAATTTCTACATGAAGGGATCATTATACATTTCTGTTAATTTCAAAAACCCTAAGCCCCAAATAGTCACAGATCAATTTAACTGTCTGTTGGTTGAGAAGCATGTCATAGGTAAAGAGGCTTTATTTAAGAGCTGAAGCTAACTGTCATTTCGCACATACATTTCCTTGTAAAAGCAACAACTGACTTTTCAGGAGGCTACATCGTATGTCAATGCAGCACTAATGTCTTATGAAATTTGTTGTGTGCTTTTATATTTTAACACTTTCATTTTTAATTCATAAAAAAGTAAATAATAATGAATATAATAAAACAAAAGTTGGGCCCTGTGTATTTCTCATACTTATGAAATTTGTTGTGTGTTTTTATATTTTAACACTTTCATTTTTAATTCATAAAAAAGTAAATAATAATGAGTATAATAAAACAAAAGTTGGACCCTGTGTATTTCTCATCCTGTATAAAAAAAAATAAGTTCAAAGTGGTTCCAAAACCTCAAAGTCCTCTCTCAGGACACACCTCCTCCAACAGGCCATACTTCTTCCACCAAGGCCACATCTAGTCCAACAAGGCCACACCCCCTAATCCTACTAAGCACTAAAATATATATGAGCCTATGGGGGCCATCTCTGTTCAAACTACCACAGCTAATTTAAGTTGAACTTTCTTCCATGTATTTTGTGGTTATTCGCATTTCATCTTTTGAGCTGTTGTTCATTTCATTAGTTCATGTATCTATTGCATTATTTGGTTTCCTGTTAGTTTTATAAGTACTTTGTATATTCCAGACATTAACCATCTGTCAGATATTTAGGTAGTGGTGTTATAATATCCTCGTCTGTAGGCTGTGTCTTCATTCTACTGTTGCCCTCTTCACTGACAGACTTGTGGACAGACAGCATCTACGTCTGTTTTTCTGCCCTAGTGTTTATAACGACCATTTTCTTAGCTTTTTACTTGATATGGTTTTTTTTCCCTCTACTGAGTTATGATTTTCTAATAGCTAATGTGTCTCCTCATAGTTTTTTTTTCCTGTGATAAGTCTTGGCTTTCAGGTTTTGTTGGATTGTAACAGTTCGGAGAATGCTATTGGTGTACTCTGTAAGATTACCTTCAACCAGAATTTGTTCAAGTTTTTCTCATAAGTATGCTGGAGTTATATGTCTTGAGAAGAAAGACCCCAGATATAAAGTTTCATTTTTATCACATGCTGGTATACCCATATCAATATGATTTATCATATTTAGTGTTAACTGTAGTTACCTGACTGTATAGTATCTCTCAGGTTCCTCCAATGCAAAGCCTCTCTCCTGCTCCTAGCTCTATTTGAACACAATGCTGCTGTGGGATGTTCTGTATGTCAAACGTGTTGCTGATTAGTCAATAAATAAAACACTGTTTGGCCATTGGCTAGGCAGGAAGTGTAGGCGGGACAAGGAGGAGAATAAAGCTGGGAAGTGGAAGGCTGAGTCAGAGAGACACTGCCAGCCGCCATGATGACAAACAGCATTTGAAGATGCCGGTAAGCCACGAGCCATGTGACAAGGTATAGATTAATGAAAATGGATTAATTTAAGCTGTAAGAACAGTTAGCAAGAAGCCTGCCACGGCCATACAGTTTGTAAGCAATATAAGTCTCTGTGTTTACTTGGTCGGGTTTGAGAGGCTGTGGGACTGGCAGATGAGAGAGATTTGTCCTGACTGTGGGCCAGGCAGAAAAACTCAAGCTACACAATGCTCTGTAGGAAAATGTCATTATACACAGCTAGCATATGGCAGCTCTTTCACTTTGAGAGTAGAATATATACATAAATTATTTGGGATTCTTTTTCATTCACAGCAAATTTATTTTTGCCTCCATCTAAATACCTAATGGTTTGTTCATGTCAATGTGGCTCATAAATATTTATTTTATGTGATAGGTTATAATTCTTTACTATTTTACTTATTTATTGCTCAAACTCCTACAATTTTGACCATTGAGCAAACTCTCTGTGCCTTTAACATATTGCCATCAAAGTTAATGGAGTGTTAAGGGGAACAGTTGTGGTACGTTAGTGTTCTCAGATATTACAAGATTTTGTGGTCTTACCATATATATTTCTTGCCTGGATCTTAGAATTGGTTATGTGTTCAAAGAATCTGGCTGAAAACCAAGATCTGGGTTTTAGATGTTTAATAATTTTAGGGCCATGAAAGGATCCTGAGACTAAAAGCTTTGAAGGTACTGATCTCCCCCTCACAAGTCCAAATTCACCTAAAACTGGATAATTAGCTCATATGCACATGTGTGTGAGGAGGGAGTGTCCTGAAAAGCACATGGGCAGGCATTTGAGGCACAGATTTACTACTTAGGTGTATTGTGACTGAGGACCGCTTACCTACTCTTCAGATAGCCCCCCATGCTCCTTCAGACTGGACAAACAGACTTCATGTCCTTAGAATTGTCTCAAAACATGAAGAATCTTACAAGCAATAGGTATCAAATACACATCAATTTAATTTTAAAATAAAATATTCTACTTTCATGATATTTCATAATCTATAGCAACTATCTGCTCAAGCAGTGTGAGTCTTTTCACATGCACTAGATCATTTCATTCACACAGCAACACTGTGAATAACAAACACTCATCTCCATTTTAGTGATAGAAACACTGAATCGAAGATCAGTTAATTTTGTAAGTAGAAAGTTCCTAACAGTACGGCCCAATCATGTTCAGTTCTGCTTAATGATACTCTCTTTACTTTTTCCAGCCATGAGAACAAACAATTACTAAAGGCTGAGCTTTTGGTCCATCCCACAAGCCAGGGAGTTGCTTGCTAGTTCTTACTTATGCCCGAGAGTCTCACAGAGTCAAAATGCTGTGTGGGGCTTAATGAGTGCCCTGGCTAGAAGCCATTCAGTTCTTGCCAAAGTTAGAGTGGTCTATATAAACACCCTTCTAGAGCTGAAGCAACAAAGAAAAAGTACCAACAGCAGCCATTAATTGCCAAAATAACAAAAATGTTTGGTACTGTCTAAGTTTTCTTTCTTTTTACTCTCTACTAAGCATTGGGCTAAATATTTAATATTCATCATCTTATTTCAGTATCACAACAAATTTGCAAGTCTAAAATAGTCCAGTTTTCAGGTGAGAAAACTAAAGCTTGGAGTGATTAATTTTGTTTTCTAAAGTGATGCAAATTATACATGGCAGAGCCAGGGTTTAAAGCCAAGGCCATGCAATCCTAAGCCCATTTTCTTCGCTATTATAGTGCAGAACAGCAGTTGCTGGCAATTGGTGTCTGCTATGGACATTTTTCAGAACTTAGCAACAGCAGCAAGCTACCCTTCAGTACTGGGGTTGCAAATATTTGTGCAGTACACTGAAGAAAATGGCTTGTGAGAGCTGCAGGAAGGTAATTGATGAAGGCTTTATAGTTGAAGCCAAAAGGTTGAGCCACTGTGGACAGCACTGTGAGAATTTTCAAAAGTATGTACCAATAGCACAGGGTCCCATAAAGAAACAGGATAGTTTAGTGGGAATATGACAAAGACTTGGCCCTCTGGCATTCCTGGAAAAGCATTTCTTCTTTTCCATGAGGAAGGAAACTGGTTATTTGAATATGACTATGGTCCCTTTTGTTTGTAGCTTGGATGTATGTGTTTTGGTGTACTTTGTATTGTAAGACTTTATGATAGAAAGTTGCGTGTGTTGACTTGACTGGGCCATGTGAAGCCCAGATATTTGGTCATTTTTCTTGGTGTATCTATGAACATATATCAGGGTGAGATTAATATTCAACTTGATTATTGAACAAGTAAGATTGCTCTCCCACATAGCTACATTAAACAGGGTTTTAAAGCTGTTTTCAGGTATTTATTGCTAATGTATAGGCACACTCTTGATTTTTCATGTCTGTCTTGCATGTGGAAAGGATGATCTTTGGTAGTTCTATTACTTTATCTATGAATTCTTTACTAATATTCATCTAGTCAATTAGGAACTTGAATAGATCAAAGGAGGTTGCAAAAGGGAGGTCCTGTGGCATAATTGCTTTGACCTGGGTCGTTGGTCTTTTCCTATTTTTGATTCAAATCAAGACCACATCTCAAGATTACTAGTACAACACCATTGATCCTCCTGGCTCTCTGGCCTGTAAATTGAAATGGGAATTTAAAACATTAGCTCTCGTGTGTTTTCAAGTTGCTAATAGAGACATAGGCTCTTTGCCTCTAAGATCCCCTCCACTCCAATAGGCACATACAACCCATCAGTGGATCCTTTTCATTGGGCCACTAGACAAGGTTAAGTAGTCCATGTAGAAAAAGCCCAGCTTCATAGTTCCAGATGGAATGACACACCACCTCTCACACTCACAGCCACTATTGAGAGCAGCCACTTAACTATGACAAATAAAGCAGTTTAACAGTGAGTCCACAATGTAGAAAATGTAGAATTGGGTGAATACTATGAACTGTAGGCCCATGCGTATCTTTTCAGATTGCATAGATGCAAATAGACAAAGTCAAAATATTGGGACATAAGTTGAATTGTCTAGGCTTGCAAATTGCTTTCACCTATGACACCTGATAGAACTATTTCTGATTATATGTAAAAAGATATTAGTGTCCTATTATGCTAAAGTACTAGAAAGCAAGTCAAAACATTATGAACAGTTCAAATTCTTGGAGTAGACTATCAGTGGTTTCTATCTTGTAGCCCATTTTTAACTAAGGTTGTTGTTAACTAATGTTTATCTTTGCTCTTTTGGGGGGCCCACCACCCATCTCCAAATAAATCACACACGGAAGCTTATTCTTAATTATGAATGCTCAGCCTTAGTTTGGCTTGTTGCTAGTCAGCTTTTCCTAACTTTAAATTATCCCATCTACCTTTAGCCTCTGGGATTTTCCCATTCCCTTACTTCTGTAAATCTTACTCTTACCCCATGGCTGGCTGGGTGGCTGGGTGGCTGGCCCCTGTCATCCTCCTCTCCTTGTTCTCTTGTTCCTTCTCCTTCTCTGGCTACTTCTTTTTTTCTCCCAGATTTCTCCTTCTATACATTCTCTCTGCCTTCCAGCCCCACCTATCCTTCCTCCTGCCTTGCTATTAGCCAGTTCCTTATTAGACCATCAGGTGTTTTACGCAGGCACAGTAACACAGCTTCACAGAGTTAAACAAATGCAACATAAACAAAAGTAACACACCTTAAAATAATATTCTACAACAAACCCATGCTACTTTTTTTAACTTCTGCAACTATGTCTGGGAGTGTAAGGATACAAGGGCTAACATGGGCCAGAGACTCACCCAAAAAAGGTGGCACCCATATTAACTCTTAACTTTTTTTCTCATTTTTTTTTTTGTCCTGGCTGTCCTGGAACTTGCTCTGTAGACCAGGCTGGCCTTGAACTCACAGAAATCCACCTGCCTCTGTCTCCCAAGTGCTGAGATTAAAGGCATGCACAACCACTACCCAGCTTACACTTAACTTTTAATATAACAAAAAGAGGAAAGACATAGTTAATAAAAGTCTTATTTGACTAATATTTTGCCTCATTTTCATGGAATATCATCAAGGTAGAAATGTTTCATTTTAAAACCAAAATAAAATCCCTTTAACAATTAATTATAAGGACTCTTATCCATTTGGGAACTTACTGTGAAGTAAAGGGACATTTGAAATGTACTTCTACAATTTTTCATTTATTACTATTATGTTTATATATGGTGTGTGTGAGAGAGAGAGAGAGAGAGAGAGAGAGAGAGTGTGTGTGTGTGTGTGTGTGTGTGTGTGTGTGTGTGTGTGTGTGCACATACACCACAGTCCATACTGCAGAGGTTAGAGGACAAATCCCAGGACCCTGTTGTCTCCTCCCACCTTGAGTTCTCCTGATCTAACTCATGTTTGCACAGAAGATGTCTTTACTCACTCCTGAGCCATCTCACCGGCCTAGTACCTGTAATATTAAATGTACATGGGGAATCAATTTGAAAATTATAAGCACAACCAAATATTATATCTCGTCCAGTTTTAATATCAGCTTACTGTTGCATGTTATTATTCCAAGAAAAGTAACAGAAGTGCCAGGAATTGAAGGGAAAGTACATAAATATATTAATGAATGCAAAATTACATTTTTAGTGGTATTCATATATCCAGTATCACAGTGTTTGAATATCTTTTTGCCTAATGTTAATTAATTCATTTAATAATAATTACCAACCAAGGTCCTTTCAGCCAAACATTACTCAAGTTTAAATACACAGAGCATTCTTTTAAATAGTAAGAGTCAACCTTCACATCGATAACACTAATAGGTAAAGCTGATTAATTTTTTAACTAAAGTGAAACAGGAATTCTTGCCACTGGCAATCTAAGTTCCATGGATTGTGAATCATGTAGTCATAGCATCTACTCATTTGTTTCTTTTTTGTTTGTTTGGATTGACTTTCATTGTTACTTTTATTGAAAATGGATTCTTTTGTCATACAATATATACCGACCACAATTTCCCCTCCCTCTACTTCTCCCAGTTCCTTCCCACCTCCCTTCCCCTCCAGATCCACTCCTTTTCTGTCTTGCATTAGAATAGAACAAGCTTCTAAGAGATAGCAACCAAACATGAGAAAATAAAATAAAACAAAACAAAGCCCATTACATTGAGACCAGACAAGACAACCCAACAGAAAGAGAAGATTCCCAAGAGCAGTCACAGAATCAGGGACCCAGTCATTCACATATCAGGAGTCCCATAAAAATCATAAGCTGAAAGCTCTAATATATTCACAGAGAACCTGGTGCAGACCCTAGAAGGTGCTGTGCATGCTGTTTCAGTCTCTGTGAGCTCATATGGGCCTTGCTGAGCCGATTCAGAGGGCCTTGTTCTCCTGGTATCCTCTATTCCTTCTGGCTCTTATACTTTTTCTGCCTCCTCTTCTATGGGTTCCCTGAGCTCTGACAGGAGGGATTTTGATGGAGACATCCCATTTAGAGCTGTGTGTTCCAAGGACTCTCTCTCTTTCTTGTCTGGCTGTGGGTCTCTTCATCCATTCCTGTGTGCTGCAGGAGGGAGCTTCTCATTTGTTTCTTGGATATCCTATTCCTGGTGACTTGCCGAAGCTATTCATACATGTCTAATATTGCATTTTCTCTCTCCCATGTGCATAAAGTAGATCCCATTCTGTCATTCCTCTTTAATTTAAGCCTTATAAGCAGTGTCATCTGTCCTACAAAAACTTTGTCACAAGACTTAATAACAACAAAAAAAAGTCAATGAAATGATTTCTACCAATATTCTGCTGTGCTCCCTCACCAGCTGGAGGTGGTAGTGGTAGTGAAGGGGGAGAGGATTTTCCCTCACTCCCCCCCCCACACACCTCAGACAAGAGAGGTGGTACCAGCTATGCCCCTTTCATGCCCTCAGGGCTGACTCACCCAACCCCCTGTCTACAAGGTTAACTCTATACTCTATTGCCCCAGTGAGGCACAGGGCCCATTCTTCCAAGTGCTACTGATGAGGTTTTGGGTCAGGTCCCCTGCCTGCTGCAGGTGAGGAGGAAAGAGAGGAGGAGGGAATCTTTCACTCACCTATGCCACCACACAGCAGACGAGAGAGGCGTGACCTGCTCTCCCATTCTCAAACATCCAGGGCAACTTCTCCCATGCCCCTGTGAATAGGGTCAGCTCTATTGTGCTGCTCTGATGAGGTGTAGGACCCTCCCTCCTGAGTGCTTTAGAGCCAGTGAGGGGCAGGACCAGTTCTCCCTACTGTTGCAGCCAGTGAGAGGTGGGACCAACTCTGTACAGACTTACCCTCTCTGCCTTTGGTGGTATCAGGAGCCTCAGACATCCACAGAGACAGTGGCTGCCTCAGAGCCTAAACCCAGATATGGGCCCCAGCAGAAGTCCAGGCCCAGACATCACCAGGGCCTTTGGTGACAATGAAGTCACCCACCTCAGCCCACTCCTCATCTCTTCACCACTTCAGATATGCTTCTGTCCACAGGACAAGAACCATTTGTCTCTCTCTATTTCCCATACCACTCCATACATTTGCGTACCACAGTACTGCCATTCTGCCTGGCTCCCCAAGGTGTCTTGTGAACCAGTGTTTTTTCCTCAGAGGCAGGAATGCGGGT
The DNA here is from genome assembly GCF_007827085.1 of Peromyscus californicus insignis. Classification (NCBI taxonomy): domain Eukaryota; kingdom Metazoa; phylum Chordata; class Mammalia; order Rodentia; family Cricetidae; genus Peromyscus; species Peromyscus californicus. The sequence continues at coordinate 57,925,543 of NW_026294525.1, forward strand.
GTGGGTCTCCTTGTCCTGATTAGACCATTTTACCTATTGACAGTGCCCTTTGCCTTTCAGAAGCTTTTCAGTTTCATGAGGTCCCATTTATTAATTGTTAATCTTAGTTTCTGTTCTATCAGTGTTCTGTTGGGGAAGTTTTCTCCTGTGCCAATGAGTTCAAGGCTACTCCCCACTTTTCTCTTCTGAAGGTTCAGTCTATCTGGTTTTATGTTGAGGTCTTTGACTCAGCTGGTCTTAAGTTTTGTGCATGTTGATGGCTATGGATTAATTTGCATTCTTCTACAAGCTGACATCTAGTTAGACCAGCACCATTTGTTAAAGGTGTTTTCTCTCTTCCATTGCATATTTCTGCCTTCTTTATAAAACTTCAGGTATCCATAGGTGTGTTGACTTATGTCTGGGTCTTCAATTTGATTCCATTGATCAGTGTGTCTGTTTTTATGCCAATACCAAGCAGTTTTTATTACTATAGCTCTGTAGTACAGCTTGAAATCTGGGATGGTGATACCTCTGGATGTTCTTTTATTGAACAGCATTGTTTTAGCTATCCTGGCTTTTTTGTTTTTCCATGTGAAGTTGAGTATTGTCCTTTAAGTAAAGGTCTGTGAAAAATTATGTTGGAATTTTGATAAGGATTACATTGAACCTGTAGATTGCTTTTGGTAGGATGGCCATTTTTATTGTGTTAACCCTAGCAATGCATGAGTATGGGAGATCTTTTCATCTTCCATTATCTTCAATTTATTTCTTCAAAGACTTGAAGTTTTTGTCATTCAAGTCTTTCACTTGCTTGGTTAGAGTTACTCCAAGACAGTTTACATTATTTGTGACTATTATTACGACAGCTATTTGTGGGGGTTTGACTAAAAATGGCCCCCATAGGCTCATAGGGAGTGGCACTATTAGGAGGTGGGGCCTTGTTGGAGTAGGTTCCATATGTAGGAGGAGATGTGTAACTAGGGGGTGGATTTTGAGGTATCAGAAGCTTAACCCTGGGCAGTGTGTCACTGTCTCTTTCTGCTGCCTTTGGATCCAGATGTAGAACTCTCAGCTCTTTCTCCAGCACCACGTCTGCCTGCACACCACCATGCTTCCTGCTGTGACAATAATGGACTAAACCTCTGAACTGTAAGCCAGTCCCAATTAAATGTTTTCTGTTATAAGATTTGCCATAGGCAGGAGTGGCAGCCCATGACTTTAATCTCAGCACTTTGGAGGCAGAGGCAGACATATCGCCATGAATTTGAGACCAGCCTGGTCTACAAAGCAAATTCTAGGAAGGAAAGGTGTGTTACACGGAGAAACCCTATCAAAAGACAAACTAAAAAAAAATGAGAGAGAGAGAGAGAGAGAGAGAGAGAGAGAGAGAGAGAGAGAGAGATTTGCCTTGGTCATAGTGTATCTTTAAAACAATAAAACCCTAAGTCAGTGTTGTTTTCCTGATTTCTTTCTCAGCCCTTGTGTCATTTATGTATAGGAGGACTAGTGAATTTTTTTAATTAATCTTGTATCCTGACACTTCACTAAAGGTGTTTATCAGCTGTAGGCATTCCTTGGTAGAATTTTGGGGGGTTGCTTATTTATATTAACATATCATCTGCAAATAAAGATACATTGACTTCTTCCTTTCCAATTTGTATTTCCTTGATATCCTTCAGTTTTTGTATTGTTCCCACTAGAAATTCAAATAGTGTATTGAATAGATATGGAGAAAATGAACAGTCTAATCTATTTCCTGATTTTAGTATGATTGCTTTAGTTTTCTCTCCTCATAATTTAATGTTGACTATAGGCTTGCCATTAGTTGCCTTTATTATGTTTAGGTATGTCCCTTGTATTCCTAATCACACCAAGATTTTCATCAGAAAGGAGTATTGGATTTTGTCAAAGACTTTTTCAGCATCTTATGAGGTGATCATGTGCTGTTGGTTTTTTTTTTTTCTTTCAGTATGTTCATATCATGGGTTACATTGACTGATTTTCATATGTTGAACCATCCCTGCATCTCTACGATGATGCCTACTTAATCACGGTGGATGATTTTCTTGATATGTTCTTAGATTCAGTTTGTACTTTAATGAGTATTTTTTAATCAATATTCATGAGGGAAATTGGTCTGTAATTCTCTTTCTTTGTAGTATCCTTGTGTGGCTTGGATATCAGGGTGACTGTGGCCTCATACAATGAATTTGTCAATTTTCCTTCTGTTTCTATTTTGTGGAATAATTTGAGGAGTATTGGCATTAGGTCTTATTTGAAAGTCTGGTAGAATTCTGAGTTAAAACCATCTGGCTCTGGGTTTTTTGTTTGTTTGTTTGTTTGTTTGTTTTGTTTTTTTCCATTGGGGCATTTTTCTTTTAGTGACTGCTTCTATTTCCTTGGGAGTTATAGGTCTATTTAAATTATTTATCTGATCTTGATTTAACTTTGGTAAGTGGCATCTATAGAGAAAATATTCGTTTCTTTTAGATTTTTCCAATTTTGTGGAGTATAGGATTTTAAAGTATGACCTAATGGTTCTTTGGATTTCCTCAGTGTCTGTTGTTATGTCTCCGTTTTCCACTCTGATTTTATTAATTTGGATATTCTCTCTATGTCTTTTAGTTAGTTTGGATAATGGTGTGTCTATCTTGTTAATCTTCTCAAAGAGCCAGCTCTTTGTTTCATTGATTCATTGATTCATTGTATCGTTCTCTTTGTTCCTATTTTATCTATTTCAGCCCTCAGTTTGACTATTTCCTGCCATTTTCTCCTATTATGTGAGCTTGCTTCTTTTTGTTTGAGAGCTTTCCAATTTATAAATAAATAAAAAATTGGAATCTCTCCAATTTATTTATGTGGGTACTTAGTGCTATGAACTTTCCTTTTAGCACCAGTTTCTTTGTGTCCCATAAGTTTGAGTATGTTGTGAATTAATTTCATTGAATTCTAGGAAGTCTTTAATTTCTTTATTTCTGCCTTGACCCAGGAGTCATCCAGTAGGGAGTTGTTCAGTTTCCATGAAGTTATAGCTTTTCTGTTGTTTCTATTGTTGAAATTCAGTTTTAATCCGTAGTGGTCTGATCAGATTCAGGGAGTTATTTTGATTTTATTGTATCTGTTGAGAATTGCTTTGTGACTGAGTATATGCTTAGTTTTGGAGAATGTTTTGTGAGTTGCTGAAAAGAATGTGCATTTTGTTGTGTTTAAGTGAAATGTCTGCTAGGTCCACTTGGTTCATAATGTCTGCTAGCTTCAATATTTATCTGTTCAGTTTTTGTCTGTAAGACCTGTCCATTGGTGAGAGTGGGATATTGAAGTCTCCTGCTATCAATGTGTGAGGGTTAGTGTGATTTTAAACTTTATTAGTCTTTCTTTTAAAAATGTAGGTGCCTTTGTGTTTGAGGCATAGATATTAAGAATTGAAACATGCTGGTGTATCTTTCCATTGTTGAGTATGAAATGTTCTTCCCTGTCTCTCTTGATTAATTTTGGTTCAAAGTCTGTTTTGTTAGATATTAGAATTGCTTCACCACCTTGTTTCTTAGGTCCATTTGCTTGGAGTATCTTTTTTCCAACTTGAGAGATATTAGTGACCAATGATTGCTAATTCCTGCTATTTTGGTGTTGTGGTGGTTTTATGTGTGTGTATTCTTTTCTTTTAGTTTTGCTGGTGTGAGGTCATTTATTTCCTGTGTTTTCATGTGTGTAGTTAAGATCCTTGGGATTCTGTAGGGCTGGATTCATGGATAGATATTGTCTAATTTGACTTGGTCATGGAATGTCTTATTTCTTCCATCTATGGTGATTAAGAGTTTTTGCTGGGTGTTGTAGTCTGGGTTGGCATCTGTGCTCTCTTAGAGTCTGCAAGACATCTGTCCAGGTCCTTTTGGCTTATAGAGTCTCCATTGAGAAGTCAGATGTAATTCAAATAGGTCTGTATTTATATATTACTTGGGCCTTTTGCCCCTGCAGTTTTTAATATTCTTTCTTTTTTCTGTATGTTTAATGTTTTGATTATTTTGTGGCCTGGGGATGTTCTTTTCTGGTCCAATCTATTTGGCATTCTGTAAACGCTTCTTGTATCCTTATAGGCATGTACCTTTATATGTCTTCTTTAGGTTAGGAAATTTTTCTTCTATGATTTTGTTAAATATATTTTCTGGGCCTTTGAGCCAAGATTCTTATCCTTCTTCTATTCCTATTATTCTTAGATTTGGTCTTTTCATGATGTCCTAGGTTTCCTGGATGTTTTGTGTCAGGAATTTTTTAGATTTAACATTTTCTCTGACTGGTATATCTATTTCTCCTATCATATCTTCTCTACCTGAGATTCTCTCTTCCACATCTTATGTTCTGTTGATGATTCTTGCATCTGTAGTTCCTGTTTGTTTAACTAGATTTTTTCATCTCCAGGATTCACTCAGTTTGGGTTTTCTTTATTGCTTCTATTTCCATTTTCAGGCCTTGAACTGTTTTATTAATTTCCTTCAACTCTTTGTTTTTTCTTGGCTTTCTTGGCTTTCTTTAAGGGATTTATTCATTTCCTCTCTTTTTTTTTTTTGTTTGTCCTTTTCTAGATTTCTTTAAGGAATCCATTCATTTTCTCTTTAAGGATCTCTATCATCTTCATAGATCTAGTTTGAAGGTCATTTTCATGTGCTTCAGCTGTGTTGGAATATTTCTATCAGAGATATATTGCCCTGGTTATTGTTGATTGTGTTCTTATGCTGGCATCTAGGCATCTGGATTTGGGTAACTATAGATAGGTCTAGTGAAGATTTCTGAGTTTGCCTTTGTTGGATGAGTGGTTTGTTTTCTCAGTTTCTGTTTCCTCTCTGATATTCTGGCTGGAGTCGCCTGCAGTTCCCATGGCCGGCTTGCCCTTTCATCCAGCAGGGTACCTCTGTTGTTCTTCTGGCAACTGGTGTGACCTCTGGTGGGGTAGGAGTTTTCTACCTGGGGTTATGTGTGCCAGTGTGGCCTCTGGGATTCTGGGTACGGATATGGCCTCTAATAAAGGAGAGGGCTTCTACTATAGTTATGGGCAGAATTTTGATAAGGAGGGGAGCTGTTGGGGAATGCTGGGCAGGCTCTGGAGGAATGGTGGAGGTCTGCAGGTGGTGGGGGACTCACCTAGCGTTCTGGATATAGGCATGGTATCTGGTAGCAGAGAGCTTCCATCTCATTTGTGGGCCAGGATGTGGTGACAAGGACATGGGATGCTGTTGGGGGTATGCTAGGAGGACTCTGAGAAAGTATTGGCAGTCTGTGGGCAAGAAGTAGGGGTGCTTACCTAGGGAACCATCAAATTTTGCAACAGCAGATAAAATTACAGGCCTAACCAAGTTTCTACTAGTTATTATGACAAGGTTCATCATTTAATATCATTTACTAATAGAATAAGTTCTCATTTTTCTATTGCACATTTCTAGAAAGTTTACACTTTGCATTTAATATGTCTATTTAATTTTAATTCCAAGCTTTATTCATAGTTTGCTGGTTTCTCATCCTTGTCTTTCTCTGGTTTAAAAGTTCAGTCAGGTCATTGTATTGCACTAGATGGCACAGTCCCTTAGTTTCCTTCAGTCTGTCACTGACAAGTATAATTTAAAAAAAAAATAGCCCTAATAATTCTCAGGAGTTTGGGTTTGGCTGCTTATTTTGTGGGAAGCCCTTCAAGTTGTTATTGTTCAGTAATTTCTCATAAATAGGCAGGGATTAAATGATAGAATATTTTGATTTTCTTTTTTAAATTAAGAGGGAATCTGTCAATGTTTTTTTTAAATGCCTCCAGAGATCATTTCTTTCCTTAAAAAAAGTATAAAATTTAATTTCCTTTGAATTGTAAATTATTGAATGAAGAACTGATGGTATTTGAAAAAATAACATTATTTAGTTCTATTTAGAGAAAAGCTAAAAATTAAGATCCTGGGGAAAATATGAATCTGGATTCTTTATGATGAATGAAATTAAAACAATGCATTTCTTTTTACTGAGAACTATTTGTTTTTATTAAGAAAACCCAGCTCTAATTTAAAAAATAGTCATATTTTTATTTTTCTCTTTAAATATTAAATGTCAGTTAATTTTAAAAAATTTTAAATGTATTTCATAAAAATAATTTTATCTGGAATAGATTTATGAGCTGCTTGTTGATTTAAAAAATAAGTTTAGATATTTTGGAACATTTGTTTCCAGTCAAAGTTTGACTAGGGAGGGCTTGGGTGTTTGTTCTGGTCTTCCCGTTTTATATTTATCTATTCTTTCTTTCTGCTGACATCTCTCTGGCCTTGGATTTTGTGGTTGTATCCTCTCAGGTCCCCAGGCCTCTTGTCTAGAACCGGAACCTACAAATACATCTGGAATGTTCCACCCCCCTGAACAATGGGAAAATGGGAAAAGTTTTTCGGCAACCTCCCTCACTTTGTGCTTGCACCCTGCTGTTTCCCTGGTTCTATATCCCTCCTGAAGCCACAGCAGGGTTTTATAGTTGTCCACCATGCACTGCCTCAAAGAGAAACTCTTTGTTTCATTGATTCTTTGTATTGTTCTCTTTGTTTCTATTTTATTGATTTCAGATCTCAATTTGATTATTTCCTGGCGTCTATTTCTCTGGGACGAGTTTGCTTCTTTTTGTTCGAGAGCTTTTGGGTGTTCTGTTAAGTCACTAGTGTGAGATTTCTCCAACTTCTTTATATGAGCATTTAGTGCTATGAATTTTCCTCTTAGCACTGCTTTCATAGTGTCCCACAAGTTTGGGTATGTAGTACATTCATTTTCATTGAATTCTAGGAAGTCTTTAGTTTCTTTCTTTATTTCTTCCTTGACCCATTGGTGATTCAGTTGAACATTATTCAGTTTTCATGAGATTGTAGGCTTTCTGTAATTTTTGTTGTTGTTGAACTCTAACTTTAAGCCATAGTGGTCTGATAGAATACAGGGGGTTATTCCAATTTTTTTTTTTATCTGTTGAGATTTGCTTTGTGACTGAGTATGTGGTCGATTTTAGAGAAGGTTCTATGGGGTGCTGAGAAGAAAGTATATTCTTTTTTGTTATGATGGAATGTTCTGTAGATATCAATTGAGTCCATTTGAGTCATAACATCTGTTAGATTCCTCATTTCTCTGTGAAGTTTCTATCTGGCAGATCTGTCCAGTGTTGAGAGTGGGGTGTTGAATTTTCCCACTATTAATGTATAGGATTAGTAGTAAAAATGCCAATCTTACCAAAAGCAGTCTATAGATTCAATGCAATCCTCATCAGAATCCCAACACAATTCTTCACAGACCTGGAAAGAACAATACTCAATTTCGTTTGGAAAAACAAAAAACCCAGGATAGCTAAAAAGAATCCTGTACAACACAGCCACCTCTGAAGGCATCACCATCCTTGACATCAAGCTCTACTACAGAACTATAGTAATAAAAACAGCTTGGTATTGGCATAAAACCCGACATGTAGACCAATGGAATCGAATTGAAGACCCTGACATTAACCCACACACATATGAACACCTGATTTTTGACAAAGAAGTCAAAACTGTACAATGGAAAAAAGAAAGCATCTTCATTAAATGGTGCTGGCACAACTGGACGTCAACATGTAGAAGATTGCAAATAGGTCCATATCTATCTCCATGCACAAAAGTCAAGACAAAGTGGATCAAAGACCTCAATATAAAACCAGTTACACTGAACCTGATAGAAGAGAAAGTAGGAAGTAGTCTTGGACACATTGGCACAGGAGACCACTTCCTAAATATAACACCAGTATCATAGACACTGAGAGCAACAAGTAATAAATGGGACCTCCTGAAACTGAGAAGCTTCTGTAAGGCAAAGGACACAGGAAATAGGACAAAATGACAGCTTACAGAATGGGAAAAGGTTTTCACCAACCCCATATCAGACAGAGGGCTGATCGCCAAAATATATAAAGAACATAAGAAACTAGACATCAAAATAATGAACAATCCAATTAAAACATGGGCTAAAGAGCTAAACAGAGAATATTCAAAGGAAGAATACCAAATGGCCAAGACATTTAAGGAATTGCTCAGCATTCTTTTTTTTTTTTTTTTTCTGGAGCTGAGGACCAAACCCAGGGCCTTGTGCTTACTATGCAAGCACTCTACCACTGAGCTAAATCCCCAACCCCAGGAATTGCTCAGCATTCTTAGTTATTGGGGAGATGCAAATCAAAATGACTCTGAGATACCATCTTACACCTGTCAGAATGGCTAAGATCAAAAGCACTGCAGACAGCTTATGTTGGAGAGGATGTGGAGCAAAGGGAGCACTCCTCCACTGTTGGTGGAAGTGCAAACTTGTACAACCACTTTGGAAATCATTGTGGCAGTTTCTCAGAAAACTGGGAATCAATCTTCCTCAAGACCCAGCTATTCCACTCAGTCATATACCCAAGGAATGCTCAATCATACCACAGGGACACATATTCAACTGTGTTCATAGCACCATTATTCATAATAGCCAGAACCTGGAAACAACCTAGATGCCCCTCAACTGAAGAATAGATTAAGGAAATGTGGTACATATGCACAATGGAGTACTTCTCAGCAGAGAAAAACAATGACATCATGAAATTTTCAGGCAAATGGATGGAACTAGAAAATATCATCCTGAGTGAGGTAACCCAGACTCAGAAGGACAAACATGATATGTACACACTCATAAGTAGATACTAGATGTAAAGTAAAGGATAACCAGACAATAACTCACAACTCCAGAGAAGCTAATTAACAAATAAGACCCAAAGAAGGATACATGGATCACCCTGGGAAGGGGAAATAGATTAGATCTCCATGAGTAAACTATGGGTAAGGGGTAGGAAATGAAGGGTAGGTGATAGGGGATGAAAACATAAGGGAATGGGATGGTTGAGCTGGAACAGGGATAGGAGTGGGAAAGCAATGAAAGAGATACCATGATAGAAGGAGATATCATGGGGACAGAGAGAATCCCTAGGGAAATTGCCAGGAATCCCCAAGGATGACCCTAGCTTGGACTACTAGAAATAATGGAGAGGGTGCCTATACTGAACTGGCTTACCCCAGTGATTAGATCAGTGAATACCCTAACTGTCATCACAGAACTTTTCTCCAATGACTGATGGAAGCAGATGCAGAGATCCACAGCCAAACACCAGGTAAACCTCTTGGAGTACAGGCAAAGAGAGAGAAGAGGGATTCTATGAGCAAGTGCATCAGGATCATGATGGGGAAACCTACAGAGACAACTGAACCAAACTAGTGGGAACTCATGAAAGATGGATCAATGGCTATGGAGCCTGCATGGGACTGGACTAGGCCCTCTGCATGGCAAGACAATTGTGTAGCTTGAGGAGCCCCCTGGCGGCAGAATCAGAATCCATCCCTCGTGCATGAGCAGGCTTTTTGGAGCCCACTACCTATGATGGGACACCTCCTGTAGCCTTGAGGCAGGGGGAAGGCTTTGACTTGCCTCTCCTGGATGTGCATCCCCATGGAAGGTCTTGCCTTTTTGTTGGGGGAAGTAGGGGGTGGGATGGGAGGGGGAGGCTGGGGACACTGGGAGGAGGGAAGAGGGGGATCTTTGATTGATGTGTAAAATGAATGAAAAATTTTTCTTAATTAAAAAAAAAGAAAATGAGCTTGATTGCATTATTCATATTCTTGACATTATAAAAACACTTGAAAGAACAATTTACAGGAGGCAATCTTTATTTTTGGCTCACAGTTTTATGTGTCAGTACATGCTCAGATTGCTCCATGACCTTTGTCCTAGGGTGAATGAGATCATATTAGAAAAAAAAAATGCTGTGGAGAAAGACTGAGGACAAGTCTTTCCCATCAAAGGCCCCTCTCCAATAACCCATCACTATTCCATACCTTTCTCCAAAAGATGCACTGTCTCTCTCAACACTGTTGGTTATAGCAGCTTCTCTGTAACTGGACCAACAGAAGCACGGGATTGCTGGAGATCACCCTCCAGCCTCTGAAAACAAGCACAGCTGACTCCTGTGAGTTTTCACAGCCTGGTAACTACCAGGGCTGAAGCTCGTGCCCGCTGATAGACATGGAAGGCTGCCTTTAGGTGATTTGAGGTCTCCCCTTCCATGTGTTTAAATTTAGCAAGCAGATAAGCAGCTCCTCGCGAGAGTCCTCAAATCACATATTTATGAGGGAGTAAACCCCAAATGCTGTGTTTCAGCCCAGTGTGTTATGTAATAAAACAAACAGAAGAGCTGCTCACCTCAGTGCGCTTCTGTGAAGGAAAATCTTACTTCAGCAGTCGGACAGAATTCTCCTGAAGCACTTTGAGTACTTTCCCGCCCTTATGAAGCAGAAGGACAAGGAAGGGGGTGTGAAGGAGAAAGGAAGCAGGAGGAAGAAAAAGAGAAATCAATAGTGAAATTCTCCTCTGAATAGGGAGACTACATTGACATGAAGATTCAAAGAAACTGTGGTGTGCGCGAACCTTTCTCGCTCAGTCCTTCCCTTCGTGGTCTTTCCTCTAAGGATAAGAAAGCATGCATTTGTTGAAGAACACCCTCTAGGTATAGCCAGCATGCAGCTTGTTGTCAAAAGCCAAACAACTATTATAAATCTAAAGTTCCACATAGCCTGGGGTCTGTTACTAGAACTATTTCCAAGATACTTGAGTCAGCCAAAGGCAACTTATAAAAATAAATGTTTTTAAATATGGGTGACCAGCTCTGCTAAGCATATCTACCTTGGGCAAAGCTGTAGGTTCTGATGACTCTGTTTCAGAGTAGAAAATATCTACAAACCCACCGTCCTGAAATCTGTCAGTGTGTCAACTCGGAGATAGTGAGGTACATGTTTCCCTTTTAGTTTTCTAGGGCTGCCGGTGTGCTCCCATTATAACAAATAGTCTTCCAACTTGCTCAATGGCAGCTGTCTTTAAGAGTTCCTATCGAATAGCTTCACTTATTTGGCAGGTATGCATTTATTTTTATCACCCTGGATGTAAATTGGTTTGATCTGGTCATTTCTGATCCACCCAGCCCTACACCAGAGTGTTCCTTTGCTATAAAATTCTCCATCTTGGACCATATACAGAGAACACATTGCTCTACTGCCCTGTAGTTTATTCAACATAATGATGCTTCTGGTCTCTGTCTCACTGGGTTTTTTTTTTTAAAGGGCCATTGTATGTTATGCCCATGAGGCAGGAAGAAGCTTTACAATTTAATGTATTTCTAAGTGCTATCCCTTGAATCCATACAATTAATCTCTGACATGTCTCAGTTTCCACACTCTGCTCCCTCAGTAATATTCCAAGAGCTTTAGTAAACTATGAAGGCAAGGTTGCTACTGGCTAACAATGCCTTCACTGCTTGGTAGAAAGATATATATATATTAATTGCTATGAAATTTTAGCTCAATGAACAGAATACATAGAATCAGTAAATAGAATCACACAGAAGTTGATTGGGAAGTGGCTATTTCTGCTCGTGTGTTTTTGTCTACAATGCTTTTGTTCTACAGCTAGGATGCTGAATCATGGTGAGAGACAGAAACTGGTCTGTTTCTCACTAGGGTTGCTCCATTCCTGTGCTCCAGACTTTTCCAGTTTAGTTCTCCCAATATCCTGCCTGGTTGCTAGGGCATTTACCAAGGCAGTTTTGGATCCTAGATGGCAGTTTCTGCCTTCCCATATCCACGAAGTTTCTAGCAGTACCTCTTAACTTCTCTATCTCCAGATGCCATTTTACATCCTAACTTTACATCCTAATTGCTGCTTAAAAATCACCACAGTAAAAATGGAATCTGTTGTGCTGGGTGACCCCTGTGAGCACCCTTTTCCAAAGCACTTTCTCCCTTAGGTTGGGGCTTACCTTGGCTTTCTAATAATTTCCAATAGTTTCGTGCTAGTCATACGTTAACAACATGCACTTTCCTAGTCATTCCTGGAAGGAAGGCATGCTTAACAACAAAACAGCCAAGAGTCTTGGTGAGCAAACGCCAATGATTTTTTTTAATAAGTTCTTTTCCTCTATTGCCATATTGCCATTTCAACGTATTTTGAAATGCTTCTGGCCACCAGAGACGGGAAAACAATCAAGTAGCTTGTTCTCTCTCTCTCTCTCTCTCTCTCTCTTTCTCTCTCTCTCTCTCTCTCTCTCTCTCTCTCTCTCTCTCTCTCTCTCTCTCTCTCTCTCTGACTGTTTTGTGTTGGTTGCCTGTGGGCGACATCTGCTCTGGAAGGAAGCCACACCACACAGTTTGTTGGTTTGTTTTAGTCAGTGAGAGGTCCCTGTTGCATTGAATTTGTTTGTTTTGGCTACCTGCCCCACTGCCTGCCTTTACCTTGCCAAATGAGGGGTTTTCTATAGGGTTCTTTTGAAATTGCTCCATGATAGCCCCAACATTCTTTTTTCCCCCCACATTCTGAGGAATTTGAATCCGTTAGTTGTGTCTGCATTTACAGTGGACCATACATGTGATATTATTAAGAAATCCCTTAAAGCACATGGAATGCTTATACCATTTTCTCTTAATTTCATTGCAATTTTGGCTTTGCCTCAGGTACAGATATAGCTTTCTTCTTAACGACCTATACATCTGTCCTCAAATGTCATCATCTAAGCAAAGTTCTCTCTGTTTACCTCATTTAAAACAGTAAGCAATCCCCCCACAGAAAACCAGTGCCCTTGACCTCTTTATGACAACACGTATCACTTCTGATTGACTATATGTTTTATTTTTCTGTCTCTTTTCCCTACCCCAATTGCTGAATCTCTAGTGCTTAGAAGATTGTTGGGCACACAGTAGATAGTAATAGAATATATTGAGTAAGGGAAGGAAAATAACTTGAAAAATAATTCTTTATATTTTAAACTGCTGAAGGGAAAAACTCAATGAGGAAAAAAATAGACTGCTGCCAGAATTCATGGCCTTTCATTGCCTGGTTTTCAGTGTCTTAAAACTGTTATTTTATGTGTTTTGTATAGTTTATGATTACTTCAAATTGGAGACTGAAATATTTTCCTTTTACTTCATCTTGGCTGAAGTTCATGCCTATATTTTGTTTGTTATCTATGCTTTACCACTAGGGAAATAAACTCTGTGAATATTGTGACGTTTTTCTTTTTATTGTGAGTTTTTTCTAGTGGTTTAATTCTCATTTTCTGAGACAAGGAATCATGGCTCCATGAAGCAGGCATTGTGTAAGTATTAATTAGATTAATTAATTAATCAAATGCTTATTCTTACCATTCTGAGAATTGGTTTGAAGCTTTTATGCCTTTCATGGGGTCTTATTCTTCTACTGAGATGTGCCACACTGACTCACTTCAATATATGTTCTCTGTAACTAGTTCTCCTTAATGTTCAAAGTTTTCTCCTTCAATGACCACCAGAGTATTTGATATATAGATGCTCTGAGTCTAATTTATATGTGAGGATATTAATATTATGTGAGAGTAATGACTACAGTTATTACCCTCTCTCTCCTGGGCTAGGTACTTAGAAAGGAAAGTAAAACAACTTTACTCCCAGCATATTTCCAGGGCTTACATTGAGTAGGGCATGCTAATATCTTAGGGTCTTTACTGTATGGTCTTTGCATGGAGAAATAAGTGTTGGAAATACATCTATAAGAGACAGAAAACTCATACACTATTACCAAAAATGTAGTACTGGATCCCTTCTAACTACCTACCAATATAGATGAGCACGGACTACAAAATGGAAAAACGATCATCATATTTGCAAAGTCTGTAAGAGTCTGGATTTGGGTGCCTCATTAACATAGCTGTGCATATCAGTGGAAGTCCTCTTAGACTGCATTGTTGTTTTGCTTTTCTGTGCTTGCTGAATTCAGTGTCTCTCTAGTCTTTGATGGTGGAGTATTTTGCTAAAACCTATTGTCATATCTAAGAATGAGGAAGCTTTTAATAAACACTATATTTGTAAACATTTTGAAACTAAATGTTGATTCTGGGGATTGGTGCAAGGAACCTGTAGTCTTAATTCATTCTTACACCACCATAAGGTAGCTCCATTTAAAGTCTTTTGATATATGTGCTGTGGGATGGTCTGTATGTCAAGTGTGTTGCTGATTCATCAATAAATAAATCACTGATTGGCCAGTGGCCAGGCAGGAAGTATAGGTGGGACTAACAGAGAGGAGAAAAAGAAAGAACAGGAAGGCGGAAGGAGACACTGCCAACTGCCAACAAGCAGCATGTGAAGATGCTGGTAAGCCACGAGCCATGTGGCAAGGTACAGATTTATAGAAATAGGTTAATTTAAGATATAAGAACAGTTAGCAAGAAGCCTGCCATGGCCATACAGTTTGTAAGCAATATGTCTCTGTGTTTACTTGGTTGGGTCTGACCGGCTGTGGGACTGGTGGGTGACAGAGATTTGTCCTGACTGTGGGCCAGGCAGGAAAACTCTAGCTACATATATGTATATGGATGCACTTTAGGGTAAGTCTACAGTAGCATGTTTCTATATGGCATGTTAAAAGGTCTTTAGTGGACTCTGAGCCTCTGAAAACATAAGCCAAATTAAACGCTTTCTTTTAAAAGTTTCCCTGGTCCTGATGTTTTATCACAACAATAGAATTAAGAAGAGGTCCACAATTGACTGAGGGTGCAGTTTTGTTCAGGAAAGGAGATAATGATATGGTTTCATTTCTCTACATGGAGCTATTCAGTTTCACCATCACCCTTTATTGAAGATGCTGCATTTTTTCCAATGTGTAGTTTTTTGCTTCTTTGTCAAAAACCAGGTGGATGTAAAAATATGGGCTCATATCAGAGTTCTCAGTCTTTTTTTCAGTCTTATTCCACTTATCCATTTGTCTGCTTTTATGCCAGCATCATGTTGCACATTTTTATTGTAGCTCCACAGTATAATTTAGAAATCAAGGATTGTTATACCTCCAGCATTTCTTTTATTGTTCAACATTGCTTTGGCTATCCTGGGTCTTTTGTTTCTCCATATGAATTTGCAGTATTTTTCTCAATTTCTGTGACAAATTATGTTGGATTTTGATGAGAATTGAGTTGAATTGAATCTGTAACTGCTTTCAAAAGAATGGCCATTTTCACAAAATTAATCTAACCAACGCATGAGCATTGGAGGTCTTTCCATTTTCTGGAATCTTCAGTATCTTTTCTAAGTGTCTTAAAGTTTTCATTGTACAAGTATTTTACTTCCAAGGTTGCATTTATTCCAAATTATTTTTAAGGCTATTGTGAATGATACTGTTTCCTTTGTTTCTTTCTCAATATATTTATATTGAGAAATACATGTAGGTTGATATATAGGAAGGCTACCAATTTTTCTGTGTTGATTTGTATCCTGCTACATTGTTTAATGTGTTTATCAGATTTATAAATTGTCTGGTGGAGTCTTCATGGCCATATTATTATGTATATAATCATATCATCTATAAATAAGGGAACTTTAGTTCTTGTCTTCCCTATTTGTAACCCTTTTATTCCACTACATTGTCTTACTACACTAGCTAAGACTTCGAGAACTACATAGGAGTGATCATCCTTGTTTTTCTTATTTTAGTAGAAATCTTTTTTTTCTCCAGTTTGCATGATGTTGGCTGTGACATTGTTGTATTGCCTTTACTATGTTGAGATGTGGCCCTGTATCCCTAGAATTTCCAGGACTTTTATTATGAAGGATGCTGGAGTTTGTAAAAGGCCCCTTCTGCATATAATGTGGTTTCTATCTTTGAATCTGTTTATGTGGTGATTTATGTTTACTGATTTGTGTATGTCAAAACATTTCTGCACCTCAAGTTAGCCTGATCATTGTGGATGATCATTTTAATGTCTTCTTCAATTTGCTTAGCATTCATTTTATTGAGTTATTTTGCATCTAAGTTCATTGGACTGATTCTCCTAAATTTTCTTCTTTTTGTTGTGTCTTTATCTGATTTTTGGTGTAATGATAATACTGGATTCTTAAAAAGAATTTGGAAGTATTTCTGCATTGTCTATTTTATGGAATAATTTCAGAAGTATTTGTGTTATTTCTTCTTTGAATGTCTAGTGGAACTCTGTGCTGATCTACCTGCCCCTGGTCTTTTTATAGTGGGCAGATTTTAATTACTGTTTGGTTGTTATAGGTCTATTGTATGTTATATATTTCATTTGGATTAACTTCAGTAAGTCATATGCATCTAAAAATTTACCCATTTCTTTCAGACCTTCTAGTTTAGTGTAATATAATTTTTAAAGTGTGACCTCATAAATCTCTGAATTTCCTTAGTATCTTACAATGTCCCCATTTTTATCTCTAACTTTATTGATTTCTATATTCTTTTTCTTCCTTTACCTAACTTGGATAAAAATTTGCCAATCCTGTTAGTCTTTTCAATTAACCAACCATTTCATTGATTTGTTTTATTTTTTCATTTACATTTCATTAATTTCCACTTTGATTTTGGTGATCTCTTCCTATTTATCATTTCAGGTTATTGTTTGTTCTTATTTTCCAAGCCTTCATATATAGTAGTTATTAATTTGAAATATCTTAAGTTTTTTATGTAGTCACATAGTGATATAATCCTTCTTAGAATGACCTTCATTGTGTCCAGTAGATTTTGATACACCGTGTTTTCATTTTAACTCAATTCTAGAATTTTTAAATTTCCCTCCTTATATCTCCCTCAATTCAATTATCATTCAGAAGTAGTTTATTTCATTTACATGGGTTGTACACTCCCTATAGTTTGTAATGGTGTTGATATCTAGCTTTATTCCATTACAGTTAGATAAAATGAAGGATATTATTCCAACTTTTCCTATATTTGTTGATAGTTTCTTTCCTAATATGTGGTCAATTTTAAAGAAAGTTCCTTGGGTTGCCCAGAAAAATATGTATTCTTTAGTTGTTAGTAAATTGTTCTGTAGCTGTTTTTTAGGTCCATTTGATTCATGTTGTCAACTCCAATATTTCTCCATTTAGATTTATTTTTTCTGGATGATTGTCTATTGGTGAAAGCAAGCTATTGAAGCCACCACTATCATTGTGTTGCCATTAATTAGTGGCTTTGCATATAACATTTTTTATTTTAAAAAGCTTTCTTTTAGCTTATGGTGAGTGTGGATATATCTAGAAGTGTAATATCCTATTGGTAGATGTTTCCTCTTGTACCCTCAAGTAGTATCTGTAGTCAAAGGTGAGGTACAATTCTTAGAGAAGGCAAAGAGATGCTACTCCAGTCTGCTACTCTATATCTCTTTATTGAGGAATTGAGACCGTTACTATTAAGAATTATTATTGAGCAGAATGTATTAATTAGTTTCATGGTATATCCTTAGACCTCTTTGGATTGACAGGTCTAGAATTGTTTATGTATTCCATGTGACCTCTAGAATGTCTTCCCTTTTCAGACTGACTTATTCTTTCCAATATCCTCTGTTGAGCCAACTTCATGATAATAAATTCCTTCAATTTGTTTTTATCATGGAAAGTTTCTATTGCTCTTCAATTTTTAAATATAATTATTATTACTATTATTATTATTATTATTTACATTCCTACCACAGTTTTCCCTCCATTATCCCCTCCCAGTCCCTTCTTTCCCCTGCCCCCATCCACTCCTCTTCCATTTCTATTCCAAAAAGGGCAGCCCTCCCATGGATAACAACCAAACATGGCATAACAAGTTACAATAAGACTAGGCACCTTTCTGCATATTAAGGCTGGGCAAGGCGACCCAGTATGAGGAAAGGGTCCCAAAGGGAGGTAACAGAGTCAAAGACAGACCCTATTCCCTGTTAGGAGTCCCACGAGGAGACCAAGCTACACAACTGCAATGTATGTGCAGGGGGCCAAGGTCAGTCCCAGACAAGTTCTCTGGTTGGGGGTTCAGTCTCTGTGAGCCCCTATGAGCCTAGGTTGATTCTGTGCATTTTCTTGTGGTGGTCTTATCCCCTCTGCCTCCCATAACCCTTCCTAATCCTCTTCCACAGGATCCCCCAAGCTCTGCCTAACATTTGGCTGAAGGTCTCTGCATCTGTTTCCATCAGTTGCTGGATAAAGCCTGTCTGATGACTATTGGGGCTAGGCACCAATCTCTGGGTATTTGCTTCTTAGATTTGAATAGGTATTTTTGCTGGGTGTAGCAGTCTGGAATTATGGTCTTTCAGAACTTTGAATATATCTTTTCAGGCCCTTCTGGTTTTAAAATTTCTGTCCAGTAATCGGTTGTTCTGAAAGGCTTGTCGTCATAAGTGACTTGATCTTTCTCTCTTGCAGCTTCTAATAATCTTCCTTTATTCTGTGCTTTTCTTTTACTTATATGTCATGGGGAGGGCAGTTCTCTTTGGGTCTGCCTGTTAGCTATTCTGTAGGCCTCCTGTACTTTCTTTCTCTAGGTTTGGGATATTTTCTTCTATGACTTATTGAAAATAGTCTCTATGCCTTCACTGTGTTATTCCTCTCCTTTATTTATGCCCTTGTCACCAGCCCCCAAATAACAATACGGAGACTTCTTATGAATTATGAAAGCTTGGTCTTTAGCTTAGGCTTGTTTCCAACTATCTTTTATAACTTAATTAACCCATATATGTCAAAATCTACGTTCTGCTACATGGCTCAGTTACCTCTCCTCAATAGAGCACATCCAGCTTGCTCCAAGTCTGCTGGCAAAATCCAGAGGCCTAGATTCTTCCTGCTATTCCTCTCTCTTCCCAGAAATCCCACCTGTCCTCTCCTGACTAGTTTTTGACCATTCAGCTCTGTGTTAAACCAATCAGAAGGTGCCTTGGTAAAGACACATCTTCACAGTGTACAAAAAGATTATCCCACAAAACCCATGATCTGATGATGAAGTTTTTTTTATGTTCCTGGAACTCTTCCATTTTTAAAAACTCTTGTGGACCTGTACTAATTGATCCCATCCCTCTGGCTTATCTTCTATTCTCATTTCTCCATGACATATTCTATTGATGATGCTTGACACTAAGGTTCTTGTTTGACCTGTTAAGATTTAACTTTCAATTCTGCTTTTCTTCAGTGATTCTATTTGTTTAAGTCTTACTTCATATATATTGGATTTACTTTCTAATTTTATTAAACTCTGTTTTTGTTCTCTTGGAGTATATTGATGTCTTCATTGAGCTGTTTGAACATACTTATAATTATTTCTTTGAATTCATTGTCTAGAAGTTCTTCCAGGTCATTTTCACTAGGTTTCACTATTATAGTATTACTGGTTTGTAGGAGACATGCTGTCTTGGGTTTTCATACTGTTCCTGTTTTTTAGTTGTTTTTTTTTTTTTTTTTTTTAAGATTTATTTACTTGTTATGTATACAGTGTTCTGCCTGCATGTGTCCTTGCAGGCCAGAAGAGGGCACCAGATCTCCTTACAGATGGTTGTGAGCCATCATGTGGTTGCTGGGAATTGAACTCAGGACCTCTGAAAGAGCAGCCAGTGCTCTTAACCTCTGAGCCATCTCTCCAGCCCCTGTTCCTGTTTTGACACTAGGACTTTAGCATCTGGAATAATTTGTTGGTTATGTTATTCCTTCTTTCCTTCTTTTCTATCCTTTCTTCCTTCATTTCTTCCTTCTTTGTTCAAGCCACCTTTATTCTTTCAGTGGAGGCATTTATAAAGTTCAAGAGAGAATAACGACATAGTATGGTTGAGTTGCCTTTTTCCTTTGTCAAGCTGATGAAGAAAGTTTCAGAGACATAGTTGGGCCCACACAGGAAAGCCAAAGTCCCCTGCTTGCTGCAGGAGCCCTGAACTTTGGGGCTACTGAAGAAAATTACCTGGGAGCAATCAGTAAGCCTGGTGCAGGAGGCCACGGCCAGCTCCTGGCTCCCTTTTCCTAGGAGGTATAGGTGGGCACAATCAGAGGCAGCTGAAGTTCTCACCCAGTACAGGAGGGTCACTGGCTGTGTAATTGCTGGAAAAGCCAGGATCTCCTTCTGCTGCAGAAGCATGAAGAGCAAAGTTCCTGGGAGCCACAGGTGGGCCTGGAACAGGAGACAAATGGCCAGTGGCTGGAGCACAGTTCCCAGGTAACAGGAAGGAATCTAAGCAAGAGAAACCATGAATGGGCTGAACTCCTGGTGCAGCTTATCTGATTGTTTATCTTTACATTTGTATCCAGGTTAATTGAAAAGCAAGATAAATAGCCTTTATGTTTCAGGTACATAATTTACTATACCTAGAAATCATGATGTATACCAAAGTATTTATTAATGAGAAATAAAAATTCAAGTTCTACATTATCCAAAATTTATAAGTCAGTTAAAGTAAGATCACAAAATAAGTAAATAGGTATTAAGATTTTTGTTGTATGTTGTAGTGGGTAGCTGTTCTAGCTTTGACCTGCAAGTACTACCCCCGTGAGGCTTCCAGTAGCTGTCACACCTACCGATGACCTTCCCCTGAGGCAGAGCTGAGATAGGAGCCCTTAAGACCCGAGATCCAGATCTGCCGACTCTCTTGGTTCCTGGTGATCCTGGATGCTGGATGGTAGATGAATCAGAGTTCTCCAGAGCCCCCAGCTGGACTGCACTTCACCTCTCCCGGATCCTGTCACCTGTCCCTTTACTTATTGTAAGTTACCCCAAAATAAACCTCCCTTTTAACTACATGGAGTTGCCTTAATAAATCCCCCATTAGTATGTTATTTTTGTCCCTGAGTTTTGTAGGACTATACATTTTGAAACCCTATTAATACAATGAGGCTTGACAATGAATTCACTAAAGAATTAAATCACATACACTCAGAAAGCACACTTATCTTTAACATATATAACTTTCATACATATGATATTTCTACATTACACGCATTCATAACTCCATAAGTATCTCTAATAAAATAAAGCAAACATACACATATATTTACACATATTTTAATAGTTCCTATGTAATTGAACAGGTTATGTAGGCAGTGTGAGGACTTCTAAATGTTACTTCTAACTTCCAGATGTTACCATGGAAACACAATTTTTAGAGATGCTCTATGAGGTGGTATGCCGATTAAAAAGTTCAAGCACTTCATTTCAAAATTATCAGGAGTCAGCTAGGGGGCAGAGATGGGGGAAGCTGTACATCACAGGCTGGTTCCATGATAGTGGTTGGACTTGGCTGGTCCAGGCTGGTTGCTCATGCCAGACTGCCACAGCCAGCAGCTCTTCTTTGAAGTTTTCTTGGTGATAGGAGATCAAGGGTGATTTACAACATGGCAGTCCAATGATCCTTGCCAAAGGTTAATAGTTATGAACTTCACAGTTAAGAAATGTAATTATGCACTGTTCTGCATCTGGGCAGACTTAGCCCAGAAGGGCTCAGTGAAGATAATAGGCTGGCATTTTAACATTCTGACATGAACTTCATAACCATTAAAAACAAATACTTAGGAAATTAATGGTGTTTGGATCCTTATTAACTTTCAGTGAATTACAATAGCAATTTCATTAAAATATATTACTAAAAATAATGGTGAGAAAAATGTAGTCTGGATGACAGTGAAGCTGTGAGAGCTCAGGGCTACTTATTTGGCTACCATGGCAACTGTGATTAAAACACACACACACACACACACACACACACCACCACCACCACCACCACCACCACCACCACCACCACCACCACCACCACCACCAATGTTTTATGGTACAGTGAAAATTCTAAATTGTAAATTATCTTGCTAACTAATTTCAAATTCAGTCTTTTTAAAGCAATGTGTTATTTTTAACTTACACTCTAAAAAGGAAATCAGATTCTTATTAGAGATAGAAATGCAAAATTAAGGACAATTGAAATTTCAAAGTAGTCTGGAGCATTCAAGGCTTCTTCTCTAAAGCTGGATATCCAAGGGCAATCATTCTCCTGTAAGGCAGGCAGGTACCCCTGACCATGTCCTCTGCAGCATTATCTCACCTCTCGGAGCTGGAAAGATTCTCTTCATCGTCACAGCAATTTCACAATCACCAGCATAGACTTGATGCCTGTCAACCAGCTAAGCCAACAACAATGACAACAACAACAACACAAAGAGTATGCTTACACATATTTTTCTTACAGGTCTTACCCCTAAACTGATTTGAGCCCTACCCTCACCATTTACACACTAATAATGACAACAGTCCCCTTTTCTTGTTGCTTCTGTTTTGTTTGCTTGTTTTGTGCAGAATCTTCCATGACCACTTAGAATTTTCTATGTAGCCGACTTCAAGCTTAGGACCTTCCTGCATCAGCTTCCTGAGCTGAGATTTCAGGGATGCACCACCACAACAGGCTGATAAAAATGTTTCTTAAACTTGAAAACATATGATGCTTTCTAAATTACCTCATTTCTATCTTCATTTCTCATTGACCTGTTTTTTTTTTTTTTGCCTTGTTCTTAATCAAAATATAGATTTCATTCTCACAGAAGTAAAAATTCAGTGAAGGTAAGAGAGACAGACATGTGCTGTAGCTTGAGACAGAAATCCCCTGTGAGTTAATGCCATGTTATGTTTTGGCGAGAGAGTATCTTGTCTCAAAGCGAAGAGACAATTGCTGAAATTCTAGGTATCAACGACCTTTAAAGGGGAAAGATGCAGGGGAAAGTTGAACCTGTTAGCCACCATTCTTGTTATTCACTTTGCTCTGTTTTGGAAAATAAATCTTAAGCGCACATGGCAAAACCTTACAAATAAGTTAACGGGCTCAAAGCAGAGCTCTTAGAAAGGCATTGTGCTTACATGTGTAGGCCCTTCCATAAGGAGAATGGGAATACTACCTCTAAGTCTTGTACCGGCGATTTCTGAGAAGGAAGGTTATACCCAAAAGATGTCATGGAATGCCTCAGTTGTGTTTTCAGGACAGTTCTGAATAAAATCTCTTTCTCAGGCAGACAGACAAAATTAAGTCAGAGAAGGACATTTTGCCGATCATTTAAAATCAAGAATAGGTGGACATTTTAAAGGGCAGAATCTTGTATATGCCAGGCCAGTTTCAAACTTACTGTGTAACTGAGGATGGTCTTGAACTTCTGATCCTCCTGCCTCCTGATGGCTGGGACTACAGCCATTCATCCGCACCAGGTTTATGTGGTGCTGAGGATCAAACCTAGAGTTACTTGCACCCAAAGCAAGCGCTCTACCAAAACGCTGCAGCCCTAGCACATGTGGGCACTTGTTGAAGGAAGAAGGTTTCTAATCTGTTGGTAGCAAGGCAAAAAGACAGACACGAGAGTAAACAAACATTTTCCAGAGGCAGCCTGATTCTAAGGTCATTCCAGTATCTGGAGTGATGCCAACCTTCTGAAAGTATGGGTATATGTGTTGGTCCATCCTACTCTACTACATGAAGGCAATATTTCTGAAGAACATAATTTTGTCTGAATTTTATAGAAGCTTTAAAATTGAGCACCTAACTTTTGAGTATTATCTTTGTACTAACTTACAATCCATATGTAAAACAAGAATTGAGACCATTGATTCAATTATTCAGACTTCTTTGATTATTTCTCCTTGGAACTCTTTACTATTGTTATTTAAATGGTTCCTTACAACTTATTAAATGGATCCTCTTCAATTTTGTTAAGTGTCTTATAGATAATAAATATGTCATCTAATATGCATTTACTATATTGATATTATGGTTTTATAGTTCATTCAATGATCATGGAAGGGCTGCTATACTTCCCTCAGGGCTATGTAGATATAATGGATAATTAGGAAGCGTCTGCTGTGCTGGAAGAACATGGTCTAGCCTCTAGACTTCTAGACTCTGGAGCTGTATACTTGATGTGAAACTTGTGGATTCAATACAGTGAGTATTGAAAGACTGACAAAAGGACCATGCTGTGGTAGACACAATGAAAAGTCATCAAAGGTCAGAACACGGTTCATGAGAATACAAAATCTATGAATAAGCTTTCAGGAAAAATAAAGATTAGCTAATCCTACAGGAAGGTTGGTGAAAGGAACAAGCAATCTACATATGAGCAAAAGAAGGTTCGAAAGGTCTTTTCAGGTTCCTTAAAGAGGCTTCTGGACTTCCATATACTTGTGCAATGGAATGTGATAGAAAGCAATGAGCAAACGTTGATACTCTGTAGAAAATGATATTGTGTACCACCCAACCTACCTGGGGTTAGTGAAATATGCTCTTTCCAAATCCTATGGAACATAAACTCTCAGTGTGTCACATACCTTGCAAAAAAGTAGTGAATTTACTTTAAAAATTGTAACATCTTAAGAATGTAAGTAATTTGTGAAAATCAGGTTCGTTGTATATGAAGTGTTTGATCTCTCTGTCAAAGAAGGATTGACTGCTATTGTAGGGTGGAGAATAGGCTTTGTGTTTGAAGTTTACTTACTGTTTTTTTGAAATACTTGATAATTTGGGGTGTCCTTGGAGTGCAGATGCCTGATTTCTTAGTAAGCAGAAATGTGAACAGGTCCTTTATTTAGTATTGACCATTAATGTTAAAATGACTTAATCCAGTTGTGCCCATACCTGATCATCTGTCACTTATTCCTGTAATCCCATTATGCGACATCCTGATGCAGCTGTGTAGCATGGCATCATGGGTAGGGATGTATTAACACTACTATGTCAGATCCTGCTGCTTGCTTGTAGATTTTAACATTTTTATTATCATTGTTGTGTATGTTTGGGTGTGTGCATGCATGTATGTGTTTGTGGAAGTCAGAAGAAAACTTTAGGAAGTTAGTTCTATCATTTCTAGGTGAGATCCAAAGATCTAACACATGTTCTTAGCTTCATAGGGCAAGTATCTTTACCCTCTGAGCCATTGCACTGGCCCTATAATTTTATTTTTAATCTTTAATTTTTGCATTATGAATTGAAAAACAAATATACATACTGTAATGTATTGCTTTCTAAAAAAAACTAATAAAAGCCATACTTTGTTAAAGTTCCACGTTCTTGGGGAAAAAAAAATTGTCTTCTCCATTTTTCAGAACACTGAGTTCAATGCATGTCAATTAGACTGAACTTCAAAAACAATTATGCTTTTTAAATCTTCTGTTTCCTTGCTAACTTCTTGCTCACCTGAACTATTTATTTCTATGATAAATGAATTCCAGTTTCCACTCATCACTTCCATTTCTCCCAGCAGCTCCTGTTTCTTCTCCCTGGTGAAACGTTATTTGATATAAAAGTATTCACACTATTAGATATTCATGTGGCATGACGCCTGAGTCTAGTGATATCTAGACAATTAATGCTTTCCCCTCTAAATGCAATCTTATCTAATATTAAAAATCACCCCCGATTTCTGCTTGCCAGTATATTTCTCCAATTACTTTATTTCAATCTTTCTGAATAACTGGCTTCTTCCCAATTGTGGCATAAACATGCTTTTAAGCAACAGGGATTGATGTCCAACATGTAAATGAGATTTTTACTATTGCTACCTATGTTTACTCTGAGAGAATCGGATTTAGTTTTGCTGTCACAGTTTATGGTGTGTTTTCTGTTTTCTGAGCTTGTGTATGTACAGGCACACATGGGATGTTTTGATAATTATTTAGAAGTTTATGTTTTTGTCTAGTGACTACTAGATTTTAATTTTTACTTTTAATCATGAAGCACTTGACTTTTAACACTACTGAAGAGTGACAAAATTGCCATTTCTCTTCCTCTTTGCCTCCAGGTTTCTACGATATTTTCATAAATTAGATATTTTTTCTTCCCACTTAAATGTGTCTCTATTGTCCTAACACTTTTTAGCTGTCTGTGGATCATCTTTTGATCACCCTTTCCAGACTTCTGCAGCTGTCCCTTTTCTACCTTGTTGGGCTTTAAAATCCGTTCATGTTCTTTGCTCACATCACAAGCACCATCATCTTAACCCTGAGTTAAATGTGTCTGGTGCTTTTACAGATGTTGACTGTTTTCTAGAACTGTCTTCAAGAAGGCTGCGAAGTCTATAACCCATAAGTTCATGTATGTCCAAATAATTCATTTTGCCTTCACACCTATACATTTTTTCTGGTGGCATTTGAGAGGCTGCTCTGCTTTTTTAAGTTGATAATTTTGGAAAGACATAGACTCCAACCATATGATTGTTTTTATTTCTTGCTTTAATAAAGAATATAATCTTTATAGAAAGATATACCTTGGTAATAATCATTTTCACGGGATATATATCTATAAAGTCAATCTCTGTTTCTGGAA
This sequence comes from Peromyscus californicus insignis, assembly GCF_007827085.1. Taxonomy (NCBI): domain Eukaryota; kingdom Metazoa; phylum Chordata; class Mammalia; order Rodentia; family Cricetidae; genus Peromyscus; species Peromyscus californicus. Next base: position 57,951,686 of record NW_026294525.1, read on the forward strand.
CCATTTCTTGAATTAATGGAGAAGGATCATATTAAAAGCACTCAAAAAATGTTTTTAAGAAAGACTTTCAATCTTATATCATATTTTCTTCTATGTGCCAAAGTAGATGACTCAACTAAGTCTTTATTACTCCAGTCATGAAAAATGTTATCATGTTCAGTTGATACAAATTTAAAAGTCAAAGCAAGTAACTTTACTCCCATCCAAATTACTAACTGTATATTTAGGACAATGGTATAGTTTATACAAGCTTTATGTTTTTTAAAAGAATGCATGTTCTTTACCCCTACTCCTACTGCCAATTTTAACCTTTTGTAAAACAGACTAATTATGTTATTTGAAAAATAATTAAATAAATGACTACCAGAGCTGATAGTAATGGTGAACAGTTTTAAAATTAAATAACAAACAAGAAACAAAATCTGTGTCTTTAAATATGTTTTTTTTTCTGTGCAGTTGATTTCTTTCCCTTATTCAGGACTCAGATTATGAACACTTGGTATTTCTTTGACCTGTGCTCCATATTGATCATTTTCACTGAAATCCACTCAGGCAGATTCATTTCCCTTGTGCTCACTTTACTCAAATCCAAGCCTTCGTACCTCTCCTTGGATTGTCTGTGCCGTCTTTCTTAAGGAGGATAATAGGTGATGTTTTCTGTGATAGTTTCCTTTTTTCTTTCACTTGTTTTAACGAGTCCCAGTAAGCTGTGCAGTGAGCCTGTGACTAGTCTCACAACTGCATAGTGAGCCTGTCTTAGTCCCACAGCTGTATAGTGGTCCTATGACTAGTCTCACAACTGTATAGTGAGCCTGTCTTAGTCCCACAGCTGTATAGTGAGCCTGTCTTAGTCCCACAGCTGTGCAGTGAGCCTGTACTTAGTCTCACAGCTGTGCAGTGAGCCTGTACTCAGTCCCACAGCTGTGCAGTGAGCCTGTCTTAGTCCCACAGCTATGCAGTGAGCCTGTACTCAGTCCCACAGCTGTGCAGTGAGCCTGTACTCAGTCCCACAGCTGTGCAGTGAGCCTGTACTTAGTCTCACAGCTGTGCAGTGAGCCTGTACTTAGTCTCACAGCTGTGCAGTGAGCCTGTACTCAGTCCTACAGCTGTGCAGTGAGTCTGTACTTAGTCTCACAGCTGTGCAGTGAGTCTGTACTTAATCTTGCAGCTGTGCAGTGAGCCTGTACTCAGTCCCACAGCTGTGCAGTGAGCCTGTCTTAGTCCCATGGCTGTGCAGTGAGCCTGTACTTAGTCTCACAGCTGTGCAGTGAGCCTGCCTTAGTCCCACGGCTGTGCAGTGAGCCTGTACTCTGTCCCACAACTGTGCAGTGAGCCTGTACTCAGTCTCACAGCTGTGCAGTGAGCCTGTACTCTGTCCCACAGCTGTGCAGTGAGCCTGTACTTAGTCTCACAGCTGTGCAGTGAGTCTGTACTTAATCCCGCAGCTGTGAAGTGAGCCTGTACTCTGTCCCACAGCTGTGCAGTAAGCCTGTACTTAGACTCATGGCTATGCAGTGGGCCTGTTCTTATCCCATGGCTGTGCAGTGAACTGGTACGTGGTTGCATCTTCCTGATCTCCAGTCACCTCTATTGTTCTTGCCATTTTGAAGTCACTCTTCTGTTGTCTTAAAAACACATGTCATAGCTGTAGTTAGTCACACTTCTTTGGTATTCCTCTTTGTCTTGCAGTACTAGGTATTAATCTAGGCCTTCCTGCACAAAAGGCAAGCATTCTACCACTGAGCTATATATAACCTCAGGTCTTCTCTTCTATATCAGCACCAGAAACTTGTAAGAAGTTAGTTAGTATTATCTCCCATTTATTCTCCTATCTATTTTTCCTTGAGAAACTATATTCTGTTTTAATTCTTTCAACTGACTTTCAAAACAAGGTAGGTCTTTCCTGAAGAGAGAGAAGGCTGGGCATTCTGTATGCTAATAAGTTTTCTTGACAATAACATTGTGTTATGGTTGTTCTTTCAGGTTTTTCATCACTAGTTAACTGAGACACTAGCAGCCTCAGGAGAAATCACATTGCTGTGAACTTTTTTGCTTTGTTTTGTTTTGTTCTTTGCCTTTATTGACATCTTTTTGCAAAATGGATTATCAGCTTTTCCCTATTTAGCTCCAATTTAGCTTTTCCTCATAACCGAACCAGATGTGAGGAAGTGCTCAACAACCTCCGCATGTGTTTTCCATATGGCCTGCAGGATTCTGTCAGCTTTGCAGCAGGCCAATTTTAAAGCATGGCGCATGATCACTGGAATTTTTGTCCAGACCTGGGGGCTTGGAGGTTCCCTGAAGTCTGGGTTGGCTTGTGGTTGCTTCAAGCACTACAGAACACTGAAAACAATGCACTGTCACATCTGAGGGAAAGCCACAAGCAACTGTGTCCTCTATGAGAATAAAACTTCTCTTCTTAAACCTCTGAACCAAAAGGAAAGAAGGAGAGCTATTCTGATGATGTCACAACAGTGGAGGTGGCTCCAAGGTCACATTTAAATTGTTTAGAAGAGCCCAGGGTTTCAATCACACCCACACTCACCCACCCAAACACATACACAAAGATACATATACCTGTTCCCTCACACATGTACACACACACACACACACACACACACACACACACACACACACACATCATACCACATAACACACACATACACACACACACACACACACACACACACACACACACACACACACACACGACACCAGCCATGTGAATTAAGCCATTATGGGAGCTTTAGGCCATCTCTCCCCTATCCATTACACTTAATGAGCCCAGATAAGGCCACTGGAGCAGAAGAATATGCCCTTTGAGTGATATTCAGGCTCTTGACCAAGAAATTCATGACTTGCTATAACATGGCTGCTGGACTGAGGCCTTAAGTTTACTTATAACTGTGGTTGATGTATTGTGCACCCCAATAAACTTATCTGGGGGTCAGAGAACAGAACAGCCACTATATTAAACATAGGTTTAGGCAGTGGTAGCACACGCCTTTAATCCTAGCATTCTGGAGGCAGAAATCCATCTGGCTCTCTGTGAGTTCAAAGCCACACTGGAAACAGCCAGGCATGGTGACTCACGCCATTAATCCCAGGAAGTGATGGCAGAAAGCAGAAAGGTGTATAAGGCGTTAGGAGCAGAAACCAGAAGCTTTTGGCTAGTTAAGCTTTTAGACTTTTAGCAACAGCTCAGCTGAGATCCATTAGGATGAGGACTCTGAGGTTCCAGTTTGAGGAAACAAGATCAGCTGAGGAATTGATGAGGTGAGGTTAGCTGTGGTTTGTTCTGCTTCTCTGATCTTTCAGCATTAACTCCAATACCTGGTTCTGGGTTTGCTTTTATTAATAAGACCTTTTAAGATTCATGTTACATATAACCAACATCTCTGTGCTGCTTCCTTAGACACAGGCACTCAGTCTCATTCTCCTGAGCTCTGTGGCTGCAGGCCTCCTTTCCTGTGCATTCTTACACTACTTAAGTTTTTGGTGTTTCTGGAAGCAAGTTTCTACCACTTACAGTAGAATGAGGCAAGCCATTCCCACTGTTTCTAAAATAACTGAGTTACTACTCTTAACTCTCATGTTTATTTGAGGTAATTATTAAAGAAGAGAGAAGGGAATTCTAACAGGTTGGGTTGTTTGGGGTTGTTTTGTTTTTGGAAAGAGGGTCTTACTATATAGTTCTAGCTAGCCCAGAGCTCACTATGTAGACCAGGCTAGATTTGATTTTGTTGTAATCCTGTGTACCTCTAGCCCTAGTAAGGATACAACGCCATGCCTGGCTTTAAGTACCAGTTATTGTGAGTTAAAGATGCTTGTAACAGAATATTGCTAAACTAACAGGGAAGATGGTACATTCTACAATTAAAATAACTAAAGACAGCGAGCAAGTGGTATTCTCAAACTTCTCACCCCTCTTTCTCTTTTGTGACTATTATATGAACAATATCAAAGGCAATAGTGCAAGAATTACAGATTCAATATTTTGATTATATAAAATATTTTCTCAAGTAATATGTGAAAATTGAAAATTAAAGTCTAGAGCAATGGTTCTCAACCTTCCTAATGCTGTGACCCTTTACTACAGTGCCTCATGTTATAGGGACCCCCAACCATAAAACTATTTTCCTTGCTACTTCATAACTATAACTCTTTGCTACTGTTATTAAATGTAATGTAAATATCTGTGTTTTCCAATGGTCTTAGGTGACCCATGTAAGCATTACAGCTTGGATGGAAAGGTATTCTGGCAGCTGCAAGTGAAGGAATACCACAAAGTCACACCACACAACAAACCTCACACAAGAGATTTACTGGGAGGGAAAAAACCAGGAGGGTGGCTGCCTCTGCTCAGGCAAGAAACAGCAGCAAACTGAACAGGATAGAGGGCTTATACAGAGCTCCTTGTGAGGGGGATGAGACTTTTCAGGGTGGAGCTTTCCAGGGTAGAGATTGGTGGGATTTCATGTCCAGAGACTGGGCTTTTTACTCTGTAGGATGGGGGCAGGGTCCAGCAGTTAGGGCAGTTAGAGTATTCTGTGGGTGGAACCTGGCAGTTAGAGGTCCTCAAAAAAAGGGGCTTGGCTACTTGTGTGGCTCAAGGGGTTTACAACCCCTGTGAAAGGGTCCTTCAAGCCCCAAATAGGTCACAACCCACAGGTTGAAAACCACCATTATAGAGTATATGCATCTATTAAAGAATGACCTTAGAAAAAGTAAGGAAGATCTCTACATTTAACAACTTCTGGAATGGTTTCAGGAAACTATATTAATTAAATGATGTCAGATATATGACTAATATAGACTTCCCCATATATTTAGTAGCAGTCAATCAACAAAGAACTCGCTTTATAAATCCACTGATGTGGTTTCTTTCTTGTAAATTTAAGTGTTTACACAGCATGCTCCTTTTTCATGAAATAACTTTTCTTATCCATACTTCATGAATAAATACCAAAAGAGAGATTTTAATCCCAGAAGGAGCCTACATTTCATTAAACTATGCACCTTTAATATTCTAATTTCCATTTCTCATTAAAATTTAACATAAAATGAGAACTAATTTTGGTATAAATTTGTTACAAGGTTTAATAGTGCTGGAAATCCTGACATTACTTGATCATATTTCTTTGCTAATGATAACTGTATTATGAATTACCAACCTTTTAATTGGTGGAGTCATTTATTATACTGCAAGGACCGTGCTAGTGGCCAACACCAAAAAAATGGACTTTAAACCAATATTTCTGGCATAGAAAAAGTTTCAACTTTTCAGAATGTATGAATGCTGCAAACAATTTTCATTTTGAAATTGACAGTAACTGAATCTCAGTTGGGATAGGAAAGTGATGAATAGGAAAGCTGACTGACTCCAAGTTCTTGTTAAATCAGGCTGTACCCTGCTCTAGTTCCTCCATATTGTATAAAACAGTGCTTCTTCAGGTTGTGCCCAGCCCTGGGCACATTTGTAACAGCATTTGGCTCCATTTTGAGCAGGAATGCACACAGAATGGCCTTGCCCCAGGCTGAGCATGTAAACCTCCTACCTATCTAGCATCAACCATAAGACACAGACTGAAAAGTCACTTATTCCTAAGTGACAATGTTCTGCCTATAAACTTCCCGAAGTACATTAAGATCATACGTCCAGATGACCATGTCAAAAACATGTCTGGAATATCAGACCCAAGAACCCATTAAATGCAACAAATGAAGGGAACAGTACCTTCACCAGGGCCTCATAGAGAGGTCATATAGCACTGTGATCGTGACGGCCCCACTATCTGTCATCCTCTGTGTGCATCAAGGGACCGAAAGACAGAGAACTCCCAATGCCTCCGTGGAAATGGATGAGTTTGATAACTCCTCGCTGACACAGCTTGCTTCAAATGCCACCACCCTATCCACCTCTTTGTCTGCTCTAACTGATACCTGCACTTCATTTCTGTGACCTCCATAGCCCAGCACCTCACTTCTGTAGCCCAGCTCAGCTCTGAGGCTCAGTTCAATTCTGACCCTGAGGCTGGCCTCAGTGGAGGCACCTCCAGCAACCCCTCTAACGGTTCATTATTTAATCTATGCAGAAACCCTTTGTGAATTTCCATGAGCCTTTTGTCTTTGCCTCTGGTAAAGCCGCTCAAAGTTACTTGAAGATTTCTGCAGTCTCTCTGTCACTTTTATAGCCATTCAGTGTATGTGTATGTATGTGCATGTGTGTGTGAGTGTGTGTGTGTGTGTGTGTGTATTATGTGTTATATATACATATATGCATAGGTAGATTATAGGTATGTAGATGATAGATATACAAATAGATGATAGGTAGGTAGATAGATAGAGAGACAGAGAGATAGAGAGATGATGGATGGATAGATAGATAGATAGATAGATAGATAGATAGATAGATAGACAGATAGATAGATTGATTTAATGTGATGTGTAATGTGTGGTCTGAAAGCTGGTATTAATAGTTATGACTAGCAAAAAAGAACCTGTGTTTGCAAGTGAGAAGTTACCAAAGGGAATGAAGGCTACTTGACAAATTGCTGACAACAAATCCAGTACAGTCTACAGAAAGGCACAGATCAAGAAAACTCACTCTCCCTGACACATATCTTTTCTGTTAGTTTTGAGTTAGTGTTTTATGCTTAGTAGACTGCTTATAATATGAACTTCTAGTTTGATAGGCACATGGTTTGAGATGGGGTATGGTTAGTGAAGTTGTTAGTGTTAAAAAGATATTTGTAGCACTCTAAATAAAATTCTAAGGGGTCAAGGATATGACAATGACAATATGAAAAATTACATGTAAATAATGTAGACATGCAAATCTATTTGCCTTTTTCTAATTCATGTTTAAAATGCTGGAAGGAAAGTATTACATTTCCCAGCATGCTTTGCAGGGGATTCTGGAGCGTCATCTGTGGCAATCCCTTTTGCATATCACAAGACTTAAGAAAAAGTTAAGTGACACTGTGGTTTGTGGCACTATTGGAAAGTAGGATGCTAACAACACAAAACGACAACAGAAAAACACACCTTCATCTGCCTCCAAAACCTTTTCATGTCTTCCCTGTGAGAGAACAGTGAGATAAGAAAATAATACCCAGAAAAGCTGTAGTCTTAGTGCAAGAGATTGAAAATTGTTGAGGTATTTATAGGAGAGAAAGTGGAGGTAGTAATTGGAATAAAGTAGTCCCCAAATCTGATATATGGATTTTGGATTTTTCAGCTTTATCATGTTTTGAAATGATATGCATTTAGCAAGACTGTATTTCAAATTTTGATGTTTTCTTATGCTAGTAACAGTAGACAATATTTTCTCAAGATGCTCCCAATTCATGAATTCCTCAATTCAACCCATTCCCTACTGTGCAGTGAGCTAGCATTTTAAATCGATTGTCACCTTGTTCAATGCCTTTCCTGATAGTAGCACTATTAGTCACATTCACAGCATTCCACTGACAATACAGACAGAGCACATGTTGTTGCATTTTCCCTGAAACATCACCACCACCCACTCATTGCACTTTACACTAAGACCACAAGTGCTGTCCTTCAGCACATACACTGGGTCATGCTTCTCTTGGCGTACTCTTCTCCAACATGCACTCTTGTCTCTTTCAATCATCGATTTCTAGCTAGTTTCTGATCACTCTCAGGCCTCTGACTATAAGGCACAAGTCAAAACACCTTTACTAATATCCAGGGCCAACTAACAACACTCATCCCGAAGTTCATGTGCAATGTTTGAGCTCGTCTCGACTGAGATCCCAGCCACTATCTCCTCAGCATGTGGCACGAGCATTCAATAAGCCTGCAGAAATTGTTAAAACAATGCTTCAAAGAATAAGTTACAATAAGACCAGAGCCTGCCAGATCAACAAAGTAATGGTCTTTGTTTTAATTTCTTTTCTATTGGTATGTCAAAATGCTATGACCAAGGCAACTTACAAAAGAAAGTGTTTAATTTGGCTTACTGTTTCAGAGACTTACAGTCCATGGTGACAGAGTGAAAGAATAGCTGGTAGATCACATGTTGATATGCAAATAGGAGGCAGAGAGAAGGCACACTGGGAATAATAAGTCTTTTGAGACCTCCAAGCCTTCCCAATAACACACCTCCTCCAACAAGGACACATCTCTTAATCCTTCCCATGTAGTTCTAGTAGGAGGGGACCAAATATTCAAATATATGAACCTACGGAGACCCTTCTCATTCAAACCACCAGTCTCCTCTGCACTTATAGTCATTAAATGATAAGACATGCACGGTATGTGGGGCTAGTCTGGCCAAGAAGTAAGATCTGTTAACATTTCTTATATACAAAATACCCTGCCTAAGAACTAGTAGGCTGTGTTGTTTAAGCTTTTTTTTTTTTTTTTTTTTTTTTTTTTTTGGTTTTTTGAGACAGGGTTTTTCTGTGTAGCCTTGCGCCTTTCCTGGAACTCACTTGGTAGCCCAGCTGGCCTCAAACTCACAGAGATCCGCCTGGCTCTGCCTCCTAAGTACTGGGATTAAAGGCATGCGCCACCACCGCCCGGCTTAAGCTTTATGAGATTATAAGTTGGTAACAATTAGCATTCTGTAAAGGACCCTGAGTATTCATAAGTCACTTCAGGCTGAAAATTCTGAGAATATAGATATATGCCACATGGACTTTCTTATCACTGCTTTTAAAATCATCCGCTTGAATTCCAACCATATCATAATTCATCCCCACATTTCAGGACATGTTAATATTATTTTAAATGATCTATCATAATTCGTGTTTGAGAAAAATAAAAGGAATCTCCATGTTTTGGAAGCAGTGCATTACATTTATCTACTGCTTCACGGACCCTATAGGGTCATAGAACTCTGGTGGGTGTTTCCTTTAGTTCTGTTGGACCTTCATAATCCACATGTGAAGCACTCAAAATTTGAATTTAACTCTTCACCGAACCAACAGCAAGTGGTGCCAAATTGAAACAGAAATAAGCAATATATCTTATGTCAGTAACATATGTGAAAAGAGAAAAGTAAAAAGTAAAATTGTATACCTATCACGGTTAATAACAAACTTCACAATGGGAAAAGTAACAGGAGCGCTCATAAGCATACCATTGCACAATGCAACCTGGAAACAGATGTTTGCACTGAATGTGTCCTGTAGCTAAATGAACTAATAATATGTATGTTCAAACACACTCATGCTCTCTACTGATTGCTTTTCCAGATTCTGCATAGACCCTGTTTTTATAGCTGTCTTTGTGACTCAGAACATAAATATGCAATGATCCCAACATATATTAGAAAAGCTTAGTGATGACTCTTTGAATGATGTGAAAACACCTTGGTATGCAATTAGTAGAATGTGCTAGTAGATAAACTAATCACCAGCCTTAGTGTATGCTATATTTTTAGTTCATCTTTAACCATGTTGTGTTACCTTCATTTTATTTTTAAGATGCAACTTTTTCCTTTTCTTTTATTCTTTTCATTTTTTAACATACTCTTGTCAGATGTTTGAGAATTACTTAGGTCTTTTTATTACACTGAAATTTTAGCTTGCACATGGGAAACCTCAAATTAAATTATTATGCTATAATTCAATTTAGAAAACACAAAGAACATTCCAGTACATTTTCAGTCATTATCCTTTAGCCATTCCACAGAAAATATCTGAAGACTCGAATGGTTTTAGGAAGAAGTGCTATTAACAAGCTCCCTGGAAACATCTGTTCCTGCTGTTCTACTGTGTTATGGACTCTACATCTGTACTCATAGAAATAACGGACTTATGACAGATGTTCTGTATGCTAAGAATCGGCAGATTTAACCCTGAAGGATTATTATTGAAGAACTTTCCTCCTACTTGGCATTTTCTCTGTCAGATAATGATTTTATTTCAAAATGGTGAAAATAATTAAATAGAGGGGAACTGTCAATGGAAGAAATACATAAATAAAGTATTGGTAAGCACTCTTGGTAAAATTGTATATTTTAACAAAGTCAGTTTGTTAGTCCAGGTATTTGTTTTTACATAAGCAGATGAAAAAACTCTCCACATTTCTGGAGAAAGTTCTCAAAAGATTATGAAGAGATCATTCCCCATCCTAGAATGATGAGGTTTGCATAGTGTTTCTCACAGGGATGACTGGAAACTGTGTGCATTACAGATGGTCCTGTAGGAATCTCATCTGGGCAGCTAGGTCTTGAAGGCAGACTCATTGTCCTGCTCATGCACAGCTTATCAAAACTCAAAAAGAGCAGAACAATCCCTCTCTGTGATCATCTCGGTCCATTTGCTATGAAAGTCAGTCATGCTGGCTTATTCTGTTATTCGCTGACTTTGCTGTCTCAAGACCAGTTTGAGCAGGCTGACAAAGTTTAGGGAAGCTCCAGCAATCTATTACTACCCTGTATTTCACTGACAATGATTTAATGTTCTAAACCTCAACCTGGAGAAAGGTGAACTTGAACGCACATCGTTACTTTCACATTTAAATTAGAAGTGTTTTCTCTTTTAGTTTGTATTTTGGCTATCCCTATATAGTTTAATATCTACTGTTAAATGTTTCATAGTTTAAAAGTAATCCATTAACCGGCCGGGCGGTGGTGGCGCACGCCTTTAATCCCAGCACTCGGGAGGCAGAGCCAGGCGGATCTCTGTGAGTTCGAGGCCAGCCTGGGCTACCAAGTGAGTTCCAGGAGAGGCGCAAAGCTACACAGAGAAACCCTGTCTCGAAAAACCAAAAAAAAAAAAAAAAAAAAAAAAAAAAAAAGTAATCCATTAACCATGCATAGTGGCTAACAACTGGAATCACAGCCCTCAAGAGACTGAGGCTGGAGAATTACTGATTCTGAGGCCAGCTTGAGCTATATACTGAGTTTCAGATCAACCCATACTACAGTGTAAGACTTTGTCTGAAAAATAAATTAACAAGTAAAAATAGTTTGATGTTTAAGTTTCAAACTAGGTTATTAATTTTTGAGATTTGTTCTTTATTTTATGTACATGAATGTTTTGCATGCATGTATGTATGTGCACCACTTGTGTATTCTGGTGGCCAGGGAGGCCAGAAGAGGGTGTTGGGTCCCCTAAAACTGAAGTTAAAGATACTTATGAGCCACCATGTGGGTGCTGAAACCAAATATAGGTCCTCTGAAAGAGCAGCAAGTACTCCTAATCACTGAGCCATCTTTCTAGCCCCTCAAACTGGGTTTTGAAAGGTAATTCCTACCAGTTTGTGGCTTTATTTTCAGTTATATATACTTTATTCTGATTATGTTTCTTAGAAAACAAAACGTCACATTAATGCCAAGCACCAACTGGCCTTGATTATTTCTAATTATATACTAATATGTTTTATACATATAGTATAAACAGAAATGTGATTAAGGATAGATGAGCACGTATATAACCACTTGAGTATTTTCTAGTAATCCTCATTGATTGCTTTAGAGATAAGATGGGTGTTATGTGAATAGTCTTTTACTGTAAGTTAATGCAGTGTGTGTGTGCATGTGTGTGTGTGTGTGTGTGTGTGTGTGTGTGTGTGTGTGTGTGTGGTGTAGTGTAGTGTGTATGTGTATGCGTTCATGTGTTTATGTGAGTGCATATATGTGGGTGTGTAGGTAGGCATGCACATGTATGTGAAAGTATCTTCCTCCGTAGGTCTTCATTTCATTTTTAAGATGGGTTCTCTCACTGAAACTTGAGCTCACCTGCTCAGGTAGTCTGGCTGGCCAGTGAGCTCCAAGAACCTGCCCACCTCTGTCTCCATCCCCCAGCACTGGGGTGCCAGAGGCATGCCACTGTATCTAGCTCTCAAGTAGGTAATGGAACTCTGGACTCAAATGCTCATGCTGTACAATAAACAAGTTCATCACCTGAGCCATCTCCACAGTGCTAATACACTCTTTACAAAGCAGATTAATCATATTTCCTTTGCTTCTAGCATATGTCCATGAGAAATACAGCTTCAGGATGCATTTTATTAGAAAAGAGAAAATAAGTATGTTGATGAATTGTAATGAAAAGTTTTACTTTTAATTGTTTTAGGGAAATATTTGCAATTCTCTCTTAGAAGACTAAATTTCAGTCAAACTGAAATAATTATTTCTTATAACAATACTATTTGGGTTATAGGGTGACATTAGCAAAATAATACATTTAGAATCCCAAGTTTTGTACAGAGGCAGTTGAGTCTGTTGAGTAAGTTTCTAGCCTGTTGACCTCTTTTGTGGTTCTGTAGTGAATTGGCATTGATGTTTGCCGTAGGTGATTATTTTATTAATTGATTTGATGAAACACTTGGGATAATTGCTTATACTTTAAACCTAATTTGTATCTTCATGTTAAATATTATTTAATTATAAAATATACTTGTGATATATTTATGGATTCAATTATAAAATATTTAACTGAAAAAAATTTTACATCTATAAAGGATTTCTGATATTGACTGTTTTTTCCTAAATAGAGGCTAATAATGTTAACTTTATCAATATCCAACTACATCTTCATTAATTTTATCTATTATTTTTGTTTTTAATTTAATTATCTTCTCCTTTTTTTCCTCTCTTGTTTTACATATAACTAGCTCTCTTCTTTGTACTTTCTTGAGATTAAAAATTAAACTTGGAAAAGACAACAAGAATCAAGGATATCTCTGGAATGAGCTAGAAACCTAGTACAATGGAAACTCCAAGAAATCTATGAGGGTGACCTTAGCTAAGACTCCTAGCAATAGAAGATACGGAGCCTGATCAGCCATCTCCTGTAAGCAGGTAATACTTCCAGTGGAAGGACTGGAACCCCAACCCATCTACATAACTTCTGTGTATTAGGACTTTCCTGCCAGATTTTCTTTTGGGGACCACCAGCTTCCAAATAATAACATGAAGACTTATTATTAATTATGAAAGCTTGACCTTTAGCTTAGTTAGGCTTATTTCCAACTAGTTCTTACAACGTAATTAAGCTGCTTCTATTAATTTATGTTCTACCACATGGCCTTTTACCTCTCTCCTATTTTGTATGTTGACATTCCTTCATGTCTTGGTGGCGTCTCCCACCTCTCTTCTTCCCAGAGTTCCTCTCTCTCCCTCCAGAAGTCCCACCTGTTCTCCCCTGCCAAGCTATTGGCCTTTCAGCTCTTTATTAAACCAATCAGAAGATGCCTTAGGCAGAGACACATCTTTACAGTGTACAAGATTATCCCACAACACCTCTGATCTACAATTTGCCCTGCCTATAAGATCTGCTAGGGAAAAGGTGGTGCAGAAATTATGGGAGTGGCCAAACAGTGACTGGTCTAGCTTGAGATCCATACTATGAGTGGGAGTCCATCCCTGACACTGTAAAGGGCCATGACTCAGAGGCTGGATAGCCCAGAGACCTAGGATAGAACCAAACATGGCTGTCAAAAAAAGGAAAAAAGTCAATGAAATTATTCCTAATGATATTCTACTATACTCATAGATCATTGCCTAGCCCAATTGTCATCAGAGAGACTTCACTCAGCAACTGATAGAAACAGATACAGAGACCCACAGTCAAATATTAAGTGGACCTCAGAAAATCCTATAAAAGAGGGTGAAGAAGGATTATAGGAGCCAGAGGGGCCAAGGACACCATAAGAAGATGCACAGAATCAGCCTACCTGGGCTCACAGAGACTGAACCTCCTACGAGAGAACTTGTGTGGGACTGACCTAGAACCCCTGCACATATGTTGCAGTTGTGTAGCTTGGTCTTCTTGTGGGACTCCTAATAGAGGGCTTGTCTCTGACTCTGTTACCTGCTCTTGGGACCCTTTCCTCCTACTGGGTTGCCTCATCCAGCCTTAATAGGAGAGGAGGTACCTAGTCTTACTGCAACTTGATATGCCATGGCTGGCTAATAAGCATAGGAAGTCTGTCCTTTTCTGAAGAGAAAGGAGGAGGAGTGCATGGGGTAGGAATGGAATGAGGGAAGGATGGGGGAGGGGCTGGGAGGAGAGGAGAGAGGAAACTGTAATCAGAATGGGAAATAATTAATAATTAAAAATTAAACCACTAACTTCAGGCCCTTTTCTTGTAATTTAACCCTTTAAATGTTAAGAACTTCACTCTAAGTATCATTTTGGCTGAATTTGACAAGCCTTGAAATTTGAGTAGTTTATTCTTGTTTGACTCAAAATATGTATAATCCCTTATGACTTCAAATGCCAAGAGTTTATTTTTAAATTTTCTAATTTTCATATATTTTTATTCTCACACATATTTATTGATTTGTCATTTGGTTTTAAAAGCTAGAGAGTGTTCTTAATAAACATATCACGTTTATTATGTTTTCTGAACTAAGAAATACTATAGCATAAGGAGTTTTCTGATAATCATGACCAACCATGTTTAAAAGTTCTGCAGAACACAATAGAGACTTCATATTGGTGGATGTGGGCCTTTGCCTAGCTTGCTCTGGGCAGGGCTTTCTGCCATACCTCTTCATACCAGACTCAACCATGTAACTTAGGAAATACTACAGAAGTGAAGACTGGTATTAAATATTTGTTAATTTTCATTTTTCTTCTGAATCATCATGAAATCATGCTTCACCCAGCTTTCTACACGTGGAACACAGCTCAGTTCTCTCATCTGAGTCCAGAATACCATGATTCAACTGACAAAACACAAAGCCAACCATGCTCAGCAGCCAAATCTGGTGAAATGATAAACTCTTAAATAATAATATATGCTTGCTATTTTCAATAGCTTCATTTTCAGGTAATCAGCTTCTCTCTCCAGATGTGCTCTGTGCTAAACTCACATGAGCTTCCAAGGGACACAAGATACAGTGTAAAATGGACATGGCAGAGATCAGTGGCCACACACACGTTTTATCCATTCCCCCAACCTACACTTGACCTCAGATGAAAAAGCAAACCCATCCTATGAGGTGATATTTTATTTGTGCACCCCAATAAAGTTTACCTGGGGATCAGAGGAAAAAGGCAGCCACTATATTAAACACAGAGGTCAGGCTGTGGTAGCACACACCTTTAACCTTAGTATTCAAGAGGCAGAGATTTATCCAGATCTCTGTGAGTTCAGAGCCAGGTGTGGTGGCACACATCTTTAATTTCCAACACTAGCTAACCATTGAGATCTGGAGGTCTATACAGACAGACAGGAAGTGATAGAGTTGGGCAGAAAGAGGAAGTGATGTAGCTGGGCAGAGAGAGGAAGTAAGATGGCAGGGCACAGAAAGGCATATAGGCGTGAGTATACAGGAAGTAGCTCTCTCTTGGGCTGAGGATTTCCTAGGGGTAAGAACGTGGCTGGCTTCTTCCTGCTTATCTGATCTTTCAGCTTTCACCCCAACATCTGGCTATGTTTTTTTATTAATAAGACCATTTAGCAATTCATCTTACAATCCTAAACTGGAAGAAACCCCTCCTGACCCAGGGCCTCACTGACTGGTCTGGTTCTTATGACCCAAATAAATCATCATTGTTCATAAGCCTTGGGGAGCTTTGTCTAAAGCATTATTGTGGCAACAAATAACTGAAATACAAACCAATAATCATTTGTGCAGTAATTAAAGAATGAAAAAGGTGCCGGAACAGGTGTTTCTTGATCCATTTACACGCCCAGTAGAACAGTGAAGGGAAGGGGACAGGTGACTCTCTCTGCGCATATCTTTCTCATCACAGTCACTTCAGAAGTGAGGACCTATGGTGCAGGTTTTAGTGACATGAAAATAGAAACTGAGCATCTTATGTGATCTTGTAACAATGATTTATTTCTGCTATTTGTGGTTTCCATGTGCTCAGTCTTGTATCAATGATAACTATAATTCTTTTCAATGCCTTTTTAGATATCAAGTTTATTCTCCTACTGAAGTATATGCTTTCCATAAAAATACAACTGCAGTTTGATAATGAGATCTACAAGAGGCATGCAGTAGTTTACCTGGAGGCAATTGTCTTAAGATGTAGCTTAAATAATTCAAGAAATACTCACAATGCAAAATGAGATCCATCTCCCTGAACTTCAATGCATGGGTTGAGATTTTCTTCTGATTAGATCCTCAGATAAAAAAAATTTCATAAAATCTCAGTAAACGTGGTAATGCATATGGAGGTATTCAACTTCAGAATATAGCCACTGCACCTCATTTTTATATAGTGATAGTCTTAAGATTTTGAGAACTTCTAACTTGTTTGCATAAGAGAAAAACCTTGAGGAAGTTAAGTACACTCTACAAGAAAAAATTAAAAAATATGTATATGTAATCATTTTCTTTGTATTATACAATTCAAAAGTAATGATTATTTTACACAGACTAGTACTAAGTTGGAGAAATGGCTCAGCAGTAAGTTTACAAACAGTTCCAACAGAAGACCTAAGTTTTGTTCTCAGCACCCACATCAGGCAGCTCACAAAGCCCTATAACTCCAGCTCCAGGGTATCTAGTGCCTTCTTCTGAAAACCACTGGCATCTGCACACACTCATGCATACACACACACACACACACACACACACACACACACACACACACACACACACAATTAAAAATGAAGTAATCCACTTTAAAGGTCAGTTTCTTGAGTGTGAAGTGCCCAAAATTTTGTATTAATGGTGTCCAAATAATTCTACAAATTGGTATAATGTTGGTCAAATACCTGACCTCTCTAAACTTTGTTCCTTTTGCAATACCATTTCTTATTTTACAGAAGCATATTTTTGGGGATCCCTGACTCTTGTTTCTTTTGAAGAGCAACACTGTTTAATGTGACTCATTGTGCTCAGAAAATTCCTCGCAGGTTAACAGGGTAATTGCAGCACTGAACATCCAGGGTAGTATATTCAGTGTTGATATTAGAGACATAGGGTAGTTTAATGAAGAAGATAAAGTACAAAGACAATGTAATTAAGATTAATTGCAAGGCCAGATTTGAGTCACAACTTAGATGCTTACAACCTGCAGGACATTATCAGATTTGGTTAATTTCTCTGACACATCATTTTTTTAAACCATGGATATGGAAATAATCATTATCTGTCTCTAATAAGATTAATCTCAATGTTTAGTGAGGCAGTATTAAAAATTCATTTGGGGCATACTTAAAGACACACTTCGAGAGAATTGTCAGAAATCTGCATTTTTTCCCCAGGAAGCATGCCCATCAGATGTTTATCTGAACTTGGGTTTTTAGAGGAGAGCATTGGTTTGTGAGAAGATGAAGCAAAGCACATTCCCATCTGGAAAGTCACACCCCATCTTTCGGAGGGTCTCCTTTGGACTGGGATTTATTTCTGAGAGCTAACAGGTGTTTGAGTTGATTGAGCTCAGCAGGAGAGCTCTCAGTATCCTGTGCAGTTGCTTAGCACTGTGGAGATCTGTGAAGCCTAGTCCCACAGCAAATTTTCTAGTGAGAATGGATTTCAGCTTTTATATAGCTGAAGTGAGCCACCTATTCACTCCCAACATGAATGCTATTCATTTTGAGACAATAGTGTTCCTGAATTTTATTTGGTTACATCATTTTTCTGAATCATTATCCACTGCATTGTCTGTCACCAACAAATGGACTTTCAATGTCTTGAGGAATGAAAGCTCATTTGAAATTTGAGTATATTATTTTGAAGCTACCCCTCACCCTCTTGTCCCCAAACTGACACTTTGGGCTTACTGAATACCCATTTTACTTGAATTGTGATTCTGATTGTCTATAATTTGGAAACTTGGAGTATGAACTAGAAAATCCACACATATGACAGCAGTGTCAGATGCTCCGTGAACAGTACAGCCACTACAGTCACAGAAATACCATGTTTATCGGTTTCAGTGATAGAAATTGAATTTGTAATGGTTAATCTCCATTGTTAGCTCCACAGGATTCAGAATATTGCCTGTTACCGGGCAAGACTCACCCTGATTGTGCCTGGCATGGCCTATGACTAGCCCAAGTCCTGTGGGCTGCAGACTTGGACGGAATAAAAAGAGGGAAAGTGGGAAACCAGCTGGCTGAGGAACTGCCTTCATCTCTCGCTGCTTCCTGACTGCAGACACCTGTGAGCAGCTGCCACTAGTTCCCGCTCACCACAACTAGGGCCAGGGCCGCTCTCACTACCACACCTTCCCTGCCGTGATCCTGGACCACAAAATCAGGAATCAAAATAATCCTTTTCTCTTCTAAGCTGCTTTCCTGGGATATTTTGTTACAGGAGAGACCAAAGTAACCAATAAAGTGCTACTAAAATAAGCAAAACTTATTTTATTATAACTTACAACAAATGTTATAAGTCTAACTCAGGAAGCTGACAGCACACACTCCCAAATTCAGGGATCACATAAGCCCAGCATTTACTGCTAGCATTTCTCCTTAATTCTTTCAGTGGAAAAGTCTTCATGGTGCACCCACTACTTCTTGCTTTTGTGCCTTCTTTTATTTGAGGGGGGAGAAATGACTTCTAGACAATCTGATTTCACTCTGAAGTTCTTCTTAATGCAATCTCTAAGACCAGTGGACCTTATTCTTCGTGCTTGTAAGCATGCCAGTGTCTGACGTCCAAATCTATACACACCAAGTGTTTTGAATTAGTACGATGTGGGCACTGATCTGTGTTAAACTGGTCTGGTTCTGTGCTGTTTGCATATGTTATCCTTCAACTTGGAGTGTTCTATACCCTAGCTAACCCTCACTCATCCAAGTTCACCCAGTGTTGTCTGCACCATGTTTTGATTATTTGCTAATTGCTTAGTTTACTAGATAGACTGTGAATTTTGTATGGTCAGAGACCATATCTCAGACACTATTGTACCTCAGTTACCTAGGAGTTGTCTCCCATTCATTACTGGAGCCATTATTTTAGCAAGAACAGACAAGAGGCACGGTTAAAGTGATGGGCTAGATAGCTACAGTTTCCAAGTGTTTAATCTACTGAAAAAAATTACTGAAACAATAAAATCCCATCCTACCTCAGTCGAAGCCTGGTTTTGTTTGCTTTATTTTATTATGACTTGGCTTTTTAATAATTAAAAATGACAAGGTGAATAGATGAGTCCCTCTGAAGACCATCGATGTGGAGCATCAGAAAGGAAGGACAGACAGTCTCTGGTGTATAGCACTGAAGGTTTATTTGCATAAAAACAGCCTTAGAACTCCATGAATATTCAACATTATCATTGCGAACAAATTTTAACATTAAAAAGTTGCCTTGTTTCCTTAATTCATTGTCTGTACAAATTTAATGCAATTCCATCTGAATACATTCTTACGTACAATTTTTACATGCTCAGCCACCATCGGTGTAAATCCTCCCTGCTTCCACTCCAGTTCCTTCTTTGTCTTATGCACTCATGATTGTTGAATACACAGTAGTTTATTCATCATCCTTACATCTAAATATGCCTTTCCTAGTGAGATAATCTTAGTGTTGCAGTAATTCTATTTTAGAATAGAAAGAGTGTCTACTCCAGAAAGAAAAACAGGAAATTGACAAAAATGCCTGACTATTATTTTGAAATGTGTGTTCCCCATTAATATTACCTAGAGGAATAGTTTCTTCCAATTTCTGTATTACTACTACTGCATGCCATTCAGCTTACTTCCTGGTATTTAATAAAGATTTGTGAATGAATATATGAATAAAATATTTGCCAGACATGATGGCCAGAGTCAAATCCTAGCACCCATATAAACCTGGTCATGGTCCTTTAGGTATCATATCCCACATATTAAAATAAAGCTCCCCAACTTCATTTATCTATTGTTAGCTCCACATGTTCATAGAGTTTATAAACCTAAACTAAGTTTAAAAATTGAGAGTCTATAATCCTACCTATAAAATCAGACATTTGGTTGATCTTTTTTTTTTTTTTTTTTTTGGTTTTTCGAGACAGGGTTTCTCTGTGTAGCTTTGCGCCTTTCCTGGAACTCGCTTTGGAGACCAGGCTGGCCTCGAACTCACAGAGATCCACCTGGCTCTGCCTCCCAAGTGCTGGGATTAAAGGCGTGCGCCACCACCGCCCAGCTTAAAATCAGACATTTGTATGTGTATATATCTATGTTCCCAAGTATCCATTAGTTAAAGTCACTGTTATCAAGGTAGAGATACTAATTCACACTTATTACCATACATCCATATACCCCCCACATGTATATACTCCTACATACATATGAATGAGTATGTGTGAATTCAACTATTTTGTGACACAAAGAACAATTACCAAAATATATCATCCCAATCAATGACTCGATTTGATAGAGTGACTTTGATTGACTGAATGTGTGTCTTTTCCTTCCATTATTGCTTTACATGTGCTACAATTAAAGCAGTCTATTCAAAGAGAATGATACTTCAGGATGCAATAGAACCATTTTGCAGTCTCCACTGTGCACTTATCAAGTCCATACAAGGACCCCAGTGATAGAGAGTGGAACAAGGTAAGAAAACATGAGAACATTGTGGGATGGGGAAACTGAAAGGGAGCAGGTTGAGTACAAGAACACAAGAAATCTATTTGATACATTTTAACTTGAAAAGCCAAGTTTCTGGATACACGGGGAGAGATGCTACCTAAGGTGTTTTATAACTGAGTCAGATAATCATGAAATCACAAGCTGAAAATTAGGCTTACAAATATAGCCTTTAAAGATGATGGATCCAAGCCGGGCGGTGGTGGCGCACGCCTTTAATCCCAGCACTCAGGAGGCAGAGCCAGGCGGATCTCTGTGAGTTCGAGGCCAGCCTGGACTACCAAGTGAGTCCCAGGAAAGGCGCAAAGCTACACAGAGAAACCCTGTCTCAAAAAACCAAAAAAAAAAAAAAAAAAAAAAAAGATGATGGATCGAATGCTTCCAGTGTGTATCTAGAAAGAAGTCTGAGTGTTAAACCATGAATGTGTTGATAGTTTTACGTCTATGTGGCAGACATAAAAAAATGGTTACTTCATAAAGAGTAGAAGAAGGTGAGTGTAATGGGAGAAGCAATTGGTTAGAACATAAAGGGCTGTGCTTGAGTGACAGGGATTTTATGAGTGTAGATCCCATAGGTACATGCATAAAACTATGGACATTTAAGAGCTGTGCATCTCACAATATGTAAATTCTATCTTGCTTTTGAAAATGAAATCAAGCAAACCTTAATCCTCTTTCTTCTCCAGCTGCTACCTATTTCTCAGAACTCTTTTAGAAAGAAACCCTGTCTTATATTCTTTGTTTACTCCAGTTTCTTCCTTCCATTATCTTGAGGACACTCTCTAATGATACTTTCCCATTGATCACACAGAATTTTTGACTAAACTGTGGACTAACATGTAGTTGGAAGTTTTCTAATGTCCTGCCTGGGCCCGCAAGGTCCAGACAAATCTCTCTCACCTGCAGTCCTGTAACTGCTTATAAAATAATCATTCGGAGGCTTAATATTATTTATAACTGCTCAGCCATTAGTTCAGGCTTATTACTGACTAGTTCTTACACTTAAATTAACCCATAATTCTTATCCATGTTTAGCCATGTGTCTTGGTACCTTTTCTCAGTTCTGCCTTGTCATCTTGCTTTCTCTGTGTCTGGCTGGTGGCTCCTGACTCAATCTTCCTCTTCCCAGAATTCTCCTTGTCTGCTTGCCCCACCTATACTTCCTGTCTGGTTACTGGCCAATCAGCATTTTATTAACAAGAGCTTTTATTTGTACAAGAGCATTATCCCACAGCATTAACATGAATATTATACAGAGCAAATTTGATCTTATATCTTCCTGCATCTCTCAGCATGTTTTTGATGTTGTTATATCTAGCAGTATTCTATTTGGTGAATATATCACACATCTTTTATACATTGTTTCACCCCAATGAAGTGAGATATTTATGCTCCCCAAAAGCCTATGCTTTTACTCTAAAAGTGGTACATGCTAAGCTTTGGCTTGAAAATAAAATCCATCTCTCTACAATTTCTAATTATTCACCCTACTTATGTGACCTGAACTCGAATGGAAAACATTTTATTGAGTTTTCCCATAGAGTGTAAACTCCCTTGACACTTTCAAATGTTTCTCAGATGGCATATTCCTCAAATTACCCTGCTGATTCTCTCAAGAATGGGATAATTTATATCCCTTTAAATGACACTGTTTAAACAAATCATTTAAATACCCAGATGTTATTTGACCAACACAATGAAATTCTGCCATTTATTCTGCCTAGAACATTTACCATGTCAGATTTTTCTCAGAAACATAGTTTCTTATAAACAATTGACCATATTTTTGTTTGCAATTTTTATATTTTTTTTACATTTGTATTTTTTTTAACTTTTCATAAAATATATTTTGATTATATTCTTTTTCCTTCCACAAATTATTCCAGATCCTCCCCCTTCTCACACCTACCCACCTAACATGATCACTCTCTCTTAAAGGACATACACACACACACACACACATACACACACACACACAGAACTGAGCTCATTTTGCATTGGTCAACTACTTCTAAACATGAGGCCTGCCATGGTGTACAGTTGATACACACAGTGACACTCCATTGAAGAAAACTGATTTTCCCTCTTCTAGAAGCTATCAACTGTAAATAGCTTCCTGATTACAGGTGGAACTTTTTGCCCACTTCTTCTCCACGCTAGGATTTTGTCTGTGATTTTTATTACATCATAGAGCTGGGGATGTGGCGCCAAATTACACACATACATGTGATGTGCACACGTATGTGCACACTTGAAACTTTAGGAGTCTAAAAATAGTAAAACACATTGGAAGCACTCTAACTTGGATCCTTGGATATAAAATTATTACAATTCCAGTTTGACTCACTTGTATCAGGATTCTTCTTCCTGTTGTCACATGGCCATCTCAAAGAGTCTCACTAACCAACAAAGACAAAGGGCCAGGATGCTTCTTTCTTGCCACTGCTACCTGACTGCCCGGCATCTCTCAGTTGGTGTGTGGGGAACCTCTGGCTCCTAGGGAAGAAGCCCTGCCCCTCATTACTACATTTTCTTTGTCAGCAAAATCCTTGATAAATTCCCCTGGTTGCTTCTGCTACCCTTGGTGGGATGTACAGAAGGCCCCACTTCAGAAGGAAATCAATACACCTGTTTGCTGTTGATAGATTGAAAACTGTTTGGAAACACCCATCCCTGGACAGGCTTCTTGTTTAGGACAAGAGGTTATAAGATGTCCTCCCTCCAACCCTCCCATCTCTACCCATCTCTTCTTATCTGTTTTCTAGACCTCTCGTTTGATCATTTCTTGCATCATTTTCAGTAATTGTAATTATAGTTAGCAGCATAGAGAGACAATCCTACACCATGTTGTCTGTACCCCGTCTATTATAATTCAAATGAGAGAATTTAGCATTATTATAAATTTATGTGAAATTTCAAAATATAAAAACTTTTTTATGGGAACAAAAATATTCTAATTTATTTTAAAGGAAAAATCTATTTCTCATATTTGTGTTTTATCTGGGTCTTTACAGCTTAAAACAGTTCTACAATTGGATCAATTAAAATTGATGAAGATGGGCTGGAGAGGTAGTTCTCAGTTAAGAATTCTGGCTGCTATTTCATAAGGGTAGTTTGATTCTTAGCACTCATATGATGGGGTCACAAGCTTCTGCAACTCTTCATGAACTCCAGTGCCATCTGCCAACCTCTCAGATACTAGGCATGCACATTGTGTACAAACATACATGCAGGCAAAACACTCATACACAAAAAATAATAAAAATTAACCAACTAATATATGCATCAATGTATTAATATGTTGATTAATATGTTCAAGATATATTAATATTCTTATTAACATATGCTAATATATTAATATATATTAATATATTTCCACTATGGTCATTTTTGTCATAGTTCACAGAACTCATCCCCTCTGGAAGTCAGATAGTCTGTATGACATGAATGCTAAATACTGTAGATCATTTTTCAAACATCTAAGTTTACTCCTTATCTATTTATTCAGTCCTCATATCAGCCCAAAATGCTAAGTTGAAAAAAAGAAGTGCCTAAATATGAATTCTGCATATCTTTTTGCATAGAAAAATGTAAAATAATTACTTGGGAAGATTTTGAAAGAGAAGAAATTCTGTAATTTTTCCTTTTAGGTGGGAATAGATACTAATTTTAGTCTTTCTCTGCTGTGGATATCTGTATGTTGTGAAAGTGTTGCTCTGATTGCTTAATAAATAAAGTGCTGATTGGCCAGTAGCCAGGCAGAAAGTATAGGCAGGACAAAGAGAGAGGAAAATTCAGGGAAGTAGAAGGCTGAGTCAGGAGATGCTGCCAGCCGCTGCTATGAGAAGCAAGATATGAAGACAGAACTGGGGAAAGGTACCAAGCAACATGACTAAACATAGGTAAGAATTATGGGTTAATTTAAATGTAAGAGCTAGTCAGTGGTAGGCCTGAGCTAATGACAGAGCAGTTTAAATAATATGAGCCTCTGTTTGTTTATTTGGGTCTTAGCGGCTGCAGGCCCAGGTGGGACTGGAGAAAACTCCAGCTACAAATGGCGCCAGAATATGGAGCAAGAGTTTCCACCTAAAACCTGAGAAAGAAGATTCTAAAATGGAGCTATAAACAGCTTCCTAGTTGTCTCTCTCAAGTTAGCTGCAGCCTGAAGACTTGAGCTACTCTAAGGCGGGTTCATGGCATGCAGGCTTGACATATGCCAGGTTACACAGAGGTGTCTCAAAGCTGTGCACTATGCTGCGTGGTGGATATAGTTTTTGCCAGTTTAAAAAAAAAGGGTTCTGGGCTACATGCTGCTTCCATAGAAGCATAGACCCACTGTTGATGGTACACATTGCTACCAGACCCAGAGCTGGCAGTAAATGTACCACCACCATGTTGGGAAGCTAAGGTGGGCAGAAAAGCTGCAATTTAAAGCAATAAATTCACAATAAGACAGATTCAGATTGGATAAACCTCTAAACTGTTTACAATATATGTAAAAATGTATGTAGGCTTGGAAGAGAGAAAAAAGTAATATAAGCAGTTATATAAAGAAATAGATAGTTTTAAAAAATAAAGTAATTTAAAGAGAAAGTAAAAGTAATATAAAAAATAACCACATAAAGATGGATATCACACAGAGAATCTGGATTGTGCTGTCTTTGGGATTTTTAACTGCAGAAAGATATTTGATTGTAAAAGCTGCTCGGTTAAAACAATACATATATTTTAAAGGTACCTTGACATCAAAATTTGGATCTAAGGATTTGTTGCTTTGGAAAGGAGGCTCTGTTTTTGTTTCCACAGAAAGCAAGGGGCTATGGATTTGTTCGAGATTAAGATACATCAGGTTTGACCAACCAAGACCCCCTGAAAGGTCTCCAATGACACCACTGGCCCAGATGATCCAACATCCAGAACAGTTTCAAAACAACTGGCTCAGACAATACAGCCTCATGGAGCCTAAAAATTTCCCCATAAGAATACAGTGCCCTCATCCAGGAGGAAGTAATATGAGAAGCTACACCCAAATTCCCAAATATACCAAGCTGGTGTTGGAGATGGAATTGGCTCACTCCTTCTCTAAACCCAAGCATATTGAAAAAAAAAAAGTTGAGAGATTTTTCTGTCCCACATCAGAAGAGCCCTCTGGTGTGGGACAGAGAAAAAGCAATATTTTTTATTTAAAGCAGGTTAATTATAAATATAACCTGTTTCTAAAGAAGAAAAGGGGATATGATCTAGATATAGTAGGATGAAAGGGTAGATTAATGAACCTAGTTTTAAAGAGCAACAACTGATTTAGAAATGTTTTACATTGTTTTGGATTTTAGTTTATTGATACAAGTTTAAACTTAATTTTGTTGTACTGTTTATAAATTTCTACTATCGTTTGAGGTATTATGTTTATGTAACTCATTTAGATTGTAACAGATAATTAAGAAATACAGATTAATAATTATCTTCTGTGATAGTCAAACTTATACTCAAATTAAGTTTTCTAGGTATACATAGAAATATTTCAGATAAATAGGTAATCTTTGAACACTTCAAAGACATACATAATATGGCATTTAAAATGTTTTAAAAATTTAGACTTTCTGGACAGTGAGACATATTTGCTCCTGGCAGCACCAATTTACTTCAGAGAGGAGGATGGAATTTATCTTCTTCTTGGCAAAAATAGCCATTTGGGCAAGAAACTGTTCTTGACTGAACTGCTTGACAAAATGATGTATCGGCTGGACATGCAGGACCCATAGGAAGGTGACCACTGAACTTTGCTTGGCAAATGGTTCTTCAGGTTCCTGCTTTGCAGAGGAAACTGCCAGACATTTTACAGGACACAGAGAAAAGTGACTGAGAGACAAGGCTTGTGGGCTGAAGACAGATGCCCCAACTTCACAGAGGAACTTTGGATGACTATCCAGGCTGACAGCCGTCTCTGTCTACTCTCGCAAGACTCCCGAAAGTTGCTTGCATCCTTCTCCCATTTCTTAGGTAATATTATATCCTTCTGAGGTCTTTGATGTAGTTAAAGACTATATAGTTATAATTTCCTTAGATATGATAAAAGATAAGTTAGATATGAAAGCTTAGACTCACAAATATAGGATAGATAGTATATCTTCTTTAATTTTGCCAAATACAAATAGACTAGATATTATAAATAGACTAGATATTGTAACTGTAATTTTTTTCTTTTTTTGGTTTTTCGAGACAGGGTTTCTCTTTGTAGCTTTGCGCCTTTCCTGGAACTCTCTCTCTGTAGCCCAGGCTGGCCTCAAACCCACAGAGATCCACCTATCTCTGCCTTCCGAGTGCTGGGATTAAAGGCATGTGCCACCACCACCTGGCCAACTGTAATTCTTACTTGATAATTGTTTTGTTACATGTAATTTTAATATGTTAAAGTTAAAACCTTCCTTTTTGAAAAAAAGAAAAGGAAAAGTGCTGTGAATATCTGTATGCTGTGAATGTGTTGCTCTGATTGGTTAATAAATAAAACACTGATTGGCCAGTAACCAAGCAGGAACTATAGGCAGGACAAAAAGAGAGGGAAATTCTGGAAAGTGGAGATGCTGCCAGCTGCTGCCATGAGAGACAAGATGTGAAGGCAGAACTGGGAAAAGGTACCAAGCCACAGGGCTAAACATAAGAATTATGTGTTAATTTAAGTGTAAGAGCTAGTCAGTGGTAGGCCTGAGCTAATGGCAGAGCAGTTTAAATAATATAATCCTCTGTGTGTTTACTTGAGTCTGAGCAGCTGCAGGCCTGGGCAGGGCTGTAGAAAACTCCAGCTACCTTTCTCATTAAATATTTTGCCTTGCTTCTCTTCCCTTGGATCACAGGACAATGGCAGGTATCACCATAACTTGTGTCAAAAACCACCAAATGTCAGAAGCTTATGAAGGCCCTTGTGACAAGGTGAAAACACTAACAGGTCTTCAGAGAACGCCCTTCTCCCTGTTTTCACCTTTCCACCATGTGAAATTCACTGGAGATCAGTGCTCCATCTATCATCATTTTCATGGCAGAGCTGTACATGCATCATGAAAGTGTAAGTGTGGAGACGCTGAACACACTGCACCTCAAATTCTTTGATCAGTAATGAGGAAGATTACCAAAGCTTACTGGGTGGAACATCTTCAAATACAGTGGAACTTTTCTTTGTGCAAACAAAATTAAAACTTCATTCCGATGCTTGAAACAATTGTGTGGCAAAGAAGGATGATGTGAAATGCAGTTGAGTAGACAGGATTTTTAAGAGCTGTATATCAAAATTAAGTGTGACAACACACAAAATAAACTTTGCATTTCTCTTGATGGACAAAATCTTAAGAATTTTGGCATGTTTATAAGCTGTGAAAGAAAATCTATAGCAAGTTGTATCATGTAAGTGTTAAAAACATCTATGAACCAGCCAGGTGGTGGTACCTGACTTTGATCCCAGCATTTGAGAGGCAGAGGCAGACAGATCTCTGTGAGTTTAAGGCCAGCCTGTCTACAGAGAGAGTTCCAGGATAGCCAGAGCCGTAGCACTGAGAAACCTTGTCTCAAAAAAAAAAAAAATCTATGGATCTAATCTCAAAAATTCAGAAGATTAAAATTCAAAATACTAAAGTAAAATAATTTTCTATATTGCTCTTTTGTAATTGTGGTTCTATAGTAACTTTTTTGAATGCAGAATAAGGCCATGTGTCTCTGGAGACACACTGAGAAGGTCAACCCAGCATTGAGACTTTTAATATATAAAAGTACCTTCCCTAAGCCTTTTTACAGACTGGAGAAGAGGAATAATCACTGACTTTCCAAAGGCATTGTGGCTTTTGTCACT
Source organism: Peromyscus californicus insignis (assembly GCF_007827085.1). NCBI lineage: Eukaryota > Metazoa > Chordata > Mammalia > Rodentia > Cricetidae > Peromyscus > Peromyscus californicus. Next base: position 57,979,986 of record NW_026294525.1, read on the forward strand.
GTCATACAAGAATATGAACAGACATTGTTCTTAAAATTAAGTCATTATAAAACAGTAGAAGAAATAATGGTGACCCCCTTAACTTCAGAATATCAGTGTATCCCAGAGGACCCAGCTTGGGGAGTTTCTGAGGAAAAAACATGCTGCTGAGTAAACATTATTATTCATGGGGAATTGTAAATCACACTCATTCTGAAATTCTGAAGGTCAGGAAAGTTCCACACTCAGGGTTTCCTGGGAGAATGTGAAGGGTGAATGAGGGCTGAACTATGCACTACATCCAGACACCCTGTCTCACACATGTACAAGTGACTGATCAGATACACTTGACACTGTTGACATGCTCTCTGGTGTGTATTCACTCTGCTCTGCATAGAGAACTATTAGAGGCTTGAAATACCAGTCTGACTTGAATGAGACCATAGAGCTTCCAGAAACGTCATATGTGCCTTTTCTTTTTGTAAATGTATATATGGTATATATATATATATATATATATATATATATATATATATATATATATATATATATTTGCATGTGTGTCTTACATGTATACTAGTATGCATGTACATACATGCACATATTAATAGAGGTTAAGATAGAATACCTTCTTTAATTGCTCCTCTATTTACAGAGGCAAGCTATTTCATTGAAAATGGATCTCATCAGTTCTAGGGAGCTAATTAATCAGCTTGCCCTAGGGATCCCTTATCTCTGCTTCCTTAGTGTCAGTATTAGAAGCAGGTCATCAACATCCCAGCTTTTCTGTGATTGCTGGGGATTTGAACTGCAGTCTTTTAATTTGCACAGCATGCGCTTTGTCTGCTGAGCCATATCTTCAACCCCCTTACATGATTTTTGTTCACATATCATAATCTATAACAATGACTCTCTAATAAATACGATTGAGATACAAAAGTTCAAGTTGCCATTGTCTGTTCTCAATTACTTCATATAAAAATATACTGATTCATTTAACAAAGGTGGGGTTTCTGTCTGTCTTCTTTCAGTCAGTTCTTCCCAATGATTCATGACAAGATAGTGGTGCTACATACACTTAGACTCTATGTCTTAGTCTACTCGATGTCACTATGTCAAAATATCAAAAACATGTATAAATACCAAAATAATAGACAGTAACAGAAATCTGTCCTTCACAGTTCTACAAACTGGGAGGTCTAAGATCAACGCTTCCTGCTTCCAACACAGTACCTAGATGCTAGCTCCCCTGGAGGGGAGGCATGTGTGACAGAAGAACGGCATGACCAAAGGAGGGCTGCACTCCTAGTTTTAGGCCTGTATATTAGGGCATCTAATCTCATTTATGAAAAGGAAGCCCACGTGACTCAATCAATTTACAAAGGCCATACCTCCCAAGAGTGCCACAGTGAGGACAGAGTTTCAACATGGATTATTACAGGGGAAAGTGCACTAAAAGAAAGTATTCTGCCTGATTTCCTAAAGTGCATATTCTTCGTACACAAAGAGTGCATTTGTTCCATCTCATCAGCGTCTTAGATCTTTTCTTGCTCTGACATCATCTGAGAACTCTGAAACCCAATGCTTCACTTAATCAGGTACTTAGATATGGGTGAGATTCAAGGTTCAAATCATTCTGAGGCAAATTTCCCTCAAACTGTGAGCCCATGAAAGCACACAAGTTCTGTGCTTTCAAATACAGTAGTAGACTAAGTAAAGGATATACATTCTCATTCAAAAAGGAAGATATAGGAAATAAAGGAGTAACATGTCCCAGATAAGTTCAAAACACAACAGGCCACGTAATGGTAAATCTCAAGACTTTAGAGTGTCACAAGCAAGCTATGTCAGTTCAATGGACATAAAAATGGAATCCCTCAAGCCAGTAAGTTCATGGTCTTTGTAACTGAATATTCTCGATGTCACTTTGTACTCATCACCACTGTCAAACATGTGTTCCTTTATTCCATTCCTGTCTAGAATGCTAATATCAATGCTCAGATCACAACATGATACTTCACACAATGATAAATCCCAAAGAGGATGGCTAAGGAACGGTTAAAGCACCCATGGAGTTTAAAAAGGCCTACTGAAGGCAAGAAGAGAAAGTCGGTGTATGTGAAAACAGTCATTGCAAGCGATTAGATATTTAAATACCTTTAATCATCATATACAATATCGGGCTTTATTGGCATTTTTCAACAAAATATGTTTTTGTTGAACCTCCACCTCCCTTTTCTCCCATATACTACAGGGGAGTCAACTTTAAGTCAACATATGACAAAAGAGATAAAAGACAAACAGGAGCAGACTTCCTTAATCAAGTCCTCTTGTAAAGGGTACCTAATCCTACTTTTGAGAGTAGAGGACTCCTGACTCAACTAACACTGCTGCACTGGTAATTCAATTTGAAGTCAAATTTGGAGGAAAGGACAAAAACACTCAAGTCATGTTACTCCATATTCTAAGGAGAACAGCAAAGACCACAGATTTTTAGTTACTTAATTCACTTAGTGAGAGATCGTCCATGTTTGTTATAAAGCCACAGTGAGATGAAACTGACTGACAGCCTTCGAGCTAGCAATTAACAGCATAACACTCAAAAGACTAGAAACACAAAGTGAAAGCAGACTTTAATTAAGAGATGATTAAAATTATTATACATCCTGAGACCATAGTCCTTTTTCATCATACCCTTAAATAAGGTTGTTAAAATGCGTGGCAGGAATGGGTGTCTAAACATGATCTTGTTTTCAAATAACCTTTTAATTTATTTGAGAAAATTTAATATCGTGATGCTCAAGTCAAAACAGCTAAAATGCATAAAACAAATGACAACAAATGCTGGCAAGAATGTGGAAAAGGGGAATACTTATTCACTGCTGGTAGGATGAAAACTGGTCTAGGCATTATGAAAATGAGTGCAGAGAGTCTTCAAAAACCTAGAAACAGATCTACCACATGATCCAGTTATATCACTGATGGGCATATACTCAAAGTATTCTTCATCCTACTATCAAAATACCTGTTCATCCATGTATATTGCTGCTCCATTCAAAACACTCAGAAAATGGAAACCATTTAGATGTCCATCAGTATATGGGCAGATGATGAAGATGTGGCACGTATACACAATGGAGTATTATTCAGATGTAGAGAAAAATGAAATCATGAAACTCACAGGTAAATGGATGGAGCTGGAAATGATCCTTCTGAATGAGGCAAACCAGACCCAGAAAGACAAAATCCACGTGTTCCCACTAATATATGAATGCCAGCTTTGAATCTTTAGATACGTGTGTTTAAAGTTGAAGTACCCATTGCAGTCACAAAGTATTAAGGGGGCATAGGATGGAATTCAAGGGAAGGGGGACAGAACATGGGTGATATGAAATGGGAAAAAGTAATAATGGAACAGAAAGGGTAAATGGATGGAGGTGAGGCAGGGTACAGGAATATGGGGAAAGATAACTAATACTAAAGAATGTGGAAAAATCCGTATGGAAATCTACTGTGTATACATACATAACACATGGGTTAAATGCTGGCATTATGTAAGAGTGGGACAATGCCTCTCCATGATATTGAATGCTAGCAAATTAAACACATAGCACCCTTTGTTCAAGCTGATGGTCAGTGGGACCCTATAGACCCATAAAACAATATAGGCTATTGCCTTTGCTCTTTATTACCCTCAAGAAATTGATGGTAACATGCTGTGGGATGTCTTTCTGTATGCTGTGAATATGTGTTACTCCCATTGGATAATAAATAAAGCTGCATTGACCTATGGCAGGGCAGGATGGAGCCAGGCAGGAAAATCCAAAGGAGAGAGTGAAAGGAGAAAGGTGAGTGAGTGGAGTCCAAGGAGCAACATGTAATGGGATGCAGGTAAAGCCACAGAACACGTGGTGATACATAGATTAATAGTTATGGGTTGAGTTGAGTTATAAGAGCTAGCTAGTAAGAAGCCTAAGCCATAGACCATATAATTTGCAATTAATATTAAACCTCTGAGTGATTATTTTATAAATGGCTGTGGGAACATGGGGCTGGGTGCAACCAGAGAAACTTATAGCTACATTTTGGCCCCCAATGTGGTAGCAAGAATTTCCACCCAAAAACCTGAGAAAGCTTTTAAAAAGGGTTCTAAAATGGAGCCAACAACAGCTTCCTAGTTCATGTCATTCATGGCTGGGCAGCGGTATAGAGATGCATCCCCTGGCAACATCTGGCTTCAGAGGCAACATGGCAGACTGCCACAGGCTCTGATGGGCTGGACCATGATACAAAGAGGCTTCTCCCAGTCACTGCCTGTGGGCTTGGGAGCACAGCTGCAGGCTTAAAAAAAACAGGCATACTACTTAATACTGCTTCCCAGAATTGGGGAGGTAAATGTGACTCCTTGATACCTGTGCCATGTTGAAAAACTGAGTAGGACAAGGCCAGCAGCTTTTTCCTACCTAGGCTGCACTTTAAAGCAATGATCAGAAAAGGATTATAGATACATAATAAGACAGATTCAGATGGAATAAACCTCTAAATGATTTACTGTGTGTGTAAAAATGTATGTCGGTTTGGAAGAGAGAGCAAAATGAATATAGACAGTTATATTAAATAATACATAGCTTTAAAAAAATAAAGTCTTTAAAAAGACAGTAAAAGTAATATAAGAGTTAAGCCACATAAAGATGAAAATTACACGAAGAAGCTGGATACTGTATATTATTATATTGTCTTTGGGATTTTTAACTGCAGAGAGACATTTGATTGTAAAGGCTACCCAGTTAAACCAATATGTATGTTTTAAAGGTATCTTCACTTCAAAATTTGTGTCTAAGGATATGTTGCTTTGGGAAAGAGGTTCTGCATTTGTTTCCACAGAAGACAAGAACCTGTGGATTGCTTCCAGGCTAATATGGTTTGATCAACCAAGATCCCCTGAAAGCTCGATTTAGCCTCACAGACTACTACAGCCAAGATTTAACTATAATTAATTTTCTCAGGATCCTCATAAGATTGCCAGTATCCTCAAACAGCAGGAAGTAGTATATAAAGCTATGCCCAAATTCCCAAAATATTGTTTATATATGTTTATTTTTATTTAAAGGAGGTTGTGTAATCTCTTTCTAAAGAAGAAAAGGGATATAGATATGATAGGATAAAAGGGTAGATTATTGAATCTACTTTTAAAAAGAAACAACTTTCTTAAAATGCTTTACATTGCTATGATTTTGGTTTCTTAATACAAATTTAAAGTTAATTTTGTTATTATATCTCTGGGAGTCCAATCAACGAGAATGAGGAGGGTTTATATGAGCGAGAATTGTTGAGACCAAGGTTGGATAAAGCACAGGGACAAATAGCCAAATGAATGGAAACACATGAACTATGAACCAATGGCTGAGGGGTCCACACTGGATCAGGCCCTCCGAATGGGTGAGACAGTTGATTGGCTTGATCTGTTTGGGAGGCATCCAGGCAGTGGGACCAGATCTTGTGCTCATTGCATGAGTTGGCTGTTTGAAACCTGGGGCCTATGCAGGATTGTTTGGCTTGGCCTGGGAGGAGGGGACTAGACCTACCTGGACTGAGTCTACCAGGTTGACCTCAGTCTGTGGGGAAGGCTTTGCCCTGGAGGAGATGGGAATGGGGGGGGGCGTTGGGGGGAAGGTGAGGGGGACGGGAGGGGGGGGAGAACAAGGGAATCCGTGACCGATATGTAGAACTGAATTGTATTGCAAAATAAATTAAAATAAATTAAAAAAAAAATATATATATATATATATATTCTTCTTTAACGTATTATGTTTACACAACTCATTTAAAATTGTAATGTATAATTAAAAAATAAAGAACAATTAGTCATTTATGATAATCAAACTTATAGTCATGTTACTTAAAATTTCTAGGTATGCATAGATATATTTCAATTGGGTAGATAATCTTCAAACATTCAAAGACCTACAGAATATGGCATTTAAAATGTTTTAAAAACTTAGACTTTTCTAGACAATGAGATATGTCTGCTCCTGGCAGCACCAATTTACTTCAAAGAGGATGATGTGCATCAAAGAAACTCCATATGGAGTTTGCTTTCTTTATGGCAAAAAATAGCCATTTGGGCAAGAAACTGCTCTTACCTGGACTGCTTGATAATATGTTATATAAACTGGACATTCAGGTCCCATAGGAAAATGACCACTGAATTTTGCCAAAACAAGGCAAAATGGTCCTTCAGTTTCCTGCTTTGCAGAGGAGACTGCCAGACATTCTACAGGACACAGAGAGAAGTGACTGAGAGACTCTAGGCCTATAGGCTGAAGATGGGATGCCCCAACATTGCAGAAGAACTTTGGGTGACTGTCCAGGCAGGCAGCTGTCTCTGTCATTTCTAGAATTATGTAATTTGCTTGTAATGCACTTCCTGTTTACTCAGGTAATATTATATCCTTCTGGGGTCTTTGATGTAGCTGAATACTAGATAGTTATAATTTTCCTTGGTTATGATAAAAGTTAAATTAGATATAAAACTTTAGACTCATATATATAGGATAGATGACAGAATAGTTTCTTTAAATTTCCAAATACAAATAGACTAGATGAAAAAAAAAAACAAATAGACTAGATGTTGTAACTGTAATTACAGCTTGATAACTGTTCTATATATGTAATTTTACTATATTAAAATTAAAACCTTCCATTTTGATTAGACAGAAAAGGGGAAGTACTGTGGGATGTCTTTCTGTATTCTGTGAATATGTGTAGCTAGAGTTTTCCTGCCTGGCCCACAGTTAGACAATTCTCTCTCACCTGCCAGTCCCACAGCCGCTCAGATCCGACCAAGTAAACACAGAGACTTATATTGGTTACAAACTGTATGGCCATGGCAGACTTCTTGCTAATTGTTCTTACAGCTTAAATTAATCCATTTCTATTAATCTATACCTTGCCACGTGGCTCGTGGCTTACCGGCATCTTCACATGCTGTTCGTCATCGTGGCGGCTGGCAGTGTCTCTGACTCAGCCTTCCACTTCCCAGCTTTATTCTCCTCCTTGTCCCGCCTATACTTCCTGCCTGGCCACTGCCAATTGGTGATTTATTTATTGTCCAATCAGCAACACACTTGACATACAGACCATCCCACAGCAAATATGTGTTACTCCTATTGGCTAATAAATAAAGCTACATTGGCCTATTGCAGAGAACGATGGAGCCAGGCAGGAAAATCTAAGGGAGATAGTGACAGGAGAAAGGAGAGTAAGAGGAGATGTCAAACCACCATCCAAGGAGCAACATGTTATGGGACACAGGTAAAGCCACAGAACACACGGTGATACATAGATTAATAGTTATGGGTTGAGTTGAATTTTAACAGCTAGCTAGTAAGAAGCCTAAGCTATAGTCCATATAATTTGTAATGAACATTAAGCCTCTGAGTGATTATTTTATAAGTGGCTGTGGGACCGTGGGGCTGGTTGGGATCAGAGAAACATGGGACTGTGGGGCCTAGTAGGACTGGAGAAACTTATAGCTACAATAATAACTTGTTGCTGGAATATCATGTACTTAAGTCATAGGATATGCAGAAATCAAGTAGAAACTTTATCTCCACTAGCTGGCTTTCAAGGTTCTAGAAGGCTGTAGGCATGCTTGGGGAAAAACTATCAACAGGTATGAATACTGTCAGCTACAATAATGATTAGCTTGGTAAGACATGCCCACTGGTGAAGCAGTAACACAAGTACTCTGGGAATAACTGACAACTTTCTGATTGAACTTAAAGCCTGCTCCACAAATGGAATTCATGTCTGGTACTGTTCAGTTGACCAAAACCCGTGGTTTGGTAGGTCATAGATCCTAGAAGAGAGTCTATTACTAGTATCCTGCTAAATGGACATATTGATAAACCACCCCTAGGTTCTTATCTCTATATCTGTAGATTAATACATCTCTCAGCCCTCATCAGAGACACGTCTTTTATAGAGACGCACACCCACAGTGTGCAGTGAAGAAGATACTGTGGAGTGCTCAGTTTTAAATTAGACATCCATGTCACATTTACTCCCCCCAGTGCTCAAGAATCATCATAGAAAGGGGGGCTGAAAGAGTGTAAGAGCCAGAGGTAGTGGACATCTGCAGTGAAGCAGTTTTGGTTAGACATGACAGGGCTACCACACACCTGAACTCAGAGAGGATCTAACTGCATGCACAAGACTTACACAAAATCAAGCCAGCCAAAATCGCAGTTTGCATGGAGTAGTGGGCCATGAAGTCTCACCCTTAGTCGAGAACCTATTAGCAACTGATGATCAGGAGTTGGTTTTCTTCACAGATGGAAACCCTAAGAGGCTAGCCATGCTCCAGTAGTAATAGATTTTCTTACACCCAGACACAACCGAGTCATAGTGAGTGAACTTTGGGTTTAAAAACAAAACATATGAAATTAACAGGGAACCATGGTAGAGAGGGATGGGAAGGGATTGAAGAGGAGGGAATCGGGGTGGGTTTGATAAAGATATACTATATGCATGTATGAAATTATCAAACAATTTTAAAAAAGTTTAAGTGTAGATGTAATTCTAAACAGTCTTTAAATGAGAAACACAGAGCCAAATAAAGAGTTAAAAGCCCAAAAGGTCAGAGCCCTATCAAATAGCCTTTAGCTTACCAGCCACTGCCGTCCTTACCCTGAGAAAAAAGACCTACTTCCTGTGTGTCTGTATTTTTATTGCCTTTCTGTTCTGCCTTCTCATTGGTTCCAAACCCAACCACATGACTTCTTCATCACTGCCTGTCTACATAGACCTCCAGGTCTCTAAGGTTGGTACTTGGATTAAAGGCTTATGTCACCAAGCTGGCTATGTCCTTGAACACACAGACTCTGCCTCCCACCTGATCAGATTAAGGGCGTGTGCTACCACTGTCAGACTTCTGCTAAATGTCTTGCTATTAGCTCTGACCCCCAGGCAACTTTATTTAATAACATACAAATAAAATCATATTTCAGCACAAATAAAAGATCACCATATTTAAGTTTTATCACTCAAGTATATAGATTCTAAAGCAATATATATAGCAAACATATGAAGCAAAATATATTGTTACCTAAACTATCATTTTTTATTCCTAAGACTATAACTTATGGAAAAACAATGAAAACAATTATACTTGAAACCTCAAAATATGTACTTTCTTAATTATATTTTGAAAATTTAAGTAAATTATAATTTATTCTATTTAATTTTATCCAGAAAATCAGTGATGTTAGATATGACCTATACTAATTTGATTTGACTATGATTCCATTTATTCAAAATACCTAATTAGATATAGGAAAAAAAACAAAATAACTTTCCCTGACATCTCCACGAATCTTGCCAGAGGGTAATACACAGAGGTAATGATTTTAAGTTTTACAATCGGGCTCACTTTTAACTTAATAATATAAAAATGTGCTGGTGATTTTTATTTTGTTGTGACAGCATATATTCTTCACAATCTCAAGCAGAAACAATGAATCTCATTTTTCTTTTTTGAGACAGAATCTCACTACGTAGCCCAGGCTGGCCTTAAATTCCCCTTGCCAATACCACCTTTCTGAAGATCTTCAGTCCCCATGAGTGATTCTTTTGTGTCCACCCCTAGTTTAGCTTAAATTTGGGAAGGAAACATACTATAAATTTTACTGTGCTGGTGTAGCTAGAGTTTTCCTGCCTGGCCCACAGTCAGGACAAATCTCTCTCACCTGCCAGTCCCACAGCTGCTCAAACCCGACCAAGTAAACACAGAGACTTATATTGCTTACAAACTGTATGGCTGTGGCAGGCTTCTTGCTAACTGTTCTTACAGCTTAAATTAATCCATTTCTATTAATCTATACCTTGCCACATGGCTGGTGGCTTACCGGCATCTTCACATGCTGTTTCTCATCGTGGTGGCTGGCAGAGAAGGCTCTCTGACTCAGCCTTCCACTTCCCAGCTTTATTCTCCTCCTTGTCCCGCCTACACTTCCTGCCTAGTCAATGGCCAATCAGTGTTTTATTTATTGACTAATCAGCAACACACTTGCCATTCAGAACATCCCACAGCATGCTGGAGACTAATAAATTTAATTAATCTCCTTTCCAAATTTTTAGTTTACGTTGAATTAGAGATGTGCTTGTGTGTGTGTGTGTGTGTGTGTGTGTGTGTGTGTGTGTGTGTGTGAGAGAGAGAGAGAGAGAGAGAGAGTTTCTGTGTGTCTATGGGTATCTCTCTGTGTGTGCTTGTGTTTAGAGAGTATGTTATAGAGAGTAGTTATATACTTTCTGAAAGTTCTTAACTCATAGAAGTGTAGAACTATAAAATTCTAGGTTCAGTTCTTGTATTTTTAACCTGACAAATTAAACAAATCAGATATAAAGAGCATACAATACTAATGAGATATGGAAATACCTGTCTGAGGAGAGTTTAATATTTTCCTTGTAGCAAGTTAAAACTAAATAAACATACTTGTGTTGGAAAATTGATAAATAAAAATGTATAATTTTATATCATTTAATAATAAATCTCTTCTTATGTTATTAAAACACAATCATTAAAAGTAGAATCATGGGGGAAATTCCCCAATCTTCTCACTTCCTCCTTCAACCTTCCCCAAAGACAATGTTAATTTGACTGCCACATGCCACCATCTATCAGACTAGACTAAACCTTGTTATGGAAGGAGAAAGCTTTCCCAGCACCCATGCCAGCTCACACTCATCTGCTCTCTTGCCATGGGAGGAATGGCATGTGGAATTCCCTATATCAATAGACAAGTAGAGTTATATTTGTTGCAGAATATTTATTTACACTGTAAAGATGTGTCTTTGCCCAAAGTGCCCTCTGATTGGTTTAACAAAGAACTGAATGGCCATTAACTAAGCAAGAGGGGATAGGTGAGATTTCCAAGGAGACAGGAAGAAGAGGAAGAATCTAGGCTCATGGAATCACCAGCCAGATGCAGAGGAACCAAGATAAACAATACAGAGATGAGGTAATAAGCCTTGTGGAAGAACATAAATTTAAAATATTGATTAAGTTATAAGAACTAGTTAGGAACAAGCCTAAGCTAAGGCCAAACTTTCATAATTAATAATAATTCTCCATGTAGTTATTCATGAGCTGGAGGCCCAAAGAAATGTCTGATTACATATACTATTTCTTATTCACCTTTTCTAAGATTTTCTTTAGTGTTTAATTTTTCTAAGCCCTGTGTAATTGTATTTACCTGACCTATACATGATCATAGTTACAAATGTTTCTTTTAGAAACAATTGGTGAGAGTTCCACATAATACATTATAATTCTTAGTCATCAGAATCAAGGAACTCTTAGTTTTTAATAATAGATACAAAAATTGTAATTTATTCAGGTTAAGATTATATAAACTATGTGCCTGAAGGAGAATATTAATGATTTACATTAAATATGTCCACTGAAAGGTATATTCTAGTGTCTTAGTCCACCCATTACTGTAAGAAAGCATCTTAAACTGGGTAGTTGATAAACAATGGAAAATTGTTGCTTACAATTCCAGAGGCTGTGGAGTTCATGGCCAGGGTATCAGTAGATTGAGTGTGTGGTGTCACTTGCTTTCTCCTTCAAAGATGGTGCCCTCTAGGTCACAAAGTAAGATTAGGGATTGACCTGCTGTGTCCTTCCACAGCAGAATGGTAAGGCAATATCCTCCAATTTCTTTATAAAGAAACTAATAAATTAATGACCCTCAAGATTTAACAGCTTTCTGAAGAGTTACACCATTGTACTGCTACATTCCAACATGCAAATTCTGAGGGACACAAACACTCAGAACACATTCCATTCCTTCATTCTTTGTCTGTAGACATTAGGATGTAGGTGTGCTGTCTCTGTGATTATTCTTATTTTTCATAACCTGGAAATGTGTGTGCATTTTCAGTTTTCTGAAAAATGTCTTCTATATTACAATTTTCAACATGAGATTTCCTTTAAGATAAAGCCTAAAACTATTTCTGTAATCTTGAAGTTTTCCTGAAGACGGAAACTTGAACTCTAAGATGCATTGTAACTGCAATGTGTATGGTCATCTGCTTTCTGACCTTTGTCTCAAATGCTCAGTTCCATCTTTATACTTGATGCTCTACTTACAATTACTCTTTTATATTATTTATTAATTTATTTATTATTCTATTATTTATTTATTCAATTATTCAATTGTATTTTATGCTCTAGTTACAATTATTCTAAAGAATGTGAATAAAGAGCTGCCATGTGATCTAGATATACAATTTCTGAACATATAGTCAATGGAAGGAATTAAAATCAGTTAATGACAGAGACACAAGCACACTCACTTGTACATAACTTAGCTAAGTTATGGAATCAGTCTAGGTATGCAGCAATTGATGATTACACAGATAAAATTAGATAGATAGATAGATAGATAGATAGATAGATAGATAGATAGATAGATAGATTAGATAGATAGATAGATAGATAGATAGATAGATAGATAGATAGATAGATATAGATATAGATACAGATACATCCATAGAGTATTGTTCAGCCATAAAGAAAAGCAAAATCATGACATTTGCAAGAAATTGGATAGAACCAGGGATATTATATTAAATAAATAAGCCAGACTCAGAAAGACAAATGCCCTGTTTTCTATCATATGGGGGAGACAGATTTTATTTTAAGAACAAGATGAAAATAGAAGGTATACTGTTTTGGAAGAAGAAGGGGACAAGTGGGGGAGAACAAGCGTGGGGGGTATCAATGGTGAGTATAGTCAAAGTACACCACATCTACACATAAAAATGTCATGCTGAAATCCATTGTTTGTACAATTAGTACATGCTGTTAAAGAAAAAAATCTGAAAAATTGTTTTGGAGAAAATATATAGAAACTATTTGTTGAGCATTTCTGCTGGTTACAAATTTCATTATTCCTGTTTATTTACTCTGTTGTCCCATGTATAGCTGAAATACATTAATGTAGCCTTTGAAGTCTCAGGATTTGGGGGACATTTATTCCACTATGACTCCTTTCAGTTGTTTATCATATAATATTAAGTTCCTCTGTGGACTTCCATTGATATTTCTGTTTTAACCATATATGTAGTTTAGATTTATCCTGAGAGACAAGAGGGTGCCATTGAATTGAGTTTTATCAAAGTTATGCCACAGAAAGCTAAGCCTTGCCCAGGATGAGGCATTAACATAGCTTGCTGGAAGACGAACGCATAAAAGTAATGTTCTACACCAACATTCATTTTAACCATACTTTCAGAATATCTACAGGATGTTTGGAAGAAGTAGACAGGTGTTTATAATGTAGCCTGGAATTGGACACACTGGTAATAAATGAACAGTTTTGAATTTAATAAACATTTGAATAAACTCTACTAAAAACAGGAAAAGTGGGAGGAAACATTAACAGATTGAATACCTATGCAAATTAAAACCAGGTGCATGCAAGGAGCCTCTCCTTGGGCTTGTACCAGGAAAACTCTAAATCTAATCTCTTTTCATTATCAAGTGATCACTAACCAAAATACAATTACACAATCATGTCCCTAGTTTCTGGCATTTTGAATTGTGAGGGACTTCTAAGGAAGCATAAAATTTTGTTCTGAAAACCTGACAATTGCATATATACGTCACACACACACACACACACACACACACACACACACACACGCACGCACGCACGCACGCACACACACACACACACACACGTTTCAACCTTTCTCTACATTTCTGTATTTGGATAAGAAAATAAACTTGTTGAATGTTCTAGAATGTCACTCTCCCTACATTATTTTCTTTTTTATACTTGACTGGTGTAATTAGCAATGATTAACCCTGTACAATTACTACTCAACTAAATCAATTTAGTCTTTTGGCCAATACATAAATGATGAAGAGCAATTTTTTTTAATTTAAAATGTGGATGCATCATGTTACTGAAGATGTTCAAGGTAAATAAAAATATTTTGCTTCAGCATAATGTTAATTTGCCTTTGATGGATGTTGTCCAATTTCAATTTTTGAATGCTTTCTCTCTTTAGTAGGATTTTACTTACTTCTGAAAATAAAAAATACCAACAATATATTCAATTGCCCCAAATGTTTTTCAATTCAGAGTATGCTAGGGAACAGTTAACCAAATATTATCATAATAGACCAGCAAATCAGAGTAGCACTCAGCTCATGTTTAAACAACAATTTTCCTGAAAAAAAAAATCTAGGAATATATATGGCCAAGGATGTAAAAGACCACTACAGTGAATTTTGTAAATATCTGAAGAGAATAAGGCAGTCACTAGAAAATAAAAATAGTTCTAATGCTCTTGGATTGATAGACTTAATATTGTGAAAATGACCGTCTTACCAAAATCAGATTACAGAGATAACACAACCTCCATCAAAATCCCCATAGCATTCTTCTCATAAACAGAAAAGAAAAATCTTAGAGCTCTTAGGAGACACAAAAGACTCCAGATAGCCAAAGTAATCTTGAGCAAAAAAAAAAAAGAAAGAAAGAAAGAAAGAAAGAAATGCTATGAATTAACATACCAGCCTTCAAGCTATATTACAGCCCTATAGTGGTAAAAATCAGCATAGTACTAGAACAAGAACAAGCTGTACATCAATGGGAAAAAACAGAAGACTCAAATACGAGTACAGCCATCTGATATTTGGCAAAAATATCAAAAATACACTTTGAAGAAAATACAGCATTTTCAACAAATGGTGCTGGGAAATCTGGATATCTACACTTGAAAGATTGACATGAGACCCATCTCTGTCCTCCTCACCAGAAAACAACTCCAGGCAAATCGAAGGCCTCAATGTGAAGCCAGAAATACTGAAACTGCTAGAATCAATCACAGAAGTACCCTACAAGATATCTATGTAAGAAAGGACTTCCTGAACGGAACATTTGCTCAGAAATTAAGGCCAACATTGACACATGAAACCTCACAAACTGAAAAAACTCCTGCACAGCAAATGAAATTATTAACTGAGTGAAAAAAATCCTATGGCATCGGGGAGGATCTTTGATAGCTATAGGTGTGATAGAGGATTAATACCCAGAAAATACAAAAAGCTGAGTCAAGAAATCCCAATTCAAACTGGGCTATGATTCTGAAGAGGGAGTTCTCAAAATGAGAGACAATAATAGATATGGAAAAATCCCACAGGCCCCAACCCTACACAAAGAACACAGGCCACGAAGTAAAGCTGGGGCCAGGAGAGTCGCACACTTGGCTGTCCAGTGACAAATGCTTAGTCATGAAAATCACACGTACAGATGACATTATATGGACTCAACAGGCCATATTGAGGAATATGCATGTATATGTGCAATAATAATTGATGAACAAAAGAGACCATGGATGGGAGGAGACTGGGAGAGATTTTGTGGATTGTTCCAAGGGAACAAAAGGAAAGGAGAAATGGTATAATTAAATTACAATCTCAAAAATAAACAAAATATTGCTAAAAATGATAGAGAATTATGCAGGAAAAAAAAGTAAAAAGTAGGGAATCTCTAGAGCTGCTATTGTTCCTGGGGCTGGTCAAGAGACTTACAGTAATTCATGAAAGATAAAAATGCACAAATCAGGGATGTGGATATGTAGATGTGAGTGGAGTTATGTGAAGGACATTTTCAAGTTAGTACTGAAGAAGTTGGTGATGGTGAATAAGGACAATGAGGAAATGGAGGACTCTAAAATAATGCTCTACTTTCTTTAAAACAAAAAGGCAAAGTTGACATTGCAGCCTTTAATCACATGTGGGAGACAAAAGGAAGGATGGAATAAAACAATTACTTAAAACTTCTCTTCTTCCCTCACCTTTTCTCTCCCCTCCCCCTCATTCTCTCTCTCCATCTTTGAAAGTTTAAATCTTCAGTCTGAAATTTACAGTTCCTTGAAGTCACAGTCTTCTACAAAGCCCAGAAATCATTTTGACAAGGAGAAGTCACTTTAACTTCTGTACTTAGGGTGAATCTGCTGGTAAAAATAACAACGGCCTATCACCTTGCCAAGTTATTTCAAATATCCTCAAGTGTGTAATCAAAGGAGACAGAATACTGATGCATTTAAGGGCATTTGCCCAAAGTATTCCTTGACCTTATTTAAGGATTGAAGATAGAGTTAGGCAAAACATTTCATACAAAATAAAGCAAGAGCAACTGCAGAAAATGTCCTCCAAGGAAATTATATGCTGCTGTGTAAATGTAAAGATAATTATCATGGATTTTACTTTGGGTATTCACAATTCAAAAATGAGCTTCTATTTACTGTAATAGAGTTCATGGAGCAGAAGAAATCCAAAGTAAGCAGTATCAACTGGGAAAACAATGCAATTTCTTTTTTTTCTATTAGAAATGTATTTTTAAATACGAAGAAATCAGAACCCCAGAATACTTTTGGTTGGTATATAAAATGCTTCATCTCTCATGGAAAACAATGAAAATGCACCTCACAAAACTAAAGATAGAAATATTATATGATCAAGCAGTTCTACACCTGGGTATGCATCTAAAGAACAGAAACCGAATTTTGAAGAGGTCTTTTTGCATCCATATTCATTGCACTATTATTTACAATACTCAAGATCAGAAACAACCTAAATACCCATCAGCTTATTAACAGATTTTAAAATGTGATGGATACAGCCAAGGAGACAGCACTCAGCCTTTCAAAAAGAAAAAGGATATCTTGCTATTTGAGATAATATGCATCGATCTTAAAGGCATTGTGCTGAGTAAAACAAGCCAGTCACACAGACAGATGTTGCTTGGTTCCATTTGTATGAAGTCCATAAAGCCCTCAAACTCTGGACGAGCATAACTCTGTGGTTATTGGGGGCCTGAGGGTAAGTGAAAGGGGAAATGCTACTCAATATGGTGATGTCTCAGGTCTACAAGATATTTAAATTCTAGAGATTTCTTGTTCAAAACTGTGTATATAGTTAATAATTTTGTTGTGAACACATCAGAATTTGTTGACAGCAAATTTTATGTTAGAATTTATCTCAAGAAATGGAGTAAAATCTGGTTGGAAGTGACACTCAATCCTGGATCCAAATAACACTTCTGGGTTTTCCCTTCTCTCTCCCCACCGTAACATTACCTTTGTCTCTTACAACTAAGCACTGGCTCATTTTCACCTATGGCAGCTTCTCCCTACACAAGGGAGTATGACCTTCTGAGCTACCTACCCTTCCCTCCTAGAATCCACTGTAGCATGAAAGAACTTTTTGCTACCAGTAAACACACATAAAATTCTGAGAGGTTCTAACTGGTCTAGCTTTTGTGATAGGCAAAACATTGTTTAGAAGCAGTGACCAGGGATACAAAGCTGTGATGGCCTGACAGAATTGTGTAGTATACATCAGTTTTCCAAAAGAAGTAAGAGAACTGTACTTGTTGTTAGCCAACAAACGGGAAGCAGAGCACAGGGTAGACCAGAACAATGCACAAGTCCATTACATTTCAGGTGAATACATGTGAAGAACCTCTCCAATTTGAGTCATAAATGTCCAGACTAATAGATCATATCATTTTCATACTCTGGTGCATCATGTCAGTGCCACTCTATTATCAGAAAATACAACTAGGAGAAATTGCCCCTTTGCATTGTTTAAATTATTACCTTCCATATTATTTTTTAAAGAAAATGGTCCAGGAGATGCATTATGATGTACAAACATACTCTGGGCACTGTAAAAGTTTAATCCATTTCTTGTTTGGCTAGAAAGTGACCTCATTCAGTAGTGCTTTTTGCCTGTTTTCAAAGCTCAAGTGATCTCCTCTGCTCCTTTTCTAGTCACGCCAAGTTCAGACATCTTCTCCCAGCATTTGCTTAAGGATATGACTCTCATAATGCCTTCCTCATAGAAGCCATAGTGAAGTAATTACAACCATGTTATGGAATAAAAATAAAAATGCAGTAGTGATTTTTTTTTCTGTCCTGATAGACTCTATGACTTTATTTGTCTGTTACTGTCAAAATAAAGATCCCAGAAGGTAGAAAAACCCAATGAAAATGTGTGTTGTGGTGTGTGTGTGTGTGTGTGTGTGTGTGTGTGTGTTTGATTTTGTATTATGGTAGGTACCAATTACTCCAGCAGTTCTAACAGGTATCTATGTTTTAAGAATATACAAAATTAATTGTACATTATTCATCTTTATTTCTGTAAAGGAGAGAATTGTGTGCTTTTTTTCTTTCCTCTACATACCCAAAAAGTTATTTTCCTTATCTTACTTTTATAATTGAGGATTTGGCTTTCATAAGAAATCATTTTTGCCATATATCAAATTTATTGGAAAAACTTTAATTTCAATTAAATTTGGTTGTTCTTCTGTAGTAATCTTGCCTACCATGGGAGGAAAATCATCATTGATGTAAACAAAATTTAAGAGGAATAACTAATACTAAATGCCTTTGAAACTACATACGGAAATTTAGTATTATAGAAGGTTCCTAAAATACATACATATACATATATAAAAGGAGTTTAAATGAAATTTCCCCATCAGAGATGGATAATACTTCAAGAAGTTACCACAGGCTAGCAAATAGAAACTCCAGCACCAGGAATGAGTTATCCCTTTTTGAGTTGCTAAAAATGGGTTTCCATAGATCACCAAATATTATAGGCTATTGCCAATGCTCTTGGTCACCCTCTAGAACTTGATAATAATACCCTATTGCTGAAGACACCACATACTTGAGTCACAGAATATGGATAAGTCAAGCCTGTATTCACCTGGAAGCTTCATCCCGCCTGGCTAGTTTCCACAGTAATATAAAGTGCTATGCACACTACCAGAGGAGAAAAGTAATCATCACTATCATCCAGCTGTGAATCCTGTAAGCTAGAATAATTCCTGGCCTGATAAGGTATGTTCTCTGATGCAATGGTGCTTAAATGTTCTGGTAGTAACCAAACCACTTTATAATCAAAAGTTCTCCCTGTGAGATGGGAAGTCATACCTGGTACCATTAAGAGGTTCAAGAACTGTGGCTAGATAGATCTTAGGCCCTAGGCAGACCTACTACTAATTATTCTACTAAAAGGAAATAGTATCGAAACAACTCCTAATGACATTGCTATGCCCATTGATAAGTGAATCTCTCAACACTTATCAGAGAAGACTCTTGCAGTAGATGGTAATTAACACAGAGACCCTCAGCCAGTCAATGTGCAGAAAACAAGAGATTGTAGAATAATCAGCCCTAAATGAGACTTACCAAGCCTCAGGGTTCTTCTTAGAAGAGGAGGGAGAAAGACTGCAAAAGCCAGAGGTAGTGGATAGCTTCAAGGAAATGGTGTTTTCTGAACAAAACAGGGCAATGCACATAAAAACTCACAGTGATTGTGGCCACATCCAAAGGTTTAAACAAGCTCAAGCCAGGCAAAATCCCAGCATGCAGGGTGGGGGAGGGCACAAGGAGCCATTGGTATTTGATAGTTGCGGGCAGATAAGAGTCAGTTTTATTTAATTGGGTAACCCCTGGTAATTCAATCACACTCTAGGGCAAGCAACACAAGAGTAGTTCAGCAACACAAATTGGACTCAATGGGGGAAAAAATAAATAAAACTCAAAGTTGGGTGAGTAGAGAGGTGAGGGTGAAGACGGTGGATCTGTGAGGAATTAGGGGAGGATGACTATGATCAGAATAGACTGTACAAAATTCCCAAAGAATTAATAAAATATTATCTAAAGAATTTGTTCGCTATACATATATACCATATATGTATCCATATGTGATCCATATGTATATTCTTTTATGCTTTCTTATATTTCCAAAATCATTTCACAAAGAAAAAAATTATTAGCAGGTCATTAAAACCAAAATGTTCACATTCTGTAATTCTCAGTTGTATTTTTAGCTAGATCATTTCTTACTGAATTATCCTAGCTTTTCTTAAACCTATTACTTGACAAATAGCTCCTGTGCTTGTCCAGTTTACTAACCTACTGCACATAGACTTGACAACTCAAGGGAAGACTTTTATCACTATGGAAACAAGTCAGTGTAAACATGTTCACATTTTATTTATAGACTAGGTAATGTAAAGGGCACTATGTATACTTGATCTGATCTTAAATGAAGTGTGGTAGGTACTTCTTGGTTTTAATTAATAAGATTAATGGGTGACATTGACATGCAGCTAGAAGGGATAAAGATGCAATTGTCACTTTATTTTATGTGTCACATTTTAACAGCATTTTTTTTTTCATTATTCAAGGTTAACTTCTCGACCCAGGACAGGAAACCTAACAGACGACACTGAGACAAAAAAGAAAGTATGAACCCTTCAACACAGACATGTTAAGTCCTCAAAACTACCTGCAGATTGCGACAACCATCTTCCACTCACATCTCCTGAATTGGAAAAGGGAAAAGTCAATTCACTCCCTGATGGATTTCATTTTAACAGATGGAACATAAGATTTGAATTAAATGCTAAGTAGATAAGAAATATGTGGAAACCATTTCATTTGATTATGTCTTCTCTGTAAAATGTGTAAAGAAATATTTGCCTGGATTACTATAAGTATTAAAGATAATTAAAAAAAAATTTAGACCAGTGTCTCATTAGATGTAATCAAAAACAGGAGCTACAACTGTCACTCTATGTAACTTTTAATATACTTAAGTGATTGTTCCTTTCTATCTAGCTGGTACATTTGTAATATGAATAGACTTCATATATACTGTAACAAAAATTTATGGATAAGATAGAGACAGAAGGGGAATCTTTTTTGATTATTTGGTCTGTGTATGAGATTTTTGCCTACATGCATGTCTATGTACTGCATGTGTGCCTGGTACCCAAGAAGATGAGAAGAAGGGGTCAGGTCCCCTGGAACTAGAGTTACAGATGGTTGTGAGCTGCCATGTGGGTGCTGGGAACTGATACTAGGTTCTCTGGAAGAGCAGCCATTGCTCTTAACCATTGAGCCATCTCTCCAAGCCCATGTTTCCCACAGAGTGAATGGAAGCTGGGGTGCAGGAGTCCCAGCAGTGTAGTATTACCCAGAGTCCTGTCTACTTCAGTGAATTTTTTTTTCATTTTCATAATGCCAAGAATACAGTATGATCAGTAGGCATTTTATGTACTTCTCTCTCTTTAGGAATCATGTCATCTGGAATCCACATTGGTCTCTTCTGTTTACAGGATAAGCATTCAGCAGTAATGCTGCCTATGAACTAAGTTCCTAGGGAAAAAAACTATATCTCATTGAACATTCTACAGGACTGACAAAATGATTAAAACTGCAGTGGTTGTGGATAGCTGTACTACTATAGAACAGACCCAAATTATCTAGGACTGTTTTTGTCCCAAAACAGCCCTTGTTGCCTATCTCTGTGTGTGACTTATATGATAATATTCTTGTGACTATTAGGTAAATACAGTACTGTAGCAATTTGTTTATGAGTACTAGAAAGTACTTTAGAAAGTACATAAAGACCTAGCTTTCATCAACCAAAAGCTAAAGATGTCATCAAATATCTCATGGGACTAATAGTAGAGATTTCCATTTTGCTGTAACCTTCTTACCTTATGTCTCATTGGTGTATTATTAAAGTACCACAATTTATGATTTTCCTTGTTCTATTGTTATGTAAACTTTATAAAATTATTATTGAGAATGTATTTCTTGGATGCAGAAGAAGGATGGATCCCATTTTCTCATCCATTCTGTTGGTCTGTGTCTTTTTATTAGGAAATTAAGACAATTGTTATTGAAAGATATCAATGGCCAATGATTATTGATTTCTGATATTTTGGTGGTGGTGGTGGTGGTGTTGTGTGTGTGTGTGTGTGTGTGTGTGTGTGTGTGTGTGTGTGTGTGCATGTCTGTGCGTGTGTGTGTGTGTGTGTGTGTGTGTGTGTGTGTGTGTGTGTGTTTCCCTTCTTTTAGTTTTGCTAGTATGAGGTTATTTATCTCCTGTATTTTCATCAGTGTAGTTAACCTCCTTAGGTTGGAGTTTTCCTTCTAGTATCTTCTGTAGGACTGTCTTTGTAGACAAACACTGTTTAAATCTGGTTTTATCATGGAATAACTTATTTTCTCCATCTATGATGATTTAAAGTTTGCTGGGAATAGTCATCTTGGCTGGTATCTATGGTCTTTTAGAGTCTGCAGCATCTCTGTCCAGGCCTTTCTGGCTTTCAGAGTCTCCATTGACAAGTCAGATATAATTCTAATAACGCTGCTTTTACATGTTACTTGATCTTTTTGCCTTGCAGATTTTATATTCCTTCTTTGATTTGTAGATTTAGTGTTTTAATTATTATGTACCAAGCGGACTTTCTGATATGTTCCAATCTATTTGGTGTTCTGCATGTTTCCTGTACCTTTGTAGGCATCTCCTTCTTTGGGTTAGGAAAATTTTCATCTATGATTTGTTGAAAATATTTTCTGACCCTTTGAACTTGGATTCTTCTCTTTCCTCTATTCCTATTACTCACGTTTGGTCTTTTTATAGTGTCACAGATTTCCTGGGCCTTTTGCATTAGGGATTTTTTTTTGGATTTAACATTTTCTTTTACTGATGTGTCCCTTCTATTAATCATGAGTGCCTGAGTTTTTTTTTTCTTCCATCTCTTGTACTCTGTTAGTGAAGCTTGCCGCTGTAGTTCCTGTTCAAATTCCTAAATATTTCATTCCCAGAATTCCATCAGTTTAAACTTTCTTTATTAATCTATTTCCATTTTCACATATTGAATACCTTTATTCATTTCCTTCTAATGTTTGTGTTTTCTTGGCTTTCTTTAAGGGGTTTATTAATTTCCTCTTTAAAAGCCTCCATCATTTTCACACAGGCAGTGTTAAGGTCTTTTCCTTGTACTTCAGCTATGTTGTAATATTCATGGCCTGCTGTGGTTGGATAGCTATGTTCTTGCAGAGATATATTACCCTGGCTATTATTGATTGTGGTTTTACGCTGGTGTCTAGGCATCTAGGATTGTGATGGTTATAGGTCTAGGTGCTGATTTCTGGATTTGTCTTTGTTCTTTGGTTTCTGTTTCTTCTCTAGATTTTTGAGAGTGTGATGGTTGTGTATTGCCTGATAGGAAATTTTCTTTGGACCGGCTAGCTCTGGCCAATGAAGGTTCCAGATAAAATGTGTTTCTGGGTATTGGGAGCTGACACTTAGAAATGAGAATAGGCTAGGGATCTGAACAGTTTCACAGTGGGGAGAAGAATAAAATGTTCAACCAAGATCTGCTTATTTTGTCTCCTTGGAATGGTGGGAAACAGTGAAGAGGGGTCACCCCAGAAGGTCTGTTATAGTGCAGGTATGAGACTGGGGGATTGGGTTTAGAGGAACAGAAGCAGAGGGGAAGATCTACAGACAGCCTACCTGCATCCTACAGGAATGCTCTGTGTGTTAGCGGAGAGTGCATGCTGGAGTTGGGGGCTGGGATAAAGCAACAAGTGGGGAGAGAAAGGTTAGGAGGGGAAGGTCTGTGGGATCCATAGGCAATATTGGCAGAGGGGGAAAGAAGGCTGCAGCTTGTGTTCTGTTGCAGAGATAGGGACCAGACTAGGGGGTTGGGTTTGTAGGACAGGATGGAGTGCTGAAGGTCTTCAGTTAGCTTACCTGATTCCCTGGCCTGCACAGCTTGTGTGTTCACAGGGAATACCTGCTAGTGTTAGAGGCTGGGGTACTGGGATGAGTTGGGGAAAGGAAGGTTGGAGGAGAAGATCTGTGTGATCCACTGGGAATGGAGTCAGAGGGGAAAGGGAGACCACAGCAGGTGTTCTGCTACAGAGCTGGGGATGAGACTGGGGGATTGGGGACTGGAGGAGCAGAAGGAGAGGAGAAGATCTGCTGTCAGTCTATTTCAAAAAATCTATGTACAATAAAAACAAAAAATTAAAAAAAAGGAAAAAAGAATGATAAATAGAACAGTTTAAAGAAATACTAGGTTCTGTTTAAAGAGAAAAAAATAAGCCTGAAAGGTTCATTAGGTACCTGGCTATAGACTGGAAAGGAAAGACATGTTATTGGATACCCACTGTTGTGGCAGGTTTCAGAAAAACCATTATAAATATCGATTCCAACTGTATAATAAATGTAGTACTTAGTACAGAGTACTTAGAAACACTCAGCATAGACTAGTATACCATTAATCTCTATGTAAACATGAATCAGGTGGGACTATCCTTATTTCTAAAAAGAAGAATAGTTGAGATAAGAGCAGTTAGACTCAAACTACTCTGTTAGGGAAACTTTTCCCCAAATAGTAAGGTGAATAATGATGAGTCCATAATGTGACCCTGAGCAGCCTCCCCTCCAAAGCCATGTGTTTCCACTGTAGCAAACTGTCTGTCTGTCGGATAAAACTGCAGACTCACTTGAAAGGCAATAAGCGAATGAAGATTGATGAGCAGCAATGTGCTAAGAAGTACAGATAAGATCCGTTTATTTCATGTCTTCAAGAAAAGACCCCCAAGTACTTTAAGAAATTCTTGCAATCTAATAAGTAACAGGCTGCCAGGACCCAGACCTCAACAGAATGAGTAAGAATAAAGAAAGGAGACAGGCAGAAATAATGGGTGGGATGACTTTGGTGTTCCAGTTCAGATAACAGGAACGCATTCAATTTAAAATACACCTCAAAATATTGACACTCTCAGATCCATTGTAGCATTATTCATAGTGACCAAGATACAGAGGCAGTTTAAGTGTCTGCTGAGAGATGAATGGAAAAAGAAATTATGATATGCATACATGGAAACACACACACACACACAATGGAGTACTATTCAGCTTTGACAAAGGAACATGTCTTGTCATTTGCAGCATTATGGATGGACCTGGATGATAATTATGTTTAGAAAAAGAAGCCATGCTCAGGACGTGCCCTGCATGGTCTCCTTTAAATATGCCATTAGAAAAAAAAGTCAAATTCCTGAATAGAATTAGAGAGGTAAATACCTAGAGTCCAAGAGGATGAGAGAGATAGAGCAGTGTTTATGAAAAGTTGAGAAATTTCAAGATTCCTAAAATACTACATGCTGACTAGAGTTGGTAACCATGAATTGTATGTCTGAAATTCACTAAAATAGTAATTTGAGTATTCTCACCCCCCAAAAGTTAACTGTGTGTGGCATGAAGGTGGTTATTAGCTTGCTGGAAATGATTGCACAATGGATAATCATGTAAACATAAATGTCATCCTGCATGTCTTCAATATATATAACCCTTATTTGTTAATTATACTTCAAGAAATCTTAATAAATAGTGTTCAGGACAAAACCATGTGAGGAGTATAGTTTTCAAATATTACAGATCTCTTGTCCAATTAAAGTTGATGTTGCATTCCAGAGTAGTTAGAGCTTTATAGTTATTTTGAATTCAATTCTTTACCACATTTCAACAATTCTGTAACTCTCAGTCTTCACTGAGAATTTAGCCTATCCAAGCTGGGGGCAAATCTGCTGGAGCATCTATGTGGTCTATTGTGAACTCAAAGCAATTCGGTAGAATCTCTATTTCATGCCATAGAGCCAGAGCCCATTTCAGAATGTGGCATGGCATTCAAACTATGTGGATCCAAACTGAACTCATATTACAGCTCAAAACCACCCTAAAAGTAAATGCCAAGAGGAGGCAGGAACCCAGGAGATGAGAATGGGAAGAGAGGTAAACAGAAGTCCAGTACCTTCCTAAGGTTTGGTCTTTGTGCATTACTTGATGCATCTTAGAGATGTGGCAAATATCTAAATGTACTCAGCTTCAAGCATAAGTGAAAAAAAAGCCTCAACTTTAAATAAAATTGAAGGGCTCACAAATTAAAGCTTCCCTTTATCTTTTTCTGTTTCCACATTTGTGTGACTCACTCCTGTCCCTCAACGCTACCCTGAATGCCATCCACACAATAGCTTTCCCCACCCAGCCCCGGGTTTTCATTTTCTAATGCTGCTCAACTCTTGTTTAATTTTCAGCTAAAGCTAATACCATTAACATCAGCCATCATGCCTGGCTCTATTTGTCTGCTTCCATAAAATGTCTCCTCCATAGCACAGGCTGGGACTGCTTGATTCATGCCTATATATTCCTGGGCCCCAGATGAGTACTGAACTCTTGGTAGGAGGCACCTCTATATTGGTTAAATAAATCAACAAAATTTTCCACAAACCAAAATCTGTGAGTTTGAGACTAATTCTGGATAAAAATGCTTTGTCATATTAAAACAAAGACAGTTGTAGACATAAAAAATGCAAAGCAGCCCTCACCCTGTGTGGGAACCACTGCAGGGATATAGGAGTCCAGCTGCACTAAGATTGTCTTCAACCTCAGCAAAGGAGTCAGCAGTTCCACATCCAGGATATGTGTTCATTTTCCTCTTTGTATTTTTCTGTACTAAACTGGACCACAGCCAGTTCTTCTCTTACTTCTTGGGGTCCCAAAACCTTAGGGAAAGACCAATTGAAGGTATAAAGGTTAAAGCAAGAAAGTCTTTTCCTTGTGATCCTCTTTGATTAGGAGAGTCACAGAGTTTCTTGTGCTTATCAGAGAACTGCTTTTATGGTAAAAGAAATATAGTCCTGCAGCTAGCAAGTGTGGGTTGAGAATGTACAAAGTGTGATACTGTTTTTAAGGTCAATCAGTATACTATCATTAAAGTGCTGCACTAAATAAGTGCACTCTAACACCAAGTACCTAGTGGATTCTTTTTTTTTTCCTGAATGACTATGAAACTGAAAAAAGAAATCTGCTACAAACTAATAAAGGGATGGGGAGAAAGCTCATAGGTAGGAGCACTTACTGTCCAAGCATGGAGCCCTGAGTTCCAGTCTCAAGTCCCCTGAAAAAGATGGTCATGACAGTTCATGCTTGTAACCCCAGTATTATGGAGTAGAAACAGGTAAATTCCAGGAGACTGATGGCCCTCAAGTCAACCCCGTCAAAATGGTGAGTTTCAGGTTCAGTGTGAAACCCTGTCTCAGAGTTTCAGGTTCAGTGAGAAATCCTGTCTCAAGAGCAAGATAGCAACAGAGGAAGAACTAAACTCCTCCCCTAGCTTCTTCATGTGTGTGCATCATGGGTGTGTACACACATACATGGGTGTACATGCATGCATGCATCACACACCACAACACACACACACACACACACACACACACACACACACACACACACACACACACTTATGAAAATACAATAAAGTTAATTACTGAATTCATTTAAGTATGTTTTCTGTGAACAATGTCTTCCTCTGAATGAATTCTCACCCTGGGCATTTCAGTTGAAGAGTCCTTTTGTTGTTGTTGGTTTGTTTTTGTTTGTTTGTTTGTTTGTTTGTTTGTTTGTTTTTCAAGACAGGGTTTCTCTGTGTAGTTTTGGTGCCTCTCCTGGATCTCACTCTGTAGACCAGGCTGGCCTTGAAGTCAAAGAGATCCACCTGGCTCTGCCTCCCTAGTGCTGGGATTAAAGACATGCACCACCACCACCTGGCTCAAGAGTCTTTATATACATTCTTCCTCAATAATCTCCTTTTCACCATGTTAGACACAAAACCTGCAAATACTTCCTTGTTAGCATCTCTCCTAGACATATATATATATATATATATATATATATATATATATATATATGAATGAATAAAAAAGAGGGTGATGAGTGAATAAGAGAGAGAAAAGTGGAGAGAGAGAGAGAGAGAGAGAGAGAGAGAGAGAGAGAGAGAGAGAGAATCTTCTTTCTTACCTCTTACCCAAATTACTGTCACAGCCTCAGACCAGCAATAGCCTTTGGTCTTATTCTCCATCAGTCAAATCCCTTTTCAAATCTATGGGTAAGGGAATTTGAGTATTATTTCAGATTATAAATCTCTCCACAAGATGTGACACTGTGTGATTACCATGGGGCTCCATTCCAGAAGTGGATAGTTTACTAAAAGAAAAATGTAGCTATTTACATTAAATACACAGAAAGAGAAAAAGCTTTGCATTTAATAATAGGATTTAGGATTTATATTTTCACACTCACTGTGTGAAAGATCTTGTTGTGTCTAACAAAATATGCTCCATTATGAAATACCCTGGGCAAGGGCCAGGGCAGCATGGGATGCTGGAAGAGAAGAAAGGAAACTGTATCCTGTGCCTGGGAGTCATTTCTTGGTTCAAATAGCAAGGCAGAACCCCTGTGAATGCTTGTAAATGAGAGCCATGGTTCAGAATCAGAGCTGAGCCTGGCTATCAAAACTCTTGCCAATCATCTTTTTGCTTCTGCAATGACTACCTCAGATAATCCAAACTTTCAATCACATTTCAAGTTCTATAAAAGAAATTTAATCAAGCCTCAGTTTAACCCATGCTAACATTTTGTCTTTCAGTGTCATTTTTGATTCATACATCCTAAAGCCTTTATGAAGTATTTTGCAACTCATCTTTGATTTTCTAATTCTTGCGTGGAATTGTTCCATACAAATGCCAACATTCTGTTTACCTGTTTTGTCCAATTGCAATGGATTAGTTTTTATTTTATCTTGTTATGTTATAGTTCCTTAGAAGCCTGTTTGTATATTTCAAATGAGTGACCAAAAGAGAGTGGATCCAGATGGAAGGGGAGGTAGGAGGAACCGAGAGGAGGAGAAGGAGAGGAAACTGTAATCAGGACATACTATGTAAGAAAAAGGTCTATTTTCAATAAAAGAAAAAAAATTCAAGAAAAAGAAAAAAATTTAAAATAGAATTTGTTTAGTGGCCTAAGAAATAGTTCATATTTATTAAGTCTGGTACCTTGACTTCTATTAATCTGTCATAATTATCAATACACCCAATTTGCAAATGCAGAAACTGAGCGTCATTGCATCTAAGTCACTGTGAAGATTAAAATTTATTAATCTGTCATAATTATCAATACACCCAATTTGCAAATGCAGAAGCTGAGCATCATTGCATCTAAGTCACTGTGAAGATTAAATTCAGCTGCACTGCTTCTGTGCTGGCACCTGCCTCGTCACAAGGTTCTTGCCCTTCCTCCCTAGTGGCTATAACAGGTAAATCTATCAGTTGGGAAATACCATAGTCATGAAAGGTAAATATATACCATTTTTTTCACACTTCAGTCATTTAGACTCTAACTCCAAGACTTTTTCATATTAGCATTGACATAGCATTTATTTGTGTAAAATCTGTTCAATATATTTTGGGGGGAATAAACTTTATTACTATGCGACTCAAAAATTAGTTGCTACAAGTAAGAAGAGGTAACTATAAAAAATGAAACAAAAATATAATGTTATCAAAGAGAAATTTAAACTATAAATAAAATGTATATAATATGGAACTTATTTGTAATGTGGAACTAGATGTAACTGAACTGAACTTGGGGATAATAAACTAATTAATAAGTTAATCTAAGAACAGACATTAAAAAAGTCTGTTCAGTTTAATTGTCACACAATTCAGATGAAACAGAGCTTTTACATCAGAATGATAATTTGATTTTGTGACTTTTCACTTAACTGTCATTGAGAATTTCTTTTCATATGCAAGGGATCTAAAATGAAAGAAGGTATTTCAAGTGACTTTTCTCCAAGAGGTGGATCCAGAGAAATTATCCCTAACTCAGACATTTGACTGTTATTCAGCAAATGGAAAATCTCCTGAATCTCTTCTTAATGTGCACAGTTTTGTCTATGAACAGTGATAAAAGCAAAAACTGGTTCTTAGTCATCAGAGGACATTGTCTTGTTGGTAGAAATGATTTTTTTAAAGTTGTTTTTTTAAACATTTCTTAGAGCTTTATTATAGTATTTAAAACATGTTCAATGTACTATTCAGAAGATTTCATTACCAGGGTGTTTAGAAATATCACAGGCTCTGACTAATCCTGGTCCAGTAGATACTCATAAATTAAATATATAGCTATTCCAATCATGTCTCCCATGGCCAACAGTGATAAAATTTCCTATTTTGAAAAGATGCATATCTCATTGTTCAAATATATATCAACATATATAATTCATAAAGCAAATCCCATAATATCATGTGACCTCATATAAATTATTCCATAAGAAAATCTGAACTCCCTGACAACTTTGGCAAATGAAGAGGACTTTTGAATAAATCAGTAGGATTTTATTGTTGTTTTAATGGTGGTGGTTTTGTTATAATAGAAAATGTTGGGCTTCTTTATGTCATTTTTATACATATTCTTATTCTTACCCCTCCCCTAATGTCCTCTCCTATCACTTCTGTTATATTTTTGCTTACCTCTTCTTCTCCCCCCAAATAGTCCCCCATCTATTTTTTATGAGAACAGGAGGTTGCAACCTGACAGAGCACTCAGGGCAGGAACCCAAAGCACAGTTCCAGAAATGTACTTGGTCCCCTGGCCACAATTGCCAGAAGGAACTTTGATTTCTTATGTCATCCTAAACGAGCCTGCCCGAAGGCTGCATGTGAGCGCAGAAACTCAGACTCCAATAGAGACATTAATAACTCCTTAGAGTTAACAGTGTTAGAACTGGATCTCTCTATATTTTCATGCTGAAAATGAATTATGTCCTTTTGCCAATTTCAGCCTATCTCCTAAGTGATATTAGGATTGCCTCTTCTGTCCTAGTAATGACACAGCAGTAGAAATACCATTAAGGAAAAACTATTTCCTTTTGGTCAAAAGAATAAAATCTCTGGCCTTGTGAAGACCTAACATTCCAAGTGGGCAGATCAACGACCTGGCTAGAGGACCACCCTGCAGAGAGGTGGGACCACCTATCCCTAGAAAGATGAGCTACACTTTAAACCATGCAAAGGGATAGGTGGAATAATTATCCATTTAATGAGAAAATGTATTTTTCATTTCTAAAATTCCTATCCCCTAGTGCCACAGCCATACAGCTTCTCCTTTTATTTTTCTCTGTGTGTCCTAAGCATGGTTTTTCTAATGCTTTGAACATCCTTACTTTTTCTCCAAAGCTCCCTCCCAACCACAGTGGCACATGGATAACCTTCAGGCTGGGTTAACTCAAAAAGTATGGCTATATTTCCTTCTCTTCTCATTCTCCTTCTGGGAAGCCACCAAGATTGACAGCTTTCCTGCCTTGAAGTTTTTCTTTTAAAATATAATAAAATTATCCTTGAGCTTCATTACAAATCTGTTAATGAGATGAAGAAGCAAAGAGGGGCACTGGGTTCCCTGACACCACGTTCTTAGTGTATTTCTTTCATTGCCATCGGTTTCCCCTCCCCCAGGACCCCTTCTTCCTCTTCCATGGTACATTCATCACGTTCATGTCATACACACATAGACAATTCTAGAAACTACATGTAAGATAAAAGCACACAGTGTTTGTTTTTCTGAGTCTGACTTTTCATTTGACATCATGACTTCCAGTTGCATCCATTTTCCTTCAAACACCATCATTTTGTTCTTCTTTACAGCTGAAAAAAAATATTGTGTATAGTTTTCATATTTTCTTTACTTATATCTGCTGCTGAACACCTAGGCTGGTTCTGTTTCCTGGCTATTATGAATAGTGAAATAATAAACATAGAGGTGAAAGTATTTCCACTATATGTTGCTTTAAGATCCTTTGACTGGATATATCTGAAGTGATACAACTGGGAAAGGTTGTAGCTCTGACTCAAATGTTTTCAAGAACCTTCGCACTGGTTCCTATAGTGGATGTACCATCCGTATCAGGTTTACATCCATACCAAGAATGAATAAACACTTCTCTTCCCCACAACCTTGTCAGCATCTACTCTTCTCCTGATGCTATCCATTCTGATTAGAATGAGGTAGATTATAAAAGCAGTTTTAATTTTAATTTCAATGAAGCTGAAGACATTGAATGTTTTTTTCAAATACTAGCTACGCTTCTTCTTTTGAAAACTATTACCCACCTCTTATTGACTGGACGATTTGTTATTTGGGTTCTTAATTTTCACAGTTCTTAATGTACTCGATCATTTCTGATATGTAGCTGGCAATTTTTTTCCATTCTGTAGACTGTCTCTTCACTGTGGGAATTGTTTTGCTTGCTATGCCGAAGTTTCTAATTCTGTCTAATCCTATTTGTTAAGTCTTGGGAGGACTGCCTGTGCTGTTTAAGAACTTTTCAGAAAACCCTTGCCTGTGCCTATGTTTGAAGGGTTCTACCTATAGAAAAGAACAGAGCTCAGGAAGTCAAACATGCACAGGTCTGCCTTTAACATAATTGATGAGCTCGACCTCCTCACTAATAGCTTTCGAGACTCTTTCTGGGATTCTCAAGACGGGAACATTCATCTAAACATGCAAAAGTGAACACACTTTGTTCCAGATGTATCTGCTTGATTACAGAGGAGTGCCTCTACCACAAGACTTCATCACTGGTCCATATTGTCTTTTACTATAACCTTGTCTGAATTTAAAGCCTTTTTTCTCCAGGTGTGTGGATTCTAGCATGTGGGAAAACAGCTTGATTTGATGGTTACCTTTACACTCAGCTGGCACTTGAGGGAAAAAAAAATTTAATGGGCTCACAATGTAAATGGATCTACAGAGACTTTGTCAAGAAGTAAATAAACATTACTTAATCAGAGATGATAATTATAAGGCTAGCACAATCTGCATTGTTATTTTGGCTCAATTTTCCCAATGTTTACTTTGTAAACACTTTGCTAAGAATTTAATCAATAGGTTTTAGTATAGACCAAGCAGCAGTTTTAAACCATCATAGATTATGCTAATTTAGTAGTCAACAGATCTAAAGTAATCCCTATGACTGGGAAGAGAGGATTTATCTAGCTTTCATTAGACTTGCAGCCTGATCAGAGTTAGTTATCTTTGCTTTTGACTTTATGTGACACTACACAGGAGGCATCTGTGGATTTTGCACTTTTCATCTTGGTTATATTGTGCATTACTGATAAGGAGATTTAACTATGAAGACGTCAATAGCTTTACATACGTGAAGTCATCAACATCATATTCGAGATAGAATGGATTCACAGTAGAATTTGAGAGTAGCTCAGAACTTAGAGAGGAGTCCTCATCTTGTTATCAGTAAATAAATATTCCTGTTTTAAATGACTGACATCATGGGTTGAATGAAGTCTTTACCTTTCACTTGATGTTTTATATACATAAATAAGGTTCAGGCCAGTTTGTTTATTTTGTCATTGTGTCTTTCTAAAGTTATGTCACCAATTTTGTCACATTCATCACTTACTTTAACACTTTTCAGAAATTTTATCATCTCTAACTTTTTTATGCAATGAACAGTAAAAGTCTACCACAGACTCTAATTTGGAATTCTGTGTATTAATATGTTTTTCTTCCCACACCTAATAACTTTTAACATATACAAATAACATGTTACTGATTTCAGAGATACAGAACTGTTTGATACACAAATAGCATGGGAAGATGTACTGCTAAAAGAGATTAAAGAAGAGCCTGGGATGACAGGATCAATGCAAGCATGTGACCATGTGTCCACGTGACCTGAGAAGAACAGGGTCATGGATGGTAAATGCCTTAGATGCCAATGACCCTATAGGTTCAGTTCCTCTTGCATAAGACCTAACAGCATTTCTGGCATTGGGAGCTAAGAAGAAAGGCAATATCCTATCAGTGAGTCTATATCTTTTGCTTAATATAGTTCAAAACGATTGATGTTACTTGTAGCCAAAAAAACCACTTCTAAGATAATTAGTCACTAATCTTTGCATTTTTGGATGGGCCAATGAAACCAGTCCAAATTAAATATAGTCTGCATACTCCAGGCATGAGGCTTCTAGGAACTGTGAGATGAGGTAACCAAATTTTCAAAGAAAATATTTTGAGACAGGCAACAAGAACTGCCCATCATCCTCCTAAAAGTCAAAACTAGTAGGAAGGGAAACATTGTTTTTCACATTTTATTGCAATTTCAGCACAGCCTTCACTAGAGAAACAGACACAGCAGCCCTGCCTTCAGGACAATTGAAGCGTAGGCAAGGGTTCTCCAGTGACCGCCAGTAACTTTGAAAGATTACTGTAGACTTACTGCATAAAAGTCATAAAATCAGAAGAACATTGAAAGCCAGAGGCACTAGTTTGTACACTAGACACAATATTTCTCCACAAATTCCAGGAAGGTCTGCCAGACTATAAGTGCCTGTGGCATCCCTCTGACTGTCAGAGGGAATGAGATGGGATGGATCATCCCATAGCCATGGTCTATAACACACCCAGGCCTGGATGTCTTTTTTGGAATCATAGCACTAGCCACTGGATATGGCCTTTGTTCTGTTTTGTTTTTTAATCACAGCATATGCCCCACTATAAGAAATAATTCTAAACTAATACAAAGCATTAATTTAATTTCAGCAAAGCCAAAGAAAACACAAGCAGCATAAGAGCTGACCTTATTAACATGTCTGTGCAGAAATAAGTGTTCTCTTTCCCTCTCAGAACTAATAATGAGGTTATACAACACTATTGCACTAAATAAAAGGTTCTCAAATTACCTGCTAATCCATCAAACAAACATCACTTTATTTTTTTAGCATATATAATATAACCTTTGGTGGAAAAATCAGTAAAATTATTCAGAAGGCAGGGATGAGAGGTTATATCTTTTCAATATGAAAAATATACTAAAATAGTGGAAGAGCTGTTAAAAATAAATGAATGAAAAGTCAAACATAGTGTAACTTTGTAATTAAATCCCTCTTAAAATAATCAGATTACTTTAATCTTACACTCTGATGTTTAGTCTTAACTATTTTCATCTTTTTGAAATCTGAACTGACTCTGAAACTCCCTGATATGACTGTACATCTTGGTAGTCATCTTTGTTTGGATTAATCTCTCTAGGAACTATATCCTTAGGTATTACTTAAGAAAACTGCATTAATTCATGGCTACACTTTTAATTTTTTGAACTGCAAGCAAATGGCATACATGAAGTTCTCTTTGTTCCAATAGTGTGACTTTGAGGAAAGCTTGGACTGTGTATATGGAAAAGGTTCTTTGATATCAAAGTGGCAATCTCTGGCATTTATAATATGTGAAGATGTTGCACATTTGAACACAATAAGTCCTTCCTTGCCTAGCATCCCAAGAACAGAAGTGAGTTTCATAAAGTTCACTTCAATCAAGAATCCACTGAAGTGCGAAAGTAATTATAGATTATAGAGTCCAGGCCCAAGAAAAGTGGAGATTATAATGATTCCATAAACACATTTAAAGTATTACCAAAAACTGATTTTAAACGTATTTTATATTCTCTATTAATATGGAAAGGATTGGAGTTCCAGCTCAATAGTAGAAGAAACTGGGTCAATAACATATATGTTTAAGATGCACAAAGTCCCAGGACAGTTCCCATCACCAAAATCAGAAACAATTGTAAAGCAATACAAGAATTCAGGGACACTCTTCCTTGTTTTGTTTGTTGCTGTTCCTTTCTATTTTTTTTTTTCAGGACAGACCCACTTAATATTTCACCATAGCAATGATGTCCAAGTCACTGGAGATTGTGAATATCCAAAGAACATCTCGATTCCTGAACTGCAGCATCACGTTGAATATAAACTATGTGGACTGAATAAACTCAATTTCATGAGGTTCAGAATACTGTCAATGCAAAGTTCCAGTGCTGACAGAATTCTGGAAATGACTGTCTTCTTTCTGTTCTGGCCATCATCCATGTGGTCTTATTTTCTGGCTGGCAAGTCTGGACATCCTAGAAGTGC
Organism: Peromyscus californicus insignis; assembly: GCF_007827085.1. Lineage (NCBI taxonomy): Eukaryota > Metazoa > Chordata > Mammalia > Rodentia > Cricetidae > Peromyscus > Peromyscus californicus. Next base: position 58,015,704 of record NW_026294525.1, read on the forward strand.
TACACAATAGAACCACAAAACTCTTGAACCACCTAGTCTGTATCTATATGTTACCTAAGAGCAGATCCTTTGCTAGGCACAAGGCTCTAAAAGAGCCCTTAAAGCTGAAACAGCAATTAACATATTACTACAACAACCTCATTTATTTTATCAATTTATTTATGAAACAATAATCAAATGTGCTGCTAATTTTTGCTGATGGGGTAACAGAAATACAAACTAAAAACTTCCATGTCGATCCCTGGGCACCAGCCACTCCAGGGAAGACCTGCCCAACTCGGCCCCAGGTTCTGGCCACCGGGCAGGTTCCCTGCTAGCCCCACCGGGAAGGATCCCCTTCTCCAAGACCCCTGGCAGACCCTGCAGTCTCCACGCCCTGCCCCCACGCCCATCCGCCTGAGCCCCAAGCCTCTTCCTGAGACTTAGAGGCCGGCCCCCAGCTCCCATCTTGCTCCAGACTTCCCTTTTACAACACTGGTGAGTGCCCGTCCTTGCCCCAGACCCCATCCCTGGGCACCAGCCACTCCAGGGAAGACCTACCCAACTCGGCCCCAGGTTCTGGCCACCGGGCAGGTTCCCTGCTAGCCCCACCGGGAAGGATCCCCTTCTCCAAGACCCCTGGCAGACCCTGCAGTCTCCACGCCCTGCCCCCACGCCCATCCGCCTGAGCCCCAAGCCTCTTCCTGAGACTTAGAGGCCGGCCCCCAGCTCCCATCTTGCTCCGGACTTCCCTTTTGGAACACTGACTTCCCTTTTGGAACACTGGTCTGTCTGAACCAAGTGTGCGGATAAGGCCAAGAACGAACCACAAGGAGATGGGCAGACGTCAAGGCAGAAACATATACAACAAAATAAATAGCAATACAGCATCACCAGGCCCTAGCCCTCCTCCAACACCTAGACCTGAACATCAGAAATTGGAAGAAGCAGAAGAAAACAGCCTTATGAATGACATCATGAAGAAGCTAGAGGCTTGTGTAGAGGAAAAGACAAAAAAATGTGAAGAACGCTGTAAACAACTAGAGGAAAGGGCAAACAAATTAGAAGAAATCAATAAAGTCCTGGAAGAAAACAATAAAATCCTGAGAGAAAATCAAGAAAAATCAATGAAACAAATGAAGGAAACAGTCCAAGACCTGAAAAGGGAAATAGAAAAAATGAAGAAGACACAAACAGAGGGAATGCTGGAAATAGAAAATCTGAGAAAACGATTGGGAACTTCAGATGCAAGTATAATCAACAGAATGCAAGAGATGGAAGAGAGGATCTCTAGCGTTGAAGATATAGTAGAAGAAATACATTCATCAGTCAAAGAAAACACTAAAGCCAACAAAGTCATGAACCAAAATGTCCAAGAAATTTGGGACACCATGAAAAGACCAAACCTAAGAATAATAGGGGTCGAAGAAGGAGAAGAATACCAACTCAAGGGCACAGAAAATATATACAACAAGATCATAGAAGAAAACTTTCCCAACTTAAAGAAGGAAATGCCTATGAAGATACAAGAAGCTTATAGAACACCAAACAGACTAGACCCCCAAAAAAAGTCCCCTCGCCACATAATAGTTAAACAACTAAACGTACAGAATAAAGAAAGAATATTAAGAGCAGCAAAGGAAAAAGGCCAAGTGACATATAAAGGCAAACCCATCAGAATAACACCCGATTTCTCAATGGAGACTTTGAAAGCCAGAAGAACCTGGACAGATGTAATGCAGACACTAAGAGACCATGGATGTCAACCTAGACTAATATACCCAGCAAAACTTTCAATCACCATAGATGGAGTGAACAAGACATTCCATGACAAAGCCAGATTTAAACAATACTTATCCACAAACCCAGTCCTACAGAAAGCACTAGAAGGAAAATTCCAACCTAAGGAAGTCAGATACACCCTCAAAAACACAGGCAACAGATAAAGCCACAGCAGTAAACCCCAACGTATAGAAGTACCCACACATCACCACCAAAAAATAACAGGAATGAACAATCACTGGTCATTAATTTCCCTCAATATCAATGGACTTAATTCACCTATAAAAAGACATAGGCTTACAGAATGGATACGAAAGCAGGACCCATCTTTCTGCTGCATACAAGAAACACATCTCAAATTCAAAGATAGACACTACCTAAAAATAAAAGGCTGGGAAAAGACTTTCCAATCAAACGGTCTTAAGAAACAAGCGGGTGTAGCCATCCTGATATCCAGCAAAATAGACTTCAAACTAAAATCAATCAAAAGAGATCAAGAAGGGCATTACATACTCATCACAGGAAAGATCCACCAAGATGAAGTCTCAATTCTGAATATTTATGCCCCAAACACAAGGGCACCCACATATGTAAAAGAAACATTAATAAAGCTTAAATCACATATAAAACCCCACACATTAATAGTGGGAGACCTCAACACCCCACTTTCACCACTGGACAGATCTCCCAAATTGAAACTTAACAGAGAAATAAAGGACTTAACTGATGTCATGACTCAAATGGACTTAATCGATATCTACAGAACATTCCATCCTAACAAAAAAGAATATACCTTCTTCTCAGCACCCCATGGAACCTTCTCTAAAATTGACCACATACTTGGCCACAAAACAAATCTAAACAGATACAAAACAATTGGAATAACCTCCTGTGTTCTATCAGACCACCATGGTCTAAAGTTGGATTTCAACAACAACAAAAACTACAGAAAACCTGCAATCTCATGGAAACTGAATAATACCCAACTGAATCACCAATGGGTTAAGGAAGAAATAAAGAAAGAAATTAAAGACTTCCTAGAGATCAATGAAAATGAAGACACCACATATCCAAATTTATGGGACACTATGAAAGCAGTACTAAGAGGGAAATTCATAGCACTAAATGCCCACATAAATAAGTTGGAGAAATCTCACACTAGAGACTTAACAGCATACCTGAAAGCTCTAGAACAAGAAGAAGCACAGTCTCCCAGGAAAAATAGACGCCAGGAAATTATCAAAGTGAGAGCTGAAATCAATAAAATAGAAACAAAGAGAACAATACAAAAAAATTAATGAAACAAAGAGTTGGTTCTTTGAGAAAATCAACAAGATAGACAAGCCCTTATCCAAACTAACCAAAAGACAGAGAGAGAGCATCCAAATCAACAAAATCAGAAATGAAAAGGGGGACATAACAACAGACATTGAGGAAATCCAGAGAATCATCAGGTCATACTTCAAAAACCTCTATTCGACAAAACTGGAAAACCTAAAAGAAATGGATAACTTTCTGGATAGGTACCACATACCTAAGTTAAATCAAGACCAGATAAACTATTTAAATAGTCCAATAACCCCTAACGAAATAGAAACAGTCATTAAAAGTCTCCCAACCAAAAAAAGCCCAGGACCAGATGGTTTCAGCGCAGAATTCTACCAGATCTTCAAAGAAGAGTTAATACCAATACTCTCTAAATTGTTCCACACAATAGAAACAGAAGGAACATTACCAAACTCCTTCTACGAGGCTACAATTACCCTAATTCCTAAACCAAACAAGGATACAACAAAGAAAGAGAACTACAGACCGATCTCCCTCATGAACATTGATGCAAAAATACTCAATAAAATACTGGCAAACAGACTCCAAGAACACATCAAAACAATTATCCACCATGATCAAGTAGGATTCATTCCAGGGATGCAAGGGTGGTTCAACATACGAAAGTCCGTCAATGTAATACACCATATAAACAAACTCAAAGAAAAAAACCATATGATCATCTCACTGGATGCAGAAAAGGCATTTGACAAAATCCAACACCCCTTCATGATAAAGGTATTGGAGCGATCAGGAATACAGGGAACATACCTAAACATAATAAAGGCAATTTACAGCAAGCCAACAGTCAACATCAAATTAAATGGAGAGAAACTCAAAGCAATTCCACTAAAATCAGGAACGAGGCAAGGCTGTCCACTCTCCCCATACTTATTCAATATAGTACTTGAAGTTCTAGCCAGAGCAATAAGACAACATAAGGAGATTAAGGGGATACAAATTGGAAAGGAAGAAGTCAAGCTTTCCCTATTTGCAGATGACATGATAGTATACTTGAGCGACCCCAAAGATTCCACCAAGGAACTGATACAGCTTATAAACACCTTCAGCAACATAGCAGGATACAAGATCAACTCAAAAAAATCAGTAGCCCTCCTATATACAATGGACAAAGAAGCAGAGAAGGAAATCAGAGATACATCACCCTTTACTATAGCCACAAATGACATAAAATACCTTGGGGTAACACTAACCAAGCAAGTGAAGGACCTATATGACAAGAACTTTAAGTCCCTGAAAAAAGAAATTGAAGAAGATGTCAGAAAATGGAAAGATCTCCCATGCTCATGGATAGGCAGGACTAACATAGTAAAAATGGCAATCTTACCAAAAGCAATCTACAGATTCAATGCAATCCCCATCAAAATACCAACACAATTCTTCACAGACCTGGAAAAAATAATACTCAACTTCATATGGAAAAACAAAAAACCCAGGATAGCCAAAGGAATCCTGTACAATAACACAACTTCTGGAGGCATCACGATCCCTGACTTCAAGCTCTACTATAGAGCTACAGTAATAAAAACAGCTTGGTACTGGCATAAAAACCGACATGTGGACCAATGGAATCGAATTGAAGACCCTGACATTAATCCGCACACCTATGAACATATAATTTTTGACAAAGAAGCCAAAAGTGCACAATGGAAAAAAGAAAGCATCTTCAACAAATGGTGCTGGCAAAACTGGATATCAACATGTAAAAGGCTCCAAATAGATCCATATCTATCACCGTGCACAAAACTTAAGTCCAAGTGGATCAAGGACCTCAACATAAATCCAGCTACTCTGAACCTGCTAGAAGAGAAAGTAGGAAGTAGTCTTGAATGCATTGGCATAGGAGATCACTTCCTAAATAGAACACCAGTAGCACAGACTCTGAGAGAAACAATCAATCAATGGGACCTCTTGAAACTGAGAAGCTTTTGTAGAGCAAAGGATACGGTCAACAAGGCAAAGCGACAGCCTACAGAATGGGAAAAGATCTTCACCAACCCCACATCTGACAGAGGACTGATATCCAGAATATATAAGGAATTCAAGAAATTAGACATCAAAATGCCCAACAGTCCAATTAAGAAATGGGCTATAGAACTAAACAGAGAATTCTCAACAGAGGAAACTCAAATGGCCGAAAGACATTTAAGGAACTGCTCAACATCCCTAATCATCAGGGAAATGCAAATCAAAACAACTCTGAGATACCACCTTACGCCTGTCAGAATGGCTAAGATCAAAAACACTGAAGACACCTTATGCTGGAGAGGATGTGGAGCTAGGGGAACTCTCCTCCACTGCTGGTGGGAATGCAAGCTTGTACAACCACTTTGGAAATCAATATGGCGCTTTCTTAGAAAATTGGGAATCAATCTCCCCCAAGATCCAGCTATACCACTCTTGGGCATATACCCAAGAAATGCTCAACCACACCATAAGAGCACTTGTTCAGCTATGTTCATATCAGCATTGTTTGTAATAGCCAGAACATGGAAACAACCCAGATGCCCTTCAACTGAAGAATGGATAAACAAAATGTGGTACATATACACAATGGAATACTACTCAGCAGAGAAAAACAATGGCATCATGAGGTTTGCAGACAAATGGATGGATCTAGAAAAAATCATCCTGAGTGAGGTAACCCAGACTCAGAAAGACAAACATGGTATGTACTCACTCATAACAGGATACTAGACATGAAACAAGGATGACTTGTCTGCTACTCACATCACCAGGGAGGCTACCTGGAAAACAGGACCCCAAGAAAGACACAGGGATCACCCAATGACAGAGAAATGGAATGAGATCTACATGAACAGCCTGGACATGAGTGGGGGTAATGAAAGGCGAGGGTTGAGGGAAAGAGAGCTTGGGGGAGCGGGAGATCCCAGCTGGATCAACAACAGAGAGGGAGAACAAGGAATAGGAGACCATGGTAAATGAAGACCACATGAGAATAGGAAGAAGCAAAGTGCTAGAGAGGCCCACAGAAATCCACAAAGATACCCACACAACAGACTGCTGGCAATGGTCGAGAGACTGCCCGAACTGACCTACTCTGGTGATGGGATGACCAAACACCCTAATTGTTGTGCTAGAAACCTCATCCAACTACTGAGGGATCTGGATGCAGAGACCCATGACTAGGCCCCGGGTGGATCTCTGGGAGTCCAATTATCGAGAATGAGGAGGGTTTATATGAGCGAGAATTGTTGAGACCAAGGTTGGATAAAGCACAGGGACAAATAGCCAAACGAATGGAAACACATGAACTATGAACCAATGGCTGAGGGGTCACCAACTGGATCAGGCCCTCTGAATGGGGGAAGGAAGAACTGAGAGAAAAGGAAGTGTGGGCCACTTTATCCTTCTCCCTCCTTCCACGTCATTGTTGCCAAGTGGCTGGCCAACTCACGGAAGTGACAAAGAGAATAAAGGACGTGGCAGGGCTCCTTGGTGTTCATGTTCCTTGATGCCATTTCTTCCCTTCTGGAAAACAAAAATAAGTGTAGTCTTCCCTTCTCATCCAAGAAACTTCTCTTTGCAACAGCTGGAGACTGCTACAGAAAACCCCAACCAATCAACATGCAGAACTGTTGAACTCAATACCAGTGGATACATCTACAAAACACTCCCACAACTGAGGCTAGGGAACACTGAGGAAGGAGGGGCAGAAAGACTATGAGCCAAAGGATCAGGGAGTTTGTTGTGAGAGTGTGTCTCCTAGTAACATCAAAAGTTACACCTGTAAAATCTTACCAACACAACTGCCCAAATGTGAGCTGAACAATGACCAATGAACATGCCAAACTGCACCAGAAAAGCCCAGGAGACCTCAACCTTACACAAAGAATTGCAGATGGTGGCCCTCCTCGAGAAGACCACACCAATTGGTTTTCCAGTGCCAAACAGCCCTGAAAACATACATGCAAGTAACATTATATAGACTCAACAGGTTATGTGTGGAAATATATACACACACACACATATGTATGCGCGCAATAACAACTGATGAGGAAAAAAAAAGAGGCCATGAATCTGGGGAAGTTTGGAGGGAGGAAATGGAAGGGAGAAATGTAATTAAAATAAAACCTCAAAAATAAAGAAACAGCTGGGCAGTGGTGGTGCACACCTTTGATCCCAGCACTCGGGAGGCAGAGGCAGGTGGATCTCTGTGAGTTTGAGGCCAGGCTGGTATAGACAGAGTTCCAGACAGCCAAGGCCACGCTGAGGAATCCTGTCTTGAAAAACCAAAACCAACCATACAAACAAACAAAAAACCCAAACAAATAAAAAAAGAGAAGCAGAGTTGAGGGATTTGAAATCTCCTAATAGTTTGGTAATTTGAGGAGATTTGCAGTCTGTACTTTATGATCCTGATGTCCCAAAATGTGCCTCACTAGAGTAACTGATCTCCTCAGACACCAAGGCTCTAAGAGGAAGAAAAGAATGTTCTTATCCACTCACTTTTGTCTCCATCAGTCATCTGTTATCACATAAATACTCAGTGAACATAAATTGATGTGAGACAGGACCAACCAAGTGTCTTTAATAGATCGAAAATAAACTTGTCCTAAAGCGCGAATGATACACAATTCTGAATTTTAACGTGTGGCTGCATTAGTATGAAGATGTTTTTAGTGTGAGAATAGGGGTTTGGCTGAAACAGCTCTTCCTGTGGTGTTATTTGGTAAAATGAACAATTAATATCATTTTAATTCCTCCGAGGCTTTTCTGTTTCAAAGACTGGAGTGTATTCCTACAGACCAGAACATTCTGGCTAACAGTCCAACAAGACAGAAGGAAGAAAGAAAGAGGCAAGCAAGTTTGAATCATCTGAATGAATGTCTCTAAAGTATGTAATTGTTCATTAAGATGAATTACTAAACCAAAATTCACCTCTGGTTGTTTTATGTATTTCCTTTAAAAATGATATATAATCTATAATCTTTAATGTGATACACAGATGTTATTCTTTTTATTTATATGACTTAGATGTTGGTATGGTTAGGATCTTAAAGGTGCCCAGTCTAATTACTAGAAGCTTGGCTGCCAGCCTGTGGCATTAGGGGACAGGGTGTACTCTAAGTGTTACAGCCCTGAAGGGGAAGGTTTCCCCAATAGAAGTATTGCAGCTCTGAAGGGAAAGGTATCCTGGCAGAAGGAAGCCAAGGAATACCACCAAATCATAGCACACAACAAACCTCACACAAGAGATCTATTGGGAAGGACACAGAGGTGGCTGCCTCTGCTCAGGAAGAAGCCACAGAGAACTGAGCAGGAGGCAGTCTTTATAAAGGGTGTCTCGGGAGGTAGAGTTTCCAGGGTAGGGATTGGTGGGATTTCCACTTCAAGGATTGGTGGGTTTTAATGAGTTTTCCAACCCCAGAAAGGGCTCAGACCTTTTGCCCTACAGGTACTTTTAGGAAACTGGCCTTGGAGGAAAAATAGGCAACTAAGAGTGTGCTCTTGAAAGGGATAGTGGGACCCAGAGTGCTGTTGCTCTTCTGGTTCCCATCCGATAAGCAGAATACTATATGTTATAGCACCAAAGGCCCAAGGCAACAGAGCTGACCAACCAGAGACTGAACACTCCGAAATCATCAGCCTAAATAAACTTCCTGCCTTTTAAAGTTTAAAAAAAAAAAACTTACATGTCCTTGTCATTTGAATTATAATAAGTAGAACATGTCCTTTGTCAAAATAGTGATGCCTCCCAAAAGACAGCTATCCTTTGGTCTAATTCACAAACCATTATTTCCAGCCCTAGTGTGCAGTTGAAGCCATACTTCACATAGATTGACACTTATCTCCATTAAGGGAAATCAACTTGAATGATGAACTCTTTAAATTTATCCTTGACCTACATGATGAACAGTGATCCTTTGAATTGCCTAGATACCATTGTATTTTAACAAGACTTGAGCAAGTAAAGCCAGTTCTATATTGTATACCTTGAAATGTGTTTATGACAAATGTGAGCTATTAAGATTAACAGTTAATTAAACTATCATATTCATTGTCAACTACTCTTTTTTCCTTGTAAAAATAAAAATATGATTTAGGCCTGACTCTAACCAAAAGATAGCTGTCTTTTGGGAGGCATCACTATTTTGATAAAGGACATGTTCTACTTATTATAATTCAAATGACAAGGACAGGTAAGATTCTTCTTAGATCTAAGGTATTAAGAAGTAGGAACCTAAACACGGTCTCATTAACTCAGGCGAGCTATATATTAAAGTCAGATGACTTTTGCTATAGTTCCTTACTAAGTATTGCCTGTTGGAGATACGTCTATGTGCTAAATGACTTCACACCATCACCTAAAGGATGTGAGTTATCCTCCTGCAGAATAGTAATAAAGATCTGAACAAAGCAGCTTTATTAAATTATAAATACCGATTTTGTAATGAGGACTATAAAACAGAATTTTTAATTATTTGAAACTGATATTCTATAAATTATTTAACAAAATATTGGTCATGTCCTTGTTCAGTAGTTAGTTGGAGATACAGATTTGCAGATGATTGTACTGGTGGTAGGAAGACAACAATGTTGGAATAGATTCGTGATTCTCAGATTTGAGCATGTATAAAGAACACTTAAAGGGTTTATGCAAATTGTTGAATCTGAGTTTTTTCTGATGATTCTAGCATACAATCTGATAATGCGCATTTGTAAGTTCCCAGGGACACACTTAGAGAACCACTGAGGCAGAAGACACAGTTGTCCTTACCTTCTGAAAAGATAACCCAAGAGAGAAGAGTTGAGCTTAGATACCTGACCTGAAATGCAGGATTGCCAAATGAATGTGTGATTGTTGCACATCCTAATTTAACTGCAGATTAACTACAAACTGTGTGAGCATGTCTGTTTCTTATATAGAGAAATAGTTACTCATTACCAAAATTTACCTGAGTGTTTCATCTGCTTGTTTGCTTGTTGGTTTGTTTTAGCTAAATCAGGCAATTCTAGATGAAATGGGAGCATAAGTAATTTGTTGTTGGTGAAGACACATGTACCAAAACCATTAGGATCATGTGCTGATTTTCCCTGTTGCTTAGTAAACACTAGTTGCTCTCATATTTCTGTAAGAATCAGCAACAACAACTACAGCCTCACTGATGCACCCTTACTTTCAATCCTCAAGGAATACTTGAGCAAAACATCTTAAGTACTTTTGGATGGAGAAGCGTTCATACTAAGGGGTTTATAATGAAAATAATGTAGAAGCAGCAGAAACCTATAGTCCATTTGAAGAATTTTGATCACCACCGAAATTCTCTACAAATAATTCATGCAGTGTACACACACACACACACACACACACACACACACACACACACACAAACACACACAAAAGACCCCAAATTTCCCAAGGCTGTAAGTAGCAGGCATCTTAGAACTACATGATTTCTTCAACTCTCATTGAGTTCCTGAAGTAGCTAAATACTGCACAGAGAGGTGTGAGATGAAACAGCAGAAATTATGACAGAGAGTGCATAAATGATACACAGAGGTTTTTCTTCATGGTTTCTGTGATTATGTATACTCAGAGGACCTGGTACAAACCCTTGTGTTCCCTGTGCATGCTGCTTCAGTCTCTGAGAGTTCATATGTGCCTTGCTTAGTTGGCTCAGAGGGCCTTGTTCTGCTAGTGCTCTCCATTCCCCTCTGGCTCTTAAACTCATTTGGCCTTTTCCTCTGGGGTTTTCCCTGAGCTCTGAAGGGATGGATTTGATGGAGACATCCATTTAGACTCTCTCAACACATAATGTCTGGCTGTGGGTAACTGCATCTGTTCCCATCTACCTTCAGCCAGCATCAGTTCTAGAGTTACTTAAGTTAGAGCCAAACGTACACATGTGTGATATTAGGTGGGAGGTGGCAATTACTGAAGATCTACATTATCTCATTTTATTCCATTTTGAATTTTAAATAATGTCTTTGTTAGAGTACCTATAAAGTCCCATTAATAAAAAAAATCCTTCTGGTCAAGAGAATAGAATCTCTGACTTAAGTGGAGACTTAACCTTCAAGTTGGGCTGTATTAATCCCTGGCCTCTACCTTTCTCATGCTAGGGACCTCAGATTTATAACAACAACTCTACCTACCATTGACTCTCCCTGAAGACCACCTGCCCTTTGCCTGATGACCAGCTCTTTCTCTCTATGTAGGGAAACTGGACATATGCTACCAACTCCATCCGTAGCGGTGACCTGAAAACCATATATCACATACTATCTTGCCAGCTCCCCATTCCCAGGCTGGGACCCAAGGACTCCACCCCTACTACACCCACCCTCACTACCTGAGAAGTCCTGGCCACCAACTCAAAACTCTCGATACCCCATTGGAACATCAACACTGAATTGCCCCAAAACTGAACCTTAAGTCCTACTCAGTTGGACTACAATCTGACAAACAGAGGTAACAGGAAACAGAGATCTAAAGTTTCACTCAAAAAGGGGGGAGAAAAGATTTCCATAACAAGAAATATTTTTTTTTAATTTTTATTTTGCAATACAGTTCAGTTCTACATATCAGCCACAGATTCCCCTGTTCTCCCCCCTCCGGCCCCCCTCACCTTCCCCCCAGTCCACCCCCCATTCCCACCTCCTCCAGTGCAAAGCCTCTCCTGCGGATTGAGATCAACCTGGTAGACTCAGTCCAGGCAGGTCCAGTCCCCTCCTCCCAGGCCTAGCCAAGCAACCCTGCATAGGCTCCAGATTACAAACAGCCAACTCATGCAATGAGCACAGGACCCAGTCCCACTGCCTGGATGCCTCCCAAACAGATCAAACCAATCAACTGTCTCACCCATTCAGAGGGCCTGATCCAGTTGGTGACCCCTCAGCCATTGGTTCATAGTTCATGTGTTTCCATTCGTTTGGCTATTTGTCCCTGCGCTTTATCCAACCTTGGTCTCAACAATTCTCGCTCATATAAACCCTCCTCATTCTCACTAATTGGACTCCCAGAGATCCACCTGGGGCATAGCCATGAATCTCTGCATCCAGATCCCTCAGTAGTTGGATGGGGTTTCTAGCACGACAATTAGGGTGTTTGGCCATCCCATCACCAGAGTAGGTCAGTTCGGACTGTCTCTCGACCATTGCCAGCAGTCTGTTGTGGGGGAATCTTTGTGGATTTCTGTGGGCCTCTCTAGCACTTTGCTTCTTCCTATTCTCATGTGGTCTTCATTTACCATGGTCTCCTATTCCTTGTTCTCCACAAGAGCACTTGTTCAGCTATGTTCATATCAGCATTGTTTGTAATAGCCAGAACATGGAAACAGCCTAGATGTCCTTCAACTGAAGAATGGATAAACAAAATGTGGTACATATACACAATGGAATACTACTCAGCAGAGAAAAGCAATGACATCATGAGGTTTGCAGACAAATGGATGGATCTAGAAAAAATCATCCTGAGTGAGGTAACCCAGACTCAGAAAGACAAACATGGTATGTACTCACTCATAAGAGGATACTAGATGTGGAACAAGGATGACTGAACTGCTACTCACATCACCAGGGAGGCTACCTGGAAAAAGGACCCCAAGAAAGACACGGGATCACCCAATGATGGAGAAATGGAAGAGATCTACATGAACAACCTGAACATGAGTGGGGGTAATGAAGGGCGAGGATGGAGGGAAAGAGAGCTTGGGGGAGCGGGAGATCCCAGCTGGAACAAGAAACATTATTAATGACCTAATTCAAATGTGTTGATCCATTACAAAAACACAAATAATATGGATATTCAAGACAATAGGTCTACACTAAAAATTAGTATTCTGATAGTAATGTTCCCTGGGGGGGGGGGGGGGAGCAGAATAGATGTCATACAAGCAAATGACTTGAAAATACCACTAATAAATATGATCATTTTACTCAATGAGATAGGAAAAACAACCAGGATGTGAAGATGCAATTCTAAATAGTCTTAAAAATAAGAAACACAGAGCCAAATAAAGAGTTAAAAGCTCAAGAGGTCAGAGCACTAGCGAATAGCCTTTAGCTTACCAGCTGCTGCAGTCCTTCCCCTCAGAAAAGAGACTTACTTCCTGTGTATCTATATTTTTTATTGACTTTCTGTTCTGCCTTCTCATTGGTTGTAAACCCAACCACATGACTTCTTTGTCACTGCCTGTCTATACAGACCTCAGGTCTCTGTGGTTGATACTTGGATTAAAGGCGTGTGTCATCAAGCTGGCTATGTCCTTGAACACACAGACTCTGCCTGCCATGTGATTGGATTAATGGCGTGTGCTACCACTGCCAGACTTCTGCTAAATGGCTTGCTATTAGCTCTAACCCCAAGCAACTTTATTAACATACAAATAAAATCACATTTCAGCACAAATAAAATATCACCGTATTTTCCCCTTCTATTCTAATTAAAAGGAAAAAGGAAAAAAGTTATGACTAATATACGAAAAACTATATACAATAAGTACAATAACTATATATAATATATACAAGCAATAAATAACTAAACAATGTCTAGTCCATTTGCGTTTGACAAACTCAGAGAAAATAATTCCATTATCTATCCTATTTTGGTAAGTTCAAAATGTACCTGATTTACTTTCTATCCTAACTTATATTACTAACAGAACTATTTTATAATGTCTTTCAAATTTATACACTTACACCTCTTAAGTGAGTTTCTTTTCTAAAATTCTTAATAAGGAAAACTATAACTATAACTATTTAATCTTTAACTAACTATAACTATCTAATCTTTAACTATAACTATAACTATCTATTCTTCAACTATAACTATAACTATCTAATCTTCAACTCCCTCAGAGACCCAAGAAGGAAATAATATTACCTAATAAAAAATAAAAACAGGAAGTGCAAATAAGCAACTTCCAAAAAAATGTGAGTTGACAGAAACAGCCAGCTGCCTGGACAGTCACCTGAGGTTTCTCCGCAGTGTTGGGGCATCATCTTCAGCCTATAGGCTTAGAGTATCTTACAGACTCATTTATGAAGTAGGATGTACACAAGGTCAACAAAATTTGACCTCACATTTGGTGAGAGTAGTCCATGTACCAGAAACACCTGAATTTCACTAGTGTCCTGTCATGATTCAGGATTTTAAATTCTGGAAATTGTTGATTTTTTTTAATTCAGCTGTCCATTCTTCTTGGCTCATGTGTGTGTTCATCTCGGCATCCCATTCTTCTCAGCTTGTGGGTGGCTTCAACTCTTTTAATAAATGCCAGTCTAGAGTGGGAGCCCGTTCTCGGGTTCCTCGTGGCTTTACCCAGCAGGTCCGCATAGAGGATGATTAGGACCACAGGCCTGAGTACAGGTGTCTGGGATGGTCTGCACTTGGCTGTGCTGGGGGGAGGAGGTCTTTTGCTCTGCCCCCTGGGGCAGAGACAGTCGGGGCCCATTGGAATAGGTTCCAGGCCCTCTCGAGGCTATCCTTTATTTTCTGTTTATCTCCGCGATATTCTCCGCAATAAATCCTTCTATCTAATATTTCCTGCTGCTCGCACTCAAGAAAACTCTGGGGAACTGTGGGGGTGGTGGGTAAACGCCCCACAGTCTAGCATTGAGAGGTTAGACTCCGTCAGCTTAGTTACTCTTTCAAGAATAACTGTTTCAATTTCTGTTTCACTGCACATCAAGGAGGAGGACTAGGAAAGAACAAAGTTAAGTGAAATAATGAAAACAGGCCAAGACATAAAAATAGAATTTTATACTGGTATAGAGCTCTAAATAAATGCTAAAATGAAATAAAACTCAAAATGAAAAATTCAAGAATCAAACAAAAAATTCAGAGTAAAGCTTCACCAAAAGATTGAATCAAGTGAAAGAGACTACTGGGTCTTGAAAACAAGAAATTGGATCAAAGAAAATATCAAATCAAAACAAAATGAAAGGTATATGCAAAAGTCTTCGGACATGATTACAGACAAAAACCAATGAATATAGCTATAGTAAGGAAAAGAAACCCAGATCAAAAATACAGAATTTTTTAACATAATCACACACACACACAGACACACACACACACAGACACACACACACACACACACACACACACACACACACACATACACACACAAATTCTCTAATCTAAGGAAAAAGATTTTTGTCAAGGTCCAAGAGACATGTGGAACACCAAATAGAGAAGACCAGAAAGGAAACTCCCCATATAATATAATAGTCAAAACACTAAATGTAAAAACCAAAGAAAGGATATTGGAAGCTGAACAACAGAAAAATCAGGTCACATAGAAAGGCAGACCCAAAGCAATAACTTATCTTTTCAACAGAAACTGAGAGGCAAAAGGACCTGAACTGATGAAACCAAAGAGAGTACTTTGTACAAATTCATGGGAACTAAACATCACAGGACTGAATGACAACTGGATCAAGAAAGTAATTTAGAAATTTCTAGAATTAAATGAAAATAAAAACACAACCTACCAAAATCTCTGGAACACAATGAAGGGAGTCATTAAAGCAACGTTTACATAACCGTAAGTTCCTACATTAGAAAATTGAAAGATTTTATATTAATAAGTTAATGCTGTACCTGAAAGTCTTGGAAAAACAAGAACAAACAACTCCTCCCACAAAGTAGATGGAAAAAGATAATCAAACTCAGTACTAAACTAATGAAACAGAAAATTTTAAAATATAATGAATCAATGAAATAAAGAGTTGGTTCTTTGAAAAAATCAAGATTGACATTCAGTCAAATTAACCAAAAGAAAGAAAGAAATGATCAAGAATAATAAAACAGGAGATGAAAAGAGAGACACTGCACTGGGGAAATTCAGAGAACCATAAGAACATATTTTAAAAATCTATATTCTTACAGACTAGAAAATCTAAAAGAAAGGGTGGATTTCTAGATATACATAAATTATCAAAATGAAATTAAGCTGAAATAAATAATTTAACTAGCTGCATTGTGATGGCTGAATAAGAATGGCTCCCAGAGGCTGCCATAATGAAAATGGACTGAACCTCTGAAACTGTAATCAAGCCCCAATTAAATGCTTTATTTTAAAATTGTTGCCTTTGTCATGATGTCTCTTCACAGCAATAGAACAGTGACTAAGACACTCACTATATCCAATGAGATCGAAGCAGTAATCAAAATCTCCAACTATAAAAGCCCAGGATCTGATGTATACAACAGAATTCTATCAGACAATACTCTCCAAACTATTTCACAAAAAAATGGAATGAATATTTCCAAATTCTTTTCACAAAGCAAGTGTTACCCTGATACGAAACCAGACAAAACCCAGCCAATGAAGAAAATTATAGGCCGATGTTCTGATGAACATAAACACAAAAATTCTCAATAAAACACTTGCAAACTGTATGCAAGAACACTGTCTTTAGTAACAGTCATGGCACTAGAGCAGCAACCGTGAGCTTTACATCCTGATCCACGGGGAGCAGGCCAAAAGAGAGACTGGGCCTGGCACGGCTTTTGAAACCTCAAAGTCCATCCCCAGTAACACGCCTCTTCCAACAAGGCCACAGGTCCTAATTCTTCCCAAACACTTTAACTGATAACTAAACGTTCAAATATATGAGCCTATGAGGGCCATTCACATTCAAACCACCACAAACGCATTTTTTAAAACTAACTCATTATTAAGTGCTGTGGGATGTTCTGTATGCTCTGAATGTGTTGCTCTGATTGGTTAATAAATAAAATGCTGATTGACCAGTAGCCAGGCAGGAAGTATAGGGCAAAGACAAAGAGAGAGGAGAAGTCTGGGAAGTGGAAAGCTGAGTGAGGAGATGCTGGCAGCCGGTGCCATGAGAAGTGAGATGTAAAGTACTGGTAAGCCACAAGCCACGTGGCAACTTATAGATTAATAGAAATGCGTTAATTTAAGATATAAGAACTAGATAGCAAGAAGCCTGAGCCATTAGGCCAAACAGTTTAAATAATATAAGTGTCTGTTTGTTTAATTGAGTCTGAGTGGCTGCCAGCCTGGGCGGGACTGAAAATAACTTCAGCAGTTTCATCCCAGAGATGCAGGGATGGTTCAGCATACATAAATCAGAGAACATAATTTACCAAATAAATAGGGTCAAAGAAAAAACCACATAATCACCTCATTAGACTCAGAGAAGGCCTTTGACAAAATCCAACATCTCTTCACAGTAAAAGTCCTGGAGACTCTAGAAAAATAGGACCAAATCTTAATGAAGGCAATACAACAAGGTCAACATCATCCTAAACAGAGAAAAACTCAAAACAATTCTATTAACATTGGGAATAAGAAGCTGGGCAGTGGTGGTGCACGCCTTTAATCCCAGCACTCGGGAGGCAGAGCCAGGTGGATCTCTGTGAGTTCAAGGCCAGCCTGGGCTACCAAGTGAGTTCCAGGAAAGGCACAAAGCTACACGGAGAAACCCTGTCTCGAAAAAACAAAACAAAACAAACAAAAACAACAACAACAAAAAAAAAAAAAACATTGGGAATAAGATAAGGATATTCACTTCTCCACCACCACCCCCTCTTGAAAATATAGTACTTCATGTCTTAGGTAGAACAATAAGATAAGTGACATAAATAAAGTGATACAAATACCAAAGGAAGAAGTAAAGTACCTTCACTTGCAGGTAATATAATTCTATAGATAAGAGGCCCCCAAAACTTCACCAGAAAATTCCAACATCTGAAAATTACATTCAACCAAGCAGCATACAAAATTAGCACTCAAAAATCAGTAGTCTTCATCTATACTAAAGACAAGCTTACTGGAAAAAAAATAGGGACTATTTAATTACATTAAAAATTGTCTCAAAAAAATCTTGGAGTATATCCAACCAAAGAAGTGAAAATCTTAAACAATAAAATCTTTAAAACATCAGGGAGAGAGAGAAATTGAAGAAGAGACCACAACATGGAAAAACTTACCATGCTTATGGGTTTTTAGGACTAATATTGTCAAATAGCCATCCTACCAGAAGCAATCTACAGAACTAATGTAATCTCTGCCAAAATTATAAAATAATCCTTCACAGAAATAGAAAATGGAACCTTAAATTCATGTGGAAACACAAAAGGCCTTGGCTACCCTAAACATTGCTGTAAAAACACCCCAGGTTTCAGGTTACACTATAGAGCTATGATAATAAAAAATGGAATTATAAAATGTGAAGGTAAACGACTTGAGCTAGGAACAAGCATTTTCAATAAGGATCCTAGACCCAGAAGGACAAACATGTCAATCATGTGTGTTCTCCCATTTGTGAATCTTAACTTTGAATCTTTACATATATGTATCCCATTTAAAACACCCACAGAGGTCAGGAAATTTAAAAGGAGTCATAGAGAGGAGCTTTCAAAAGAGGAAAGACAACATAGTGATATAAAGAGAGAAAGGGGAACAGTGGAGTGCAAGGGTTCATGAGTTGGGGCTACAGAGCTGGGTAAAGCAGAGGCCTCGGGAGGGTTATGTAACACTAAAGATCTGAGAAAGTCTTTTGAGGAACTGCTGCTGCCGAAGCTTCCTGAAATATAAGCATATCCATATATTAAAGAGCTTAAACGCTACAATGGGCACCAGTGCCCCTACCAGACACCATAGGCTGACAGATTAAAAAGCCCAATGCCCAGAATCGGTTACCTTTTCTGGAGTTACTGGCTAGGGAGGTTCCATAGAACCAAACATTACAGGAGATTTCCTTTGCCTTTGGTTACCCTCCAGAACTTGATAGTAAGGCTCTGTTGCTGAAGACACCACATATTTGAGTCATGGAGCACGGATAAGTCAAGCTGGTACTGGCTTGGAAGCTTTCATCCCTATTTGCTAGCTTTCATAGCGCTAGAACACATGAAAATATTTATTTATTTATTTATTTATTTATTTATTTATTTATTTATTTATTTATAGAATAAGTAGTTTGTCCCAATTTGTGTGAGATATATTGCAACATCCCCAAGGACATTTTAAACTACAGATAGTTATGAGCCTTGTAAATCTTGCATAATAAATAATGAGATATGGTAATTATAATGTTCTGCTTCAGTAAATGTTATGTGGATGCAAGTATCATCCTTCCTGTGATGATGTGAGATGAGACAATGCCTTTGAGATGAAACATGCTGAGGGGAATAACTAAGGCCTGTCATGTAATTTGGCCGTAGCTTTGCAGCATGTGACTCGGTGGGAAAAACCAGTCTGCTTCTTTCTCTCTCTTTACAACTTCAGATGGAAAGGATCCGTTCTTGGCATCCATTCCAGCACCCTCAGAATAACTTTTGCTTTCTGTTTTAATCAAGAATTTTCTCTTAATTACTTCAATACTTTATCCATATACTAAAATAACAATTCTTGAGTGTCGCCATATGTCGGGAAGTACTCTAAAAACCTTCCTCGTAATTTTTCTACAGAGGGTGAGACAAACGGGTACCTGAGGTTTTCTAGGATCATGTAATTAGGGAAAATAAAAAAGTCAATGATCCATCCATCGTACACTGTGAAGGCCAGCTTCTCCACATGGGTCTGTGTAACACATTTGGAAAACAGCCAAGAGCAATGTATGAATTCTTTAAAGTTTTTTTCAGTATCCTCTGCACAAGACAAAACTGAAGCTTTTATATACAATTCCCTATAAGAAGCCTCTTAAATGGGGTTATCTCACTGTAAGGAGGGAATACTCATAATTTGTAAGAAAGTTTTGTTTAAATAGAATATTAAAGCCCACTCACATAAGTTGAAGAGCAGAGAATGTGCTTGCTCATGTAATCAGAAGTGTAGAGAGAAGAAAGCTTTCAGAGTTGGTTTATGGCTTCTTAACTTCTTTGTGTTATACCAAGTGGACTTTTCTCTGTGTTGGTCATTCCCAGGAAGAAGAAATAATGTTCTACTTGTATATCTAGAATATCAAGGAGAAGAAAGCCCCCCCCTTTCTGGTGCTCCTCTCTCTTTTAAAACCCTGTTAAGCTACTTCCAAGAAGCCCCTCAAACATTCCGTACTACGTTGAATCGCATGCTTGATTGTGAATCTCCTTTTGTTTATGTATTTATTTTTGGTTCAGAAAAAAAAATATTTTCTGAAGGTCCAAAACTTCCCTTTCTGAATTACTTACTTGTGAAAAACACCAGCCTTTGAACAATTTAGTCCACCCACAAAGCCAAGGGAGGACTCAAATTCCCCTGAGCTCCTGTACTATTCAGGCAAGGCTTACACTTCTGCTTGGACAAATACTGTGGTAAATGGAGGGGAGGAAGTGGATGTTCAACAAAACAAAAGTCTCCTACAGAGAACTTCACACCCACAAAGATACCTCAGGGTAAGAGCCTTTCAGCATCCTGGCAACACATTTGCTCTCATAAAGAGTCTCCATCGTTGACTGTAAGTTTACACACCACAGATATAAAGTGGCCATGCTCTACAAGGCAATTGTATTCATGATTAGACTCAGTGGTCAGTTTGCTAGCTGCCTTTTACTTTGACAACTAGGGACCAGGAAGTTGTAGATGGCATTTTATTCTCTCTTGAGTAGGGCTACTTATGTATAACATAAAAGTGTTTCTTTACTTATAGCAACACTCATGTTACCTGATAGGAAAAAAAAAACACAAGAATTATATAGTACATTAAGGAAGCAAGAAAATTTTGGAAACTTTTCTGAGGAATAAAAATATCAGCCTTGGACTTGGGAGATGATTCAGTACATAAAGGTGTTAAAGTCCTCAAGAAGTCTCATAAAAGATCACCAGTCATTATGCAATCAACAAGAGTGTTTATTATACCAGCATGCATGTGAGGTCATTCACCTGTACATACAAAATGGCTGTGACCCCAAGAGGGATGTGTAAGCTCCTTTTAAGCATATCTAAGGGGAGTTTCAGGGTCAGTTAGATCATTTTATCTAGAACTGGTTTATGGAAGTGGCAATCATATTAGTACATTTCTCATTGGTTAGGGATAGCAGGGGTGGGCTAAGGCTATAGCTTTTCCATTCTTGGACAGATGTGGACAAGGCCCAGGCTTTGTCTTTATTCGGTATTGCCTTGAGGCACCTGGGGAGGGGAGTTGGCCCAGGCCTGGTACTTGCAATTCTCCTCTTCCTCACTGTCAGGGGCTTTCGTGATTGATTGCCCTTTGTTCCTGGCTGCCTCAGAAACTGTCTGTTTTAAGAGGCAGGAACTGAGCCCTAGTTCTTAACTGAGTTATTAGGATCCTGTCCCAGTATTTGCCTGACCTTCTCAAAGGCACCTGTCACAAAGCCTGGTTGTTAGAACTCTGCCCTTACTTCCAGCTGCACATGTGCAGTTCAGGAGTTGAGCGGGAGGGCTTGCTTGCATCTTATGTCATCAGCCTGTGCTGGCGACTATGAACGCAGCGTAGTCACACAATCAGTGCCTTAAAAAGCCGGACGCGAACCCCACCGTCTCTCTGCTGTCTCCGCTCTGCTCCCCTCTCCCCCCCCCCCACTCCACCATCTTTCTCTCTCTCCAGGCCTAGCTCTCTCCTCTCTCCTCTCTCCCCCTTTCTCTCAATAAAGCTCTCTGTAACTAGGTAGTCGTGGCCATAGCTTGTGACTTTTCCGCCCATAACCAGCACCTCCGGCACCACACCGGCAACCAGTGCCGTGCCTTAACCTGAGCACTGTTTATCATCCTTTCACTGGTGACATGAGTTCAATCCCCAGAACCCCCACACAGTGGAGAGAACCAACTTCCACAAGTTTTTCTCTGACCATGCTCACAGCATGGCACAAGCTGAGTGCATGCCCATGTATGCATACACACACACACACACACACACACACACACACACACACACACACACGAATAAATAAACAATTAAAAATGAACATACCAGTCATCTTTCAACGGGCTTTCTAGTGTCCTGTCTGTTTCTAAAAGTTCCCACTGCTCTACTGTGCAGGAAAGCCACTCATTCAATTAAGGGACAGTCATCCTGTCCAAGATGTTCATGAATGCTGCAGTGACACAAGATTCACAGATAAAACAGCCATAAATCTGTTGATAATTCATGCTTTAAGGCTGTCTGCAGTTGAGTGTTGTTTGTTTTGAACTGGATTAGATGTCATACCCTTGAGGTAAACATTGCCCTAAGAGTGTGTGGTCTGAGTTACCAAGTGTTTTATAGCCATTGGTATTTCCATTATGTGAAGTGCTTTTAAATATTTGAAGTATTAAGTATTGACTTTCCATGGATTGAGAATGTATTCTGGGGCCAGGACAATATTGTTTATAAATGTAAGAATTAGAACACTGTGCCATTTGTATTTTATTATGCTGAGTGAGATAGCCCAGGCCAAGAAAGCAAATGCTGTGTGTTCCCTCTTGTATGTGGATTCTAGCTTTCAACTGTTAGATTTCTATGTTTAAGCTGGAATGAGTATCTGTAGCCTCCAGGAATAAGAAAAGGAGACCTGGGAGGGCAGGCCTAGGGTAGACAGTAAATTATATGTCAAATAATAGTAGAGAGAAGGAATACTAGGGGTGAAAAGGTTTTAACAGGGATGGGGGCGGTGAGGGGAAAAGTTGGAGGAACAAAACCTAAGGATATATGAAAAGCCATATAGAAAGCAACTATATTATATGCTAAATTGAAAATATGCTTTTAAAAGAATGTTTGAATGGAAGTACTCTGCATTGATGGATAATGCTAATCTAAAATGTCATAGTTTTGTTTGTTTCATAGTTTTTGTTTTATTGAGACACAATCTCATTATATAGCACTGGCTGGCCTGGAACTCACTATGTTGAGCAGGCTGGCCTCAAACTCACAATAATCCACCTGTCTCTGCCTTCTGAGTGTGGGGATTAAAGGTGCATACCACTATGTCCAGCAGCCACAAGTTTCTAAATAAAAATACCAATACCACACACAGGGTATCTTCCTATGATTTGTTCGCCAGAGAGCCCCTGTTTCCCAAAACAGCAGAAGCTATTGCTAGTGTTTTCGTTCATCACCAGAATTAGAAGGCAAAATCCTATGGTTGAAGGCGCCATACTCCTTGGATCAGGACATAGATAAATCAAACTGGTACTGAGCTAAAAGATTACCCCTCACTGGTTGTCATTCATAATGCTAGAAGGTGGTATATTGCTATTGAATCACTACCAATCCATGGAAATAGTTTAATAATTATAGGAAATTATTGGGAAATTAACTCACAATACAGGAAACTCGAAATACAGAAAATAGGGATTGAGGCATGGTCCAGCATCCAAGACCATGAGGTAACAAAGAGAGCGAGCATGTACTCATCCCAAGTCTTATGGAGTCTCCATCTCTGCCACGCCTGGGGTGGGGGCAGTTACCTAGCAGTTACCTGCTGCCTCACTAGGGGCAGTGCTTCAGGTTAAGGCATAAATAACCACCCCTATATCTCCCTCTTTTGTCTAAGGAAGAAAGTTCTAACCTAACCCAAAACTATATACAGTAGGAATAATTAACAAGGAGAAATAAAGGGTAATGACATAAACAAATGGAACCACAACCAACAAGAGCAACATCAAACAAGAGACACATACTAAAACCCAGAGGAGTCTAGAGCATAGGTAAATGGCATGTTACAGAGATCATTCCAAAAGGTGTCCTATCCTGAAGAACCTGAATCTAATATTTAATATGTTCTAGCTAAGATACAAGAAGATTGTAACTGTGACTATTAGTCTTCAATCCCATCAAAGACCTGAGAAGGAATATAATGATACCTGAGAAATGGAAGATGGATGCAAGCAACTGTCAGGAGTCTTTTGAGAGCAGACAGATACAGCTGGCAGTCTGGACAGTCACCTAAAGTTTCTCAGCATCATTGGTGCATTCAAATTGGCTACAGGCCTAAATTATCTGACAGATCATTTTCAGAAGCAGGAATTTTGAAAGACCATCTTACCCTGTTTTGGCAGAGTTCAGTAGTTACTTTTCCTTGTGTCCCACTCATCCAGAAAGGACAGGATTTGTACTGTCAGCAGTTGAGGCAAGGGCAGTTCTTTGCCCAGTAGACCATTTTGTGCCAAGAAGAAGACAAACTTCCAAACGGAAATGTCTTAGAAGCCCAACATTTTCTTGGGATCAAATTGGTGCTGCCAGGAGCAATCATGTCTCATGTCAACAGATTTCTAAATTATTTAAATGCCATATTCTCTAGGTCTATGAAGTGTTTGAAGATTACCTGTCCATCCGACCTATGTATCTGTAAATCTAACTAACATAACTATAGAGATGACAAGCATAGGTGACTATAAATCTGTAAGCCTTATCTACCTAAATAACCTAAGGACTAAGACTTCATGTAAATAAGGTAAATAGTCTGCAAGCAAATGTATGGTAAAAGGACAATGACCTCAAAATTGTGACAATATACACAATAGCTTCAACAGGAATGTATAGTGCAATATAGAGAATCAGGCATGGACTACCACACGTACAGTGGTGTGCAGGCTACTGGGGAGAAAAGCTATCAAAGGTCTTACCTAAACTGTGGATCCTGCATGCCACAATATGGATCTGCCAGATAAGATGTATCCACGAGTACAATAGTAGCATGACTATTTGGAGGGTAGGAATAACCAATCATTTCCTGATTACATTTGGACCTGTTACATGGGAAGGAATACATACTAAAGCCTGCAGCTGGTATGGTCACAGGTTCTAGCTGTGAAGTTACAACTGATGTTATGTTACATGGACATATAGCCAAACTGCTTCTCAAATGTTTAGGTTTATACCCTTAACATAGTGCTGCTTTCAGCCTTAGCCATGGAGGCTTCATTTTGTGGTAGGTGATGGCTACTGCAGAGACTTAGAACTGACAGAAGTGCTAAGACAACTGACTTTTGCGTGTTCAGGCATATATGCTACAACCATATAATCCCCTCTAAAGCCTAAGGAACATAATGGGAAAGGGGGCAAGAGTGTTAGAGCCAGTAGATGGGGACAAATGCTATGAAACACTGTCTTCTGGGTATGACACAGCCATTGTAATCAGAACACACAGCAGCTGTGGCGTCCTGCACAAGACTTACACAAAAGAAGGGGGGCATGAAGGGAGGAGGTGACCTAGTGCTGAAAAGGGGTTCATCAGGTGTAGAAAGGGGATAAGAAAGAAGAATAAGGGTGAATAAGGTCACAATATATTGTACACATGTATGAAACCTTCAAGAGGCACACTAAAATGTATTTACTATTGTGACAACAATATTCACCAAAAATCCTGACTAGAATATTGCAATTGACTATGCAAATAGAAATAAATTGAGGGAAATCAAGTAACTATTGATTGTCCCTGCATTTCTTATTTAGACAATTCCTAATTGAAAGAAATCATTGCTTACTTTCAGTTTTCCTCACGATTGAGTACTTTCACAAACGTTTTCAGAATGTTTCCCCTTTTATTCATAGGTATTTTGAAATATGTACATATGTAGGTAAATCTGAATATAAATATATTCAAGGAATATATACAACCTCCGTGTTTTACTCTCATTGAATACAATCTTTAGTGAGTTGTCTTGGCTTTTCTTACTCAGAGTGGTGTTTGTGGCAAAGTCTAACTAATCAGGAACCATTTTCAGATGTTTTAGCAAAGTGAAGGAAAAGGGTCCTTTGCCCCATGTTCCTGATAAACAAAAAGACTTTGATTAATAAGTGTATTAGCCTTTAAGCAGCAAGTGGACTTGAGTTCCAGACAATGTCATTGGATCAAGAGTAAGACACTGAGAGTTAAACTGTTAAACATAGCATTTATGAGCCAAGAGAAACAAAGTATGGACTGAAACACACTAACAAAATTGACTACTTTGTACACTAATTTTGTATACTAATTTTAAAATAAATGAAAATAATATTTCCTAAAAATTATTACAGGATAGCCACAGAGAGAGAAAAAGGAGGTCTTGCTATTGAGACTCACAGCTATGCCTGTAGAAACCATTGAAAATGCGGGATTTTTCTTTTTTTTTTTTAATTAAATTTATTTTACATACCAACCACAGTTTCCCCTCCCTCCTCTCTTCCTGTTCCCTCACCACACCTCCTGTCTATCCTCCCCTCATCCATTCCTCCTCCACTCTGTTCAGAAAGGGGCAGGCCTCCCATGGGAATCAGTAAAGCATGTCAGATCACCTTGAGGCAGGACCAAGCTCTTCCCCTGCATCAAGGCTGGGCGAGGCATCCCTGCATGGGGAATAGGTTCCAAAAAGCCAGCTCATGCTCGAGGAACAGGTTCTGATCTTACTGTGGGGCCCCCACAATAGACCAAGCTACACAACTGTCATTCACATGCAGAGGGCCTAGCTGTTGGTCCGTGGTCTGTGAGCTCCCACTGACACTAACAAGTCCCTCTTGTCAACTTGACTCCCAAAGTTCAGCCCAGTCCTTGGCTATGGATCTCTGCATCTGCTTCCATAGGTTATTAGATGAAAGCTCTCTATTGACAATTAGGGTAGTCACCAATCTGATTACAGGAGAAGGCCAGTTCAGGCACGCTCTCCACTATTGCTAGGAGTCCTATCTGGGGTCATCCTTGTGGATTCCTAAATGATAAATGAACTGAGAAAGAAATCAGAGAAACAACACCCTTTACAATAGCCACAAATAATATAAAAATATCTTGGGGTAACTCTAACCAAACAAGTGAAAGACCTGTATGACAAGAACTTTAAGTCTGAAGAAAGAAATTGAACATGTCAGAAGATGGAAAGATCTCCCATGCTCATGGATAGGTAGGATTAACAGAGTAAAAATGGCAATCTACAAATTCAGTGCAATCCTCATCAAAATCCCAAAACAATTCTTCATAGGCCTTGAAAGAACAATACTCAAATTGATATGGGAAAAAAACCAGGATAGCCCTAACAATCCTGTATAATAAGGGAACTTCCAGAGGTATCACCATCTCTGACTTCAAGCTTTACTGTAGAACTATAGTAATAAAAACATCATGATATTGGCATAAAAACAGACAGGTGGATCAATGGAATCAAATTGAAGACCCTACCATAAATCCACAGACTTCTGAACACCTGATTTTTGACAAAGAAACCAAAATTATACAATAAAAGAGAGAAAGCATCTTCAACAAATGGTGCTAACATAACTGGATGTTCACATGTAGAAAAATGTGAATAGCTCATATCTATTGCCTTGCACAAAAATGCAGGATTTTTCAAGTAAAAGTAATAAAATACAAATATAATCCTTCATGTCTATACATACACAATGGTGCACAAGATTTTCGCGATAACCTTTATCCCCACTAGAAATAACCGTTTGTTCTTACAATGTCTTCTGTCCTTCTAATTTTTCTGAATGTTACAAAACAGCATGCATTAATTTCCATTCTCTAAAACTGCAATTCTGTTTTCATTTTTAAGTATAGTTAAGAATTCCTCAATAGAAGAAGACATGAAGTGATTTAAATAAAGTCATTACAAACCCAATCACATGCTGTCTATCTCCCTCCTAATCTAACTCCCTCTTTCAATTTTCATCTGACATTCGGGGATTTTTGCCTTATAACCAAGACAATGGTTTTGATAGTTAGCAGTCCTATAGCATCCAGCAATATGCATGTAATCCCCTTTTCACACTTCCACTAAAACACCACTGGTTGGTTTCAAGGAGCCTTTTATATGAGTAGATGTGCTCTTTATCTAGTGTGCATCTGTTTTTTCCCAGAAGGCTAACATTCTCAGGATCAGCTGATCTTGCTCTTTCACCGATAGACATGGTCCCTTTCCTTCAGATATAATGTGCCTGCCTCAACAAGAGGAGTAGGCACTGGCAAGCAGGAAATGCTCATCTTTCTGTGACTAGGAGGCTAAGCACCACAGAGGCACCTCCAGCATCTGGCACCTCTTTCTAAATTGTAAAATGCCCATGGTGAATCCAGGCCTAGTGAAACTGGTAAGGGGAAAAAAAATAAAATGCTTTACATATTTTTCTAGCTAGAAAAAAAATCACTTTTTTCAATATTTCTTATCTTTTCTTTCATTCACACTTTTTAATTGGCTGTTAAAAAGCATCAGCAGTACCGCTTGCTTTTATGTGCCTGATAAGACAGAGAGATTTAGCTCTGAAGCCAATTGCTGTAGCTAGAGTTTTCCTGCCTTGCCCACAGTCAGGACAAATCTGTCACCCGCCAGTCCCACAGCCGTTCAAACCCAACCAAGTAAACACAGAGACTTATATTGCTTACAAACTGTATGGCCATGGCAGGTTTTTTGCTAACTGTTCTTATAGCTTAAATTAATCCATTTCCATAAATCTATACCTTGCCACGTGGCTCGTGGTTTACTGGCGTCTTCACATGCTGCTTGTCATGGCGGCGGCTGGCAGTGTCTCTCTCTGCCTTCCTGTCTTTCAATTCTCCTCTCTGTTAGTCCCGCCTATACTTCCTGCCTGGCCACTGGCCAATCAGTGTTTTATTTATTGACCAATCAGAGCAATTTGACATACCAACCATCCCACAGCAAATTACACCTTGAAACATATAGCCCACTTGAGCCTGCTGATTGTAGCACCCAAAAAACACTGACTCTAAGAACCCTCCTCCTATGCATCTTTTCTTTTGACTTATCTTGCTTTGTGTCTTAAAAAAAAATACTACAAGTCACTTTGGCAAACTATCTGAAAAGGTAGTGACAACACCAAATTTGTAGCCAATTGGTCACAAGATTAAATGGCCTGAGAATTATGGATCTCAAAGCAAGTGTGTGAATTGAACATAATCTTGGGAGGATTATGCCCTCAGCTTTGGAAATTTGACCTAGTTCTAGGTAGAGTCTGAATCACATGGCACTGAGAAAGCTTGGGTTGCTATTGAGTGACCTTATGCCATGGTTGCTATTCTATTGCTAAGAAGAGACACCATGACTAAGGCAACTCTTATAAAAGAAAGCATTTAATTGGGGAGCTTGCTTAAAATTTCAAAGAGATAGTCCATTATCATCATGGCAAGAAGTCACACCTTCTTATCTTCCCTAAACAGTTCCACTAATGGAGGATGAAACATTCAAACATATGAGCCTATGGGGGCCAGTCTCATTCAAATCACCATACTTTGTGATTCTTCTCAAAGAAATAATGTTTAAGGTACGTTCCCTTAAAACATCATCTGATGATGATCTTCCTCTCTTTCTCTTTTTCCTCCTCTTCCTCTTTCTCCTCCTCCTCCTTCTTCTTTCTGTCATGTTTCTGGGCATCTAATTCACTATTCACAAATCAAAATTAGCTGCACTAAATCAACTGACCCATCTATGTTACATTTTCCTTTTTTGTAAGCTCAGCTATTGTTGTATTAAAAGGCCTATCCTCAAAAAGGCCTGTCCTTTGTAACTACCTAAGCTCTCATTGAATCCCTACACATGATGCTCTTGGGGACCAGAAAGCAATAACACCCCCCATATGGTAATTTTAATACATTGAACAATTTGATATGGACTCAAAGGCCCTGAAAGCATTCTTGCTCCTCTCACCCCAAGATTAAGGAGAAAGTCTGCAATTTCCTTTTCTATGCTCAGATCAGACTACATGAAGAATATCCCAAGCCTCCATCCCAACCCTCAAGCCCCAGTGCCTATCTCAGGAAAGAAGACTGGAGAATATAAATAACTAGGATGGCAGGAACTTCCATTGCCAAATAATGTCTGTCTCAGAGCTCATTCAAATTCCAAAAAGAATGTCTCCAAGACCACTGTGAGAATAATCATGTAAGCCATCATAACGCATGACAATCCCCTTTCTCACCCTACCAGTCTAAAGGGGGACATATAGGTTTCCACATCATGCCAAATGGATAGGTAATCACATTGACATAATTTTCCTCCCTATTGTGGTTTTCCTCTTTCTGCATGTTAATGAATTTTCTGCTTTTTTTGCCTATTTAGTTAGTATATTCCAGAGAATCTTCATGGGACAGAGGAGAAATTTCACTTTACCCTAATAGTGCCAGTGCAGAGCAAGAGACAAAGGTCCACCCTTACCCTCACCTGCCATGTGGAATCCATTGGTTGTTGCTATAGCATTGAGAAAGAGAAGTAACAGCTATGACCAGCATAGAAGTCACATCATTAGGCAGACTCTAGATCCCAGGAGGTAGGGCAAACATTTCCTTGTTCCCTACTAACTCAGCCTTCAGCCTTTAGATAACCAATTTTACAAAGACATTCAGAAATCCTTCTGTCGCCAAGTGTCTGCACTTCTGTCCTTTGGCCTGTTTCAACACACACAATCCCCACCCCACATACACCCTTCAAATTTCACAGAGGGAGAAGAACAGATCATCTGAGCCTTTCATTCAATCAGAGGTAGCATTGGCTTCTCTAGGGATGAATACCTACAAGATAAATAAATATGATCTTGCAATTATTCAAAGTATGACAAGTTATTAATTGAGCAAATCCATCGACTCTTATTCTCTTGTACCATATCTTATCCCAGGAAAGAAACAAAAGAGAAAGAAATCAACGTCGTTGGTAAGAAAGCCTCGCAGAATGACAAAATGCAAGCTAAAAAGTAAGCAGCCATAGTTCTCACTACCTCTACCCCCACCTCACTGTGAAAACTGCACCCCAATAACTAAAGTCACTCTCGCAGAATTTCACACCCACAGAAGCTCTGCTCTTCTCATACTTCACTGTCTTGTCTTAGGAACAAGCTGAGTAAGAACTATCTATGTAGCCAACGGCAAACGACGCAACTACGTAAACTTTCGTTCCCCCGGTTAGCATCGTTCTGGACTACCACAGAGACAGGGTGACAGAGTGTGCGGCTCACAGCAAGTTTGCAAATATATTGCAGATATTCATGATTGCTGTTGCTGTCATCACTCACCTTTGAGAAGCAGGGTGCTGAGTGATCCTAACCCACTCCCCTCAGGTGTACAGCACAGATTAGAAGTCTCTTTCAGCTCTCCAACACTGAGGATTTGTTAAATCTTTCTCATCTTTGATGTTCTTATCCATAAAAGAAGGGTAATAAATGTTCCTACCTTATGAGGTTATTTTAAGCGCCTGTTGAAATAATACATGGATAGTGATGACTGCACTATTTGGTGGTACTATCAGCAGTCATTATGGTGTGGAAAGAATGAGTTTAGAAAGGAAATCCCTTTTACTCCAGAACTCATAGGTTTTATGTGCACCATCACTCAGCTCTGTAACCATGGTGACGGCAGGTGCCAGGTGAATATGTCGACTCACTTATCAAGAGTGACTTTGCTTCTGATTTTCTTGCCTCACATAAAAATAAGTATGTTTTCACTACAACTCTAGTGCAAAATCCTGGTTAGGGCAGACAGACACTCCTTCCGTTACTGTGTATCCCTGTCCTTTGACTATATACCAGCAGAGAACTACACGTTCTCAGAGGATTCTGGCAAACAGAAAGTTCTCTTTCTTCTAGAGTGAGGCTGCTGGTCATATGGTGAGTGTTAAGTGACTGTATACATAAGTCTACATCCAACCAATGTAACTGTCTCAGATAGGTTCGAGTCTGGTGCTTGCTGAATCAGCTCTGAATGAGGTCCAAAACTGGCTCTACTAGTGTCCTTGGGCCAATTGGATCTCCAAATATCAGTTTTCTTTCTGGTAGAATGCAACTACAAAGTACAATCCCTCACCTCAAACCCTTGTCTTATGAAGCTGAGGTTTCCTCAGATTTGGGGGTGGGGGAAAAGCAGGGCATACCTACTATATGCTATAATTCACTGTGGCCAGAATTCCCAGCAGTGTGCGTGCTAAGGCCCTGACAGACAAATACAGTATTATTTGCAGTAAGTCAAAATTACATGAATTATAACCACCTTCCCAGCAGTTAATTTCACACAAGGTGAGATTCTGCTTCCAGATGAATCTTAAAAAATAAAATAAAGCATTACTTTCAGTGAGTTTGGTTCTTTTGGATTTAGCAGTGTAGGAATGCAGAAATGGACATGGGAGCCAGGCACACTAATGCCTCCATCCATGGTGTCTTTGGAAACCAAAGACAGGTGGTCCAGGTCATATTTCTGCTCCAGAGGCCATACTCTTTAAATTGGGAGTGTCTGCAATCCAGAGCCACTCACAGCTATAGATAAACATGACAAACCTTCCCATACAGCAAATTCTCACAAAATTGTCTCTTTCTATCTCCTTCTACAACATCAGTCCTTTGACATCTAATTCTTTTTTTTTTTTTTTTTTTTTTTGGTTTTTCGAGACAGGGTTTCTCTGTGTAGCTTTGTGCCTTTCCTGGAACTCTCTTTGAAGACCAGGCTGGCCTTGAACTCACAGAGATCCGCCTGGCTCTGCCTCCCGAGTGCTGGGATTAAAGGCGTGCACCACCACCGCCCGGCAACATCTAATTCTTTTTTATTCTGTTTCCATTGTTTGACTCTTCACTAAAGTCACCCCCCCTTATATTCTCCAAGCACTTTTGCCCTTCCTCCCACCTGTCGAAAGCTCAGCACCAGTTAAATCCAATCTCCTGCCTCATTTTTGGCTTTCATTCACACAGCTCAACATTGCCCATGTCAAAAATGTGGTCATCCTGAGGGCCTCATGTTGACTTCTTGATCTTGAATTCAGCCGGCTATGTTACTCCAGCTCTTTTGTTTTTTCAGTTAGCCCTTTCTTTCAAGTCTCCCCAAACCTGTGCTACTACATCATCCTCATTACCAGAAGAAGGAAAGGGAAGAGGAGCAAGGGAGGCTCTCACCATCTCCTACTGCCCAGTTTTCCAGTGTGAGTCTAGAATGAAGTGGAATGTCACTGAGCTTTCTCGGGTCATTTATTTTCTACATCTGTTCTGTCAGATTTCAACATTAATGCAAATGACTCTTCAATATCTCTGCTGGGATATCTAATAGGGACCTTAAACTTGTTACTCAAAATGAGACCCTTCATCACCTGCCCGCAGCAAATCTGCTCCTCCCATAGTCCCCTTCACCATAACAATCAACACTTTCATTTTTTCAGCCGCTCACATTTTAAAACATTAATTTAATACATCAACTCTAATTTCTTTTCTCTTCCCCAATGTATCACAGTTCATCAGCAAATTCTATCAGTTCTACCTTCAACACAAACTCAGAAAATAAGTATCTGTTCCCAACTCCAGGGCACCACCGTAATCTAAGACAGCATCACACACTGTTGCTATAGCTACCTCTCTTCTGCATGACTTCGTTCTTGCCCTTACAGCTTATTTCTCCTAAACAGTCACCAAAGTGATGCTTTCAATGCATCTCAAGTACTAGTTTCTTCTGCCCCACACCTACAGAGAAAAAGACAAAAGTTCCTGCAAAGTCCTGCGTATCCAGACTCCAGTGCCTCTCTGGCTCCCACTGCTTTGACTCCCTCTGTTTACTACTGCTGCAGGCCCACTTGTCTCCTTGCCATTCTCTAGTGTGGCTCCCATTCACATTCACACCCCACATCTCTGCATGAAATTCTGTTCTCAGGATCTCAACGTGCCTTGCTCCCAGGGCTCCATCAAATCTCACTAGAGACCTGCTTTGACCCTCCTGGTTAAGGACCACCCTCCTCCTCATGGAATCACCTCACTCCTGTTTATGTTTGATTTTTCCCTCTATATTTCTCACTCGCAAGCACAGTATGTATTTTACCTATTTACTTGGTTATTATATAATAAACATTAAAATATAAGCTTCACAGAGGTGGGTATTCAAGCAATTTTGCAC
The DNA here is from genome assembly GCF_007827085.1 of Peromyscus californicus insignis. Taxonomy (NCBI): domain Eukaryota; kingdom Metazoa; phylum Chordata; class Mammalia; order Rodentia; family Cricetidae; genus Peromyscus; species Peromyscus californicus. The sequence continues at coordinate 58,049,500 of NW_026294525.1, forward strand.
AATTTTTTCCCATAACCTAAAATTGATTGGATAAAATTTAAAGCAGGAACCATGTTGATTTTTTTAATATATGCATGAATTATAAGATATTTCTGTGTGGGAGGCATACTAGGCGGCTCTCTCTCTCTTCCAGGCCTCACCTTGTATTTATTGCCTCACAGCAACAGGAATTCTTGCTGGACAGGTTGAAGGAGATTTGTTATGGTTAAGCCTCAAAGATGATCCTGAACGACTGTCCAGTTCCTTTGCTCATTCCCAGTGAAGGATCAGCATCGGGAGCAGATGTTGACATACTGCTTTAACATGCTTACACAGCAAAGCGGTGCAGTTCATTTAAGGAACAATTAGTTATGACTAACACAGAGCAGTGAACTCTCATTGTATCCTCCACTTCACTCATTGTTCCCCAGCTGTGCCAGGCTTCTATTGGGGTGCACCTACCTATACACACATAAGCAGTGAGGGGAAACTCTCAACATTCTTTTTAATTAATGACTCATGTGGACGAACTATCCAAAATGATCTCCAACACAGAGCGCTAAGGCAAAGTTAAGTAGCCAATGCCCATGGTTCCGGTTCTCTGTTACTGAAATTAAGCTGGGCAGATTCTTTGTTGTTTTCAAAACCAAACTTTGAAGATTTTTAAAACTTAATTTGTCTTATTAAGATATAATTCATATAAAGTCTGGGGAGATGGCTCCATGGGTAGATCAAATATTGAGCAAATCTGAGGATTGAGTTCAAATCCTCACAACTTACATACATACACCCAGGAGTGTAGTGCATGCTGTAGTTCTGGTGAAAGGCAGGGAGCAGGGATCTCAGGATGCTTTGGGGCCAGCATGGAATACTAAGATGAAACCTAAAGAGACCCTGTCTCAGGTCAAGTGAATGATGAGAACCCACACTGGATGTTGTCCTCTGACCTCCATATGCAGGCTGTTACATGTACATACCTACGATCCCACCCCAAATGCATAAACACACACACACACACACACACACACACACACACACACACATACACCATATACCTTCTGAACTGACCACTTAAAACAGACAATTCCTGAGACTTTAATATGTTCCAAAGAGTACACTCGTGAAAAAGTCACCAAGTTTTTAACATTCTCATCACCCCACCCCACCCCCCAAAAAACATAGCCATTTTGTCAAAGAAATAAACAAAATTGACAAAACACCAGTGAGCCTAATAAGGAAAAAAGAAAGCTGATTTAAATTACAAAAATGAGAATAGAAATGATGCCATGTGAACATAGAGATTCCAAGGAATCTTATGAGCAGCTAACTACATGCCAATGAACTGGATAGCTGAGGAGAGTTGGATAAGTCCCTAAAACTTTCACTCTCATATTAGTGAATCAGAAAGAAACACAACACATGAACAGAAAATAACAAATAAGGAATTTAGTCAGTAATAAAAATGTCTCCCTTCTTCTCTGGCAGTCTAGGTTCACCTCTATCAATGGCCTCCCCGATTCTCTGCAGGGACTGCAGACCTCAGGTTCTCTACATGATTCCTTCAATCTTGGTTGGGGTCTACACCAACTCAGGGGGCACCTTCACCAGTGGCCTCCTCATGGTGACAAGTCTCAGAGTCTCTGGAAGACCCCATCAATCCTGCAGTTTTTATGCTGCCAAAGCTGGTGCCACGTTATACATTACCAAGGTCAGCTCTTACAGGATACCGAGGTCAGCTGACAGTTTGAGATGCAGCAGTGCTCACCTTTGGAGCACGGCTTCTGTGTGCTGATGCTGTGGAAATACATCTCAGATTATTTCACCTCAGTAAGACTGGTCTCACTCACCACAGCCGATGTTTCAGTCCTAACTAACCAGCATTGTTGTTGTGGTAAAGCATAGCGCTTCTGATGATTCTTAATTCAGCAGCCTTGACGGAGTCTTTGAAGGACTCTCAAACTTTCTTCTGAAATTTCACCAGCCGAGTATCCACTATCTGCAATTCTATAAGCATTCTTATCTTCCAGGCTCCTGCAACTAACTGCCGGTCGTTAAGCTCTGAATGGCTTTTCCATCCAAATGCTTTAAAGTCTTGTAAAGGACTCCCCCAAACAGCATGGACAGGTCCATCACAGAAATATTTCCACATTTCTGGTACAAATTTCAGTCCTAGTGCACTTCTCTATTGTTTTGATAAAACACTGGCCAAAAGCAGCTTGGCGGGGAGAGGGTTGGTTTAGCTGACAGATTACAAATATCCATTATCACGGTACACCAAGGCATGAATTCAAGGCAGATTCTATAGGCAGGAACTGAAACGGAGACTATGGAGGAACTCTGCTTTCTGGCCTGCACGCTACGACATTTTCAGCTTGCCATCTCATATACCTGCAGGACCACCTGCTCAGGGATGGCACCACTCACGCTGATCTGAGCACTCCCAGGTAATCATTCATCAATAAAATGCCCCCTAGACATGCCCACAGGCAAATCTGATGGAGGCAGTTCCTCAGTTGAGTATCCCTCTTCCCGGGTGACTATAATTTGTGTCAAGTTGACAAAAACTAACGAGCACAAATGTAATTAATTGTAGGTGCATATCTGTATTTAAGTGAAACAAATAGCAGCGCTGATGCAAAGGCAACAGGGAAGAATTAGAGTGGTTTTTTATTTTTTTTATTATAAAGTACTTGCACTATTCGTGAAATTGTTTTCTGTGATAGGAAAGCAACTTGGGTTCACTGGAAACATATATTACAAACTCTTAAATAACCACCAAAACAAAATTAAAGAAAAAAAAATAGAATTATATAATGTGCTCAGTTAAGGGACAAAAGGACAAGAGTGACAGAGTCAGAAGCAACCAATACGGTAAATATCAATCTACATTGTTCTGAATATCAATGTAAAAATGACTGCTCAAAAAACATTGTCGTCGGGCGGTGGTGGCGCACGCCTTTAATCCCAGCACTCGGGAGGCAGAGCCAGGCGGATCTCTGTGAGTTCGAGGCCAGCCTGGTCTCCAGGAAAAGGCGCAAAGCTACACAGAGAAACCCTGTCTCGAAAAACCAAAAAAAAAAAAAAACATTGTCACCAGCCAAGCAGTGGTGGTACTTGCCTTTAATCCTAGCACTCAGGAGGCAGAAGCACACAGATCTCTCTGTGAGTTCAAGGCCAGTGTGGCCTACATAGTGAGTTCCAAGACAGTCAGGGCTACACAGAAAATTCCTGTTTCAAAAACAAAAAAAACAAAAAACCAACATTGTCACCCAGGGAACTGTGGGACATCGCTCAAAATGCACTTCCACTGTGAAGAATACACTGGTCTTCTTGTTCAAGGAGGTCATAGAGAGTAGACCAGTGACAATCTATAAAGAGGAGGAGGGTCAACATGAAGGAATTTTTTCCTTAATGCTTCTAAGAAAAACCATTGTCAAACAAGCCTGTGTCTTATTCTCAAAAGAAAGAATAACTGATGCAAAGAAAAGAAAAGGAAGAGTAAAGGGACCAGAGTGTCCTCCAAAGCTCAAGTAACTTTCCTGAGGACTAGATCCTGAACTGGCCTTAATGTTAAAAAAAGGAAGAAAAAAAAAGATTAACTTTGGTCATTTCAGTGGTCTTAAGCACCCAGTGGGAAAGTCTAACCAAAGGTTAATACGATTGGCATGTTTTTTTAACAATCCAAGGGAATCACACTTCTTAGACATTAGACCTAAATCTTTATATTTATGTTATTCATACATGTATTTTTCACCAATGATTCTCTTCTTGATAAGAAAAATGTTTCCCAAATGTAAGACTTCAGCTGTTGCCTCAGTCCAACATTGTAGTGCCTGCTTGTAGTGAGAGAAAATCCCACCATCTTCTAAACATAAAAACTGAAGGACCGCCGGGCGGTGGTGGCGCACGCCTTTAATCCCAGCACTCGGGAGGCAGAGCCAGGCGGATCTCTGTGAGTTCGAGGCCAGCCTGGACTACCAAGTGAGTTCCAGGAAAGGCGCAAAGCTACACAGAGAAACCCTGTCTCGAAAAAAAAAAAAAAAAAAAAAAAAAACTGAAGGACCATTAAAATTTCTCCTCTCTCTCCCTCTCTAGAAGCCATCTGGGAAAGACCTCCCATGGTGATTCTAGCACTCCCACAGAGATCAAAGTGCCTGAAATCAGATGTTGGGTTTATCCCTCTCCAGTCCAGCCTTGGAGGCCAAAGGAAAACTGAGGAGCCCAGGGAGATGCTTCTGTGATCCCATCAAGAGATGCTAATTAGACTTGGATTTAACCATTTTAATATACACTTTCTCTTGGTTCCCCACCTAGGCTTAGAGTACTAATAACCCTGCTATTACTTCTCTCTCACCCGCCTTCCCAGGAGCCACTCAAAGTCTCCCTTTCCTCCCTCCTCCTCAGGGCTACACAAATAAAACCACCTATGCACTTTGGGGGTCCTTTAGATTAGGGCCACTGGAGAGGTACCTTGACTTCCACACTTGACCTCCCATTCAGCTTGAAGAAGTCAGATCCTTCACCAATTCCCTCATGGCAGTTAGGGTTACCTCTTCAGAAGGGGCCATGTTGAGAAGAGGAGGTAAAAACTGCCCAGGCAGCTTAGGGTAAAAAGATCCCAAAGAAAAGTAAGAGGCTTCTTTCTTGGCTGAAAGGCAGAGGTCAGAGAGGCCAGGAGTGCTTGGGAGGCTTTGATCTTTGATATGAATCCTAAATAATTTTATGGTTACCTCTTCAAAGTGGGGAGGAGACTGTTAGATTAGCCGTAAAGTCCCATTAAGGGAAGACTTTCTGGTCAAGAGATGGGTGGAGACCCAGACATTCCACCTGAACCAGGTCAATCACCTGGCAGAGAGACCACCCTAGGAAGGCAGGGTCACCTTAAGCCATGCTAAAGAGATACACAGAATTATAATAATTATATAATTATACTTTTCCTTCCCATAATTCCCATCTCCTAGCACAATCTCTGGCAGAGCCATAGACTTGCTGCTTTCTGTCGGCCGCTTTTCTGAATTACTCAGAATTAAAGGGATAGATAAAGATATACCTGGCCAATACTAAAGAAAAGAGCAGGGATGGCTGTACTTATTTCAGACAGAGAAACCTTCTGCCACAGAAACGTAGCAAGGATAAACAAGGGCATTGTTTCATCATAAAGAGCCAGTTTGCCAAGAAAACATCATGATACTTAATGTGCCTACACCCAGCAGCAGAACATTAAAGTCCATGAGCAAATACTGATAGAATTTTAAGGAGATTATTAACAGCTGTAGATTCTCACAGCTGTCTATCCCAAATGGGCTGATCCAGCAAGGAGAAAAATCAGAAAGGATGTAGTGGAACTCAACAACATTGCCTGTGAACCAAATATAACTGACATCTTCCAACTACTTTACCCAATGAGCACAAACAGTCTTTCTTCTCAAGCTCACCTGGGGCAGTCACTAAGAGACCATACTGCAAGTCGGAGAATGTACCTGAACAAACTGGAAACACTGGAAGGGATACTCTGTCTGTTCCTAGACAACATGGTTAGAATAGAAATTATTGGGAAAATAATAGCTATAAAATACCACAATGTTAGAAGATTAAGCAAGCCACTTTTAAATGACAAATAGAAAGATTCTTAAGAGAAAAGTAAAGGATGTTTTGGAGGGCTAAGGATGTGTTTTAGTGGTAGAGCATTTACCTAGCATGTATAAGAACCTACATTTGGTGTCTGACATTGGTAAATAATGACTAAGTGAATAAATAATATTTTGAATGAAAATAAAATAAAGTCAATTAACTTTTAAAATAGAAATTCTCAGTTAAACAAAACTTTAAAGAGCATTAAAATGCATTAATATACACTATAGTGTTTAAATAAAGTAACACAATATATAATATAATGAATTCTAATTCCGTGAGAAAATATACCTGAACATAGAAACCTAATAGTCTATAATTTGAGAATGAAAATTTAAACAAAAGATATAACTGAACAGTTCAACATTTTTTCAGAAAAATTAAAGATTACCTTTGTCATACCTTCAACCTTCATTATTTACAAAACACCATAACATAATGAATGGACCTTCCATATACATCACCAAAGTTCTAATCAACATTTTCTGATCATTTGCTTTTAGAACATTATTAAAAATTAGGATTTAATTTTATATTTGCATGTGAGAATGTTTCATGAGCCTGTGGTATGTGCACATGTATACATGTACGTGTGCCAGTACATGCACTTGTGCAGGAACAGAGGCCAACGTGTTGGGTGTCCTCATCTATCACTCTCTACCTATTCCTTTGAGACAGGGACTCTCCCTGAACCTAGCATTTTCTCAGCTAGGCTAGAAGCCAGCTAGCCCCAGTGGTGTGCTGTCTCTGCCTTTCCAGATGTTGAGATTATACGCACACACTAGACTCCAGGCTTGCTACCCAGATACTGATAACATCTGAACTCTTGTCCCATGGCTGAATAGTTAGTGATCCTGATCCCTGGTCCTTCTTTCCTGTGCCCATTAATAGGCTCAAATTCTGTTTCCCTAAACTGTAAAATGTACATAAATATCTGTCTTGTACATCTTGCAATAAATAGTATTGTGAGACTGTATTCATTCATTGCATGCATATTTACCAAAGCACAAATTATATGTATTTTAATTTTTAGAAAACAAAACAGGCAGGTTTACTGTTCTCTTGAGTTTGACTGAAGGAAATAATGCTAAAACTCTCATCAAACTATCTAAAATACATACTCAATAAAAAGATAATTAATTATTGTAATAATTGCTACAGTGATTTCACACTAGTAATTAATAAGCTAAATTTTAAGCTGATTATGGGGTTTAAAAAATTAATATACCCTACTGTTCCATTCGTTTATAGTAAATTTTCAGTAATGTTCCAGGGTAAGCTTTTATACATACTTTAACAACTTCATATCATTTATTAAACAACTGAAGAAAGGCTTTTCATTTCAATTCGAGGTCATTTAAATAAATCAAGACAAAAATTAATAATCATGATAAATGCTGAAATTTTGCTACTACCCTATGCCAAAAAATAATCCTAAACTATTGGTTCAGAATAAATAACCAGAGGCAAACTGAGGTGAATTTGGGTGGTTGTATTATTGTGCGATTCATCTCACAAACTAGTATAATGTTTCCGATGTTGCTTTTTCTTGAAAAATATTTAAAGGATTGATTTTGGCATCAAACTCCATCTCCAATACACTGTAGTATGTCGGGTGGTGAAATGGTTGGCCCACCTGGTTCCAATTCCTTGGGGGGGGCCAGGGTTCTCTCTTTTTTTTTTTTTTTTTTTTTTTTGGTTTTTCGAGACAGGGTTTCTCTGTAGTTTTGCGCCTTTCCTGGAACTCACTTTGTAGACCATATTAAGAGTGCTTATGCTCCCCAGGCCCCTGTTATGGGTGGCGGAGAAACAATAGATCCTTAAAGACAGGCATCAAATGACCTCCTTCAAGGGTCATTTGGAATTTTGGGCCAATGTAACAGTTCTTGCTGATGGATTTCCACACACAGTTACTGGAGACTGACAGTCCACGGTAAACAGAGCCTAAGGAAACACGAACCCGGATCTGTCTGCCAATGAATTATTAGTAGGTGTGTGGCCTGAACCCCTGACCTGTGCGGTGACTCTTGAAGCAAAGGTTCCCTCTTTGTCCTCTGTTCTCGGTGGCACTGTGGTGACCACTGGTTTTGCTTTCTTTCTTCTCTCCTGTCCCATGTCACCCCCGCTACAGCCCCAAATCAGCTTTATTTTGTTTTCCACATCTGTTCTTAGCTCAATGGATAACACTTCCTGGCAGGATGGACCAGGGAGGGAATAAGATAAGCAGCAACACATGGGGCAGAAGTGATGTCTCCTCCTCTTCTGTCCCAAAGCATGTTTCTCTTACGGAGCTGCCTCTCAGCGCATCACAGAAACACTAAAGTCACATGGCCGTGAAGCGTGGGAAGAAAACCGAAAAAGAGGAGAGGAAACAACCAAAAACCATGGAATTAAAAATAAGATCTCCTCACCCAGTCCCTAAATAATAACCTAAACATTGATGGGGAAAGTAACTCTCTGGTGTGCTTACCCAAATTGCATATGCAAGCACATGTGTGAATCAAATGATGTGACACATTAAAGTCAAGACCGGAGATGAAAGAAAATGCTCTTCCAATGAGTATCTGCCAGGAAAAAACAAATCTTATCACCGAGGAGAGCAAATCACTGTTGCTGCAAAGCCCAGTGTTCTGAAATTCCCTGCCGCCATTGCAGTATCAGAACCGGAAGGACTGAATTTTAGCAATCTTTCCTGTCCACAAACTCAGCTATCAGCTAAATTAGGTATTACAACATGCATGTGTGCGCATGTGCATTGTGTGGTCAGGTCATAACACTTTGAGGAGCTTAACCGTATTATCTGAAAAACTCTCATCTATACTTTTTCTAAAAGAATTAACAAAAGTTTTTCTGGGCGTTTATTAAATATATGTCTAAGGATGATTTTAATTTTACTTTGCATCTTTTTACTCCCACTTTTTTTTTAAACAAAAGAAACTAACAATAATAATCAAATTATCGGCCCCAAGGAGGTTATACAGAATCTTTTAAAAATGTATCATTGTTACACAGGGACAATACCATTCCTCCTCTGCATCTCCTCTCAGGAACTCCAGAAATGGCTTCACAGTTGTGAATGTGCAAGAAAAAAAAATTGTGTATCACTTCCACAAGTAGTAACTCTGAGCTGAGGGAAAATTAGTCCATTTGCAGGCATTGGAAAACCAGGGAATCGCCTCATTGTTAAGACAAGAACCAGCAGCTGCTTTGGATTCCATGTATTTCAAGAACAAATCTTTCAATGACTCCTTTGACACCCAAAGTATGCCAATAATTCAATGTATTAGTTGGATGCAAATTTCATACAATAAGGTATGGAAAGCAAACTGTAATTGGGAGTGCCGGAGTGAATGGGGCTCTGTCCTGGGACAGAGCCCATTGTTGGACCACAGCCTGAACCTCCGACCCTTTACTTTGCAGGGATACAATAGCCTTTGATATGAGGTGGTGGGAAAAAGACTTAGACACTCAGTTCACATTCAGTCGCAATTCATCAGTTTGGCGGGGACTTTTAGCAGCTTTAATGACCACAGCAATTGATGGTTAAATCAATTTGTGCCGGTGACAGCATGGCTGGCCTCTAGACTGTAACAATCCAGGATTGCGCCAGGCAGAAAAGACCCTGTTATTCAGATGTGCGCGGTTCCTACTCAGCTCAGAGGGAGAACAATGGGAGGGACTCTCTCTCTGGGCAGGCTGGAAAATGCTCGCATTCTCTTCCACTGCTTGCACAAAGTCGAGGCCTCCCTGTAAAGCGGTGCAGTGGATTTTATTCCCGCAAGAATTGTTGCAAGGAAAAAATATACAGTAGAAGACAAGGATTTCTAACGTATAACTATATCCTGAGAGATAGTAACAAACCAGAAAGAATTTAACCTTTGATTCCTTGATCGAACTGGGTGGTCCTGCTTCTGCCTCCGCTAGGCACCCCTCCTCCACCACTCCTCAAAAAAAAAAAAAAGAAAAAAAAAGAAAAAGAAAAAAAAAGGGGGAAAGAAAAGCCACAGCAGAGATTATGACAGAAGAGGCTTATGTTTAGGGGGAAAGTGAGAAAACAACACCACAGTATTTTGTGTCAAAAAAGAGGGAATATTGCTCCCTCTTCTGTTGATTAGAGGTATTTTTTTTCCAAATAACAATTTAAAAATGCATAGGTTTACAATGAAAAGATGTGTCGGCTTAGTGGGACAACCAGGCTGACCTGCTCAACTTACAATAAAAATGCAAAATAAGTCGTTTTTTTTTTTTTTTAACTAAACTTACTTTTAACATTTAGAAAATCCACAGGCAGAGATGGTAATTTTTAAATGAGAAGGATAAAATGTCATTCCACTAGCACCATTTTGTTGTTGTTGTTTTGAGTGTAAGAATCATGAGCTAAACTATAAACAATACTTTAAAACTCTGCAGAAAATGTGCAGCCTAAAACATAGCTGTAAGTTTAATCAATGTGATTCCAACATACTATTTACACATCTGAATACTAATGTCTGACTTAAGACGCATGGATGTACTGCATCAGACATGGTAGCAGAGCCAATTAAAAGAAAAGTTTCATGTTTTTAAACATGTGTTAACACTACAATTTTCTTTTCTTTTTTTTTTGGCAGAACAATCTCTTTTATTTTTTTCTTTAAGTAGAGAAATCTAGTGAATAAAGTATTGAATTCTGGACTGAGCTGGATAAAACTGACTGCAAGGGTGGAATCTGTGACCTTGAGTTACCTTTCATGTCCTGTTAAGAATCAGACCAAATGATGCAATTTTATTTTAGAGCTATGGTGGAGAAAAAGGCAGAGAAAGCACCTCCAGAGCATGAGTGGGTCCATGGGAAATGGATGGCCCCAACACAAAGCTACGGTGTTGTGGGAAAAATGTAAACAAGGTTTTCCAGCAGATTTGTCTAAACATTGAAAGAATATTGAGTCTGTACAGAGGAGGTCTTGGCACTGAGTCCAGGGCTGTTCTTGGTAACTGGGGAGGAGAGAGAAAAGGAGGAGAGTTTCCATGGCAACGCTGGTGCTGAGCACAAATGGAACAGGCGTGCATCTTCCCAAGGGAGGGCTGGAGGGTGGAAAGTGGAAGTGAGGGGGAAGGGCCGTGCAGCTCCTGTGAAGTCAGTTTATGCTGAATAAGTGTTTTGTGTAAAAGTGTGACATGCTGCACATCACTGTGTGCGTTCTGGGAGATCAAGACCCCTTAAATACGCTGCAGCAGTGATCCAAGACTGTTTCACATGGAGGCAGACATTTGTCTCACCATTTCCGTGGTGCGTACAGAAATACACTGACCTCATCTTTCTTCCTCTGATGTTATCTCCCTGCAAAGTAAAATAATGAGAGGTGGTGTGAGTAGAGATTTTTGCAGATCTTTTTCCTTACTCTTGAGAGTCACATGGAAGGAAACCAGTTCCTTCTCTTAGCTTCCAAGGCGGGAAGATGTGATTTCTCATTATTTTGAATGGGAAACTCTGATGGACAACTCTGACATTGTTTCACCTCTCACAAGGCAGCATGTTAATTCAAGAAATAAGATTAAGTAAAACTGAACATTACTTACCGGACTAAACTATCATTATTGGTATTCTTATCTCATTATTAATGCCTTGGTGTGAAGAGTAAATCAAGTTGGCAACAAGGAGTGATGAGTGGAGAGCTAAATGATTCCCAATGCTATAAGTCAGCGTATAACCACCCTTCCATTAGAAGTCAGATTGCAGGACCTATCGGCACAGAGCACCATGCTTGGATAACATGCAGGCTTAGCTGTGTGTGAATTACATTTGTGCCCAACACTTTCACTAACCAAAATTCTGAACTGTAATATAGTGGGAAAGGTGGCCTCCACCACAGAGCCTACATATAGCAGATGCCCAATGCATACTTGCTGACCACTGAGGGAATCAGGTGAACTGTTCTTTACGGTTTTTTTTGTTTTTTTGTTTTTTTTTTACAAAATTGAGAGATAACCCATAAGTGCACCCAAAACCGACATTTATTGACTGTCAGCAATACAGTAGTCAGCATGTACATGTTGTCTTATTTAATGTGCACAGATTCCTAGACATGACACCATTGTGATCCTCATCTTACAAATGAGAATGGAGAGACCAGAAAAGTTTCATTTATGTTCTCAAATTTATACCTCTGAAGAAATTGGAATTCCTTCATGTAGCTTATGTGCGATCAGCTTCCTTGTGCCTTACCTTATACCAAAGAGTGCTTTGTCCTCATTGGAAGACTGAAGTGCAAACGATTCACTTACCACACTACCCCTTCTCCTTACACTGCCTCCAAACCTCATAGGATGCATCTTATTTCCCGTTGCTCCTGAATTTTGGAAGTCAGTAAAAGCCAGGAACTTAAATTCAAAGTTGAATTCTCCAAGAGTACAACTAAGCTTTTGACATATATCAAGTGTTAAAACTCTACAAACATTTCCTGGCTATTGTGAGCAGAGCAGCAATGAACACAAATAAGTAAGTTTCTCTTCAGTCAGATATATAGTCCTTGGTACAAGCTAGAGTGGTATAGCTGGATAATGTGGCAGATGTATTTCTGGCTTTTTGCAGAATCTCCACACCGATTTCAATAGCAGTTGTACCGGTTCACACTCTCACCAAGAGTAAATAAGTGTTCTCTTTCCCCCACATCCATGTCAATATCCACTGTCATTTGGGTTTATGGTTGTTTGATTATTTGCTTTTTGTTAATATTAGCCATTCTGACTGGGACAAAATTAAATCTTAGCATAGTTTTAATTTGCTCTTCCTGATGGATAATGATGTTGAAAACTTTTTTTAATTCAGACTTACTTATTTTGTTTTGTGTACATAAGTGTTTTGCCTGCCTGCATGTCTGTGCACCACACGCATGGCAGTGCCTGAAGAGATCAGAAGAGGGCATCAGACCCCCTGGAACTAGAGTTATGGGGTTGTGAGCCAGCACATTGGTGCTGGGAAGCTAACCCAGGTCTTCTGCAAGGAGCAATGAGTGCTTTTAAGTTCCGAGACATCTCTCCTGCCCCTCGACACTTTTTTAAAATGTTTCTCAGCCATCTCTATTTCTACTCTTGGGAACTCTGCTCAGTTGCACGTTGCATTGTTTGGTTGGACTGTTGGTTTTCTCGGCGTTTGTTGTTGTTGTTGCTGTTCTTTGTATATTCTAGATACTAACCCCCTGCAAAATAGAAACAGCCTCTATGTCCATCAGCTGGTAAATGAATAATGAAAGTATGGTACATTTATGCAATGGAATATTATTTAGCAGTTAAGAAAAACAAAATTTACAGGTAAATGGATGGAACTTGAAACAATTATTCTATGTAAGATAAACTATACCCAGAAAGACAATCTGTGTTTCATTTCTAATACCTGCAAATGTTAGAAACTAGTAAGGAGCCATGGGGGTAGGGGAGGAGGGGAATCACTCAAGGGAAGAGAGATAGAATACAGTGACTAAAGTGGACAGGGAGAGGGGAACAATGGAACAGTAAGGATTAAATGAGGTTGGGATAGGAAAAGTGGATGGGGGAATAGAGAGAGGAATAAATAACAATAAAACCCTTTTGAAAATCCATATGGTAACCTAGTACTGTAAAACACACACACACACACACACACACACACACACACACACACACACACACACACACACGCACGCACAAAAAATATTTTAAATGGACATACCCTATAACAGGAGGACAATATCCCAACTACATACCACAGAGTACCAAATTAAAAACCCAGTATCAGAAATGGATTACATAATTTTGAGTTGTTAGCCAATAGTGTCTCATAAACCTTCATGCAATTACAGGCTATTACCAGTGCTCTTGGGTACCCTCTAGAACTTTCCAGTAAGACACTGCTAATCAGGATAGCATATACTTAAATCACACCATATGGAAAATCAGATTGGTACTGACCTGGAGTACTGGCTAGCTTTTATAGTATTGGAAAGTGCTGTGCACACTACCAGAGGAGAAAAATAATTATCTTACCCAGGTATCTCACCATGAAAGCTACAATAACATCTGGACTAGCAAGGTACACTCATTGGTACAGTAATGACATGAATGTTATGGCAGTACCAATCACTTTCTGATTGGATCTAAGGCCTACACTATAAGATGTTACCTATACCTAGCACTGATATTAGGGGCAAGAGCCTATGTCTATACAGGTCATAGGTTGTCCCTAGAAGACAACTAACCAATCACTATTATTTTACTAAATGGATATAGTATTAAAATGACTCCTAATGGCTTATTGCTACAGCTAAAGATCAGTGCATTGCTCAACCCTCATCAGAGAAACTTCTCTTGCAGTACATAGCAATTAACACAGAGACCCACAACTGGTCAGTGTAAAGAGAACAAGAGACTGGAGAGCACTCAGCCCCAAACTGAATTTCTATACCATAGCCCTTCCCTCTGGGCCCAGGGATATTCATGAAAGAGAGAGACAGAAGGATTCTAAGAGCTAGAGGTAGTGAATAACTTCAAGAAAACAATGCTTTCCTGACACAACAAAGCAATTGTTCATACGAACTAGTAGCAGTTGTGAAAGCATGCCCAAGGCCGGCACAAGCTCAAGTAACACAAAAATCACAGCTTGATGAAGGATAGGGATGGGCATGAAGTCTCACCACTATCTGAAGAGCTATTGAATTTCATAGCTGCTGGGAGAAGTAGAGCCAGTTTTCAATGATGGTATAAACACTGGTAGGTAGTTGGATCACACCCCAGGAGAAAGACTCAGTCTCAAGAGTACTTGGGCAACACAATTTGGACTCAGTTGGTCAGAGAGTGAGTAGTAAGGTGGGAGAGGATCTAAGAGTTGGGGGGTGGTAGCAGATATTATAAATCTCCTTGTATAAAATTTTCAAAAACTAAAAATATTTTTAAAAGGCTCTGCACAGATAAAAAACTGTGTGTCCTCTGGACTTTGGTGTAGCTCGCATTTCCAGTGTCTTCTCTAAGTACCACCTCTGAATCTTTGACTTAGTGTGAGCCAAGACTAAGTCCCCTTTACCCAGATGCACTTCATCTCTTCTCTTCATCTCCATCCACTTGTATTTTTTAAAAACTCAACTCCCACAAATCCAATAGATCAGCCATTCAATTGTCCACATGTTTTGCTATGAACTCAATATTCTCATTGAATAATTTCTCCACCATACCCTCAAGATCTTCCCCTTCCTCTGAAGGAAGACCTATTTATCTTCCTGTAGATCAAGAATTATAACACATTCAAATTTCCAACAACATTTTCAGAGCATTATATTTTCTCTTTTCTTTACATGCTAGGATGATCATTAATTACAAGCAAACAGTAGTATGGCAGGCATTGTCTGGGGCATTATTTCAAAACTGCTTACATCAACTCCATGGAGTTGTATATATCAGACTTTAAGAAAGTAACTTTCAAACAGGTTAAATAACTGATCTGATTTTTTTAAGTCAAGTAGGAAATTGAGCTTTCACATCAGTTTTTCTTCACAGTTCATGTGTTTTTTTTATCCAGCTAAAATAAATCATTTTTACCTACATTTCTGGTTTCTATCAACTTCCACATAACATCCCACATTCACTGACAACTCTTGAACTTAATTACTCCTCTCCATTGCCAATATCTTAGGGAATGTGACTGCCCACCTAAAATCTACATTCTCACTACACCACTAACCTCTGTTATGATAATTATTCCCTATGGGATCAAGCATCCATAAGCAGAGACAGAGAGAGATAGAAATAGAGAGATACAGAAGTAGATGATGATGATGATGACAATGATAGATAGATAGATAAATAGATAGATAGATAGATAGATAGATAGATAGATAGATAGATAGACAGACAGACAGATAGATAGATAGATAGATAGATATAGATAGATGATAAATAGATGATGACAGATAGCAGATAGATAAATAGATGGGTAGTAGGTAGATAGATAGATGATAGATAGATAGATAGATAGATAGATAGATAGATAGATAGATAGATGGAATATTTAATTTGGAAAATGTTACATGAAGAAATAAAACATGGTAATGATTTGAAAGTGGTAAAGATTAGAGTAGCAATGAGGACCAATGAAGAAGTGAGAGGTAAGGTTTGAGGGAAGAAGAGGGTACACACAGTACTGAGAGAAGAGCCTTCAAAAAAAGATGCAATTTGGGACTGAGAAGACGTTCTGTTGGAAATGAACTTAGTGTGAAGGCATGAGAACCTGGGCTTACATCCATTGGACACTTATCAAGAGCTGAGTGTGGAAGCATTTGTCTATAATCCCAGTGCGGGGAGGATAAAGAAAAGAGTATCTCTGGGCTTTGCTGCCCAGCCAGTGGAGCCCAATTTGTGAGGTCCCAGTTCAGTGAGGACCCCTGCCTCAAAAAATAAGATGGAAAAGCAGTTGTGGAAGATAATTTGGTACTGACCTTTGATTTCCACACACAAACATAAGCTCTGAGGGCTGAAGAAGAAGTGGAATAGATTTGATTACAGTTTTGAACACTGTCACATGACTGAAGGGATCATATGAACAGCAATGCTAAAACAGTTAATACACTGTATTTAACATTTAGGTTAAGAATCGTCTTGTCAATATATTGTTTTAGAATCAATCCATTTTGTTTATAGTTATTATCCTATATACCAAAAATTCAGAAAAAATGGATCAATGGCTTCCATAGTATTTATTAAAACATAAATGCAGCAAAAATTAGTCAATAAATTACTAAAACTAGGACGCATGAATGATTAAGTAAACCCAGGATACCATATGATATGATCCTCTGTGTGGGACTGCTAAACCTGTAGATGAAATTACAGATATAACTAGAGTAGGAAAAAATGAAAATTGGTTCCAAAATAACAAGTATCTGAGAATTGAAAATTATTGAACCTGTGGCCAATTGTTCTCAGTGCATTTTCTGATGAAAGTATTAGCAAATGATAGGTCAGAGCCATAAAAGCTTTCACAGAGTTTTCAAAATGCACAGGCTCCTCTCTGGTAAACCAATTAAATTTTTTCCAGAATGAAAGCCTAATGATAAATTCCCAGGGAAAATTTGACAATTTCCCTGTGGAGAAGAAACTGAAAGAACTGAGGCAACACTGAGTCATATTCCCTGTTCACTTTTCAGCCGACCTGTGCAGATCTTGTCTGCTGAACCTGGGATCTGAGGACCTGAAACAATGGGAGGGACTACAGTCTAGTGATGTAGACAACCTTACTTCAGTTTCAGTGGACTTTTATACATAGATGTAACGAAGAAAGTAATGATCCAAGGAAGGTGGTTTGAGTTAAGAAAAACATGATCAGAAAAACTTACCAATAAGCACATACTAAATATTAACAGAGCAGCCCTTTCCCAGAGCTTTCTCAGGACAGACTAATTTAAACACAATTGCCTGGCATATACTATAGATTCTATCTGGGAAAGCATGAAAACAAGGCAGAGGCCATATCCAGATTCAGGACACACTGACCAGATTGGGTTCTATAGCTGTGTTCTGACATCCAGCATGAACAAATACATTTTATAAATTGAATGCACATGTTTAGCATAGAAGGCATTAACTCATATCCAAGAACAACCCAGGGAACAAAATATACCTGAGGTGAAAGGTCTTTTTCCCCTGGAACCTCTCTCACAGTTCCCTAAGGCATTCATTGTTCACCATGGGTCATTCTTTTGACCATATTCCAACAATTCCTCTTCACCCAAATAAGTGTACAACAGGCTACTGTTGAATGGTTTATGAGACAATTGACAAAGGTAACATAAAGGGGAGTTTGTGTTTGTTTTTTGTTTGTTTGTTTGTTTGTTTTGTGCATGTGTGTGTTAGAAAGAGAGTAAATGTATAGGACTTAAAAATACACTAGTGCATTCTGTATCACATTGGTAACACGTGAATTATAAAGACAGACTTCCTCCCCTGGGCTCCATACTAGGGCCCACAGCCCCAGCAGCCTTAAGAAGGCCAGGCTGGTCATCACCCATCACCCACAAAACTCCTTTAAGCCTGCCCAATAGCCCCAGACTGCATGCAGGCTCTCTGCTCCCACCCCAAGCACTTTCCATGTCCTGGTCTACAACTTCCCACTTTAGCTGAGGCCAGGCCGGATCTAGGGACCCTAGACTATATCCCCACCCCTGGGCTCCATCTCCTGGCTTATTACTTTAGAAGAGGCCTTCTGCTGTACCAGAGGCCAGGCAGGATCTAGGTACTGTCCACCACCCATAAAACCCCTTCAAGCCTGCCCAACAACCCAAGACTGCACACATACACACACATCCCCCCATTCCCACTCCACTTTCCATGTCTTTATCTCTTCAGAAGACTTCCACTTTACTAGAGGCCAGGCTGGATATATGGACCCCAGGAACCCCAGAGAGGACAGTGCCCACTGTCCACTAAACCCCTTTAAGCAGGTCCAACCACCTCATACTGCATTCTCACCCCTGGGCTCCATATCTTGGCCTACTACTTTGGAAGAAGAGTTTGGCTTTACCAAAGGCCAGGCAGGGTCTAGGATCCTCAGGCCAGAAGACCAGAGAGGAAAGAGAAACCAAGGAACAAAACACCCATCCAGGAAAGACAAACACAGGCATCAACACCTAGAGCTATACTCATCTCAAATTCAGATGACTACACACCAGTATAAGAACACAACAAATAACAAAAAGGGCAATATGGCATCACCAGAGCCCAGCTATCCTATTACAGCAAGACCTGAACAATCCAACACAGCTGAAGCATAAGAAAATGACCTTAAAATGACTTTATGAAGATGATAGGGGTTCTTAAACAGGTATGAAAAAAATCCCTTAAAGAAATTGAGGAGAAGACAAACAAAAAAATTGGAAGAAATCAATAAATCCCTAAAAGAAAGCCAGGAAACAAGCACATGAAGGAAATGGTTCAGGACCTGAAAATGGATATAGAAGCAATAAAGAAAACACACATGGAGGAAATCCTGGAAATAAAAAAAAAAATCTGGGCAAAGGAACAGAAACTGCAAGCATCACCAACAGAGTTTAAGAGATGGGAGAGAAAATCTTGGGCATTGAAGCCATGATAGAGGAAACAGATTCATCAGTCAAAGAAAATGCTAAATCTAAAAATTTCTAACACAAAACAGGAAATATGGGACACTATGAAAAGACTAAACATAAGAACAATAGAAATAGAAGAAGAAACCCATCTCAAAAACACAGAGAATATATTTAACAAAATCATAGAAGAAAATTTTCTCACCCTAAAGAAGGACATGTCTATAAAGGTACAAGAAGCTTATAGAACACCAAATAGAATGGATCAGGAAAAAAAATCTACTCACCACATAATAATCAAAACACCAAACATGCAGACCAAAGAAAGAATATTAAAAGTGGCAAGGGAAAGAGGCCAAGTAGCATATACAGGCATACCTATTAGGATCACACCCAACTTCTCGGTGAAGACCCTACAACCCAGAAGGGCCTGGACAGATAGGTGACTTACAGACTCTAATAGACCACGGACACCAGCCCAGACTACTATACCAAGCAAAACTGTCAATCACCATAGATGGAGAAAACAAGATATTTCATGACAAAGTCAAATGTAAACAATAGCTATACACAAACCCAGCCCCACAGAAGGTACTAAAAGGAAAACTCTAACTTCCAGAAGTTCACTACACCCACAAAAACACAGGCAACATATAATCTCACATCAACAAAACCCAAAGAAGGGGAAACACACAAATATACACAGATACACACACACATTATCAATAACAACAACAAAATAACAGGAATTAACAATCTTTGGTCATTAATATCCCTCAAAATAAATCCCTCATCAATAAAAAGAAAACACAGGCTAATGGAATGGATATGAAAACAGGATCCATCATTCTGCTGCATACAAGAAACACACCTCAACATCAAAGATAAACATTACTGCAGAGTAAAGGATGGGAAATAGATTTTCCAATCAAATGGACCTAAGAGGCAAGCTGGTATAGCTATCCTATTATCTAACAAAATAGACTTCCACCAAAATTAATCAAAAGTGATGGAGAAGGGCATTACATCAAATGGAAAATGATGTCTCAAATGACAAAAATGATGTCTCAATTTTGAACATCTATGCCCCAAATGTAAGGACACCCACATTTACAAAAGAAACATCACTAAAGCTTAAATCACACATATAACCCCACACAATAATAGTGGGAGACTTTAACACCACACTCTCACCAATGGACAGGTCATGGAGACAGAAACTAAACATAGAAATAATGGAGCTAACAGACATTATGACTCAAATAGGCCTAACAGATTTCTACAGAACATTTCACCCAAACACAAAAGAATGTACCTTCTTCTCAGCACCACATGTAACCTTCTCCAAAACTGACCATATACTTAGCCACAAAGCACATCTCAAAGAATACAAAAAGATTAAAATAACCCCTGTATTTTATCAGACCACCATGGATTAAATCTAGATTTCAACAGAAAGTCTACAAACTCATAGAAACTAAACAACTCTCTAAGTTACCACTGGATCAAGGAAGAAATAAAAAGAGGTTAAAGACTTCCTAGAATTCAATACAAATGAGTGTAAAACATACCCATACTTATAGGACACAATGAAAGCAGTGCAAAGAGGAAAGTTCATAGCACTAAGTGCCTCCATGAAGGATTCAGAGAGATCTCACACTAGCAACTTAACAGCACACTTGAAAGCTCTAGAACAAAAAGAAGCAGACACACCTAAGAGGAGCAGATGACAGTAAATAATCAAACTGAGGGCTGAAATCAATAAAACAGAAACAAAAAGAACAATACAAAGAACCAATGAAACAAAGAGTTGGTTCTTTGAGAAAATCAACAAAATGGATAAACCCTTATCCAAAGTAATTAAAAGGCAGAGAGAGAATATCCAAATCAACAAAATCAGAAATGGAAAAGGGGACATAACAACAGATTCTGAGGAAATCCAGAGAATCATTAGGTCATACTTCAAAATCCTGTACTCCACAAAATTGAAAAATCTAAAAGAAATGGAAAATTTTCTTGATAGATACCATTTACTGAAGTTAAATCAAAATTAGATAAACAGTTTAAATAGACCTATAACCCATAGGAAATAGAAGTAGTCATTAAAAGTCTCCCAACAACAACAACAACAAAAAGCCCAGGGCCAGATGATTTTAACACAGAATTCTAAAAGAAGAGTTAATACTGATACTTCTCAAATTATTGCACAAAATAGAAACAGAAGGAACATTGCCAAGATAATTAAGGAGATCAAGAGGATACAAATTAGAAAGGAAGACATCCAAGTAACATTATTCACAGACGATATGGTGGTATATATAAGCAACCTTAAAAACTCCAGGGAACTCCTACTGCTGATAAACACCTTTAGTCAAGTGGCTGGAAACAAGATTTTAACTCCAAAAAAAGAATCAGTTTTTTGTTTTTGTTTTTTAGCTAGTCCTCCTATAAATATATAGTCCTCCTATGTATAAACAATTAAAAGGCTGAAAAAGAAATCAAAGAATAAACACCCTTTACAATAGCCTCAAATAAGATAAAATATCTTAGTGTAACTCTAACCAAGCAAGTGAAAGACCCATTTGAGAAGAACTTCAAGTCTTTGAAGAAAGAAATTAAAGAAGATATCAGAAGATGGAAAGATCTCCCATGCTCATGAATCAGTAACATTAACATAGTAAAAATGGCCATCCTACCAAAAGCAATCTACAGATTCAATGCAATCCCCATTAAAATTCCAACACAATTCTTTACAGACTTTGAAAGAACAATACTCAACTTCATATGGAAAAGCAAAAAATCCAGTATAGCTAAAAACAATCCTGTACAATAAAAGAACTTCAAGAGGTATCACTATCCCTGACTTCAAACTCTACTACAGAGCTATAGTAATAAAAACGGCATGGTATTGGCATAAAAACAAACAGGTGGATCAATGAAATTGAATCAAAGACCTTGATAAATCTGACATGCCTATGGACATCTGATTTTTGACAAAGAAGCCAAAATTATTCAATGGAAAAAGGAAAGCATCTTCAACAAATGGTGTTGGTCTACCTGGATGTCTTCATGTAGAATAGATCCATATCTATCACCCTGCACAAAGCTCAAATCAAGTGGATCAAAACCTCAACATAAATCCAGATACACTTAACCTGGGAGAAGAGAAAGTGAGGAATACCCTTGAAAACACTGGCACAGGAGACAACTTCCTGGACAGAATACCAATAATATAGGTGCTAAGATGGACAATTAATAAATGGGACACATGAAACTGAAAAGTTTCTGTAAAGCATAGAACACCATCAAAAGGACAAAATATCAGTCATAAGAAAAAAATCTTCATCAATGCCACATCTGACAAAGGGCTAATTTCCAAAATATATAAAGAACTCAAGAAACTAGGCATCAACAAACCAAATAATCCAGTTTAAAAATAGGGTACAGATCTAAACTGAGAATTCTCAACAGAAGACTCTCAAGTGGCTGAGAAACACTTAAGGAAATGTTCAACATCCTTAGCCATTGGGAAAATACAAATCAAAATGACTCTGAGATTCTATCTTACACCTGTCAGAATGGTTAAGTTCAAGAACACAAGTGACAGCTCATACTGGAGAGGATGTGGGGCAAGGGGAACACTCCTCCATTGCTGGTGGGAGTGTGTTTACAGTCACTTTGGAAGTCAGTATGGCAATTTCACAGAAAACTAGGAATCAATCTACCAGAAGACACAGCTATAACCACTCTTAGGCATATATCCAAAGGATGCTCAATCATACCACAAGGACACTTATTCAACTATGTTCATAGCAGCTTTAATTGTAATAGACAGAACCTGGAAACAGCATAGATGTCCCTCAACCAATGAATGCATAAAGAAAATGTGGTACATTTACACATTGGAGTATTACTCTGCTGTTATAAACAAGGTCACCAGGAAATTTGAAGGCAAATAAATGGAACTAGAAAAAAAGATTCCTGTGTGAGATAACCCAGACACAGAAAGACAAATAGGGTATGTACTCACTCATACGTGGATATTAGCTGTAAAATAAAGGATAAGTATGCTACAACCCACAGACTCAGAGAGACGAGGTAACAGGGACAGTTCATGGGGAGATGCCTGGATCTCTCTGGGAAAAGGAAATAGAAGATATTTTGTGAGTGGACTGAGGGTGAGTGGGGATGGGAACATGAGCGATAAGGTTTGAGGGGTTGGAGGGTGAGAGTATTGAAAGAGACTAATGAAAAGGGGGGTGTATTTCAGGGTCAAGTAAAAACCTGGTACAAAAGAATCTCCCAGGAATCTACAAGAGTGACCCTAGCTAAGACTCCTAGCAATGTTGGATACATACTGTGAACTGTCCATCTCCTGTGACTATATTGGTGCCTAGTCCAATTGTCATCAGAGAAGCTTCATCCAGCAACTGATTTTAAAAAAAATGCAGATCCACAGCCAAACAGTAGGCAGAGTTTGGGGAATCCTGAAGAAGAGGGTGAGAAAGGATTGTAGGAGCCAGAGGTTTCAAGAACACCACAAAAAAAACCCCACACCATCAACTAACCTGGACTCATAGGGGCTCACAGAGACTGAACTGACAACCAGGGAGCCGGCATGAGACTGAACTAGGCCCTCTGCATATAGGTTACAGTTGTGTATCTTGGTCATCTTGCAGGACTCCTACCAGTGGGATCAGGGGCTGTCTCTGACTCTTTTATGGGCTTTTGGGACCCTGCTCCTCATACTGGGTCGTCTTGCCCAGCCTTAATATGCAGGGAAGTGCTTAGTCTGACTGCAACTGGATATGCCATGTTTTGTTGATATCCATGGAGGGCCTGCCCTTTCCTAAACAGAAGCAGAGGAGGAGTGGATTGTGAGCTGGGAACAGAGCAGGTGGGGGAAGTGACTGGGAGGAGAGGAGGGAAAAGAAACTGCGGCTAGGAGGTAAAATAAATAATCAAGTTATTTATTTATTTGTTTGTTTGTTTGTTTTAAAAAACTATAAGGACAATTGCCATTGTATTTGTGTGCTGCTATAATTTGGCTTCATGGTTCTACAAGTGTCAATCACAAATACAGCACAAGTTCCATTCCTCTGTGTGTGGGATACATATGAGTCAGAAGTACTAGGTGCTTGTTTGTTCTGTTTTCCTCTGAAATTTTCCACTGAAGATATGACTAGAGGACACAATGACTGCTTTGCAAGCTGGATACTGACTGGCAAAGTTCACTTGGATCGATAATGACAAATTCACACATGTGTACAGCAACAGTATGTGCTGTTGCTACAGATAAAACTCATTGCAGCCGCACATCGATCAATCGATACACGTTTTTGTTCACCAAGACTACTGATAATGAGCACCATAGCTCCTGATTTTTATAGTGCACAGAAGGAAACATAAAAGTTTGTGAATGTAATTGGGACCACTGAGTATATTTTTTTTTAATACTCAGAGGAGATATAAGTGGTAACTGTGTTTTGAGAAAAAATATTTCTACTTTTGAAACAAGAAATAAGATACTAAACAACTCTTAAAGACATTGATATTGCTTATTTCTATTATAAGTGGCACCCTCCATATTCTATCTTGAATAACTTATATTTATCACATAAACATAAAAAGTCACATTTGGGGCCTAGAGAGATTGCTCAGTGGGTAAGAGTGCTTGCCATGAAAGCAGGAGGTTCAGATCCCATAATCCCCATTGCACATCTGTAATCCCCAAGGTTCTTAGAGATGGAAGGAGGAGCTACGAGAATTCCCAAAAGCCCCTGGGCCAGCCCTGGTGAATGCAGTGGCCAATGAGAGACGGTGTCTCCAACTAAGTGAGAGGTAAAGACCAACACCTGAGGTTGGCCTCTGCCTTCACACATGCTTGCCATATTTTCAAGGTCTTTTTTTGCTGTTATAGTCAGATAAGAGAGCATAAGATAAAACTGACCATCAATAAGAAAAGAATTTACTGTGTTAGTCGCTTTACAAGTGCTTTTCAATAGCCTTTAATACATGTTGATAATGTTATTCAGTAGATCTTTGGAGCTTTCTCAGCTTGGAAAACCCAAACTTTAAATTCACCAAATATCACCTTTGCCTTACTCCCTCCTTCCTATATCTTGGCAACCACCATTCTACTTTCTGATGAGTGAAATTATATAGTATTCAGCTTTTACAAATACCTTATTTTCTTTATTTTAATGTACCAGAAGGATCACCTATGTTGTAGCATAGAACAGTATCTCTATTTAAGGCAGAATATTTCATCACACAGATATATCTCTTTCTTTATCCACTCAGCTATCAGCAAGATATTTATAACTGATGGCTACTTTGTTTTTTCTTTTTTGTTTTTTCTAGACAGGGTTTCTCTGTGTAGCTTTGCGCCTTTCCTGGAACTCACTCTGTAGCCCAGGCTGGGCTCGAACTCACAGAGATCCACCTGCCTCTGCCTCCTGAGTGCTGGGATTAAAGGCATGAACTACCACTGCCTGGCTAATTGTGAACATAAGAACACAAATCTCTCTGAGATTTTTTTTTTTTTTTTGCCATTCTTTTGAGGACATACCCAATAGTGAGATTGTTGGAACTTATGATTCTATATTTAACTTTCTGAGCAAAAAACAGGCTTTCCCCTCATATCCATATGGTTTACCTTCCCAGGATCAATTCTGACTTCACCACATCATCATCAACACTTGCTATTTTCTGTTTAGTTTGTGACATCCCTCTTGAGCAGCATGAGATGACATTGCAATCTTGGTTTTCTTTTCTCTTGCATTCAGTGTCATTAGGAACTTTCCAGATGTATGCTAGCAGCTTGTATCATTCTTTCTGTAAGATGTCTATTCAAGTCACTTGTTCACTTCTTGCTTTGAATATTTTTGTTGCTGTTTAGCTGTAGAAGTTCTTAATGTGTGTCAGATATTGATCCATTGTACATGCATATTTTGTAGATGGTTTTTGCCACCCCACAGGCTGACCTTTTTTCTCCTGGGTGTTTCCTGTCATGTGTAGGAGCTGTTAACTTGACACAATCTTATCTGTCAATTTTTGCTTTAGTTACCTATAATTTTATGTCATTACCGAGAAACAATTTCCAAACATAACAAAATGCCATGAAGTTTTCCCCTTATGTTTTTTTCTATAAGTTTCAAAGATTAAAGTGTTATGCTATTAACATTGAGCTAATTTTTGTCTGCAGTATAATGTTAGGATATCACATCATTCTTCTCCTTGTACATTATCTAGTTTACCAATACCTTTACTGAAGAGACTGCCATTCCCCTGCTGTGTTAACTTGACACTGATGTCGAAAATAATTTGAACACATACACTAGTGCTGTGGGATGTTCTGTATGCTGTGAATGTGTTGTTCTGATTGGTTAATAAATAAAGTGCTGATTGGCCAGTAGCCAGGCAGGAAGTATAGGTGGGACAAGGAGAAAGGAGAATTCTGGGAAGTGGAAGGATGAGTCAGGAGATGATGCCAGACGCCGCCATGAAAAGCGAGATGTAAAGTACCAGTAAGCCACCAGCCATGTGGCAACTTATAGATTAATAGAAATGGGTTAATTTAAGATATAAGAACTAGATAGCAGGAAGCCTGAGGCACACAGCCATACAGTTTATAAATAATATAAGCATCTATCTGTTTATTTGGGTTCGAGCAGCTGCAGGATTGGTGGGTGAGAGAGATTTGTCCTGACCGTGGGCCAGGCAGGACCAGGAGATAAAGCCAGCAACACACTAGAGTTTTATTTTTTTAGCTATCCATACAACTTAAAGACATAAATGCAACAAACAATGCATGCTAAACCTATGTACCCTTATCTCTCAGCTTCCGTTTCAAATGGGAAGGATTTGTCAACAGCACTGGGAATAGCTTAAGCAGAAAAAACAACCCAAGTTTCTGAATGCCTACCCAGTCTGAACATTAAGCATCATAGTAATTATTTTCATATTGCCAACATCTGAGGGTGAATCTAGAATTAATATAATATAAAGACCAAGACAAGGAAATTGTTCACTTTCCTATCTATATACTAGTTTATGACTCTGTCTTCAAATTTTCATGAAAAACTACAAAAATTATTCAACAATGATCATAATTATGAGTGTGTTAAAATGGTATGTCTTATTTTTATATGTCATAATTTTTCTAATATTTCAAAATATCATTCTAATGTCCTATACATCCATTAAATGATTTATTTAAGATAATACTTTGAAAGGCTGTCTTGAATATATAAACTCACTTCACAACTAAATCGCTCAAATAGGGACATTTTATGCATACAGTTCAAGCCATACGTATAATTTCCACTAACCTTCTCACTACCACATTAACTAGTTTCAGTCTGGAATAAATGTTTAACACATTGTTCTGTTTCATAGTCTATCTTTTGTTTTAAACCCTGATGTATATTTCCACTTGTACCACACCTTAGTTTGTAGCAGCAGAAATGTGATTAGTGACTTCTGTATTGAACAGCAGCATCCTATACCATTACTTTTCCCATTTCTGTGGCAAATTTTTTGAGAAGAAGAAACTTAAAAAAGCAAAAGTTTCTTCTGGCTCACGATTCTAGGGGTGCACATTTCATTGTAGCAAGAAAGGCACAGAGGCAGGACCAGGAAGCCTGCTGACATGTCATATCTATAGTCAGATAACAGAGAGGGGACCAGAAGGGAGCTGGACTAGGAAACCTCCTAACCCATCTCCAGTGACCCACTTCTAGTAAGCCTCCACCTCCTAAAGTTCCTACAACCTCCCCAAGACAGCCACAGGCTGGGGACCAGGTATTCAATCACACGAGCTTACAGGGGGCATTTCCCACCCAGACTCACTCTTTCATTTCTTGTCCAGAAACTTGAACACTACTGAAAAAAAGCATACACTCACAGTAGCTGACCCATCTCATATTCATCTTGTTCACTTCCAGCTGGTTTGAGCAGGTATTCTATGGTGTTTTTATGTCATCTTTGCGGCTGCAAATGAATCCACTGATATTTTAATTATCACCTGTGGGCCCTATGCCTGTAGCCAATGCCCTGCCAGCCATTCAGACTGCAGCCTGAGGAACCGCAGCTCCAGCTCTGCTGCTGCCACAATATGTGGGTTTAAACTAAGTCTCTATCATTTTATTTGCCAACAAAGGCTTGGAAGTCAGATGTGGGGATGAAAACCAGCTAGACCAGAGAAGTCAAGAAGCAACTAACTGACCTTGCTTTTTGGCCAGAGACCCAGCAAGAGACATGTCTCTTCACTCATCCCAAAACCAAAAGAAAATGCCGAACTCAAGTTCCCACCCTTTCCTTCCTGTGTGTCTTCTCTATCCACATTGCTGGCTTCTCTATGGCCAATTCTGTTCAGCTAGTCACTAGCTCTGCCCCCTGATTCAATGTAAACTTTATTTAACAGTCTTGGAGTGTCGCAGTGCAATCCAAATTCCAGTCACAATTCTATTGCATACTTAAAACCACTGTAGTCACTCCTAATCACTTTCACTTCCCGTTCCCTGGGCAAGCAGGCTGAGCTCAAGCCATGCTCTTGATCCCCAGGTTCTTTAAATCCCTTCAATGCCGGAAGACAGCAAAGCTCCCTACTTAAGAACAAATAGAGGGAGAGAGCATGCACAAGAGCTGTTACCCAACCTCTTCAAGGCAATCCCTCTTCTGCCTGAGTTCTTCATGCCTTTCCTCACTGAAACTCCCCATTGGTTTTATAGAGAGAATCTATAACACTTAAGCTAAACAATGATGAAAATTTCAACTTTGTAAGGAAACATATAGTTTTCACTCTTGCTATGGTTTGAATTTTTAAGCAAACATTTCCAGACGTCAGTTTTTGTGTTTAGGAAATCAAAACTACATGAGTTGTGCTGTATGTCTTTCAGCTTTAAAGATAGAGACTCCACAGTTTCAAGCGCAATACAAAAATCAAGGTATTTAACAGCTGCCTAGAAATAGAAGAAAGGAAAGAGAATCCATACAGAGCCAGGTGGCATCTGTTCCGTTCTGGCTTTGAGATCTCAGACACAAACCAGAACCTCTCTCAGATTCTGTCTCATCTTCGAAGTAGAGTTAATAATAACCACCTCAGAGGTTTGCTCTGAAAATTTAAAGAAGCAGCACCTGCATAGAGAATTCTTAGAGAACAGTGTCTATGCCAAAGTGGTAGCTCTATTTCCATCAGTTGTTTCAGTCACGGGCAAAGGTGTTTTGTTGTCTATGCCTACTTACAAGAATATCCTTCCATGTTCCAATCCTGCAAGGCAGGTTTGCCAGGTTTCCTTGCAAGCTAGCTTTCTGGCATAATTGGCTAGCCAGAGGTACTGGGAGAAGTGGAACGAGTTATGGGTAGTGTTTCTTCAGCCTTTTCCATCCCTTGAACAGCATTTGTGTGATTCTAGCTCTCTGCCAGATACCAGTTATCTTTATGATCCCTAGTCACTGATCACTGAACAACCCTTGATATGAGGCTCTGCTCCTATGTGGGATCTCCTTCTTCTGTTTGTAATTTAGTGACTCTTGTTCGACTACCTCTGAAGAGAAGCTGAAGATTACAACCCAAACCAAAAGAATGAATTAGTAAGTGTTCTTGGTTCAAATGGTCAAGTTCCTCCACTTGGTTAAACACAATGTTCACTATGTTAAAGCCATGGCCATGTCATGAAGGCTTCAGTTTCTAAAAGGATTGCTGAGTTTATAAAGTGAGTAGCAGGGAGAATACAAAATTTGGCGAATCCATTGCACCACAGCTGGTCCTAACAGAAAAGTCAGGGGATGGGAATGAAATGCACTGAACTACACAACACCAGACCAACTGCACGTTATGATCCCGGGTCCAGTTTTCCCACAGCTAATGGCTTACATTATTAGAACACCCTCCCTCGTTCCTACAGGCATTGTTGTGTTGGAATGTTGAGGTCTCTGAAGCTAATCTTAACCACATTCACCCCTCTGTGCCTTATTGTAATAGTTCAGAGCAGATGCACACATTAAAAATAACATTTTCAAGAAATAAAATAAAATAAAAATAACATTTTCAAGAAATAAAATAAAATAAAAATGCACACTTTCAGGACCTCTTTTTACTGGAAATTCATTTCTTCTGCATCATTTTATTTCTAGGAATGTTCTCTGTCTTGAGCTGTTAGTGAATCATCTTACAGGAGTCAAGTCTCCTAGAAACACCTTGTTAACAACTTAACTCCTCTGCTTTCCTAAGGCCAGATAAAGCATCATCACATTTATTAGCTCCTTCATAAACCAATAACTTACATTTATATATACAGGTAGATGTATGTGTTTACAGCTAGATATAGAGTATAGCTAGAGAATCAATAATATTGCAGTGCACTCTGATATTCTAATATGAAACATGTCACTGTAAAAAAAAAACTTCCATAATTCTAACAAACATTTACGAAATCTAACATTTTCCTAAGAACTTGATTCACAGTATTGACAATCATATAGAAAGGCAAGAAGCATTATTTTCTCCACTTTACAGAAAAAACTGAAACACAATAATTCTTTTTAAAGTTATCCTTCTAGCGGATATGTAATAGAGTTGGAACTCAAACCAGAAATTTTGCTGACACAGCCTGAATTCTCAACCATCACCCATTATGAGGTATAAATGAGTTCATTAGTAAGTATCTATAACTTTTTAACTTTAACTTTTAAGTAATTTTAAGAGGAAATTTTTTTTGAAAAAAAAAAGAGCAAATGACTTCCCTATTTGCTTCATCTAGACTTCTTATAGGAAAAAAAATAGTCAAAATCAAGAAATTAACACCAAGGCAGTATTGGCATCAGATCTACAGCTTGTAGATTTTGCCAATTATCACACTAATACCCTTTTTCTGATCTAGATTCAGTCCCAGTTCAAACATACTTAGTTACCATGTCTCATCAATCCCTAACTCTGGAACAGTTCTCCAACTTTTATTTTCCACAACTGTGACACTTTGATCATATTATTTTGTCGACCAACTATTTGAGCACCCAGAATATTCTTGAGGCTAGGGAAGTCAGGAATTAGGCAATGCAGAGCCATCCACAAAGTACAATGAGCCGAGATGTGTATCTAAGCCTGTATTAGATAGGGCGCAGGACCTGCCCTCTCAGGAGAATCCATAGGCAGTGGCATCATGGTGACAGGGCTAATGATTTGCTTTTTCCCTACTCTGACTCCAAAGCACCATTGCTTCATAATGAGTTAAAGAAGTATTTCATTCTGTTGTGTAATCTGTGTGGATGTAACATGTCAAGCATTCTTCCCTGAAACAACTGAGAGGCATACAAACGAATTTGGTTTGCTTCCTTATGCAGATTTCATCTGCGCATTCCCAGCTAATTGGCTACAGATGTATTTCCTGCATGGATAAAAACCATAAATGTCATGTTTCTATTGTGATATGGTATGACACATTGTGTCTCAGCCTTTTATATTCCAAGTTAAACACAGTTATTTGCCAACCTCAGGTTATTACCTAATTTTGTTTGTTGGATGATCAAGGCAAAATGTGCAGCAGTTGAAGTTCTCTGTACTAAATTCTGAGTCAGATGTAATTATTGAACTGGAATACTTTCCCAGTGATCATTCAGAAAACACCACCAGGAAGAGCTTTTGTTAAATATTTTCTAAGTTATGATTCTCAAATTGGTAGATTCTGGAGAGTAAGAGATTCCTCAGAGTAAACTAAATAACAATATAATAATAATAATAACTTGGCTTTATCACCAGGATCACTCACTCACAGGCCACATTGTGCCTTCTGAGACCTTCTTCGCTGAGTATTTACCCAGCTTTAGAGTCCCACAGGATTTCTCTACACTGGAAAAAAAGAGTACATTCACAGTTTGTAAACATCAGCAGTTCTCAGACTTCTTGGTCTTGAGATTCTTTATAGGTTTTTTTTTTTTTTTTTTTTTTTTTTTTTTTTGGTTTTTCGAGACAGGGTTTCTCTGTGTAGCTTTGCGCCTTTCCTGGAACTCGCTTTGGAGACCAGGCTGGCCTCGAACTCACAGAGATCCGCCTGGCTCTGCCTCCCGAGTGCTGGGATTAAAGGCGTGCGCCACCACCGCCCGGCCTGTAGCTAGAGTTTTCCTGCCTGGCCCACAGTCAGGACAAATCTCTCTCACCTGCCAGTCCCACAGCCGCTCAGACCCAACCAAGTAAACACAGAGACTTACATTGGTTACAAACTGTATGGCCGTGGCAGGCTTCTTGCTAATTGTTCTTATAGCTTAAATTAATCCATTTCCATTAATCTATACCTTGCCACATGGCTCGTGGCTTACTGGCATCTTCACATGCTGTTTCTCATCATGGCGGCTGGCAGTATCTCTCTGACTCAGCCTTCCACTTCCCAGCTTTATTCTCCTCCTTGTCCCGCCTACACTTCCTGCCTAGCCAATGGCCAATCAGTGCTTTATTTATTGACTAATTAGCAACACATTTGCCATACAGAACATCCCACAGCACTGGCCTAGGTTTTTTTTTTGTTTTTTTTTTTTTAATCACTGAGAACTCAAAAATGATATTATTTCAGTGGATTGTATTTATCACTATTTACCATCTGAAACCGAAACTGAAAATATTTTAAGCATTTCCATACCAATTTCCTTAAACATAGCATCAGTGAACCCAAGCAAATAATGCCCACTGCTATTAAAAAAAAAATGAAATTTCACACCGTAGAATTCCTGGACTCATCTTATTTCTACAGAAAAAAAAACATACAACAACAGAAATCAAAATAAAACAGGGATTTTGGTGTTTTTTAAAGAAAATAAAATAATCAACTGTAGATAGGTTTTTTTTCCCTATACAAAATAGTGACTTTTAAGTTATCATCTGATAACTAACTACTCAGTATTATCATTTTTTTCTTAAAATACTAATGCCCTTTCTTTACCCATCATTTCATGACGAGTACCCTAGCACAGCCCCCTGACGTTGGCTCATGAGCATTCTTGCAGACTGTGTTTTCTTCATCCAATTTCCTAAAACATTATTTTTACACATATTCTGTCTGATCATACAGGGCCCCAGGAGTAGCTCTTTCTGATGAAAGCTTTAGTTCTTAGTGTTCTCATGGCCTAGGAAGTCTTTCACTGGCCATCATTGGTTTTGACCTGAAACACTTTCTGAAGTACTATATATCAAATTCCATTCCCACTTAATTTGTCACTAGTGGTTTATTCAGTTCTTCCTAACACAGATGATGGCCTATGACTAAGATCTTGTTGCTGAAATTCCTGTGCATTAGACCAGGTCTCTAAGATACTATCCCACTGTGTAAATATTTCCTTAACCCCTGAGGTATCTTCAAGCACTGAAGTTCTGAAGTTTCTGAGTTCACACCCATTGTTTTCTTGGGTTTTCTATGTTCCTTATCTATTTCATTCTTTCTGCTCATATCTCCTACTAGACAGTTTCAGATGAAATATTCATTGATCAATGGGTGCGTTTTGGAGTTGCATAAGGCAGTGTGTTACCAAAATACATTACTGAGGGGGTTGTCGAGACGGCTTAGTGGTTAAGAGTAAATACTCTTGAAGAGCACCAGGGTCCAGTTCCCAGTACCCACATGACAGTTCTCAACCACTTGCAACTCCAATGCCAAGGGATCCAACACCCTCTTAATGGATTTCCCAGGTACCTTAATGCATGTGATATACATACAGATAGGCAAGCGCGCGCACACACACACACACACACACACACACACACACACACACACAAAGTAAAATAAATAAATCTTTAAAAATACATTATTAAGATTTCAACTTGTGATCGATACAACAATATTTAATAAGAAATCTAATATACCTTATAAATGAAGAAGGATGAAATGGAAATATACGATCATAGAATCTTATTGTGTAGATCTGTTTTTTTTTTTTCAGACCTATGAATATAAGGGAAATTTAGGTAACTGCCAAGTGCAAACTATCACTGTTGATAAGTACGGTAAGGATGAACATGAGGAAGAGAGAAGAGCTTTAAATAGACCCCTTAGAAACCATCACCCCTTCTTTCATCTCTAGGATACAGATGCCTTGAGATGTAAAACCTATTAGCTTTCCTCCTTAGAACAGTCTTGCACCTCAGCATCATATGTGGGCACTGTATTTAAATATGAGCAGATAACCAAAGCTAAACTAGAAGGGCCTGAGTGTATGGGCTATGAAAACTGCATCCTAGATGGCTGCTGCCGCTTAGTCCTCGCCCTGCTGGTGGCATAGCTGGCGACTCCCAGTATACGATCTCTTCTGTGACCGTGATGTGCGGATACCCACAATCCCTCTTAGGATATGTGTGGATGCATCGTATAGTGCATCTTCAAAATTAGAATTCCCCTAACACTCAAGCGAGCCCACCAGATAGTCTTTCTTTCTCATCCGTTATCATTCTAAGTTAACACTGTGGTAGTATCCCAAAATTTATTTCATTTTCTATAATTATTCTTCTTTTTACTTAGGAAGTCTGTAATAACGGTGAATTTGTAAAAATGTTAATACATTATGCAGAGCTGTACGGCAGCTGTATGGCACTTAGATCACTTAAAGCTAGTGCTTTTCCAGGATTCCCCAATAACAATGACATCTCTAGAGAGAATTCCTCAGGACGAATATGAAAAAAAAATATATATATTACTTATAATGTTTTGAACAACTCTCACTTCTGTGAATAAATTTGAAATAGAGCAAAGGATATATTTTCATAAAAGCATCTTAAAGAATGTTAGACTTTGCCTGTTTCTGGTGACCTATAATGTGGTTAGAGATTTAGGAAAAACATAATTACAGTGGAGGCAATATTGAAAGCCCCGTGGTATAACTATGTTATGTACCTTTAAATGTTTTAATGGATACTGTTCTCACTGCTACATTTAACTACTCTGCTTCCAGTGGAAGGAAAAATAGAAAGAAAAAAAAAATGCCTGAAACCGGTTGCTATGGCAGCAAGTGCAAAGAGTAAGTCTGAATCTTGTGTTAAGGTAATGAATTTAGCATCTACAGGAAAAGAAATGGATTTCCTGTCGCACTCTGTAAATCTGCCACAGGAAAGGAACACATGGTGGACGTTTTAGGATGCTTAAAATCCATTTAAGATGAGCAAAAGTGATAAAGGAAGTGCGTCAGGTCACCTCAAAAAGCTCATCCCTTCTCTATCAGCCTGTTTTCATCCATATCTGCTACAGGCTCCAGAAAAAGAATCCTTCATATGAATCTAGCCATTTGGATTCAGCAGGTCCCCAGGTGATAATGACCACCATTATTTTTCCTCTTGGGCCCCAGGTTGCTCTGAGTGGTGAAAGCCTTCTTGGAGAACATTTTGACAGGTCATTTCAATCCTTCTGTGATCCTTGACAATTGTCTGGTTCTTATCCATTTCCATTTACATGTTCATCCTTCAGTGAGGCTTCCATAACCTACTTCCAGGCTCCTTCTTCTCCCTCACAAAAATAGCTGTTGTTGTCGTTATCATAAAAATCCATCTAGTGTGTTGAGTTGAAGAAGCCCTTTTCAGCATACAGCTTCATATGTGGCTATAAATGCTTCATCTTATTGAACTTGAGACTAGACATAATACATAGTTGAGATAGTGCCAACAATTCATAATAATCCCTTCTAGAGTGTGCTTACTTTCATAGGCATAGGGGAAATCTGTGACTAGGAACATATGTACCTTGCATAAATTGCTTAGTAGATATGGTTGGGATGAGTTAATATGGCTGTTGCAACCTATGTAAGCCTGAGAAATTTCACACACACACACACACACACACACACACACACACACACACACACACACACATCTTTCTTATGGGGGACTCTGTGAACATGGTAAAGCAGACTTCTATCTTCTTATAGCTCTTCCATCTGGAGCACTTGAGCTCCAGGGCTGTACTGAGTGAGAAAGAAAGACTGCAGACAACAGCCTTAGAAGTGGTAACCATCACTTGTCATATGCCTAATACAAACCTTGAGACTGGAGGGAGCAAGGGAACCCCGAACAGATTCTGCAGCCAGGATTTCTAATGGGAACAACAACTGGGTGGTATTCTCTAAGCCAGATGCCGAAAGACAAATACTGCATTTTTTCCATTTTTCTCTCATATGCAGTATTTGTCTGGGGTGGGGTGGAGGAAGGGATTAGAAGTGGAAAGGAAGAGATCTAAAAAGAGGGAAAGGGTGAACAAGAGTAATTGAATATAGAAGCCAGGGGGAGGGATCAGTGAGAGAGGAAGGAAGAAGGACATGGAGGGCATGGTAATGGAGGTACAAAGTGTAATCTTATATATGTATGGCAATGTCAAAACAAAACACATTTATTTACATAGTAACCAAACAATTCATGAAAAGTACAAATTAAAAATAATCTTAAGTTGGAATGCCCAGCATTCCTGATTGAGCAACATAAACCAAACCGTATTAAGTGACAGTCTGCCTTCAAAGTCTGCAGGCACATGTGTGACCTCACTGCTCTTTACACTAACGTCCAGCAGCATTGTTCCATCCCTGGGATTTCTTTATGCTTTATCTGTTTTCACTGAATCATAAGGCCACAGAAAATGACCTCAAGACTAGAGATGTATTGTGGCAAAAATAATACTGATAACAATAGTCTTTTGGTTTGCTTTCAGACAAAATTTAAAGCTTCTTGTACTCCTAGATGCTTCCCACACCTTTCAAAACCCTTATGCTTGGTCTTCAAATAAATCTACTTTAAAGTGCTTATATCCAAAAAAGGAGGTCTTCCCATTACTTAAGCAGTCGGTAAGAGCATCCTGACGCCAGTAGAATCGAAAAAGAGTCATCCTTCTCCCTATCACTCTTATCTCTGAAAAAGGTTAAAGTATGAAGAACACAATAAAACATCAAATCAAATGCTAGTCTCATTATTTCCTCATTAAGCACTAAATAGAGAATAAAACAAAGCAAAGGGGCGTGAGTGATCTAAAGCCCCTCAGACAGAAGGCAAAGAAGGAGAATTCCCAAGCATGAACTTGGCTTAGCTCTTCTGGAAGCCCAACTTGCCTATTGCTTTAGGAATTAATGGACTGCAGATGTTACTATATTTTAAGAGCATATTTCACCCAGATCAGAGACTATGAACGATCCCAGTAGGGCAGATGTTCTGTGTAGTCAGTGGAAAATTCGATCAAATAAGCTGTAATTGCAAAAGTAATTAAAGTTCATTACTTACAGTAAATACACTCAGCAAACTTCAATAGCCACGGAAAAACAACTTTTGTTCTTCAACCATCACATCAGACCAAGTTCTTTAAAAAGAAAGAATTTGATCCCTGCAAAAGCAAAAGAGTCTTCTGGTTCAGAGACAGGTAAATATTTGCAAAGATAATACAGGTTAAAACATCAGGGGGTACTCCTGAAATCTCACTAGGATTGAAAAAATTGTGAGCACGGAATATTGTTGAACACAATTGATGACCAACTTGAACATATAATAATCCCCAAAACAGTTATATGCTTTCAAAATCTTATGTAATTGAGAATACTTCATAAGAGGGTGGGAATATGGGAGATGTTGCCAGTTTCTACTGAGCTCCATAGCTAATGTTTTAGGACGGCTTTGAGACTCTTTGGGGGATACTTTACCTCAAAGGCTTATGGGAACATCACAAACTATGGATGTTACATTCACATGGAAGGGCTAAAACTGCATTGACTTCCAATGTGTCTCGCATAGTACTAGGAATATTCCAGCAATCCAGTCTGATAGCTTCTGTCATTTCTCCATTTTGCAAATTTAGAGGCATTCAGTGACAGTGAAACATCACCCAGAAGTGAAGTTGTGGTCTTGAACCAGGCATTCAGACTCCAGTGGTCACTCTCTTCAGTCCATCCCTTCACTGCCACAAAAAACCAAGATCCTTATTGATTTTAAAATGAACCGTGTTCCACAACTTCACCATTATTAAAAATCAGTTTACCCATGAGTATCTTAAAACTTACCTTGAATTATGTTGCATTTATTAGTCCTTATTTTTTGTAACAATAGGAAAGCTCTTTGTCCGCTTTGCCAAATTGTTACTTGTCTTCGAATTATTCTCTGTGCTTTTGATAGTTCCCTTACTCCTTTAGACATGGCAAAGCAGAACTATAAAAACTCTTTGGCCTTGAAGAAAGCCAGGGTTTTATATCTTTCCAATATTTCTTTTAATCACAGTGTCATATTAAAGTGGGAAGAAATAGTTACATGAAAACACTCATTTTTAATCATTGCTTGCATTTTCAGCCATCTCATTTAACAATATAAAGTTTAAATATTTTGAGTACCATTAGCCTGAATTGGTAAAACTGTGTTAATGAACAGTAACTCCTTAAAATGGAAAGGCTTGCTTTTTCATGTGGAAGTCTTCTCTTAGATTCATTTCTGCGTGTGATGGCTTGCTAAACAGTGCATCAAAATGTCTGTTTCCAATCACATTTTGCTAGAAATAAGTTCATACACCGGGGGCAATCCACAAATACAAAAAGAAAAATGTAAGTTAAGTAAACTACCTGGAAAAAATACCTTCTAAAACCATTCATATTTAAAAGTCTGTCTAAACCACTGTTATCTGGTTTATGGCTGTTAGGAGCTTCATTGTGTACCAATAATCCAAGCAGGCCTCTTCTTTGGCAATGGAGTAATTAAACCAGCATCATTCCTACAGGCCACAGTTGAAAAATTACTTAACAGCGCATAGTAAGTTGTCGAGGAAAAGCATTCTATGAACTGTATCCCACACTGTTTGGGCCCTGTGACCCTGATGTTTATGAAATTGTTCTCAGTTGTCATGCCCTGTGCTGGATGATAAGGGACGGGAAGGTAATCACTAAGTTACATAAACTGACATTATACATTGGCCTGGGTTCTACTTCTGAACGTTCTACTAGTGCAGATGTGCAGTGACTGCCATCAAAGGACTTATTTTAGTGGGAAATAAACAGCACAGAAAACAATGTTGCTGAGGAGAGGTACAGGAAAGGTGGCAGGAAGCACACATGACGTATTATCAATATGATCTCAACACAACAGGGGCTTTCCTAGTCACTGCTTGTTTACCCTCAGATTACCTTCCCATTAGAAACATTTGAAATCACCAGGCCCCGCCTTTCACTGAGACATCTTCTGCTATATGTATATTGTGCAATCATAAGTAGCACAGAAGCCATTTTCCTTTCTATTATATTTAAGATATTAAAACACATTGTTTAATACTATTGGTGACACAAGAGAAAAAAACTGTGGCTCCATATTTAATTAAAAACATGAATAACTATTCAATTATTGGCCACAATATGAAGAAATTCAAAGATATTAGATTTTTTTTTTCTGATACAAGTACCACTAGCAGCTTTTCCTTTACGGAAATATTCCAAGATCACAAGTCATACAAGGTAACATGTATTCTGTTGACAATGAAGTTTCAGCTTCAACAAATATCCTGAACTCTTTTGACAGATTTGATGTGTCTTTTTTTTTTTTTTTTTTTTTTTTGGTTTTTCGAGACAGGGTTTCTCTGTGTAGCTTTGTGCCTTTCCTGGAACTCACTTGGTAGCCCAGGTTGGCCTCGAACTCACAGAGATCCGCCTGGCTCTGCCTCCCGAGTGCTGGGATTAAAGGTGTGCGCCACCACCGCCCGGCTTGATGTGTCTTATTTAAAGATAAGAGACTTACAGGGCATGAGGCATGCCTTTAATTTTAGCACTCCAGAGACAGAAGCAGAGGCAGGAGGATCTCTGTGAGTTCAAGGCCAGACTTGTCTACACAGTGAGACCCTAGAGAAAGATAAATGATAGATAGATAGATAGATAGATAGATAGATAGATAGATAGATAGATAGATAGATAGATAGAGGATGGATAAATGGATGGATGGATGATGGATGGATGGATGGATGGATGGATGGATGGATGGATGATGGACAGGTAGATGTAGATGATAGAGATTTCTCTGCCGTCAGGAGAGTTTTGAATGGTTTCTAAGCAACGCCAATGAAACTAAATTTGACTCTACTGTCCATCCCTTTACTCTTATAAATTGCATCTTTTTTTTTCCAAATATTGAAGGCTAGCGGTGCCCCATGTCTTGAAGCATGTTCTACTAGAAATCCAAATACACTATGATAGAAGAGACATCACATGATGGGAATCAGCTAAGAACAAGACTCTCCTAGGTCGACTGAGAGGGCAGAGGAGGGGAGGAATGATGGTAGGTGTGAAGGTTAGTGCCATCACCCTGACAACTGGGGTCACCTAGGAAACAAGGCTCCAGGCACACCTGTGAGAGATTATTTAGCTTCTGGGCCTGTCTGGGCAGGATTATGTTAATAAAGTTAATTGAAGTGGAAAGACCCATGGCAAAAGAAGGCAACATGATTCCCTGAACTACATACATGGAAGGGAGAAAGCAAGCTAAACACAGACATTCATTGCTCGATACTTATTAACTGTGCATGCCATGTGATCAGTGGTTTCTAGTGCCCACCACCACACCTTCTTTACCAGGGTAGTCTCTGCCTTTGAATTGTGAGCCAAAATTGACTATTGACTCTCTCTCTCTCTCTCTCTCTCTCTCTCTCTCTCTCTCTCTCTCTCTCTCCAAGGTCGCTTTTGTCACGTTAATTTTACCACAGGAAAAGAAACCAAGAGAGGGGGGATGTGTCCAGTACTGAAGAACACCCCCATGTCCTTGGAAGTTGAGCTGCCAGAGGACACAGACATTTTCTGTATACAAAACTATCAAAGGTAATAGTGATTGCAAAGCAGGACAAGGAAGCAGACAAGGAGAATCAAGGCACCTTGGGAATTAGAGATGATGTACTTGAAAAAGAAAAATATGCAGCTTTGAAAAGTAAAGAAAAAAACATTTCAGCTAATTTCTGGGGGGGGGGGGGGGAAGACAGTTGTGGCTTACAGTTGATCGACTCCCATAAAGAAGCAATCTCAGGATCGAATAAGGTAGTCAAGGCCGCAGCATAAAGGCCTTCTGCAGTGGCAGAGCTCCCTCGTATCAAGGTCCCTACTGTCTCACTTCACACGCGGGGCCAGAGGCATTGAGTTAACTTCATCGGCAGCCAGCGAAGTGTGTTCACAGAGAACCTGGACATTTCCCATGTACTGATTCACAGTTGACACTGGTAAATCTCTTCATGAGGCCAAGCAAGATCTATAACTGAATCCTCTTCTTTAGACTTTGACCTGCATGCACTGACAATATCACCTGCCTTGGTGCTTAGATGTGAGATCCATTCCTTCCCAAGAAACTTCAAAATATATTCCCATTCAAAATGCTTAACTTAACACCGAATAACAGTGAGATTTATCTTTTTTAATGACTGTGATTTAGAGTGATTTTAGGTTCACAGCAAAACTGTAGGAAAAGAACAGAAATATCCCATTAGTGCCCTGTGTGTTAAGTTGCACACAAGAGCTGTCACAGTGGCGTGAAATTTATCTTTTTACTTGGAAATGAAGTCAGAATGCATGACTGTTTTTACAGTAGTACTATTCATTCAACTTAGTTTATATAAATCAAATATTTTAGTCTGAGTTCTTTTTGTAGTTTCCTAACATGTTCTATATTAAAAAAAAAAAAACCCTAAGGATAACAAAAAAAATTCCTTACATACAATCAAATCCTATTTAAATTTTATTTACATAAAATGTTTTCATAAAAATGCTTCTTTGTCTGCACATTTTTAGTTTCTATGTAAAAACATTAGAAGAAAAGTAAAAGAAAGAACTCACAGCAACAATTTCAGGTTGTCACTGGCAGGCTTCCAAATCAGGGGTAAAAAATCCCAACTTCCAAATGCTATCAGATTCATATTTCACGCACTGTGTTTCTGCATCTGATTAACTCACAGTTAAAGTGTGAGAGCGGCTAATGAGTGTCGCTTACTGTGGTCTCACCTTTGACTCCCTCTCCACAAATCCTCATGGACTTGAAGTTCTAGGAGCTGGGAGTTGTGTGTTCTCTTTTTTTATAATGAGTGTAGGCACCTCCATGGGAGCTTGGTATGTGACAGAGCACACCAGCTCCTGTGCCATGTCCCAGACCAACCTCCTAACTGGCTTCCCTTCCTCTGCTGTTGCCCATACCCACTTCCCACCAAATAATATTTTGAAAACAGCAAAGGAACAATCCAATTGAGATGCAATCAAGATTGCTGCTACTTGCTCAAAAACATTCCATTGGCTCTCCACCACACAAAGAGTAATTCCAAGTCCTACCAGGTCCTACAATGTCCAGGAGGTTTCCCCATGCACAGGTATTAGGTGACTGTTTAAAAAAAGATATGAGCTCACATTTGGGTGAAGAAATGGAGAAGGGTGGGTTAAACAATCGACACATAACACCCACTTAGCCACAGGGTCCACTGTCATACTTAAGATTAGCACCAAGTTCAAAAGCATGCATACACTCTGCAGAGGGATATTCACAGAGGCTTATCAACCAAACCATGAAAGGGAATCTCCCCCTGCCCTCCAGGTTTTGTTCCTCGAATTGCACAGCAAGCCACCTAACAGAGCCTTATCTTAGGACCTTGACGTCAAGACCAAGATGCACCACAATTTTAATCGTTGCTTTGTGTTTCTCCAATTCCCAAGTTTACATGCTTCTGATGGATGGGGTAAGAGTAGGTGTGGGAAGGGGGCAGGAAACTTAAAGTGATTAAACACTCCACAGGAAAGCTACTGTGCATATTACTGTCCACATGACTTCAATTTCAGAAACTGCCAGATAAGGAATATAGAAAGAAAAAGCAAGAGGCTTGAAAGGTTTTCTTCCCTTTTGGAGTTTCCCCTATTCCTGCTTTGTATTTGCTTACCATATATAATTATTGTACGCCTTTTTACAATCAGACCCCTCTAAACCTTAACTCTTTTATATTCCATGCAAACCATTACTTGTGAGACATTTGCTATCACTTTATCATTAGTGATAAAGTGCTAAACTTTTTAATTGTTTACCTTTTCTAAAGTAGAGTGCTGTATGGAATTCCAATGTACCTTCTTGAACAGGTGAGGAAAGAGGGATCTTGAATGTGCCTTAAGAGTCACGTGAGCAGCACCCATTGTTTGTGCTGTGGACTGAGAACTGATACTGCACTGAGCAGCAGTTTAATGTAGGGTTGTAGCAGCCTTTTTCTTTCGGGCCACCACCAGTTCCCAAATCATGACACAGACACTATTAGTTTTGAATGCTCGGCCTAGCTAGGCAGGTTTCTGGCTAGCTCTTTTAACTTAAATTAGCCTGTATCTCTTTATCTACCTCTTGCCTCAGGGCTTATTACCTTTCTTTATTCTGTGTGTCTTTCTTTCCTTCTGACTCTGCGACTGGATCCTGGTGTCTCCCTTGTTCTCTCCTCCTCCTTCTTCTCTTGTTCCTCCTCCTAAGCCTAGATTTCTCCTTCTATTTATTCTCCCTCCCTGCCAGCCCTGCCTATCCGTTCTCTGTCCAGGTATTGGCTGTTCAGCTTTTTAGTAGACCAATCAGGTGCCTTAGGCAGGCAAGGTGAAACAAATGCAATGCATTACATAACTTTAAAAAAATGCAGCAAAAACAAGAGTATCACAACTTTACACAGTTAAAGTAATATTCTGCAGTATAAACAAATGTAACATATCTTGGCCTCGTTAAAGTAATATTCTTCAACACAGGGACATGGGAATTGTCCATCTCTGTCCAAAGTATGTTCATCACAAGAAGATGAATTAGGAGAATCTTTATGGCCACAGAGGTTCAAAGTCATTCGGAGTATTCCTATGAGGCCTTACACAATTGGTCATTATATTACAAGCGGGGTGACTAGAAGCTAATTATTCTCTAGGGAAACTCCGGACATGGCAAGAAAATAAAGAAACCTTACCAGGGACCTGGGCTGGATCTTTCAAGGAATTGATACAAAAGCTCCCCCAGGTTGCATGATAGCAAAGAAACTTTAATCAGAAGTG
This sequence comes from Peromyscus californicus insignis, assembly GCF_007827085.1. NCBI lineage: Eukaryota > Metazoa > Chordata > Mammalia > Rodentia > Cricetidae > Peromyscus > Peromyscus californicus. The sequence goes on from NW_026294525.1 coordinate 58,093,173, forward strand.
AAGGGCTAGCACGGGTCAGAAAGAAGGCAGTACTGGGGGTGACAGCAAGAGCTGGGAGAGGCCTGGATGGATAAAGCACCTGCGGCAGAAACCTGAGGAACAGAGTTCAGATGCCCAGAGCCTATGAAAAGTAGCTCCTAACCCTCCAAAGGCAAAAGCTCTAGAGAAAGGTGACTAGCCAGATGAGGCAGGATAGGTGAGTTTCAGGTTCAGCAAGGGACTTTGCCTCAATAAATAAAATGGAGAGATATTGAAGAAGGCATTAATGTCAATTTCAGGCCTATACACATGTTCATGCACATACACATACATCCACACATGTGTGCCCACACATGTGCATGCATGCATGGAAACACAAATACATAGAAATATATGCATACCATACACATACAAAGTGACCATGGGCTACCTAAGGGATGGCACTCAAGCTCACCAATTATTGCTTGGGCTTCCTTATATGGGGTTCAAGAGAAAGAAGAAAATGATTGCTAAGTGATTCCCTGGGCTTGCTCTCCCATTGCAACTCAACGACGCAGGACACAGTAGTTTGGGCTCAGAACTCTCTAGGAGAAACTTTAGATGAAAGAATTATATTTAAAACCAAGCTATAAAGTCTTACAGGCTTTGTAATTCAGGCCTTAGAACAATGCTTGATGTGTAGTAGACACTCAGAATCACGTGTTGGATTACCATGATGGGTCAGTATTCTTTCTGGCCTTCTCTTTGAAGTTCCTTAGACCTATCACCTGCCCATAACTCTTGGTTACAGCTGTACTAGGCTTACTGAAGCCCTCCCCAATGAGTCCTGCTTCTCTAGTTTTATGACTTTGCTACAAATGTAAAGATGCTCGTGGGGAGAACGACCCTTCTCTTTGAAGCCTGGCCAACTCTTACTTTCTCCTTGGCAGCATAACTGAAGCGTCCTCTCCCGGGATGTCGCCACTTTGATCTGATGCTGTCCCCCTTCCCACTGTGCATGCCTCTGTGTGTCCTCTTCATAGGGAGCTGCTGTCTTCACAGTACTCACCGGCTCGTTTATCTTCTCCGTTACGCTTGATTGCTGTAGAGGTGGTGGTAGGAGCGTGGTCTTACACTCATCCGTCTAAAGCAAGCATCAACGTCTGATGTTACAGAAGGAATGCAAAATAAATGTCTGTTGTAAGAGCAGGAAAAATGCTCTCTTGTGTTAATTTATTCTGTTTTGTGGTATTTATTTGTTTTCGATATGATTGATTTTAGCTTAGGCTAGTCTTGACCCAGTCCTTCTACCTCACCTATGAGCATGAAGATCCCATTCTGAAAAGAAGAGAGGAAGGAAAGAAATTTTTCCCCTTAAGATTACCCCTTCAAATTGCTTTTCACAACCATTACTCCCTGACTTCCACGTGGTTTTATTGTTCAAAACTAGGTCACATGTCTAACAGTGACTACAGAGAAAGTTGGGAAAACGAACGTTTTGGCTGACCACATTTCTGTCCTGTGAGAAAGTCAGGCTTGTTAGCTGCCTGGAGATGAGGCATAAATAAATAAATGCTGAACTATCAACTTACAATGTCTTCTACACAGTTCCTATTTGTAAATTCAAAACATAGTACTATTAGAAAAGAACCAAGGCCTAACTGGTGGAAGCAGATTTAGAAAACGCCTCCTCTTTCCCAAACAAACATTTAAAGGGAAATCTAGGTTTTGTCTAAATTTACTTCAAAATTCCACAATGGCAAGTAAAAGAAAATACGAAAACACAATTTTCTTATGAGTAAAAGAAAAAAATCAAAGGAAACCCTTCTGAGTTAACAGGTGACATTGATCACTGAAGTAATAAAACCAAAAATAATTTCTAATACACAATCAAAACACCAGTGTAACATACAGGCAAAGTGACAAATAGTAAGAAATGTGAATGGCCTCAAACTCAGAGATCGACCCATGCTATCGTCAAAACACCTAATAAGCCCAATTACTCCTTTTTATGATATACTTCTTAAACCTCCAGACTTGTTGATTTTGATTTTATTAATATGTAAGTAATGATTTTTTCTCTTTTGATTTTTCAAGACCGGGTTTCTCTGTGTAGCTTTGTGCCTTTCCTGGAACTCACTTTGTAGCCCAGGTTGGCCTCGAACTCAGAGATCTATCTGCCTCTGCCTCCCAAGTGCTGGGATTAAAGGCATGCACCACCACTGCCCAGCTATATGTGAGTAATGTTAAAAACTAATGTTTGTGGGGTTTTTTCTTGTCAAGTTGGAAAAGTGTGTGTGTGTGTGTGTGTGTGTGTGTGTGTGTGTGTGTGTGTGTGTACTTAAATAGGAAATAATAGATCAGACACCACCCATGGAACCATGTAATTTGCTGGTCAAACTTACTTTTTATTTATTTTCTCCATTAAATGAAGTAAAATAGTAAACTCAAGCTCATTTTCCACCTACTGCTCTTCCCACCAAACGTCGTCATAGAAATTCACTGTCTGCCTGTTGAGGGAGAGTGAGTGGGTGAGTGTAATTCCAGGCATTTAAAAAAGAAGTCATGCCATGCTTACATATATCCACACATCTTAGTCATAAAATAATAATTGGTAATTATTATTTTTGTGAGTGAACTTTTTTTCAATACTATTTTTCACACACTCATTCCATGTTTATATAGACCTAGATTATTCATTTTAACTGCAGTAGAAAATGCAAATTCTATCTTCAATATTTTATATCTTGGATAAATGTCATTTTTAGAAGTATTTATATGTAATGACTTTTCCCCTGCTTCTGCATTTTCATCTTTTCCTAGTATTTTATTCCCAAAGATACACACACACACACACACACACACACACACACACACACGCACGCACGCACGCACACACACACACACACACACACACATACACACATACACACATATACACACATACACTCATATGCACACACACAAAGAGATAGATACAGACAGACAGAGGCAGAAAGAGACAGACACAGAGCTTTTAATTTGGTGCTCTAAATTCTCCTGGTGAATGCTCTGGAACTATGTTTTCTAGCCCCAAGTGTACAACAGAAGAAAATACACAGCAGTGAACGCTCTTGGACTTTTCTCCTCCCCTTACGTTATATTACTTACATATAACTGAGAAAATGTTTGCAACTGCAACTGTGTTTGAGATTTCACGTTACTCTTCCCAAAGTCACAAGGGTGGAAACGGCACCTTGGGAAGAGAACTCACAGTTGGGTGCATGAGTCGCTGACTGACCATGGCGGTTCTGTGGACAATGCTCTTCAGATGTGTAATTTGGAAGGAAAGGGAAAAAGAGGGATGAGCACATCTGCTTCCTCAGAAAGTGGATACTTGGAAAGGTTTGCTCCGGAGCTGCCGCCCCCGATGAAGTGGTATTGTTTCGCTGCCCTGTGTTCCTGTTTCTTCCTTGTCTGCATTAGTTTTATGCACCTTCCTTTTATACGCACATACTCTCACACATGTAAGGTGTATCTACAAAGACAGAATACCAGTCAGAATAGTCATAACTATATTTTATGACTAAGATTATATTTGCCCCACATGTTGTGACAAACCTGTTAGCCCTTCCTCATTTATGCTTCAAACCAAATGTCAATCAACTCAAAATAACTAAGAGCATTGAAATAAAAGAAGTTCATGCTAATTTTCTTCCACACCTCTCAAAAAATATAACAATTTGTTTTACCCACAGAACGATGGTTACATTTGTGTGAGTCTGTGTATAACAGGGATTTATGTTACATTTGTATCAACAAAGCTGAGCCATGTACACCCTTCAGTGAAGCAAAAGAACCCCAAAGTGATTATTGTTCTTGGAGAGTTTACATCATAATAAGTAAAATGACACAAGCAGGCAGACAAATAGCATTGACTGGGAGATAGATACATTAATGATGGGGAAGGGGATTGTGATCCAGGAGGAAGACTATGCAGCTGGAGCTCAACTGGAGTTCCTCAACTGTAACTTATGAGGGAGGAGGCACCATGAAACAGGACAGGTGAGGTGGTGCAGACCTCAGTAGCCGCGCCTGCTTCACTGAATAGCATCGCACCTGTCACGTACTAGTGGCTGTGAAAATGTGCTGGTTCACCATACAACCTTGTGAATATTAAAACTTATTCTTTGCTCCTCTCCCCCCTCCAAAAAAAAAGGTAAGAAATCATTCACAGAATTCCTGTAGAAAAAAAAAAAAAGATAAAGAAGCATGTGAAGATGTTTATAGTAAACACAAAGACACAGAAAAAATGCTAATTTTTTATCCAAAGAGGAATTTAAAGACATGCACCACAGAATATTTAAAATTTGCACATTATCATAGGAAAATAGCTGTTCCCTGGGGTGGGGGGAACTAGCTCATGTTTAGGAATGAGAAAGGAGAATTTGACTTATTCTTACATCCTTCTTTCATCATCTACTATTCCACAGCTCACAGCTCTTCCCTCCCTCATTCTGTGGGAATCAGCTCACCTTAAAAACTGTCCTATCCCTTGACACATGGAACTTTCCTTAGGACAATGGAGCAGAGTTATCACTCCATGCTCACACTCAGCTCCTGAAAGCTAATCTGTGTTTCTCAGTGAGACCACAGCACATAGCTTCCTGGAGGAAGACTTAGCAACTAAGTTTGTGACACTGTGAAGCTTTCTATTATTTCACATCTGCCTGCTCTCTTGGATCCTTTCCCAGGCATAAAGGAAGAGCTAGGTATAAATCAGACATTATGTGCAATTTCTAAGTTCCCTGAGAACGTAAGGAAAGAGACCCAGCTAGAGAGATGCCAAAACACAGCCAGCAATGACAGTGATCAAAAGGAAATGGGGAACCTGCCTTCCATTTAGATCTGGGATCACATCCTCAGGCACTCCCTGTATAGTCCAAGAACAGAAACATTCTGAGCACATGACGACGACTAAACCCTCTACAGAAAGCCTCAGCATAGGCATGTGTCAATATATCAGTGTATCGGACCGCATGTGCTAGCTTTTCCATAACCCTCAGTCTACATTAGCTCCATGATGTATGCAGAGAAAAAGTGTGATAAGTCAGGCATGGTGGCGCAGGCAAAGCCCATACAATAGGATAATGGATTCGAGGTTTATAGCTTATGGAGAAGGAAATGCATCTTTCTTATAACCTTGCTTCTAAGATAACAGACAAAAGGAGGAGGGGGAGAAGAAGAGGGAGAGGAGGAGGAGGGGGAGGACTAACAAAGGCCATGGTCATATGTAGCATGACAGCTGCTCCCAGTGGATCCCCAGGACAAGGCCATTAAGAAGTTCATTGTGTCAAACAGTGGAAGCCATGGCCATCAGGAGCACATCCAAAGCAACTGACTGCGACACCTGTGCACTCAGCCTTCCATGAAGCTAAACTGCCATGGGAGCTGTACGGTTCACAGCGAGTTGGTTAGGAATTCATCTGTGAAGCCCAGAGGACAAAAGCCACCAATATTTATTCTAACTTTCCCAGCTGCTAGTAGTGCTGACAAACCCAGAGAAGCTCATGCAAGGACCTGAGTCCTTGATCATCAGCAAAACACTGTTTTGTTTTACATTTGACTGTTAAAAAAAGATGGCAAAGATTATTTAACATTTTAAAACACGTTATTTATTTTGTGTGAAGGAATGTGTGTGTGTGTGTGTGTGTGTGTGTGTGTGTGTGTGTGTGTGTGTAGAAGTCAAAGGATAACTTGCAGGCTTTGGTGTTCTCCTTCTAACAAGTGGCTCTTAGGATTGAACTTAGGTCTTCAGACTCAGCAACAAGCATCTTTACTCACTGAGCCATCTCTTTGGCCAGTCAAGGATTATTTAAATGTCTCGTGTGTCTTTAAATACTATGTTATGAGGCTTTCCTTGGTCTGTTTACAAAAAATTTTGAGGAGATAAGACTACAGTTACTGCTACTTAAGTATCTTATAACACCAGGACATACATTGAACCCTAAGAGAAAGCCATAGACAAACCAAGAAGACTGATGAAATTCTCAGGGTATAGTGAGTGGCAAAGTACTTGAGAATGTGAGACCAAAGCTCCTCCATTTTTAAAATAAGGCCTAAACATTCTCCATTTTAGGTATAGGCTTGAGATACTGGAACAGGCCTTGAGTTACTGGAACCAGTAGACCCAGATTCCAGGAATTAGAAAGTGCAAAGTACAGAGTGTCCCAACCCTAGCAATCCATGGTGATTGCTTAACCACAGAAATGTCCCCACCTGAGGGCAGCCAATGAGGAAAAGTGATAGACATCCACCCCCCCTTAGATGTAAGATAAAGATAAGGTCTCTAGAAAGTCCCTAGAAGTGAGCCAATCAGAGTTGTACCCATACTAGCACCCCTAACTGATGTAATCTTGTGATTTTTGCCTTTAAAAACTGAGCTTGCAGAGGTGCAGGCACGTCCTCCAGCCTCCACTGTGTTGGATAGCTTGACAGGGACCCTTTTTATTGCTCCCCAATAAAGCCTTGCTTTTGCATTCTGGTAAGCTCATCTTTGGTGGTCTCTCTGGGGGTTGAGATCTGGGCACAACAGAGACAAGCCACTTAAATGACAAAGTCTTGTTTAATTTATGGTTCCAGGGGTTTCAATCCATGATGACTCAGCTCCTGCTATACTAGAATATTCTGGAAAGATTCATATGGGTAAGGCTTAGTTCCCAGATCAAGTGCTACCAAGAAGCAGTAGAAACTTTAGGAGGTGGGGCATAGTGGACAGAAGTAGGTGACCAGGAATGTGTGCCCTTGAAAACTACAATAGGATTGTCACTCTCCGACCCTTCTCTCTCCCTCCTCCTCTTCCTTCAGTGAGCAGAGCTGCCTTCTGTCTTTCTGTCTCCCCTTTTACCAGAATCCAGGAGAAAACTGACCATAGACCAATGAGCCCAAATGAATTTTTCCTTAAGTTAATTTCTTGGATGTTTTGTCATGACAATTGGAAGCTGACCCATACAGACAATCAGCACGAGGAATGGGAAGGTTGCTATGAGTATGTCTGATGATGTAGTTTGTAGCTGGAGAGTTTTCTCTCCGGGTCCCACCAAACCCCAGCAGTCCAACAGCCCACTTATAAAATAAACACACAGATGCTTATATTATTTAAACTGTTTGGCCTAATGGCTCAGGCTTCTAGCTATCTAGTTCTTACATCTTAAATTAATCCATTTCTATAAATCTATACCTTGCCATGTGGCTAGTGGCTTACCGGCATCTTCACATGCTGCTTGTCATGACAGCAGCTGGCAGTGTCTCCCTCCACCTTCCTGTTCTCTCTGTTCTCCTCTCTGTTAGTCCCGCCTATACTTCCTGCCTGGCTACTGGCCAATCAGTGTTTTATTTATTAACCAATCAGAGCAACACATTTGACATACAGACCATCCCACAGCAGTAGTTCAAATGCCTTTGAAAGTGGATTACAGAAGGACTTTGGAAACATTTGGAGAAGTAGACAAGGGAAGCCTGGAGTGCTGTAAGCAGAGTTAGATGGGCTAGTCTCATGGACTCTTAAAACACTACACTAATCAGAATATACCTAGTAACAACTGCTATGGAGAGTTCCAAGGAAATCAGTGACTCTAGTAGGAACTGTACTAAAGGCCAATGCAGTTAAGATTATGTCTACATTTTGTTCATGTCTTAAGAGGCTGTATTTCAATCAGATGAACTAATTAATTTCTCAGAAGAAATTTGAGTACTGTGTATCATGCAGATGGGGGCAAGGCTATGGCTACTTTTAGCCATATTTCAATGGGAATTATGAGCAAAACATAGTATGGAGGTATTTGAAATTTTATAGTTTAATTAAGAAGAAGAAGGAGGAGGAGGAGGAGGAGGAGGAGGAGGAGGAGGAGGAGGAGGAGGAGAAGAAGAAGAAGAAGAAGAAGAAGAAGAAGAAGAAGAAGAAGAAGAAGAAGAAGTGTATTTGAAGTTGCAGCCAAAGGGAATGTGTAGTTATTAAGCTGTTTTGAGGAAGCCAAGTATTTTTCCCTGGGACAACATAAAAGATTTCTTAATGGCATCTAGGGAATCAGTGTGACTCGTCCTTCACAGGCTGAGGTATAGACAATCCCATTTGAAAGACTGTGCCTTTGGAAGACAACCTTGGGTGGTGCCCTTGTTCTATTAAGCCACCCAGGAAGTTGTCCCTCAGGATTCACTTCACTGTGTTCAGCAATTTAGGGTCTTAGATGTTACTTCAGGCGTGGTTCGAAAGGCCATGTCAAGTTCATGCCAGACTTTGACAAAGCCCATGTGATATTGGTTTCACAGATGTACAGAATGGAAGACTGTGATGTCAGTTTGGAAGTCTGGGCAATTTGTTGTGTGATCACAGTGTGCACATAGCCCTTGAGAGAATGATGTGTGAAACTGTTGAAAACATTTTTCCTGGAGAAGACAGCAGTGGGACATCTACCAAGGAAAGCCTCGGGCAAATATCAGGACCAACCTACTAGGCAATGCATGTGGGTAGAGATGAGGCTGTACAGGTCCTTCAGAGTAAATATCACTTTGCTATTTAGGATGGGAGTACCTACTCTGGGCCATTGTATCTTAATGATGTGTGACTTCACAAAAGAATCACGGACTTTGCTGAGAGACTGTATCTCCTAGTAATGTCAGAATCTACACGCACGAAGTCTTACCAACATGACTGCCTAAACATAGGCAGGACAAGGACAAGAGCAACAGATGTGCCAAAGTGGATGGCAGCAAAACCATGAGACCTCAACCCTAGACAAAGACCTACGGGGAACCAAGGAATGCTGAGAGTGGAAGAAGTAGTCTTCCCCAGGGAAGAGCACACCAACTGGTTACCCAATACAAGTAACATTATACAGACAGAGCAGGAGATAGCAAGAATTAATGAAAGAAGACATTATGAATTTATATACGAGAGGATTTGAAGAGAGGAAAAGTAAGAGATAAATGATGCAATTACATTTTAATCTCAAAAGTAAAAGGAATAAAACCATTCACAAGGTCTTACAGAGAGTTTGTGCTGTCTCAGATGAGACTTGGATTTCGAACATCCTGGAGCTCTGGAGACTGTGAGAGGCCTTGCATGTGGGATGTACATATTTTGTATTCTGAAAAGGATATGAGTCTTTGGAGATCAGAAGAAAAGTGTGTATTTGAGATCTGAAACGTCTGTCAATGATTTAGGCAATGAAGGATTATACTAGTCAGATGAAGTAAAACAGGAAAGATGGGCCTTTGAAGGATGTAATGATCTCTCTCTCTCTCTCTCTCTCTCTCTCTCTCTCTCTCTCTCTCTCTCTCTCTCTCTTGCTTAGGTGTTCTGAGATAAGTAGCTTTGCCCCAGCACACATAGTGATATCCCACCTCACCATGGCCCAGAAATAATAGAGAAATTTCTGACATTGTACATAAAAATGAATATCCCCTCCTTCAAGTTGATTTTCTTATTTATTTTATTGCAGTAGTGAAGAGTAGTTTAACATAACTCCCAACTTCCAGGTCTTTATTAAAGCAATACATCATGGTAGGAATACAGAGCAGAGGAAGCATGTTCACCTCATGGCATCCAGAAAGCAAAGACACACAGGGAGGCTAGCTAGGGTCTCAATATGCCCTTCAAATACATGCTCCCAATTCTCTGCCTTTCTTCCACAAGCCTCCAAAACCCAAGTTTTCCACCACCAACCGATAGGGCCACAAGCTGTCTATCAAGCCCTCGGCACAGGGCCCTTGAAATGACATTACAATCCCAAACTCTAGCAGTAGGTAAGAATGACTATTTGCTCCTAGCACTGGTCTGAAACTGGAGCTTCATGTATCATTAGTTTAGACATTACTCTGTTAGAAATAGGAGAAGCCAGACAAAGCTAAGGTCTTTCAATCTAAATCACTTAGCAATCTATAAAGCTTCCATGCAACAGAAGCTATAAAACAGAGAACAGAGCTGTTCATCCTGTCATACAAGAATTTTAGTTTGCTAAAACACCTCGAGCTTTTCCATCCAAGCCCCACATTTACCACTTTTCTATCAAGTTCTGCAAAGAATGGGCAAGTTGAGCAAAACGGGATGTGAAAGTTTTCCACGACCATAGGAGTGCCTCAAACATCTCCAATTGTTATGTTCATAGGCAAAGGCTGTTGCCAAACATTTTCACAAACCTTGTCACACATCTCATACATGTCATAACTATTCGTAATACTCCCAGGGGTTTAACAGCTTCGACTGGTTCTTAACAACTTTCATGGGTTGATTTCTCACCTTCATTCCCCTTTAGGTGAACTTATATATCTTCCCATTGTTTTCTAAATCTGCAAGTCACTCAGAAGTTAGCATTGTTTCATCTTCGTAATGCAATCTTTCACAGAGGCAGGAAACAAGACAAGGTACCAGACCACCATCCCATGAAAACATAGTGAAGTTGAGAAGATAACCTTGGGGGAACTGAAGGTAAAGTACTGTCACTACAAGTGAATCAGTCTTGGGATTCAGAAGACAAGGGAGTACTAAAGAAGACATTAGCAAGTCCAAACATGGCATAAAAAGATCCAGTCTGATGCATTAATTATTCCATGAGAAAAGTAGTATTGAGTACAGCAGTATGGATAGGACATGACTTTATTTGGTTCTCTAGAATCCATTGTCTAAGTCATAAGCCACTGACTCTTTACTACCACAATGGGGCACTGATAGAGAAGTAGTCTTGGCAATAACATCTGCCCCTTTTATTTCCTTGGTGGTTTCCAGATGTTAATCATGTTCATTAGGCATCCTACACTGCTGATGCTTACTGCCCTACAAGAATGAGAAACTTTCCAGGGTTGTACTTCACCCAGCCACTCATTAAGGCCTTTACAGTATACTCTCAGGCCAAACTCTCCAACCTTGGTGTGAAGGTGTTTTTGCAGCATTACATCCACCCAGGATATTTCACAGCAGAAGAGTACTCAATGTGAGAGGGATGTAAATATACACCCCTAGGACAAACTTAACCTTTGCCACCAGTACTATTTAATCTGCATGTCCATTTACTTCTGCCTAACATGCCTGAGGCTTTCAGTGGTTGCTATGAGTTAAGTATACTCAGTTCCAGTATGCACTAAAGCTCAGATGTGTTATACACTAATAGGGGGCTAATGAGTCCCACCTTCAACATAGGGTTTCTGGTTGCCCTGTATGGCTCTCACTTGCAAGCAACTATGGCCACTCCTTCAGAGGAGCAGCTGGTGTGAATGTCATGAAAGATCTCATTCCTTCAGATCAGGAGGTATAGTGGTAACCACCTGTATGCTCCTATTTTTTCACTCTTTTAACCCCTTCAGTGAGTTTTCATCCCATGTTTGAAATCCTCTTCCAAAGACTCATAAATATTGTTTTTTGCTTCCCATCAGTTTCTTCCCTACCCACTCCAACTTGACACAACCACATTGGTCTTGAAGTGACCCAGACTGACTCCATTGTCTGCTTCCCCCACATTTCCATCTCCTGATTAGTACTTTAGCCTGGATTTCATATTGCCCTAAGGCATTTGGATCTTCCAGAGTCTCTTACACCCATAAAGATCATGATCTACCATGGGAATCAGCAAATCCACCATGAGTCCTCACACTGGTACCAATGTCTCTTCCAGAATAACTTCTTTCTTATCTTTTATGGAAACATGGTCCTATCCAGACCAGTGGACTGGGTAACAGACACTACCTCTTCTTTGTCCAAATCCCTTAGCAGTTCCTGTCTTTTGTCTACTGTCTTCAAATCTCTGATATTTATGGGAACTTCAGCTAGCAAGAAATGTGTCCTCAATGGTCATAAGAGACTGGTTTCCCTCATTTTGTCTTGGTCTCAAGGTTGGATAAATGTTTCCCAAGCACTCAGACTGTTCTCTCTCAGTGTTGTATCCTACTGCTATTCCAGATTATGAGAGGCTTCTTAATTTCTCATTTAAAAGCCTTCCCCAATGCAAGACATTCAAGTGCAGAGAGAGTATTCCTTGGTTATCAGTTTCCTGTATTGAGCCATTATGAATATTGGCTGTTTGCATACTAATCAGGGCTTCTCCCTTCCACAGTGTGACAGGTCAGTCCTGAATGTTGTTTTCTGTCACTTCTGCCTTGCCCTCTCCCTTTTAACCGTCGAATTCTCCCCCACGAGCTACAAGTGTTTAGATCCCAGGAAAGTCTTCAGCACAGATCTAACTTCACTCTTTCCTTTTAACCCTTCTAGCTGTAGGAAAGAGCAAGGCAATACTTGAACCTCATTCTCCCTTTTTCTCATTTTTCCTGCCACATCCGAAGCTAACAAAGAGATTAGCACCTGCATCTCTTTTGTCTAATTGTAATTCCTCTCTCATGAGGAGAAGCTCTTTCTGGCCAGATGGCTGAGCCTCATCTGCATGTTCCACTCTCCACCGAAAGGTCTCACAATGGCTGTCACAGCCTGCATGTGATGCTGTCCCATACACACTATTTTAAGGGCTACATTATATTCTCTACTGTACCAATCATTTGTAGGGCATCACCATACTCACATCATAGACTCCATTCATCAAGAAAATATGCTACCCAATACCATTCTCAGGTGGCTCAGCATTGGTTGAATGTCTTATTACCCAAAGCAGGGCCAATGAAACTTCTACTACAAGAAGGAGACACATCCTATATCACATGAAAGGTAGCCAATCTAGCCACACAGATGCTCTACCCTCAAAGAGGTGATCCTCAGGTGGATGTCTCTTTACCCATCACAGAGGCCACTTTATGTCTCCTCCCCAATACATCTTTCATCACCTTGATCCCTGTTCAGGCACAAAATGTTCACATTTTTTTTTGGAAACATGAACAAAAATGTCCTATACAAAACACAAATGAGAGACTGAAAAAAAATAATTTCAGCCATCTAGCTTTGTGAACCAGTGAGTTGATTGGAGTTACTTAATGAGTATGAATTGCTGTCATGAAGATCCATCAATGAAAATGGCCTACCTCAGCATGGATGGCAGCTCCCCAAACCTGCATCTCTGGAGCTTTCTAGCCCACCTGAATGCAGCCCTACCAAGGATCCTTCTCTCTTTCACCAATTACTGTTTGTATAACCTCAAAATGGGCCTTATGAATTTCTTACAAGCTTAGTGAGCTTCCATAGACTTAGAAGCCTCCCTGTCTAAAACACACTATTTCAATTCGGAGAAAATAGCTCACATAATCCCAACTAGAAACCAGGGGCAGACAGAGAAAATGATAATTTCATCCAAGTCTGATTTGATAAAAACAATATATTAACTGTGGTTACTTATAGGATGAATAAGAAGTTACTTACCAGAGCATGGACAACTTGTAGGTAGATACTTCACCAAAGAAGAGTCTCCCAACTGTCCCCCCAAATGCTAGCCACTTATGATTCTTGAAAAAGGGTGGACCTGATGCACCCACCTTATGCACCCACTTTATGCTGTGCCGCCTCATGGGTCTTTCCTCCCTCCTGTGAGGAAACATCAGTAGGCCCAGTCCTGTGGGATTCTCCTTTGGGTCATTGCAGCTTTCAGATGGGAACAGCCACCTCAAGTGAAGGACAACAACACTCTTCAGTTCATAGTATAAGCACAGAGTGTCTTTACACTCATTATGAAGGTAAACAGCTCTTTTGATGAGTTATAGTGCAATGAAGAAAATTGTGTGTGTGTGTGTGTGTGTGTGTGTGTGTGTGTGTGTGTGTGTGCGCGCGCGCGCGCGCGTGCGCGCACAGATATGATTTGTTTGTTTAGTCTTAAAATCTATGAAGTTAGCACTTGGTATTTTATATATTTGAGTATACTAATAAGAACTTCTTGAAAACAGTAATAGGAAAGCTATATTCCCAAGAGATCCAACCAACCATGCTTACATAGGTTAAAGATAATACGCTGACATAGCATCTTGTAAAATACACTGTGGGCAGGAGATAGTCAATACATATTTGGCCAATAAGCTGCACAAGAGAACTTCTGTGGGATATGCATGTTGTCTGCTCTCTGGAGTCTTCAAATGTTTTCCATAGTAGAGCACTTATATTTGCTACTTTTCTTAAATAAGCAGTGTGTGTGTGTGTGTGTGTGTGTGTTGTGTGTGTGTGTGTGTGTGTGTGTGTAATTCCTGTTTTCAAAAGACTCTAGCTCCTGAAATCACTGCATGTCTTGGATCATATTAATTATCGGGGTTCTGGTGGGTCCCATAACAAAGTTATGTGATAGAATAAGTATAACAATGAATCTCATTGTGAATTGTCTCTATAAATCAAAAGCAAGCTCTTCCTTATGACAAAATAACAACAGAATGGTGGTACATGTAGGAGGAAATGACAGAATTAGAAATTTTTTTTGATAGACAGTAGAACTAAAAGGTGAAACCCAAAAGTACTTGACCATGTCACTAGCACTGGGACAAACCAACATTCTGTCCTCTAATATGGTGAACACAGGAGGTCATAGCACCAATGGTGACCTGAGAGAGGTATAGCACCCACGCAGTCACATTCCAGCCAAGAATGGGATTTTCTGAGTTTGGTCACAAGGAAATACTGCAAGTCAAAATTGAGAAACCTTCAACACAATAACAGAACTAGACTTTCAAAACTACCAGGGACAAGAAAAACAGAAAAGGTAGAAGGAAAAAAGACATTGTGGATTTTACCAGACTAAAAGACAATAATACTGTAAAATGTATTACCTTAGGTTAGATTCTAGACTAAGAAATAAAGCCATCAAGGATATTATTAAATTTGAATATGTAATGTGAATTGGATATTTTCTAAGCACCTTATTGTAATAAATATATTTAAAATAGGTGGTTACAGAAGAGACTCTACCTGACCCTAGGAAATAGCCTTATTAGAGGGACATGATGACTCCCACCTGCCTTCAGGTGCTTTATTTAAAATGCACGAATAAACATAAATACAACAAGAGAAGGGGGAAAGAAGTTCAAACAATTCCTCCTCATTTCATGATTTCCAATTCCCAAACATCAATTTACTCAGGATGATGGAATTTCCCTAGACTCAAACTCTTATAGCTATGACCAGTATAGTGTGAGCACATAGTAGACTGAGACAAGTTGTTTCTCACAAGTCCCAAGATAAAGGGATCACCTTGCTGTTTTGTTTGAATGGTAAGAATCATTTATGCATTTATAAATGCATAAGACCAACATGAAGGAGGGCTGGAGAGATGGCTCAGCAGTTAAGAGCACCTGCTGTTCTTGCAGAGAAGCCAGAATCAGTTCCACACACAACAGTTAACAACCATCTCCAGTTTTAGAGAATCTGAAACCTTTTGGCCTTCTCAGGTACCAGCACACACATGGAGCACATTTCATGCAGGCAAAACACATATAAAATAAGGAAATTTTTTTTAAACCTACATAATTGAATGATAAAATTAGGATGAGTAAGAAGATGTGAATTATGCTCTTGTGGCTCTTTGGTGTGCCAGAGCAGTGATTTGGGATGGGTAATTCTGAAGATAGATGTTTACTATACACCCTTTTACAGAGAATACCATTTAGCCCATAAACATGTAAGTTTATCATCAGAAAATACAATCAATACACAAAAATCTTTACTTGCCTATAAAGAGATTGCCTCCTTACAAGGAAGATTAAAGGAAACCAATTCCCTTCATGTTGCTGTTCAATATCTGATGAGAGACTTCAATTTATTTCAGTTAAGATTACAACTTGGCATCCCATCCAAGGCACACTACAATAATAGCTGGCACACATTATACACTAGTTCTAAAGGGACAACGGATGAAGAGAATCATTGTATTTCAGAACTTTAAATAGCTTTGACACTAAGAAAGTCATGTCATTTTTTGCCGACAAATAATACCACTATTCTTTTGACTTTAAAAAAAAAATATGAAAGTGTAAGTCAGTCTTCCAAGTATATGTTTTTTACCTTGGAAATTTTTAAGACAGTAAGGCTAAATTGCCATCTGAATACAACAATGAGCTCAGCATAAACCACCTTACAAGTGCATGTAAGGTCCCAGAACACTTTTTCAAGGATGTCTCAAATGTTCATCCTCAAAATCTCCTTCAAAACATTTTAGAAAATAAACTGTCATGTTTCCTATGTATCCTCACACAAAGAGCTTCTTCCTAATGTCCTCACGTTAATAACAATATTTGCTCCTCACATGGTTCCATTTTATTTTTCCTAGCTACAGGATAATTAGCTAATAATAAAGACTATGTTGTAGGGGCCCAGGAGACCTTGCATACTCATTTACTCTCACATATACAAGCATATGAACACATGCACACTACATACACATATTCATACATAAACACACACATGAGAGAGAGAGAAAGAGAGAGAGAGAGAGAGAGAGAGAGAGAGAGAGAGAGAGAGAGAGAGAGAGAGAGAAAAGAGAGAGAGAGATTGTGGTACCTAGAAGATTGCTTAGTAAAGAGCAACATGAGGACCTGAAATCAAATCTCCAGCACCCTTGTAAAAACCTGGGCACAGCAGGTTATCCCAGTGCTGTGGACACAGAGAAAGGATGATTGCAGGAGTATGCTGCCTAGCTAGTCTACCTGAACAGATGAGATACAGGATCACTGGGACATCCTGCAAAATAAGTTAGAGAGCAACTGAGGAAAATATATGATGTCATCCTTCAGCCTCCACGTGCATGGATGTGGAGAGACCTGTACACATCCACATGCACATATGCAAACACACGTAACCATTTACAACACATGAGAAAAGAAAAGACTAGACTGTATACGCAATTTAGTGTATGTCTAAGGGGCAATCGTGTGTCTTTCTCCATTTTGAGGAGGATAGCCACAATGAAGCCTGGACTAGATGAACAACAGTATGGTCCTGTTTTTAATTAAGGCAGTCCCTACCAGCAAGGCTTTCCATCAAGACACCTCTGGCCCTGCTGGCAGAAACTCTGGGTGACTGTTCTTGTGGGATCCAGGACACCCCTTTGTTTGTTCTCCAGAAACACCTGTAGCCACCTTAAGGTGTTACGTACGTTGATAGTTCTAGGAATTATTGATAATCCCTATTCCAATGTCACTATCTCATACCAGATCTGTTCAACAAGTGTGTGCTATGTTTCCGTAGTTTTCCCAACACGATATTTGATACTAGAAATAATTTTTTTTTTTTTTTGGTTTTTCGAGACAGGGTTTCTCTGTGTAGCTTTGCGCCTTTCCTGGATCTCGCACTGTAGCCCAGGCTGGCCTCGAACTCACAGAGATCTGCCTGCCTCTGCCTCCCGAGTGCTGGGATTAAAGGCGTGCGCCACCACCGCCCGGCTAGAAATAATTTTTTAAAGGATGGCTGACACCCAGGAACTTACAGGTTAGTGTTATAGGCTAGTTCATAAAGAGAAATGTACAATGAAGTACTCCATAGCGATATGACCAGATGTCAGGAAACATAGATGGCAGACACATGAAGCATCTAACTATATATGTACAGACTTAAACATACATGTATATCTAATTATATATGATGTGTAGAACATGTGTAATTTGTTCTGTTCTATAGAAACCTAACACAAAATTTCATTACTATTACTTAGTCCTAACCCTCTATTCAAGTAGCTGATCCTTACAATGACCAGGACCCATCCTGAAGCTACGTATCAAAACAACTACATTTGTATAATAGAGGTATCTCATCACTTACGAAATTTCAAACTTTAAAAAAGATTTATACAGAAAAGGAAAACAGAGATCAAATATAATGTCTATTATACCACAACTCTTTAAGAAAATACACATCAATGAAGACAGATGGCCATCAAGAGAAAAAAATATAAAAGGAGATGTTGACTTTGGCTGCACATTGGAATAACAGTGTAAATTGTCTCTACTTAAGGCCCACTCAACAGAGGGGAATCATGCCTGTTACTGGAGACCCCTACCCAGCTTCTCAGGCTTAGTGAGGTCATGAACCTTAGAAATGAACCAACTACTGCCACTTTCCTAGTCCAGCATAGTTCCTCACTCCATTTTAAATCTTATCCTTATCCCAGCAGATAGGTGGAGCCAACACCCCTCATCAAAGAAGCCTTTCTTCACAGCAAAATGGAGACCATGACGGAAAACCAGGACTGAAAACAATGCAGAGAACCACAGATCCTGACTGTGGGAAGCCCAGGCGCAGATGATACATCAGGATTACAACTCCCACACCTATAGTTCAGGGAACACTGAAGGAAAGAGGATCAATAACTTGGGGAGGGAGGCTTTGTTTGGACTCATAGCTTTAGTGGCTTTTGCCCATCATGTTAGGAAGGGCATGAGAAGGAGAGCTGTCAGCTCACAACTCCCTGTAAGTCAGCTATAGAGGATCCAACACCTTCTGAGTATCTACACACATAACCACACACCACTCCCAATGCCACCAGGAGGAGTGAAGAGGTATTGGAAGGTGGGAAAGATGAAGAAGCAAAGAGGTTTGGGGTGGGGCGTGTTTTGTTTTATTCTTGTTTTTGTTTGCTTGCTTGCTTGCTTGCTATGTTTTGGTTTGGTTTGAATTTTTAAAATTTTCTTGGGGGGGCACTGAAGGGAGGATACGGGGGACTGGGAGGTGAGCATAATTGGGGTGCATGATGTGAAATTCCCAAAGAACCAATAAATACATTATGTTTAAAAAGTTTCTTCTAAAGGCTGCCTTCAGAAACCTTAAAATAAATTTGCAATGTGTCTGACCCGGACATTAGGTGCTCGTGCGCACGTGCGTGTATGTGTGCATGCACATTTTATATGTGTATGGTGGTGTTCATGTGTGCTAACAAAGGACAGCCTCTGAGGTCAATCTTCCCATTTCACGCTTTTTGAGGCAGGATCTCCTTGCTATCCTTCCCCTGCATAGTCCAGGCTACGTGACACAAGAGCGTCTGTGAATTTGCTGCCCCTTCCTTCCATCTCCCTGTAGGATCACTGAGATTACAGACACATATAGCTGACTCTTGTGAGCTCTGGGGGACTGAACTCACGTCCTTGGGCTTGCCTACCATGCACTTTTGCTCACTGAGCTGTCTCCCCAGCCCTCAGCGTCAGGTCTTTAAACAGCAAACTATGTGTTTTCTCAGTAGAAAATATTTGGAAACCAATAATAGCAAACAGTTTTAGAAAGGTAAACCAGAACTATATCAAACAGCATCTTTTGTACTAAAATAAACACTTCCAGTGCTTTTCTGTAAGCAATGAAAATCCACTAGAAGCTGTTCTGAGCCAAACTGTGGTTCCATGTATTGTTAGATGCCGTGCATCTGACTCCTGCTCACCAAGGGGAAAAAAGAAAAGTGTGTGAGAATGAAAAGCCTTGAGAAGGACCAGATACTTTGGCTTACGTTTTATTTGTTTGTAATGGACATGTAAAATTATGCACAGTTATTTATGGTTGTGCCATGTGGTGAGTTGATAGACCTGCACTATACAAAGTTGAAATCAGGATCCATATGCCTATCTCCTCAAACAGAAATCATTTCTTTATAGTAAAAGATTTTGAATACTTTCTTTTAGCCTTTTGAAATATGAAACATGTTACCACTTTCTGTAACCAGTTTCTGTGATTTAGGTAATTTGAAGCTGGGAAGATCCAAATGAGTGATATCTATTACACATGTGCAGATTTTTTTCCAAAATTTATTTTATTTTGTGAGTTTGACTATTTTACCAGGTTATATGCATGTGCACCTAGTGCAGAGGCCAGAAGAGTACGTCAGGTGCCTAGGAGATGGTGTCACAGATGGCTGTGAGCCCCCCACCAGCATGCTCTGGTCCTCTGTAAGACACCATCTCTCCAGCCCCCAGCCTGAAGAACTTTACGTTTTAAAGTTGGAGCTGGATCGGCAGCTCAGTAGTCAAGAGTGCTTGCTGCTCTTCCAGAGGACCCCAGTACAGTTCCCAACACCCATGTTGGACAGCACACAACTGCCTGTAACTCCAGCTCACTCTGGTTTTCAGGCCTCTCAGAGGAAGAAGGACAGAAACAGAAACATTAGCAAAATCAATCAATCAATTACGTGTGTGTATGTGTGTGTGTGTGTGTGTGTGTTTGCACATGAAATCGACTGCATCCCCTATCCTTGTCAGCCATACACTGTGAAAAAGTATATTTAGTAGTGACAGCACCCACCAGTACCTTTACATTTTTTTTAGATGATGAAGGACATGTATTTTCTATCCCCTTTCAGTTTAGTGAGGCATGTGGCCACTTACGGCCAGTGACATGTAATGCAAATGAAATGTACCACATCCTGGCTGTCACCTGTCACTGTGAGACGTCTACAGACGTCTCTTTCTTCTTCCCTGCTACAAAGGAAGGTTTATGTCAAAAGGGCAGAGACTTGAGGGCCAAGTGGCTTTGATTGCTCAGTTACCACTGTGAGGAGTTACTGCCTTAGAGAATCCGAGGACAGGAGGTCAACTAGAAAAACAAAGGAAAAAGTCGAGAGGTGGTCTGCCTCTTGCCACAGCATGACCTGGTGTCTGCGCTACTTCTTTGTTGCTTTGGTGAATACCTGGGAGAAATAAGGAAGGGGAGGGAGGATTTGTTCGGACTCATAGTTTTAGAGGTTTTTACGCATCATGTTAGAAAGGGCGTGAGAAGCAGAGCTGTCGACTCACAACTCCCTGTAATTCTAGCTCTAGGGAATCCAACACCTCCTTCTGGACACCTACACATGCAAACACACCATCATAAAGACACATACACATGCATACACTCACAAAGATACACACACACACACACACACACACACACACACACCCTTTTAAAATGAAATAAATTCTGTTTTTAACTTTAAAGGTCAGTATGGTAGAAAGCGCAGCAGAGAAGGTGGTTTTAATTCAGGAATGTAATTTATTGTACCAACAAGTCCAATATGTGTGTTTCTTGTGAAATTGGGTAGAAATGAGTTCTTATCAGGCTTTTATACAAAAAAGATAGTAGCAAAGGAGAGCCAGATCAAAATACAGCCCCCATGGACCTATCCCCAGGGACATACTTCCTACAACCAAGTCCCATCTCCCTCAGTTCCACCACCTGCCAGCAGTATACACAAACTGTAAATCCATCCATAGATTAATGTGTCTGAGAGATTAAAAACACTCTCTCAGACAAGCCAGATGAGTGTTATCAATATCTTAGGTATTTCTCAATCCAATCAAAGTATCGATCAGCATTCACCATCAGACTACCCAGTTTAATACAAGAAGAAAATAGTTGGCCTAGATAACATTTGAAGCTTTTATTAGTGCTAAAAAATGAATATATTAATTATTGGACTGAAAATTGTCTGAGGGCCTAGAGCCCAAAGGACCTCTATTATCTACATGGCTTGTTTGAAATTTTAACAAAGGAAGAAATTAACTCAGCCACTTGAAAATAATTTCCGTAGCAGTTGGGTGAAAATTTTTATCAATTCAACCATGAAACCTGTTCCTTTTATGCTGCTTATGGGAAGCTTCTGAAAATGCTCACTAGCCTAGACAACCTACTTCAGAAAAGATTGCTCATAAAGAAAGGAATTACGTTACCTTCCCTCCCCCAAAAGAAGTCCATTAGCTCTGAATGCAGATGGAGATGATTAACACAGGAATAGAAAGAACAACCATCTTCCAGTAGTTAAGCCTACATCTCTGGAAGGTTTTTATGACATGAATTATCTGAAATACTATCAACTAATTAAGGAGCTCATTTTCATTGCCTTGGGTTGCTATTGGTTACCCCTGCCACGGTGCTCATGCCAGAGGGCTGGTATGGCTACACCAACACAGCTTTGCTATTTGAGTGGTTTGGTGAACTGCCTCACATCAATACATTGCAGAAATGGTCACAATACATTATTCCCTTCCTCCAACATAAAGCAAAATGTTCCTCTGCCCCTTCACTCTTGCCTAGTCTCTTCATTTCTTTGACCAAAAATAAATAAATATATAAATTAATAAACCATAGGGCAAAGTGCAAATCTGACTTCTTGAATGCTGTATTTCTTCGATAAATAGGTCCTGGGCAACTAATTAGATGGTGAGAGAATAACAATTCGATCCCCTTGGTTGTGTCCCAGTTGATGACCAGACACCATACAGAGACACACCTCCCAAGCAGACTTTCAACTGATCACCAGTCTTGAAGAGAGACTAGATAAGACCAGATTCTGCAGCCCAGATCAACATGCTGACCCATGGAATTATGAGCTACATAAACGGATATTGTCTAATTAACTTTGATGGCAGTTAGTTAAATGGGAAAAGCTAATTAATAAGATAATGATGAAATAAACATGAAATATTGTTTCTAAGTTATGCTAATGATATTTCTGATGAGCTAGAAAAGGCCATTACAGAGGAGCAGATGCTAGTGTGATAGTCTGTGTTTCACTGGCAATGTTTGAATTTCCTAGCTATGTATTTTTAACCATCTATTAATCATTTGGACAGCCATCTCACACACACACACATACACACACACACACACACACACACACACACACACATGCATGCACAAATGCACACACACATACATACATACATGTACACATTCACACATGCACACACACATACACACAGAGAGACTGCTTAAATGATGAAAACAATATAAATTTGCTTACTAACAATTCTGGAAGCCAGAAGGAAGAATAAGATCAAGAGACTAACCAAACTCAAGTACAGATGAGGGATCTCTTTCTGGCTTGCACACATCTGCCTTCTTACATTTCATCACATGACAGAGAGAGACAGAGACAGAGAGAAACAGGCAGACAGAGACAGAAAAACAGAGAGAGAGAGAGAGAGAGAGAGAGAGAGAGAGAGAGAGAGAGAGAGAGAAAGAGAAAGAGAGAGAGACAGAGAGAGAACCCAGCCAGCAGCTGGTGCTTTTTTTAAATAAAACATCAGCTCTATTGAAATCAGGTCTCATCCTAAGTCTTCATATAGACCTAGTCACATACAGTCACCTGGAGGGTTGGGGCTCAACAAATGAATTTGAGGGAGACATAGATATGTCCATAATGATTCTAAAAACACCACCACTGTTGAATGCATATGGTAAATTTCATTTTGTTATCACAAGATCAAGATGGATGATACCTCATCTCTATTGTCCTTTCCCAGCTGTATTTGATGAATCAGCACTCTATGAAAAAAATATTACACTTGATGAAGTAACTTGAACTTTTATAGTGATTTTAGACATGAATGGAGTGTTTAAACAAAAGAAATATTTGATGTTTTACTCCTTAGAAAAATAATTCTTGAAGGTGCACAAACATGTCTTACTTACCATCTTTACTACATCCTTTTTTTCTCCACATATTTTAGCAATAAAATGTCAATGTGTGGCATTTTGAATAATAAAATGAAAAGCATTGTATGAAATAAAAGCAAAGATTTCTCAAAGGCTATGAAGTATTTGTATGCAATAACTTTACTACAATACACATAAAAATTTTATATGTCTCACCAGGCAATGCTAAGAAAATATTGGTGCTATTTTATTTTACATTTGAAGTGCATTATATTTTCTCAAGGAATGCTGATGTGCATAGCATAGTGGCTGTACCCCAAGTCATTAAAGAATTCAATTTATTAACTGTCATTAGACATCTAGTGTATATCTTTTCATTTCTTGCAGTAAATAAATACATATTGTTCTCTATCCTGACATCTGAAAGCTATTTTCTTATTCTTACTTTCTATATATTTGATAATTTTGCCTTTTATGTTTAGGCCTTTATGTATGTATAAAGTAAGGCAAAGCTTTTCATGGGAACTCATATGGGAACAGTATTCAGAAATAGAACTGTTAACCCTCCCCTAATATTCCATGATACTTTTTTCACATACAGCCATATTTTAACAACAGGGATCTGTTCTGAGAAGTATTTCATTCATTGATTCCATTATTGTGTGGCCATCATAAAGTATAACTGTAAAAATGAGTGTGCTATAAGTCAAACCCCTAATAAAGCCTCTTGGTGAAATTAAGTGATGTAGTAAACATGAGAGATCCAGGTTGCTGTCAGCAACCATGTCTAGCAGCATGTCACTGTACAGCAAACATTTCTAGTAACTAGCAAAGGATTATAGTCTAAGAGAGTCATGAAGATAATAGCACAGTAAATAGATTAGTCATCATTATTATCATTATCAAGCTTCCCATACTATCCATAATTACATATTCCATATTCTCATACAACTAACAAGACTGATTTGTTTACACTGCTGTTGTGATTTGAATTTGAAAGGTCTCCCTTAGGCTTATGTCTCCAGATGGTGGAGGCATTTGGTTATATAACTTTTAGGAGATGGAGTCTTGCAAGAGGAAATATGCCACTAAGGGTGTGCTTTGAGTTGTTAATATTGGCAAGCTCCACTTACTGTTTGCTCCCTGCTTCCTCACTGGCTGACTAGCCTCATGCTTCTCCTGCCATGACCTCCCTGCAATGATGGACTGTAATCTGAAACTGTAAGCCAAAATTAACCCTTCTTTTGTTAAGTTGCTTTGTCGGGGTGTTTTATCACAGCAACAGAAAGGAAACTAATAAAATTATCATCTCCACAAATCAATCACATATTATGCTTTGATGTTATGATGGCTCTGGTTTTGCCAGGTGTTATAGCAAGGATCTTAAGTCTCTTCCAAAGATCCATGTGTTAAAAGCTTAGTCCTCAGTCTGAGGCATTGTGGAGATAATGGAGCCTCCACAATGTGGGGCCTACCTTGAGGAAGTTAGGTTATTGGAAACATGCTCTTGAATGGGATTTGGGATTCTAGCTCTTTCCTTTCTCATGCATTGCTTTCCAGTCTGGATAACACACATGAACATTTTCTATCATGTGACCCAATGATACACTCTGCCACCACAGCCCCAAAGCAATAGGGCCAGTCAACATGAACTGAAACCATGACCCCAAATAGAGCTTTCTTCTTCTACATTAATTGTCTCAGGTATTTTGTCATAGAGACAGAAAGCTAGCAAATATGCTAGATGGGATTTTTTTCAACTCCATATTAAATCAAATGGGTCCACAGTTTGTTTACGGTTCATTATTGCCTGAAATGTTATACAATACATTACTATACATGTAGACATTAACTCCTGGCCTCTCACCTTATTGTTTTAGTCTATTGTTGTGACACCTCCTATTATGAATTATTAGAATATTAAGTATCAATACTCAGCACAGCAAGTCTTTGCAACGATTTCTTTTTTAAAGATCATCTGTCTTAGTCAGTGTTGTATTGATGTGAAGAGGCACCATGACCAAAGCAACTCTTATAAAAGAGCATTTGACTGTGGATTGCTTACAGTTTCAGGGGTATAGTTCATTATCATCTTGGTGGGAAGCATGGCAGCATGAAGGCAGACATGTAGTTGAGAGTTCTACATCCAGATCCATAGGCAGAAGGAAGAGAGGGACACTGGGCTTAGCTTGGGCTTTGGAAATCTCAAAGCCCCACCTTCAGTGACACACTTCCATTAAAAACGCCACACCTACTCCAACCAGGCCACACCTCCCAATCCTTCTAAAGCAGTGGCACTTCCTAATGACTAAGCACTCAAAAATATGAGCCTATGGAGCCATTCTTATTCAAAACACCCCACTACCCTATTGGGTTTACACTCAAATTTTGCGATTATTTTGTCAATTTCTATAAAAAGATCTTCTTGTGATTTTTGACTGTGATCACATTAAATATGTAAATAATTTTGAAGTAAAATGATTAATAAAATTTGTCTTATATTTCATTAGGTATTATTTGATGGTTTTCAATACTTTTCAATTGCTGTGTTTCTGGTTTATTTGCAGAATCCTTGACCATCTCTGTTGGTCCTATTACTAGGTAATATGTATATTTTGTGCTATTAAAAAGAGAATCTAATTTTTATGTATATTCTACCTGTTATTATTACATAAAGATATATTTTACTATGCATTTATTATAAAGCAAATTTGTCTTGCTCTTCTCTTCATAGGACAACCTATTTGTAAGAATTTTAAGTATTTCTATTACATAAAAGTAACCTGATTTTCAAATGACTCATTTTATGTCTTTGTTCTTCCCATTCTTGACACCCACACACTTTTTTCTTGTCGTCCTCTACTGGCTAAAATCTCTAAATAAATTCTGAATAAGTGATGCGGCATTTGTGGTCTGGTTGAGTCTTAAGTGTATTTTCACTACGTGCCATCTGTTCTGCCTCTAATTTGCTAAGAACATTAACAACAACTATTAGAAAAACACATACTCATTGATACGTACAGAGTAGACAAAGCCTTTAGTGAGGACTGTCTTATATGTAAGAGGTCACTGCAGAAGAATCTTGAAATAGAGCAGAATTTGGGATGGAGTTCAAACACCACATAAGCAAGCAGGTAATTACAGTGAGCTATGTAGAGAATTGAAGACAGAAACATCAGGATTCTGAATAAACATGCCTAAAATAATTCTTATCGAAGACAAGACAGAGAGATTGAACAATGGAAGAGTAGAAAAGAATGAGGAACCTGATGAGCTACCAAGTGAGAGTTTTGATTATATTGACCTATCAGAGTTCTCTTGTTAAAACTGTGTCTCACAAGGAAGTGCATAGATGGCCATAGGAGAAGGCTCAGACTATTGACTAAAGTTTAGTCAGTAAAGAATTTTTGTCACAATGAACATTATATTCTATCAAGTGTTTTTCTTATATAACTGACGTAGTTATAAGATGCTTCTCTGTATCTCATAATGTGACAAGTTGCATTAATATACCTTCTAATATTAATATGAACTAATCGTCTTAGGATAAACCCTACTTTGACACATAAGATTAAACTGTTATCACTTGAGTGTTCTAAATTTGTCTTGCCATCATAACACGTACAGCTTTTGCATCTCTGTTTCGCAAATAAGACTGTCCAAGATTTGGAAAACTTGGAGCTTTCCTAGAAAAAAAAAATACATTTAAGGTCACTGCAAAGGAGATAAAGTCACTATAAAGAAGTCATGCCATTGCACTGGAACAATATGGGAGATGCCTTTTAGCATCTCAGAAGTTGGTCATATTCCCATGTATCATGAAATTAAAGACTTTTGCTTAAGAGGCGAGTCCTTGAGTTCCCTGTTCTCATATAGAAACCACTAGAGTAAGTCCTTTGAATCTTCCATGAGTTCAACCAGCATGGCACTCAGAGCTTGCAGCAGCTGAGAGAACCTTAGCAGATGACATTTGCATTATGTGTGTGATGCTAGGTTTGCAGGAATTCTGAATGCAAGAGCTCTGGGGTCATAGGGGCTTCCACCAACACTTTAGAGCAAAGTCTCAGAGGTCAACATATGCCAAGTTAGAGTCCCCATAAGCCGCTACTGAGAGTGTGATGTATACATCTGTGAGAGTAAGATTCAGTTGAGACCCCGAGAAGTGAGAAGCCAGGAGCATGGAACAACAAACAATGGAAGCTGCGGTGGTTTGAAAGAAAAGGACCCTCAAAGGGAGTGCCACTATTAGAAGGTGTGGCTTTGTTGGAGTAGGTGTGGCCTTGTTAGAGAAAGTGTATCACTGTGGGAGCTGGCTTTGAGGCCTCATATGTGCTCAGGCCACATCGAGTGTCACAGACCACTTCCTGTTGTCTATAAGTCAAGATATAGGACTCTCAGCTCCTTCTCTTGCAACATGTCTGCCTGTATGCTGCCATGCTTCCTGCCATGATGATAGTGGACTAAACTTCTGAACTGTAATTGAGCCACCCTAATTAAATATTTTCCTTGTTAAGAGTTGCTGTGGTCATGATGTCTCTTCACAGCAATAGAAGCCCTAACTGAGACAGAAGTCATAGGCCCAGGTTATAGCCAAGAGAATAGCAATGTGGGCTAAAGTCACTGGAGACATAGCAGTGGGGATGGACAAATCCTTAAGGGGCTGTATCCTACCACTGAGTACACAAAGCATCAGACATGGCACTAAAGGATTTAATGTTTGCCCTATTAGTTTTAGGTCTTGCTTTGGTCCAAGTCTTTTTTGCTGTTTTCCTAGTCTCCCCTTTTGAAGTGTTTCAGTGTGCGTTGGATGTATGTAACTTTTTAATAGAGATGTGTAGTTAAGAGTTGTCTTGAGTCTCAAACTTTGAGCTTGAACTTCTCCTCAGTATTTTAACAGTTAAGCATTTAGGGGCTCCTGGAGAGGATCTGGGTTCATGAGCCTCTAAAGCCAGATGTAGAATGTTACTGTTTGGATGCACCACATCCACTCAAGGCCATGTGTTAAAGGATCATTCACCAGACTATGGATCTTTTGGGAGGTGGTAGAAATTGTGAAATGAGGCCTGGTGGAAGTTACATCACTTCAAGAGTGTTCTTGGAGGATATACTTAGGATCCTAGGTCCTTCCTCTCTTTTTTGCTTCAGTGATTGTAAGGTGAGAACTGATTTCTACCTAGAACTTCCATCATGATACACTATCTCAATGCACATCAGAAACAAACAGGATCACGCATCATTGACTAAAACTGATTTTCTCAGCTATTTTGTCAAAGTGAGGGAAAGATAAATAACATAAGTAGATACCATCCCTTTCATTTATTTGCAGGAAAAAAAAACAAAGTTTGAAGTTTCAGTAATAGCCTTTAGATACAGTGACAGAAAACCAAGTGTCTATTCAAGCCCAGAGTGGAGAATAAAAATGGCCAAATGGCCCCATAGGCTCATATATCTGAATGCTTGCTCACCAGGTAGTGGAACTATTTGAAAGGATTACAAGAACCAGAAGGTGTGGCTTTGTTGGAGGAAGTGAGTCACTGGGGGTGGTCTTTGAGGTTCCAAAAGCCCATGCTAGGTCCAGTGCTCTCTCTTCCGGCTGCCTTAGTATCAGATGTAGCTCTCAAATACTTCTCCAGCACCATGTCTGCCATGCCTGCTGCCCTGCTTCCTACCATGACAATAACATAAGCTGAAACTGTAAGCAAGCCCCCCACTAAATGCTTTCTTTTATGAGAGCTACCTTGGTCATGGTGTCTCTTCATAGCAATAGGACAGTGAATAAGACACTCAGTGTTCCTATTCTTTGAGCTCTGTGGCTGATCATCATGCATTTCTCTCCTAATCAGTGCTAGCCTAGTGAGGGAGGCTTCATTATGTGCTACTATTAATCACCTTTATGTGGCAGATGGTTGTCACCCACTTCTACAAATCTGCCTCATAATAATTGTGGCTGAAATTAAATTGATGTCTTAGAGCCAAACCACTCATACAAGATGAAATCATCCCTGTTTATATGATCAATGATGCTTTAAAGATACAGTGCACACTTCAGTCATCATTCTAATAACCTGTAGTTCTTCTTTTCTGTAAGGGAAATAAGGTACAGACAGTAATAGATTTATTTATAATGTAATTGGTCAGGTCATCACAAATTCTTCAAGTTTTACTTAAGAATAAATTAGGCAAGTATTTTTTTAGATACTTAAATCTAAAAGACAGGATTAATTTATTAATCTTTGATATACCATAAGGTTGTATGGATATGTGTATATGTTTAAAAAGGACAGGGCAGTACAGCATGCTGATCAAGAAATACTTCTCAAAATTGCATAAGGTGGTGAGAATTAAGAAATTCTAACAGCTTTAAAAGCTGCTATCAGCATTAAGAATAATAAAATATTGCCAAGGGAGAAAAATAATCAATAGCCCTATCCAGCTGTCACATCGACGGACCACAACAATGACCAGCATGACAAGATATGAGGGTAAGCCAACAGCCACCTAATTAGACTAAAGCCCTCTTCAATAGAATGGGATGCATTCCAGGTACTATAAAATTAGACAATCACTCATGTTTGGTGAGGCCAGGGAACCTAGAGGAGAGAGCCTGTTCCCACCGATTTCCTAACCCAGGATAATTCTTCACTGCATTTTGGATGTTCATCCTTATATCCATAGAGGATTGTAGTTCTCTCCCACCATCAAAGAGGCTTCTTTTTGCAACAGAAAGAGATCATTACAGAGAGGCACAACTAGTCAAAATGCACAGATCAACTGACCATGGGGTGCCTAACCCCAAATGGTATATTTACAACACAACCCTTACACTTAAGGCTCAGGAACGATATTACAAAAGAGGGGTGCAAAAATTTGCAAGAGCCGGAAGACCATAAAATCTGCTAAGAGATAGTCTATTGTAAAAAGAAAAGAAAAGAAAAAAAGAAAGAGAAAGAAAGAAAAAGACATGAAGTGGACAGGGGTGAGGAAGAGGATGTGGGACTGGGAGAATGGGAGGAGAATATGATGAAGATACATAGTATAAATTTCTCAAAGTAGAAAATATTATACTATTAAAAACAATAAAATCACTCTGGCCAGGGAAGCAGGTAGTTTCACCACAGATCTTTGCCTCTCCCTCTTCTCCTCCAAATCCAATGCCCCAGTCTCATCCCAGGTCTGCAGCAGACCACCTGCTGCAGCCTCCCCTTCCACTCTGCCCCATTTCCAACAGATCACACAGACCTTCTCCTCAACACTTATCAACTCCCCTCCACACTTGTCACTTATCCCAGCCCCCAACTCCAGCAGGCCTTCCCTGGTAACCCACAAGTAACTCCAGCCCATGAAACAGATAGCCTAACTAGGAATTTCACCTCCCCCTCCTCTCTAAACCCCATCCCCAGCTCTGTAGCAGACAACTTGTTATGGCCTCTCCTCACTCTCTGCCCCCATTGCCAGGGGACTAAACAGATCCTTGTGGAACACTTTGCTTTCTGTTGCTTGAGTTTTCCTGCCTTGCCCACAGTCAGGGCAAATCTCTCTCACCCACCAGTCCCACAGCCACTCAGACCCAACCAAGCAAACACAGAGACTTATATTGCTTACAAACTGTATGGCCGTGGCAGGCTTCTTGCTAACTGTTCTTACAGCTTAAATTAATTCATTTCCATAAATCTATACCTTGCCACATGGCTCGTGGCTTACCAGAATCTTCACATGCTGTTTCTCATCTTGGCGGCTGGCAGTGTCTCTCTGACTCAGCCTTCCACTTCCCAGCTTTATTCTCCTCTTTGTCCTGCCTATACTTCCTGCCTGGCCACTGGCCAACCAGTGATTTATTTATTGACCAATCAGAGCAACACATTTGCCATACAGAATATCCCACAGCACTTCCCACCCTTTTTTTTTTTTTCAAAAAGGAAGGTTTTAACCTTAACAAAGTAAAATTACATATAATTTGGGAATTTGGGCATAGCTTCTCCGCTCTATATAAATAAAGCACTGATTGGCCAGTGACCAGGCAGGAAGTATAGGCGGGACAAGGAGAGAGGAGAATTGAGGAAAGAGGAAGGAAGGGGAGACCGGCTGGAGCCACCACCAAGACAAGGAAGATGTAAAGTACCGGTAAGCCACGAGCCACGTGGCAAAGTATAGATTAATAGAAATGGGCTGAATATAAGAGTGAGAGCTAGACAACGATAGGCCTGAGCTAATGGCCAAGCAGTTTAAATAATGTAAGAGTCTGTGTGTTTATTTTATAAGTGGGCTCCGGGACTGGCGAGACTTGGTGATGGGAGCTGGAGAAAAATTCTCTAGCTACAGCTTTCCTCCCTCCTGTGGACCCCTTCAGCCCATCCCCATTCCTAAGCACCTGAAAACACCAGTGGTCACACCTAGAAAGGATACCAAAAGAATTCTCAACCAAGCAACACACAGCTACCACACCCTCCTAAAAATCAGAAGGGCAACAGAACCCAAGGAATGAAACACTCACCCAACAAAGACAAGATCAGATATCAGTACCTGGAATTACAATCTTGCTAAACCTGTATACCTAGACTCCAGCAAAAAAAAAAAAAAAAGAAAAAGAAAAAGAAAAATCAGTAACAGCCTGGACAATGTGTCTTCACTAGAGGCCAGCAACACTGCCAACAGCAGGTCCTGAGAAATGTAACATAGCTGAAGTACAAGAAAAAGACTTTAAAATAGCTTTTATGAATATGATAGAGGTCTGTAAATAGGAAATGAATAAATACCTTAAAGAAAAGTATGAAAACACCAACAGTGGGAGGGAGCAAATAAAACAGTTCAAGACATGAAAGTGGAAATAGAATCAATAAAGAAAACCCAAATTAAGGGAAATATGAAAATGAAACATTCAGGAACATGGTCAGGAACCTCAGAGGCAAGCCTTACCAACAGAACACAAGAGATGGAAGAGAAGATCTCAGGCATGGAAGACAAGGCAGAAAAATAGATCCCTCAGTCAAAATGTTAAGTCAACAAGGAAAAGGTTAAATTTACAAATATCCTGGCACAAAACATCCAGGAAATCTGGGACACCATGAAAAGACCAAACCTAAGAATAATAGGAATAGAGGAAGGAAAAGAAACCCAGATCAAAAGCACAGAAAATAATTTCTTTTTTTTTTTAATTACAAACTATTTGGCCTATGGCTCAGGCTTATCATTAACTAGCTCTTAGAACTTAATTCAACCCATTTCTGTTAATCTATATTTTACCATGTGGCTTCATGGCATTTCCTGTGTTTCATTACAACTTGCTCCCCTGGCAAAGATCACCATCTCCTCTAACTCTGCATTCTTCTCCTCTCTCTGCTTGGATTCCCTGCCTGGCTCTATTATGCTTTGCCATAGGCCATAGCAGCTTCTTTATTAACCAATGGCAGCAACACATATTTACAGTGTACAGAAAGACCACCCCACAGCACCCTTTCCTCTCTGCAAGCCTCACATGTCTGCATCATCATGATGGTGCTGAATCAGTTCTAGAGTCTCTATATACTCTGTGCTTAAGTTGTAGTTGTCTTTTTTTTCTTTTTTTTCCTTTTCATTTTTCTTTACTAAGAAATTTTCTACTCACTCTACATATCATCCACAAATTCCCTCTCCTCCCTCCTTCCACTCTCCATCCCTCCTTCCCAAGCCACCCCACATCCCCACATCCCCCAAATCAAGGTCTCCTATGGGGAGTTAGCAGAGTCTGGCACACTGAGCCTAGGCAGGTCCAAGCCCCTCCCCCTTGCACCAAGGCTGAGCAAGGTGTCACACCACGGGTGTCAGGCTCCCAAAAGCCTGCCCATGCACCAGGAATGGATCCCAATCCTCCTGCCTGGGTGCCCCCCAAACAGTTTAAGCCAAACAACCGTTTTCCATATCCAGAGGGCCTAGTCCAGTCCCATGGGGGCTCCACAGCCACTAGTCTACAGTACAGGAAATAATTTCAATAAAATCAAAGAAGAAAATTTTCCTAAACTAAAGAAAGAGATGTCTATCAAGGTACAAGAAGCTTACAGAACACCACATAGAATGGATCATAGAAGAAATTTCCCTCAGTACATAATAATCAAAACACTAAATGTACAGAACAAAGAAAGAATCTTACTAGCTGCAAGAGAAAAAGGCCAAGTAACATATAAAGGCAGACCTATTAGAATTACACCTGACTTCTCGATGGAGATTCTAAAAGCCAGAAGGTCCTGGACAGATGTCCTACAGGCTCTAAGAGACCACAGATGCTAGCCCATAACACTATACTCAGCAAAACTTCCAATCACAATAGATTGAGAAAATAAGATATTCCATAGTAAACCCAAATTTAAGCACTATCTATCTGCAAATCTAGTCCCACAGAAGGTGCTAGAAGGAAAACTCCATCCTGAAGAAGTCAGCCACACCCAGGAAAATACAAGGAACAAACAATCTCAGACTAGCAAATTGAAAGAGGGGAAACATACAAAAACAACAGCAAAATAATAGGAATCAACAAACACTACTAATATCCAACATATATAAAAATCTCAGAAGACTAGATATCAAGAAAACAAACAGCCCAATTAAAAATGCGGTACAAATTTGAACAGAGAATTCTCAAAAGAGGAACTTTAAATGACTGAGAAATACTTAAAGAAATGTTCAACATCATTAGTCACCTGGGAAATGAAAATCAAAACTATTTTGAGATTTCATCTTACACCCATCAGAACGGTTAAGGTCAATAAAAAAAAAATGACAGCTCATGTTAGTGAGGATGTGGAGTGAGGGGAACACTCATCCATTGCTGGTGGAGCTAAAAACTTGTACAACCACTATGGGAATCAGGGTGGTGGTTCCTTGAGAAGATGATAATCAATCTACCTCAAACCCCAGCTTTACCACTCTTGGGCCTACACCCAAAGGTCACTTCATCTTACCACAGAGACACTTGCTCTACCTTGTTCATTATTGCTCTCTTCATAATAGCCAGAAATTGGAAACAACCTAGATGTCCCCCAACAGATGACTAGATAAATAAAATGTAGTAAACTTATACAATGGAATATTACTCTTCCATTAAAAAAACATGAAATTATGAAATTTGCACATAAATGGATAGAACTAGAAAAAAATCATCCTAAGTGAACAAAATCTCTAAAGATGTTAGTTGCAGAGACTGAAAAAAATATTATATTCACGTCTTGATTAAGAAAAATACGGGCTGGTCCTTACTGAGAGAAACTGCAAAATGAATTATTCCATGATAGATAACTAGAAAAATCCATAAGAAATCTAAAAGGCTGTTGTAAAGAGCAGAACTGCACTCACTACTGTTTTAGATAGTTCTCTAGAAAAGTAGAGGAAACAATGTTTGGTTTAGAAGATGTCATTACAAGCCATTTACTTTCTTTGTAATCACCACAAATGTTTGCAGCTCTGTTTTCTTTTGGACCGTGTGTGTGTGTGTGTGTGTGTGTGTGTGTGTGTGTGTGTGTGTTGTATGTAGCTATTGCCAAGCAACATCATTATTTTTGCTTGCATCCCATGTTTTTCTTTCTAGAACTAAAACATAAAATGACACATGTGTATGAAATTTAAAAAAAAATGATTTAAAAGAATCTTTTAAAAATATGTCAGAGACTAGACTCACTCAACTATTCCAGAAACTAAGTAAAATTTGAATCCACTTTTTTTTTCATCTTATTGGTCTTAATTTTATCCCTGTATCCCTTGGTTCTTGTTGTTACTTTTCCTAAGTTCTGAAATAAAAAAAAAAAATATGCCATACGCTTAGTAGTGGACGCTGTGCTAGAAGAAAAGTTATACATGAATGCACTTAATGTTCTGGACTTCAGGATATCTTTTATGCACAATGGAGAAAAATACCTAAATATATGTGGCTATATGAAAATAATAGCTACTGATTTCAAGTGGCTGGTTACCATATTTTATTCTGGCATATATTCTAAAGCAGTGAGAGTTACAGTTTTCTTTTGTTACAAATCTAAATTTATTATACACATGAAAACCAGCAAACTTTTGGATAAGACAACATTAATTATTAATCATATGGGGCTTATTCTAGGTTTGTAGATGAGGGAGCTTGGAGGATAGAGGCCAGTGGAAAGACTTGGAAAAGTCAGACAACTTTAAGATTCAGAGAACTAAGACCCTGGAACGAAAAATAGGTGAGCACTGTGTGTTTTAAGCTCAGCCTGTTCTCTATGTAACTAGGAGAAAAGCTGTCCAGAAAGCATCAGAAAAGCTTTCTAATTTTTATCTTCAATATTACTGATTTTATCTTTCTTTAAATCTTAGACATTTGTTTTCCCAGAATGATGACTCAAGTTTAATTCAAACACATAACAGAGAAGTGATCCAAATGCTCTTGAAAAACACAAAATTCTAACAACTGAAACAATGAAATAATTGCTTGAATGTAAATTAATAGAAACACTAAAGTACCAGTTCTCAGCTGTGGCATTTCAAAAGATAAAACTGAAGCTTAATATATTTATTTGATCACAATACTCCAATCTTGGACTGCCTCATCTGAATGATTCTTCTGTAACACTTCCCTGGGGTCATTCACAGAACTGCCAGCAGCGAGGTTTCCACTAGTAATAGGTGGTCCATAGTATTTTGACTCCTGCTCCTGGTGACTATTCAGGGCAGGTGTCTGAGGCACCTCAGTTATCCTGTTTAATATAGGGTAGCCCCTGTTTCCTATAAGATAAAATCCAATGACTTCAGGTTTTCAAGGCCCAGGCTTCTAAAGTATTCAAGGTCACTTTTAATATTCTTTTCTCAAGTCAATGAACAGAACCATCTGACCCAAGAAGTCAGAAGATAGATTTCACCTTTTGATAGGGATAAGAAAATGTTATTACAAAAGGATATAGACCCAGGCAGTATGACTCACCAAAGAACTTCATTGCAAATGTCCATGAATCCAGATAAGAACTATTCATTCAGAAGAATGTCTGTGGAATCCAATACGCTCTGAAACATATGCATGTGTCAATTTTTCTGAATACTAAATGTACATTAATTTACAGAGATAGTTAACATTATTTCCAGACTTTCGTGGTAAGAAAAAAGACAACACAAATATAAATGTGCTAAAATTGTTTAGTAAATAAATGGTTATTGTATTCATTGTTGCAGAAGTGAATGGGCTTAATAAGGATAAAATGAAGAGATCAGAATTCTGATGACATGTAGAAATTCAATCTAACACAAAGCAAAAGTGTATTATGAAAGAAAGTATTAAAGCATTTGGTAATAAAATACATTATAAAAAATGATGAACCATTCAGAAAAAAATGTAATACATATTTAGTTCACAAAATAAAATCCTAATAAGGAAACAAAAATAGTAATACCATAAGTACTGAAATAAAGTTTGTGGGTTTGTACTGCAAATCTTAGAGTGACCAAGTACATGTAGCATGTCCAAAATCTTAGTGTAAAGAGGATATGAAATCCAGGTATTTTGGCAAAAGATAATTTGTTGCAACCATGATAGCTAAGATTTATTAAGAATTGTATAACATTATTCTAAATAGTTTACATATAACGTTTAACAAGTAATTTCCAGGAGGTAAGTGGTATCGTGACGAAAAGTCTACATCGGGGAAAACTAAGACGTTATCTATAGTCACACAGCTTATGAGTCACCAAGCAAGACTGGAATGTCAGAATTCTGGCTCCATGTGCTATGCTCCAAAATGAGAATATGAAAAAGAGGAGGAGGAGGAGGAAGAGGAGGAAGAGGAAAAAGAGGAAGAGGAGCAGAAGAGGAAGAGGAGGAGGAGGAAAAAGATGATGATGATGATGATGATGATGATGATGATGATGATGATTGATGATAAGGGACAACAAGACAGCTCATAAGCTTTAAAATGTTTGCTGCCTAAATTTGAAGAACTTTCCGTCCCCAGAACTCATAGAGAGATCTAACTCCCTAAAGTTGTACAGTGACATCCACGCATGAGTTGTAAAACACATTTGCCCCCATTTAAAACACACATCATACACACAAACTCACATATACTATGATAATAAGTAAAATAGAGGCTTAAAAAAATAAAAGGGAAATATTATGAAACAGAAGAAATAATAATGGGAAATGTATTTATAACATAAAGCAGACAAAATATTAAGATGACACGTGGTAATACGTTGTGTATCCTAATAAAAGTTGCCTGAATATCAGAACAAGAACAAGCCACTAGCTTAAATATAGAGGCCAGACAGTGGTGGTACACACCTTTAATCCTGGCACTCAGGAGGCAGAGATCCTTCTGGATATCTGTAAGTTCAAAGCCACCCTAGACTACATGAGATTGACTCAGACTAGGAGAGAAAACAGAGCCAGGCAGTGGTGGCGCACACCTTTAATCCCAGTACTTGGGAGTCACACTCCTTTAATCCCAGCACTAGGAAGTAAGTAATATGGTGGGTGGATAAAGGTATATAAGTCGTGAGGAGGCAGAAACTAAAGCCTTTTTGGCTGAGGAAGTTCATTCTGCTAGAGGCTGAGGTTTTTCAGGCTGAGGAGTCCTAGAGGTAAGAGGTGGCTTGTTCCTTTGTCTCTCTGATCTCTCAGCAAATTTTATTAGGGTACACAATATATCACCACAATGACAAATGGCAAAGGATTCTTACAAATAAAAAAATCAGTAGGAAAAAAATGGGCAAACAATAGAAATGGGGAATTTAAACAAAAATACAAATGTTTGATAAACATCAAAACTATGCAAATAACACTAGCAATCAAATGAATGGAAGCACAAAAAATAAAATATAAGCATTAGTTATTTGAGAACCATGATAATGATAAATTATCCCCATGGTGTAGGAAAATCGTGACCAGATGTACTGAAGGAGAATTCTAAATTAGAGAAAAATTAAACAAATTATTTGAAAGTCAACGTGATCATACTCTGAACCCGAAATACACTCTGTAGAAATGTATCTCAAAAGGAATACTTAGGCTGATACATGCTGTACTATGTTCAAAGGATTGCTTATAAACTGAAGGAAAAACACTCAAGCTGTCTTAAAACTCCCTGATAAGGATTGGGTAATAAATTTCTGAAGAACCATGTCATACAATGAAATCCTTTGTTCTCATCGAAATGGATGACAGAAATCTGTTCAGATTGACTTTGAACATTTTAGCCACTGTAGCATCGGCAGACAGAAATGGCAGGCAATAAAACACTCTACTGTGTGTAGTCCCTTAATATAAAATTATATGGTCACACATTGAGGAAACTTGAAAGAATCTTCACATGTACTCTAGTGGTTATAACTGGTGCTAAGGGAGCATGGAGTTAATATTCACTCCATTTTTTTCTCTGTGTTCCTAAACTTTTTATGAGGACTCGAAATCAGAGAGCCTGGCTTTTTTGATGTGGGTGCATGAAGACTTTGGAGAATCTTCTCCCAGCCCAAAGAACAAGTACATAGCAGGACAAAATCGTTAACAGCAACCATTTCAAGGCTGTGAAAAGTTGACCAGTTGAAAAAGAATGAGGAACATTTAATTATGAACAGAAAATTGTACTTTCTATAAAAATAGTGAGGTGTCTGTAACCTTCTTTACCTAGCTACGGGGCAGGGGAAGGGATCAAACATATATATACAGAATATGTGTGCGCACACACAAACACACACACACACACACACACACACACACACACACACACACACACACACACACACAGTCAGTCAGTCAGTCAGTCAGTCAACAGACCAGGCACAAGCAAGCTTACATGGGACAGGCCAGGGCTGACAGCAGCTTTGCTCAGAGAGAGTGAGCTCAATTGTCAGCAACACACAATGCCTTATGGGTGGTAGTGTTGTTAGGAAAAATATCCAAAATAGATGAAAAGAATCTTGGTTGGGCTGAGACTCCAGTTCTAGCTGAGTGAAATCAACCGTAGAATAGGAGGATTTTAAGACAATGCATGGCATAAAGAGCAACCCTATATCATATGTTTGTGACATTTTAGAAGGGATATGCATGATGACCATAATATTAAGTAGTAGAGAGTGGAGTTGTTACATCTTACTGGATTTTCATACATTTTTAACCTCACCTAGATTGTAACAGTTAAAATGTATAAAAGTTAGAGTTCCACTCAGCAGTAGAATGCATGCTTAGCATGTGCAGAGACCTGAAGCCAATACTAAGAATAGCCTTCTCCCACAGACAATGCACAGTGCATCCTTGGAATAACTACTGAAAGAGAACAAATGTACAAAGTCTTCAAATGAGAGAGAAAAGAAGCTACTACCAAGCTCACAAAATGAAAAGGGTCGTAAGGGAGTCCCATGAGCTCCACACCAACAAATGACATAAATTAGACCAACTTCAAAGAGGACGTAAAACAAAAAAAAAAGATGGACACAAAAGAAACAGAAAGCCTGAGCAGTAAGTCCAGAAGCTGCATCCACAATGAGAGCTCACAAGGAAAATCCCAGGCTCAGATGGCTTCTTGGGTGCATTCTACCAAACACTTAAAAAAAAACAACAACCTGCTAATTCTTCACAAACTTCCAAAAAGGGAAAAGAACAAAACATGTTCTAGTTCATTCTACAAAACTACTCTCATCTCTGTGCTTGAATCAGCAACAGATATTAGAAAGAATGAAAAACCATAGACCAACAAATATCTCTTACGGCTATAGATATAAAAACATCCTCAAGAAAGTATTACCAGGGCCGGGCGGTGGTGGCGCACGCCTTTAATCCCAGCACTCGGGAGGCAGAGCCAGGCGGATCTCTGTGAGTTCGAGGCCAGCCTGGTCTCCAAAGCGAGTACCAGGAAAGGCGCAAAGCTACACAGAGAAACCCTGTCTCGAAAAACCAAAAAAAAAAAAAAAAAAAAAAAAAAAAAAAAAAAAAGAAAGTATTACCAAATTGCATTCAGACTAATAATAATAATAACAATAATAATATAAAATAAATAAAAATAGCAAATAATAATAAAAACTATTATGTACCATTATCAAATGGGACTTACTTTCAAGAATACAAACATTAGCATCCCAGAATCAATTAGTATAATGCATCAGAGCAATAGACAGAAAAAAAAAATCGCATGAACAAAAGACTCATGAGAGACTGTTGGTAAAACTCAACCCTTCCGTACTTAATAAAAGAAATTCAACCATTTCAGAATAGATGGGAATCTCTACCTGATTAAAGGCATCTTTGCAAAATCACAGTCAGCATCATACTTAACAGTGACAGATTAAATTCTTTCCTCCTAAGGTCAGAGGTCAGACAAGGTGCCTACTGTCACCAAAATAGTGTCATCTGTGCAACAGCAAGTGAATGAGCAATTTCCCAGATCTGAGACAAAGAGGCCCAGGAAGAGATCAGGAGACTCTGATGATGAGTTAGTTCTTTGCCCAACTCTGTGAAATGTCACGTTTTAATGAGCAAATTGTGCTGCCTACAATTTTGTATTAGTAACACTGATACTTTTAAAAGAGAGAGAAAGAACTTCCTGGATCTCATAAAGTACACCTAAGGAAAGCATAAAACATAGACTTGAGAATGCAAAGCTGGTCAGTTCCCTCTAATAGCCGAATCAAAACTAAGGTACGTTTGTCACCGCCTCTAGTCAGTTTCATGCTAGAGGTTTAAACAGCACATTCAATAAAATAAAATTTTATATATATATATATTATATATATATGTATATATATGTATATATATATGTATATATATATATATACACACACACACACACACACACATACAAAAGGCACAGATGTTGGAAAAGAGGGAAAGAAAATGTTATTTGTTGTAGCATGATTCTGGGTACAGAAAGTTAACTTCAACAAGCAGCAGGCTATCTATGGCACCATAGGTCTCAGATCTAGTTTAGGAAACTGAGTCAAGAGAGTCATACAGTGAGACTACCAAAAAGAGAGAGAGACAGAGACAGGGACAGAGACAGAGACAGACAGAAAAAGAGGAGGAAGGAAGGAAGGAAGGAAGGAAGAAAGGAAGGAAGGAAGGAAGGAAGGACACATCTGGAATTAATTTAAAATTACAAATGTTTACATTTGAAACATTGTATTGTATGATATGAAACAAAAAAGCAAAATTTAAAAATTTATTTTGAAACATATATCAAACAAAAAGCAAAATTTAAGTTTCTTTTATTTTGTTCTTAGTACTAGCAACAAACATTTAAAATCGAAGTCACGGCTTGGGAGACAGCTCACTGGTAAAAATGCTTGCAACATGAGACTAACAACTGAGCTCTGTTGTAACACGAATCTTAAAAGGTCTTATTAATGGGGGTTGTGGATTTAGCTCAGTGGTAGAGCGCTTGCCTAGCAAGCACAAGGCCCTGGGTTTGGTCCCCAGCTCCAGAAAATTAAAAAATAAATAAATAAATAAAAATAAACAACAAAAAAAAGGTCTTATTAAAACAAACCCAGGAGCCAGATATTGGGGTGAAGGCTGGAAGATCAGAGAGACAGAACACAGCCACAGCTAACCTCATCTCGCCAATCTTCTCAGCCAATCCTGTTTCCTCAAACTGGAAGCCTCTGAGTCCTCATCCGGAATGAATCTCAGCTGAACTGCTGCTCAAAAACCT
This sequence comes from Peromyscus californicus insignis, assembly GCF_007827085.1. Lineage (NCBI taxonomy): Eukaryota > Metazoa > Chordata > Mammalia > Rodentia > Cricetidae > Peromyscus > Peromyscus californicus. Next base: position 58,135,026 of record NW_026294525.1, read on the forward strand.
AAAAGTTTAACCAGCTCTAGTTCCTGGTTTTCACGCCTTATATACCTTTCTGCTTCCTGCCATCACTTCCTGGGATTAAAGGTGTGTATTACCATGCCTGGCTGTTTCCAGTGTGGCTTTGAACTCACAGAGATCCAGATGGATCTCTGCCTCCAGAATGCTAGGATTAAAAGTGTGTGTGCCACCATTTTCTGGCCTCTATGTCTGTCTAGCGGCTGTTCTGTTCTCTGACCCCAGATAAGTTTATTAAAGTGCACAATATATTGGGAGACACAATGTCACCACACTCTGTGCCTCGAATCCATGGGAGAGGGAGAGAACCAACTCCACAAAACTGTCTTCTGACCTCCACAGAGGTGTCTGTGTGCTTGAATGTGTGTGCGTGCGCGCGCGCGCACACACACACACACATTATTTTTCTACATTTTAATCAATGAAGCAATATTTTTGTGAAAGCATTTTAAAACTTGAACAAAGAAGTGAAAAAGTCTATATGCAGAAGCCTATCATGAATAACTGGGAGAAATTAAAACCCTTTAACAAATATTTTTAAGATATCAGTCTTCCCAAATTAGTTAGTGGCTTGGTTGGTTGGTTGAATCTAAAGCCTATTATGAATTTTATAGGATTTTTGTTTGGTTGGTTGGTTTGGTTAAAAAAATAAATGGCAAATGCAAAAAAAATACAAAATAAAAATACTGAAATTTAGCCAGTCAGTGGTGGCACATGCCTTTAATCCCAGCACCCAGGAGACAGAGGCATGCAGATCTCTATGAGTCTGAGGTTCCAGGACAGCCAGGGCTATAAAAACAAAGCAAAACCAACAAACCAATAAAAAGTCTCAAAAATAAATAAATAAATAAAAATAACAAAAACTAACATTTGAAAATAATAGTTGGGAGAACTTCTACCAAATTTCAAAATACATTATAAAGCTATAGTAGTTAATAGTATGGGTCATAGTAGAAAGTCCCCAAATAACTCTTTACATATATTGCCAATGGTTTTGCTTTGGGTCATGCAGGTTTATATAAATACCCATGCCCTTGGCCTTATTCCCTAAAAGGCTTTTATAAGTATTTTATTTTACAATAATTTTATATATACTGACAGTTCATCTTGCTTCTATTATAGCCTTCTCCATGCCTATGGTCCAGCTGTCAGAAATAATGAGCCAGTGACCACACACTGTTATTGGCTAAATTCCACAGTTCATTTGTGTTTCATTTGGAGATACTTGGTGTGCATCTTCTGCACCATGATCTCACCCGGGACACCACATTACATTCAGTCATCGTGTCTTCTCTAGCTCCTCTAACTGGAGTCAGTTAGTTTGTCTACGTTTCCTTGCTTTCTATGACCCCCATTTCTTTGAGGATTACAGGTCATGCATTTTTAGAATGTCCCTCACATTGGCTTTTCCTGATTTTTCTTGTTCTAGTGGTTAGACTGTGGCTATGTTTTTTGTGGGATGAGAATATAAGCTTCTCACACCAAGGACCTAGCCTATCGACACGTCATCACCAAGGATTTCACACTTAACCACTGTGAAGGCTGTTGGCTGTCAACGTGACTACATCTGAAAGTGCAAGCCCAGGGCACACCTGTGAGAGATTTTAGTGAATTTCTCAGTTGCTGTAGAAAGAGCCATCTTTAGTCTCAGATCATCTGCATTTGGAAGACCCACCAGGGAAGCTGGGCTACATCTTCCTCTTTGAGCCTATAGAAAGGAAAGGAAGAAAGACACTTTTGCTCCTTGCCTTCCTACCCTCATTCTCGCTGGCAAACCCTTTCCTTCACTGGCATTAGAGCATGCTTCTTCAGGATTCTGAACAATTGCTTGATTATTGAACTTTCTGTCAGGAGACAGCCATTGTTGGACCATAGCCTGTAAGCCACTTTAATAAACCCCATATATATAAAATTCTGCCAGTTCTGTTCCTCTAGAAAATCCTGACTAATACAATCACCTAGCTGTGGGAGTGGTTTTCAGATTTCTCTACAGTCAAATCATTCCCCCACCCCCCAGTACTGCCCATATTGTCCCTTTGGAAGGAAACCTCTACACACAACCTTCACTTAAGAGTCTGGCAATGAGTGAGGTAACCCAGACTCAGAAAGACAAACATGGTATGTACTCACTCATAGCAGGATACTAGACATGAAACAAGGATAACTTGTCTGCTACTCACATCACCAGGGAGGCTACCTGGAAAACAGGACCCCAAGAAAGACACAGGGATCGCCCAATGACAGAGAAATGGAATGAGATCTACATGAACAGCCTGGACATGAGTGGGGGTAATGAAAGGCGAGGGTTGAGGGAAAGAGAGCTTGGGGGAGCGGGAGATCCCAGCTGGATCAACAACAGAGAGGGAGAACAAGGAATAGGAGACCATGGTAAATGAAGACCACATGAGAATAGGAAGAAGCAAAGTGCTAGAGAGGCCCACAGAAATCCACAAAGATACCCCCACAACAGACTGCTGGCAATGGTCGAGAGACAGCCCAAACTGACCTACTCTGGTGATGGGATGGCCAAACACCCTAATTGTTGTGCTAGAAACCTCATCCAACTACTGAGGGATCTGGATGCAGAGATCCATGACTAGGCCCCGGGTGGATCTCTGGGAGTCCAATTAGCGAGAATGAGGAGGGTTTATATGAGCGAGAATTGTTGAGACCAAGGTTGGATAAAGCACAGGGACAAATAGCCAAATGAATGGAAACACATGAACTATGAACCAATGGCTGAGGGGTCCACACTGGATCAGGCCCTCCGAATGGGTGAGACAGTTGATTGGCTTGATCTGTTTGGGAGACATCCAGGCAGTGGGACCAGATCTTGTGCTCATTGCATGAGTTGGCTGTTTGAAACCTGGGGCCTATGCAGGATTGTTTGGCTCGGCCTGGGAGGAGGGGACTAGACCTACCTGGACTGAGTCTACCAGGTTGACCTCAGTCTGTGGGGAAGGCTTTGCCCTGGAGGAGATGGGAATGGGGGGGGGTTGGGGGGAAGGTGAGGGGGACGGGAGGGGGGAGAACAAGGGAATCCGTGACCAATATGTAGAACTGAATTGTATTGCAAAATAAATTAAAATAAATTAAAAAAAAAAAAGAATAAAAAAAAAAAAAAAAAGAGTCTGGCAATTGTGCTGTCTTCCTCAAAGCATTTATGCCTAGACAAAGTACAATTTTCAATCTAGATATTCATCTACTCTTCCTCATTCATTTACTTGACTGTTTATATTAGTATGAACTCATCTGTATTTATTTTACATTCTGAGTTATAATCTGATATTACACTATTCATTTCCTTCCTTCCTCATTTTGTCCCTCTTTAGCTGTTAGGAGCTTTGCAAGTTAGCTGCTGCTTCATTTTGACACGTTGTCTGGAGCATTTCCTTGATTTCTAATCCTGCAGATTGTCTACGTTACTCTTATACTTCCCTGACTCACCCTGAATTCATCCCTTTCTTCAGAGATCAGAGATTTTTATTAGAGAATGGGATTCGACCTCAAGATCTACACTAGGTGTACATGTTGTTTCCAGAATCCCATTGTTTCTTGGCCCTCTCTGAGGACAGAGCTAGAAAACATGAATGTCAACTTACCTCTTACATACAGATGTACCTGTGACTACATGTGATTATATCTATGGGTAGTCGTATCATAGTCAAATTTCTTATTTGTTTATGCATACCTATTTATATACGCATTAGCAGTACAAGGAATATTTTGTCTTCCAAAGTCCTTTTAGGTCAACAGAAGAAAAATATACAAATGAAGACCACCAAGGAAGAAGTTGAAAATCTCTTTTGACTCAGAAATCACACTGTGGCTAACAGCTTCATGCTTGGTCCTAGGTCACAACGTTCACTGCAACATCTTTGGAGGTAACAAAGCCTATGAGCAAATACTTCCCAAAGCAGGCACTGACAAATCAATGTTATAATTCTAGGCAGTGAAGTAATAAATGGTGGTAAAAGATGATACAAATCAATCTAACTCAAAGTGCATTCTGTGACCAGTACGAGCTGCGAGATTAGTAGCAACCTGCTATCAAGGTGAGAATTAAAATCGAGAGGAATCTTCTAGAAACATTTTATAGAACTAGATACAGTAATTTTTATCTATTCCACATAACCATCAAAAGTGGGATTTGTGCTTGTCACAGCTACATTTTATCATACTTTTCTAATAATCTGCTTTTATTGCGTTTTTGTAAAATAATAGTCCGTCACAGATGGTAAGAGTATTTAGGAAGCAAAAAAACTTTCTTTATCAAAGATGGGGAAGCAATGGCCTTTAGCTAAGTGAATAGGCAAGAGTAAATCCAAACATGAAGTGGTAAAATATATACAATACACATGATAAGTACATACTGGTGAGCTAATGTGTAAGATGTGACACACTTACCTCTGACCTATGAACCCTCTAAGAAGGAAACAGAGAATGTAAGGACTAGAAATTTTAACTGTCTGCAAGTACCGCTTTATTTTTAAAAGACATCTTATGGTAAAAGTTTAAAAAAATGGAATTAATCTGATTTTTCTGCAGCTTAAATATTAACTTAAATATTGTTTAAAATCATCAAACTACAGAACTGGATAGATGGCTGAGCAGTTAGGAGCACTTGTTCAGTTCCAAGCACATGACACCAGCTCATCACCTAAGAAGAGGAAACCCCAGTCATAGCAATGTCTCTATTGAACTGGCCCATGTACACGTCTGAGGGGCATCATCTTGATTCAGGATGAACACACATGAGGCCAGCCCACTGCGGGTGGTGCCATCCCTGGGCAGGTGGTCCTGGGTTGTATCAGAAAGCAAGCTAAGCAAACCAGGAAGCAGTGTGTCTCCCTGGTCTCTGCTTCGGTTCCTGCCTTCAGATTCCTGAGTCGAGATCCTGCCTTGGCTTCCCTGGATGATGGACTGTGCGGCTGATAGAAATCTGCCACACAACACACAACAAAAGATATTTTTAAAAAATGGCTGAGACAATCAACCAGAAGCCACACACCCCATTGGACCTGAATCGGCAGAGAACACAGATGGTACCCTCCCCAGCTTTTAGATCCAGGGAGGCAAATCAACCAGGAGCTCGCTGGGTGCCTCTGTCGCTGGGCGGTCGGGTACCATCATACCAAGTGCTGCCTGAGATTAAGAAACCCCAGCCCCGCACCGTTCCCTGTGGCTCGGGTGGGCAGTACCCAAGCAGGTGCCACCTGTAACCCAACCAACAGCCCTGGTGCTGGACACTCGGGCCCCACTGTGGTGAGAGAGAACAGGGTGGAGAGGTGGAAGAGGTGGAGAGGCAGCATGGTTCACGGGCTGGGGAGCGAAGCAGATCTGGAGAGGTGGGGCTGCTGAGGAAATGGCTAATGTGAATGGCCAGCTGGCCACCTGAGTCCAGAGAGATGTCTGGGCCTGGGCCACGACCAAGGGCCGGGTCTTGGTCCATGGCCCTGGAGCAGCCAAGGAGGCCTGTGTTGATGTCTAATGTCTGTAACTCCTGTCACCACTGGGGGAGGGGGGGGTGCAGGGGCCTGAGGTCTGGGCCGCCACCTGGGGCCACATTGGTATCCAAGGGCCTTACCACTGTGGGGACCATGCCAGTCCAGGTGGCCTGTGCAGCCACTTGGGACCATGGTGTCATGTAGCCTAGGGTACTGCCTAGGACTATGTCTGGGTCCATGGTCCTACCACAGCCAGGATCTATATTGATGTCCATGGCTCATGTTGCCACCAAAGGCCACATGGAAGCCCAGGGTCTGGGACATAGCCTGTGGGCATGAGGGTATCTGAGGGTCATGTTGCCACCAGAGACATCCAGATCTGAGTGACCTGGTCTGTCACCCAGGGCCGTGGTATCATCTGGGCTAGGGTTGCTGCTGAGGGCCATGTCTGGGTCTGTCGCTCTACAGCACCCAGGGTCTGAGTTGATGTCTGGGACTTCTGTTGCCACTGACGGCTATGCAGATGACCAGGGTCTGGTTGGTTACCTCGGACCATGTAGGTGTTCGAGGACCATGTTGTATGCAGGGCCATGATGATCTAGGTGGCCGGTGCTGCCTCCTGGATCCATGGAGATATCTAGGCACGGGCCGATGCTTAGGGCCATGTCTAGTTTTGTGGCCCTGTGGCAGTTGGGGTCTGGGGCGGTGTCCATTGCTCCTATTGCTACTGAGGGCTCTGCAGATGCCCAGGGTCTGGTCAGCCAACTAGGACCCTGTTGGTGGCTGGAGCCATGCTGTTGCTGGGGTTGTGCTGATCTAGACGGCCTGTGGTGCCACCAGGGCCTTGGTGGAGTTCAGGTCAAACCTGCTTTGAGGGCCATGTCTGGGTCTGTGGTCCTGCTGCAGCTGGGGTCTATGGTGATTGATACCCATATTCCATGTTAGCACAGAGGTCATTGGCTGGTCCTGCTGCTCATTGGATACTGCAGCATGTAAGCTGGCCCTACCCCTCAGGGGAGAGCTTGACACCATACTCGGGAATGATGGCCCCACCACTCACCTCACCTGGGCAGCACACTAGAGCTGACCCTGTAGTCAGGGATGCATGTGAGCCGACCCTGAGGACCTGGGAGCAAGAGAATTGGCCCGCTCCTTGCTGCAGGCTGCATTGGGCGAGCTAATCGAGGCGGTGCTGGAGAGCTCACCAGGGTAGTCACGATGAGGGAAAGCAACAACCACCCAGACCCAGAACAAGGGCTATGAGTTGGTCCATCCCAACATCCACCTAATGTTGGAGCATATGAAGGGAACAAACCTACAGATTCAAAACAGCAGGGTCTCCATAACACAGGACATCCAAGTGGAGCCCCAGTGAGAGCCCTTAATCAGTGGTATAGCAGAACCCAGAGGCCTCAAGCCAAACTCCTGTCAATGAACACTTGCAAGTAAAGATGAACGGACTAAAGGGTAAACTATGTGACTCAATGGGCCGCACTACAGCTTCCATGACAAAATTCTTCCTTTTTGTTTTGTCTTGTTTCTTTGTTTTGTTTGGTTTTTGGTTTTTTTTTTTTAAATTTGGTTTCAATTGGGGGTAGGGGGCGTTGCAAGGGCAGAGGGCAGATTCGAGATGACTGGAGATAAGTAGAATCAGAATGCACAAGGTGAAATCCACAAAGAATCAATAAAAGTTAATTTAAAAGAAAAAAAACATGGCTGAAGGTTAGTGTTTTAAATCTTATCTGTGGTTATGTGGGTAGTCTTTGTATTATTGTCTATCTCCTTTCATGTTTTAATATTTCATAGTAGAAGGCATAAAAGTAAAGTTTCCTTCCAAATTCTATATAAACTGCAGATTTTTGGAAATTTTCCATAAAGGAATAAAAAAGATCTAAGAGAATATCAAAGCTTTTCCAAATCTCCTGACATATCTTAACAGATTAGACATCTTTCAAAAGTCATTTACTGAACCAACTGTGTGCTAGGAACTGTGTGAGACTGGGAATGTGGAAAGCTATTTATTGAGGATACAGAAAGTCTCTTTGGAAGGAACCAGAGACTTAACCAAGAGCCGATTAGGCCAGATGTCTCGATACATACCCAAAGCACAGCCTAAACTCAGTATCTTAGACAGACTGCGTTTCCCCCTAAAGAGACAAGGCTTCCATTCTCATTACTTTATCCTCCACGTTATCATTGTCTACGCTTTACACCAGCCTTCGATGTTCAAAGTGATGCTTCGAGAAGTAGACAGTCTGAGGGTCATGAGGGAGAGAAAGTTTCTTGCAACAGAGGCTGAGCAGATGGTCTCCATCCTCTTTCATTACTCCTTTTTTTTTTTTTTTATTTAACTCAGACATTGCTTAAGCATGGTCCTTATGCTATTGCTTAACTCTGGAGGCCAGCTACCCTACAGCAGCCTCCAAATGAGTAGATTTCTCTGTGTCTGAAATCGTCAGCCTGGAGGTTTCCATCACTTGGGAGTGCTGGGCTGACATGCTGCCCAGAGTCCAGAATGACTGTAGAGCCAGTACTTTCCACCCTGTTCCATTAAACTGGATGTGAATTGAAAGGGAATTTGGCATCTTTGAGAGGGGATTTTCTTTGACTTAGGAGAAGTTGGCTGTAGAAAATGGAAAGGCAATCATGGGGGAGATGTAAAAGACAAACCTAAGCTGGGCACCTTGTAGATCACTTACAGTAATTTAATAGAAAAGAGTTGAGAGTTCCAGAGAAAGCGATTCAGTGCTGATGACATGATATCAAAATATAGAGCTATTTCTCTGGTGTGTCACAGAACAAGGAGGACATCAGAATCGCAATAAAGTTTCCTAATTATGACTCTGGGCTGTGGTCACTTCAAATATTCTTCAGTGGAAGCCTGAGTGATCAAGATGTCCAACTCCCAGGGAAAGAACTTTGTGCTAGCTAGGCATGGCTGACCTCAAAAGCTCTGAAGACTGTCTTAAAATAGCAATCTCAGCAGAAGGGCCTGAGATTCTTCTTGTCTCAAAATACACAGATTGAAATAAAATGGATTGTTTATCAAAAACAGACAAGTTGTTAAATTAATCCAAAAAAAAAAATTTGTTTTGTGTTCATTTCATCATTTTAGAAACTTGCCTAGCAGACTTTTGTAAGGGGTCATTTGAAATGATTCTTTTTTCCAGATCTGAAATACTCAGAAGAATTTTACTAAGAGAATAAAAATGAAATCTTCCTCAGTCCAAAAAAAAAAAAGAATCTCAGATATTTGTGAGTTTTCCCCTTCTTTCTATCGTGACTAAGGAATAAAATCTGCAGTAAAGCCCAGCCTGATGTACATACCTGGGTTACCTATTCATATACTGACTATTCAACAGCATGTCTTCCAAAGCCTGAAGATTTCTCTATCAGTGTCCCTCAGTTCAAAGTTTATGTTAAAACAGAAATGCAAAGGGTAATTTCAGGAAATTTCAGCTCCTTATTTACATACATCCTTTCTTCCATCGTCTCATCCTAATGGTCAGCCTTCCATGGCTGTCGAAAGAGACCACCTGCAAGGTTAGAATTTGGCCTCTGCTACATGGTAGTTGGAAAAAATCACTCAAACTCTGTGTACTTCCCTTTTCTCAAAACTAAAATGTCAGATAATACACAGGCATACCTGAGTTTCCTTGGGGATTTCAATATCCCTTATAAAATGTCAAATAATACACAGGCATACCTGAGTTTCCTCAGAGATTTCAAGATCCCTTTCCCTTCTGAGTTCCTTATATAAAATGGCACAATGGTTACATATAACCCAGACACACATTTCCATAAGCTTAAAAGCATGTCTTGACTACTTATAGTACCCCTGGCAGTGGAAATGATAAGTAAATTATTATCTATGTTGTTGGAGAATAATGAGAGAGGATCTGTGCCTGTTGAAATTGACATAACAAACTTTCCAAATATTTTCAACCCAACCGTTAGTTGAATCTAGGGATGTTGCACCCACAGACATGGAAGCTGGCTTTAGCCCTTGTCTTACTGCTCTCGTAAGCATAAGTGCTACATGTATCAAGTACAGGGTGCTTATCATAAACAAGATATAGATGGGAGTCCTTCTGCTAAAATATCATTTTCTACAGCCAATGTGAACCTAGAGAGAAAAACAGACAATTATTGATTAAGATTTTTACATATAAGCCAGGTTGTGGTGGTGCATGCATTTAATCCCAGCACTTGGGAGGCAGAGGCAGGTGGATCTCTGTGGGTTCGAGGCCAGCCTGGGCTACAGAGTGAGTTCCAGGAAAGGCGCAAAGCTACACGGAGAAACCATGTCTTGAAAAAACAAAACAAAAAAAAGATTTTTACACACACACACACACACACATACTTAGAGAGAGAGAGGAGGGGAGACACAGACGTGAATACCTTATACTAATACTTTAAAACAAAAAATAACATTCAGTGATTATCTATGGACACGGTAAATGAATATTTTTTGCTCCCTAAAAACAAAGATTTTAATAAGTAAATGAAAGATCAATTAAAGTTCTATCATTGGGTAACTTGTCTCCAAGAACTCTTCTAGTCTGCATGTTGGGTAATCATCATGGTTTTTGGATAATCAACATGGTGGATAACCGTCAACGCTTTTCCTTAGTTGAGAAAAACTTTTCATTTCCGGGTGTAAATGTGATCCTTCGTGGAAGATTTTTCCAGCTACCTCTAAATTGAAGTATGTTCACGATAACTCTGGAAGTGAGCTTCCCATTTAATGTAAATGTAACTTTTTATGGCTCTTTCACTTGCATGAGTTAGTTTTATTCATCCACAGAAAAATTAAACTATGTCATCTGCAAGAAACTGCAAAGAACTGGAAATCATGCCAAGTGAAGTCATCCAGACTCAGAAAGACAAATACTGCATATTTTCTGTCATACGCAAAAATCTAAATTTGATTATATGGACACACACAAATATATAATAACATGCATATATTTCTAATAAATATTACATATGTACATTATATATTAGATAACATATTTATGAGATATATGCATGTTATTGTTTGATATATATTATATATTTATTGAAAATTATACATCATATAATTTAGACTGTAGATGTATGGCATGAGAGCATAAAGAGGACTATTAGGGAAAAGAAACTGGTCACCAGGAAGCAGGGAGGGTGGAGGAAGATTAAGCAAATTGCAATAATATGCATGTCTGAAAAATGTCAGATGAAAGCCATTATTTTGCAAGTTAACTAAAAAGATTATTTTTAAAATGCAAAAAAGAAAATTATGTAACTATAAACTAATGGTCTAGTTTTAAAGTAGCTGGCCCTGGTATCTGTGCACATGCAGAGCGTTCCCCTAGTCACGTCATCTCGAAAGAGCTGAGGTACCAAACAAGCCAACAAGGCTAAGGAGCGGCATGAGTGAGGAGATCCGGATTGTGTTCTGTTGAGCCCATGAGATGGGTCATGGGTTAAAGCACCTCCTGCACAAGCCTGACATCCTGAGTCTGGTTCCTGGAACCTCCAGTGAAAGGAGAGAAGTGCCTCCTGAAAGTTGTTCTCTGCCCTCCACACATGCACTGTACTGATACATACTTACCACTCTAATGCACATACAAAATTATTAAATACTTCAAATGGGTTTGGGTTGGCTGGGTTTTTTTTATTTTTCTTTCTTTCTTTCTTTCTTCCTTGTTTGTGTGTGTGTGTGTGTGTGTGTGTGTGTGTGTGTGTGTGTGTGTGTGTATGTGTGTGTATGTGTGTGTTTTGAGACAGGGGCTCTGTATGTATTCCTGACTGCCCTGGAACTCACTTTGTAGACCAGACTGGCCTCAAGCTCACAGAGATCCATCTGCCTCTACCTCCTGAGTGCTGGGATTAATGGCATGCACCACCATGCCCAGCATAAAAAAGCAAAATTTAAGTTTAAATTTTTATTTATCTTCAGAGCGATCCAGGTCTTTTTCAAATATACTCTTCAATATTTTTCAATCTTGAGATTGAAGCTCTTGAGAAGGAAGTGAGAATGAATAATGAAGAAGAGTTTTTAATATACCTAAGTGATGCTGGTAATTTGATGGTTTTATAGTTGATTGTTAGTTAATCAGTTAGGTCTAGGAAGTTTCCAGAAAATAATAGCTTGTAGCTCTATTTTGTATCATACATGTTATATGCTATATTACTGTATGCTATATCTGCAAAGGCTCTGAATACTTTGATGAGTTTATGAATCTACATAGACAGCTTCCATCGCCTTAAATAATCCAGAATTTTCACAATTTCTGATAGGCAATATAATAACCCTCACTTAAAATGCTTTTCTAAGTTTACTACTTTAGTCTGAGATGAGTGTGGTTAAATCCTCCACAATTCCCCTTCAACAATTCCTTCGTTTTAGCCTGTCTGGTTCCAGGAATAGAAGTGTGAAGCGTTCACCTGGCTGGACACTACACTTCCGACTCTATACAGTTGGGCCAATTGTCTGGGAGATGGAAGGTGCTTAGGAAACGGTTTGTGGGAAGTGGAAAATAGCTCTAATTAGGGATAGGCTCCAGGTTAGTGGAGTACATAAATGTTTTATATCTGTATACCAATTATTCTTATAACCTTCCCACTAAACAGTGGCATCAAAGTGCTATGAAACCAGGCCTGTTCCTCTGGCTCTTAAAATTTTTTCTGCCCCATTTTCCACAATTATCTCTGAGCTTTAGCTACAGGAGTTGTATTGTGGTAGATGTTGTAGCCATTGGGAGTGGGCTCCACAACTCTGAATTTTGATTAGTTGTGATTTTTCTGTAATGGTCTCTGTCTGTTGCAAAGAGAACTTTCCTTGATGAGGGATGAGAATTACACTTCTCTGTGGGTATAAGGCCCAACATTTAGAATGTAGTTAGGGATTGTGCTGGGTTAGGAAAGTGGCTGACACAGGTTCTCCTCCAATATCCACGGCTTCACTATCCCTGGGCTGATGGCTAGGTTTCCAGTCCTGTAGCTAGAGTTTCCCTGCCTGGCCCACAGTCAGGACAAATCTCTCTCACCCGCCAGTCCCACAGCTGCCCAGACCTAACCAAGTAAATACACAGAGATTTATATTGCTTACAAACTATATGGCCATGGCAGGCTTCTTGCTAACTGTTCTTATATCTTAAATTAATCCATTTTTATTAATCTATAAGTTGCCACATGCCTTGTGGCTTATCGGTATCTTAACATTTTCTCATGGCAGTGGCTGGCAGCGTCTCTCTCCTCAGCCTTCCACTTCCCAGAATTATCCTCTCTCCTTGTCCCACCTATACTTCCTGCCTGGCTACTGGCCAATCAGTGTTTTATTTATTAACTAATCAGAGCAACACGTTTAACATACAGAACATCCCACAGCACAGTACCAAGCATGGTTTCCCTCTTGCTGAACAGGTCTTAAATATAATTAGAGAGCTGTTACTTCCTGTGAAGGTATGCACACTACTACCACAGCCTTAGGGTATTGTGCCATGCTGGTTGCTGTGGTTCATAAGCATCATAGCTGGGTAGAGTAAATGGCTGCTTCCGTCCTCTGGAGCTTGCGTAGTATCTTCTGGCCTTTAGCGGTGACTGGATAATTGAAAACATGGTCCATATACACTATGGACCAGTAGTCAGCTGTCAAGAAAAATGAAATCATAAAAATTTCAGGTAAATGTATAGAACTAGAAAAAAATCATATTGAGTGAAGTAATCCAGACCCAGAAAGACAAACATCACTTGTTCTCTCTCATTGGAGGCTCTCATGTCTCATGTTCTCTCTCATTTGAGTACATAGCCTAGAGTAACAGAATAAAACAGGAAGGTCAAAGGGGAACATCGCAGGGGAAAGGACTTGGGAAACAGTAGTATAGCTAGAGTTTTTCTCTCTGGGTCCCACCAAGCCCCGGCAGTCCCATAGCCCCACTTATAAAATAAACATACAGATGCTTATATTATTTAAACTGCTTGGCCATTAGCTCAGGCCTACCATTGTCTAGCTCTTACTCTTATACTCAGCCCATTTCTGTTAATCTATATGTCGCCACATGTTCCATGGCTTTACCTGCTGCCTTTACATGATGCTCCTCCTCTCTGCCTTCCTCTTCTTTCAATTCTCCTCTCTGCTAGTCCCACTTATACTTCCTGCCTGGCTAATGGCCAATCAGTGTTTTATTTATCAATCAATCATCCACAGCACAGTAGAGAGAGGAAGAGCAGGGCACAAGAAAGAAGTGGCGGGTGGGGAACTGGGGGTCTCTAATTAGGGAGGAGGAAGGAGATCAATACAGAAGGAGAGAGGAGAGTAAAATAAGAGAATGGCTGAAAGAAGTTGGAAGCAACCATAGCATTAATTGTCTATCTAGAATACATGTAAGTCTGTGTATAAATACACATAAATAGTTTAAATGAAAATTTCCCATCTAGGCTGACAGTATTCTTCCAATATCCAAAGACCATGTAACAAAAACTCAACACCAGGCATAAGACGAGCTCTTTTGAGTTGTTGGCCAGGCTTGTCTAAGATACTCCGAAAACATTATAGACTATTGCTATTTCTGTTGGCCCCGCCACCCTACCACTTGCCCCATGGAAGGTAAGTCCCTATTACTGAAGACATCATGCAATTCAGACACAGGTCCCAGAGGCCCCTGAGCTGGAACTGACTCAAAAACCTGTCCCTAGGGACTAGCTTTCATGGTACCAGAAATAAACCAGTTTTTAATTAGAACCAAACCATGACATGAAAGAGGAGGCTTTTCCATAGGCTAATCCCATGTCAATAATCAGGGGTAGGGGTGCAAAATAAGTCTGAATCAACAGATACTGCAGCTTAAAGGGTCTTCCTCTGCAGGATCTTCCTTGAGGGCTCCCCAGAGTCTGAGAACCTGCAGAGCAAACAACCAAGTAGATTGCACTTTTAACTGACTTCATTAGGGTTGGGACCCATGCAGGAACCCTAACAGCTTCAAAGAAAAGAAGAGGAAAGAACAGATCGAGGGAAGAATACACTTTTCCCTTAATTTTTTTTAAAAAGCTGTTACTTTTCAAAGTTGCCCAAAACCAATGACCCCTTGTGTTCCAACATACTTAGTATTCTTTTTAATAGTATGTATCAGAGTTCTTTCCTCTCAGCAAAATTCAAGGGGAAAAATCGTATTTAATTAACCAACTAAATGAATGAAAATTTCATTTGAAGTAAAATACTTTTGAAATACTTGGCTTAGGGCCCCATAATGCAATGCCCAAAGTATCTTCAGATTTTTATTCCTAAGTGAGTTTTCGTATTCAATTAAATTCCCTGGCTTCAAAGTTAATTTAAGGAATATTCTGAGCCAAAAATATTTCAGCTACCTTTGAGCCCTCTAGGGAATGCCTCTCCAAAAACCTCTGGTCATTTATTCTAGGAACTCATAAATGTTGATGTAAACATACCCAGAAGGTTCATTTATCACATACAGGCTGAGGAGACCTATGATTGAGAGCAGAGTGAATAGTAATAAATTCTGAATAGGTTCCATATTTTTGCACACTCTGGAGTCTCCAGTATCGGTTTTCCTTCACTGCTCCAGAGCTGGAGTTTATTAAAGTATATTAAGGAGACGACTGGGCTTCATATTTCAAATATTTCTGCCAGTCTCCCATGCAAAAACAAAAAATAAGTGTTCCCTGATACTGATAATTCCCACCACTGCTGACAAGTATCACTTTTCCCCTCTTCTCTTCCCAGCTGAGAAAATATTTGCTGTTGAACATCTGGCTGAGGAATGCTGTAAGTCCAGAGAAGTCTAGGACATCATCTGAAGTAGACTTTGGAAGAAAAGTCACATGGAACATTAGGCAGTTACCCAGAAATGCATTTTCAGACAAAATGCACAGTATCATATTGTGATGGTCAGAGCATCCTAAATGGAAGACTGAAGATAAACACTTGGATTGGCATCACAATCCAATTGTGGGCACTGAAATGTGATACCATAGCAGCATTGAGTTAGAGTCACAGAACTCCTTGACAGCTGTGCAAACAGATCTGGAAGGGAGTGAGCTAGGTGACCCTCTGGACGACAATGTTATCCTCCACCAGTGTCTACACTCCCTTTGAGGAACAAGAGAAAAGTACATCAACATCAAGTTTTTCTTACTGAACCATTTGGTCAAGCACTAAATCAGTCATTAATTTCAATGAATTTTTGTCCTGATAATATGTACGGAGGTAGAAAGAGCATTTCTACAAATGAGCTTTGGAAAATTTAATGCCAAACCAAGGAGTGATTTTGTTCAAACATGTGTCAATGAGCCTGCAAAAAATGAGTGTCTTATCCATGGAGTTACAATAATAATCTACCTCTAGCTATACATGAACAGAAACCAAAGAAACATACAGAGGGCATGGCTATGGAAATGGTAGGCTGAACGCTGGGTAAGGAGGGTGTCATTGGTTATTGGGAGCAGAAGGTGATGTCCACCTAGTAAGAATTATTGGCTGCTACGCTGGGCTTGATTCAACTCAAGGCTGGATAAGTACTTCACCACCAAGTGTCAATCCCCAGCCCCAATTTTTTCAATTTACCAGTGAAACATGACTTGTGATGAACAAGGCAAGCAGATTTAAACATTCAACGATGCTTTTGATGTACTGAAGCAACGTTCAACTGGAGATCTTGAGTACTTCCCAGATTAGAAAAAAAAAGATTGCCTGGCTCTTATTAACTATTTCCCTCACTCATCAGAAGTAATTCCAACTGATATAGAGTATTACCCACAGAGGAACCTTCTCATAGATGGAAACTGATAAATCGTCCTGTGAACCTCTGTTTTAAAGGAAATGCAGATCTGTCTCTGCAGAACATTAGTGAAAACCAATTGATACAGCTCCCTCTATTCCAGCAAAAGAAGAAAAAAGCAGAGCCTCTGAATAACTTTGTGATTCCTTGTGCAATCCTGAGATGGCTAAACTTTGAAAGAAAAGAAAAGGTACCTGAAGGAGTCAGGCAGTGGTAGTGCATGCCTTTAATCCCAGCACTCAAGAAGCAGAAGCAGGTGGATCTCTGTGAGTTTAAGGGCAGCCTGGTCTACAGAGCTAATTCCAGGACAGCCACGGATGTTACACAGTGAAACCCTGTCTCATACACACACACAAATGTAGTGGGTAGCCATTCCAGCTTTGATCTGGAAGTTCCAAC
Source organism: Peromyscus californicus insignis (assembly GCF_007827085.1). Lineage (NCBI taxonomy): Eukaryota > Metazoa > Chordata > Mammalia > Rodentia > Cricetidae > Peromyscus > Peromyscus californicus. The sequence goes on from NW_026294525.1 coordinate 58,151,662, forward strand.
CCCCATTGAGACTTTGGCAACTGTCACGCCTACAAGGCGGGGCCAAGGGAGGCACCTGGAAACTGGAGATCTGGATCGGCCAGCGCTCTCGCTCGGTTCCAGGACCCTGGACGGTGGAGGTGGGCCAAGCAGAGCTCCAGAGAACACCGCTGGACAGCGATACACCTTCCCCAGACCCCGCGACCTACCTATCCCTTAATTTGTAAGTTACGCCATTAAATAAATCTCCTTTTAACTACGTGGAGTGGCCTTAATAATTTCACCAATACACAAAGAAGTGTAGAGTAAATGTCCTGACACTTGCTGCTACTGTTCTCTCTGCAACTACTTCTAGATTGTGTTAGTTTGGATAGAGGAAACATAGATTTAACACTTTAGTGTCTGGTATCCAGGTGAATATATCACTCTTAACATGTAGCCTATGGAGTTACAAAATAAAAAACCTGGCTGACAATGTCTCTCTCTAGTCTACATGCATAGTACATCCAGGGTGCCGAGCTCAATTCCCAGGACCAAAGTGGGGGAAATCATTTACAAAAATAAAAATAATAATAATAATCTGCTTTAGATGGTGCAGAGTTTACAACAAAATGTGTTCATGACTTTAAAAGCTACAATGGAATGTTCTTTTTATTTTTTTTTATACGTATGTGTATGGACCTGAGTGTATGATGTGTATACGTTATGAAGCTACCAGTGGCCAGGAGAGGGAGTCAAACACCCTGGAACTGGAGTTACAGGCAGTTGTGAGCCACCATGTGAATGCTGGGCACCCACCCTAGGTTCTCTGCCCTTCAGAGATTTATTTTACATGTGCTTGTCTGCATGTCTGTGTGTGTATACCAGAAGCAAGAATGAGATACCCTGGAGCTGAACATCACATCCCCTGAAACTAGAGTTACAGGCAGTTGTGAGCCTCCTTACATGGGTGCTTGGAATCAAACTCATCTTCTGGAAGAACAGCATTCTTAACTGGTAAGTACTCTCTCCAGCCCAAGATTGTTCCGATTTTTTCCTTTTTTATTGCTTTATTTTAATTAAAATATAATTGCATCACTTTCCCCTTCCCTTCCTCCAATCTGTCCCATGTCCCCTCTTTCCAACACCTCCCATACTCTCACTGCCTTTCAAATTTATGGCCTCTTTTTCGTTGATTATTATCGTTACATATATAAACATATAAATACGTGATGTATCCATTTAGGGTTGCTTGTGTGTACCTAATTTCAGAATTGACCACTTTGCATGGAACAACCAATCAGGGGCTCATCCCTGTCACTAGTGGCCAATAGTTCTTTGTCTAAAGGTAGAGCTCTGTGAGACATTCCCCCTTCATGTTGGCATGCCAGTTGGTGTTGTACTTGTTCAGGTCTTATTTAGGCAAAAATTCTGTTGAGGTATCATAGGTGAAGACACCCTGGCATATCTAGGAGATACATTTTCACAGCACACTTCCTGGTCCTCTGACTATTGCAATCTTTCTGCCCCTTTTTCCATGATGCTCTCTGAGCCTTAGGTGCAGGAGTTGTGTTGTAGATGTATCCACTGGGACTGGACACACCCTATGATCAGTTGATCTCTGCTTTGCGACCAGTTGTGGTTTTCTGTAATTGTCTCCATTTGCTTCAAACAGAAGCTTCTCCATATGGGGTAAGAGCTACACTTCTCTATGAATGGAAGGATAAGCTTTAGAATACAAGACTTATGCTGATTCAGAAAAGAGGCGGTAGTAGGCTCTCCTCTAAGATGAATGGCCTCGCTAGCCCTAGGTAGTTGGCTAGGTTTCTAGTACTTGGCATGATTTATTTCCTGATCTTAAGTCCAATTAGACAGGTATTGGTTACCACCAAGATATACATGCCACGATTGCACCTTTAGGGGTATCTCACTATGCCATCATTGATGTGGCTCCTAAATGTCACAACTTGTTTTCCTCTCTTGGCAACTTGCATATTACCTTCTGGTGCTATGAAAGCTAGACCTCAGGAAACGGGCTTTCAGGTTAGATCCAGCTCCCATCTTCTGAGTCCTGTGTCTGAAGTGTGTGGCGTCTTCTGCAATATAGACTTAACCTTCCATCTCTGAGAGGTAACCAAGGGCAACAGCAATATACCATTCTGTTTGGGGAGTCACTTGAACTACTTGGTCCAGTAGCTCAAACAGAGGTTTCTCATGTCTGGCATGGGGCTTTTGTTACCTAGTCTGTGGCTCCTGTGGGGAGCACTACAGCTCCTGTGGCATCATAACTTCATCTAAGATAAATATAATATATATGATATATAATTTAGGTAAATATAAGATAATGATTCCTTAAGGCTTTATCAAAAATCCTTAGTGTTTCCTACTTTTTATGATATCTAGTCAAGTAGATGAAAGGCGAAATGTTGGTTTTAGTTGATAGCTTTGTAATTACAGATGTGTGTTTCTATGCATCTATTAATTGTATGTCTTGAAAAACAGCTGTTCAAATCATTTGCTCCTTTATAACCAGAGATATTTGTTTTCTTATTGCTTAAATATTTTGGACACTAGTGTCTTATCCAGTCCCTGAATGGCAAACACTTCCTCACCGTTTGGGTTGCCTCTTCACTTCATTGTTTCCTTTGCTGTGTAGATGTCACTGTTCAGCAAACGCCACTTCCTCGTTTCTGCTTTCATTGCTGGTATTTGAGAGATCAGATCTGAGACTCTGCTCAGTCATGGAATTTTCTACCTGTGTTCTCTTCTAGCGGATTGATAGTTTGCAATCTTTTAGTTAAGTTGTCAACCCATTTTGACTTGATTTGGGTTTAATTGGTTGGTTGGTTGGTTGGTTGGTTGGTTGGTTGGTTGGTTGGTTGGTTGGTTGGTTGCGTTTTGCTTAACAGGTGGCCACACAGGCCAGAGACATTTGATGTCCCTGGAACTGGGGTTACAGGTATTGTGAGCTGCCCTCTGTGGGCAGTGGAAACTAAACTCAGACCTTCTTCAGAAGCAGCAAGTTCTCTTAACTACTAATCCATCTCTCCAGCATTTTTCAGGGCATTTCTTACCCTGATAGTCACAGACCAGTTTTTAATTTAGCTTTTCTATTGATTTCTGAAATTTAGTCCTTACAGTGTCTGTTTAAGTTCAGAAATGTTGACATGGAGATCAGATGTGTATGTCAGAAAAGTGGGGCAAAAAGGGGGTCCAGGACTGGTGTGACACAATGGTCATGCCTGCATATGAAAACACAGCCCAGAAGATCAAGTTCCGATGTTATGTCTCTTTCTTCCCCCTTTCGTTTTCTTTCCTTCTCCTGTTTTTCTACTTTTTCTTTCTTTATAATACTTTGACAAGTACAGTCATTATTATGGTGACGAGGGAAAGAATTCCCCCCAGAAACACACAGCCTGATACCCATCACATTAGATACAGCTTTTTACCACTTTCTCCTGCAAACTAACCATGTTTGCATCATTGGAAAAGACAACAGAGTAATGACAATCTTCCCTTTCAGTAACTGGTGCGTTGTGTCTCTTCCTTTATTGCTAAGTGACGTTTCTTTCTTGTTGTTTTTTAAAAACTGAAAGTAAAAGTTCTGTCCTGCTTAGTGGTCTAGGCCAAGGGTTGGATTTGGGTTTGGACTGTGAGTTCTTCAGAGGGATCACCCAGGCAGGAACTGCTGCTAGAGAAGCCTGGTTTTGATGGCTCTCCTCTGAGGATGCTGGACTTTCACGCCTGCGCAGATGATCATTTCCGGTTTTGCTGGTAACGTTGGCTCCTCAATTCAATTTTCCCTGGTTAATCAACCTTGAAGCCCAGAATTTCTATGCGGTGCTCACATCGTCATTTTCTAAATGGGAAATGAATAGACTGTTATTAATGGAACCAAATGACTGAAAATAATGTTAGGCTCAACTGTGTAACAAAACAAAACAAACAAACCAAAAAATAAAAAATAAAAAAATAAAATAAAATAAAAGCAGACAGAAGCCCTGGTCCCTAAGGAAAGGGCTTTTTAAACACCACGAGGTGTTTCCCACTCCCCAGTGTTTCCTACTTTTTAGAGACCCCTTAGACTATCCTAAATTAGTTTGACAAATTATTCCTCTCACCAGACTCATTCATTACCAACCTTCCTGAAAGGATTTTAGTGAACAAGATTGTCTTCCAGTGACAAAGGCATCTGACAGATTTATTGCTCAGCATCTATGGAGTCGCTTTCATCAGAGGAGAGTGTAGGGCGTGCTGGGCTCTGGGCTCTTGCAGAGTTCACAGCTCATTTTTCACTGTCAATCGCCCTGTGGCATCTCTGACCTGTCCTTCCCCTCCCCTCTGAAGTCCCCAGCCCTGCTCTCAGAGGCATGACTCAGCCAATGTCCTACCTGTTTTACAGAACATATATCTGTCTTTCAAATATAACGTGATATATTTTAGAAGAATCTGTTCCTCAAAGACCATAAAACCAAAACCAATGCTTTATAATCAATAAATCTATCACCATGTGCTTACCTTCCCCTCAGCACAGTCATCAAGATTTATTTCCCATTCCACAAATATATGAACACCGGGTCCATCACTTAGGGAATTTTTCAAGAAAGTATTGCCACGGACACTGAGAAAATGAAAAGACTGCCCTGCCTGTTTCCAGCCTTACTGTTTCCAGCCCTTTCTTCACACTGAAGCTGTCGATCTCCTTCCAGGGGAAGACTGTGAGTACCACGGACCCTGGCTCCAGGCTCTGAATAAGTCACCGCTTCTCTAGTCCACCTCAGTTCTTTAACATGAAGTTCAACACCCTTCTTGTTTTTTTCCTCCTTCACTCTTAACTTCATCTTTCACGGCCCCATTTGCCTCTCTGTCAGCCTGTACACCAACTGCCAGAGTGCCTGTAGTTTATCGAAACGGGAGCCTTGTACAATGATGCGCCACCCCCTTACCTCCAAGGCTTTACAAATGTAAACAATTCTACTTGCAAAATTGTCCCCCCTGCTTCTCCTTTGAGTGACCCTGACTTTTTATGGCTCCTGTCTTTTGCCAGTGCCTTTGAGGGATCCTTTGACCTCCAAGGCTAGACGAATTTCCCCGTAGTACTGATACTTCCTGTCAAGGAATCAGTCCGTTCAAATGTAGTAATCTAGCTTCATTTTCACCTCTGTTCTCTTTGTTCTCAGCTGTGAGTAAACATCTTCAGAGTGAGGACCAAATCTAATAAGTCATTCTAGGTGAAGCATCTAGTACAAAAACTACAAAATATATAATTTGTTAAACTTGAGTATAGCACTGTGAATAAGAACTTTACTAACACTTTTCTAGCTGTGATGGTGATTATAGGCCCTATTCTAAAGGATCTTGTAATTTTGATGAACTGACAACACTTTTTAATAACCCATTAATTTAAAAAAATGAATCAGAACTGGATACAATGCTTTATTAGCATACAAATAATTGCCATGGTGATGGACCAGGAAAGGTCACCATGGACTGCCTTTCCAGTGAGAAGAGATAGCAGAGAGGTATGGCTGGGTCTAGAGTCTACAGCAGTGGTTCTCAACCTTCCTAGAGCTGCAACCCTTTAATACAATTCCTCATGTTGTGGGGACCCCCAACCATAAAATTATTTTCATGGCTACTTCATAACTGTAATTGTGTTACTGTTATGAATCATAATGTAAATATCTGGGCTTTCCAATGGTCTTAGGTGACCCCTGAGAAAGGGTAGTTTGACCCCACCCAAAGGGGTTGTGACCCATAGGTTGAGAACCACCCTAGACTATGAAAGACTTGGCTAATGAAAATGAAATTAGAAATGGGACAGAATTTAATGATCCAGGGAAGGCAAAGTCCAGATGGAAACATTTACATAAAAGAGATAATAACCAGTTCATTAAGTGTAGAAGGAAGGAAAGGAAGGGTTATGTGACAAATTTATCCAATCTAGTAACCATGGAGCATCCATCATGTGCCAGGCACTGACTGACCTCAACACTTGAAACACAACAAACTAAGTAGCCTGAATTCTGCCCTCAGGGAGTTTATCCTCCATTGAGTCAATAAATATGACATATAACTAAACAGAGATTCACACAGAAATATGTTGGAATCCAAGACTTGTTGAGATATAACACATAATATAAATACTGTATTCTCTACTATAACCTAAAAATCCTGAATTCAGAAATACACATGATCTCAAGGGTTTTGAGGGATGGGTGAACTAACATATAAGCAGTAACCTACTGGGGGACGAAACAAGATCAAGAACATGAGAGGAACTGGTGTCATATCAGGTAGGGTAGTCAGGTGGGCCTCACTGGAGAGATGGGGTGCAAGCATCTTTACCCATAAAGATAAACGAGTAACCAAGCAAATAAGCAAGGAAAGAGTTTCAGCCAGCAAAGGAAGGTGGGGACTGGAGATAGGCATGACCAAGGCAAGCAACAACAACCAGAGGCAGTCAAATCATACAGCTCTCTAAGTCACTTCAAAAGGAGAGCCTGCACGTGATCTAACTCGCATTTTAGGAGCATCATTCCAATTGCTGGGCTAAAAAGAAACTGAAGAAAAATAGGACTTCTGTTACGGTCTAGAAACAAAACTGTCCCCGAAGCTCACGTGTTGATGTCTTGGTCCCCCAGCTGCTGCAGCTATCAAGAGCTGATTGTTTCGTGAGGATGTTAACTTCATCAGTGGATTAATGCGAACTGGGTGTTTTGTGTGGGCGCTAACTTCGTCAGTGGATTAATGTGCTGAAGAGGGAGGCCAGAAGGAGCTTTGAGGAGGTGCGCAGTGGGAGAAATTGGGCCACAGGACCATGCTTTTGAAGGGTATATTTGTGCCCATACATTTTCTCTCCTCTTCTTTTTTTTTCTTTCTCTTCCTCCTCCTCTTCCTCCCCCCACTCTTCCTTCTTCTCCTCCTTCCTCCTTCCTGGCCACCATGAGGTGAGAATCTTTACTCCGACCACATGTTCTCTGTCATAATGTGTGACATCACCATAGCTTAAGAGCAACAAAACTAGCTGACCGTAGGCAGAATCCAAAAATTTAAGCTTCCTCCCTCAAGTTGTCCCTCTCGGGTATTTTATTAGAGACAGAAAAACTAGTACAAGTGGAATCCCAGCGACCTACCTCTTAAGACTTTATAATGATCCGTATGAGAGGATCGTGACTCCGGCAAGGGTAAGGGGAGACGGTGGAAGAGAGTCAGATTCTGGATAACTTTGAAAGATAGCAATCATGAGATTTCTTAACAAGATGGGCATCAGTGTAAGAAGAGAGTCAGATGGCTGCAGAACTTGGGGCCTGGCCATTGGGAGGATGGAGACGGCACTATCTGAAATGGGCAGAAGTAGAGATGATGCTTATTTGGGGGAGAGAGTGATAGGAAGTGGGTTTGCTTATGATCATTTGAAAAATTCATCAAAACTTCCAAGTGATATCATGAAGGGGCCGGAGAGACACTTCAGTGGTTCCAAGTACTGGATGCTCCCCAGAGGACCTAGGTTCAATTCCCAGCACACACATGGCTCACAATCTTCTGTAACTCCAATTTCAGAGGATCTGACTCCACCTTCCAGGCACCAGGCACGCAAGTAAAAACAAAATACCCATACATATAAAATTAAAACTTTTCTTAAAAAAAAAATTTGAAGTGGTAAGATGGAGTTAGCCTAGAATTCATATACTAAATCAAGCCTGAAAATAAATTTGAGGATTATTATCAAATCACTACAAAATTTAAATCCATGTGACCTGAGCATAACTAAGGAAGTAAAGTTGGACACAGAAGAGAAGACTCCCAAAGAGTGTATACTTCAACAGAAGATAAATACAAGGTGGGAGCGAATGTTCAGGAAGGTCCTTACATGTCTGTAGACTTAAGCAGTACCTCTGCAACAAGCGCTCTCAAATTGTATGAAACTCAACATAGCAGGGATGCCTCCAGTAAGTCCTGAGCACACACGGATTGAGAGGTGGAAATAAAGTACCTTGGAAAGTGAATGCCCATTTCCTGATCTGTAAGGCATTAGCTAGGAATGGAAACAAGAATTTCCTAGAGTGCCCCAGCTCTCCAGTGCCTAATGTATTCCTGGCAGGATTCAAATCAACAGTAAAAGCATGACATTCAGACCTAACTCTTGTTCCCACAGAGCAGGAATAAATGTAATAAATACTTTCCCTTTCTATTATAATAAGCATCAATTATGTTAACAATGGTATTTGATGCTGTGGTTAGGCAGTCTTTAAAAGCTGCCAGGCCCCATTCCAAGTGTTTTATGCTTGTTAACTCATTAATCCCCACAAACCTATGAAGTCAGTAACAAATGAGTTAAGGATTTTGCCTATCTCATATATTTATACTACATCCTGGATTTAAACTCCAGCATTTTGATGCCAGACTCTACTAACTTAATCATTCTGAGACCTTCTTGGGCATTATTTGTTATAAATTGGTTGTAGTAAATTCTAAATATGAATCTACTTCTTTAGGGCAATAAAATGACTAACTAAAAACTGACAGACTAACTAGGTTTAGTCAGAGAGCAGAGACTCAAGTTCATGTTCTTCCTCACTTAACCACGTGTCTGTGGCTGAATAAGCGATTTCAAGACATTGAACCTGGTGCTCCTCATGCCCTCTTCAACCTAGCTTTGAAGGCTTCTGCTGTTCTGCAAGGAAACTGTCCCCTGACAATCTGTTTTTGTTTCACACCAAACATGAGGAGAACTCTCTAAGAAGAAAATGTCTTTGTTACAGTGGCACTGGCCCTACTCTACAGAGTGACAATGTGGTGGTTTGAATAAGAACGGCCCCCATAGACTCATATTAGAATGCTTAGTCATCAAGGAGTGGCACTATTAGGAGGTATGGCCTTATTGGAAGAAGTGTGTCACTGGGGATGGGCTTTGAGGTTTCAAATGCTCAAGCCAGTCCCAGTGTCTGTCTGTCTCTCTGTCTCTGTCTCTGTCTCTGTCTCTGTCTCTGTCTCTCTCTCTCTCTCTCTCTCTCTCTCTCTCTCTCTCTCCCCCTCTCCCTCTCCCTCTCCCTCTCCCTCTCTCTTCCTGCCGCCTTCCAATCCAAATGTAGAAATCTTGGCTCCTTCTCTGGCACCGTGTCTGCCTATACGCCACCAAGTTTCCTGCCACAACAGTAATGGACCTAACTCACTGAACTGTAAGCCAGCCACAATTAAGCGTTTTCCTTGATAAGAGTTGCTGTGGTCATGGTGTCTCTTCATGGCAATAGAAGTCCTACGTAAGACAGACAAGTTGTTACACTCAGTGCTAGATCAAGAAAACTTTACCTCGTCAGTTTATCCAAGAGGCCAGATGTCTGTCTCTTGCCTGGGCCCCTTCCTCTCCCACTTACTTCTCTTGCAATAGTCCCTCGTTATCCACATCTTTGATCTGAAATAGCACAGGAAGACCAGCTGCTCTGTATGCCTGCTTAGCCTTTCACCATACTAGAGACTCAGAAGGTGGCCTCAGTGACAAGTATCTGAATTAGAACATATGCAAGCCTCTGGTGTTAAGCTTCTTGCCTGGATTATGTGTTTCAAAGCCTCCTACTGCCGCAAAAGCACAATTATTTTTGAGAAAGTGGAAAGAGATTATTGACAAATGAATAATCTTCACTGGGCTGATTTGATGCATCAAAGAATTTTCTCATCCTTGATAATTCCACCTGAAGGTACTTCCCATTCATATTAGTTAAGAAGTCACCAAGGAAGCTAGAAGTATGTCTTTGCTTCACTGTGGGAGCAGGGAGTGATAACTCCCTCCCACCAAGGGCTGAGCTGTTTAATAAGGAGTCATTAGAAGTCAGTCTTCTGGGCAAAAAGTTGTGAACCTGACCCAAACTTATAACTTGCAACTCAACTCTTCTCATTACATCTCTACAAAATTAACATGGGTAGACTCTCCTGAGATGAATGTGCAATGCAACCTGCCAAGTGCCCTTGTTCCCCATCCTCTCCTATGGCCTGGAACACTGCACTGTTTTTCTCTATGGGATTCTATAGGGAAAACTCTCTGGTCAAAGAGTACAGATACAGGGTGGCTTCTCTGGAGCCACCTTTGGTATTTTTCAAACTGTACCCACATAGAATAAAAGGACCATCACATTTGCCATGGGCATCTGTCTTAATCAGTGTTCTATTGCTGTGAAGAGACACCATGATCACGGCAACTCGCAAAGGAAAACGTTTAATTGGAGCTGGCTTACAGTTCGTAGGTTTAGTCCATTGTCATCATGGTGGGGAACATGGTGGCATGTAGGCAGACATGTTACTGGAGAAGTAACTGAGAGTACAACATCCAGATCTGCAGGCAGCAAGAAGAGAGAAAGCCACTGAGGCCGGTTTAGGCTTCTGAAACCTCAAAGCCCACCCAGTGACACACTTCCTCCAACAAGGTCACACCTACTCCAACAAGGCCACAGCTCCTAATTCTTCTAAGTAGTGCCACTCCCTAATGACTAAGCATTCAAATATACGAGCCTATGGGGACCATTTTTACTCACAACACCACACCACCTTTCAGATTTCAGTGGCACAGTACTTTCATTTCTCAGAAATGTTACCTAGAAAGAGGAGAGATGACATAGGAAAGAAATAGATCTTTTTTACCACCAAAATGTGTTGGGAAATAATTTTCAATCCAAGAACTCTGGGTTTTGCTGGTGGTGGTTTAAAACAGGCTAACATGTTGAGGGGCTCTTCTTTCAACAAAGATCCCAAATACTATGTTTGAGAAAAGCAAGTGAGGCAATTATCCCAATCAAAGCTTTATCGACCATCTGGCTCCGTTGGAGGTAGGACATTAAAGAACCCTGAAAAACAAACCAAAAAAACAAAAGCTGGGTATGATATGATGCAATCCTGTGAGGAAAAAAATGGGCTGCCAGAAGCTCACAACCTCCCTTTCTGTATCTGTGAAAATTAAAAGACTTGAACCATAAATAATCTTCAAGAAGTCCCTCAGAGAGCCCCATTAGCAGCTACCAAACATGCCATTCCTCCCTCACAAACAGAGAGTGCGTCTTTAATTATTCATTAATGTGCAGAGCACTCCTGGCCTTTATCTGAAGAGATATCAGTAAGAACATGAGTTTGATGAAATAACCCGGGCTTTTAATATCCACTTAGCCTCTCCTTTGTTTCCCTGACACGCGGAGACTTAGATCTTAGACATAGATGGAAAATATTCTGTCATTTCCCTCACTACCTTTCATTTGTAAAAGTTGCAGAGACGTGTGTGGCTGTCTACTTTATCAACAGAAAGAAAATCAAGGTTCCTCTTAAATTCTGCTTTCTTCTTATTTTAGACCATTTTTTAATTGATGCAGCTGGCATAGCATGAACTGGATATAAAGCATACAATTTGATGTTTTCAAGACACATATACTCGAATGAAAAGTCACGGTGTTGAAATCTTCTATTGTTCCCCCAAACTCTCCTGTGCTTTTTTTCCATTTCTGCACATTCTATTTCCTTGCTTCTCTCCATCCTGAAGAACTGTATTAACCTGTAATTATTAGAATTTTATACAAATGGAATGATACTGGTTGTAATATATTTTTGTCTGGCTTCTTTCATGCAGCATAATAATTTTGGGGATGCATCCCCTTAGTATGCATAGTTCATTTCTTTTTTTTTGTAGCCAGTAAAGAATACACCAGAGTACATTGATATATTCATCTATTTCTGAGTAATGGGAAGTTTTGACGATTTGAAATAAAATTGATATAAATGATATAGATTTATATATACACATATGGCTTTGTTTGATTTTTTTCTATGGGTATTTTGGGATAACTACTCTGGAGTAAAACTGTCTGTGATAGGTATATGATTGTAGATTAATTTCTAAACAGTCTTATTAAATAAAAAACTCAGAGCCAGATATAGGGAAAGATAAAAGAAATAGGGAAAGCCACCAGCCAATCTCATCTCACCAACACCTCAGCTTCCAAAGAGACTTTCTTCCTGTATATTCACACCTATATGATTTCTGTTCTGTTCTCTTATTGGCTCTCTCAGCCCAGCTACATCACTTCCTTTTCCTGCCCAGCTCTGTCATTTCCTGTCTGTCTGTACAGACCTCCAGACCTCTATGGTTGGTGCTGGGATTAAAGGCATGTGTCACCATGCTTGGCTCTGTTCCCTAGTGTGGCCTTGAAGTCACAGAGATCCAGACAGATCCCTGCCTCCCAAGTGATAGGGTTAAAGGCTTGTGCTACCATTGCCTGACTTCTGTGTTTACTTATAATGGCTGACTTTTTCCTCTGATCTCCAGGAAAGCTTTATTTATTAAAGCACAAATAAAATATCACCACATTTCAGCACAAATAAAATATCATCACATATGATTAGAACTTTTGACAGGTTACTAAGCCCCTTATCAGGGTGATTATACTATTCTATACTCCCACCAAGAATGTACTAGAGTTCCAGTTTCTCTACAGTCTTATCAATACTTAATATTGTTCATAGTTTTAATTGAAGCCATTTAATAAGTGTAGCCTCACTTTCATGATCATTGAGTTGGGAAATACTTATGTAAGGACTTTCAGCATCAAGAATCTTATGATCCATGGTTACCCACTGAAGAGAATCTGGTCCCTGTTACACATCCCCCTTAAGTTTATCAGTTTTCACATACATTAGTCCTACCTCTAAACTTCTGCTCCCTTTATTCCACCATTTTTCCTAGATCCCAAAAGGAAGATACTATACTTGCTGTCCTTGACATTCAGCACATAGACGTTCACCCAACCATGGTTAATAGGAGGTCTCTAGGCAGTTAATTAACAGGAAGACATGTTTATATCTGTATCTCCTAGCACTGAGTCTGGTGGAAGAGGCACTCAGGAAAAAGTGTGTTTGCTAACTGGGATGAGTTGGTGACTTAATCCTGGAAGGATAGAGCTGCATCTTGTTTCACTTTACTGACATCTTTGGCTGTATTTAAACCATCTGCATGAATGAGCACTCCAGCTCTTTCCATAATTTTGCTATTACACAAATCTTGCTCATGCCTTTTGATACAAACGTAAATACTCATTAGTAAAATTTTACACATTTGTTTTTGGTGCATTCCCAGTCTCTCGTTGCAGGCATGTTCTCCAGTTACAAAGTGCCTTAGCCCCCATGACTAATTATGCAGTTTAGGAGAAAAAGCAGCCAGCCAGCAGACCCCCACACTCCTTGGCTCTCCACGGCTTCCTGAAGCAGCACTGTGTCTCAGTGGGAAAGGAGCAAAGTCAGATTTTAATTAAAGCTCAGCTCAGTTTCCTCTCGTCTTTGCTCCTACCAACTCACACTGAGATGTGTGAGGTGCTGTCTTCCAAGAGAAATGATTGCAAGAGAATGGCCGAGGTACAGAACTAGGTATATAACTAGATAGCATGTTATCTTTATTTCGAGACAGGTACCAGAAGCACTCACAAAACCAGATGTTTGTCTTTCAGTTTCCAGACTTAGGAAGGTTGAGGAGATACACTGTAAAGTTCCTTGGACACTAGATGAAAAGACATCCCCAGGGGGCCCAGGGTGACAACTGTCTCTACTGGAGTAGAGTGATACTTTAGCCCCATCCACCTGTAGAAAAGCACCAGTGTGAAGAAACACATACAACTTCATAGGCACTCTTAAATTTTGACTTAGTTCCTGACATATTATACACTTATTTCTTTTACACTTCATTGATTGGTTGTTCTGTATCCTAGACACAACAGTTTGGTTTGTCATGACTGTAACATAAAATTCATGGGGACAGTTTTAATATCTCCCTAATGGAAATGCCACTGCCGGTTGTCAAGTTTACCAACTTGCTGCCTATACTAAAGGAAAGTGGTTTGAGCCATTATTTTCCTCTATCCCTGCTTCAGTCCGACTGACTGGCAATTACACTCAAAGCCAGGAAACAAAGAAAGGAACGTTGTAAATGCCTTAGTCTTTGGGCCATCACTTCAGAAAGAAGGCCCTACTTGAGTGTGGAGGAGTGGCTGATACAAAACGCGGGAGGTGCCTGCTCAGTCCAGTTAAAAAGAACACTTGCTTACATTTGCATCTCTCAACACTGACGCTGGCTGAAGGGGCACTGAAGAAAACGCTTGTTGAACTGAGATGAACCTGTGACTTAATCCTGGCTGAATAAAGCTATTAATTGGAATACCATCTTCTAGGCCTGCTGTTTCTCTGTTATGTAAAAGCTCAAGAAAATTTGGAAGGGAGACAGAGAGAGGGGAGCAGCCGTGAGGAACACAAAGATGAACTCACAAAGCACAAATATAAGGGGGGACTGTAAAGGCCCCACTTTCACAACTAGGGGTACCACAAATCTGTGCGCTCGCTTGCTCTTTCTTACTATGTCTTCATAACTCCAAATGAGTGCGCACACCCCACAGCTGTACACACGACCTTGAGACGCTCTGGGTCACAAAGAGAGTCCAAAGAAAGTCGGCATATAAACAAACTGGATATACGGGGCTAGCAAGGCCTGCACAGTTAAGAGCATGCCCTGCTCTTGCGGAGGGCCTGGGCCCCACATGGTAGCACACAACTGTCCAAACTCTAGGCATGCACATGGCGCACAGCCGTACATACGGGCAGCGTACCCACACACATAAAATAAAAATAAATAACCCTTTAAACAAAAAACAGCGGGGTTGTTCTTCATCTGAGCATTGATTTGATTATACTCACTTTATCCTTGGGACGGGTCTCGCTCTCCCATTCCTTGTAACTTGCAGATGGTTTCTAATGGCACTTGTTTATTTAATTAAGCGTGTTTTCACTTCAGGGCTAATACTGGCTTCCCATTGTCTCAGTTAATAGGTTTTTAATATTTTAAATTCTCAGTTAGGCTTGTTTCCCTTGGCCCCGGTTCCACTAAAATTAATCTTTCCTAGCGTTGTGCTTGCAGTTGCGGCAAAGGCCAAGACAGGACCCAGATCACCACAGAGTGATGAGCTGGCCCCCAGATGTGGCCTCTGGCCAAAGGAGTCCAGGTGTTTTGCATTAGAAATGGAATGTCCTGTGTGCCTGGTGTGACATTTTCGGATGAAAATGAACTTCGGGCTAATGAAGTGAGAAATGGCTGCATGCAGCAAGGCTAACGGGGTTAGCAGTTTCTGCCTCTGCAATCATCGCTATGCCTGCCTAAAGCCCCCTTGACATCACCCTTCTGAATAATCTAATGATTTCTGGTTGCTAGAAAAGTAGTTAGTGGAGTCTCCTCTCAGCCCCCATCTTACTTAACTCACAGGAGCTAAAGACTGAGAATGCACTAGAAAGTTGCGGTTTTCTTACCAGCTCGGTTTTGCCAGGAAGCACTTTGGACATACAAAGTGGATTCAAATAGTCTGTAATGTTAAGAACACATTGAGCTGGAGCACACGTTTTGTCTCTAGGGTATTTTGATGCCCCTTTGACAGCTAAAAGAGCTAATACCCAAGAGGTTAATTAACGTCCTCCAAAATTACAGTTATTAATGACTAGACTCTGGAGGAAAATGTTTCCATCTACATTCTCTCACATTCTTTTTCCACCCACCCTGCTTCACCCTTCTAGTTTCTCTATTTTTAAATTCAGAAAACAACACTAGGAAGGTAGAGAGTTTCAATCACTTATAGATTAATATCTTTGTAGTAATTCTCTTGGTATGAACTTTTTGCAAAAAGCTGTTACCCCATGTAGCATATAAGCACGTTTACACAGAAGACTGGCACCCCAGTGGTATGACCAACACCAAAGTGGGGTAGGGAAGTACCTTTAGCCCAGCTCATGGGATTTCAAAGGTCATCAAAAGCCTTCTCTGTGACAGACACTGTTATGAGGGCTTACACTAACTCTTTTTTTTTTTTTTTTTTTTCCTCTTCTTTTTTTTTTTTTTTTTTATTAATTTATTTTGCAATACAATTCAGTTCTACATATCAGCCACGGATTCCCTTGTTCTCCCCCCTCCCGTCCCCCTCACCTTCCCCCCAACCCCCCCCCCCCATTCCCATCTCCTCCAGGGCAAAGCCTTCCCCATAGACTGAGGTCAACCTGGTAGACTCAGTCCAGGTAGGTCTAGTCCCCTCCTCCCAGGCCGAGCCAAACAATCCTGCATAGGCCCCAGGTTTCAAACAGCCAACTCATGCAATGAGCACAAGATCTGGTCCCACTGCCTGGGTGCCTCCCAAACAGATCAAGTCAATCAACTGTCTCATCCATTCAGAGGGCCTGATCCAGTGGGGAGCCCTCAGCCATTGGTTCATAGTTCATGTGTTTCCATTCATTTGGCTATTTGTCCCTGTGCTTTATCCAACCTTGGTCTCAACAATTCTCGCTCATATAAACCCTCCTCATTCTCGCTAATTGGACTCCCAGAGATCCACCCGGGGCCTAGTCATGGATTTCTGCATCCAGATCCCTCAGTAGTTGGATGAGGTTTCTAGCACAACAATTAGGGTGTTTGGCCACTAACTCTTTACACAACCCTGTGAAATAGTTGCTGTTATAGCCCCGATATGTACATGACATTGAGGGTGAATAATGGCCATGGCATTTAAGCCCAAGCCACCCAGAATCCAAGTTCAAATATTAATTCTTCCAGTTATGCAGGTTCTTAATAGCTGGTAAATTAAAGTGGGAATCAATATCCTCTACCTATTCTTCACTTTCTGCATAATTTATAAAAGCTAGTTGGTGGGTCTGGAGAGCTGAATCAGAAGTTATGAGCCCTAACTGCTTTTCCAGAGGACTTGAGTTCTTTTCTCAGCACCCACATGGTGGCACATAACCACCTGTAACTCCAGTTCCAGAGAATCAGATACACTCTTCCAGCTTCCACAGGCACCAGACTTGCACATGGTACACATACATACATCACACATAAAGACAAAACATTTATATTTTTGGTTGTGAGCCTAGCCTTTAACGGCTGAGCCATCTCTCCAGCCCAAGACAAAACATTTATACACATAAAATAAAAACAAAATTTTAGAGGTACTAAAAGTACGATGTATGACAGTCTTTTTGAGCCCCTACTTACAAAAATTCTACCTTCAATTCCCTACAAATATATATAAAATTGTTATATATATAAATATCTAATTTTGAAGCATGACTATCGCCAACTCTAAGTGAAATAAGTAATTACACTTGGGCTGAATTCCTGGAGTGCCATTAAAGGGACTGCAGAGAGTCGGCAGTTCCAGGTCATTAGCACTTGATAAATATTTCCAAAATTTTTCTCACCCTTTGTCGACTGACCCTCGGGCAGTCTGTTAAACAGCATGCAGGCTTCTCCATGGCCA
The DNA here is from genome assembly GCF_007827085.1 of Peromyscus californicus insignis. Lineage (NCBI taxonomy): Eukaryota > Metazoa > Chordata > Mammalia > Rodentia > Cricetidae > Peromyscus > Peromyscus californicus. The sequence goes on from NW_026294525.1 coordinate 58,168,932, forward strand.
TCATTGACACTTAGTTTTAAGCTAAACCACTGACTTCCACATGGGGGACCAGGCTTCTGCTTCCTTCTATTACTCTTATGAACCAGAATAAACAACGAAGTACAAATGTCAGGAACTTGTTTCACTTTTTTTAAATAGGTAATTTTATTGAGAGGGTAAATTATTTAACTATAAAACTAGCCAATAAGACTTTCCTTTATACCACTGATAACTAAGTAAAATGGAATCTACAGTACTCTAGAAGAACTAAATCGTGATTGTATCTCATGTTTATGGGCTGTGTATTTAAGGAAAAATCCTTTGCATCTGATAAAACCTGTAGAAATGAGGTTTGTTTTCCACAGCTCCTCCAACTGTAGGAAACATTCATAGACTTCAAACAAATTTTAAAAACTAAATAACTTTTCTTTTAGGCAAAGGATAAAGGGCCTGCTGTGCAAACATGAGGGCCTAATTTCAACCCCCAGAACCCAGGGGGAAAGAACTGGTGAAGTAGCATGCCCTGGTAACCACAGCAGTAGGAGAAGGCAAAGACACGTGGATCCCTGAAGCTTATAGGCTGGTCCATCTAGTCAAATGAACGGTCCAGGGAGAGACTCTACCTCAAAATAAAGTGGAGAACAACTGAGAAACTTAACTCTAACCTTAGGTTCCATATACACAATCCCTCACCCACATGCACATATGCAATAACATACACACACACACACACACACACACACACACACACACACACACACCCCAAAAAAAAATGTACATTAGACTGCTGTTATTGGTCAGAAACTCAACTAGTTTTATGTGCACCACATATATGTCTGGTGCCCACGGAGGTCAGAAGAGGGTATCAGATCCCCTGAAACAGGAGTTATTGATGGTTGCGAGCCACTGTGTGGGTGCTAGGAACTGAACCCAGGTCTTCTGCAGGAGCAAGTGTTTTTGGCCACTGAGCCGTCTCTCCAGTCCCCAACCCAATTTTTAACGATGAAATTTGCAGTAGATAAGAATCGAGCATAAGATGAAAAAGATGAAACTATTAGTCTATTTCTCAAATTTTGGCCTTAAGCTACTTAATGCACAGTCAGTTTATCCTCTCCCTGTCAATTCCAAGTGCATCTGTGACTCTCTTGACAACAGACTTTCAGATCATCAATTTTTGTGGCATTCTTACTAGACAAATGGATGGATTCTGTTAGAAATTCTAGGACTGTGAAAGTTTCTGTTATAAAATGCAGCAACTAGGAGTGTGCATTGTATTATCACTACATCTTCATCTTAATATTTATGCATAATAATAATTAATATTGATTATGCACCACTTGGCAAAATAGAAACAATAAAACTTTTCAATAGTTACATCTCAGTTCTAGTCCAGACTGTTCAATATCTTGGCTGCGTGACTTCTGACAAGGAGCCTAACCTCTCTGAGCTTTGCTTCTTCCTATATGCCCTGTCCATACAACCCTACTCGAGAAACTGAGTTGCAATATCATCTGATACCACCTGTTTCCATTCAGATCCAACTTTGTGGCCACCAGAAGATGAGAGGGAAGAAAGTGAGACCAAATCTGTTCCTGCAGTGCCCCACCCTTCCGCTTTCAAGGCATCTTTCCCTATAGCCTCCCGCTGGGATCCTGGGACCACCTCTTCTCCCCTTATCTTCTGAGCTGAGGAACTTCATCGACTCCATGATTAACCCTTAGCGGTCTGTGTGTCCCTACACTAAGGTCATCTTTGTAGAATCCCTTGACTTAGCCATCCTTGATCCACCTATGTCATAGCTGTCGACTGTTTCCTGCTGAGATCCTGGCTGGCATAGTTCCCTGGGCTGTGCAAGGGCACAAATAACTCTATTTATGGGACTATTGGGAGAGAGAAAACATAAGCAGACTCCGGGGTTTTCCTACCATGCATTGTGTCTTTGCCTACTCAAAATCCCTTGCTTCACTTGCCAAGTTTCCTTGTGGGCAGAAGTGAATTTGGTATGTGCTGTGGCAGATATCTTTTAAAATTGCTTTTAAAATTTCATATGGTATCTGTGTCACAAAGGCACAAGGAATAAGGTGTTGAAAACTCAAGAGAAATCCTACTGTATCAATAGTCAAGATTTTATTGTCTAGTCACACAACTCACTAGCCTGTTGAATACATAGTATACCTACATATCGATATGTACATGAATACACATACATATGTATATTATATATTTCTTTTTCTTATTTAGACAGAAAGTCTGAGCAGGGACATGAAAAGGAGAAAGTTATTCTATGAGATAGAATATCTAGATACTGAGGATATCTTATAATAAATCGTAATTTAAATACAGAACTTTGATCAAGAAATATTATGGGAGTTTTAGAGCTAGCATTCTGACTTCAGAGTGCAACCAGGCTGTTCAAATTTTATTGCAAGCCAAGTTAAACATGTATATATCAATCTGGCACCTATAGCAAACAAAATCTGGATTTCTCCTTCATATATAATATTATCTGCTGAATTAGCTTGGAATTTTGAAGTACTGCTACCTATGCATATGTCTTTTCATTGATGTCACATATATATAAATACCTTTCAGACATTTAGAATTTGCCTAGCATACCTGGTGCTTAGTCACGTTCATTAGTTCACAAATCATCTGATGGTTATTATCAAGCAATTATTATCAAGCACAATTGCATTTATTCAGGAAACTCTCTTGGCATCTTCATTTCAAATATGGGCTTGAGTATGATTATAATTGCAAGGAATTACGTTTAAATAGGCAAGATATTTTAAGAACTCTACATTGTTGTCCTCCACTGGGGAAAAAAGAGGAGTATTTTACAAGAGAATTATAAAGGAGAGGAAAGCATCTATTGTCTTTTAGGTACTTTCCTCCTTTACACTATGCTGATGTAGTGCTAGGTAAATACTCATCAAGCTTATTGTGTTTATGAAGAATTCCAATTCACATGTATCCAAAATTCAATCTTTGATGAGGGGTGAGAGTGACACTTATCTGTGGTTATAAGGATAAGTATTTACAATGCAGTTAGGAAGTACACTGGTTTAGGAAGATAACTGTAGTACACAGCTGGATAGGACTATTGATTACTTTTCTCCCTCAGCAAATTGCCTATCACCTTCAAATGCTGAGAGCTAGTCCTCAGGGAGAAGATTTTCATATCAGTTCCAGCTTAATCCTTCCAAGTTCTGTGTCTGAAATGTGTGGTGTCTTCAGCAATAGGGACTTAACCTTCAAGTTCTGTGAAGTAACCAAAAACAATAGCAATAGTCTGTATTATTTGGGAGGTTCTTCACCTCCCCCTGACAACTCAAAGGGAAGTTCCCCATGCCTGACACTGATTTTTGGTGATGGCCTATTGTTCTTGGAGGAATCATTATCACTTCAAGTGGAATAACTTCACTCAAAACCACATATGTGTGTGTATTTACATATATTTATATTCTTAAATAGACATAAAATGTTTCCACATGGCCTTTTCAACCATCCTTGTTACTTATTCCTCCTTCCTTCCTCTCTCAATGTTTCTCTCCCTTCTTTTTGCACCACATGGAGACCATTATAGAGATCTACAACTGGCCAAACTGCATGAACAACTGATCAGGGGATGGATACCCAACTCCAGCTGGTGCATCAACAACACAACCCCTGTCCCCAAGGCTCAGGGAACATTGCCGAAGAGGGGGCAGAAAGACTGTGAGCACCAGTAGACCAGGACATTCACTGAGAGACAGCACCTTCTATGGATTACAGAGAAGCTGCATTCATGAAATCTCAACAACACGGTCAACCTGAACAATATGGTCACAATGACAACACCAGTTGACATACCAACATGGATGAGGGAAACCTTACAAGGCCCCATGCACAAATGAGGAGTTACAGACAATTAACAGCTTCTGAGAATGGGATGATCTGTCTTCTTCCTAATAGTTTAACCAATCCCAAGCATTCAACCATACACACATGAGTAACACTAAATAAACTTAACATAGTATATATATATATATGTATATATGTATTAACAATAATAATTAAAGAAGAGGAAGTCATAAATTTAATAGGGAATGAGAAGGACATAAGGAGGAGTTGGAGATAGGAAAGGGAGGAGTGGGCATGATACATTCATGAGGTTTCATGAATGAAATTCTCAAAATAAATTTTAAAAATAAGAAAATTACAATTCTAACCAACATGACAATAACTCATTGAATTCTTACCAAATGCAAATAATGTGCAGCCAATTTTATATGCATGACCTCACTTGACCTACAACACTCCATCAGGAAATTAATGTTACTTTCCTCAACTCAGGAATGAGAAACTAGGAAGCAATTTTGTCAAAGTATAGAATTTGAAATCATGCCTCGGGTTTTTACAGAACCAGGGAGCTTCTTGGCTATAATTATAGTTTCTCCACAAATAAACTTTCATATTCTTTATTCAATATTGGTCCTAGCAAGAAGGCTGAACAGGTAAAGCATTTGCTGTGTAATTATGAGAACCAGAATTCTTAGATTCCCAGCATGCACATAAGTACCAGCTGGGCTTGGAAGATTGCCTATTATCAGAGGATGTGGAAGGGTGAACCAGGGATCCCAGCAGCAATTGACTAGCTAGCCTTGCCTGTAAGGATGAGCTCCTGGTTCAATTCAGAAACCTTGCCTCAATGAGTACATACAGAACTATTGAGGGGCACGCACACACTTTACTCACATACAGATGAACACAAATACATATACAAAATATAAATTTAAAAAGTAAAATTAGAAAGTTCAATAATAGGCTCTCTGTTCCTCCCTGTTCCAGAGACAGCTGTATCTTCTCATACAATGCCAGCCTTGTCCCTGAGACACTTTAGTGAAGGTCAGAGTGAACAGATTTGGCCATATGGACACCTGGTTACAAGGGCTACCATTGCATCTGGTGAAGTGGAAATTGTTGCCATCAATGACCCCTTTATTAACCTTAACTACACGCTCTACATATCCCAGTATGACTCTACCCATGGCAAGTTCAATGGCACAGTCAAGGATGAAAGTGGGAAGCTTGTCATCAACCAGAAGGCCATCACCATCTTCCAGGAACCAGATCCCACCAACATCAAATGGGGTGATGCTGGTGCTAAGTACGTGATAGAGTCTACTGGCATATTCACCACCATGGAGAAGGCTGGGGCCCACTTGAAGGGTGGGACCAAAAGGGTCATTATGTCTGCCCTTCCTGCTAATTCCCTGATGGTTGAGATGGGTGTGAACCATGAGAAGTATGATGACTCACTCAAGATTCAGAGCAATGCTTCCTTCACCACCAACTGCTTAGCCCCCCTGGCCAAGGTTATCCATGACATCTTTGGCATTGTGAAAGGGCTCATGACTACAATCCATGACATCACTACCATGCAGAAGATTGTGAATAACCCCTCAGAGAAGCTATGGCATGATGACCATGTGGTTACCTAGAACATCATCCCTGCCTCCACTGGTGCTGCCAGGTTGTGGCCAAGGTCATCCCAGAGCTGAATGGGAAGTTCACTGGCATGGCCTTCTGTGTTTCTACCCTCAATGTGTCCCTCGTAGATCTGACATGGCACCTAGAGAAAGCCACCAAGTGTGATGCCATCAAGAAGGTGGTGAAGTGGGCAACAGAGGACACTAAAGGGCACCCTGGACTACACTGAGGACCAGGTTGTTTCCTATGACTTCAACAGCGAATTCTATTCTTCCTCCTTTGATGCTGGGGCCAGCATTGCTCTCAAGAACAACATTGTAAAGCTCATTTCCTGGTATGACAATGAATATAGCTACAGCAACAGGGTGGTGGAGCTCATAGCCTACATAGTCTCCAAGGAGTAAGAATCCCTGGACCACCCACCTCAGCAAGGGCACGAGAGCAAGAAAGAGGCCCCCAGCTGCTGAGCAGTCCATGTCCCATCTCAGCCCCTGACACTGAGCGCCTCTCTCACTGTCTCCATCCCAGAGCCACAGAATAACAGGAAGGGCTTAGGGATTCCTACTCTCTTGAACGCCATCAATAAAGTTCACTGCATCCACAAAGAAGTTCAATAATCATAACTCTTAAAGACAGTGTGTCACTGGGTAATTGCATTTGATTATATCTAGAAGAAAACCTACATAATTTTACAATGATATGGCTTTTGCATGTAACAAGCAGTCCAAAAGAACAGTCCCAGGCTCCTGCAAGGTCCACATGAACTCATCACTTCCTTCCAGAGGCAGATGTTGTCCATTGCTCTTCTTTACAAGATGGTTTGGAGTTCCATCTTCTAAGTAGAAATGAAAGGAAAGGAACAAGGCAAAAAAAGGTGCGAGTCAGCCAAATGGACCCCTATCAAAGCCCTAATTCAACCACTTCCATTTATATCTCTTGAGCAAAGACAAGGATCCTTCTGCAACAATTTCATGAAATTCAGTCACCCAGCCAAGCACACGAATAACGGTGTCAAATGCATAGCTGTGTAACATAAAAGAGGGAGAGACTAAATATTGACTAGGCAACTGCTCTAGTAAGTGCTGTTCATAAATGAACACTTTAAGTGTCTTGTGTTTAGAGATGTTACTAATACTCCTAAGACTAGAACCCTTCTTGGCCATACTATCAAACCTATGCTTTTAATTAGTGGTTTAAACTAAAATAATAATAATAATAAAATAAATTAAAAAAATAAAGACCACCAACAGGTTGCCATGTTTGCCACAGAAAAAGATGTGTTTTTCATTCCCCTCCCAACAAGCATCAAGATGTAAAACTTTCTCTAGCTTTATGCCAAACACTTATTATTTTAAATCTATAGAAAGTTATAAAATGCTACAAGAAGAATCCTTACTCCTTTCACTCATTAGTTAAGGTTACTACTGCTGCGATGAAACACCATGATCAAAAGCAAGCTGGAGAAGAAAGAGTTAATTCTTGCTTCCGCTTCCACATCACTGTTCATTACTGAAGAAAATTAGGACAAGAATTAAACAGGACAGGAACCCGGGGGCAGGAGCTCATGCAGAGGTCATGGAGGGGTGCTGCTTACTAACTTGCTTCCCATGGCTTGTTCAGTTTGTTTTCTTATAGAATGCAGGACCACCAGTCCAGGAATGTCCTCACTGGCTATGGGCTGGGCCCCCCCATATCCCACATCAATAACTAATTAAGAAAATGCCCAACAGGTTTGCTCATATCCAGATCTCATGGAGGAGTTTTCTCAATTGAGATTCCCTCCTCTCAGATGACTACAGCTTGAGTCAAATTGACATAAGAACCAGCTGGTATACTCAGATATACCAACTATATTTTATCACTTTTGTTTTATACACATATACACATGTGTCCAAACGTGCTCACATACATACCTGTGTGTATATATTTTAATCTGAACCATCTGAGATACCAGCAAGCAAACAACATCACCCATCAGGTCAAATACTTCAGATTATTTCAGCTAAGAATAAGAGCATCACCATGTATCATGAAAAAACAAACAATTATCATCAGGAAATATGATATTATTTATCATGTGATCTATATTCAGTTTCTCAACAAACCCAGTGAACACTTTTTTGAGATATGGCTTAGCCATTTTTACTTCCTCTTTTAAGAACTCCCTGATAATAACCATAGCCCTTTATTTAATTGGGTCATTTGGGTTTTGTTTTTGTTTTTGTTTTTGATACTTTGTGTGTGTGTGTGTGTGTGTGTGTGTGTGTGTGTGTGTGTGTGTGTGTGTATGTGTGTGTGTGTGTGTGTGTGTGTGTGTTGTATATTCTGGATTGTGATCGCTATCAGATGTATAGCTGGTAAAAATTCCTGCTCCAGTCAGTGACTCTATAACACAATACAATCTACAACACAACATAATCTACAACACAACAATACTATGGTTCAGGAAATATCACAGAGGGAGCAGAAAGGTTTATAAAGCTGAGGGACCAGCATGCCTGCTGCAAGATATCATCTTCTAGATATGGCAGGGATACTGTATCCACTAAATTTCAACAATATAATTGCCTAAATAAGATAATTATTACACTAATTGACATGCCAATGAAGAAGGGGGAAATTTCACAAGGGCCTATCACTAAATACAGAGCTACAGGGAGTGAATGTCTACAGAAGGAGGAAGAATCACTTTTCTCCAGGGATGAACCATCAGATACAGTATTCAATCCCAAGTGATCAGTTCTAAACCGGTATACATAGAAATAACAGAAATGCATGTATATGTAACAATATTAACAATATAAGAAGAAGGGAATTGGAGAGGGAGTGGAGAGAGAAGAAAAGAGTTGGATGGGAGGGGAGAGATGTTGTAAATATATTGCATTCACATATAAAATTATTAAAATAAAAAAATGCATCCCTTGGCATTTTTTCATTATCATTTTTCCAAAAGCTTTATGCCTTTTTAAAATCAAAACTCTCAAAAAGATGAAAGTTAACAGCTTGCTGTTACTTTTGGAATCAGTTCCCTCTTTCCATCATGCCTCTAGGGATTGAACTCAGCTCATCAGGTTAATGTGGCAAATGCCTTTACCTTCTGAGAAATCTCTCCAGCCAACTTAGATAATAATTTCTTTTTATAATTGAAAATAATTTTTCATACACTATATTCTGATCACAGTTCCCCTCTCTCATCTCCTCCCAGAGTCTCTCTGCCTCCCCACACTTGCAACTCCATGCCTTCTTCCTCTCTCTCATTAGAAAGTAACAGACAAACTTAAAATACAAACAAATAAAAATAAAACAAAAAAACACAAGAAACACATACACACAAAGACACACCACATATAAACAAAACCCCCCAAAAAATGAAAAATTGAAAAGCATAACACACAAGCAAAAGATCAGTAAGGGGAAAAGGGCCTAAACAAAGCAATATGAGACAAAAGGAATCTCCAAAACTACCACTGAGTTCATTTTATGTTGGCCATCTGTTGCTGGGCATGGGGCCTACTCTTAAGTGTGGTTTGTATACACAGTGAGCCTCCATTGGAGAAATTTCCTTTTCAAATGGTTGGAAATTGGAGATAATTTTGGTTTCGAGATGGAAGCTCATGTCCACTTCCCCTTCTCAGAGCTGGGAACCTCTCTAGCCTGAATCTGTCCAAGAATTGTGCATGCTGCCACAGTCTCTATGAGCTTATATTGGTATCAGTCCTGCTGTGTCTGGAAAACACAGTTTCCTTGGTGCCCTCCATCCCCTCTGGCTCTTAGAATCTTTCTGCCTCTTTTTCTGCATAGTTTCCTGAGCCCTGAGAGGAAAAGTTGGGTGAAGACATCCCATTGAGGACTGAGTGTTCCAAGATCTCTCACTCTGCACGTTGTCCAGTTGTGAGTCTCTGTATTTCCTCCTATCATAGAAGGAAGCTTCTCTGATAATGACTGATCTAGACACTGATTTACATGTATAGCAGAATGTCACTAAGAGTCATTTTATTACTATGCTCTTTAGCAGAACAGTAGTGTTTGTTTTCCCCTAGGTCCAGGGCCTACCTAGTCTCAGATTTTAGGCTACCCAAGCAGTGTCAAGTATGGATTCCATCTCAAGGATTGGGCCATAAATCCAAACAGGCAGTGGTTGGTTACCCCCACAGGATTGTGCCACTATTGCACCAGCATATCTTGCAGGCAGGTCACCACTGTATACCAAAGGGTGTGTAGCTGGGTTAGTGTTTATTGTTCTCCTTTGGTATCACGCAAAGTACTTTCCAGTCTCATAAACAATAGCCAATAGGGTTAAGGGCTTTAAGTAAATACTGGCTTGACTTCTCTGTGTTCAATGAGATATGTAAGTATTGTCTTCAGCCATGGGACTTTACCATTGGTTTGTGAAGAGCAACCAGTATCCCTAGAAACAGCTTGCATTGTTTGAGGGTTTCCATTGAACCCCAGATATAATCCATCCTGGCACTGGAGGTTCCTCTTGGTTGTGAGAGATATATAGTTGGGGCTTTGCATCCTTCATTGTTTAGTAACTCTACATAGATTTATTTCATATATGTATATATTTTAAGAAGTGTTTACTATAGTAGGTTTCCAAATGACCCCTCAAACAGCCCTTAATGTTAGTTGTTCCACCCTGTATTCCTACACTTATCCTCCATTTCCATCCCCATTTGACTGTTTAATCTGTTTAATTGTCTAATCCTCCCATTCCACAAACACCCCCATCTCTCCATAACTATACATATTATATATAGTTTTACATAACTATAAAATATACATAGTTAGATATACATATGTATAGTTAGTTAGTTAGTTAGTTAGATATGGAGAAGATCTTCTTCTTGTCTCCTGATCCCTTATTCTATACCCAACCTCTGTGGTTATATGGATTGTGAACTGTCTGTTGAACGCTTAAAAGCTAACATCCACATATAAAAGAATACACACCATATTTGTCTTTGTGGGTATGGGTTACTTGAGGATCATTTTTTTCAGGCTCCATACATTTATATCTGAATTTTATAATTTTGTTTAATTTTAACAAATGAGTAATAATCCATGTGTAAATTATATTTATTACAATATTATGTTTTCTTTTTCCATTTGTCTGTTGAAGAACATCTCGGCTGTTTCCAAATTCTTGTTATTATAAATATAGCAGCAATGAATATAGCTAAGCAAGTGTCCTTGTGATAGGATGAAGTGTCCTTTGGGTATATGCCCAAGAGTAGCACAACTGGGAATAGATCTACCTCAAGGTGTTGGTAGATCTATTCCCAGCTTCCTGAGAAACCGTAACCATGATTTTCATAATAACTGTATATTTTGCACTCCCACCAGCAATGGATGAGTGATTCCTTCATCTCATACCCTTACCAGCATGAATTATCATTTGTTTTATTTATCTTGGCCATTCTGACAGGGGTGAGATGGAATCTCAAAGTAGTTTTGATTTGTATTTTCCTGATGGCTAAAGATGTTGAACATTTCTTTGTTTCTCAGCCATTTGTGTTTCATCTTTCAAGACTCTCTATTTAGTTCTTGCCCCATTTTTAATTGGACTGTTTGGTTTATTGATGTCTAGTTTTATAAGTTCTTTATACATTTTAGAGATTATCCCTCTATTGGAAATGTAATTGTTAAAGAAGTTTTCTCATTCTGTAGACTGCCACTTGTCCAAATGATGGTGTCTCTTGCCATACAGAAACTTCTCAATTTGTTTTTCTCAATGCCTATGCTAAGGTACTCTGTTCAGAAAGTTTCTTCCTATGTCAATGAGTTCAAGACTATTCTCCATTTCTCTTCTATCAATATTCAGGGTATTTAGCTTTATGTTGAGGTCTGTGATCCACTTGGAGTTTATTTTTGTGGAGGGTGATCAATCTATTTGCTTTTTTCTACATGCAGCCACCCAGTTTGACCATCACAATTCATTTGAAAATGCTGGGGGTTTTTTCAGTGTGTATTACTGGCTTCTTTATCAAAGTCCAGGCTTCCATAGGTGTGTTGATTTATGTCTGGGTCTTCAATTTGATTCCATTGATCACCATGTCTGTTTTTATGCCAGTACCATCATTTTTCATTACTACAGCTCTGTAGTAGAATTTGAGATCTGGGATGGTGATACCTCCAGAAGTTTCTTTATTACTCAAGAGTGTTTTAGATATCCTGATTTGTTTGTTTGTGTGTGTATGTTTCCATGTGAAGTGAAAGTTGAAGACTTTTGTTGAAATTTTGATGGGGATTGCATTGGATCTTTAGGTTGCTTCTGGTAGGATGGCAATTTTCACAATATTGATGTTACTAATCCATGAGCATAGGAGATCTTTCCATCTTTAGTATCTTCAACTTTTTTCTTCAATGTCTTGATTTTTTTATTTAAAATATTTTTCATTTTACAAACCAACCACACTTCCTTCTCCCAACCCTCCTCCCACTCTCCTCCCCATGCTTCTTCCCTTCCACCCATGCCTAATCCACTCCTCCAAAAGGGTAAGGCCTCCCATGAAGAGTCAACAAAGACTGGTACATTCAGTTGAGGCAGGACCAAGCCCCTCCCCACTGCATCAGGCTGAGCAAGGCATCCCACCATAGTGAATGGGCTCCAAAAAGTCAGCTCATGCACTAGGGATAGATGCTGATCCCACTGCCAGGGGCCCCTCTAACAGACCAAGCTACACAACTGTCTCCATATGCAGAGGGCCTAGTTCGGTCCCATGTAGGCTCCACAGCTGTTGGTCTAGAGTTCATGAGTTCCCACGAGCGTGGTTCAGTTGTTTCTGTAGATTTCCCCATCATGATCTTGAACCCCCCTTGCTCATATAATCCCTCTTCCCTCTCTTCAACTGGACTCCCACAGCTTAGCCTGGTGCTTGGCTATGGATCTCTGCATCTGCTTCTATCAGTTACTGGATAAAGGTATGTGATGATAGAGTATTCATCAATCTGATTACAAGGGAAGGCCAGCTCAGGCACCCTCTCCACTACTCTTGTAGAAATGAAGGGCGGGGCATTGTGGGGAGCTGGAGGGGTGGGAGGAAAGAAGATGGGGATCTTTGGTTGGTATGTAAAATGAATAAAAAATTTTCTTAATAAAAAAAGAAAACTAGGCAAGACTAAAATTAAGAAGATAATTTAATTTATTTAGAATTGAATGAAAATGAAAACACACTGTACCTTAACCTATGGAATGCAATAGAGGAGATTCTCAGAGGCAAGTTCATAGTACTAAGTGTCTACAAAAGAATTGGAGTGATCTCCTATTAGCAACTTAACAACACACCTGAAAACTTTAGAACAAAAAGCAGAAGTAATACCCCAAAGGAGTAGATAACAATAAATAATCAAATTCAGGACTAAAATCAATAAAATAGAAACAATACACAGAATCATTGAATTGAAGAGTTGGTCCTCTGAGAAAATCAATTAGATTGATAAACCCTTCCTTAGCTCTATTAACCAAAAGACACATGGAGATGATCTAAATTAATAAAATTAGAGAAATAAAGGTAGATATCACAAGACTATGAAGGAATCCAAAGAATTATAAGGGCATATTTTAAAAACCTATACTCCATTAAATTGGAAAGCCTAAATGAAATGGAAAAATTTTGATATATTTGACCTATCAAAGTTAAATGAAGATCAGATAAGCAATTTAAATAGACCCATGACCTTTGGTGAAATAGAAGCAGTAATTAAAAGTTTCCCAACCCAGAAAAACGCAAAAAGCCCAGAGCTAGATGGATTCAGAGCAGAATTCTATCAGACTTTCAAAGAAGAGCTAATGCAAATACTCCTCAAATTATTCTTCTGTAAACTAGAAACAGAAGGAACATTGTCTAATTCTTTTTATGAGGCCATAATTACCCTTATATCCAAACCACACAAAGACTCAACACAAAAAGAGAATTACAGAACAATTTCCTTTATAAATATAGACCCAAAAATTCTCAATAAAATACTTGTAAACCAAATCCAAGAACATATCAAAAAGATTCTCTACTGTGATCAAGTGGGCTTCATCCCTTTAGGGTAAAGGGGTGGTTCAACATATGTAAATCAACAAATGTAATCCACATAAACAGACTGAAAGACGAAAACCACATAAGCATCTCATTATATGCATAGAAGGCCTTTGTCAAAATTCAACACTCTTTCATGATAAAAATCCTGAGACTAGGGATATAAGGGACATACCTCAGCACAATAAAGGGGATTTACAGCAAGCCCACAGCAAACATCAACTGAAACAGAGAGAAGCTATAAGTGTTTACACAAAAACCAAGAACAAGACAAGGATGTCCATTCTTTCCATATCCATTCACTACAGTACTAGAAGCCTTAGCTAAAGCAACAAGACAACTGAAGGAGATAAGGGGATACAAATAGGAAAAGAAGTCAAAGTATCTTTATTCACAGATAATATAAATTTATATATAAAAGGACCTAAAGTCTCCCTCAGAAAGTTCTACAGTTGATAAACACAATCATCAAAGTAGCTGGATACAAATTTAACACACACACACACACACACACACACACACACACACACACACACACACACAATCAGTAGTTTTCTATGTTCAAATGGATTGAGAAGGAAATCAGGGATACAACACCTTTCACAATAGCCTGTAAAATATCTTGGGGATTATTTTAACCAAGTGGGTAAAAGACTTGTATGATTAAAAAAAAAATTAAGGTATTTTCTAGTTCCATCCATTTGCCTGCAAATTTCATGATGTCATTGTTTTTTACAGCTGAGTAGTACTCCATTGTGTATATATTCCACATTTTCTTTTTCCATTCTTTGGTTGAGGGGCATCTAGGCTGTTTCCAGGTTCTGACTATTATGAATAATGCTGCTATGAACACAGATGAGCAAGTGTCCTTGTGGTATTATTGAGCATCCTTTGGGTATATGACTAAGAGTGGTATCATTGGGTCTTGAGGTAGATTGATTCCCAATTTTCTGAGAAGTCATCATCCTGAGTGAAGTAACCCAGACTCAGAAAGACAAACATGGTATGTACTCACTCATAAGTGAATACTACATGCAAAGCAAAGGATAACCAGACTACAACCCACAGCTCCAGAGAATCTAGGTAACAAAGAAGACCCTAAGAGGGACTCATGGATTGCCCTGGAGAGAGGAAATAGATGAGATCTCCTGTGTAAACTGGGGCTTGGGTGACATTAGAGGGGAGGTGATAGGGAATGAAAACATGAGGGAACAGATGGTCAAGCTGGGAGAGGGACAGCTGGAAGAGCAAAGAAAAAGATATCTTGATAGAGGGAGCCATTATGGGGTTAGGGAGAAACCTGGTGCTAAGGAAATTCCCAGGAATCCACAAGGATGACCCCAGCACAGCCTGGTACATTCAGTTCAGGCAGGTCCAAGCCCCTCCCCCTACCTCAAGGCTGTGTGAGGTGTCGCATCATAGGTTGTGGGCTCCAAAAAGCCAGCTCATGCACCAGGAATAGATTCTGATCCTACTGCCAGGAGGCCCCTTAAGCAGATTCATTTAGTGAGTTTCTCAGTTTTCATGAGTTTGGATATTTTTTGTTTTTGATATACAGCTTAAATCCATTCTCATCAGAGAGGGTGCAGAATGTTATTTCAATTTTCTTGTATCTGTCAAGATTTCCCCTGTGTCCAGCTATATGGTCAATTTTGGAGAAAGTTCCTTGGGCTTCTGAGAAGGCACATTCTTTTGTGTTTGGGTAAAATGTTCTGTAAATATTTGTTAGATTCATTTATTTTCTCATTTAGCTTCAGCATTTTTGTTTAGTTTTTGTCTGTATAGCCTGTCTATTGGTGAAAGTATGGTGTTGAAGTCTCCCATTATCAATGTGTGAGGGTAATAGGTGACTTTAGCTGTAGTAGTGTTGCTTTTATGAAATTGAATGCCCTTGCATTTGGTATGTAAATATTTAGAACTGCAATATCTTCTTGATTAATTTTTCCTTTGATGAGTAAGTACTGTGTGCTGTGGAATGTCATTCTGTATGTTATGAATATGTTTTGCTCTGATTGGTTGATAAATGAAACTCTGATTGGCCAGTAGCCAGGCAGGAAGTAAGGCAGGGCAAGCAGAGAGAATTCTGGGTAGAGGAGGGCTGAGTCAGGAGTCATTAGCCAGACACAGAGGAAGCAAGATGACAAGGCAAAACTGAAAAAACGTACCAAGTCATGTGGCTAAACACAAATAAGAATTATGGGTTAATTTAAATGTAAGAGCTAGTCAGTAATAAGCCTGAGCCAATGTCTATACAGTTCTTGATTAATGTAAACCTCTGTGTGTTTATTTGGGTCTAAGCAACTGTGGACTGGGCAGGACACAAGAAAACTTCCAACTGCAACTGTCTTTCCCTATCTCTTCTGATTAGTTTTGTTTTGAAGTATATTTTATCAGATACTAAAATGGCTACACCTGTTTGCTTCTTGGGTCCATTTGCTTGGTATATCTTTTTCCATTCTTTCACCCCAAATGGATAGCTATCTTCAATGGTAAGATGTGCTTCTTGTATGCAGCAGAAAGATGGATCCTGTTTTCAAATCCAATCTGATAGTCTGTATCTTTTAGTCGGAAGTTAAGACAATTGTGGTTGAGGGTTATCAATGAGTAGAGTTTGCTGATTCCTGTTATTTTGTTGTTACGGTGTGTTCTCACACACCCACTTTGATTTACTGGTCTGGATCATTTATTTCTTATGTTTTTTTGGGGGGGAGTGTGGTTAACATCTTCAAGTTGATATTTTCCTTCCAGTGCCCTATGTAGAACTGGATAAGTAGACAGATACTGTTTAAATTTGTTTTTAATCATGGGTTATTTTTCTTTCTTTTTCTGTTGTGTTAATTGTTTTGCTGGGTATAGTTGTCAGTGATGGTATTTCTGGTCTCTTTGATTTTGTAGAATATCTTTATAGGCCTTCTGGCTTTTAGAGTCTCCATTAGGAAATCAAGTGTTGTTCTAATGGATTTGCTTTTATATGCAACTTGGTCTTTTACCCTTTCAGCTTTTAATATCCTTTTTGTTCTGTGCATTGATTGTTTTGATTATTATGTATCATAAGTAATTTCTTTTCTGGTCCAGTCTATCTGGAATTCTGTATGTTTCTTGTACCTGGCTAGGCATCGCCTTCTTTAGGTTAGAAAATTTTTCTATGATTCATTGAAGATATTTTCTGTGCTTTTGATGTGTGTTTCTTCTTCTTCCTCCATTTCTATTATTTTTATATTTGTTCTTTTCATCTTGTCCTAGATTTCCTGTATATTTTGTGCCAGAATGTTTTTAGATTTAATGTTTTCTTTGACCGAGATATCTATATCTTCTATCTTACTTTTAAACACCTGAGATTCTCAGTTCTGCATTCCGTTAGTGAGGCTTATCTCTAAGTTTTTTTTTGGCTTCCTATATTTTTCATTTTTAGTTTTATCTCAGTTTGTGCTTTCTTTAGTGATTCTATTTCTACTTTCATGCCTTCTACTGTTTTTTTTATTTTATTCTACTGTTTGTTTGTGTTTTCAGTTTGTGTTTTCATAGACATACCTAAGAGTTTATTCATATTTCTTTAAAGTCCTTAAACAGATACATAATAACTATTTTGAAGTTCTTGTCTTGTATTTCAGCTATATTACATTCATCAGGGCCTACTGATTTTAGGTAGAGACTATTAATGATTTTGTTTTGTGCTGGTGTCTGGGCATCTAGAGTTGGGATGATTGGGGCGATTCTAAGTGCTGATATTTGATCTTGTCTTTGTTGGGTAAGTGTTCCATTCCTTGGATTCAGTGGCCTTATTTGGAACTTAGGGAAATGTGGTAGCTGCAGGTTGCCTGGTAAGAAGTGCTTCTGCAGGTCAGTGGGTGGCAAAGTGGGATAGAGGTGGGCTAGGAAAAAAGGCTGAGTGCAATTCAGGAAAGAGCTAAGGGGGTTGCGTGGTCCTGTTCAACCTAGAACTGCAGGACTCCCCAAGGAGTTGAAGGTATGGTGGAAAGAGGGATATTGAAAGTAGTTTGCATTAGAACACACAAATAAATATCTAGAGAGACAGGGATAAAAGGGCTATGGGGACTTTGGATCTGAACCAAGAGTTGGAGTCTCTAGTGAATGAAATTGAAGTGGGAGGATGGACATCTTTAAGCATAATGGAGGAGAGAAAGGATGGTATATTCACCTACTTGAGTCACTACCTAGCTTGACCACTGGGGTACCAGGTAGAAAGTGTTGCTAGGTATTGGGAACTGAAAGGAAGGAATGGGTGTAGGTTAGAAGAGGGGCCCAAGAGGGTCCACCAAGAAGGAGTCAAGCTGGATCTACACCAAGGTTTGGTAGAATCTCTCAGGAATGGAAGTAGGGTGAGAGAACAGAGAGCAAGCAGGCTGCTACAGGTCTGGGGATAAGGTTGGAATGACTGCAATGGAGGACAAGAAGAAGGGTGAAAAACACCTACCTGAATCCCCCACAGTGTGATCAATGGGGTTTTGGGGTAGAGAATGTTTCTAGATCAGTGTCTGACACAAAGGGATGAGAGAAAGGAACAAAGATGGGTCTACAGAGGGCAGAGTACACAGGGAATTAAGGAAGGGAAAAGAGGAGGAAGGTAGGGGAGAGGGAGGCCCTGAAAGCAGTCTGCTACAGGGCCAGGTAAGACTGCGGTTGTATTATAACTTTTATTGAAAGCTGTCTGTTCCTAACTCATACCAATGTTAGTTTCAGTATATTGTAAAAATTTACTAGAAAATACTATGTCACAGAAGATTTACCAAGAAGATACCTTCTTTCAAGGAAAAAAAATATATGAATATTGGTTAAGAAGTGAATTGTCCCACAGCCAGACATTGTGCAGAAAGTGAGAGATCCTGAAACACTCAGCCCTAAGCAGAATGTCTTGACCAAATACCTCCCCCTCAGGGTTCAGAGAACTCTGTGGAATAGGAGTTGAAAAGCATGTAAGAGCCAGAGGGGATGGAGGACACCAAGAAAACAAGGCCTCTAAATCAACATGATTGATGCACATTAAGAACTTAAAGAGACTGAGGCAGCATGCATGGGGCCTGCACTGGTCTGCAAAAGATGGGGTCCTAGAGCTGAAAGGAGAAGTGAGCACATGGCCCAATTTTTAACCCAGAAACAATCTTCAATTGATAACCACTTGAAAAGGAAAGTTTAGTTTCTTCCAATGGATTCTCATTGGAGAAACAAACTACTCTTAAGTGCAGGCTGCATGTCCAGCAGTAGATGGCCAACAGAAAATGAACTCAATAATATCTTTAGAGATTTCTTGCCTCATAATGTAATGTCAGGACTCTTCCTTCTTTTTTATAATTTTATCTTGTTTTTATTTTATTCATAGGATTCTTTACTTCTCTCGTTTTACTCTATAAGTCTTTCGTGTATGTACTATGGTTTCCAAGATAGTGTTGTTATGAGATTCCTGAGTATGCAAACAAGTGGGTCTCTATTTCTTGTGCCTTCTCTTGGGTTCTTCTCCATCTCTTTGTCTGTTTTGTCCAATTCCAATGTGTTAGTTTTTGGTTTATCTTATTGTATTTCATTATATTATACTTTATTACTATCCCATTGAAGCCTGTTTGTTTTCTAAAGAGAGACAGAGAGGGTGTGGATCTGGATGGGAGAGAAGGCAGGGAAGAACTGAGAGGAAGAGGAAGGGGAGGCAATTCTCAGGATATATTATGTGAGAAAAAATCTATTTTCAATAAAAGGGGAAATTTAGTGAATTGTAGGCCTGGTTCTTCCTGTGAGAACTTATAAAAGTGACTCCATCCATTAAACACTTCTCAGCTGTTATTAGATGTTCCGTATACTGTGCATTTCCATATATTATTACTTTATTATTGCTGTTCACTTGCTTTTATTTTTTAGCTTAATAGGTTTGCTTTTTGTTTGTTTATTTTTTGAGCCAGGTCCTTGAATACAAGCTTGCCTTGAACTTGCTATGTCGCTGAAATGATCCTCCTATATCCCTCTCCCAAATTCTGGAATTACGGTGTACATGACCACACATGAAGGATATTTTTAGATACCCTTTGATTGGTGTAATGAATGATTCCTTAGTTTTGTACTCATATTTATAGTAAATGAGATCATTCTGCTGTAGGCATCAAAATGAAAATTAAAGACCAGATCATTAACACAAGTGAAAGCTTTAGTGAGAGGAAGAACAATGGTGAATGGTACATTATACGTCGTGCCAAAACTCACTCATATTTAAAATGGCAGAATCCCTTACACACAAAATGCACCCCCAGGGCACATCTCAACTGCAGGCTAACAGTGTCCACGGTTCATTTCTGCATTTTTCTTTCACCGCACTAATGGGTCTGCTTGAACATATCTGTGCTTTCTGAACTTTTAACTGGCCCCTGCCTTTACTATGAAGTTTTTCTGGATCTCCACAATCAGCATTCATTTCTCATTTTCCCTTCTGTTTGCAGATCTGTTTGCTTCCCCTGAGGTTAGTTGTTCTGTGTTTCAACTCCAAGGCTTCTCTTCCATGCCACTGGTTTGCTTCACATAATTGCTAAAACTTGGATGGTTCCTGTATTTTAAAACAAAGGGTTTCATTAATTAATAAGTACATTTGCAATGTACCACAGATTGAGTAGTTTAACAAGAAAAAGCTTATTTCTCCATAATTCTGGAGTATGGTCCAAAAATCAATGGAGATGTCAACAGCAGGAACAGTATCTGCTACCTTCCTGGTGTGTAGGTCGCCCACCTGTCCTGCATGGCACAGGAGCTTCTTCCACTGTGATTGCCTCAATGTTTTCTCTGATTCCAGCCATATTAGATTAAGGCCCAACTATGGCCTAATTTTAATCGGCTTATAACTACTCTATCTCCAAACATAGTCACATCTAGAGATATTAGACATTAGAACTTTAACATAGGAACTTGGGGGACAGAATCCAATCCACAATAATAAATGAGAGACAGAAGTATTTCCCCATGAGTTCATTTGATTTTATACTGGAGGTCCCTCTTCAATAAAATGTCAACCTTGCATCCTTGCAAAATGAATGGGCCAGCAGCTGTCAACAACACAGCTGTCACTGCAGTTAGAGAGAAGACAAGAAAAGCTTTATTCTGGCCATTTGTTGCTGTATTTTATTATTTTTTATGTTAGTTTAGCCTTATTTTGCTTACTCACTCCTGTTTACAGCTGATTTCCTTATATCCTTTTTATTCTTCTCTATCAACAGTGGATTTTTGAGATTCCTGGATGCTCTTTCTCCCATGTGATTCTATTACTTGTGTCAATAAAGTCTCCCATGCAGATACAGACAGATATCTAATTTGGGGTGTACTATTCTTTCTCAGGTTTCCCTTAGAAAGCAAATAACTTGTCCATCCTTTGTGTACATAAAACAGCAAATGACTATGCTGTTTTAAAGACCTTTATTTAATAACCTTCCTTAATGTTATGTTACCTAAATCTTGTCATCAACCTGTAATGACTTCACCTGGTTCCTCTGAGTCCAGCACTGAGAAAGCCAGATTTTATCTTTATAGCTGGCTTCTCTCTTTCATCCCCTTACTCTGCATCTCCCAAACTCCAGACACCTGTTTCTTCTCTTTACTATCTTTCTTGTCAGGTGAGCTGGGGAGGAGAAAGAGGAATACCTGTGTGTTCAGTTAGCTCCTTTGAGACAGAATCATGGACACTCAGACCATATAGTTGAAGGCATTTGGGTAGATTTCATGGACCGCTATAGAAGAGGCAGAGTATGTTTCCTTGTACACAGAGAGTATTCCTTACACCTGCCTTTGAGTCACAATGTCTGTGACATAAAACTAAGTTCTGAAATCTAATCTGTCACCTCCTTTAGTGTACCAGATTGCACTTGACTTTGAATGTTGCCAGCTGATGTTGTGGGATATTTGTACACTGTGTGAAAATGTATTCCTGTAACTGGTACAACAAAAAGCTGAGTGGCCAATAGCTAGGCAGGAGGTATAGGCAGGACTTCCAGGCAGAGAGAGGAAGTAGGGGGAGATAAACAAGATGCACAGGAGACACCAAGACATGGAGGGAGTTGGACAAACAGGATGAAAGAAGGGTAAAAAGCCACATGATGAAATGTCAATTAATGGAAATGGGTTAATTTAAGTTATAAGAGCTAGTTAGGAACAAGCCTAAGCTATAGGCCAAGGCTTCATAACTAATAAGTCCCCACGTCATTATTTGAGAGCTGGCTTGTGGGACAGAGAAGGATTCATTACAAGCTGGTGTTTTTACCTCCTCACATTTCTAGTACATACACTCTCTTCCACCCAAGGTTTTAGACTCACTGGGTGAGCAACATATTTTGGCAGGAAGATAGGTCATCTTTATTTCTTGGCATAACTTGACTCCTGTGACAGCCACACACTGTTTAGCTTGTATTACAGAGGAGGACACCGACACTCACAAACACAAGGATCAGACTCAGAACTGGTGATGACCTGGGGAAAAGGTTTCCAACCCTCTGACTTAAAATATCTTAAATATGTGACTCACTAAGGCTCTGAAGAATTTCACTCATCTTAAGAAGCAACACTTAAAAGATCACACTGTACACAATAAGGTATACAATTTTATTTGTCAGTGACTACTTTACAAAAATGTCCCCTCTAATGTTGTGGAATATTATTTTACAATGTGTTACATGTGTTTATGCTGTGGAACATTTGTTTAATGATGCAAAGATGTGTTGCATTCTTTTATGTTGCATGTGTTTAACTCTGTGAAGCTGTGTTGCTTCACCTGTCTAAAACACCTGATTGGTCTAACAAAGAGCTGACTGACCAATAGCAAGGCAGGAGAAAGGATAGGTAGGGCTTGCAGACAGAGAGAAGGAGAAATAGAACAGAAGGAGAAATCTGGGAAGAGGAGATCAAGGAGTTGAGGAGAGGAAGATGTCGGGGCCAGCCACACAGCTATACAGGAAGCCATAGAGTAAGAAGTAACGGAAGGTATATAGAAAGGTAAAAGCCCAGAGGCAAAAGGTAGACAGAATAATTTAAGTTAAGAAAAGTTGACTAGAACAAGCCAAGCTAAGGCTGGGAATTCATAAGTAAGAATAAGACTCTGTGTATTTATTTGGGAACTGGGTGGCAGGCCCCCACAAGACCAAAGAGTAAAAAATAACCAATAACACTCTAATTCTTTTAAAATAAAAACAGAGGACCTATTTACTATCACACACATTTGGTTTTCTGTAAGCTGGGCCTAATTACAGCAATGACTGTGATGGGCTCAAAAAAAAAAAAAAAAACCCACACACATTGTAGTGGTTAATATTGTCAACTCATCAGAATCTAAAATCATCTAGGAGATGAGCCTCTGGAAAAACATGTGAGAGACTATCTAGGCTAGGCTAGCCTGTGGACATGCCAGGGAGGTACTATCTAGATTAGGCTAATAGACAAGAGAAGATCCACCTTCACTAAGGGCAGCACCATCCAATGGGCTAGGATCAAGGATTGAATAAAGTGGGGATACTGTGGGATGTTCTGTATGCTGTGAATGTGTGTTTCTCCAATTGGTTGATAAATAAAATGCTGATTGGCCAGAAGCCAGGCAAGAAGTATGTGCAAGGTGAGCAGCCTAGGAGAATGCTGGGAAGAGGAAAGGAGTCAGGAGTCACCAGTCAGACATAGAGGAGGCAAGATGACAAGACAGAACTGGGAAAAGGTACCAAGCCATGTGGCTAAAGATAGATAAGAATTATGGATTAATTTAAATGTAAGAGCTAGTCAGTAATAAGCCTGAGCTAATGGCCAAGCAGTTATAATTAATATAAGCCTCTGTGTGTTTACTTGGAGGATGTGAGTGGGAGAGATTTGTCCCAACTGCTGGCCAGCAGGGACACAGGAAAACTTCCAACTACATGGGGAAAGAGAGCTGAGCAGGGATATTTATCTGTCTGAATCTCCTGACTGTGGACACAATGTCCCCAACTGTGCCCTTGAACTCTGAGCTAAAATAGTCACTTTTTCTTTTAACTTTAGTTCATCAAGATATTTTATCACATCTACTGGAAAAGTTGCTAATACTAACACAATCTAGAACTCTCAAAATTGAAAAAGTATCTATACTGGAAATGAAGGAGAGTGAAGCATAATTATCATCACAGAAGATTAGGGTCTCAGTAGTGCCTGGTGACTAAATAAGTCACATGTGACAAACAATTCCATCGATAAGTGCACTTCTCAAAATGGACTAACCACAGGGACATGAAACAGCCTTACTTTAAAGGTCCTGTAGACCTTTCATATATTCCAATTGTTTGAGATAATATAATGTTTATATCTATACCACAGATCTTATCATGGACACAGTACTGTGACATATAGAATATAGACTCAAAATCCAAAAGATGCTTTTCTCAGGAAAGATGTGTTATCTCACACATCTACAGTAACAGTGGGCTATCATGACAAAATTATTTTTCTAAATGTGACCAAAACTGCTAATTGGTACACAGTATCCAGAGCCCCTTGAGTTTTAGGTAAGATAAGACTACATTTATCCCCACTTCTTGTGCAGCTAGACATAGTATGTGATTCCTTAAAGTCACTGCTTAGAAGTTCTTGGCTAGCCTAGGCCAGGGCCTTCCTTGTCAGAATATTAGTAGAACTAATAAGTATGATAAATGAATACAGAGTAAAATTAATTTAAAAAAAGCTAAAAATATCAAATAAGTAAAATGTAAAGGAAACAAAAAAAGAAAGAAAAGGTAATGTCTTAGTGGTCTACATCTGTTGTTCTACCACTTCGGAGGCAGAGGCCAGATGACAGTTAGTAGTCTGTGGCCAGCCTAAGCAATGCAACAAGATCCTCACTGAGAGAAAATAATAAGTAAATACATACATACAGAAATATATATTTTAAAAATAATTAAAGTATCAAATTTAAATTTAAAGAATTCAATGCACTGTTTTCTCTCCCCTTTGTCTCTGTTAGTGGATAAAGAGCTGCCATTGGGGGAAGAATTCCCCTGAGTTCTGTTCAACCATGCACACAATTCTCACGATAGCATCAAATGCTTTGGCCTTGTTTACATGACCAGTGCCCTCACTTGTCTTCTTTTCCAGGCTCTAGATATATTCCTTCCTCTTCCCAAACTGCCCCTTCTACTTCCATGCCATACATATATGTCATCTCAGCCATTGAGCTCTTCAGTTTCTAGGAATTAGCCTTAGAAGGTCCCTACTAACTCTTTTCCTTTAAGCCTCAATCTGCAGGTTCTTGGAGACTCACCTCAGCTGCTCTTGAGAACATCTTGCTGTTCCTGGGAATAGATTGCATGGAATCTGTCTCGTCCTTTTGGTCTACATCAGCACTATCCAGTAAGAATACAATGCCAGCCACTGCCAGTGCCAACCACAAACATGAATTTGAAGTATTTGATACATCCACATTTTAAACATAAAATGAAACAGCCGAAAATAACTTTAATGATATATTTTATTTAATTTCATGTGTCTAGATGTTATCATTTCAGTGTATAATCAATATAAAAAACAGTATTGAGCTGGGTGTATAGACAGATGCCTTTAATCCCAGCTTGGGGAGGCAGAGGCAGATAAATCTCTAGGAGTTGGAGGCTTGGTTTATATAACAAGCTCCAGGCCATTGAGCACTACAAAGTGAGATGGGAGGCCTTATCCTTTCAGAGTAGGGGATGGGGAAAGGTTAGGGAGAGTGGAAAGAGGGATGAGAGGGGGTGAGAAAGGGTCCTGTGCTGTTCCCTTTGGGGGAGGGGACCAAGTAGGTACAGAGTCAACAACACAGACTCTGGGAGAATGTTGAAACAACAAGTTTAGTTTATTTCAGGAAGAGGCAAGCCTTATATACCCTCCACCTCACCCTGGGGGAAGGTCTAATGAATATGCATCTATTGATGTGATATGGCTGCCTCTCCTTGGTCCAGGTCATCTCCAGATCATGTCTCAGCTGCTGCTGATAAGGCCCTTTAGGCTGACCCAGGTTGGCTCTCAGAAAGTATCTTATTACTGGTTTGGGCTGGCTGGCCCTCAAACCTGTTAGGAATGAGTCATCCCACAAGGGGGATCTGTGGTTGGTATGTAAAATGAATTTTAAAAATTTCTTAAAGAAAAAAAATAATAATGATGAGATTATTTTATATTCTGTTTGGGGACTGATTCTTGACACATACAGCATTTATAATTTACAGGGCAATTTGAACTAACCACATTACAGAAGCTAGAGAGCTACATGAAGACTTTAGATCAAGATAGGTATGAAAATGTTGCTTCTATTTCCATCACCATTTGGAAACTGGTGCTCCAGGATCTGGCAATGTTCTGGGTATTCTGAGCCTGATGTTATTCTGTTTCCTAAACCCATTTGAAGCTTCTGAGTATTTGCCCTCAACTGCTGTCAAAGGTAGCCTACAGTTTGGAAGGCATGGGTCCTTTCCCAAAGATCTTCTAGCACCTTTTCTTGTCATGCATGCTCTCCAAGACAAGGAAAAGAATATGAGGTAATAGAGCCAACCCCTTCTGTACTACAAAACATTTACTTAGTTCCTACTCTAAGCCAGAACCCACATAGATGCAACACAGCCTCTGCACCAAAGAGAGTCTACCGACTTTGACTGAACACCCCAATATACAGGAACAAACCATAATTTACATCTCTCTTCCTGGCTTATTATTTCTATCTCTCCCTTTCACTTTTAAAACTGTCTTGGTTTGAATAAGAGATGATGCAGTCAAATAATTATATCACTTGCATGTTATTACATTATTCCTCATGTAATCCTATAAAACAAATAGTCCAAGTTTGGAAATAAGGAAATAAGCATCTGGAGAAATTATGTATTTACCCACCATTGCAAGAACAAGTCACTCTGTGGTGGTTGGAATGAAAATGACCCCCATAGGCCCATAGGGAGAGACACTATTAGAAGGTGTGGCCTTGTTGAAGGAAGTATATCACTAAAGGTAGGCTTTGAGGTTTCAGAAGCTCAAGCCAGCCCCAGTGTTGCTGTCTCTTCCTGCTGCTTGTAGATCCAGATGTAGAACTCTCAGCTACTTCTCCAGCACCATGTCTGCCTATGTGCTGCCATGCTCCCTGCCATGATGACAATGGATTAAACCTCTGAACTGTAAGCCAGCCCCAATTAGATGCTTTCCTTTATAAGAGTTGTCATGGTCATGGTGTCTCTTCACAGCAATGGAACACTGATTAAGACACACTCCAAATCCCAAATTCATTCATTCTTTCTGACTAAGACACACTCCAAATCCCAAATTCATTCATTCTCTCTGACTGTAGACTGTCTTCCTAATATCTCACCGTGTATAGCAGTAGGTTGTTCTGGGCCCTGTAGAATTGAAAAATATTTCTCAGTACTATTCTATCTTATCTTCCATTTCACAGTCACTCAGTCATCAGCTCATGAAACTCTCAGTCCCTGAAACATTAAAAGCATGTCTAGCCTATTCCCCTAAATGCAGCTAGGTCATGGAAATAAAACTCAGTAGTTTACAAGACAGCCATTAGTAACTACAAACTTTCCACTCAGAGAAAATTAAGAGAAATTTTTGTAACTCCACACATTATTAGTCTTTTGGAATGTGGTAACTGCAAGCTACAAAATTCTTTTAAATAAAATGCCTACAGCTAACCTAAGAGGGACATGGAGTTCCTTCTGAAACAGGTATGGCTTTCTAAAGGCAGAAGTGTACAGCTCAGGATGGTCAGGGAAAGAAGACACATCATATGGTACTCTGTATTTGTATACACAGCAGTCCCTCAATAAGAGACTCTGAAACAAAGAACGCTTTTACAAGTGGAAAGGTAAAGAAAGGAAGTGAAGAACTAGAAAAGGAACAAAAATGTAAAAGGAGAAAAACATAGATAGTTTAAAAGTTCAAGAGATAATACTTAGGTGGAAAAATTTTTAAAATACCACAGCATGGGCTTGAAGGAGCTTCAATGCAACATCACCATCTTCTAGTGAAATAAATGAGGAAGAGAATAACAAATTACCTCCACATCCCTAATGGAGACAAAAAAGGAGGGAGTTTGGTCCACATGTCAGCACCCAGGCTGGACATATGAAACACATTCTCTCCCATCAGGACCAGGTAGAATGTAAAATACCACACAGCCATTGTGGATCTGCCTATCACAGCTGAGAAGGCAGCTAAAGAGAGATTGACCAGAGAGCTACTAGTCACTGCAGATAACTGGCAGATAACAGAAGGCATGTGTCTATAAATATTAGCATAACATGTGTGCTCCATTTCTTCCAGTTATATTAAAAGCAGCTGTTATCAAGGAACAAACATTCCGTCCATTCTGGGACCGTGATTTTTCAGTTCCAGACTGCACCAATAAACATAGCATTTAAACATTGCCTTCAAAGCATTGAGCAAAATGTTTAAATCATAAGAGGATTTATTTTCCCATTTTCTTCTCCTTCTGGTATCACCTCCGACCCCAGTTATGTTCCCTCAGGTCAAAGTTTAGAAATGTGAATTTGGTGGAGATTCCTTCGCTGCCACAGCCCTCCAGTCCCCTCCCTGGAGCCGTGTAGATAGACCGGGTGAAAATATGCTTGCCATGACATGCTGTTAAATCAAACTGGCACTAGGGAGCTCTGATTTGTAGCATTTTCTGGTTTTCATAGTGGAGACCCAGCCCAGCATGGCTGATTTAAGGACAGCTGTGTTTAAAGATGGCTGGAGAAATTCCTGGAAATGTCACATTGAGCTGATGTGGGCAGACCCATAGCAACAAAGGCAGGGGAAATCTAATCTAATTCTCTGCCCCAGCCAACAAATATTCTAAACCTCTGAGCAGTACTATATGAAAATAGTAAAAATAACTGATATCTGCAAGTCATCACTGATGGTTGTATGGAAGTCTTTTAGAATAGTATTGTTGTTTCTCAAAGAATGAAAGGAAGCTGTTGTCATTATGTCCAGGAACAAATGTTTAGGAGCATATAATTTCATATTAGAAGTTGCAGAAGCAAAATTCAAAGCCAGAGTCTAATGGTGTACCTACCTGGGCTCCAGAAGTTCTGACCACCTACAAATGCTCTATTAATGTTAAATAGATGACTGAGTGGAGTGACTAGTTCAAACAGAATCTGTGTCAGCTTTATCTCTCTTGTCTAGAATGCTCAGCATGTCACATCGTTCCATCAAAGCCTCAAGATTAAAGACAGGGTTTGTAATAAAATGCTCTTCGGCTGAAGTCCAGTTATAAAGCACTGGTGCTGGGCTGGGCAGACTACTCAGTCAGTAAAGTGGTTACCACATAAGTATGAGGACCTGAATACAACCTCCCAGAGCACACATTTAAAAAAAAATAGACACAGCATTGTGTGCTTATAATCCCAGCACTGGGGAGGTGGAGACAAGAGGATCCTAGGAGCTTGCTAACCAGATGGTCTAACCAAATTAGTGGGCTCCAGATTTAGTGAGAGACTCTGTCTTAAAAAATAAAGTGGAATCAATTGTAGTGGCCCACATCTATAATCCCAGTACTCCAGAGACAAAGGCAGGGGGACCTCTGGGAGTTCCAGGCTAGCCTGATTTACATAGTGAGCTCCAAGTCAACCAGGGCTATATAGTGAATCTTTGTCTCATAAATAAGTAAAATGGAGAATGATTGAACATTCACATCCAACATTCACACCCATACACATACACAGACATGTGGTATACACAGAAAAGTACACATACACACATACACACACACACACACACACACACACACACACACACACACACACACACACAAAGACGTTGCTACTACCTCCATTGAGATTAAGTTGACTTTTGTTGATTTAATTATGCACCTTGATATGTGTGCACATGTGTGTTTGAGTGTGTGGGAGGTGTGCAAGTTTGTGAGTCTGTATGTGTGTATATGTGTACGCATGTATGTGTGTATGGATGTGGGGGGGATGTGGGTGTAGGTGTAGGTGTGGGTGTGCATGTTTGTGTGTGTGTGTGTGTGTGTGTGTGTGTGTGTGTGTGCATGTTTGTGTGTGTGGAAGTAGGGGGATGTGTGTGTGTGTGTGTGTGTGTTTGTGTGTGTGGAAGTAGGGGGATGTGTGTGTGTGTGTGTGTGTGTGTGCATGTTTGTGTGTGTGGAAGTAGGGGGATGTGTGTGTGTGTGTGTGTGTGTGTGTGCGTGTGTGTGTGTGTGTGTGTGTGTGTGTGTGTGCATGTTTGTGTGTGTGGAAGTAGGGGGATGTGTGTGTGTGTGTGTGTGTGCATGTTTGTGTGTGTGTGTGTGTGTGTGTGTGTGTGTGTGTGTGTGTGTGCATGTTTGTGTGTGTGGAAGTAGGGGGATGTGTGTGTGTGTGTGTGTGTGTGTGTGTGTGTGTGTGTGTGTGTACAAATGTGTGGAGGTTAGAGAACAACTTGCTGAGATCAGCTGCCTCCTTCCACTGCATCCTGGAAATCACACTCCAGCTGTCAGGCTTGGAGGAAAGTGCCTTCACCTGTTGAACCATCTGACCAGCCCAAGTTTAATTTCTTAAAAAGTAAGAATAAAGTTGGGCATGGCGGTGTACACCTTTATTCCCCTCCCTCAGGAAGCGCAAGCAGTTGGCCCTCTGTAAGTTTGAGCCTAGCCTGGTCTGCATTGCAAGTTCTAGGCAAACCTGGGCTACATAGTGAGACCCAGTTTCAAAGACATTAAATTAATTTAAAAAATAAGAAGAAATAAAAGACATGAGTCAATATTACCAGTTCTCAGGTGACCTGGGTCTGCTGTTACTTATGCTGGCATCTCATACACTCTCTAAAGTATAAAATTGTTTTAACTTTATTTCATTTTATGTGCATGAATATTTTGCCTGCATGTATATATGTGCACCACATGTATACTTAGTGCATGCAGAGGCCAGAAGAGGGCATCAAATCTCCTAAAACGGGAATTACACACACTTGTGAGCTACCATGTGGGTGCTGGGAACTGAGTTGGGACCCTCTGCAAGAGCAGCCAGTGCTCTTAACAACTGGTTTCCTACCCACTAAATGATTAAGTATCACCCTTCCAGGCCTCAGGCCATAACTAATCATCCCAACTGCCAGCTCTTTGGCCTATAAAATAAGCCCATTAAACCTTACAGCCAGGAAAGCCACATCTGTAGCAAACTGTGGGCACAGCTGGAAAATCATTTTATAAAATCATGAAAACCTAGGAGGATTTTTAACTGAATAATAATCACCCTTCAAAAGACTCTCAGCAAGTGCCTTTAAAAATGGAGCATGTCAGGTTTTTAGCAGTGGTGTGTAATTGAGCATTTCTGTGCTTAGCTTCCATTATCAGTGTGCAAATTAAGCAATGGTCCTCCACTGTTAAGGCCTGTGACACACATCAGACCAACGTATGCTAATGGCCATGTTGGCTAGGACATAGAACTCAGACCTAGATCTAAATCCATCAATATATTCTTTATTTCACCTATACATCTCACATATCAATAGAACACTTGTTTCTATGATAAAACTTCCACAAATATACCAGTTTGGATTCCAGTGATATGCTGAGGAATAATTTCTTAATTAATCAGTGGACAATTTCTACATATACCTTTCTTTCAATATGTGGCACAGATTTTCCAAGTTTCTTTTTGAAAGGCTATTTTTATATGCTTTCCTGAATTAGTCATGGTAATTTGCACACAGAAAGCCCTCAGCAATATTGTCTGCATGACTTACTGACCTTTAGTTCAAGTAAGACATCTGGAGGTAGGAGGGGGGCAGAAGTTCAGTTTTCATTACCACGAACTATCTTTGCAGTCAGCGGTGAATTACAGTGTCATCTTCAGATACAAAGGATGGTCCATTATTCTGTAGCTTAGAACTCATGTCAGATAGAAGGATTCTAATTTAATATGTACTTCAATATTTCTTTTCTGTCCTCATAGATATATTAAAACAGTATTCTTCCCTTTCAAGTAATTTATAAAATTACACCTTTCAGAGATAACTATTCTCACTATATATATATATATATATATATATATATATATATATATATGTACCCTGTGTGTCATTTCAAACAGCTCAGAACTCTACCAGTTTCTACACTTAAGAACAATCTTGAACACATAATAATAAAGCTGTGTTTGATTAGAATGCTTTATTTATTTGTTCTTCCCATAAATTTTTGTCATAAAATGTCGGCAATTTTTTCAAATTCAAGCATTTACAAAAATAAAAATAAAAACCATTGTAAGTGGGCTTCTTTTACTTTGACAAGTATTCTAGGAGGTATTTTGCCTCCCTAAAAAATGTCAAGCTGGAGTTTCCCATCCTTCAACTAAGTATCTAAGTTCAACATCACACATTGTAAAGATCTTAAATTCCACTTAGAGTCTCTATAAAAATCAGTCCCATATTCATGAAAACATAACAACATAGGACTTGTTTTCCTGTTCTGTGGCTCCCCCCGTCCAGGGAAGAATTGGCTGACGGGCAAGTGGTAGGAAAACCACTTCCCAGTCTAGAAGTATAACAGTTGTTATCAGGATGCTGCCTTTGCATCCATTCTTCCCTCATTTGGATCATCTTCCCTGCTGGCTGGAAG
Source organism: Peromyscus californicus insignis (assembly GCF_007827085.1). Taxonomy (NCBI): domain Eukaryota; kingdom Metazoa; phylum Chordata; class Mammalia; order Rodentia; family Cricetidae; genus Peromyscus; species Peromyscus californicus. The sequence continues at coordinate 58,200,993 of NW_026294525.1, forward strand.
GCTTGTGGGAACCTCCCACAGCCCAGGAAGTTATTCTAAAAAAAAAAAAATCATCTCCTGCATTGCTCACCAGGCTCATATACCCAAATCACTATTCAAGGGGGAAGAGAGAGAGAGAGAGAGAGAGAGAGAGAGAGAGAGAGAGAGAGAGAGATGCTAAATCTACCTTACGTTGCAAAGTTTCCCTACATCCAATCTCAACATTGTTGCCAATAATAGCATTTTAATTTTATTAGCTTATGTTCATTTTATAGCACAATGACTAAAATTATGATGTTCCTATGCATGCATATCATGTGAGTGACTTTTTTCACACACTCCCATTATTCTCTCCCACCCTCTCTTCTGTTCCAGGGAAGAGATTCCTTTCTCTTCCCTGGTAGTCCCCAACTTTGTTTTCAAGTCATTTTGTTAGCTGAGTCTGTATATGAGAAGAAAATACATAATATTTGCCTGGTTTATTTCATTGATAATTTCATTTTGCGTAATGGCTCAATATTATTCCATTGAGCGTATATCATACATTTTCCTTTTCCATCCATCTACTGCTGGACATCTGGGATGATTCTGCCCTTTGACTACTGGGTACTGTGCTATATCAATTTGGTCATGGCATGATGCATTTCAAAATATTTCAACTCTTGGGTCTAATTTTCAGATACATCCCAACTCTCTGACATGGCTACACCAGATCAAGATTCATAGCCACATGTCTCACCATGTCCCCAGGCAACTGAAGATCTAGTCATGCAATTTGTATACTCTGTATGTTTCCACCTCCTCTTTTAAGCATCTAGATCAATACCAGCTCTCAGTTTTATTGTGATAAGTAACTTCTTCAAACTGTACAGATATTGTTTTCATTTGCTCTAAATAAAAGAGATTAGGCAATTCCAAGAGTGGGAATAGAGGGTGATAGCAAACAAAAGTATACTTTCATGGTTAAAAAAAACAGAATAAATGCTGGTTCAAAAATGTTAATGAGTAAAAACTACCTAACTTTATATGGAATTTATGGTTATCAAGTAAGGCCATACAGAACTGTAGCTCACACAACAATGACAGCCATCTGATACATCTTCATCAGGCATAGCTGACCACTGCATCATTGTTCATGTTAACAATGATAGACATAAGCCCTATATTAGCCATTTTACAGGAGGATAAGTTGATACTCAAGCAAGTTAAATAACTGGCCATCCTTGTAGACATTAAGTGTCATCACTGAGATTAGAACCCAAGCTGATCAAACGCAAGCCCCTGTTCATAAGGTTTCATTAATTTAGTTCATTGGCATGGAGGTTTGAGCTAAGAAATAACAAATAAATTCTGACTTTGTCATAGATATGTCAGGAATCATTTTTTGTTGAGTTTGAAATGTGACCCTTATCCAAAATGACAGGCCAGAGAGTTTTCTCTTCAGATGATCATACACCGTGAAACAGCACTACACAAACAGGAACCATGTAGCATGAAGAAAAGGTCACGGGGAGGAATAAACATGCTCTCAGATGATGAAAGTCAAGTACAAAAAGGAAGCGAGTGGGAGCTGGAGGCTAACACCCAAGATTTATGTTTATTAAACCTAGTCAACCCACCAGAAAAAACAAACAGCCTCTTGTAAATTACCAGTATGTGTGAGACAAATCAACAGCCAAGAACTCAGATAAGGGCCTTTGAAAACAGCGTTGCCTTCAAATGAAGGCAGATGAAATAGCGCTGTACCCCAAAACGTTTAGGCAAGTATGATTCAATCAGTGATAGAGAAACAAGGAATATGAATTCATCCCAAAGCAACCAAAAAGTAATGAGACAGAGTTTTTCACTCTATCGACTCCATTGAGAGTACCACAAAAGTGGAATTCATTTTTTTTCATTTATTTAAAAAAAATAGCGATGCTAACTGTATGCCCGGTACTGTAATGACCACAGAGGAAGCTGGAGTAAATTTTTTAAAACGCCCCTGACATCTTTTAACTTGTATTCCAGTGAGGAAAAAAAAATCTCTTTCATATTTACGAATAAGGAAAATGAGGCGTGAATACACTCAGAAACTGGAAAGTGGGTGACAGAGCTGGGATGGGAACAGAGGCACAGCCCTCTCTTGATACAGGAGGCTTCAGAAGGGGGCAGTTGATGAACTAGGAGGCAAATTGGCAGAGAGATGTCCAGTAAAATCTGAACATAGAGAGAATCGTCATTTGGAGGTCACTGGTGATCTTCACTGTAGTTCATGAGAGGAAACAAAAGAGAAAAAAAAATGACTAAAGGGATAATGTAAGAGTACGGAGACACGAAGCATACATTGCTACTGAAATGATTCCAGAAGTTTCTATTACTATAGATTATGGGGTATGGTGTGCATTCTGTAGAACTGAGTCCCATGGTGGCCCTGACAGTGTATGTGTTCAGATTCCATTAGATTCAGGGGTGCTGTGGTAGAAGAACAGAGTTCTTCTGTATGGTACAGATTAGTGGGAAGGAAATGACATGGAAGAGATGTGAGAAGGAATGAGACAGTGGCTAGAAAGAAGAAGAGCAACATGGCAAGGAGCATGTGGAAGGGGCCATTTAACAACAGGAGGCCTACTTGAGATACGTGTGAAATGTCCCCAAGGTTTTGTGTTTTCCCTCAGCCTCGTCCAATGTTCACTGGTGTTGATGTTGAATTCTGAGGCTGTCAACATGGTGTACGGATGGATATGCTAGCAGTTGTCACCATCACTGGCCGTGGTGGAGCCTCGTCATCGAGAATGTAAAGAGGTTGAAAAGGCTGTGGCTCTTCGACCCCATAATTTCCAAGGACTTGAAACAAGCCCAGTGGGAAGAGACCTGTCACTAGGACAGCCATGCTCCCAGTTGACTGGAGACAATCCTATTCTGTACATATTGTCCTCAACTACTAATAGCACCAGATTTCACACTCATATCTGTCTCTTCAGACCAGTTAGTTGGGAGATCTTAGTAAGAAGAAGCAGAGCCCATGCCAGGCATATGTAAAATAAAGTTGGGATACAATGGGCAATGGGAAAAGACCTAGTATTTCTTAAATTTCTATGACAAAACAATGACCTTCACATTTAATATCCAGTTAAATTTAATTTAGTCTTTAAAAAGCTTATGGAAACATTTGCCCTGGCTTTATAAATGAAGATACAGAAGGCTAGTGTAATACCTTGTCCAAGTCATAAACCTAGTAATCAAGAGATTTGTAATTTCAACTCAGGCCTGACAGATTACAGTGAAAAACAGCAAATTAGTAAGTATTATATAGTTTAGACCTAAGAAAGACAAGTTTGTGCATAACAAACAAATTTATTTATTCTTTTTCATTTTAAAAATATTTTCCTATTTTGTTTCACCCATATTAAATTTAGTTGTTGAGACATATTTTAAATGAAGTCCTTTCAACTTGCCTTGGAAACTAAAACAGACCACAGCCCTCCACAGATCCATTATTTGATCATTATAAATGAAAAGTTGTAGAAGCCTTGAACTAGAAAATTCATAGAAACCGCTTAGCTTCATTCTGCAAATTTGTGGTGGTAATAAGAAGCTTCAAGGTTGAAGAAAAAGCTCAACTGTCTGTACCAGAGCCAACTAGCTTGAAAGCTCTGTAGAATATACATGAAGTCAAGTCCCAATAAAAGTCCAAAGAAAGAAAAAGGGATGGACAGGAGGGGAAGGCAGGACATGGCAGGAAGTCATGCCTGCTATGAACCAAATTAACTTTCAATCAGACAAGAATTTGATCAACACACCTTTTCATCTAAAACTATTTGAATGAGAATTTTTGTTGTGAGAAAGTTTGACTTCTGCCTTCCAGGCACCATCTAATTTTGTGAATGCAGACAGATCAGGTACAGCACCTTCAATGCTAACAGTGCTCTTACAGAGGACCCACCAAGCATCAGCTGAGGCAGCAGACACTGGAAGCCCTTCCCTGGGCCTGAGCCTGAACGAGATGCTCACCTCAGTGATTCTGCGTGTTGTTTACATCTCTTTGGACCAGAATAGGAACCTCACACTACATTGATCTACAATGGATCAGGTAAGTTCCACCTACCTGAATCATGGTGATTATCTAGACTTATCAAAATACCTTCCTCTGGAACATCAGCATGAAATACAGAAAAACCCCAATTCATAGCATGATATTGATTTTTATAAAAGAACAAAAATAAAGTATACATGAAAGACAGGAAGCCGGAAGGAGTCAAATTATGAGTAGACAGAAACTTCCCAGTAAGCAAAATGTTCAGTGTTGTGCAAAATGATGGCAGTTTAGCAGAAGTAGTAAAAATCAGAGAAAACCCAGCTGAGAAGGAGAGGGTAAAGGTTTATGAAAGCCTATTTGCCCAGAACAGCCTCAAATCCTGAATGACTCTTCTTTCTAGAATGTCCCATTAATAGTGGCTTCAGCATAGTTCCTGTTGTTGTGTGCCTTGGCTATTCTTGCTCCGAGCCCAAATCCCCTTTCTTGCTACATGGGTAATCTCATAATACACCTCCATTATTTGAGCTAGCCTGATGTCTCACAACCAAATACCCTAAATGTATCCGCTGTGTTTCTGGATGGCTTCCGCTTTTCCAGCAACAATTAGCAATCACAAATACATCAGAGCCTTATGCTCTGTGGGGATGGAGAGCGCAGAGATGGTGAGAAGCAGGGGGAGAAGGAAAGATGTGATGGGAAGGAACACAAATGATGAGTTTGGGGGTTTTGACTTGCACACTAGTGAATGTTGCAGATTTGTGGGATTCTGTTGTGTCATCTCATTAGCTGACTAACTTCCCAGCTGGTAAGCCCTCAAACATAGGTACAAGTTGCCTTAACTTGAGAGAGTTGCTGAGAATTTAAGTGGGGTTTTATTTAGAAAGGAAGTTCCTAGATTATAGTTCTGATAATTAATAATGCATAAAGGATCTTCCTCATTTCCTTCAGCCCTGGAGGTTTTCTTAGCTCTCCAGCTTATGTAAATCATGGATGGCTTTATCAGTATATTTCAACGGTCATCAGGTATGCTATTCTTTACAGATTTATTCTTCACAGACCAGCAGTAAACTGACTAACAGTTCTACTTTTCTGTGCAATAAAATAAATATTTGTGGGCTGGAGAGATGATTCAGCAGTTAATAGCACTTGTTGCTCTTGCAGAAGACCAGGGTTTGGTTCTCACCACCCACATGGCCATTTACTGTTGCCTGTAACTTTAACTCCAGGGGAACCAACATCCTCTTCTGGTTTGCATGAGCACCTGCACTCAGGTGCACACACTAAACACACACGGGGGGTGGGCAGAAACACAGTTAAGACTAAAACAAATCTTTAAAGAATCAAAAAGAGCCTGGTGGAGGTGGCGCACGCCTTTAATCCCAGCACTCGGGAGGCAGAGCCAGGCGGATCTCTGTGAGTTCGAGGCCAGCCTGGTCTACAGAGTGAGTTCCAGGAAAGGCACAAAGCTACACAGAGAAACCCTGTCTTGAAAAACCAAAAAAAAAAAGAATCAAAAAAAAATAAGATAACCTATGAAGCATACTAATGACTATACTGATAAGATTTCCATAGTGGTGCAATAGTGGTACATTTGTCTTGGGGGTAACCAAAATCTGTCTAACTGGACTTAAGGCAACTCAGCTACCTGCACCTAAGGCTCTGGGAAAATCATGGGAAAGAAGACAAAAAGATTGTAAGAGCCAGAAGACCAGGGCATCTGGTAGTGAGATATTGTCTTCTACATATGACAGAGGAGCTATATCCATGAACTCTCAATAACATGGTTATATAAACAGGACCCACATAATGATACCACCAACTGACATGCCAGTGTGGACAGAAATAATGCCACATGGTCCCATCCTTAGACAAGGAGCTGTAGGCAATCAATCCCTGCTGAGAAAGGGATAATCAGTCTTCTTCGGGGATGAGCTCCTACCTAAGCTGTCCAATCCTAGGTGATCAGCCATGGACACACATACATATGAGCAAAGCTTATATATGTTGTCATGTGACAATAATTTTTAAATGTCATTAATTTGGAGGGGGACATGGGAGGATTTGAAGGGGTGGCAGGAGTGATATGGATGCAATGTTTATGTATGCTCTCAAGAAGAGTAAAATTATTAAATGAAGTAATAAAACAAAATAGAAATGGCCACACTACATTATATACACGTACAAAATCATCAAAGAACAAAAAAATAAAAGTTTTAAAACCATTTTTCCTTTGGACTCATATGTAAACTCTGCAAATCTTTCTCTGCCTTCTTTGGTTTAGTTGTCTTTCCTTTCTCCTTCCCTTCCTCTTATTGAATAGGGTATGTTGGATGGGTGGGGAGCAAGAGAGTGATCAACTGAATCCTTTTTACTGGTCAATTTTAATAATTCCCTCCACCATGGTGAAGGTCAACCTGTCAGATGATTGACAGCACCTGAGATACATTCCACACCAGCAAAAGGAACTGAGGGGAATCTGGAAAAAAACCAACGTCCTAAGACACTGCCCAGGAGTCCCAAGTCCATGATGGGGCAGTAATGGAACAAGAGTCCCAGGTTGCTGCAGGTTCTGGGTCAGCCAGTGTGCAAATAAAACTTGTGGCTGCTTCCCTTCTAGTTGGAGGTATGTGACATCCAGGACAATACCACCTACCATCTAGAATTCCTTCTAAATTGCCTAGAGAAATGGAGAAGTCACCAACTGTGAAGGGTATTCCTGGTTGTCAACTTGACTGCATCTGGAATTAACTAAAAACCCAAGCAGCTGGGCAGATCACTTGCCCTAATGGTCACTGGCAAATTCATACATCCTTCTGCTGAGGCATTCCTTCAGTGACATCAGAGCCTGATCCTTTGGGATTCTGATTTATACTGATAACCACTTGAGACATCCAGCCTCATGGATTGAACAACTATTGGATTCTTGGGCTTTCCACCAGGGGATAGACATTTTTGGACCAGCTTGACCATAGCCTGTACATCATTCTAATGGATCCCTTTTATGTATCTAGACTCATTCTATCCATCCTGTTCCTCTAGAGAACCCTGGCAAATATACCATCACACATTGTGGATCTCAGGTCTGTGCAGTGGGAAACTTCACTTCTACCAGGAAGAAAAGAGGAAGCTGAACTTAGCCTATTATTAAAAATCCACTTCAGTGAAAAAAATGCCATTAATCCATTAAAGAACCCTAGGGTCCTAATCACCTCCTAAAAATCCTACCTGCCAACACAGTTGTACTGGGATTCAGTTTCCAACACATGAACTCTCAGTAGTGCATTCAAACCATAGCACATTATAAACAACTGCTTCATAAAGACTGTACAATTATTTCTCTTTACCAGCTAATTCCTCTGAAATGCTCCCTCTGTGTGTTGTATTGTAACTTTAAATCTCTCAACTTTAATTCAGCTCGCATCCCACTTATGAAGACAAAGAACATTACTCCAAACTCAGCCTCTTTTAAATTCTTTCTTTCCATTCCCTGGGCTCTGGGAAGCTAGTACAGTCAGAGCTACCTTAGACATGGAGCAAGGTACATCCCCACATCTCCATTCTTACTTCCACCTCCAACTCATCTAAGTATTTTAAATTTCCAACATTTTAATATCAATTGAAACGAATGAGACTCAAATGATTCTATCATCAACATTTATGTTAACAAGTATGAAATCCAATTTACATAAATAAGCATGCGTTCTTCAGATGGGAATACTAATAATTTGACTAAAGGGGATACCTCAAATGAGACCTTTCAGAATAATAGACCTTAACTCTGAAACTATGTGTCACATTCACACCTGTATGGAATATCCAAGCTTATTAGGCACTTGTCAGGTCACAGGGTTTCTGAAATTTTGGAGCCTAGAAAATTATAATCGTCAGGGATACTTCTGATTATACACCATTAATAATTTTTAAACTTACATTTCTCAAGCCAGAAAATGCTTTCTTGCTTTTCAACAATCAAACATTAGTCTCAAAAGACTTTCAACAATGAATAAGATCTGTTTTAAAATGTGAATACTTAGACTGCTAATCTATGCATGGAATGTCATTATCAACAATAAATCAGGTCTATGGGATCTGTGCAATACACAAAATAAATAATTCAGTGCCCTCATATTCAGATTGTAGGTAAGTATAATACGGTCTTGGGGTTTAATTAAAACAAGCTCCCAAATGTGAATTATAATTCCTACATTTTTAAACAAGTCAGTGAGCATCAGCCAACAAACTAAGGGAATTCGAGTTCAAGTTTGTGTCAACCCCTTTGAAAGGTGTCAAAAACTAACTCCAATAACATATTCCTCCTGAGCTAGAATGCCAATCTTCCCTTTCAACCTATGTAATTATATTACATTTCTCCTGATCTACACCAATCATACTGTCAAAAAAAAAAACCCACCTTGGAGCCTTTTCTGGTGGCTGTCTATGTGTTGAGGTGATTCTAGTTTGGGCATGTTGTTATTTTCCATATCCAAAATATTAAGTGAGGTTTATTATGTTGAAAGCATTTTTCCTTCCAGCGTTCTTATTTTGCTTGTTTTTAATTCTGGTTGTAGATACTACCAGGGAATTTTACTGTCAAAGGCTCAGTCAGTGCTCTCATATTCTATTCCTAATGTGAGCTCTCTCGCCTTGGTGCTGTAGCTGGCTATTCCATAGTGAAAATGAGAAAAAGGTTTGCAAAGACAAGAAAGAATGTGTTTAAGTTTGTGTGTAAGGGAATATAATTTTACACACATTTGAATTTTGAACTAGTAGAACTAATCACTCCAAAATGTGTTAAAGGGCTTGTCACTCTTGGCATGACTAACACCTCCAAATGGTTCCTGGGACATAAAAGTCCCCTGTTGATCCTACGCCATTGCCCATTTAATTGGCTCAGGAGTAGACACCTCATTCCAGCTGAGCTAAGTGAAGGCTTTCTGGGATATCGCTGGACTGAAAATGAAAAATTAGGTCAGTCCTTTGTGCTAATGGAAGACAAGATGTGGGAAAAAATACTAACATTGGTGGCTTTATTCAGCTCTCTGTCAGAAAACTAGAAAAGACCATGCTGACACGCAGAACACCCAGAGATAAGACAGGTTCTATCCAGAGGCATCAAAGGCCCTGGTCACAGCTACTGAGAACCAGCTACTTCCAGAAGTTTGAACATTCGATTTTCCATGGATTTTAAGGACTAAATTGGAGCTTTATTATGGTCGGTAACAACTCAGAGAGTCTTCACAGATATTTAAGATTATTGTCCTAAAGAAGAAGGGGCTGAGGAAATGGCTCAGGTGGTGAGAACGTTTGTTCTGCAAGTGTGAGGACATGAGTTCAAATCCCCCAGACCCACAGAAAAGCCAGGCATGCCTGCACATATTTGTAATCCTGGCCTTGAGGGAAAGATATAGAGGGACCCTGAGAGTCCATTGGCCAGCTGGCCTAACAACATGGAGCTTCAGGTCCAGTGAGAGACCCTGTACAAAGATAATAAGGTGGAGGCCATGAAGAGTAGTGGAGGAAGGTACCCTGTTCTTGGCCTCTGCAAGTACAATCTCAGGTAAGCACACCTGCACTCTCATGTGCATCCAACACACACACACACACACACACACACACACACACACACACACACACACACACCTGCAATAATATACTTGGCAACCTAGTTCCTTCACTGTGCATACTTGCCCCTCTCCAAACAATGCACTGAGCAACCTTAGGACCCCTATATCCCCTGCCTGCAATGGGATACACACATTCCCATCCTTGAACAAAAGAGTGAGTTTCTCTGCCCATGGCCATCATCAAATTTAGATGCTGTCTATTCATATTCCTAATATAACTAGCTATGAAGAATGAGACCTGAACTGGTTTGGGGTCTATGTGCAGTAAGGCAAAACTGTCTCTACTAGTAACCTTTAAGGAAAATTCTCTATTTAGCATCTTATGTTTATGCATAATAAGATATGCACGTAACTAAAATCAGAAGCGTTGTGGGGAGAGACACTCACAGCAATTTCTATTTGGCCATCTTAAATAGGAATCCTAGAGTTGGCTTTAAGTGTCCTGACTTTACACACACACAAAAGTAAGATAAAGGGGTCATAGTGGCGTTGAATATGATTTTGTACAATGTACATGTAGCATCATCATGACAGAAATCATTCCATGGTCCACCTTAAATATACCCAAATTTTATCTGCCAGTCATCCCACAGTGAAGCTGGGAGCAAACCAAGAACCAGGCCTTCTAAAAAACAAAACACTGTTCTTGTCAAGTAATGACCTAAGAGGACTGTGACTTAAAACCAAGTCAGGATGCTTACAAGAGAGAAGCTCCAGGATCTATGTGGTAATGTGCAGGGGTATCCAAACCATCCCAAACTCTCTGCCATGAGAACAATTTCCACCTACTTGTTCTGGCTCAAAATCTAATATGGTTTTATACCAGGAAGGCTTCTCTGATCTTAGTGAAAAGTAATACAACGCACCATAAATTGGATCCTAGACCTTCAGACAGTATAATTCTACATAAACGTTAGTGTATTAGTCACTTCACTTGTTGCTATGACAAAATGCCTGATGAGGGCGACAGTAGGAAGGGTGTATTTGACTCACAGTTTGAGGCTACAGTAGGGAAACCATGGCGGCAGCAGCTTGAGGCAGCTGGTGGCAGTCCAACTCCAGTCTGGAAGCAGAAAGAGAAACTCCACTTTCTTCTTTCCACAGAGCCTGGGAGCCCTACCCATGGAACAGAGAGAGCTATCCGTACATTTTCATAGGCCTTCCCATCTTAACTACCTCGGTCTACACAAACCCTCACAGACATGCTCATAGATTTGTTTCATGGATGATTCTCAATCTGGCCAAGCTCACAATCAAAATCAATCATCACAACTCTACCTCTTGTCACTTTGACATACAAACATAACACTTTCAAGCTATAACTTTTCACTTTTTTTTTTTTTTTTGGTTTTTCAAGATGGAGTTTCTCTGTATAACAGCCCTGGCTACCCTGGAACTCACTTTGTAGTTCTGCCTGGCTTATAACCTTCTACCTAATGTCCACAGGCTCAGGACCATCTCATACTCCAAAATGAATTCAACTCAACTTCAAAAGCAGTCAACTGTTCAAACATTGTTCAACAATGAAAGAATAGAAACTTCTGAGACACCAGCAATTTTTTTTTAACTTTGGAGTCCAATAGAATCAAAAATCAGCATAGCACAATGTCAACACACAATAGCACATAGATGGGATTTTCTTTGAGTTGACAACTAACTCCCAAATAAAGACACAGAGACTTATTATTAACTATGAATGCTAGGGCTTAGCTTAGGCTTGTCCCATTAGCTCTTTTAAATTAATTTAACCTGTTTCTATTTATCTACATTTTGCCTCTGGGTTTCTCTGTGTAGTTTTGGTGCCTGTCCTGGATCTTGCTCTGTAGACCAGGCTGGCCTCGAACTCACAGAGATCTGCCTGGCTCTGCCTCCCAAGTGCAGGGATTAAAGGCATGCACCACCACTGCCCGTGCCTCTGGGCTTTTTACCTTTCTTTATTCTATATATTTTTCTTTACTTCTTACTCTGTGGCTGGCTGTGTGGCTGGGTGGCTGTCTCCTGGTGTTCTCCTCTCCTTCTCCTTTTCTTGCTTCTCCTCCTTCTCTCCAGCCTAGATTTCTCCTCCTATTTATTCTCTGTGCCTGCCAGCCCCACCTACCCTTTCTCCTGCCTAGCTATTGGCTGTTCAGCTGTTTATTAGACGAATCAGGAGTTTAAGGTAGGCAAAGTAACACAGCTTTACAGAGTTAAACAAATGCAACATACAGGAATGCAACACATCTTTGCATCATTAAACAAATACTCCACAGCATAAATGAATGTAACACATCTTAAGCTAATATTCCACAACACAACCAGCTCCCAAATACACAGAGACTTATCATGAATTATGAATGCTCAGCCTTAGCTTAGGCTTGTCCCACCAACTCTTTTAACTTTAATCTGTTTCTACTTACCTACATTTTGCCTTGGGGCTTTCTAACATTATTTCATTCTGTATGTCCTACTTTGCTGCTTCCTCCATGTCTGGCTGGCTGTCCCCTGGCATCTCCCTGGCATCTCTTTTTCTTTCTCTCCCAAGCCTAAATTACTACTCCTCCTAATTATTCTCCCTGCCTGGAAGTACAGTCTATACCTCCTCCCTCACTATTGGCCATTCAGTTTTTTATCAGACCAATCAGGTGCCTTAGGCAGGCAAGGTAAAAACAGCAACACATTTTTATATAATAAACAAATCCAACACATCTTTACATAGTTAAACAAATATTATATTATATATTTCTATTCTGAACGAAAAGAATGGGGACATAGCAAAGAATGACTGAACAAAAAATAAAATGAAACCCAGAAGAGCAAACACCAACTCCTGCAGCTTCATGTCAGGCATCTAGGGTTCCTGACAAAACCACCTGGATTTCAAAGGACTTGGAGCCATTTCCAAGTTCTGTTGCCTGCAGCACACATAGCCTCTCTCTTGGGATGGCTCTACTAAACACATACTACTTCCCTTGATGGATTTCTTATGGTCCTGGCATCTTCAATAATCTGGGATCTCCACTGAAACCTAAGGTCCAACTTCACAGCTCTACATAGTAACTTCCCAAACAGTCCTTGCAGAGAATCTGCCCCTTGCACACAGTGCTTACATTTAATGGCATTCTGGAACCCTGTCACAATTGACCATGACCGCTTTATCTTGTATCTATCATGACTCTAAAACTTGTACCACATGAACCATGCTGCCAAATTCTACAGTCAACTCAAGATGTAGCTTGGACCCCCATTAAGCCATTACTGTATCAGCCTTTGCATGCCTTCTAGGCTTAGCTGGAACAATCCTTAGGTAGTCATTTTCAAGGAAGAAACCCCTCAGTGGTATATCATTTCAGGCCCTGTTCTTTGAAATAAATTTAGAATTTGGCAAGCCCTCAATATGTGAAATTTGTCTACTTGGTATCTTTCTTATGGTCCCAGTACAGAACAGAAGATGTCATTTTAAATGTACAAATCTCTCTAATAATTACAGTGGTTTTCTCAGCATCCTGTTGATCTGCAACTTTAAACTGCTATGCGTTTCTTTCCTCATCAAACTTCACAATTTTCATACATTTCTACTCTCTCTTACCACAGATTTAGTCGAAGACTAAGCAGCAGTCATGCCACACCCTGGAGGCCATCTTTTCTGGAGATTGCCTCTGCCAAGCAAACTAGTCCACTACTTATAAATTCTGCCTCACTCAAGTTCTCAGGACATAAGAATAACACAACCAGGTTTCTAACACAAGTGACACCTAGCCCTATTCCTGACAGAGTTCTAGTTCTTGCAGTTGGGCTTTTCTTTGGGTGGCTAGCTCACAAAAAAATGATGTGGAGACTTATTATTAATTATGAAAGCTTGACCTCTAGCTTAGCCTTGTCCTACTAGCTCCTATAACTTAAATTAACCCATATCTTTTCATCTACATTCTTTTACATGGCTTGGTTACCTTTAGTCTGTACTGCCCATGCTTCTTCCTCTGTGTCTCCTGGCATCTCCTCATGATTCTGCCCTTCTTTCCAGAATTCTATCTGCCCCAATAATCCAGCCTAGCTATTGTTTGTTCAGTATTTTATTAAACCAGTCTGGGTGACACATATTCATAGTTTACAAAAAGATTATTCCACAATATTTCCCCCTTTTGTCTAAATAAAAAAGAAAGGTTTAACTCTAACATAATAAAACTATAAATAATAAGAACAATTATCAGGTAAGAATTACATTTACAATGTCCAGTCCATTTGTATTTGGCATATTTGAAAAAAAAATTTCCATTATTTATTCTATATTAATGAGTCCAAAGCTCTGTACCTAATTTAACTTCTAGCATAACTAAGGAAGAGTGTAACTATAACTACCTAGTCTTCACATTCACCAAAGACCGCAGAAGGATATAATATTACCTTAGTAAACAGAAAGTGCAGTGAAGCAACTTCCAAAACTAAAACGGCAGAAATACCTGGCTGCCTGGAAAGTCACACCAAGGTTTCTCTGCAAGGTTGGTGCACCCATCTTTGGCCTACAGGTCTAGAATATCTCACAGACTTTTCTGTGAAGCAGGAGTTTTGAAGGACTGTCCTACCCTGTCTTGGACAACTTAGGCAGTCATTTTTCTTTGTGTCTTGCTTGTCTAGTTTGGATAGCATACTGTCAGTAGTGGAGGCAGGGGCAATTTCTTGTTCAATTGGCTGGCTTTGCCACATAGAAAGAAAACTTCATATGGAGGTTTTTGATGCCCCTCATCCATTTTTGAAGTAAATTGATACTGCCAGGAGCAGACATGTCTTACTGTCATAAAAAGCCTTAGGTTATTAAAACATTTCAAATACCATATTCTATAGATCTTTAAAGTATTTAAGGAGCCTCTATCTATTAAAATATATTTGTTTAACCTTGAAAACATACCTAATATGACTACAAGTTTGATTATTATAAGTGACTATTAACCTGCATTTGTTAATTATACATTATGCTTTTAAATGAGCTGCATAAGCACAATAACTCAAACAAGAGTAGAAACATATTCAGTATAACAAAAATAACTTTAAATTTTGTATCAATATACCAAAATCCATACCAATGTAAAATATTTGAGACTAGTGATTGTTTAAAAGTAGACTCAACAATCTACCCTTTTATCTCATTATTTCTATATTATATCCCCCTTTTTGCCTTCAGAAGGAAATCCTTGAATCTAACTCCTTTATTTATATTTTTTCTTTACCATGACCAATAACAACTTATAACCAACCCCCCCAAATGATGACAAACACATGTAACCCACTGATTGGCCAATAACCACCATCCCATCTCTTGGGAATGCAGGTATTGCTTTCTCTAGACTGCTTCCTGTTGTCTAGGGGTGCTTGAATCTTTGGGGTAGCCTGAGAAAATAAGTCCTAGCTAGAATAGTCTGAGGCTGGACCATCCCAGCCAGCAGCCTAGAAGCTATTCTGTAACAGAGGCATTCTAATAGGCTGGGTCACCTGAGCCACCCATTTTCATTAGTGTCTGGTCCCCTTGCTCTGAAAACACGGGAACTTTTAAAGGTAGCACGTATATCTGTATTAACACAAGTATGGAATATGTGCTGTGCACAAGTGAGTTATAGATGATTCTCTGTTCTATATTTGAGCAGGTAAAAGGCATCTGTCAACTTTATAAGTCCATTTGGACTGCATAACCAAATTGTAATATAAATCTCTATCCATGCCATATGAAAGGATGGCATGTAATAGCAAGTCATGAGGACTCTTAGCCAACAAGATTTGTCATGTCTCATCTCATTTTCAAGCTGTTTCCATGCAGAGGGATCAGCTTACACATCACCTATCCCATAGTCTTTCTTGGTTTCCTTTCCCATGTCTGTAGCCAAGATACTCAGGAGGTCTTTCCTGGTCAAACCTTATCTCTATTAACCTGAAAAGAATTTACAGCCTTTTGTTTCCTGTGGAAGCAAAAGCATAATATCTTCCCCAACATAATACATTTTTTGACTTCCGTTTTAAAGTTACAACATTCTTAAAATATAAAGGTTGGTTTAATTCAGCAGTCCCTTCCACAGTCCAATGTCTCCCAGAAGCTGTTGTCTATTCATTAGTATTCAAAAATTTTAAAAATAACACAACCCCATATAAGATCCAGACTTTCTGTGTATTTACCATCTTTACATGGTTTATCCTTTTTATATTAGTTTATTCTTTCCTTAAAGACTTTATTTTATTAAGTATAAACTACTTATTTTTCTATGATTGCCTATACACATTTTCTTTTCTTTCTTAAGCCTACACACACTTTTTAAATACACTGAAACCTGTTTAGAGGGTTTTTTTTCCCTTCTGCATCTGTCTTTACTGAGCTTCTGTAGTGTTCTCTGATCACATGAGACAAATTTTTTTTTTTTTTTTTTTTTATTTTTTTTTATTTTTTATTTATTTATTTTTTTTTTTATCTTTTTTTTTTAATTTATTTTGCAATACAATTCAGTTCTACATATCAGTCACGGATTCCCTTGTTCTCCCCCCTCCCGTCCCCCTCACCTTCCCCCCAACGCCCCCCCCCATTCCCATCTCCTCCAGGGCAAAGCCTTCCCCACAGACTGAGGTCAACCTGGTAGACTCAGTCCAGGTAGGTCTAGTCCCCTCCTCCCAGGCCGAGGCAAACAATCCTGCATAGGCCCCAGGTTTCAAACAGCCAACTCATGCAATGAGCACAAGATCTGGTCCCACTGCCTGGATGCCTCCCAAACAGATCAAGCCAATCAACTGTCTCACCCATTCGGAGGGCCTGATCCAGTGTGGACCCCTCAGCCATTGGTTCATAGTTCATGTGTTTCCATTCATTTGGCTATTTGTCCCTGTGCTTTATCCAACCTTGGTCTCAACAATTCTCGCTCATATAAACCCTCCTCATTCTCGTTAATTGGACTCCCAGAGATCCACCCAGGGCCTAGTCATGGATCTCTGCATCCAGATCCCTCAGTAGTTGGATGAGGTTTCTAGCACAACAATTAGGGTGTTTGGCCATCCCATCACCAGAGTAGGTCAGTTCGGGCTGTCTCTCGACCATTGCCAGCAGTCTGTTGTGCTGAGACAAATTTTTTTAAGATTTATTTATTTATTATGTATATAATGTTCTGCCTGCATGTATGCCTGCACACCAGAAGATGGCACCAGATCTCATTATAGATATTTGTGAGTCCCAGTGTGGGAGCTGGGAATTGAACTCAGGACCTCTGGAAGGGCAGCCAGTGCTCTTAACCTCTGAGCCATTTCTCCAGCCTGTGAGATAAATCTTAAACTGCTGTGTCACCCACCATGTGCCAGTACCATGTGCTAGGCTGAGCTGTGCTGCAGGTGATGTAGCAGTGTGAGACAGATCTTAAGTCACCTGCTGTTGGAAGCTCAGCTTAGCACATGGCACTGGCAGCTGGCTCCAGCCACAGGCAGCGGCCAGTAGCCCTGTCTCTGTACAACTCTGAGCCTACCTGAGACCATAGTCACCAGGAAGCCACATTTGACTTAGTGTTCTGATTTTTTTTTAAGTTTTCTCAGGCCTTATGTAGATATACCTGGCCAGACCCTGGGTGCCATGTGTAGGCAGGCTTTTCTTTGGGCCACCAACTCACAATAAAATGACATGGAGACTTGCTATTAATTATGAAAGCTAGGCCTGTAGCTTATGTTTGTCCCACAGCTCTTACAACTAAAACTAACCCATATCTTTTAATCTATATTCTTTTACATGACTCAGTTACCTTTATTCTGTACTACCCATCCTGCTTCCTCTGTGTCTCCTGGTGTCTTTTTGTGACTCCTCATGACTCTTCATGACTCCGCCCTTCTTCCCAGAATTCTCTCTGTCCCAAAAATCCTTCCTAGCTATTAGGCATTCAGCTTTTTATCAAACCAATCCAAGTGACACATATTCACAGTGTACAAAAAGATTATTCCACAAGTTCTCCTTGAAATTCCATGCACCAGATCTCTGCTATCTGTGTTACTCTCAGTATTCGCCTTGTCCAAACTCCTACATGAGAGGCTTACTAGCCTCTGTTTAGAACAGTATAGGGCTGTGTTATCCCACACCTACAAATGCTTCCACATTTCTGCCACAAGCCAATGCCAAAAGCCTGTGGGCCACATGGTCAGGTTTAACATAGCAAAGGCCCCATTCCCCAGAACCAGTTTTTCACTTTAGTTTCTTGTCTTGTCACTGTGACTAAATGCAGGACAAAAGCAACTTCAGAAAGGAAGAGTTTATTTGGGCTCATGGTTAAGGACACAGTCCATCATGGTGGGGAGGTCATGGTGAACTTCAGTCGGCCAACCACACATTGCAGCCGCAGTCAGGAAGCAGAGAGCAATGAACACAGTGTCTGCTTCCTTTCTCTTTTAATGGAGTCTGGGCCCCCAGTTCATGGAATGGTGCCACATACAT
Organism: Peromyscus californicus insignis; assembly: GCF_007827085.1. NCBI lineage: Eukaryota > Metazoa > Chordata > Mammalia > Rodentia > Cricetidae > Peromyscus > Peromyscus californicus. Next base: position 58,219,030 of record NW_026294525.1, read on the forward strand.
TTATGCAGCATCTCAGTTAACCCTGCCTAGAAAATCCATTAAAGACACACCAGAGGCTTGTTTCCTGGGTGTCTCTAGATCCTGTGAAGGTGATAATATGAACAATCACATCTAGCAATGGTCATCTTCTACCCTTCCAGTTGCTATTCCGTTGGCTTCACAATGAGACTGACAAGTAGCCGCACAGTTACTTTTGACACTGGATAAGAATTTTTTTAAAGCCTCAATTTCAAGTAGATGTTTTCCATTTAATAATTCCATCCGTCACGGTCCTCTACTCCTTTTACTTACTAAAACCACAAAAATACATCTTCCCTATCTGCATTTCAGGAGGAAGGTTTAAAATAAGATAAAAACTATAGTAAATTATAAATATTAATTTATCTGATTCAACGCACTTAATTGTTGATGGTTTCTTATTTAATGTCTCTGATGTTCTCAATGTATGTCTTCAATATATCTCAGAATCCCAAAAAAGTAGGCTCTAATACCAGTGAAGGAATGCCTCAGCAGCAGGATAGATGAACTTGCTAGTGAGAATGAGGGCAAGCAGGTAAAAAGCAAAAGTTTCTTTCTTCCATGTCCTTTACATAGGCTGCTACAGATGTGGCCCAGATTTAGGGTGAGTCTTCTGACATCAGAAGACCAGATCAAGAAACATCCCTCAGCAGTGTACCCAGCTGCTTGAGTTTTAATTACAGATGTAGTCAAGTTGACCAAGAATAGCCATCACAGACATCCATATGGAATGGGGGGGGGGGAGTGAGGGTGTATCCCTGTGTGGCTATGTATCAATAGATTAAAAGTTTGATTGTAAAAGATACAAAAATAAACTTTTAAAAGAAAATATGTAAGGATTTGTATGACTTTGGAATAGTCAGATATTCAAACAGGGCTAATGTTATCCAAAAGATTATGAATTGAACTTCATCAAAACTGAAAATTGGAAAGACACCCACAGGGCAGCTTGGGTCCTCACAGTGCCATCTGCCTGCAGCACTGGGTGGGTGGGTGCCATTCTTATCAGCAAATATATGATGGAGAAATGGGAGAAGAGGAGTGGGATAGTTCATGTGCTATGTAAGAGGCAAGTCTGAAGAGGTGCGGGCAGTGAGGAATGCACTGATGTTGCTTGCCACCCAGGACCAGGGTGACATCTGGGCCAAGGCTGTTGCCTAGGACCATGTCTAGGTCTGTGATCCTGCTGCAGCTGGGGTCTGTGATGACATCCATGGCCTGTTTTACCACAGTGAGTCATAGGAACCATGCCCAGCTATCCCTCACTGGCCCTGGGATAGCTGGCCCTGCTCCTCACTGGTCACTATAGCAGGAGAGCTGCCTGCCCATCCCCCACCCCCTACCCATCATCCCAACCCCATCCCCCACCCACCCCACTTGATCCCACATCCCTACCCCACACACTCAGGAGAGATAGCCCCACCCCTTACCATGGGCATAGAAGAGCTGGCCCCAATGGTATGAGCCTAGGAGAGCTGGCACTGCCCCTTGCCTAAGGGTGGTAGTATCCCAGTGGCCTTGACCTACCAGCTCACCTACCACTGAGACCCACATCCTGGGCCTTGGGTTGGCCCACCCTAGCATCTACCCCTTCTATGTCCTGCTAGAGTGCATAAAGGGACTAGTCCTGCAGAATGGCCCCAGGACCCACATGACTCAGAACAACAGCAGGATATCCAAAAGGAGTTTAGGTGAGGGTCCAGTGATGACAGTGTGCCAGAGGCTCTGAACCAGACCAATGACTCATCGCAATGAACGTTTTGTGGGTGGGGCTGGTTGGACAAAAGCGTATACTGTGTGACATACTACAGCACCCAATGCCAGTAGGATAAATGAAGACGTGTTTGAAAGACAGAGGAGCAGGGTAGGATTTCTGTTGGTTTGGTTTGGTTTTAATTGATTTGGGAGGTGGGGCATGTTGCAGGGGTGAGGGGAGGATACAGAGGGACTGGAAGTTTGGAGTGCATGATGTCAGATTCCCAAAGAATTAACAAAGAATTATGTTTTAAAAAATCCTGGAAAATTCTGGTCATCAAAAGACAATATTAAGAAAATGATATAATGAAATATCTTGGCAATGTAGTAATACAATACAAATTTGTACCTAAAATACATGAAGAACCATAAACCAATAACAAAAAATGCAAAAAAAAGAAAAGGAAAAATGCAATTCAATTAAAAATAGAAAAAGACATTTAAGGGCTTAAGGCACACAATTGAGGCATCAGAATTATAAAAATTAAAAAAAAAACATAGCAAAATACTACCAAATGCCCTTAAAAAATATATGCAGTGTTGGCAACAATGTAGACCAACTTAAACTGTCGTACACTGGTGGTGGGAGTGTAAATTGAAACAAACATATTGGAACATATCTGGCAGCAGCTACAAATGCTAACCATATGCTAATCATATGACCCTATTACACAAAAGATAGTGTACATATGTTCAATAAAAGATTTTTTTTAAATGGGCATAGAAGCACTTTTCATAATAGCCAGAAACTTGGATTTAACAAAATGTCTATCAAGAATAGAATGAAAATCAACATGCAGTATATCCACACAATGGAGTACTATTTAGTTATACTTTTCAATTATACTACACAAATAGAATACACACAATTCCATACAACAATATTTTATTCTCTTCAACATAATTCCAAGTGAAAGAAGCCAGACACAAAACAGTAAAATAATGATTCCATTTGTCCAAACTGCCTGATTGCTTCTTGACCTAAGTATTTACATGAGTTTATCCATCTTGAGAAATTATCACATTTTTTACTTATAAAATAGATTTTGTTGTATGTGTTTTAGATTCAATTTAAACAATTTTTAAAATCTGTTACATGGCAGTGTCCATATTCTTAGCTGAATATGACGACACTTTGCTTTGCTATATAACACCATCATTATCTAGAGTAACTGAAGACAGAGAAGGGGAGCCATGCCAATCATGGCACTTCCTTGTGCCTGTTGAGTTTGAAGGTTTTGATTTCTAAACCTTTTTCTTTTGTCTTTTCACTTAGCCTTACCTAATCCTGATTCCAAATTGAGTTATACACAAATAGAAAATTAAAATCCTTACATAATGTGAATTTACTATACAAATACATTTTGAAAGTTTGTAATATTTTCAGACTTAATTTAACCCTGATGATGAATTTTTCACCTACAAGAACTCTGGCTGTGAGCTGGTTGTTCCCAGTTCACAGGATCCAAAAATTTAGCCATTGTTCATCGTCTGTCAACATATCTACATGCTATTGATCACCTCTGTTTTAGTAAGGGTTTCTATTGCTATGAGGAGACACCAAGACCATGGCAACTCTTAAAAAGGAAAACATTTAATTGGGGCTGGCTTACAGTTTCAGAGGTTTAGTCCACTATCATCACAGCAGGGCATGGCAGCATGCAGGCAGACATGGCGCTGGAGGAGGAGCTGAGAGTTCTACATTTTGATCTGCAGGCAACAGGAAGTGGACTATGTGTCACACTGGGCATAGCTTGAGCAAAGGAGGCCTCAAAGCCCGCCCCCACAGTGACACACTTCCTCTAACAAGGCTTACACCTACTCCAACAAAGCCACACCTCCTAATAGTGCCACTCCCTATAAGCTTATGGGGGCCAATTCCATTCAAACTACCATAACCTCCATTCACCACCTTCCTAAAAATTTTCTAAAGTAAACAAAACAAAGCACAAACCTAGTATAATAGTTACTATTACCAACTTGATAACCTGCCACTCTGAGAAAACTAATAGCTGCATTGTGATTAGCATTAAGACAGAGAAAGCTCTCTTCCCTCTTTCTTCTTATCTCAACGTCAGTGAAGCAAGCATGGGAAGGAAGAAAGGTAGCAGGTCTGAGGTGTTAGAGTGACAGACCTGCTCTGTATAGCTGGAAAGATTCGAAAACAAACACAGCTGAGTCTTAAAACTTGAAACTCTGCAGTCTTAATAACTGTAGGTTCTGGGTAAATTACAGAAATACTTCATCCATTGTTATGGAAGGCAGAGGCCCAAACTTGGCACAACATAGCACTCGCAGTCAATAGAAACGACCCTGGAAACAACTCAGTTCATATGGATGCTTCACTCTGTAGTGTCCATTCACCATCTCTGGAGGTTGGAATGAAAATGGCCCCCATAGACTAATAGGGAATGGCAATATTGGGAGAGGTGGCCTTGTGGGAGGAAATGTGGTCTTGTCAGAGGAAGTGTGTCACTGGGGGTGAGCTTTGAGGTTTTAGAAGCTCAAGCCAGGACCAGTGTCACTGTCTTTTCTGGATGCCTGCCAATCCAGGTGTAGAGATCTAGGCTCCCTCACCAGAACCATGTCTGGCTGCACACTACCATGTTTTCTGCCATGGCAACAATGGACTTCTGAAAGTACAAGCCAGCCTGAATTAAGTGTTTTCCTTTGTAAGAGTTGTCAAGGTCATAGCATCTTTTCACAGCAATAGAACAGTGACTGTAGGCAGAATTTTGGGGGGAGTGGGTGGGGGTGGGGGTGGGGGTGGTCAGCTCACAAAAAATGACACAGAGACATTATTAATTATGAAATCTTGGCCTATAGTTTAGGCTTGTCCCACTAGCTCTTATAACTTAAATTAAGCCATTTCTATTCATCTACATGTTGTCACATAGCTCATGGCTTTTACCTCTCCCCCTGCAGTTCTCTCTCTCTCTCTCTCTCTCTCTCTCTCTCTCTCTCTCTCTCTCTCTCTCTCTCTCTCTCTCTCTCTCTCTCAGGCTGATGCATCTCTGCATCTCCTTTCTTCTTCCCAGAGCTCTCTGTCCCCGAGAAGTCCCACGTAACCTCTTCCTGCCTAGTTAATGGTCATTCAGCTCTTCATTAAACCAATCACAGTGACACATCTTCACACAGTGTAAAGGAATATTCCACAACAACTGAATACGACACCATTTCTTTAGTTTCTGGATTAATTCAAGCAAATCACAGTTTTATGGCAGATATCTTAGGAAAGTTGATGTCGCATAGTGAACTCTATATAATTTCAGTTAAAGTAATTAATATCCAGCACAAACAATTATATAATCCCAATTCAGCCTTAACATAATGCCAGCTCTGATGATGGCCTCCTTGGCTGTATCACAATAGAAGCAATAGCATCATAATAAAAGTATATGCAGGAAGAAGAGATGACCCAAGAGACAGAAAGTCAAGAATGTGTGGAGGGGTCAAGCTCACTCTTTTATCATAACTCAATTCCTCATAAATTAAATACATGCCTTGAGAACTACATTAGTCCCTTCTAAGGGAAGCACCCCCTATGTAACCACCTCTCACCAGGCACCACGTAAAGGTTCTACCAACTAAACACCATCACAAACTAAAGATCAAATGTGAAATACTCAAGCAACACGAAAGCACTGCCAAAGAGGAGTACTGCCCACTCGCACTGTGACCCCCAACTCCTATGACCCAAAAACTACCTGTAGAACATAATAAGCTCTCAAAAACACTCTTGAGGATCATTAGTAAGAGGAATGCTGCTGACTGGTTTGCTTTCCATGGCTTGCTCAGCTTGCCTTTTTATATAACCTGGAGTGGCTATGCACAGTGGACTGGGCCCTCTCACACCCATGATTAACCAGTAAAATTCCAAGGCAGGAACTCAAGGTAGAAACTTGGAGTTAGGAGTTGAAACAGAGACGATGGAGGCACACTGCTGAATGGCTTGCTTTCCGTGGTTCGTTCAGCTTGCCTTTAATGCAACCCACAGGATGGCTTGCCCAGGCGTAGCAATGCCTACAGTGGGCGGGGCCCTGCCACATCGGTAATTAACCAAGCAAATGTGTCCCATGAACACACGTACAGGTCAACTTGATGAAAGTGATTCCTCAGTTGATGTTTCTTCCTCTCAGCTTACTCTAGTTTGTGTCAAGCTGACAAAAATTAATGAGCACATCTTTTGTGTGTGTTGTACCATCTTGCTGATCCTAAATCTTCTCCATGATGTCCTTCTTGTCCCTGCCTGGGCATAACATAAAGTGGCATAACAACCTTCACACCCAGTCCACTGATCCCTACCTGGGAAGTGGTGTTAGGGTAAGTGACAATAGCAGTGAGGCTGGGACCACAGCAGCTGCTGGGTCCCTACCTCACTGCTCAGAGTGACCAATGATGACTGAGTCCTGGTTGGTCATTTGTGGGTCCCCAGTGTACAATTGGACTATGTTGACATTGGAGCTGCTCAGGGCTCTTATACTGGAACTTGGTAACCATCTTGTTAGGAGTCATTTGGCCTGGAACCAGTGTGGTGGCTTACACTGAGGTTGATTTTCCACCAGTTCAAGAATTGCACAGCAATTTCTATGTCATATGGTGCATGCTTGTAATCCCAGCACTTGCAAGACTGAGGCAGGAGGATTACAAGTTCAAAGTTTGTATTTCTGAACATCTAGAAAAATAAAATTGCAAGTTTAAGCACAATAACATAGATATATTGTTTTAGTAAAAAGTCATAAAGATCTTCCAGAACAAATTATAATTAGCTTTTGAAGTTCTGATCTATTTTAAACAGAAGAAATACTTATCTGAGTTGTATTCTTTTGGCTCACTAATTTGAAAAAACTATTAAATAACCAAAAGACATGGTGGAGAGACACTCCCCTAATACCACTCCTAAAGGTTAGTTTAAAATAGTTTTCCATCAGCTTGCCTGGAAAACTTGGGCCTGGGTTAATTATTTATAAGCCCAAGACTGCCTTTTCATTCTCTTCTTGTGTTGACCCAAGCCGAGTTTTTAAAACAGCATCAACCTTTGTAGTAAATTAGCACCCCTGTTTTGTTTATGAGCCTGGCTTTGGCCACTGGCAATGCTTGTACTGGACTTTATTTGGCACAAGTTAAAGAACCCAGGGATTTAAAAATAACTCAAATAAAACAAGTCACCTTATTTATTTATTTTAACACAGACTGAAGCATCCTTTTCCAAGGAACCACCTGAGATCACAATATCATGTTTAATGAACCTGGCATAGCAGTCATTATTAGACATTTTACCAATACATCATTTTTGTGATGCCCGACAACCATGTTTGAAAGGGAAGTCAGTCTCTTTTCACTGACGTCTTGTAGGAATTAGATTTTCTAGCAGTTCTTTTCAGGCAGCCACAGTGGCATGCATTACGGAAAAGAAGATGCTATGAACTTCTTAGAAAATGTGCGGCAAATGTTACAAGTCAGAGAGAGAATTGTTGTGGTAGTTCAAATGTAACTGACCCCCATAAGCTCATAGGAAGTGGCACTATGTGGCAGGGTCCTGTGCTGTTGTTCCCTTTGGGGGAGGGGGCCAAGTAGGCGCATAGTCACCAACACAGACTCTGGGAGAATGTCAAAACAACAAGCTCAGTTTATTCAGGAAGAGGCAAGCCTTATATACCCTCCACCCCACCCTGTGGGGGAGGTCTGATGAATATGCATCTGCTCATGTGACATGGCTACCTCTTGTTGGTCCAGGTTATCTCCAGATCATGTCTCAGCTGCTATTGCAAAGGCCCTTAGGCAGACCCAGGTTTGCTCTCAGAAAGTATCTTTTTAACTAGTCTGGGCAAGCTGGCCCTCAAGCCTGTTAGGGATGAGTCATCCTGCAGCACTATTAGGAGGTGTGACCTTGTTGGAGTAGGTATGGCCTTGCTGAAGGAAGTACATTACTGTGGAGGAAGGCTTTGAGGTCTCCTGTGCTCAAGCTATCCCCTGTAACACAGACCACTTCCTGTTGCCTATGGGTCAAAGTGTAGGACTCTCAGCTCCTTCTCCAGCACCATGTCTGCCTGCACACCACCATGTTGATAATGGGCTAAACTTCCAAAAATGTAATCCACTCCAATTAAATGTGTTTCCTTTATAAGAGTTGTCATGGTCATGGTGTCTTTTCACAGCAATAGAAACCCTAACTAAGACAGAAGTTGGTACTAGGGACTGGGGTATTGCTGTGATAGACCTGATCGTGCTTTTGTTTGAAGGAATATGGACTTTGGGGCTGTGAATTAGAAAAGTTGTTGAACACTTTAAGTTCTGCTTAATGGGCCATCCTAGAAGGAACATGGAAGACAGTGGTGTTAAGTGTAATTTGAACTGTGGGGGCCTGGATCAGGAGATTTCAGAGGAGAAGAATGTTAAGTATTTGGCCTAGAGACTGGTCTTGTGATATTTTGGTGAAGAATGTGGCTGGTTTTTTGGCCCTTGTCCAAAAAGTCTGCCTGAGGCTAAAGTGAAGGGTTTGGCAGAGGAGATTTCAAAACAGCTTAGGAGGTTTGAGCTCTGTCCTATGGTTATTAGTGGAAACTCCAATGAAGACCTATAATGAAAAGGAGCAAGCTGAGCAAGGAAAAATGACAAAATATAAAATTTAAGGAGAAAAGAAACACTAGGAAGTGAAATGGAGGTAAATCCTGTGTTCACAGAGATAAACAGATTAAGAAATGGAATAAAGGAAATAAATGGTAATCTCAGGGCAAGATACTACCCAGCTAAATTTCCAACTTGTGAAAAGGAATTAAAGAAAAACTTAGTGCCAGATGTGGTGGCACATGCCTTTAATCCCAGCCCTTGGAAGTCAGAGACTGGCAGATCTTTGAGTTTGAGGCCAGCCTGGTCCACAGAGCAAGTTCCAGGACAGCCAAGCTTAGGCAGTGAAGAAAATCATGGAAAACAGAAAGCTGGTGAAGATATAATTGAATGAGGGGGTGATGCTCCAGCCCCAGCAAGCAGTAGAACTTGGCAGTTTCAGCCATGTGGTTCTGGTTTTAGGGTCAAGGAGTACCTAAGGAAGGCCACTGAGGACAGGCATGTGTCAGGGGTGTCCCTACATAGAGGCCTAGAGAGGCCATTGCATGAAGCTAAGAAAGTGAAGCCTGGGTTGCCTTGGAAACCCCAAAATGCTGAAAATGCCAAAGCTATGGGATATCTGCTGAGGAGAACTGCTAACAGGGAATGGAACCGGCCCAGGAGAAAGAAGTGTGTTGCAGTCAACAAAGCTGAAAGGAGTTGGAGATCTGAAGAGCATTTTGACATCAGGCATGGAGATGCAGAGTTTGGAGTTTGCCCAGCTGGTTTTTGGTCTTTCTTTGGTCGAGTATTTCCTCACTGTGCTCCTTTCCCTATGTTTTGGAATGGTAATAGTAATGTATACCCTGTGCCATTATATGCTGGAAGTATGTGACTTGTTTTGATTTTGATTTTATAGAGGATTACAGTTAAGAGATTCCAAGAATCTCAGAAGAGACTTTGAACATTGTCCAGACTTAAACATTGTCCAGACTGTGATAGACTAAGGGAACTTTTGGAGGTGGATTAAATGCATTTTGCATTATGATATGATTACAAGCTTCTGGGGGACAGAACGTGGTAGAGCATCTCTGAAAAATCAGAATATTCTTAGAAAAAGCACCTGCTTTTGGCCTCATGATCAAAATTATCTACAAGTTAAGGCTGGAGGTTTCATACCATATCAGACAAGTAGCACTCAAATCAGGTTAATAAACACTTAGTTCTCCTCAAGCAATAATCGATTTTGATGTGTTTGGAACTCTTGTATTCTTTTTTCCATCACAGATTGCTATACACAATATTTTCCCTAATGTGCTATAGAAAACCATAACTAGTGCCCAGCTGTGTTGTGGTACCTCACATCCAACTTACTCTCCCTCACCCTTGCCCATCCCTGTCTCTAATGGCAACTCTTTGACTCATGTCTATGAGATAGTTCAATTTCCACATATAAATGAGAACTATGATATTTCTTTTTCAGTGTCTGACTTATTTCATTTAATAGAATAACCCCCAATTCTATGTTGTTGCAAATAATATAATCTTATTTTTTAATACTGAATAGTACTCCATGATGTATATAACCCATTGTTGTCCTTATCCATTCACCCATGTGAACACCTGGATTGGTTCCACAGCTTGACCATGGTGAATGTTACAATAAGCATGGAAGTCCTGGTATCTTTTCGTGTAAGAATTTCACTTGCTTTGGATATTTTCTCAAGAGTGGGATTTCTGGATTATTTACTGGGACTGTTTTTAATCTGAGAAACCTCCATATTGTTTTCCATAATGGTTGTCCTAATTTACCTCCAACAATGATCAAGTTTCCTTTCTTCTATATTCTCATCAGTACTTATTATCTTTAGTCTCTTTTGAAAAAAGCAATTTGTGTGTGTGTGTGTGTGTGTGTGTGTGTGTGTGTGTGTGTGTGTGTGTGCGCGCGCGCGCACGAATTATCTCCTACTTGGCACATACGTGGAGGTCAGAAAACAACTCTTTGTAATCAGCTCCCTCCTTTGACCTTTATGTGGGTTCAAGGAATTTAACTCAGGTTATCAGGCTTACCAAGGCAAGAGCCTTTACCTGCTGAGCCATCCTCCCAGCATCCATAACACCCATGCTTACTGGCTGGGGTAACCTTACACCGTGGTTTTGATTTTCATTTCTAGTAATTAGCAATTTTTAATGTATTTGGTCACTTCTACATCTTTTGAGAGAGAGATTTATTTAGTTCTACTGCCCGATTTTAAATCAAGCCATGTGGATTTTTTTTTTTGTTTTTTAGAGTTCTTAATACATTCTGGATATTAACCCCCTGCCTGGAGCATGGTTTGAAGATATTTTTTCCCATTTGATTCATCTCTCTGTCAATTGTTTCCTTGTCTGAATAGAGTTGTTTAGTCTTGTGGAATCCCGTTTCCTTATTTTGGCTTTTGTTTCTAATATTTTTGAAATCTTGTCACAAAATCCCCTTCCCCTCCAATGCCTTGCAGCATTTCCCTTAGTTTTTCTCCTAACAAATACATAGTTTCAAGTCTCACATTTAAGTGTGTAATCTATTTTGACTTATTTTGTACCTTGTGAGAGATGGGGGTTCTCTTTTCTTCTCCATTGTATATATCCAGTTTCCTCAAAACACTATATTTAACAAGCTGCCCTTTTTCTACTGAGACTTATAAAAATGAAAGAAATCCCATTCACAATAGTCACAAAAATTAATATATGATCCAGGTGCCTTTGTCAAAACTGAGCTGACTTTCTGTACTGAATTCTGTGTTCTGTGTTCTGTGTCATTGGTCTGTGAGTGAGATTTTATTGCCATGGTGCTTTGGTTATTAGCTTGGCACTAAACTTTAAAATCAAATATTACCATGGTCCAACTTTGCTCAGAATCACTTAGACTGTTATAGCTCTTTCATGGTTCCATATTAATTTTAGAATTTTCTACATTCTGGAAAGGACGTCATTGGTATTTTGATAGTGATTGCATTGTACAATGCATAGATTGCTTTGGGTGATAATACTCACTTTAACAATATCAATACTTCTGATTATGAAATGGGATAACTTCTTATTTTTCATAAGCTCTACAATTCCTTTCATCTGTATTTTAGAGTTTTCACTATGGAGATTGTGGTGGTTTAAATGAAAATGGCCTCCATAGGCTCACAGGGAGTGGCAATATTAGGAGGTGTGGCCTTGTTGAAAAAGTGTGTTCTTGTTGGAGGAAGTGTATCACTGGGGGTGGGCTTTGAGGTTTCGGAAGCTCAGCCTAGGCCCAGTGACTCACTCTTCCTTCCTGCTGCCTGAAGATCCAGATGTAGAACTCTCAGCTCCTTCTCCAGCACCATGTCTACCTGTGTACCACCGTGCTTCCCGCCATGGTGATAATGCACTAAACCTTTGAATTGTAAGCCAGGCCCCAATTAAATGTTTTCCTATATAAGAATTGTGGTAGTCATAATGTCTCTTCACAGCAATAGAAACCCTAACAAGACAGAGATCTTGAAAGCTTTATCAAGGGCAATTAGAAAAGAAAAAAATAAATAAGAGCATCCAAGTTTTAGCCCTATTTCCAGATAACATCATTTTAAACACAGAAAAAAAATCTCAGTATTCCATCATGAAACATTTAGAAGTAATAAACAAGTTTAGCAAATTTGGAGGTTACAAAAACAGTATATCAAAAAAACTAGCATTTTATTTTTAAATGACCCTAGCTGTTCTGCATAAATTTAAAGCCCATATGTTCCATGAAGAATAGATCTGACTACTAAGACCAGAAATTACACTCTCACGACTAGAGGAACTTAGAAGATAAAAATAATAATAATAATCTTCAGGTAGTTGTGACTCCACGGTCATGTAATTGGACATTAGCAGATGATTAAGTAATCAGAATGTGAAAACACCTTGAGCAGGTACAAGTTGGGACTTTTAGATTATTACTGTTTTCAAAATAAACTGTATTTGGGGGACTGTGCCAGAAGGCTTGAATGTCCCACTTGGGTTGTTAAATACTGTGTGAGAGGCCACTGACTCAGACAAAGCTCTTGTGCCAAGCCTAATGTACTAAACCCTTATAGAACAGCGAAGTTTTAGTGAATGGCAGGGAGCCAGTTGAGCTGGGGCCGACTAACCTGGATTTACACCACACTTCTGTTCCTTTAAAGTATTGTCAGATCATATAATTGGTGTCTCTTTTTAAGCCTCTATTGGTTCTGAGGACTGTGATTTGATGTGTTAGTTACACAATCAAGCCGACTTATAATAGGAAGAATTCTTGAGAGGCTGTAGCTTCCAAAGGATGAGAATTTATCACCACCTCACCATAGTGGAGAGCGTGACGGCAGCAAGTGGGCAGGCATGTTGCCAGAGCAGTAGCTGAGAATGCACTGGGGATGGGCAGAGGCTTTGGCATAGGCTCACCCTACGGCACACCTCCACCAATCTTCTACTGTTTCCCAGACAGTTCTACCAACTGGAAACAGAAGATTCAAACATGTGAGCCTGTAGGGGCCACCCATATATTCAATCAAATTACCACTCAGAATTCATTTTCTGTTTTTTGGTTTTGTTGTTGTTGTTGATGATGATGATGATGATGATGATGATGACGACGACGACGCTGTTTTGCTTTGGGTTGTAATTTCTCAGGTAAATTATTGTGATTTGTTTTTCTTTTGACAAGGCTTATAGGTAGTATAATGGCCGAGGGTAGAGGTGGAAAATGAGGAAACCCCTGGTTGGTTTTAGGCATCTAGAAGAAGCCTAGGGGAAGAGAAGTATGTATCTGGTATGACATTGGAACCTTGATATGAAAAACACAGCAACTCAAGTATAAGCAAACACTCCTTGGACCACATCAGCAAAGCTGAGTTCTCTTAAGTTAAAACTCAGATTTGAGGCCAAAGGAGAACCAACAGGAGGATGGGCTGAACATAAGTTGCAGTGTCACATATGTATGACCCACTCTATGACATTAAGAAACCATTCGTTTTTATAAATTATTGTGTCAGAATATGTTCCCTTAAGTACTTCTCACTTAAAACTATTTACTGAAGATTTAGAAGGGAAGTAACAGTATATGTGAGATTTATTAAGTAATTTAGAACAGAACAGTAGAGGTCAGAGGTTGGCCATGTGAGGCTCATTAGTAAGAATAAGAAGATTCATATGTCCTTGGCTTTTGTATATGTTTGAAATATTTACTGAGAAATAAAACTGAGGTATGCTTCACTTATACTTATTAATTTCTTGAAGCTAGTAACAGAAGGAAAGAGTAAAAAAGCTAAGGCCAGTCTGCAAGGATACAAAACCCTTCTACAGAGCTATAGTAATAAAAACCACATGGTATTGGCATAAAAACAGACACGTTGACCAATGTAATCAAATTGAAGACCCAGACATAAATCCATACTCTTACAGACATCTGATTTTTGATAAGGAAACCAGAAATACACACTGGAAAAAAGAAAGCATCAACAAATGTTGCTGGTCAAACTTGATGTCCACATGTAGAAGAACACAAATAGATCCATATCTATCACCCTGCACAGAACTCAAGTCCAAGTGGATCAATGACCTCAACATAAAACCAGAAACACTGAACCTGGCAGAAGAGAAAGTGGAAAAGAGCCTTGAACACATTGGCACAGGACACAACTCTCTGAAGATAACACAGATAGTGCAGACATAAGAGCAATAATTAATAAATTGGACCTCATGAAACTGAAAAGCTTCTGTAAGGCAAAAGACACCATCAATAGGACAAAGCAGCAGACTACAGGATGGGAAAAGATTTTTAACAATTCCATATCTAATACAGGGCTAACATCTAAAATATATGAGGGACTCAAGAAATTAAATATCAAAAAAAAAACAAGTAATTCAATTTAAAAATAGGGTACAGATCTAAACAGAGAATTCTCAACAGAGGAGTCTCAAATGGCTAAGAAACACTTAAATGTTCAACATCCTTAACCATCAGGGAAATATAAGTCAAAACTACTTTGTAATTCCATCATATACCTATCAGAATCACTAAGATCAATAACACAAGTGACAGCTCATATTGGAGAGGATGTGAAGCAAGGGGACCACTCCTCCATTGCTGGTGGAAGTGTAAATTTGTACAGCCACTATGGAAACCAATAGGGCAATTCTTCAGAAAATTGGGAATCTGTCTACCTCTATAGCTAAACAAAAGTTGCTCTATCCTACCACAAGGACACTTGTTCAACTATGGTCATTGTGACTTTATTCATAATAGCCAGAAGTTGGAATCAATCTAAATGTCCCTCAACTAAAAAATGAATAAAGAAAATGTGGTACATTTACACAATGGAGTATTACTCATTGGTTAAAAAAAAATAAAAAGTAAAAGAAAAAAAGACATCATGAGATTTGGAGGCCAATGGAACTAGAAAAATTCATTCTGAGTGAGATAACCCAGACCCAGGGAGACAAATAAGGTATGTATTCACTTATAAGTGGGATATTAGCTATTAAGTAAATGATAATCAAACTACAATCCATAGACCCAGAGAGACTGGGTAAAGAGGAGGGCTCTGGGTGGGGGATGCATGGATCTCCCTGGGAAGGGGAAATGGAATAGATTTTGCATGTTGACTGGAGACCGGTGGGGATGGGAGCAGGAGAGATCAGGTTTCAGGGGAGAGTATAGGGTGAGACAGCTGGAAGTGGGGGATACTTGGGCAGCTATATGGAAACCTAGTGCAGTGGAAACTTCCTAGAATCTGTAAGGGTGACCCTAGTGAGGACTCCTAGTACCAAAGGATACTGAGTGTGAACTGGCCACCCCTTACAGCCAGGCAAGGCTCCCAGTGGCAGGACTGGGTTGCACTCAGTTGAGTTGTTGGCCAATGATGTCCCATGGAGATCCCTAAACAACCAAGGCTGATGCTAGGACAGAGGGTCACTCTCCAAAAACTGACAGTGGGGCCTTGTTGCTGAAGACAACATTTATACAGTCCATTGCACTTAGAGAGGTTGTTGCTGGTGCCTGCATGGAGTCTTTACCCCTATGTTCTAATCTCTTTGGCACAAGTAGGCACTCTGCAGGCTACAGAAAGAGAAACCTGGACAACAACCCAGCCATGAAACCCTTAACCTATAATCTGTCCTGCCTGCAAGATGTGCTAGGGAAATAATGGTGCAGAACTTGTAGGAGTGGCCAACTAATGTTTGGTTTAACTTGAGGCACATGCCACGGTGAAGGAGCCCATGCCCTACACTGCCTGGATGGTCAGAAACAGGGGCCTGGACCACTCAGAGACCTAGGGTAAAACCAAACATGACTAGCCAAATTAATATGATCATCATCATCATCATCATCATCATCATCATCATCATCATCATTGAAATGATTCCTAGTGATATTCTTCCATACTCATAGATTTGTGCCTTGTCCATTCATCATCAGAGAAGCTTCTTCTGGCAACCAAATAGAAATGGATGCAGAGACCCACAGCCAGACATTATGCAAAAAGAGAGTCTAAATTGGAGATCTCCATTGGGTCACTCCCCCTCAGAGATCAGGGAGCCCTTCAAGAGAGGGGGCAAAAAAATTGTAGGAGTCTGAGAGGATGGAGGACACCAGAAGAACACGGCCCAGCAAGTCTACTAAGCAGGGCTCATACGGGCTCACAGAGACTGAAGCAGCAAGCACAGGGCCTGCATGACTCTGCACCAGGTCCTCTGTGTATATGTTGTGGCTGTTAGGTTAATGTTTTTGTGGGACTCCTAACAGTGTGTGGGGGGGTGTATCTCTGATTCTTTTGCATGCTCTTGGGACTCTTTTCTCCTCTTTGGTTGCCTTGTCCAGCCTCAACATGAGGGCCTTAGCCTTGTCTTATTGTATCTTGTTTTGTCCTGTTTGGCTGTTGTCTCTTAAGAGGCCTGCTCTTTCTGAATTGAAAATGGAGATGTGGATCTTGGGGAGAAGGGAAGTGGGACGGGGAGCTAGGAGGAGTGAAGAGAGGGGAAACTATGGTTGGGATGTATTGTATGAGAGAAGAATCTATTTTCAATAATAATAAATAAACAAATAAATAAGTAAAATTTTAGATAAATAAAGGGGAGGAACCTACAGTAAACCCACCAAAGTCCTAAAAGCCCGAGCCAGGGAAGACAAGGCAAACTACAGAAACAAAGAGGGTGCCTAAGCTAGTGAGTTCTACATGAAAAAGTGAATCCTATGGAGAATGCCTAAGGATCAATCACCGTGTCACAGAGGATTTGGTAAACCGGGACATAATTTAGGGGTAGCTCAAAGGCAAGCAAGACCAAACACATAAACAGCAGGTATTTATGTAGAGGGGCTTTTCTTTCCTCACCATATCCAAGGTTGCAGGCCTCGTCATCCCTGCTTCCTTGTGTTGACTGCTTTCCCTAGCCCTCATCAGCTCCTCAGTGTGGTCCAGTGCCTACATTTCCAGACAGCAGGGAGAAAGGGAGAGATCCAAGAGTGAGCACACGGAAGGCCCAGCATCACTCAGGAAGAACGTTAGAAGCTGCCACACTGAGGGAGTCACACCTCACACTCACATACATCCTTTAGTTCCAAAATGGAAGCTACCACCTATGAGAAAAAAAAAAAAAAGGAGGGAAACAGTGTCCCACCAGACGAAGAGATACTTATGACTTCTCCAGAGGTCTTTCCTGCTTGATGAAGTAGCTATCTGTCCCTATGACTAAAATGTCTGTAACAAACAGCTTAAGGGAAGATTTACTTTAGCCGGTTTCAGAACTGTGAGCTGGTCACACAGGGAAGGGTACAGTGGTGATGCCGAGCAGTTCACGGCCTGGTGACCAGGAAGCAGAAAAAGTTCAGAGGAAAGAGCTGGACCAAGAGGCAACACCTAAGTACACACCTCCAGTAACCTACTTCCCCCAACTAGGCCCCACCCCCTAGCTTTCTCGGCCTCTCACGAGGCTACCATGAATCCATGGAGAAATGCATTCATTCATAGGTCAGAAGTATCAGGGGCTAAGTGTCCCTGGAAATCCATCCCGACACTCCCAGGTGTGTGCTGTACTAATCCTCTGGCACTTCTTTTTTTTTTTTTTTTTCTTTTTTTGGTTTTTCAAGACAGGGTTTCTCTGTGTAGCTTTGCGTCTTTCCTGGAACTCACTTGGTAGCCCAGGCTGGCCTTGAACTCGAAATCTGCCTGGCTCTGCCTCCCGAGTGCTGGGATTAAAGGAGGGCACCACCACCGCCCGGCCCTCTGGCACTTCTTAATGTGCTCAACCTGGCCATCAAAATCAACCATCAGCCTCACGATGCCTAAGCAGAACATTTCACTGTTTTCATTGCTTTTGCCTGTTTGTTTCCAGGACAAAAGGATGTAGCACAGACTGAAAAGCAAGGGCTTTTTTTGTTGTTGTTTTGGTTACTTGCAGAAAGGATTCTAATATTAAGGAGAAGAATACAGATTAGCATGCTTACAATGAGCAGGCACTTTTACTATAATCTTGGATATTATCAGGTTATTGGACTGGATAGAAATCTTGTAACTTAGCATATGAGGGCAGAGCATGTGGATAGTAGTTAAGACGGTGATCAATGTGTTGACCCTATCTCCATTATCCTTTCCCCAACCCCCACTCCACCCCTATCCCACCCCCTCCCACCCCCATCCCACTCCCCCCATCCACCCCCCAAATCCCATCTCTCTCCTTCTGTCTCCCTCCTTCTAATTACAGGCTTGAAATAAAAAAAGACTGCACAAAAAATGTTTGCAAGAGCAGGAAAAATATAGTTAAGTCTGTGTCATTTGGAGGAAAAAAAACATGGTACAAGCAGATCTGTCAAGAAAAAAGTTTGTATTTTTAGCATTAGTTTTAAACTTATACTACCAAGATTTGTTTTCTCATTGCAATTTTTATAAAATGCATCTAGATCAACATATGCGTGCATATATATCCATTTATAAATCCATACATCAGCATTAGTGTACACTGTGTCCTTTAGCCCACTGATACTCAACTGTGGTCCTCGCCAGCATTCCTTGGGAATTTATTGTAAATGCTCATTTGTGGGTCCCGTCCAGACTTCCTGGTCTCAGCCGGAGGATTCTGACACAACTAATTATTGAGCCGATGATCTACACAGACACTTCTCAGCCCTGACTGGTTTTTGGAATCAGAAGGGATCTTGGACCTCTACTATTGTACAATCCCTGTCTCCAGGGATTCTTATTTGAGGAGTTTGGGGTGTGGCTTTTTGTTTTGATTTGTTTTGTTAGGTTTTTTTGTTTGTTTTGTTTTGTGGGGGGTGGTTTTTTGTTTGTTTTGGGTTTTGTTTTGTTGTTGCTGTTGTTGTTGTTGTTGTTTTGACGTGTGGTGGTTTCTTAAGTTCTTCCAGATGATTCCAATTTAAATCCAGGAGTAAACACTATAGTTCTCTCCTGCTTAGGCTGTCTTAGTCTTCAAGACCAAATGAAACCATTCGAATGAACTGCTGCCCACGAATGATGCTGAACTGGTTTCCTCCCCCAAATCTATAGAGATTCTGGTTTAAGTCTCTGTCTTCCCAGGCATCCCCTTCCCGACCCAGGAGGAAGAGGATGAGGTCCCCCTGCAGTTTGATTCACAGCGCACCATAAAGGACTAGTGAGTATGACAGGATCAGAGTTTGACACGAGGTGTTTCATTAGCAGCACCCACATGGGAGAAAAGGTAGGCTGAGGGTTAGAAAGTTGAAATGTGAGGTGAACAGTTAGAGAGAGGATGGAGATGCTCTCATAAATGCTATAATGCTATTGTGCAAACTGGTATTTGGAATTGCAGTTTATCCCTATAACAGGATGCTAAGCCTTAGTAGGCCCCCAAACCTTAGTACAACTGACTCCATGATGAAGTACCATTTAGGCTGTAGAACTCAGCATGTAGGCAGCACCACCTGCCAAAGCTAAAACAAAGGCCTCATCCATCAAAGTGCATCATTCTAAGAATATCTCTAAATGTACTAACCTTGCTTTTTGGCTTCTGTACTTCCACTTCTAGCTACCTTTCCTCATTAACTGAAGTATGTCAAGCCAGAACATAGTTTTTTGTGGTTAAAATCTCATCCTGAGAAAGGCTTGGGACTATATTGGGATCCTGAACACCCAGTGCAGTCGCCAGCTAATAAAGACTTTCTGTTGGCTTAAACCTGTGTCTGAGCAGTCTTCTCTGATGGACACCCCACAACAATCTCCACACTATGGTTTTTGCAGAGCAGAATTTTGTTTTCTCAGAATGATTGCACCTCTACTATCAGAATCAATTAACACATCTCTGTATACAACCATCTCCACAAGAGTTGTGTGGCTAGGAGAGGCTGGCTGGTGGGTAGACAAGAGCAAAATGGAGAAGAAACAGAACTAAAAAGTAATTCACATGAATGGAGAGAGGGATGTGGTTTATTTGTGCTGAAATGTGATTTTATTAGTATGTTAATGAAGTTGCCTGGAGATCAGAGGTCATAGCCATTTAGCAGAAGTCTGGCAATGGTAGCACACGCCCTTAATCCAATCACATGGCAGGCAGAGGTCAAGGACACAGCCAAGCAAGGTGACCTGAACTTTTAATCCCAGTACCAACCTTAGAGACCTGCAAGTCTGTATAGACAGGCAATGACGAGGAAGTCACGTGGTTGGGTTTAGAGCCAATGAGAAGGCAGAACAGAAAGATAATAAAAAGACAGTCACACAGGAAGAAGGTCTCTCTCTCTGGGAAAGCGGTAGCGGCGAGGTGGTCAGATAAGGTAGTCGTGGCTCTTGCTCTGATCTCTTGACTTTAACTCTGTATTTGATTCTGTGTTTCTTATTTAATAAGACTGTTTAGAATTTTGTCTACAGCAGGAGGGAAATACAGTCATATGATACTTTCTTCAATTATGTTTCTAACATAATACGAGTATGTTAATTAAAAACAACTTTACAATGAACCAAAGATAATAGTAGATGATACTAACAATTTGAAAAAAAAAAACTGTGAGCACATTCTTTAGGCAAATCCCTAAGCTAAAAATTAATAGGAATTATTGCATTTAATCCTCAAAATAATCATTCCACAGATCTGTAAGTGACTGGCTGCAGGCCTTCTTACTGGTGTCAAAATTTATAGGCACTTTCTCCCTTGTATAAACGGGTGTCATGTGCAAATATAACTTGTGCAATACTCCCAAATATGTCCATTCATCTCTGGAAGACATATAATACCTAATTCAGTGTAAGTGCTATGATTATAATTGTTTTGCTGGTTTTGTTTTTATTTTGTTTTGTTTCATTTTTATGAAATGATAATACTGTATAGCTTTGGGATTGCCTGGAGCTCACTGTGTAGACTAGACTGGTCTTGAATGTGCACAGATCCACCTCCTTCTGCCTCCCCAATGCTGAGCTTAAATGTGTGGTGCCACCACACCCAGCTGCTGTACTGTTTTTAGGATGATGGCAAAGATAAAAAGTCTGTACACATTCTATACAGACTCACTTTTTAAAAATATATATTTTTTTTGAACTAAGATTGGTTGAATCTACATATGTGAAGACTCCAGATTTGGAGGGCTGACTGTTGTATTAAAAGTGAGTCTTTTATTATTATTAATTCCTGCTGTGGGCTGGTCTGTATGTCAAGTGTGTTGCTGATTGGTCAATAAATAAATCACTGATTGACCAGTGGCCAGGCAGGAAATATAGGCGGGACAAGGAGGAGAATAGAGCTGGGAAGTGGAAGGCTGAGTCAGAGACACTGCCAGCCACCACAATGGCAAACAGCATGTGAAGATGCCGGTAAGCCACGAGCCATGTGGCAAGGTATAGATTAATGGAAATGGATTAATTTAAGCCATAAGAACAGTTAGCAAGAAGCCTGCCATGGCCATACAGTTTGTAAGCAATATAAGTCTCTGTGTTTACTTGGTCGGGTCTGAGCAGCTGCAGGACTGGTGGGTGAGAGAGATTTGTCCTGACTGTGGGCCAGGCAGGAAAACTCTAGCAACAAATTCCCTTTACTGATTTGGGAATTTCCATATAGAAAAGTTAAATAATTCATCCAAGACCACAAAGCTGAAAGCAGCAGAAACTGGGTTTTTGCTAACCAGTGGACAATAGCAAACAGAGTGTGTGATCCACACTCTGGACCACCATGGTTCACCCACATGGGAGAGAGGAATTAGGCCAATCAACAGTCACAGGCATCCTCCACTCCCCACCTTCACTCCCCACCCCATCCCCACCCCACACACACACAGTATATGAGAAGTGGGGGGGGGGGGGGGTCACTCAAGTGGGAGAAATGAAAGCTTGGAACTTAAACATCCAAAAGAAAGAAACCTGAAGGCCTTTGAAATAAAGACACCATGGGGACACTGGGGCTTTTAATACTCAGGAGCAGGAGCCTGGAAGCCCAGGGTCTGTGACAGTTTTTTGAAGTATAAGTCTCATCCATTGATGAGTCAGGTAAGCACATTATTGTGAGATATTAGCATGCTTAATGAAATATAATAAAAGAAAAATATATCACCAATAAGTATTATTTTTGAACATTGTAAAGCCCTGTTGCTTTATTAGAATGCAACCCACCCAAACCCACTAAAAGGTAATGCAAGGCAGCCCCTAAGAAGGATCACAGATACCAAAAAGGAACATGGGGTAAAAACAAGAAGGAAAAGAAAGTTACATAGGAGTTACAGAGTCAATCTGTGATTGGTTAGTTTTTTGATTTGTGTTTTTTTTTTTTTTTTTTCTGCCCAGGAATGGGCCAGTTTTGTGGGCTAGGGACAGAGATGGCTCTGATTTCAGGGTCAAACTGTATTTCTTTCACTGGCCTTTCTTGGCTTTTTGACACTGCCTCTAAAGCCAGGGCACATTTCTTTCCCTGACTCTGATTCTAGGGACCAAGAGTGTTACTTTGGCACTAGTTTCAGAGTCAGGGCATGTTTCCTTGGTTCTGGGTTTGGGGATAAAGTGTTTATTTCTCTGGCTCAGGTCCCAAACACAGGCTGTGTATCTATCTATCCCTGGTCCTGGGCCCCAGGGCCAGGAGTCTACTGTCCTGCTCTGTGATTGGTTGGTTTCACGAGTCAGTTGGCCAGGGGCAGAGACGGCTCTGATTTGGGCCAAACTGTGTTTCACTGGTCTTATCTGAGCCATCCTTCCCCAGTTCTGGGCTCCAGGGTCGGGGTGGGTTTCTCTAGCCAGCCCCTTTTCCCTACACCTTGGTCTCTCAAGGACTCTCATGCAGCTGGGAGGAGGGGTCGAACAGGAAGCGGTGTCTCCCAGTTTTGTCTCAGTGTGAAACTCTATACGGTGTCAAAACATCTTCCACTGATTCTGTTGGCTTTTGTTGGTTTTTGTTTGTTGTTTTGTTTTTCTCCCTAGCAACGATCATTATCAGAAATTCTATATAAATGAGCATGAAATAATAAAAGAGTGTCTCGGTTGGGTTTTTATCGTTGAGATAAAACACCATGACAAAAAGCAACTCAGGGAAGGAAGGGTTTATTTCCTTAACACTTCCATCACAGCCCATCATCAAAAGAAGTCAGGCAGGAAGTCAAACAGGGCAGAACTTGGACTAGGAGAGGCCATGGAGAAGTGCTGCGTACTGGCTGGCTTCTTATGGCTTGCTCAGCGTGCTTTCTTATAGAACCCAAGACCATCAGCCGATGTGTGGGCCCCATCCACAATGGGCTGGATGCTATCTCATCAATCACTAATTTTTAAAAGGTCCTACAGGCTTATCTATAGCCTGCTCTTATGGAAGCAGCTCAACTGAGGCTCCCTCCTCTCAGATAACTCCAATTTGTAACTCTGCAGCCTAGGAATGGCTGAGTTACCCAAAAGAAGATGTTCAAATGGGGCACTGTTGTTCAAATGTTAAATAGTCTTATAATAATAATAATTAAAAAAAAGCCAGATATCAGGGTGAAGGCTGAAAGATCAGAGAAGCAGAGCAAGCCACAGTCATCACCTATTACCTCACCAATTCCACAAATCCTCAGACTGAAAGCTTCTGAGTCCTCACTCAAAAGGGTCTCAGCTGAACTACTTTATTTCGTGTTTCCTCATGCCTTATATACCTTTTTCTGCCATGCCATTACTCCTGGGATTAAAGCCATGTGTGCTTCCCAGTACTGGGATTAAAGGTATGTGCTACCACTGTCTGGCTCTGTTTTCAGTGTGGCCTTGAACTCACAGAGATGCAGAGGATCTCTGCCTCCTGAACGATGGGATTAAAGGTGTGTGCCACCACTCTCTGGCCTCTATGTCTAATCTAGTGGCTGTCTCTGTCCTCTGATCCTCAGGCAAGTTTATTAGGATAGACAATTTATCACCACCACAGGGCACTACTGTTACTTTCCCCTGGCTATTCAGAACAAAGGAATGGGCTTGAAGAGTCCACAAAGGAGATTCAGAGAGAATTCTTTGCATTTCCCTTTCCTGTGTCAATTTGCAAATGCCAGATGAAGGAGATGTGGGAGCGGTCCAGGACTCAGGCCAGTTGGGTGACTCTCCCAGGATCTTCCACCAAGTTATAGCCAGGTTCCTCCTGCTGACTGGCTCCTTGCAAACACCTGAAGTCCACTCTTTTCTTTTCCCCACATCAACTTCCGGGCAGACCAGGGAGACGTTAGAGCTGTCCAAGACACCAGCCAAGGGGGTGAATCTTCGGGGATCTTCCGAGTTATGACCAGGCTCCCCACAACAGACATCACTTAAACCATTAGAGAGTACCAAGGAGGAGTCACCAGTCTCAATTTCTAGAGCTGTGTCCACTGAGCAAAACCCCTGGGGTCCAGTGATCTGCCCCATGGGTTGCTTCAGGAGGGGGCCGTGCTGCTTGATAAGAATGATGAGTTCTCGAATCATCCATTCATACATGATCGGTCTCTTATTTTCTTCTCTACACAAGGGACAGCTCAGTATCGAATCTTCTGCTCCTTGTGCCATCCAATTCTTAGTGCAGTCAAAGCAGAAAACATGGGCACAGGAGAGAGAGACAGGATAAGAGTAAAAGTCCAGGCAAATTGGACAGACTGCCTCCACTTCCAAACTGCCATCCGGAGTCCATTTTTCAGGCAAAACAGCCATTTCTTCAGTTTCTGAAAGCGACTGGTAGTCTTCAGTACACGATCTGTCCTTTGACACACAGGATGTATCTAAATCCAATACGAATATTTGTAAAAACTGTATATATTTGTTTACATGGTTCTAGGTGATACTAAGTCACTGAAGAATCATAGTTAAGTTTATCATCTGTGACATTTTAAAGAGCTATCTATGTATGATTGCACACCAGAAGAGGGCACCAGATCTCATTATAGATGGTTGTGAACCACCATGTGGTTGCTGGGAATTGAACTCAGGACCTCTGGAAGAACAGACAGTGCTCTTAGCCTCTGAGCCATCCCTCCAGCCCCCCTCCCAGATCTGTAATGGATCTAGATCTGAGTGCAAGTTTTTCCACCCTACACATTGGTCAGTATTTCTCCCTTAGATATTTACAGTTTTGTTTTGGATTTAACCCTTATTTAAATCTATTCATAAAAGCAAACTCAATCCCAGTCTACCTGACACAGAAAAGTGACTAAGAAATCTTCACAACTGCAGAGACAATGACCACATGTGAACGGACCAGCAAAATCCACCACACGGTGAGTGAGATGCCACAAGACCTCAACTATCTCAGAGTGTACCTGATACTTTTACCAAAGAAAAATTACTGGCATTTATAAAGGGTTTGTTTTCCAGGGTTATGTACCATCTCAAATGATCAGAAATGCCGGGCGGTGGTGGTGCACGCCTTTAATCCCAGCACTCGGGAGGCAGAGCCAGGCAGATCTCTGGGAGTTTGAGGCCAGCCTGGTCTACAGAGCAAGATCTGGGACAGGCACCAAAACTACACAGAGAAACCCTGTCTCAAAAAAAAAAAAAAAGCGAAATGATCAGAAATAATTCAGTAATAATTATACAACAAATATTAATTGTTACATATATCTAAGTGAAATGCATAGAAAAGTGTCTAAAAATATCTAAAACTAGAAAATATTACTTAAAAACACAAAAACACATGTGACATGATTCTGAAGTTTAAGGCTAGAAGAGCAAAGCAGACCTTGATTCAAAGTAAAAGAAAAATCATAGGGATATTTTATTATGAAAAGTGCCAGGGCTGGAGAGATGACTCAGAGGTTAAGAGCACTGGCTACTCTTTCAGAGGTCCTGAATTCAATTCCTAGCAACCACATGATGGCTCACAACCATCTACAATGAGATCTGGTGCCCTCTTCTGGCCTGCAGGAATACATGCAAGCAGAACACTGTATACATAACAAATCAATCAATCTTTAAAAAAGAAAAGAAAAGTGCCCTGAAGTTATCTTGTGAAACACTTCAGTAGTGATGAGAGTCAGAGTTCTCAGACAGTGTACGACCTCCTCTTTCCCCATCTGAAAACTAAAAATAAAGACACAAAGTTGTAGCCAGAGAGAAAAGGAATTGTGAAGTCGGCCTCCCAGAAGGGTCGGTTTACCTAGTTTGGGTAGTTTCCTGCAGAGGACTTCGGATCTGACTTCTCCACTGACGAGCTCAAGCTCTTGGCTGAAGTACGTTTAGGCACTGCACTAAGGCCCTGGGCTTTTTATAGGGCCTGAGACAGTCTCCATTCACAATGAGTCGTAAGCTCCACCCACAATGTGAGTCAAAAGCTCCCTCTATTGGTTGTGCTGCTTAAATCTATTCAAAGCCAGTTGGTGGGGGCGGTGACAGTGGTGGCAGCACACACTTTTGATCCCAGCACTCAGGAAATAGAGGCGGGTTGATCTCTGTGAGTTCAAGATCAGCCTAGTCTGCAGAGGGAGTTCCAGAACAGCTAGGGCCACACAGAGAAAACTTGTCTTGGAAAATCAAAATAAATAAATAAATCATTTTTTAAAAAAATCTAATCAGGTAAACCTTGATTCTAATCTCCCATGCACGTTGATTTGTAACTGTCAAAGAATTATACTTCTGTACAATTAGATGCCATTAAAGACCACAAATGATTATATAATATTTCATAATATTTCTTGAGTTAAAATATCAAGGCTGCTGCCATCCAAATGATATTTTTCTACTTTCAGAACTCAATTTTTAGAAACAAAATCTACTAGAGATCAAATTTAACCTTGGCTGATGTAATCACTTATGTAAATATATCTGATACAATAAAAATAGACAGCTTCTAAAACAATTTCTATGCCCCTTAATTTCAACAATTCTACTTTGGGGATGAGTCACTAGATAGGATAAGGAAAACACCCACCAAAGTAACACTGTGCACCTGCTGTAATCATTCATAAGATTGCCTTTACTGTCAAAAATGTCCTTGCTTAAGCAATAAATTATGTGGTATCTATATTGAGCAATAAAAATAAACGTTTCTTAGCATTCCTGTTCCTTCAAATATGTGTTTTAATACATGCGCCCATTGTTAAATGACTGGGTTGTGCCAATTAAGATATGCATCATTTTACATAGTTATCAGTTTGGGGATGAGGACAAGTCTACTCTCTTGGACATTTTCAAGTATACCATACACTGTAATTCATTATAGTCCCTATGAATACAACAGCTTTTTAGAATTATTCCTCCCATTTATTTAATAGCCCCCACCCCTGCCTGATAATAATACCCCTGTCTACTTGTACGTATTGAGGTTTTTTTTACATTCCTTACATGAGTAAGAACATGCAGTGATTGCTTTGGGGAGACCTGGCTAAGCATAAATAATGTTCTTTATTGTATGCGTATAGTTGCAAACGGTAGGACTTTTCTCTTTCTAAGAATGTCTAGTATTCCATTGTGAGTATTAACACTTTTTCTTTATTGACTCATTCCTTGATGGACTCTTTATCTTAGTTGTCATGAATAATGCCAAATGAATACAGGAAATCTGTATATTTCTGTATTGTATTTATTTCCTTTGGGGGGGGAGTATATACTCAGAGTAGAATTGCTGGATCATAAGGCAGTTATATCTAATTTTTTACTGGTTTCCATTTACATGGAGATGTATCCATTTACATTTGTTGTGTAACAAAACTTTTCCTGGGGAGGTATAACACTTATATGTTCTCATCCCAGATAAGAAACCCACGACATACCAAAGTGCAGTACAGACACCACCAAAGTCTAATTTGGGGAACTGATGAGTTTTATTGGGGTTATTTACAGTAACACAGGTGAACGGCTACTTATAGGAGCAGAAATGACTCAAAGACAGCCATATCACCAAAGGCCACCCCAGCACAGGTACTCCCAAAGCTGGAGCACACTACACAGCCTGAAAGCAACTCAATAGGCTGGATGGAGATTGTCCTTTCCAGGTGCTTCTGTTGGGCTAACCCTGTTAGCTCGGCTGGTTTCTGCCTCATCTAGGCAGTTGGTCAGCTCTTCTTGTAGCTTTGCTCCGGAGAGTCTTCCTCGCAGCTCAGTTTCCGGGTCTGAGGTGGACTATTGGTGAAATTATTAAGGCCACTCCACGTAGTTAAAAGGAGATTTATTAAATGGCATAATTTACAAATGAAGGGATAGGTAGGTCGCGGGGTCTGGGGAAGGTGTATCGCAGTCCAGCGGTGTTCTCTGGAGCCCTGCTTGGCCCACCTCCACCGTCCAGGGTCCCGGAACCGAGCGAGAGTGCTGGCCGATCCAGATCTCGGGTCCCCAGGCGCCTCCCTTGGCCCCGCCTTGTAGGCGTGACAGTTGGCGAAGTCTCAATGGGGGTTGGAACTTCCAGATCAAAGCTGGAATGGCTACTCACTACAGTGGACTCTCAACTTTGATAGCTTACTGTGGCCCAGAGAGGACCTAGTGAATCTGGTTAGTTTCAGAGACTCCCTGGTGCTATTTGAGTTTACCTTCCTATTTCCAGGTATGAGACAATTGTCTTCACATGCATCTATCAACAAGAACACCAAAAAGGGTTTGTAGCCATGTGGTGGCACATGCCTTTTATCTCAGCACTTGGGAGGCAGAGGCAGATGGATCTCTGTGAGTTCAAGACCAACCTGGCCTACAAAGTGAATTCCAGGACAGTCAGGGCTATTACACAAAGAACTCCTGTCTCAGAAAACAAAAACAAACAAACAAAAAGTTTTTGTGAATTATATGTCATATAACATGCAATTAGTGTATTAGAAATTAAAATTGAAGAAAAAAGAAAAAAGCTAGGCGTGGTGGCACACACCCTTAATCCCAGCACTCAGGAGGCAGAAGCCAGCAGATCTCTGTGAGTTAGAGTTCAGCCTGGTCTACAGAGCGAGTTCCAGGACAGCTAGGGAAACTTAGTGAGACTCTGTCTCAAAAAAAAAAAAAAAAAGAGAAAGAAAGGAAGAAAGAAAGAGAGAGAAAGAAAGAAAGAGAAAAAGAAAAGAAGGAAGGAAAGGAGGAAGGGAAAATGTAAGAAAGAGTAAGAAAGAAGAGAACTAAAATTGATGTGTTTTTGTGATAGGGTCTCACTATGTAGCCCAAGCTAGTCTCCAACTCATGATATCCTTGTCTCAGATTCCTCCCAAAGGATTATGTGTACCAACTTGCCAAAAAAACTTAATGAAAATTAAATTTGATTAAATAACTTTAACAAAGCCATTACAAGTTAATACAATATAGTCTTATCTTATTTTAAAAAGAAAAGGAAGAAATCTGTTATCTAAAACAATAAGCAATTGTTGAGAAAGTTGGATCATTTTGCAAACTATAATTCTTACTTGCTAGAAGACAGCTGGATTCTCACATCTGTTTCTAGTCAATCTGATTTGATATGTTCTTTTGATGTAAGAAAAAAATCTTATTTCCACAAATATTTGGTTAGAAAAATGGGGTGGAAAGGGGGCTTGCAGATCCCCTAAAAGAGACTTAGGGATCCCCAGGACCCTCTTCTAATTGAGAACCACTGTCCTAATTGAGAATACTGGGGAACTCTGCCTAGCAACTGATCTCAGCAGCAAAGGCCCCAGTGATGCGACCAGCCATCTACGTGGCTCAGGCCAGTTACAGATTCAGATGATGCAGCAAATACAAAACCCTTCTCCTTCTTTTCCTTCTCCGCAAGGATGAGATGTGTTCCACGTTTTCCATTTACTTTATAGTCTGTGGTAATGAAGCCAAGTCAGGTCATCCTCCCTCACTCAACAGATGCTTAACGCCAATGAAACCGTCATTTCTCATCGGTGTGTTCCTTTTTCAGCTGGCTGTGGTGGTAGCTTAAGCCTACTGAAGCTGCTCAGCTTTTGTTTTTTCCTTCAGGAGAAATATTTTCTTGCCAGGAATATTCACTTTAGTGCCCAACTTTTCATTACTACTGAAATTCTGAATTCAAAGAGAAATATTCTTTTAAAAAAATTTCAAGTACTGGAAATATTTGAAATCAGTTGTCTGTGATATCTTAATACCTTCATGACAGTATATCAAAATGTACAGGGCTTTCTACTTTTAAAATGTAATTATCATGAGACTGTCCATGAGTTAAGATCAAATCGTAAATTTAGCTTGTTTCCATAGCATCCTGATTCAAAAAGGAATTGACTCTCACACATGGTAGTTAAATATAATGCAGCCCCTTCCCAGGAGATGAGAATAATCATCAGTCCCATCAGGCCATCCTCTGCCGCATCCAGTGCCAGCCTGGGCAACATAAGACCCTATATCAAATAAAAATTAAAAACACCATAGTTGTCCACTTCAAAAGGCAGCCTCAGATGTGGGCAGCTTCCCTCCTTGGCTTTTATCCCTAGGTGTGGGACCACTCCTATACAGCTCCTTTGCTCTGCAGCTTCCCCATCCTTTTCTCATCTCTCCTGTCTCATTATGCACTAAAACAGACCTTCTGTCTATCTGGGAAGAGATGCAGGGTGCCTCTGAATTATTAATGCCAGCGAAGCTCACAAACGGAGTTCCCTCTCTCCCCTCTTCAAACAGCTGTCCTTTAGAGAAAGGGTAAGCTTTATAAAGAGGGTATTTTCAGCACTTTGAATTTATAGAATGTTGCTCTTCTACATTTACCTTAGAGGAGAGACTATAAAATCCCAGGGAAGCTTATATCACACACGGAGGTGGCGACATGTAGCCCATACTGCAGTCTATGAACCTCACACCTGATTTCTCAGCCATGTAAATTTCATTATAAGACCTGAACACAAAAACCCCTGGGTAATATTGACATGTCTTAGGCCCAAAATGAACATACATGTGTAGGAACTGATCTACAGTTCCCCATTCATAGCAGGGCTTCCTTTTTCTTTTTCTTTTCTTTTCTTTTTTTTTTTTGTTTTGTTTTTGTTTTTTGAGAAAGGGTTTCTCTGTATAGTTTTGGTGCATGTCCTGGATCTCGCTCTGTAGCCCAGGCTGATCTTGAACTCCCAGAGATCCACCTAGCTCTACCTCCCCAGTGCTGGAATTAAAGGTGTATGCCACCACCGCCCAGTTCTTTTCTTATTTTTGTTGTTATTGTGGTGGTGGTGTTTTGGTTTGGTTTGGTTTGGTTTTGGTTTTTTGAGACAGGGTTTCTCTGTGTAGTTTCGGTGCCTGTCCTGGATCTCGCTCTGTAGCCCAGGTTGATCTTGAACTTCCAGAGATCCACTGGTTCTGACTCCCAAATGCTAAGATTAAAGGTGTGCCACCACCACCCAGCTTGTAGCGGTAACGCCCGCACTACCACCACCCGTTCACCATGTCCGAGTGAGAGGCTGTGGATCAAAAAACAGAGACAAGAGACAGCGGGTCATTCGCCTCAGCAGAATGCCAAATGCCGTTTATTGAAGGAGGGAGGAAACCTTAAATACAGGCTTACAGCACAATGGAGGATCCCCAGAGGGCAGAAGTTCACTACTGATGTTCTACATTCTTGCATCTAAGCTATTAATGCCCAATATGCAGGATACACAAACAAGGAACTTCCATAAGCATTCAGGAGGGAGGAAACTGGCAGGGGATTAGCACAGGGAGGACATCAAGGTCAAGGTCCAGCAAGCAAGGCAACAGCTACCCAAAATGGGGGGGGGGGGGGGGCAGGGCCCTACACCAGCTGTGGTGGTGGTTTTTGTAAGTAAATTGATTGCAGCAACTCTGGGTTTAGTCCCAGATTTTTGGCACCAATATGTGAGTTTTGCAACTCTGGGGAAAGGTGTCCTGACTACCTGGGGAGTCAGGCAACACCTTGAGCTGCTTAGAACAGCTCTGATGGCTAGAACTGCAAGGAGACAGTTCAGCCCTGGAGGGCTAGGTGTCCCGGAACCTCGAGCTGCTCAGAACAACAGCTCTGCCCTGAAGGTGTCCCGGACACCTGGAACTGTTTAGCACAGCTCTGACGGCTGGAACTGCTAGGAGACAGTTCAGCCCTAGAGGGAAGTTTTTCTGACTTCTTGGGAAAGTCAGGCCTGGAACTGCTTCAGCAAGGAAGGGTATCCTGACTGTTTGAGAAAGTCAGGGTATAGTGTGATGGGGGATGATCTCCTCACAGGATATAGCAATCCTTCTCTCCTGGAGAGCCACTACAGCTGAGCTTTGCTCAGCCCCCACTTAAGGGGGCTTCCTAGCAGAGCTCTGCTTCTCCAGCCTAAGATGTTGCTTTTTTTTTTTTTTTTTTTTTTTTTTTTTTTTTTTTTTTTTTTTTTTTTTTTTGCTTTACTCTGCAAAAGGGAAAACCCCTGCAGAAATGTAGCTATCTCCTCCCGCTCCAGACAAAAGTGTTACTTTTTCAGCTCTCTCTTGCTCAATCCACTATGGGACATCTCAGCAAAGATCTTCTGTTCAGCTCCTCCTTACTCTTCTCTTTCAGCTATCCCTTGTTTTCTCCACTGAGGGACGTCTCAGCAAGGATCTTCTCTATGCCAGTGAATGAAGATCTTCACACCCAACTCTTTTGGGAAAGAGATTTATTTGAGAAGGAGGAATCCAGGAGAGTAGCTGCCTCCACCAGGGTAGAAAGAACAGCCTTTTTTTTTTAACTGACCAGGCAGGGCAGTTTACATAGAATGTCTTGGGGGTGTAGTACTTGGGACACAGGGTTCTACTGTCCTGCTCTGTGATTGGTTGGTTTCGCAAGTCAGTTGGCTGGGGGCAGAGATGGCTCTGATATGACTGAGCCAAACTGTGTTTCTTTCTGCCCTGACCTGAGCCATCTTTGCATAGTTTTGGGCTCCAGGGTCAGGGTGGGTTTCTTTAGCCAGCCCCTTTTTCCTACAGTTTTAAGACAGGGTTTCTCTGTAGCATTGGCTGTCCTGGAACTCACTCTGTAGACCAGCCTAGCCAAGTGCTGGGATTAAAGGCCTAGGCTACCACTACCCATCTTCGTGTTTGTTTTCAATACAACCCAACTGCAGCTTCCCCTCCCTCCACTTCTCCCAGTCCCTGCCCCTGTCCTCTTCCTGAGATCCCTTCCTTCTTTATTTCCCTTCAGAAAAGAGCAGGTCTCCCAGGAATATCAACTGAACAAGGCATAAAAAGATACAATAAGCCAGGCAGTAGTGTCGCACACCTTTAGTCCCAGCACTTGGGAGGCAGAGCCAGGTGGATCTCTGTGAGTTCGAGGCCAGCCTGGGCTACCAAGTAAGTTCCAGGAAAGGCGCAAAGCTACACAGAGAAACCCTGTCTCGAAAAACCAAAAAAAAAAAAGAAGAAGATATAAAGGCTGGGTGAGGCAACCCAGTAGGAGGAAAAGGGTCCCGAGAGCAGGCTAAAGAGTCAGAAACACCCCCCACTGCCACTGCTAGAACTCCCACAAAACCTTTTTCAAGACAGGGTTTTTTGGCGGAGTCCTGGATGTCCCAGAAGTCGCTCTGTAGATCAAACTGGCATCAAACTCAGAGATCTTTCTGTCTCTGCCTCCTGAGCGCTGGGATTAAAGGTATTCACCACCACTGCCTGATTGATAACAGGGCTTCTCAAACTATTTGCACTGCTGAACACTTTTCCCTCAGGAATTTTGTCGTCTTTATTAACATTTATTAATTGTACAAATTAGTGGATTTCATTATGACGTTTCATGCATTTAATATACTTTGATTATCTTCAGTCCCCAATTATTATATCCTATACCCCCCACTGTTACCTTTCCTCTACTTTCAAGCTCTTTTTCTACTTTCATGTATATCTCTTTTGTTCTTAAGTATTATTCTTACATGTATACAAACACATAAATATATAAATGCAACCAACTGAGTCCATTTAGTGTTATTCATGTGTACATGTTTTAGAGCTGACCACTTGAGATTAGATAATGACTTAGGGGGGCTCTCCTTAGGGAAGACTAATTCTTCCTCTCTCAGTAGCCATCAGTTGCCTGTAGTTCTTCATCTAGAGGTGGGGCCTCATTAGCTTTCCCTCATCCATGGTATTATGTCAACTGCTATTTTATTTGTTCAGGTCTTGTTTAGACTACCATGTTGTTGAGATCTCACAAACCTTCCTGGTTTGATATACATGACACATTCTCACAGCAGTCTTCCTGGTCCTCTGATTCTGACAATGCTTCTACTCCCTTCTTCCACAATGCTCCCTGAACCCTGGGTATATCAGTTGTGTCGAAGATATATCAGCGAGGCAGAGCACCCTACAGTCTGTTGTTCTCTGTGTTTGGGCCAATTGTGGATTTCTGTCTGGTCTCTGTCTGCTTCAAAAAGAAACATCCTTGATGAGGTGGGTACCAGGAAAATTATGTAGAATGTGGTTAAGGATTTTATTAATTTAGGAAAGTGGTAGTCATAGGCTCTTCTCTAGCTTCTGTGGTCTTACTAGTCATGGATAGTTTGCTGGGTTCATAGTTCTTGACATGAATCCTCTCATTAAATAGGCCTTAAATCCAATTAAATAGCTGCTGCTACCTTCCTAATAAATATCACTATTGAGCCTTAAAAATGTCCTTATTTTACTGGCCATTCTTGTGTTTCATAGGTATCAAGGCAGAATAGGACAATTGATTGCTTTTAGCCCTTTATGTGAGTGGGCCCAGCCTTCTGGGAGTGGCACCACACCTGGGCCAATGGTTCTGGACCATCTAAAAGGACAAGCAAGTCCTGAATATCAAACCAGTCAAGAGCATTTTTCCATGGCCTCTGCTTGAGTTCCTGCTTGCTGGTTCCCACCCTATGTGAGTGACTTCCCTCAGTGACGGACTATGTGCTGACTAGACTTATGTCAACTTGACACAAAATATAGTCATCTGAGAGGAGAAAACCTCAGTTAAGAAAATGCCCCCAGAAGACTGGGCTGTGGGCCAGCCTGTAGAACATTTTCTTATTTAGTGATTGATAGGGGAAGGTCCAGCCCATTGTGGGTGGTTCCAACCCTGGGCTGTAGGTCCTAGGTTCTATTTTTAAAAAAGCAGGTTGAGCAAGCCATGGGGAGCAAGCCAGGAAGCAGTACCCCTCCATGGCCTCTGCATCAGCTCCTGCCTCTAAATTTCTTCCCTCACTGTTTTTGATAATGAACTATTATATGGAACTGTGAGTGAAATAAACCCTTTACTCTCCAAATTGCTTTTGGCCATGATGTTTCATCACAGCAATAGTAACCCTAAGACAAACATCCTTAATCATCAGGAAAATGCAAATCAAAACTACTTTGAGATTTCATCTTCCACCTATTAAAATGGCAAAGATCAAGTGATGATGATGGAAGGTGATGTGGAAGTGTAGGCCAAATAAACCCTTTCTTCTCCAACTTGCTTTTTGGTTATGGTGTTTCATCACAAGAATAAAAACCCTAAGACAAGTTGGTACCAGGAGTGGGGTATTGCTGTGACAGACCTGGCATCATTTTGGGGTGGATTGTGGAAGGACTTTGGAACTTTAGGATAGAAAAGCCATTGAGTGTTGAGAGCTCAGAGACTGTTCTGTAGGAGCTTGGAAGATGAGAATGTTAAGGGTAATGCAGACAATGGTGGCCTAATTTGTGAAGTTTCAGAGGGAAGTTTGAAGACTCTACAGGGCCATTTGTTATTTTGAGTTGAGATTCTGTCATTCTGGTCAGCTGAAGAGTCAGCTGTACTTAACAAGAGTCTGGCAACATTGAAGTGAAACCTTTGCATTACTGTGACAACTGATACTGGTTAGCTGGAGCTAAGACACTGGTGGTGGTTAAGAAGAGACCAGCATCACTAAGGTGAAATCTTCTGGGAAGTATTTGCTCAGGGTCAGCACACACACACACACACACACACACACACACACACACACACACACACACACCGTGTTCCAAAAGTGGATGAGGGTGTGCCTTGTGCTGACAGCTGAACTTGGTAGTGTAAGAGTCACCCAGGTATTAATGGTTTTGAAGGTGTGAAGGGGTTATGGAGAGCAGCTGAGGCTTGGCATTGTTAGAGGCCAGGAGAGGTCATGGGAGAAGATGCAGCCTCAGTGGCAGTTGAAGGCCCAGGACTGAAGGAGTCATGTAAAAAAGTTGAGGTTTGGCACCATGAAGACAGCCTATGAGAGGCTCTTGGTGAAAGTGCAGCCCAGTTGCAGGAGAAAACACCAGCATTTTGGAGATGCCAGTGCATGGGATGACCACCAAGAACAGCAGCAACGGTGGAGTGGAGCTGGCTGGAGCCTGGAAGACAAGCTGTGTGTGCTGCAGAGGGCAGAGATGGAGACATGATTCAAGCCCTTTGGAGAAGCCCAGAAGATCATGAGTGGGTCCCAGATGTTGGACATTCCATTATTTACACTGTTAGGAGTGTGGTTTTGCTTTGCTCAGATTGCAACTGTGCCCTGGTTCGGTT
Source organism: Peromyscus californicus insignis (assembly GCF_007827085.1). Taxonomy (NCBI): domain Eukaryota; kingdom Metazoa; phylum Chordata; class Mammalia; order Rodentia; family Cricetidae; genus Peromyscus; species Peromyscus californicus. The sequence goes on from NW_026294525.1 coordinate 58,255,123, forward strand.
CCCTCTTGAAATAAGAACGTATTTATTTTTGATTTTACAAGAGCCCACAGTTGAGAGACTTTAAACTTGAGAGGGGGTGAGATTTGAGATTTTTACAGAGAATTTGGATTTTAAAAGAGACTGGATATTTTTAAAGAGACAACTTCTAAAGTGTTTGTATTTGTAAGGCTATGGGACTTTTAAAGTTTGTAAAAGTGTTTTATATTGTGATACCTTTGTTAATGTGTGATCTTGAGGATGAACTAGAAAGGAAAAGTTGTTGCTTAACAGTAATGTATTTGTGTGTCAAGCTGACAAGATGTCAGTTGTGTTGGCTACATGTGTCAATTTGACACAAAATACAGTCATCTGAGAGGAGGGCACCTCAGTTAAGAAAATGCCTCCATGAGATCAGGCTGTAGGAAAGTCTGTAGAGCATTTTCTTATTTAATGATAGAGAGGGCCCAGCCCATTGTGCGTGATGTCATCCCTGGGCTTGGTGGTCCTGGGTTCTATAAGAAAACAGGCTGAGCAAGCCAAGGGAAGCAAGACAGTAAGTAGCACCCCTCCACAGCCTCTGCATTAGCTCCTGCCTCCAGGTTCCTGCCCTGTTTGAGTTCCTGCCATAGCTTTCTTCAATGGACTACAATGTGCAAGTGTGATCCCAAAAACCCTGTCTTTGCCAACTTGCTTTTTGGTTGTTGTGTTTCATCTAGACAATAGAAATCCCAACTAAGACAGGCTGTCACCTGAAAATGTAAGTGAAATAAATCATTTCTTCCCCAAGTTGCTTTTGGTCAAGGCGTGTGGTGATATATTGTGTATCAATATATTTGTGTACCTAATAAACTTGTCTGAAGATCGGAGGACAGAGCCAGCCACTGAATTAGACATAGAGGTCAGGCAGTGTTGGAATACACCCTTAATCCCAGTACTGGGAAGCACACATGCCTTTAATGCCAGGAAGTGATGTCTGGGCAGAAAAAAGGTATATAAGGCCTGAGAAAACAGGAACTCACTCTCTTTAGGCTGAGGATTACATAGAGGTAAGAACTAGTGGCTGGCTGTTCTGCTTCTCTGATCTTTCAGCTTTCACCCTGAAATCTGGCTCTGGTTTTTTTATTAAAAGACCATCTATGATTCAATTAGCAAAGGTATTTTATTACATCAATAAAAATTCTGAGACAACTGATGAACTCATTATTTGTTTTGAGTTAATTTTTGGTTGCACATTCAGAAACTTTTTAGCTATCCATGACTCCTTCACACTTAGTTAACAAAACTCTATGTGATAGTGCAATCTGAAACCATATTTTCTATGAAAATAACCAGCTCTATCCTGGGTCTGCATCAAGTGCCAATGGATTTAGGCACTATCAAGCAAATGAGTCATACTTAGCCTCCCTAAGTGAGCCACCATTATTTCAGTGAATGGTACAAGACTCTAGCAGAGTCAATGAGGTTCAATGTGATTAGAAGTAGATCTCTGAGGCAGGATGACACATCTTTAATCCAGATCTTGAGGCAGGATGACACATCTTTAGTCCAGATCTTTAATCCAGATCTAATCTAGGCTATGCCTTCCACTGGAAGCCTATATAAGGATATGGAAGAAGAATGATTTTCCTCTCTGTTTGCTAGCTCTCACCTTGCTAGCAAATCCACTTTTTCACTGGCATTAGAGTCTACTGCTTTGGGATTCCAGCATATACTGAAGACCAGATGAGATATCCAGCCTTGTGCACAGAGCAGCTACTGGATTCTTTGACTTTCTGCTCATTGCCAGCCATTGTTGGATTAGCCAGACCACAGTCTGTAAGTCATTCTAATAAATCCCAGATAGATAGATAGATAGATAGATAGATAGATAGATAGATAGAGATTCATTCTATAAGTTCTATTATTCTGAAGAACCCTAACTAATACAATCTGCTGTGGGATGGTCTGTATGGCAAATGTGTTGCTGATTAGTCAATAAATAAAACACTGATTGGCCATTGGCTAGGCAGGAAGTATAGGCGGGACAAGGAGGAGAATAAAGCTGGGAAGTGGAAGGCTGAGTCAGAGAGACACTGCCAGCCACCACGATGACAAACAGCATGTGAAGATGCCGGTAAGCCACAAGCCATGTGGCAAGGTATAGATTAATGGAAATGGATTAATTTAAGCTATAAGAACAGTTAGCAAGAAGCCTGCCATGGCCATACAGTTTGTAAGCAATATAAGTCTCTGTGTTTACTTGGTCGGGTTTGAGCGGCTGTGGGACTGGCAGGTGAGAGAGATTTGTCCTGACTGTGGGCCAGGCAGGAAAACTTTAGCTACAACAATCTCTTTCACTTGTCTTATTGTTTTAGCTAAAACTTCAAATACTGTATTGAATGGCTATGGAGAGAGTGGACAACCTTGTCTTGTTCCTGATTTTAGTGGAAATGCTTTGAGTTTCTGTCCATTTAGATTTGTGTTGACTGTGGAATTGCTATAAATTGCCTTTATTATGTTGAAGTATGTCCATTGTATCTCTAGTCTCTCCAGGACTTTTATCATGAGGGAATCTTGGATTTTGTCAAAGATTTTCTGCACCAAATGAGATGATTGTGTGGGTTTTGTTGTTGTTGTTGTTTTGTTTTGTTTTTCAGTCTGTTTATGGGGTATCAATTCATGTATGTTGAACCATTCCTCTATCTCTGGAATAAGGCCTACTTTGTCATGGTGGATAATCTTTTTTATATGTTCAGATTCAGTTTATAACTATTTTATTGAAAAAATTTGCATTTGTGTTTGTAAAGGATATTAGTCTACAAATTTCTTTTTTGTTGCATCTTTGTGTGGCTTTGCTATCAGAATGGTAGGCCTTGTCAAAAAGAACCAGGAAATGTTGCTTCGGTTTCTAATTTGCATAATAATTTGAGGAGTGTTAGTTCTTCTTTGAAAGTCTGGTAGAATTCTGCTCTAGACTCCAACTGTCCCTGGACCTTTTTATTAATTACTTTGTTAATTACTGTCTCTATTTCAAGGGGTTTGTGGGTCTGTTTAAACTGCTTATCAATCTTGACTTACCTTGGTAGGTAGTATAGAACAAGAAATTAATCCCTTTCTTTTAGTTTTTCCAGTATGATGAAGTACACATTTTAAAATATGCCCTTAAGATTCTCTGAACTTCCTGAGAGCCCGCCAGCACCCTATTGGACTAAGAGGTGAGTCTTTATCCTCATACCCAAACACCACAACCCCTAGGCTTTGGGCCCAGGGACACAACCCTGTGCCCCCCACACCACCACCCATTACAGTCCCAGTCTCAAGCCAATAGGCAGGCCTCCTGCAGACAGGACAGACTACTGCCATCCCCCATCAGATCCTGTAACCCAAGGCCCACCTCCCCCAAATACCACTCACCCTCTAACACTGCAACTGTTCCCTGAGGCAGAGCCCACCAACACCTGATTGGACTAAGAGGTGAGTCTTTATCCTCATACTTGAACACCCTAGCCCTTAGGCTTTGGGCCCAGGGGCACAACCCTGCGCCCCTACACCACCACCCATTGCAGTCCCAGCTTCAAGCCAGTCAGCAGGTAGACCTACTTCAGACAGGTCAGATTACCACCATCCCCCACCAGACCCTGTAACCCACAAGCCCCACCCCTCCCAACCCAAGCACCTGCCAAGATTGCAGCTACTCCCTGAGACAGAGCCCACAAGCGCCAATTGAACTAAGAGCTGCTCCCTGAGACAACGAGTCCATAAGCACCGACTAGACCAAAAGCTCCCACTGGACCAAGAGTATTGATCAGACCAAGAAAGGCTCCCTCAGAAACAGACACTGCTTGCACCAAGTGGAGAAAGAGATGGGTAGATTCCAGTGCAAAAATACAGTCAACAACATAAAAACCAATATGGCTCTATCAGAACCTACATCAGCAAGACCTGAACATCCCAGCACAGAAGAAATCAACCTTAAAAATGACCTTAAGAAGATGATAGAGATCTTTAAAGAGGAAATGAAAAATTCCTTTAAAGAATTCAAGGAAAAGTCAAACAAAAAATGGGAAGAAATCAGTAAATCCCTTGAAAGCCAAGAGAAAGCAATTAAACAAGTGAGGGAAACAGTTCAAGATTTGAAAACTGAAATTGAGACAATAAAGAAGACACAAACTGAGGGAATGCTGGAAGTAGAAAATATGAGTAAATGAACAGGAACTACAGATGCAAGCATAACCAACAGAATGCAAGAGATGGAAGAGCAGATCTCTGGCATTGAAGATATGATAGAGGAAATAGATTCACCAGTCAAAGAAAACACTAGAGCCAATAAAGTCATGACCCAAAATGTCCAGGAAATTTGGGACACCATGAAAAGATCAAACCTAATAACAATAGGGATAAAAGAATGAGAAGAATACCAACTCAAAGGCACAGAAAATATATTCAACAAAATCATAGAGGAAAACTTTCCCAACCTAAAGAAGGAAATGCCTATAAAGATACAAGAAGGTTACTGAACACCAAATAGACTAGATTTAAAAAAAAAAAAAAACAACAGAGCCGGGCGGTGGTGGCGCACGCCTTTAATCCCAGCACTCGGGAGGCAGAGCCAGGCGGATCTCTGTGAGTTCGAGGCCAGCCTGGTCTACCAAGTGAGTTCCAGGAAAAGGCACAAAGCTACACAGAGAAACCCTGTCTCGAAAAACCAAAAAAAAAAAAAAAAAAAAAAAAACAGTTCCCTTGACACATAATAATCAAACCATTAAACATATAGAATAAAGAAAAAATATTAAGAGCTGCAAATGGAAAAGGCCAAGTAACATATAAAGGTAGACCCATAAGAGTAACACCTGATTTCTCAACGGAGACTCTAAAAGCCAGAAGGTCCTGGACAGACGTTATGCAGACACTAAGAGACCACTGATGCCAACCCAGACTATTACACCCAGCAAAACTCTCAATCAACATAGACAGAATAAACAAAATATTCCATGATAAAACCAGATTTAAACAATATCTCTCCACAAATCCAACCCTACAGAAAGCACTTGAAAGAAAAATCGAACTTAAGGAAGTTAGATACACCCGTGAAAACACAGGCAATAAATAGTCCCACACCAACAAATAACAACGAAGGGAAACATACAAAACTACCACCAAAAATAACAGAAATCAACGATAATTGGTCATTAATATCCATTAATATCAATGGTCTCAACTCACCTATAAAAAGACACAGGCTAACAGAATGGATATGAAAACAAGATCCATCCATTTGCTGCATACAAGAAACACACCTCAACTTCAAAGACAGATACTACCTCAGAATAAAAGGCTGGGAAAAGACTTTCCAATCAAATGTATTTAAGAAGCAAGCTGGTGTGGCTATCCTAATATCTAATAAAATAGACTTCAAACTTAAATCAATCAAAAGAGATTGGGAGGGACATTACATATTTATCACAGGGAAAATCCAACAAGATGAAGTCTCAATTCTGAATAATTATGCCCCAAATACAAGGGCACCTACATTCTTAAAAGAAACATTACTAAAACTTAAATTGCACATCAAACCCCATACACTAGTAGTGGGAGACTTCAACACCCCACTCTCACCAATGGACAGGTCTGCCAGACAGAAACTTAATAGAGAAGTAAGGGAACTAACAGACATTATGACTCAAATGGACTTAATAGATATCTACAGAATATTCCATCCTAACACAAAAGAATATACCTTCTTTTCAGCACCGCATGGAACCTTCTCCAAAATTGACCACATGCTTGGTCACAAAGCAAATCTCAACAAATTCAAAAAAATTGAAATAATCTCCTGTATCTTATAGGACCACCATGGCTTAAAGTTGGATTTCAACAACAAAAATTACAGAAAGCCTACAATCTCATGGAAACTGAATAATGCCCAACTGAATCACCAATGGGTCAAGGAAGAAATAAAAAATTAAAGATTTCCTAAAATTCAATGAAAATGAATGTACAACATACCCAAACTTATGGAACACTATGAAAGCAGGGCTAAGAGGAAAATTCATAGCTCTAAATGCCCACATAAAGAAGTTGGAGAAATCTCACACTAGTGACTTAACAGCCCAACTGAAAGCTCTAGAACAAGAAGAAGCAAACTCACCCAGGAGAAACAAATGCCAGGAAATAATCAAATTGCGGGCTGAAATCAATAAAATAGAAACAAAGAGAACAATACAAAGAATCAATGAAACAAAGAGTTGGTTCTTTGAGAAAATCAACAAGATAGACAAGCCCTTATCCAAATTAACCAAAAAAGCAGAGAGAGAGAGCATCCAAATTAACAAAATCAGAAATGAAAAGGGAGACATAACAACAGACACTGGGGAAATCCAGAGAATCATCAGGTCATACTTCAAAAACCTGTACTCCACAAAATTGGAAAATCTGAAAGAAATGGATGATTTTCTGGATAGATACCCCATACCAAAGTTAAATCAAGATGATATAAACTATTTAAATAGATCAATAACCCATAAAGAAATAGAAATGGTCATTAAATTCTCCCAAGCAAAAAAAGCCCATTACCAGATGGTTTTAGCACAGAATTCTACCAGATTTTCAATGAAGAGCTAATATCAATACTCTTCAAATTGTTCCACACAATAGAAACAGAAGGAACACTACCAAATTATTTTTATGAGGCTTCAGTTACCCTGATATCCAAACCACACAAAGACGCAACAAAGACAGAGAATTACAGACCAATCTCCCTCATAAACATTGATGCAAAAATACTCAATAAAATACTGGCTAACAGAATCCAGGAACTGTAGCTGAATTTTTCCTGTTCATGCCTGGCCCATGATCAGGACAAATATCTCTCACCCACCAGTCCTGAAGCCAAGTAAACACACAGAGACTTATATTACTTATAAACTGTATGGCCGTGGCAGGCTTCTTGCTATCTAGTTCTTATATCTTAAATTAACCCATTTCTATAAATCTATACCTTGCTGCATGATTCATGGCTTACCTGTACTTTACATCCTGCTCCTCATGGCAGTGGCGGCTGGCAGCGTCTCCTGACTCAGCCTTCCTCCTCCCAGAATTCTCTTCTCTGCTCGTCCCAACTATACTTCCTGGCTACTGGCCAATCAGCATTTTACTTATCAATCAATCAGAGCAACACATTCACAGCATCCCCAGCAAGGAACACATCAAAATAATTATCACCATGACCAAGTAGGCTTCATCCCAGGGATGCAAGGATGGTTAAACATACGAAAATCTGTCAATGTAATATACCATATAAACAAACTGAAAGAAAAAAACTACATGATCATCTCATTGGATGCTGAAAAAGCCTTTGACAAAATCCAACACCCCTTCATGACAATGGTTCTAGAGAGATCAGGAACACAAGGAACATACCTAAACATAATAAAGGCAATTTACAGCAAGCCGACAGCCAACATCAAATTAAATGGAGAGAAACTCAAAGCGATTCCGCTAAAATCAGGAACAAGACAAGGCTATCCACTCTCCCCATACTTATTCAACATAGTACTTGAAGTTCTAGCTAGAGCAATAAGACAACAGAAAGAGATCAAGGGGGTACAAACTGGAAAGGAAGAAGTCAAACTTTCACTATTTGCAGATGATATGATAGTATACATAAGTGACCCCAAAAATCTACCAGAGAACTCCTACAGCTGACAAATTCCTTCAGTAAGGTGGCAGGATACAAGATTAACTCAAAAAAGTCAGTAGCCCTCCTATATGCAAATGACAAATGGGCTGAGAAAGAAATAAGAGAAACATCACCCTTTACAATAGTCATAAATAATATAAAATACCTTGGGGTAGCTCTAAGCAAGTGAAAGACCTGTATGAAAAAAACTTTAAGTCTCTGAAGAAAGAAATTGAAGAAGATATGAGCAAATGGAAAGATCTCCCATGCTCATGGATAGGTAGAATTAACATAGTAAAAATGGCAATCTTACCAAAATCAATCTACAGATTCAATGCAATCCCCATCAAAATCCCAACACAATTCTTCAGAGACTTGGAAAGAACAATACTCAACTTCATATGGAAAAACAAAAAAAAAAAAAAAAAAACAGGATAGCTAAAAGAATCCTGTAAAATAAAGCAACCTCTGGAGACATCATGATCCCTGACCTCAAGCTCTACTATAGAGCTATAGTAATAAAAACAGCTTGTTACTGGCATAAAAACTGACATGTGCACCAATAGAATTGAATTGAAAACCCTGACATTAATTTACACACATATGAACATATTTTTGACAAAGAAGCCAAAACTGTACAATGGAAAAAAGAAAGCATCTTCAACAAATGGTACTGGCATAACTGAATGTCAACATGCAGAAGATTGCAAATAGATCCATATCTGTCACCATGCACAAAACTCAAGTCCAAATGGATCAAAGACCTCAACATAAATCGAGTTACACTGAACCTGAAAGAAAAGAAAGTAGGAAGTAGTCTGGAATGTATTGGCACAGGAGACCACTTCCTAAATATAACACCAGTAGCACAGACACTGAGTGAAACAATTAATAAATGGGACCTCCTGAAACTGAGAAGCTTTTGTAGAGCAAAAGACACAGTCAAAATGACAGCCTACAGAATGGGAAAAGATCTTCACCAACCCCACATCTGACAGAGGACTGATCTCTAAAATATATAAAGAACTTAAAAAGCTAGACTTCAAAATACTGAACAATCCAATTTAAAAACGGGCTACAGAGCTTAACAAAGAATTCTCAACAGAAGAATCTCAAATGGCTGAAAGACATTTAAGAAACTGCTCAACATCCTTAGTCATCAGGGAAATGCAAATCAAAACAACTCTGAGATACCATCGTACACCTGTCAGAATGGCTAAGATCAAAAACACTGAAGACAACTTATGCTGGAGAGGATGTGGAGCAAGGGGAACATTCCTCCACTGTTGGTGGGAATGCAAACTTGTACAGCCACTGTAGAAATCAGTATGGCGTTTTCTCAGAAAATTGGGAATAAGTCTTTCTCAAGACACAGCTATACCACTCTTGGGCATATACCCAAGGGATGCTCAATCATACCACAAAGATACATGCTCATCTATGTTCATAGCAGCATTATTCATAATAGCAAAAACCTGGAAACAACCTAGATGCCCCTCAAATGAAGAATGGATAAAGAAAATGTGGCACATATGCACAATGGAGTACTACTCAGCAGTAAAAAAAAAACAATGATATCATGAAATTTGCTGGCAAATGTATGGAACTAGAAAATATCATTCTGAGTGAGGTAACCCAGACTCAGAAGGACAAACATAGTATGTACTCACTCATAAGTGGATACTAGATATGAGGGAAGGGATGGCCAGACTGTAACCCCCAGCTCCAGAGAGGCTAGCTAACACGTAAAGACCCTAGAAGGGACACATGGATGACCCAACAAAGGAGAAGTGGATGAGATCTACATGAGTGGACTGGGTGGGGGGGGGTGGTGGCAGAGGGCAAGGAGTGGTGGATGAGAACATAGGGAAATGGGAGGGTCAAGCTGGAACAGGGACAGAGTGGGAGGGCAAGGAGGAAGATACCATGATAGATGAGGACATCATGGGAATAGGAAGAGGCAGGGTCCTGGGGAGGCTCTCAGGAATCCACAAGGATGACCCCACCTTGGACTGCTGGCAGTGGTCCAGAGGGTGCCTGGACTGGTCTACTCTGGTGACTGGTCTAGTGAATAACCTAACTGTCATCATAGATCTTTTGTCCAGTGACAGATGGAGGCAGATACAGAGATCCACAGCCAGGCACCAGGCTGAGCTCCAGGAATCCAATTGATGAGAGAGAGGAGAGATACTGCAGGTGAGGGATGTCGAGATCATGATGGGAGGACATGCAGAGATGACTGGCCACACTAGTGAAAGCCCATGAACTGTAGACTAGTGGCTGTGGAGCCCCCATGGGACTGGACTAGGCCCTCTGGATACAGAAGACAGTTGTTTAGCTCGAACTGTTTGGGGGGCACACAGGCAGGGGGATCGGGATCCATCCCTGGTGCATGGGCAGGCTTTTACAAATCCGGTGCCTGTGGTGTGACGCCTTGCACAGTCTTGGTGCAGTGTGAAGGTGCTTGTACCTGCCTAGGCTCAGTGTGCCGAGTTCTGCTGACTCCCCATGGGAGACCTTGATTTGGGGGGTGTGGGGTGACTTGGGAGAGAGGGCTGGGGGTGGGAGGAGGAGGAGGTGGGATCTGTGGTTGGTATGTAGAGTGAGTAGAAAATTTCTTAATAAAGAAAAATGAAAAAAAAGATTCTCTGAATTTCCTAATGCCCCCTTTTATCTACAGTTTTATTAATTTGGACCTTCTTTGTGTGTCTTCTAGTTCATTTGGTTAAGTGTTTGTCAATCTTGTTGATTTTCTCAAACAAATAACTATTTCTTTGATTCTTTGTATTTCTTTGTTGTTGTTGTTGTTGTTTCTGTTTGATTGATTTCAGTCCCAAGTCTGATTACTTCTTTCTGTCTACTATTTTGTCTTGTTCTAGCTTTCCTTGGTGTGCTGTTAAGGGGCTAATACGACATCTCTCCAATTTCTTTGTAGGCACCTAGTTATATGAACTTGTCTTTTAGAACTGCCTTCAATGGGGACCCATAGGTTTGGCTATGTTGTATTTTCATCTTCATTCAATTATAAAAGGTTTTTAATTCCTTCTGGCTTTATGCCTTGACCTACTTTTTATTCAGTAGTAAGTTGTTCAGTTTCTATGAGTCTGTAAACTTTTCATTGTTTCTGTTGTTGACATCTAGATTTAATCTGTGGTAGTCAGATACAGGGTGCAGGGTATTGTTTCAATTTTCTTGTCTCTGTTGAGACTTGCCTTGTGTCCAAGTATGTTGTCAACATTGGAGAAAGTTCCATGAGCTTCTGAAAAGGTATATTCTTCTGTGTTTGGATGAAATGTTCTGTAAATATCTGCTAGATCCATTTGATTTATTATTTCGGTTAGCTTCAGCATTTCTCTTTCGTTTTTTCTGTCTACTGGAGAGTGAGGTATTTGAAGTTACCCAGTATTAGTGTGTGAGGGTCAATATGTGATTTTAGCTGTAGTAATATTTCTTTTATGAACTTGGGTGTTCTTCTGTTTGGTGCATAGATGTTTGGAATTGTAATATCCTCTTAGTGGATTTTTACTTTGATGAGTATGTAGTGTCCTTCCCTATCTCTTCTGTATCATATTCTGCATGCTTCCTGTACCCAGATAGATGCCTACTTCTTTATATTGGGGAATTTTTCATCTATGGTTTTTTTTTAAATATTTCCTTTGCCTTTGATATGGGTTTCTTCTCCTTCCTCTATCCCTATTACTCACAGATTTGTTGTCCCAGATTTCCTGGATGATTTGTGCTAGGATATTTTAGATTTAACATTTTCTTTGAATCAACTACACAATTCTTCTACCTTGTCTGTAACACCTGTTGGTGAGGCTTAACTCTGAGGTTTTTATTTGAAATCCTAAATTTTTCTTTTCCAGTTTTATTTCATTTTGGGTTTTCTTTAGTTATTTTATTTCTTTGTTAAATTCTACTTTCATGTCTTGAATTGTTTTCATTATTTTATTCAATTGTTTGTGTTTTAACGGACATCATTAAGGGATTTATTCAAATCTTCATTAAAGTCCTTAAGCATATTCATAATAGCTATTTTTGAAGTCCTTATCTTGTGATTCAGCTATATTGCATTGTTCAGGGCCTATCACAATTAATGGCTTCTGGTGAAGGCATATTGTCTTGGCTGTTCATGTTTGTTTATTTGTGCTGGAATCCAGGCATCTGGAGGTTGCATTTGGGGTGTCTCTTGGTGTCAATATCTAGTTTTGTCTTTACTGAGGAAGTGGTCTGCTCTTTGGTTACTCTCGTCCTCTCTGGATCTTAGGCAAGTGTGGTGGTTGTGGGATCACTGGTAGAAAGTGCTTCTGTGGGGTGGTGGGTGACAGAAAGGAATGGAGATGGAGTAGGAGAAAAGGCTGAGAGCTAGGGAGACCAGTATCATCCTGAAAAGCAGAGTCCCCAGAGGGCAGAGGCAAGGTAGGATGAGGGGCGTCTGCAAGCATCTGCTGAGAGACTAAGACTGAAGAGACCATAATGGAGGACAGGAAGGATAGTGAAAACTGTCCACATAAATCTCAGCCTGGTGTGGCCACTGAGGATCCTTGATAGAAAGGAAAGAGCTAATCTGGGTCTTCACTTAAGCATGCTATTTTAACAATCGTCAAATTCTATTGGAGGACCTGGAAATGAGGCATCCCACCTCCATTTTCTAGCATTTTTATTGTTTTACTGACAGAGTATGTTCTAACTGAAAAGGATAGCTGGGACTCACTGGCTCTGCTACACTGTCTCATGTGGTTGTCAATGGCTGCCACTGGACACAGGACACTGGCTTCACAGGATCCTTAAACAACCATTGGTTTCTTAGTGTAGTATCACTGAAAAACAAGAAAAACACAACACGTCATCTGAACCGTATGTTACCGATGCCCATGAGGTAAGCCAAAAGATGGCAACCAAATTACCGCTCTCCTTCATAGGTTTCCAGAGAAACCAGCAAATCCCCAAGTTTTGCACCTGAACATCGTTTGAGTCTGTGCTATTTTTGAGGACCTCTATTAAACACTGAGAGACCTTTTTTACAAAAGAGGAATAACATGGTAATGTCTTTTAACTTACAGTATAGACAAACATGTGAAAGGCAAACCATGTTGTGAGGTAGACACACACCCATTGCCCACCTGGCCTTAACCACACGCACCTATAGAGAACAAAGGAAAACTGATTTGGCTGTTTCAAAATTGTTCTCTTTCCAAAACACTTATATGCTGTGGGATGTTCTGTATGGCAAATGTGTTGCTGATTAGTCAATAAATAAAACACTGATTGGCCATTGGCTAGGCAGGAAGTATAGGTGGGACAAGGAGGAGAACAAAGCTGGGAAGTGGAAGGCTGAGTCAGAGACACTGCCAGCCGCCATCAGGACAAACAGCATGTGAAGATGCCGGTAAGCCACGAGCCATGTGGATTAATGGAAATGGATTAATTTAAGCTGTAAGAACAGTTAGCAAGAAGCCTGCCACGGCCATACAGTTTGTAACCAATACAAGTCTCTGTGTTTACTTGGTTGGGTCTGAGTGGCTGTGGGACTGGCAGGTGAGAGAGATTTGTCCTGACTGTGGGCCAGGCAGGAAAACTCTAGCTACACTCATACAACTAAATTTAATTTCTTAAAACAATAAAAGACCGCCATGCCTTTAATCCCAGCACTTGGGAGGCAGAGGCAGGTGAATCTCTGTGAGTTCGAGGCCAGCCTGGACTACAGAGTAAGATCCAGGACAGGCACCAAAGCTACACAGAGAAACCCTGTCTCAAAAAAAATTAAAATAATAATAATAATAATAATAATAATAATAATAATAATAATACCTTTGAAAGCCATGCCAATTAACCTACCCTGTATGAGTGAAATAAATTTATAAAGATTTATTTTTCTCCACAAGGGCCTGAGCTATCCAGAAGAGTCCCGGCTGATCAACTCGGGTGCCATCTGAGCCCAGATCCAGAGCTTTCAGTTGGTTCACGCCAACATCTACTCCACGTATGAACTTCTGGAACATGTGGAGGAGCCAGTCCTGTAGAACCAGATGTCATTACTGAACCTGTGCTGCTTGCCTTGCTGGGAGATGGAGCCATGTTGATGTCAATGGACCATGCAGCCACCAGGGACCATGATGATGTGAGTGGCCTATGCTGCCACCTAAGGCCATATTGATGCCCATGATCCATGATGCCAGTGAGGACCACTGGGAGCCGTGTGGATGTCCATGGCCAGTGTTATCACCGAAAGCCATGTGGATGCCCATGGTCTGTGCCACCTTCTGAATCTATGTTGATTTCCATGGACCAGACTGCTGTTGAGGACCATACTGGTGTTCACGGCCTGTGCTGCTACCAAGGGCCATGATAGTGTCCATGGCCCTGCTATATCGGAGGCCAAGTGGACATCTGTTGTCTGAGCTGTCACCAGAAACCATGTGGAAGTCTGTGCTCCCAATGACTGTGAAGGACACGGAAGCTACTTTTGAGTGGTTTGATGTCAGAGTCGAGAAAGAGGGACATAGAAGCCTTCTGTGACAACCCCTGCCCCAAGCATGAAGGAAAGAACTTCCAGGAGTCAGCTTTAGAGAGACAACTCATTTTATTGTTCCAGGGGTAAGGGATATAAGGGTTCTTAGGGTTACAGGCAGGAAGAGCTGACTGGTCATGACACAGCACCTAATCATCATATGGACTTAAGGAAAGAGCGGGATTTATTTGCTGAGTCATACAGTGTTTGCAAGGAGCTCTGTGCAGGGTCATCCTCCAAATAAGGCCAGGCGTCTGAGCTTAGAGACACACTCCAAATAAGGGTAGTGGAGAAGAGGAGAGTCCTCCATTTTGCACCAAGCTCAGAGAGCTATCCAAACACGGTGGTCTGCAACCTTAACAGCAGTCCTTAGTAGGGTTCTCCAACAGAAGCCGTTGAAGAAAGCACAAAAATTGTGATAAGGATGCTGAAATGTAGCTCTCCACAACTGATGACTTCTGGTGGGGGTGAGGGAAGGGAAGGACTCAGTTTTCTTTAAGAGGCTGGTCAAACTGGTGGTTTGACCATGCTCCAGTGAGTATATGGGCAAAACAAATTGGACTTTTGGTTTTTGTTTGTTTTCCTTTTTCTTTTTCTTTCTTCTTGGGGGGGGGGGGAGGTCCCCAAGGGTTGGGGAAGACCGGGGAGGAGTGGGAAGTAAGTGTAATGGGGTACATTATTTGAAATTCCTGAATAATCAATAAAAATATTTTATTGGAAAAATCAAAGATTTACTTTTCTAGCCAATCTCTCCTCCCATACTAACACAATTCTAATCACCATGGCCATCCCACAGGTAGAGTCCAGTGGGTTGTTACTTCAGAGTGAATTTCTCCATTCTTGTATTCCTACCACAAAGAGTAAGTCACTACATCCGTCTTGCGTCCTTATTCTAGCCGAGGCATGACCTTAAGGGATAGCCATACAATGGACAGATGAGGTAGGTGTACCTGCCTCTGTGAGCCTCACAGTCGGGTATGGATGGAGACAAGTAGACTGGCTACTATCGGAGATGCTGCAAGTATCGTAATATAGGAAGTGCAGGGTGCAATACTGCACACGAAAGAGTACTTCAAGCAGCTTGGAAAGTATTCAGAAAAAGCAGAGTAGGTATCAGTGCCAAATGGATAAGAGCAAGGAACCCAGGGAAAGGAGATAAAGCAAGGGAAAAGAAAGAAAGAAAAGAGCCTCTCATCCAGTGAGCATTCAATGGTCATCATCCAAGTGCAGCTCCAAAAACCGACCGCAAAAGAACGAGGCAGAAAACCAAAAGGCCGATTAGAAGGCTGCTGCCCAAATCCAAGTCGGCGATGGTGATGCCCGTAAGGTAACAGCAGAAGAAAGTCAAAACACAAAGGTGTCCCAAGATACTTAGGAGCCAGACTTAACAGACCCTCGCAAATATTTAGAAAAAGAAAAATGGATCAAAAATGAATACGCAGCTGGAGAGTTGACTCAGGTAAAGCACTCACTGCTCTTTGTTTGCCAAGGACCAGGGTTCGATTCCCTGCACCCATGTGGCAGCTCACAACCAGTAAGACTTGCTGCCCTCTTCTGACCCCCTGGTGCACACACATACTTGTAGGCCAAACACTCATACATATAAAATAATAAAATAAGCTGGGTCTGGGGTCTCTATGAGTTCAAGGCCAGTCTGGTCTACATAGTGAGCACCAGGAAATCCAGGACTACAGAGAGAGAGAGACCCTGTCTCAAAACAATAATAATAACTATTATAATATAATATAAATAAAAATGAAATAATACAAATGTTATATCATTAAAATAAAAAACAGTAATAATCCATTTTAAAATTTTATAAGGATGAATACAGGATTTCTGAGATGAATGCAGAGATGCAAGCACGGAATTTGATTTTTACAGAGGTATCAGTGAGCTGAAGTACCTCTGTAGCTCTAAGGCATCCACAGTACTAAAGGTCAGGAGAGGAATCTAGGATGACCATGAACTTCGAGGTGATTAGCATGTAACTATAACTAACAGCTGGGAGCCAGGGGTTGAGGTGGCCCATTAAAGCAGTGCAACGTGAGAAAGGGGAGCTTAGACAGAACCTCAAAAGACAGCAGCATCTAAAGGAACGGGAAAGCAATCGAAAAGCCTGCGTACCAGACGTAAGGAAGAAAGCTCTCGGCAGCCAACCGCGCCCTTGGGAGCTCTGAAAGCTCTAGCGGGCTGGAGCAATCCTGGTAATGCTCTGTGGGTTAGCCTAACTAAGCCAGGCTGGGACGCCAGCACAGTGAGTGAGTCGGCCAGGAAAAGCTGAAGCGGGACTTCCAGGAGCCTGGGGAATTGGACAGAGATCTAAACTCTAAACGGACAAAGACAAGTGGACAAATAAATGTGACATAGCAAGCGGAAGGAGACCGGCGGGCCACACACGCTGCACACAGGGATCAGCGCAAAGCCCCCAATCAGAGGTCACAAACCGAGACAGGGGAGTGGGGGGGCCGATGTGTCTGTGGAGGTTACTGAATCTGTGTAATTAACCACGACGCCCAATTCTCAAGCAACATCTCTCTTTTCCCTTCGTAACTCTTACGCTAAGAACGTTAATGTTTTATAAATATCCGCTGCTTCGCTGAGTCAGGCCTCCTTGACTAATATTTAATAATGAACACTGTATTAGAAAGGACTCCATTGCTTTGTCATTGCTAAATGGACCTAATTACAGTTTTAATAATCTTTCGTAAAATTATCCCAGGTCCCTATCTCTTCTGAGAAAAAAAACAAAACAAAACTTTAACTATGTTAAGGCTACTAAAAAAATCATTAAATTAAATTTTAGGCTAACTAATATGTAAAAATAAAAAAATATTGCCATCTATAGATTCATTCCAAGTTTTTCTACCCATAATGCTTTAAAAAAAAAATCAAACTACAAAGCCCAGATACGTAGAGAACTTTGTTGTAAAATGTCCAGAACTCTCAGCCATAAATTACCCAGAATGACACTGTTTTAATTAAACTGATAAACTCTGACGCTCGGAGGGGACAGTGTATCACGTGACTATGAGTGCATGACCTGCATTGGGTTTTAAAGTATAATTTTTCTTCAGGATTAGATTAAATAAGCTTAACATTCTTTGGTGTCACAGTCGGTCAGAAAACGTCAGTTTACTGATTCAGTTAAACGCGGAAAGGGTGTTTCCTAAGACAGCCTCTTCTCCTGGCCTGGAAAAACCAGCATGAATGTCCAGAGATCCAATGCATCCCCAGCCAATGGCCTCTCGGGACCAAGACCCCTGGAATCTGTGTGGCACAGCGCCATCTACTGTGCGGCTGCAGAACTGCAGCCCCCGACTTCGTTATTGGTCCTCTGAGGGATGAGAACGCCAACGACTCTGCTTGGGAGAGGTTTTATGGGTAGTATAAAAAGATGCAAACTA
Source organism: Peromyscus californicus insignis (assembly GCF_007827085.1). Taxonomy (NCBI): domain Eukaryota; kingdom Metazoa; phylum Chordata; class Mammalia; order Rodentia; family Cricetidae; genus Peromyscus; species Peromyscus californicus. The sequence goes on from NW_026294525.1 coordinate 58,272,677, forward strand.
GAGATTCCTGTGGATGCATTTAGATCCATAGGATGAAGACTTGGACAATTAAATTAGACAAGAAGTTTCCTTGCTGTAGGGAAATCAGTTTGTAAAATTGGTGATTACTTTCTTGGCATCACAGAGAACAAACATTCTGGAGGTTGTTTTCCTTTTTAATCAAATCCCAAAGCATACCGTTCTAATTAAGATGACTGAATTATACATATGTAGAAGAAAGAAAAATATTCATGTAGGTCTGTTTTATTTATAACAGAATGTTTACATGACTCTCTTCTACTACAGTCAGTATCAATTATTTAAAGGGCAAGCATTGCGTTGGACTCAGCCCCTCCTCCTTTAATGCTGGTACCTAACCTCCAGCCACCCCTCTGCAGTAATAATGCCACAGAAGAGGAGAGGTGCGTGATTGATACTGAACCATCACAGGTGGCTTATTAGCTGAGTTTGAAAACAGTCCTGAGAGGTCGGCAAGGAAGAGATTTTGGTGGGATGCATGGTATGTTTCTTGCCAAATTACCAATACTAGCAGAGTCCCTGTTGGTTTTCAAGATAATAGCTGTGTCTTGTGTACGCAGGCGCAAGTACATAATACTACTGAGCTATTGCCCACCAGCCTAAGCTAGGAGCTGGGCTGAGAAACTATGCATTAAGAGCCTGAAATGTCACAACTCTGAGCACATTTGATCCTAATGTGGCAGGAATGGTCTTAAAAAACAATTATTCTGGAGAGAATAGCAATTTAAGACGATCCCTTGAGCAGGTGAGAAGAATTCAGTTCCTGAAAATCACGAGGAGGAGAGGAAGGGCCCGGAGAAAAGGGAAGGGATCTCAGTGTTCTTTTACTCACTCTTAGGTCGTACCCTCATTCTGCAACTCCAGATGCTAAGAGGGCTGTTACGACTTTTTAGCTAATGATGTCAGTGAAGAAGGTTGATAGGTTTGAGCAGTCAGTTTTACCTCCAAAACGTCTGCAAGAATGACTTACTCTTGGCTTAGGAAAAGGAGTTGCTGTTTTTTTATTTGGTTTTTGAGACAGAGTTTTACTTTGTAGCCCTGACTGGAGTGGAACTTGCTGTGTAGATCAGGCTGTCCCCAAACTCACAGAGATCCGCCTGCTTCTGCTTTCTGAATGTTGGGGTGAAGGATATTGGACATCACGCTCAACTTGAGAATAACTTCCTCTTAAGCCTTAGGGAAGGAAGAACACTGCATAGCTTCCGGGCTTATCTATTGCAGTCCGTCACATCCCCTTAAAGCCTTTCAGAACAGCTGGGCTCCAGCCGAGGCGGGGGATGCTCCAAACCTCTAGGAGAGAATGAGTAATGAGTTGTTTGAGAAAGTGAAGAATAAAACAGAATTAACCACCATCTAAGCATTACTTGGTGTCTGTCAGTCGGTGTTTTCGGTTTACATCCTCGTAGCTGGGTTTCAGACCCTCCCAGAGATGTGTTGGCTCCGCCATAGTCATATGCTCTGCTGCCAAAGCTTTCTTACCGCCTTGGCGGTCTCCCCACCAAAAACCTAAAGTGAGATGGGTCTGCAAGTCTTACTCATCTTCCGAAAGGATGCAAGGAAGCACAAGACCAAGTAAAACATAAGCTGTGCCCCTTGTTTTAAACTTCCTGCCAGTGTCACACTCATATAAGTTCACCCAGAAACCAAGCTTCCTCCTGCTTTTCCTTCCTCTCCCAAGAGCTCATCTCCCACAGCCATCAAGGCCCCCTACCACCTGGACCATTATCACCTTCAGCTTCCACAGCAGCTGCCCAATAGGTGTGGCTTCATGCTCCCTGTCTACTTGTGGCCATTTGTTAGTCAAAGTCACCATTTCCTGGCCCTTGGTTGAATTCATCAGTGGACTTGTTATTGTCTCAATTAAACACCAAAATGTGACTTCTTTAGAAAGCTTTCCCCGAGCCCAAGGCTGGGTCTCTCCTTTAATGAGCATCTCCTGGCAGCCCATTCTTCCCTTTGGGATACTCGTCAATATGAAATTAACCTTACCATTGTGCCTCTATCTCACCAAATAATAAAATGACTTAATGTGACTGTCGATTTACAATCTGTTTCTCAGACTATGAGCCCCATGAGGACGAGAAGAGTTCCTGCTCACTGTTAAATCTTGGTCACCTCACCAGGGATGCGTGACCTTTGCAATCACCTGTAAGAGCTCAGGAGGGCTTTGTGTCTGAGTCACCGCTCCGTCGTCACAGTTTTAAAACACTTAATTTTCGGCCGGGCGGTGGTGGCGCACGCCTTTAATCCCAGCACTTGGGAGGCAGAGCCACGCGGATCTCTGTGAGTTCAAGGCCAGCCTGGGCTACCAAGTGAGTTCCAGGAAAGGCGCAAAGCTACACAGAGAAACCCTGTCTCGAAAAACAAAACAAAAAAAAAAAAAAACACTTAATTTTCAAACAAGAGGCTCCATCTTTTTATTCCAAACTAGGACCTGCAAATCATGTAGGCTGTTTTGTAGTTAGCCTAGCTCTTGACACATGGAAGGTAGTCAATAAATTGATCTTCTATGATTAATTATACCCAAATTAACATGAGCGACTATGTGGTCAGTCTTTAAAAGACACAACTTCGCATGCAACAATAATGCTTTCCCAAACATAACTGTCTCTCGCTGACATGTATTTGAGAATCTCGTAACATAGTTAAAACATTGTATTAGCAAATGGAAAAAAGCTAAAACCTTTAAACTCCCTTAAAAAGAGAGCAAACCCGAGTTCCTTGAGGCACACAGATCTGGTATTATTTTCACTAAGACTAGGAGGGCTGAGAGAACGGTATCTTCATCACATACTGAGCACCACTCAGTGGAGGCAAGGACCAAAGTCAGACCTCTCCTGTCATTCACTTCTCCACTGAAGCTCCTTAACACCCGGACACATTTTATCACTAAATCCCTCCATTAGGTCAGTGTCAGGTATTTCTCTTGTTAACTTCTTAGGTTCAGTGTTGATGCTGAGTTTGGTTCCCAGGAAACTCTTGCAATTTATGTAACCCAGGGCAGCGTATTGAACCTCTCAGACTCAGTGTCCCCATCTGTAAACTGGGAGAAAGAGGTTATAGAGCTGTGAGGATTGGCATGTGGGAAGGACCGCCGGTTCTTGGGACCTCCGGTTCTTGCATGTAGTCGCCGTTCAAGTCATCAGGGTGGTTATACTGAAGAAGGGGAATCCTTCACTGTGGCTCATACATTTACTCCCATCTGCTTAGCATTTATTCAACTAGGAATAAACATGTTTTCTGCTTCTTTTCTTTACGGCTTACTTGCACTGTGTCATTGAATGGCTTTGACCTCCGGCTACCACATTTAAACTGGGTATGTTACACAAATAATCTTACTCTTAGCCCTCACTGTTTGAAATTGAGTTCATCCTTCCACACCCGGTTCAAACAACATGGACATAAAGTTTTGGTTGTTGTTTGTTTGTTTTTTAATCTTTTAAAGACTCCTCTGTGATTTCTTTTTCAGAACTGGACACACGGTATCCACTGAACCTAGACTTTATTTCTGTTTACTGAAGAGTAATTGGATTACAGGGTCCCTATCTCACAAAGACAAATGACGGGCTCTCTTGGCCCCGAGTTGGATTCTTGACTAGGATAACACAAGTCCTAGCCAGCAGAATTGGTGAGAAAGCTGTGGCACTGGGCCAGAAAAGGAGTGGGTAACAACTAGAAGCCCAGAGGCTAATTTTAAGATCAGGGTAGCAGCGATGAAGATGATCTTTCTTTTGTTTTGTTTTGTTTTACTTTGTTACAAAATAAAAGTGGCTTCATCGGAGTGACTGAATCTCTAGGTCCCCAACCCCTGAAGAGACACCAGGCTTCTTTGATACCCATTCTCTATCTGTCTGTCTATCTATCTAATCTATCTATCTAATCTATCTATCTATCTATCTATCTATCTATCTATCTATCTATCTGTCATCTATTTGGTGCAATGATGGTTTCCAAGGCCATACATACACCACAGAGTTCAATGGATGCTAAAATACAAAGTTCACTGACAACTCAACTAACCGTAATAGAGTATCTAGTTGCCCCATACAAGGAGAGTTAGGGTGATCATCTGAAACATGAGAAATCATCCCTAACCCTGCTACATTAACAGACAAGAAAGCTCCGATCTCTTCCTTTAAACTGTCCGGTGGAAGAGTCCACCCTCTAATGTAGAAGCAATTTGCACATGTCTTCTGGTTGTTGTATTGCATTCTATTGCACTCTCCTTACAAGCCCAATAGGGCATGCTATATTCCTTCACCTCTACACTGCAAAACCCAGTGTCTAGCACAGCCTTGTTCCAGTTCCACCTGGAAAGACTTGAGTTCTAGAAGGCTTCTAGAAAACAGTCCACACTACAAGCACAAGTGGATTAAAAGAGTGGGACGTGAACCAAGAGGTGAAGCTTTTGAAAGCATCCAATAATTGGCGTAAGAATTTCCAGTTATTCATCTTGTCAATAAACTTTGTGGACCTATGTGCTTTTGGCCACCAATTGTTCAAAATGACCCAAAAAGAGAAGAGAATTATCAAATTTGAAACTGAGGAATTCAAGTTTCAGAACACAAATTTCTACAAAATTCTATTTAATACTTTTTTTTTTTTTTTTTTTTTTGGTTTTTCGAGACAGGGTTTCTCTGTGTAGCTTTGTGCCTTTCCTGGGACTCACTTGGTAGCCCAGGCTGGCCTCGAACTCACAGAGATCCGCCTGGCTCTGCCTCCCGAGTGCTGGGATTAAAGGTGTGCGCCACCACCGCCCGGCCTATTTAATACTTTTAAAGGAATATATCCCAACATTTGATTGTAACTCACGTTCAAAAACTCCTGAAGGTGAATGTGCCCAGTACCCTAGGCTATTTGACCCACCAAAATACTAGCACTCACACATAACCGTGAATGTTTTCTCTCAAATTTATGAATCAAGACTTCAGTGTTAATAGACAGTGAGAGAACATTTCATGAATAGCCTCCCTATTATCACAGTTCATGACATTTTACAATGCAATTATTGAGGGACATATCATAACATAATTGAGACTCTGGAAATGGAAATGAGAGATAATAGAAGGAACAAAGTTATTATAAAAATCCAAGGGACATTTTACTTGAAAATTAAATTAAAACTATAATGAAGTGGATGTAGAAATTGACTGAAAATGTAATTGAGAGAAGAATTTGGAGTTTCTGTAGGGGACATCTATAGGAAGGTCAGTTCTGACACCCCTCTTTAGACAGGAAGGGTCCTCCAGGAACCAAAGCTTAAACATGAATCTCCAGAATGTGTCAGAGTAGCAACTGATGCTGAAGGCAGGTGGTGAACTCATGAACTTGTCTGAACTTGAACAAGCAACAGGGAACTTTTCCAATATGAATACCGGATCAGTCAGAGTGTTTGACAATGGGTTCCTCCGTGTGTGTGTGTGTGTGTGTGTGTGTGTGTGTGTGTGTGTGTGTGTGTGTGTGTGTATGATACTCACATAGATATGTTTATGTATATAGATAGGGATGGGCCAGAAGTGTAGCTCAATAGTAGAGCTTTTGCTTAGTGTGCCTAAGGCCCTGGGTTCAATCTCTGGTACCTAAAAAAAAAATTACTGCTAGAAGCTCAAGAGATTTTACCTTTGGATGCTTTGGTACATAGCTCCTAAGAACAGAGGCATTTCTTTCACATCCACATTAACATAACCCCAACTGAAGCAGCAGCGGCATGTGCCACCATACCCTGGAAAGGAAAATAAACCAGTACACTCCACAAGAGGGTCTTGTTTTTCTCCTTTTAAATACAGGCTTCCGTAGCTACAAAGGGAAAAGTGAAGTGGCCAGATGGACACTCTACCTGTCCTTCAAGGGTGCTTCAATTTCTCAATCAGAGCAACAATCACCTCATAGTTTTTCATCGGTTTTTCAGGACATCACCATCATGATAAACCTTTGTCAGTGGACTGGTAAAATTCTCTTTTCTCTAAACTCCACTTGCCTGGTTGTAGCATCATGATTAAGTTCAGGTCAAACTTGGCCTGTGTTTTAAAAACTGGATCACTGTGGCATTTACTGCTCATTTATATCTTTGGATCCTAGACAATTTTTTAAACGATTTTTACAAAAGTACATCCTTTAAGGTATTAAAAAAATATATATCAAAGGAACAGGGTAGGGACTTGTTGATTTCTCTTGGTTCTTTAGATCAGATTCAGATGGTGAATTCACAGGGCGTGCGTGAAGTTTGAAATTTCCAAGCGTTTGAAATGACTTGGCCAGCTTTTAGAGGTTTACTCAAAAACTCCCTTTTCTTCCTATACAGAGGGATTTTTGAACTTAGAATTTAAAAAGTGATTGTTCATTATCCAAATCCTTTTAAGAGAAAAATAAAAAGGGTGGGCGGCACTCTACGGGAAGAATCCTTCGTTGCTGGGATGAGAGACAAAATTGATGACTTTCCCACTGATTCCTGGGCCAGTTTGGCCCCCTCCCTCCTACCCCTCTCCAGAGATTAAAACATGCCTGAATTGGAGTCGGCATTTCCTTCCTTCTGTGCAGTGCCAGTTCTCAGAGGAAAACATCCATTTTGCTCTTTGATTCTTGTAGCCCAGAGACAGCAATGAAAGGGCCCGCTGCTTCCTGGAGTATAAGGATTTCATTTGGGGGCTGCAGGGCAGGAAGGAGAGTCTGAAGGGTGTGTGCACCAAGCGTGGGTGTGAGAATGATTTTCCCCGGGGGCCTTTATTTGGTCTGGAGCCCAGAGTAAACCATTCAGCCACCTCAGATTGTGGTGCCACTGATTGCCCATTTTCACTGTGGCCCCCTGTGGAATGTCCTGGAGACCAATGTGGTTTTCCATCTCTTCCCCACAGGAGGGGTGAACAGTGTACCTCTCTTGGGTTGTGCAGGGTGTCACTCGCCTCTAATCCTAACACTAAGGAGTTTGAGGCAGGAGCATTATGGCTTCAAGGCCAGTCTGGACAACATAGTCACATTTTGTCTCCAAAACAGAAAGCAAGAGAGAAAGGGGGAGGGGAATGGGGAGAGAGAGAGAGAGAGAGAGAGAGAGAGAGAGAGAGAGAGAGAGAGAGAGAGAGAGAGAGAAAGAGAGAGAGAGAGAGAGAGAGAGAGAGAGAGAGAGAGAGAGAGAGAGACCTTCAGTAAACTATAATAGAACCATCTTCCCAAGATTTGGGAGAATATATTGAAACTGTCCTATATTGCCAGATGCAAAGATGCCTTTAATGTGTGTGAGACCCCAGAGGTCAGAGGAGCATGTTGAATTCTCAGGAGATGGAGTTACAGGCAGTTGTGCTACCTGACATGGAGCTGGGAGTGGAATTCAGGTCTTCCTACAGAGCAGGAAGTCTTTAATCATAAATCCTACTTCCAAATTCTGAGAGGATGAGGTTATCTTGGTGGACATGAAATCTGTTCAGACATGTAATGTTCATCTTCAGATTGTGACAGAATGAAGTACATGAATAAATGAGACTCTTGCAACACAAAATCACTGCCACTGTTTCTTGTTAGGGACATATGAGTTGAAAACATAAAGTAGATCTAGCCAAGCCTGTGATGGCCAGCTGTCTTGGTTTGCCTGTGACCAAAAAGTTCTTCAGGCTAGGGACTTTTTTTGCTAAAGCAAGACATACCTGGAAAATCTGGGACATCTGGTCATCTTAGGAGAGCCCATATATTCACAACACCTAAAACTAGGAGCACTTTACCAAGTTCAATAGTTATAACTTTAAGATTATCTCAGAATTGGTGGAATGAAATGTTAGAGTGTGAATCTATATTAGTCTTATCAATTAAAACCCAGAGTCGGATATTGAGGGTGGAAGCTGAAAGATCAGAGAAGCAGAGCAGCAGCCACTAGAGACTTCTTACCTCTACGAATCCTCTGACCGAATGGGGGGCTGCGATCCCATCTCTATCCACCTTATATCCCTGTCTCCACCTTCCTCGTGCTAGGATTAAAGTCGTACACCTCCCTAGTGATGGGATCAAAGGTGTGTGTCACCACTGCCTGGCCTCTACGTTTAACAAGTGGCTAGCTCCGCCCTCTGATCTCCAGGCAAGCTTTATTTGTCAGAACACAAACAAAATATCACATAACAAAATGTTTCTTAGAATTACATGGCAGAAAGTTCTACACAAACAAATAACCTTAGGCTTTGGAGATGATGTAGCGCTCTTGCTTCCTGCTCTGCGGGAAGACCTGAATTCCACTCCCAGCTCCATGTCAGGGTAGCACAACTGCCTGTAACTCCATCTCCTGGGAATTCAACATGCTCCTCTGACCTCTGGGGTCACACACACACACACACACACACACACACACACACACACACACACACACAAATAGAAATAAACCTTAAAAAATACAAAAAAAAAAATGAGTACTCAGGAACACAGATAACTTAGAAATGAGAACTACGCGCTTGAACTGTTTGGAAAAGACTAACATGCATGTCTTTTTCAGTAGCCATCTTGTGACATTTGCTTCAGAGAAAATAAGAAAAGGATTTGTTCCCTCCTAAATGTTTTTCTTTTTTAACTGAAAGCAGTATCATTGCAAAGTCTACAGGTCAGTAGAGCCAGGATGACCACAGAGAAACCAGTTGACAGAAAGAAATTTTCCTCTGGTGGCCCAGCAAAATAGTGATCCCCTGGTCCTTGAATTCCACAGAAATTCGATAGTAAAAACTTCTTGTTCACAAAATATAGACTCCACTAAAGTAACTAGGAGACTCTGAACTTCCGTCACAGTTCAGTGCATTGGAGGTCCCGAGAATAATGTGCAATACAATTGGGTGTATTAGCAAATGATCATAACTCAGGAAGCAAACACGTCCAAGAGAAAAATATCAAAGAAAATTTATTTACAGCATGTTGATAAGACAGTGCTGTCTTTTTCATAATAGTTAAGTAGGACTTCTATACAGAATTCACTCAAAAGTGAGTAAACATTCATATGGAGTCAACCCAGTATATGGTACCTAACTTGAGGGAAACATGTATTGAGTAGTTTGCAAAGCAGTTACATAGCCAAAATTCATTAGTGTGCCAACAAGGTAGAAATTACATGACCACCAGAAATATAAATGACTCAGACTTGAGGTTAACCATGATTTTTAGCTGTACTAGAAGATCAGGAATTTAACAATCATTTGAATTTGGAAAGTACCAAGACACTAAGCATCTAGTGGGCTACCTGCACGAAATGAGGGCAGACATGTTATTGTCATTACTGTTGTTACATAGAGAAGCCAATACAGTCTCTGACATTTGTATTCATTGGGAAGAATAAAAAGTTGAATAGGTGTGTTTTCCTTATCTAACAATGACTTATTTTAATTATACGGGCAACTTAAGCAAAACTTATGTGATTCAAAGCCACATGCTTTTATGATATTGTCAAGTTCTGAATCTTCATTATGGCTGTAGCAAGGTTATTTGGTTCGATGGCTCAGCAGAGAAGGGTGCTTGCCACCAAGCCTGACGACTTGAGTTCAATCCCCAGGACCCACATGGTAGAAAGAGAGAACCAATTCTCAACAGTTGTCCTCCGGCCTCCACTGCCGCAAGGGTGCTCTCAAGTAAAATAAGTGTAATTTAAGAGTCATTAAAACTAGATATCCAGTGATTTTTAAATAGATGTACAAGCTCTTAAATCTCATTAAACATTCCTCAGTAGCTCAAACTTCAATTTTCTCTGTCATAACGACTTCAGAAAAGCACCTTCTAAAACATCGAGTATGGAACTTACAGCTGGAAAACCAAAAGCATGGAAGACTATTAGCACATTACATTCAGAAACTACAAGTTTGAAACATTCTCCCCTTTGGTTTTGGGAGGGAGTTTCGTGTATCCCAGATTAGTCTTGAACTCAGTCTGTAACCAAGGATGACATTGAACTTCTGATCCTGCCACCTCCATCTCCCAAGAGATGGGATTGTAAGTATGTGCCACATACATGTCTGATGCAAATTGAAAACTTAATAATTCACTTTGGATCATTACTTTTTATGTAATCATCTCCTAATGATCAAATTTTCACTTGGAGATGAAAAATGAATATTAAGCATCTCTCCTGCCCTATCGTGTTTCACACTCACAGCAGTGTAAAATATTATATTGTTGGCTTCATTTTAATAGATGAGGAAACTGAGGCAAGAGGAGGGAAAAATAGAAGGACTAAAAGAAGAAACATTCTGAGTCAAAAACTCTTCTTGTTCATGATTATCCCTCAATCCAATGATTCTCCCACAAAATGGTGGGAAGAAACGGGACACACTATTGGAGATAACACAGAAACACACCATGTTTCTGGGAAGAGGGACTGGTCAGTTTCACCAGGTGCAACACATAGACCAGGGAGATACAGACAAAAAAAAAAATGTCTAATTGTCTCTTGGGCTATTTTTTGGTGTGTTGGTTAAAATACTCAGAGAATGGGAGTAGAAGGCAAAAGCCAGGTACTTAGATGAGGAAAGAAAGCAGAATTAGAGATGCAGCCGACTCCTTTGATAATGAGGAACTCTTAGAAATGGAAAACTTAGTGGATTGAGTGGGAAATGTCATCAAAAGAGGTTCCCTTGATTTAAATTCTACAGGAGCTGCCCTGCCCAAATGAAATGTCCAAGTTCAGAGCAGCCTGGAAGAAAGAAATTTAGGCAAGGGGCCTAGATGACTAACGAGAAAAGAACAACCCTGTTCTGCGACATGATAGGACATCATGGGCACCAGTGAGGATGGTAGCAGAGGGGAGAAAGTAGCTATTGATGGTGATGGGCTTAGCTGGGACCTAGTTGTCCTCAGTGAAGAAATAGTAAGGTCATCTGCTGAGACAGGAGAGTACTGAGAAAGGCTCAGGATGAATGGTGACTGTGTAGAAATCTTTGAGGGAACTAGAGGGCTCAAAAGCTCTGAACACGTCAAAGCATTGACAAGCTGCCGATGGAACTCATCTGAGGCTGGAGGCCAATTACTTCAAGTTTCCCAATGTGCCAGGAAGTGCCGTTTTATGCATGATGCTTACACTTCTACACACTGGAGTAAGGGGAGAGATGGACCCAGGATTCCAGCTTGCTGTGCAAAAGCAGTGTCAGGATGTAAGCAATAAAGATTCAGATTGATTGACTGCAAAAGTCATCGGGTCAGAGCTACACTGAGCTTCTTTTACCGATTTTTGATCAAGTCCCTTCTTCCTGTTCCACATTTCCATCGTTCCCATTTTAAACCTAGCACCACCAGGAGTTAAATCACATGTCCAGGATATTTCCTAGAGAGTTCAAATACTTCACAGTGTGGGAGCTTGACCTATAAACACTGCTCCCGGTGTGCAAGGAAATGAGCTTCCAAATCAGATCCTCAGAGCAAAACATCAGAAACCAAGAAATGTACACTGACTGCTACTTCCCACGGAGAAAATGGAGGGGTACGCTTCGAATTCAAAACAGCGTTTGTGCTGTGGCTTCGGAAGGAATTTTCCTCCATCGTAATCAAGAGTGTGGCCACTTTTGACAACTCTGACAAAGTGAAATCTTTCCTGGTCAGCGACAAAAATGCACTTCATTAGCTAGAATAAAAGTTAGAGTTCGAAGATGTAAGCTCACGCCAGCCACCTTTTCGATTGCCAGACAAGAAAATGTCAACCAAAGGAAGAAGAGCCCTGTGTAGGAAGGCCTGGGATGAGAAATAATTCTGCTCCTCTATCTTGCTGTCTCTTGCTGAAATGTGATGTCTTTTTGGTTTCCCTTCTTAAAAATTGTTTATGTGGATCTTATTCCTAAACATTTAAAAGTAAGCGTGTTAATGTATCTCAGAAACCATCCAGAGAGATCTGGTGAATATCTGTAGCTACTGAGCTAAGTAGGAGGCTGTCGTTTTTTAAATTTTTACATGACTAGAGACAGGGTCTTACAAATAGGAAGCCTTTCATAGACTCTCTTGTTTTCACAAAGTGGACACAATAATATTATTTTACAAGGTTCCTACAAAAAAAAGTATTTGTAAGTTCTTAGCACAATATAAAATATGAATATCAAAATAAGTTAATACTATTGATAAAGTTTGCTCATATTTTCTGTGATAACAGAAAAATCAAATAATAATTACTTCTTAGTCTTCAAAAGACTTCATAGGGGGATGGAGGCTCAGGGACGGCACTTGCCTAGCAAACATAGTGACCTACAGTTGATGGATCTTGGAACCTGTGGTGGCTAGTTGTGGTGGTTTGAAAAAAAAAGGCCCCCAAAGGGAGTGGCACCATTAGGAGGTGTGGCCTTATTGGAGTAGGTGTGGTCTTGTTAGAGGAAGTGTGTCACTTTGGGGAGGGCTTTAAGATCTCTTTTCTCAAGCTTCCCTCAGTGTGACAATCAGTTGACTTCCTTTTGCCTCTGAGTCAAGATGTAGGACTCTGAGCACCAACGCCACATCAGCCAGTATGCTGCCATGCTCCCCGTCCTGATGATAACTGACTGAACCTCTGAAACTGTAAGTGAGCCCCCTCAATGAAAAGTTTTCATTTGTAGGAGTTGCCATGCCATGGTCACAGCAATAAAAATCCTAACTAAGACACCAGTCTTATGTCAACTTGACACACAAACTAGAGTTATCTGAAAGAAAAATGTCTCCATAAGATCCAGCTGTAAGTAATTCTAATAATTAGTGATTGATGGGGAAGGACATGGCCCATTGTGGGCGGTGCCATCCCTGGGATGATGGTCCTGGGTTCTATTAACAAAGCAAGCAGAGCAAGCCATGGGAAGCAAGCCAGCAAGCAGCACCCCTCCATGGCCTCTGCATCAGCTCCTGGCTCCAGGTTCCTTCCCTGCTTGGGTTCCTGTCCTGACTTCCTTTGATGATGAACAGTGATGTGATAGTGTAAGCCAAATAAGCCCTTTCCTCTCCAACTTGCTTTTTGGTCATGGTGTTTCATCACAGCAATAGAAACTCTAAGATAGAACCCATTCAAAAGTAGGCAAGAACCACCTCCACAAAGTTGTCTTCTGATAACAAAAGAACAACAATAATAATATACACCTCTACATGTATGCCATGGTGTGCAAATCCCTACACACATCATGCACACATACACATAATAATTAATTAGAAAGAAAGAGCTCATAGGGCTGAAAAATTGAAGCTATGTCAGCATTGGAAACTTTACTCTGAGCACAAATTCTGTACATTAAAACCTAAGGGAATCAAGACTCCAACACGTCCAAATGTCAAGATAAATTTGGTCATCAGATGCTGATGGCCTTCCCTAACTTTCCCTGCTTCTCCTCTCCCAGTCTGCAAGATTTGGAGTGCAAGGCATCCCCCACAGTCCACCCTGAGCCCATAGCTTGCTTTTTACATAGTACCTGACATCCTTGATTTTTGTCTTCTTCAGTACGTTGTGAATACCTCAAGGGCAAAACTCATGCCTTCCAGAGTAGTCCTAAGCATTAGACATGTGGCATACATTTGCTTCATGATAAATAAACAAAACCAGATCTCTCCCTTTCCTTGTTGGGAGTTTATTGTTATTATTGTTCTTCTGTCATCATCATCATCATCATCATCGTCATCATCATCATCATCGTCATCATCGTCATGTGGGGGGAGGGGTTATAGGCACATTTGTGCCATGGTACACGTGTGGAGGTCAAAGCACAACTTTTGGGAGTTGGCTCTCTTTTTCTACTGTAAGGTCTGGGGATCAAGGTCCAGCCATCAGGGTCATGCAACAAGCACTGTTAGCCCCTGGGTTGCTTAGCCAATGCCCTTGCTGTTAATTCTTCAGAATATCCACTTGAAATCCTTTACCAGCTAAAGGCCACGTCCCCTGATAGATTCAAGTGTCTTCATTTGCATTACAGGGAAGAAAAGTGATGGTTGCTACTGTCCAGTTATCGCTGGATCCAGAGCTAGAACTAAGACCAGATTCAAATGAAGGAGAACAAGGACTTTACGAAGCATCTCCTAGAATCAGACAGGAGTCAAGGGTCTCAGTAATAACAAGTTAGTATGGCAAAACCCCAAGCAAAGGGCCAGGGGGTAACTAAAACCTCCCAACAGGGGCTTCCACGGAGTTCCTCGTGCTAATGAGAGACTCAAACTTGCAGAGAATGTCCAACACTGCCTGGTGGATGTCAGCTCCTCTACACAAACAAATTCAAGCTTGCAAAGAAGCCTATGCACCTGACCAGTCAGTAGCTGTGCTCACCTCTAGCCGCTCACAGGTCAGCTCTGCCCCCAGGATGAGGCGGCTGATCCTTTTTACTGTGCGAGTAGGATCCATTTATAGCTGTTTTGTTTTTTATCGGGGGGCTGCATGTGAGCCCTGGGTCCCCGTTTGTGTCTTTGTTTGGCTTGCTATAAGAACACAAAGCTATTGTGACCCCTGAAGGGCCCCTTTCCATTATCTGATCCACCTGACACCATTTTGGATAGTCCCCTACTCTCACTATATAGCCCTAGCTGTTCTGGAACTTACTATGTAGGACCAGCCTCAAACTCACAGAGATTTGCCAGTCTCTGCCTCCCAAGGGTTGGAATGAGAAGCATGTGCCACAACGTCTAGCCTGAGAAGAAATTTTTAATACAAAGTATCATAAAAGAATGAGGTGACCCCAGCCAGGGAAGCAGGTAGGCTAACTGCAGATCTTCACCTCTCCCTCCTCTCCTACAAATCCAGTCCTCTAGTCTACCCTCAACTCTGCAGCAGACCACCTGCTGCTGCCTCCCCTCTTGCCTCCCCACACACCTCCAGTGAATCAGAATGTTCTCCTCCAGCCTTCCTCCCTAAACATCCTGCTTTCCCAGCCCCAACTCCATCAGGCTTTCTCTGGGAAGCCCCCTCCCCGAGCCAAGTCTCAAAGAGAAGCAAGTAGGCCAGAAAAGCAGGTAGGCTAGCTTCAGATCTTCACGCTCCCTCCTTTCCTCCATATCCAGTCCCCCAGTCTCATCCCCAGCTCTGTAGGGACTGCCTGTTGTGGCCTCTCCTTATTCTCTGCCCTCATTCCCACAGGACTAAACAGATCCTGGTGGGACACTCTACTTTCCACCCTTCTCAGACTATCCCCATTTCCAAGTGTCAATCCCCAAGACATAGAGACATATTTTACCTGGAATACACAGTGGCCACACTTAGCAGGACAGCAGAGGAATTCCCTATCACCTACCAAGCAACAACCAGCCATCACACCCTCCTAGGAACCAGAGAGAACAACAGAAACCAAAGAACAAAACACCCAATAAAGACACGACCAGATATCAGCACCTAAAATTAGTCTTCAGAAACCCTAATGCCCAGACACCAGCATAAAAACACAATCAACAGCCAGAACAGTATGTCTCCACTAGAGGCCAGCAACTCTACTACATTAGACCCTGAAAACTGCAACACAGCTGAGCACAAGACAGAGATATTAAAAAGGTCTTTATGGGTATGATAGAGGTCCTTAAAGAGGAAATGAATAAACCCCTTAAAGAAATCTATAAAAACACAAACAGTGGAAGGAAATGAATAAAACTGTTCAAGACCAGAAAGTAGAAATAAAGAAAATCCAAACTGAGGAAAAGCTGGAAATGAAAAATTCAGGAACTCAAACAGGAACCTCAAAGCCAAGTCTTATCAACAGAATAAAAGAGATAGAATAGAGAATCTCAGCCACTGAAAATGTTAAATCTAAGGGGAAAAAACTGGCAGAAAAAGTCTAGGAAATTTGGGACACTATGAAAAGACCAAATCTAAGAAGAAACCCAGGTCAAAGGCACAGAAAGTATTTTCAACAAAATCATAGAAGAAAATTTCACTAACTTAAAGAAGGAGATACCCATCAAGGTACAGGAAGCATACAGAACACCAAAAAGACTGGACCAGAAGCAAAGTGCCCTTAGCCCATACAGAACAAAGAAAGACTATTAAAACTTGCAAGGGAAAAAGACCAAGTAACATACAAAGGCAGACCTATTAAAATAAAAGCTGATTTCTCAATGGAGAGACTCCCCTTGGAGAAAACTAAATATTCATTTGCAAGTGTTCCTCAGGTGGAGATAACTTCTGGCTTAGGGATGGGGGCTTGATTCTGCTTCTTTCAGTTCATCTGGTGCAGACCTGTGTGCATGCTGCCTAAGTCTCTGTGAGTCCAAATGTGTAGCAATCGTGTTGATTTAGAGGAGAAAAAAACAAACCTTGTGTTTGGTGTCCTCCGTGCCCTCTGGTTCTCCTCTTCCTCACGTTTCCATGAGGGATTTGATGGAGATGTCCCATTTAAGTCTGAATATTCCAAGATTTCTCATTCTCTGCATACTGTCTGTCTGTGGGTCTCTGTTATGATTGGCTGTAGGAGGCTTCTCTGATGGTGGCTGAGCAAGGCACTGATCTATACCAGAATGCCATTAGGAGTCCTTTTGTTGTTGTTGTTGTTGTTGTTGTTGTTGTTGTTGTTGTTGTTGTTGTTGTTTTTAAGAACAGTAGTATTTGGTTTTGTCCTAGGTACCTGATTTATCTGGTATCAGGTTCTTAGGCCACCCAAACACTGTCAGGTGGGTTCCATGTCGTGGATTAGGCTTATTGGTTGGTTACTAAATATTGGTTGGTTACTCCCACAAGCTTTGTACCAACACTGCACTAGCATATCTCGCAAGCAGGAAACCATTGAAGATGAAAGGGTTTGTAGCTGGGTTAGTGTTTATGTTTCTCCTTTGGTAGCATGCAGAGTACCTTCCTGTACCAAGGATGCTAGCATCTATCGGGGAAGGTTGTAGATAGGCACCAATTTGACTGACTTCTATACTGGTAGTCATATTAGGTATGTTTTCGAGGTTAAACAGATATATTTAGATAGAGAAATGGTCTTCAAACACTTCAAAGACCTACAGAATATGGCATTTTAAATGTTTTAATAACATAAGACTTTTCGTGACAGTGAGACATGTCTGCTCCTGACAGCACCAATTTATTTCAAAAGAAAATGGGAATTAAAGAAACTCCACATGGAGTTTGCTTTCTTTGTGGCAAAAGCTAGCTACTGGGTAAAGAAACTGCTCTTGCCTCAATTGCTGACAGTTTACTGTCAAAACTAGACCAGCAGGATTCAAAACCAAGTGATTGCCCAACTTTGCCAAGACAAGGTAAGACAGTTCTTCAAAATATCCTGCTTCTCAAACATCTGTCAGATATACTATGCCTGTAGGCCAAAGATGGATGCCCCAATATTACAGAAGGACTTTGGGTGACTGTCTAGGCAGTCAGACGTCCCTGTCTTTAGTTAATATTACACCATTCTGGGGTCTTTGATGGAATTAAAAGCTAAATAATTAGCCGGGCGGTGGTGGCGCACGCCTTTAATCCCAGCACTCGGGAGGCAGAGCCAGGCGGATCTCTGTGAGTTCAAGGCCAGCCTGGTCTCCAAAGCCAGTTCCAGGAAAGGCGCAAAGCTACACAGAGAAACCCTGTCTCAAAAAACCAAAAAAAAAAAAAAAGCTAAATAATTAAACTTAAAGCTTTTCTTAATTATGATAAAAGGTAAATTAGGTATAAAACTTTAGACTCACAAAGATAAGATAGATAATAGAGTATTTTCTCTAATTTTTCCAAATACAAATGAATTGGATATTATAACTGTAATTCTTACTTGATAACTGTTTTTGTTATATATAGTTTTACTATGTTAAAGTTAAAACCTTCCTTTTTAATTAGACAAAAGGGGGGAATGTTATGGGATAATCTTTTTGTACACTGTGAAGATGTGTCTCTGCCATGGTGCCTTCTGATTTGTTTAATAAAAGATCTGACTGTCCAATAGCCAGGCAAGAAGAGGTTAGGCATAAGAGCCAAACTGATAGGATGCTGGGAAGAAGAAGGGCAGAGTCATGAGGAGTCACCAGCCAGACATAGAAGCAGGTGATGGACATGCCATGCTATAAAATGATTCTGCCACATGGTAGAGCATAGATAAGAAATATGGGTTAATTTAAGTTGTAAGAGTAAGTTAGTAACAAGCCTAAGCTATCAGCTGAGCATTTATAATTAATAATAAGTCTCTGTGTGGTTATTTAGGAGCCAGCCGATGGGACAGAGTGATTGACAGAACAGAAAATCTCTGTCTACAGCTAAGGATACTTATCTTAGTCAGTGTTACTATTGCTGTGATAAAACATCATGACCAAAAGAGACTTGGGAAAGAAAGGGTATGTTTCACTCACAGTTTCATATAACAATTCATCATCAAAAGCAGTGAGGGCAGGAATTCACACAAGGCAGAAACCTGAAGGTGGGAGCTGATGCAGAGGCTATGAATGGGTACTGCTTGCTCCCCATGGCTCAGCCTGCTTTTTATAGGATCACTCAGGATCACTGGCCCAGGGATGGCAGTACCCACAATGGGTTAAGCCCTCTCTCACCAATCACAATCAAGAAAATACCTTACAGGCCTGCTTACAACTCGATCTTATGGAGGCATTTTCTTATTTGAGGTTTCCTTCTCCTGATGACTTTAGCTTGTGTCAAATTGACACAAAACTATCCAGCCCAATGTTGAACACTTCTTTAAGTGTTTCGCAGCCATTTAAGTTTCCTCTTTTGAGAATTTCCTGTTTAGATATATTCCCCGCTTTTAATTGTATTATTTGTTTTTTTTTTTTTGACATCTAGTTTTTTGAGTTCTTTATATTTTTTTGGATATTAACCTTCTATCACATGTATAATTGGTAAAAATATTTTCCCATTTTATAGGCTGCCAGTTTGTCTGAATGATGGTATCCTTTGTAGTACAAAAGATTTTCAGTTTCGTGAGGTTATTAATTGTTATTAATTAATTAACTGTTAATCTTAGTGCCTGGGCTAACAGTGTTCTGTTTAGAAAGTCTTTTCCTGTGCCCAGGAGTTCAAGGGTGTTTCTGCCTTTCTCTTCTACAGGTTCAGTGTATCTGGTTTTATGTTGAGGTCTTTTATCCAATTGGAACTGAGTTTTTGTACAGGGTGATATGTATAGATCTATTTCAATTCTTCTACCTGCAGCCACTCAGTTTTGACCAGTACCATTTGTCTTTCTTCCAGTGTAGATTCCTGTACCATACTGTCTTTCTTCCAGTGTAGCTTCCTGGCTTTTTTTTTTTTTATCAAAAATCAGGTGTTCATAGTTGTTCTGATGTATGTCTGAGTCTTCAGTTAGATTCCATGGATTGTTGTGTCTGTTTCTGTGCCAATACCATACTGTTTGATTACTGTAGCTCTGTAGTATAACTTGAAATTAGGGATAGTGATACTTCCCTCAGTTCTGTTGTTGTTGATATCCAGCTTTAATCCAAGGTGGTCAGATAGGATGCAGTGTTGTTTCAATTTTCTTGTATCTGTTGAGATGTGCTTTGTGTCTGAGTAAGTAGCCATTTTGTAGAAAGTTCCATGAGGAGCTGAGAAAAAAGGAAGGTTGTGTTTGGGTGGAATGTTGAGTAATTATCTATTAGGCCCATTTGGTTTATAACTTCAGTTAGCTTCAGCATTTGTCTATTTAGTTTTTGTCTAGATGATCTGTCTATTTGGTGAGGTGGGATATTGAAGTCTCCCACTATCAATGTTTGCATATCGATACATGATTTAAGCTGTAGTAATATTTCCTTTATGAGCGTCCTTATATTTGATGCATAGATGTTAAGAATTGCAATATCTCTCATTACTTTACAGGTCCTTTGCTTATATATTATGGCTTCCAGTTTAGTGTTTTGATGAGATTCCTGAGTGTGTGAATGAGTGGATCTCTGCTCTTCTATCTGCTTCATGTGCCTTTTCTTGGGCTCTTTTCCTTCTGCTTCTTCTGTCCTATTCTGATGTATTAGTTTTTGTTTTATTATATTATATTTTATCTTATTATATTATACTACATTATATTATATTCACTTAGAATCTTGTTTTCTTTCTTTTTTGTTTTGTTTTTCAAGATATGTTTTCTCTGTGTAGCCCTAGCTCTTCTGGAACTCACTCTGTAGACCAGGCTAGCCTCAAACTTAGAGATACACCTACCTCTGCCTCCCAAGTGCTGGAATTAAAGGCATGTGCCACCACCACTCACCACCTGGCTAGAATCTTGTTTTCTAACGAGAGACAAAAAAGGGAGTGGATCCAGATGGGAAGGGAGGAAGCAGAAAACATAATCAGGATACATTATATGTAATGGTTATTCTTGGTTGTCCATTTGACTGTATCTGGAATTAACAAAGTCCCAAGGAGATGGGTACACCTGTGAGGGGTTTTTCTTGATTGGATCACTTGAGAGAAGATCCACTCTAAATCTAAGCCACACCTCCTGGTGGAAGCCTATATAAAGGGCATGGAAGAAAGCAGCTTTTGCTCTTTATCTGATTGTCCTTATTCTCATTGGTAAGACCATATATCCTGCTGCTGAGGCATTCCTTCACTGGTATTAGAGCCTGCTTCTTTGGGATTTCAATATATACTGAAGACCAGCTAAGAAATCCAGCCTCATGGACTGAACAACTATTGGATTCTGGTTTTATATTGAGATCTTTTATCCAACTGGAACTGAGTTTTCGTACAGGGTGATAAGTATAGATCTATTTCACTTCTTCTACCTGCAGCCACTCAGTTTTGACCAGTACCATTTGTCTTTCTTCCAGTGTAGATTCCTGGCTTTTTTTTTTATCAAAAATCAGGTGTTCATAGTTGTATTTTGTATTTCCATTGGAAGGCAACCATTGTTGGAGTAGCCAAACTGAAGCCTGTAAGCCACTGTAATAAACCTGGATATATATGTCCTTTCTGTTCCTCTAGAGAACTCTGACTAAAACAATGTGTGGACACCCAAATTTCTCAGGATTAGAGAATCTGAACTTGCTTTACCCAGCAGGGCTGCATAAGGAGATGATTTGACCACGGGCATGGTTACCAGGTGTTTGGAAGGGTCTACACTTGGCTGTATATTGTGCTTTGATCTAGCAAGGCGGAGGTCTTTTGCCTAGCCCCTTGGCATGTTATAAAAAGTCTTTTCAATAAATCTTCTAGACTGTTGGGTATTGACTCAGGCCCTCCAAAAGCTATCCTGTATTTCTGTCTTTCTTCTTGTTGTCTAGGTCTCTCTTTCTACCTAATATTTTCTTATCCCTCTCTCCTCCTCATAGGAACCCTGGAAAAGGTGTGAGCTGGACTCCCACAATAATGGTCATTCAATAATATTCTAAAGTGAGAATTCTTTATAAGACTTTTCCACAAAGTTCCCTGAAAACTTAAGTTGAAAATGAAGAAAACTTAATAAATGGGACCTATTGAACCTTGAAAAGCTTTTGTAAGGCAACGGACACTGTCAATAGGACAAAATGTCAGCCTATAGGTTAGGAAAAGATTTTCACCAATTCTACATCCAATAGAGGGCTAATATCCAAAAATATATAAATAACTCAAGAAACTAGATATCAAGAAAACAAATAATCCAATTTAAAAGTGGGGTGCAGATCTAAATAGAGAATTCTCAATACAGAAAACTCAAATGGCTGAGAAACACTTAAAGAAATGTTCAATATTCTTAGCCATTGGGAAATGCAAATAAAAATGACTTTGAAATTCTGTCTTACACTTATCAGAATGGTTAAGATCAATAACACAAGTGACAGCTCATGCTGACAGGATGTGAAGTAAGGGAAACACTCCTCCATTTCTGGTGGGAGTGCAAACTAGTACAGTCACTATGGAAATCAATATGGTGATTCCTCAGAAAAGTGAGAATTGATCTAACTCAAGACCCAGCTATACCACTCTTGGGCATATACCCAAAGGACACTCCATCCTACCATCTTTTCTCAACTGTGTTCATAGCAGCTTTATCCATAATAGCCATAGACTTGGAAAGAACCTAGATGTCCATCAACTAAAAAATGGATAAAGAAAACATGGTACATTTATACAATGGAATATTAGTCAGCTGTTTAAAAAAAACGACACCATAAAATTTGCAGGCAAATGTATGAAACTAGGAAAAAAATCATCCTGAATGAGGTAACCCAGATCCAGAAATATAAAGATGGTATGTACTCACATATAGGTGAATATTAGCTGTTAAGTAAATGATAATCATGCTACAATCCACAGACCCAGAAAGACTAAGTAACAAGGAGGGCTCTAAGGGGGATGCATGGATCTCCATGGGGAGAGGAAATAGAATAGATTTTTTTGGGGTGGCCTTAGGGCAGGTGGGAACAGGAACAGGAGGGATCAGGTGGTGGTAAGGAGGAATGGAGGGAGAGAGTATGGGGAGAGACTGGAACTGGAAGGCCTTTGGTGGGGGACGACACAGAAAACTAGTGCAGTAGAAACTCCCTGGAATCTATGAGGATGACCCTAGTGATGACTTCCAGTAACGGAGGACAAGGAGCCTGAACCACCTGTCCTCTGTAACCAAGCAAAGCTTCCAGTGGTGGAACTGGGACACCAACCCAGCCACAAAACCTTTGACTTATAATCTCTCCTGACTGCAAGAAGTGCTGGGGCAACAGAGGTGCAGAACTTGTGGGAGTGGCCAACTATTGACTGGTCTAATTTGAAGCCCATGACACAAGAGGGAGCCCCCACCCCACACTGCCTGGATGACCACAAACCAGAGGCTGGATAGCCCAGAGACCTAGGATAGGAAAAATGAATAAACAAAATGATTCCTAATGATATTCTGCTATACTCATAGATTGGTGCCTAGCCCCATCCTCATTAGGTAGGCTTCCTCTGGCAGCTGATGGGAGCAGATGCGGAGACCCACAGCCAAACATTAGACAGAGAAAAGAGAGCCCAAATTGGAGATCTCTATCAGGTCCCTCCCTTTTGGGACTTGGGAAACCCCACAGAAGAGGGGGAGGAAGAATTGCAGGAGTCAGAGGGGTCAATGACACCAGAACACAGCTCATGGACATCAACTAAGCAGGAGTCATAGGGGCTCACAGAGACTGAAGCAGCAATCACAGAACCTGCATGGGTCTGAGCTAGGTCCTCTGCATATATGTTATGGTTGCGTAGCTTGGTGTCCTTGTGGGACTCCTAACAATGGGAGTGGGGGTGTCTCTGACTCTTTCCCCTGCTCTTGGGACCCTTTTTTTCCTACTGTGTTGCCACACCCAGCCTTGATATGAGGTTTTGTGCCTGGTCTTATCATATCTTGTTATGCCTTGCTCAGTTGCTATCCCTGGGAGGCCTGCTCTTTTCTGCAGGGAAATGGAAGAGGAGTGGATCCAGGGGAGAGGGCAGGTGTAGGGGGGACAAGGGACTTGGAGAAGTGGAAGGAGGAGAAACTGCAATCAGGATGTGCTTAAAACAAAAAGAAAAGAAAATTATGAAAGCATAAAATTTACAGCAGTAAAAGAAAACATAGTAGAATGAGGTAAGGTGAGAAAAACGTGGGTTCTAGTGTCAAGTGGATTTCAACTCAACTGAGAAGCCCGTTAGTAACTGTATAAACTTAAAATGGATGTTTATTTTATCTGAATCATCAGTTTTCTCTAAAATGCAAATAGAAAACACATCCCTATCCTACCCTACAAAGGCATCACAGTGAACTTATGTGTAGTGTCTGGCATGTTCCAGTCACTAACTGTACCTTTTTTTTACACAGAAGAGAATATGTGTAGGATATTTGCAATATAGCTCCATTAGAAACTTTTAGCTCTAAAATAAGTGTTATTTTTCTAGGTTTGTTGTCCCAAAGGGTATATTTTAATATTGGGGATGGAGAGGAGATCGTCATGCAGTAAGAAAGCCTTGCCAACGTGGCCTATGACTTTATAACAGGAAGCTGAAGGACTGCTGGGAATATCTGTAACACTGAAGCAAGGGCACAAATGTACAATATTCATATGAAGCAATGCTTAGATGGCACCTAATTCTGCTTTTTATTTTCCACTTTCCTAAACAACCCATCACTCATTCTTTCAACAAGCCCTAACAGAACTGTTGATGTTCCCTTCTTTCTTATTTTTATTGGATGACGGGTGGCAGATATATTTTATTTGTGACATAACTTGATATAAACTTACATTTGCAAGCTAACGCTACCTTTGTGTGAGTGTTGCTAAGCACTGAACCCAGAGTCTCACTCACACGTGCTAAGCAAGCATTCTTCCACTGAGCTGTGTCTTCAGCCCTGTTTCTGAAATAGGAACTCATAAAGTTGCCCAGGCTGGCCTTGAATTTGCAGTCCTCCAGCTTCAGCTTCCCAAGTAGCTGGAATACACTTGGAATAAGCTTAGCTGTGCTCAAGATCAATATTAAGGTGCATAGGTTCTACTACGTTCTTGGAAAAAAAAAATGTCCCCAACTGACACCACACACCAAACATAGTGAAAATACCCTACCATTTTCAATACAAAAAACTCCAGATAATTCAAGCAGATACTTTAATGGAATCTGTTTGTCTCAATTAGGGTTTTGTTGCTATGAAGAAACACCATGACCACAGTAACTCTTATAAAGGAAAACATTTAATTGAGGCTAGCTTACAGTTCAGAGGTTTAGTCTATTATCATCACAACAGGAAGCATAGTGGCACACAGGCAGACATGGTGCTGTAGAGGTAGCTGAGAGTTCTACATCTAGATCAACAGGCAGCAAGAAGAGACAGTGAGTCGCTAGGCCTGGCTTGAGCTTCTGAAACCTCAAAACCCATCCCTCAGTGACACACTTCCTCCAACAAGGCCACACCTCCTAATAATGCCACTCTCTATGGGCCAATGGGGGGCATTTTTATTCAACCCACCACACTATTCAAAGAAAGTTTCTAAACTGATTCAAAAGATGGAACCTGCGCTGGCTAGTTTTTTGTCAACTTGACACAAGCTAGAGTCATTTTAGAAAAGGGAACCTCAATTGAGAAAATACCCCGACCAGATTAGCCTGTGGACAAGTCTGTCATGCATTTTCTTGATTGGCAATTGATATGAGAGGGCCCAGCTCACTGTGAGCCATGCCACCCCTGGGTGATAGTGCTGGGTGCTATAGGAAAGTCAGCTGAGCAGCACCCCTCCATGGTCTCTGCATCAGCTTCTACCTCCAGGTTCCTGCCCTGTTCAAGTTCCTGCCCTGACTTCCCTCAGTAACAGAACATTATATGGAACTATAAGTTGAAATGAACCCTCTCCTCCCCAAGTTGCTCTTGGTCATGGTGTTTTACCACAATAATAGAAGCCTAAAGACAGGAACAAAAGTGTCACAGATGTTCACTGGTTAACAGTGAGGTTATATAAAAGCTCCTCAATTTAGAGTTACATTCTGATACATCACTAAGCTGAAAAGAGTGTGGGGGGGATGCATTTAATACACCGGACCTACCTAACAGCACAGTTTAGCAACTGAATCCACTCTAGAGTTTCCACTCATGATGATGTGGCTGGCTGCCTGGAAGCCATGACAAGTTCTGGCTGCCCATCACCATGTAAGGGCATTGCACTGCTTACCACTACCCTGGCTAAAGATTGAAATGCAGGATCCAAAGTATGGTTTCTACCAGACACATATCACTTTTCTGCTATGACAGACTTAAAAATCATAACTTTGACTCTCCTAAGTTAGGAATTATTTACATTGTAAGTACATTTAGGTATTTTCCCTTCTGTGATTTGTAAGTTTATAGTTTACTCTTTTTAAAGAATAATTTCCTTTATTCTTTAAGAATTTCATGAATATATACAATGTATCTTGATCACATTTACTCTCAACTTCTCCCTCCCACTCCCACTGGACCCCTCCCTGACACATCCCCCTCCTATCTCCATGTATTGTTTTTTTTAATAACCCCCTGATTCCAGCCAGAGATATCTGCATGCACATGTGTCAACCACAGCAGCATGTACAACCTGCCAGCAACCACACCATGAAGAAAAATGACTCCCCATTCCCTAGTAGCCAGTGGCTGCCAGTAGCTCTTCTGCTAGGAATGGGGTCTCCTAAATTTCTCCCCTACCCACGGCAGAGTGCTATCTTAATCTTCTACAGGTGTTGTGTGGGTAACCACAGCTTCAGTGAGTTTGTGAGTAAAGTGGCCATATCATGCCCAGAAGACAGCAATTCACAGTACCCCATCCCCCACATTCCATCCTCTGACTCTCACATTCTTTTTTTTTTTTTTTGTTTTTTGAGACAGGGTTTCTCTGTGTAGCTTTGCGCCTTCCCTAAATCTTGCTCTCTAGACCAGGCTGGCCTCGAACTCACAAAGATTCGCCTGCCTCTGCCTCCTGAGTGCTGGGATTAAAGGCGTGCGCCACCCCTGCCCAGCGACTCTCACATTCTTTTCCCCCTCCTTCCCCAAGGTTGCCTGAGCCTTATGGGCTGGGTGCGGGGAGAGGGTTGATACAGATGTCTCATTTAGAACTGTGTGTTCAGTAGTCACGTATTCTCCACACTTTGACCAGCTATAAGATTCTGCATTGACTGCTGCCCATTGCAAAAAGAAGCTTCTCTGAGAAGGCTGAGAACAGTATTGACATAATACATGAATAAATATAAATATGTATAAGAAAGTTTGAAAGCATGCCAATTTAACAAATAAACAAAAAAAGTAGGGTCTCCCATAGGGTCTATAATCTTCCAAACCATGGGCTTTTGAGAAGGTTTACAGTGCCCAGGCATGAATTCCCTCCTGGGGATACCTCAAATACAATCAGAAAGTGTGTTGGTTACCCCTATAACAGTTGTGTCATTATAGCAGCTCACACATGATTGAGCCTGTATGATAATGAGTATTCAGAGACGGGTAATACCTGGGGGTGCTCACCAACCTAAGACAGAGTGCCTGTGTGACCTGGGCAGGCGTCTCCATGACGGGTAAGGTGACCTGCTGATGTCCCACACAACCGAAGTCAGAAGCTCATTTTCTAGTAAAAGGGGGACCTGTAGGTCCCTGACCCCCGTTTTGGGTAACTGTTGCCTTGCTTGCTGACCTTGACCTTGATATCCTCCCTATGCTAATTCCCTGCCAGGTTCCACCCTCCTGAATGCTTAAGGGAAGTTCCTTGTCTGTGTATCCTGTATAATGGGCATTAACAGCTTAGATGCAAGATTGTAAAACATCAGTATTGAACTTCTGCCCTCTGGGGTTCTCCCATTGTGCTGTAAGCCTGTATTTAAGACCTCTTCCCTCCTTCAATTAACAGTATTCGGCAAAAAAAAACAAAAACAAAAAACAGTTGTGTCAAGAT
Organism: Peromyscus californicus insignis; assembly: GCF_007827085.1. Classification (NCBI taxonomy): domain Eukaryota; kingdom Metazoa; phylum Chordata; class Mammalia; order Rodentia; family Cricetidae; genus Peromyscus; species Peromyscus californicus. The sequence goes on from NW_026294525.1 coordinate 58,299,860, forward strand.
TGTACCAATGGGCAGACCTTGCCATGCAGGATCCACTGCAGGGGAAGACTACTGGTGACTTTGCTTCCTTAGCAGTGTGTAAAGCACTTCTGGCACTGTGAGAGCCAGCCAGCAGATAAGAAGCTTTTCATTCCATTCAACATCCATTTCTCTGTGTCCTGCAAAATGCCTTTTCTTCTGCAATGGAGTCGTACCATCCAGATATGGTGGGCAACTAAGAGCAATGACAATAGCCTGTTTTGTTTGGGGGCCTTCCAGAGATTTGTTCATATTTTTACTTGGTGTTCTTTTCAATATTAGTCAAAATTTTTAATATTAGGAATAGCAGTGTGGTTGCCAAATACATAGTAAATATTTTCCAGTTTTTCAGAAATAAAATATAGTCAAATCTTTCATTTGTGATTCCCTTCATTAAATCATCCCTCTTCCTTGAAACTTTATATTATAATTCTATTATTGGCATTTAATGCAACAGAGAGTTCTAGAAAAATGAGGACAAAGCATTCAATTAATCTATTAGAATACTTTTGTTCACAATTGATAAGAAATATCAATCTGTATGTGATCTTTGACCCTGTGGTAGTTTGAACATAACTGGCCCCCATAACCCCAAAGGGAGTGGCACTATTAGGAGGTGTGTCCTTGATGAAGAAAGTGTGGCCTTGTTAGAGGAAGTGTGTCACTGTGAGAGCAGGCTTTAAGGTCTCCTGTGCTCAAGCTTTGTTCAGTGTGACACAGTCTACTTCCTGTTGCCTGCAAGATGTAGGACTCTCAGCTACTTCCCCAGCACCATGTCTGCCTGCATGCCACCATGTCCCAACATGATGATAATGGACTGAACCTCTGAACTGTAAGCTGCCACCCCAATTAAATGTTTTCTTTTATAAGAGTTGCCATGATCATGGTGGCTCTACACAGCAATAGAAACCCTGACTAAGACAGACCCCAAATTAGAAGAGGATAAACAAGAGATAAAGGCTAACTCTAAGGGTCTTTATAAAATGGGAGCCTCCAAAGTCTGGTTGTGAAGAGTGAAGTGCTGAACTGGGGTCCTGACTTCAGCCTTGCACTCTGGCTGATGTGGTGTCAGAGGTGGCAGAAATAATAGAGATCCCCTTTGGTGAATCACTTTGTCCTCAGAAAGGAATTCCAGACCCCTGTGTGACAGTTCAAGGAAGCTTGATAGTGAAAGGAGGTTATATGCCATCATCATAACAATGGTAATGAACAAGTTTGAAAGCTTTGAAGCATTTCTCCATATCATCTCTTCTTAGTCTTGTGTCAAATGAGATAGAAAAGCATCATTATCTCCATTTTGCAGAAGAGAGAAATGAACTACCTCTGGTTCACCACAGTGTGAAATACACACTATACTCTTATCATCAGACACATACAGTCTTGTGAGTGAGGCAAGATGTAGTGAAGGAGCAATCAAGAGTACTCAAGAGAATACGTATCAATTAAATACAAATCAAGTCAGTACAAATTAAATACAACAAAATACAAAGTGCGATACTATTAATAATGAATGCTGAACATGTAACTGCCAGTGTTGGCTAAATTATTAAAGGAATCTGATGTAGACATTAGTATTTAATTTGGAGAAATAATTTATAAGGAGAGAGAAATAATGCGTATCGGACAGTGAGTGTATTGAGAAAACCTTGCGACAGGGCTGTCCACTAGATATGGGAAAAGGAAAAGGTGTGAAGGAGGCTGGCCTGGTGGGAATAAACCTTGTCAAGATTTGGCAATTAGGCTGGAGAATTCAAGCCAAAGTTTGCAGGGCCTAGATGAATTTGTGGGTCCTGGGAGAAGCCTTACAGGGGCGGGAATGTGGTTAAAGAAGTTATCTTAGGAAGACTGGAGTGATGAGTACTCTCAAAGCATCTAGTAGGGCTAGAAGCAGTTAAAATGCTGACACATTCATCAATCTGTGTGGAGTCAGATGGGCTGAAAAGGCAGGAAATAAAAGAAGTAAGTTCGGACTCAGAGATGACTAAAAAACTATTCTCCAAGGGTGAGCCTCAGGAGATGGGGACGCTCTCACTTCAGAGGAGGAAGCTAAGCAAGGACATTAACTTGGGAATGAAAATGACTGTGTAACTGTGGAGACCAGAGCACAAACTAGCTGAAATATGTGTGTGTTTCCATGTGTTTAGACTCACAATCGCTCGAGTACAAGACCCAATCAACACTGTCACCTGTGCCACCTCAAGGTCCCAGAGATGAATTAACTCAAAAAGTCATTACTTTTAAACCTGGTGACTAGGTTTAAAACCTGACTGTGAGGACAGATGAACCCTTCATTGTAACAAATGTAGATGTTGAAAGTCCAGAAGTTCCAGGCATCAGATCTGAGGAGCATTCACAATGAGTGGATTGGAGATGCTAACAAAGGCGATTGAGGAGCAGGGCAGAGTCCTAGCTTCCTCTGGAAACTGCATGCTTGCCTTCTAAAGCACCAGGCGTAGAGCCTCCCATTTACCGTCAAGGGTGAGAATGGCAAAAGTAATAGAGAAAGCAGAGTTATTCCGCCAAGGAGACCCATTTGAAAGTGAAATGGAGGTCAAAACCCCACTCTAACGTGGAAATTGGAAACCGCCAGATGTTCCAGTGCTGCGGTACGATTCCAAAAGGGCAGAACTGAAGGATTATTAACCATGCCAGCTGGCATCGCAGAATTTATGTTTTCTTTGTTATGTGAAATGCACAGTCATAACAGAAAACATTAAAAATCTGAGCAGGTTCAAAGAAGCTGCTGTAAAACAACATACATCAACCCTAAGTGCAAGGACTGTAACTAACAGCAGAGGGCTCCCTTCCACGGCTGGCAGACAAAACTCCAAATTGAAAAGCCTTTTATTTCCTGGAAACTTCTGGTGATAATAAAAAATGTTCGTGCACAGAATTAGCACAATTGTCCATTTTTGTAAGTGAACTACAAAAGCAACATTTAGACCTTTGGATCTGAAATCTTTCTTTGATTTTCTTTGTTCCCACTGTGCTTTTTGCTTATGAGAAAACGATGTGACACTCAAGTGTCATATTTCAGGATAACGTAGGTATAGGATGATGATGGAAGAGTGACTTTCCCAATCTCTCTACAGTACTTCAGACCATCCTCCTAATAACACAAACAGTCATTCTGTAAAATTGCGTCCCTGCCCCCCCCACCATAGTCCTTGGATGGAAATGTACAAATTATAAACACAGGAGGGTAGACCAAACACAAAATCTGTAACAGTTCAAGGCCTGGGGAGATACCCATCTAGCCAAACACCAAGATGTTTGAATATCTAATCAAAATCTCATTTATATTTTTAAAAGATATAAGATCATTTTGAATCAGAATATACCCATTTCATATGACATTCTCAGCCTTAACTGATCATGAAAAATAGGGGGTGAGGGGCATAAGCAAGCTTTGCCTCAAAATGTTGCCATTACATCTGCACACTGTCCTTGGAGAAAATGGTGATTTTTCAAAGTTAGGTAAGGTAGTTGTTTGAGTGTAGACTACTATTTAGATGCACATTTCTGGTGTTGTCTTTAGATTGGAGGTATACTGTTAACTAGATCAGAAGTCAGAAAATTTTAGCCCAAGAGCCAAATCTAGCCTGCTGTCTATTTTTGTATAAACCACAAGCTAAGACTGTGTTTTAAATTTTTAAATAGTTTTTAAAAATCAAAAGAGATGTAATGTTTCATGACATGAAAATTATATGAAACTATGTGCTCATTGACCATTAAGTTTTGTATTTCATCAAAAAGCTGTGGGAATTTGTTTGCTTTTTGTTATGTAAGCATTTACCCAATAACCTCAATTTTGCTTCAAGTCTCATGAAACTTAACCTATTTTATTTACTCTCTGGTTCTGTACAGAAAAAGCTTGCCAAATTCTGGACTATGCCCTCTGTACTGCTCCGTGCATTCCTAATCATAAAACACTGTGCAGACCTGGTCCCCCGATAATCGGTATTTGGAATTGCCTGAGTAGCCTCAAAAACTATTGCTGTTTGCAACCTAGATCCAGAGTGTGACTTCCTGGCCTGTGGTATAACCTGATCTTTAAAGTTGCTGAAGATCCTGAGGTGATTTGAATATGGAGTTTGAGGGGCTCTTAATGTAATGCTTTGGCCAATGCAATGCCTGCCCCCAGCTTTATCCAGGACCTCCAAGTTCCTTGCTGTCCCTTTAGGTGACCCAAATGATCCCTCCCACTGCCCCAGCCCCTCCAAACTGTTGCCAATCTCTTCAGTCCTGCCACACCAGCTCCCTTCGGCATCTAGTGCCTTCCTTCACGATTCAACTGAGGAAGTCCAGACCAGCCCATCACAATGCCTGCCTCTTTTGCTTTCTGAATGCAATCTCTTTCTCATCTGTTTTCTTCTCTCCAACACCACGGTGATTGAAAAGAGGTCTTAAATCTGGCAGGCTTTCCTCTGAGTCCCTGTATGTCTTCTAATAAGAGGTGTGGCCTGGAGCAGATTGCTTTAATCATTCTGCTCATCTGTGCCTTCAATCCTAAAGTCTGGTTTAAAACGCTTAGCTCTTAGAAATTTTGAAGATTACAGGGGCTTTTCCTGCAACTTAATCTATGGTGCTCGGATTAACATCACCTGGGCCCTTGTTAAGCATTCAGGATCTCGGGGGACCATCCGGCCTCTGTGTCAGCAAATGCATAGCGCTGGCTTCTCGTGGTGCTCTGTGTGTGCATCACAGTGCAAAGCTGAGAACTGAAGCTGTGAGAGTCGCTAGACACCAGGCTGGCTCTTCTTACTGCACTCAATACATTTGATGCCCCGGCTCTATGTGCAAAATGGCTAGCTTACACTTTTTAAATCTATCGATCTCTGATGTATAGAATAGTTTGAAACAAGAGGAGACTGTGGCTGTGGCAGGGTCAAAGGTGATTAAGAGAGTCACCTTCATGCAACTTAGAAAAGCCTCCTCCTTCTGACAGATATGACCCTGGAGGTGCACAGCTAGCGAACCAAAAGAGTTCTTCTGCAGCTGAGAACACACACACACACACACACACACACACACACACACACACACACACACACACACAGACACACACACACACACACACACACAGACACACACACACACACACAGACACACACACACACACAGACACAGCGGATGATGGCCCCTTTCAGAGCCTGTGGCCTGCCAGAGGCAGAGGGGCCTCAGCCAGTTGTCCTTGGACACTGTGTGGCAAGAGCAAGAAGTGAAGAGTAGATGAGGTCCTGGAACTAGGATTCGGTCAATCAGAGTGAAAAAGCAACATGGAGTCCAGAAAATGCCAACATGGTAGAGGGCATCATGGATCGGTAATACGGTCACGTGGGAAGTTGCCCTGTGCCTGTTGAAGATTTCTGGGAGGAGATACGATTTGACACAAATCAAAGGATTGATAAAGTGTCAGGTGAAATACCAAATACAAGCTGAGCTGCAGGAATCTCAGGATCAAAATCTGAAATTCTTCAGAATCTGGAGCTTTCTGTGTGTTGAAACTATGCCGCACGTGGGTAGGGCCACATTAGAAAGAACACTTGTGACCAAATGCAGTCCAACTGCAGGTATGATAAAGCGGGACTTCACTTTAGAAACACGGCTTCATCTGAAGCAACACGTTCTCATCTGGAGTCCAAGGGCACCTACATTTAACTTAGTTTCCTGTGCCTTCAGAAGGGCCAGTGTAAGGATTCGGTCCTTAATTACGTCATCAGCCTGTGTCGGCGTCCCAGTCTAAAAAGCAGGTGGGCCTCTGTGTGTCCCTTCTTCCACTCTTTCCTTTCCGCTCCTTCCTTCCATCTGTCCTCTCTCTCTCTCTCTCTCTCTCTCTCTCTCTCTCTCTCTCTCTCTCTCTCTCCTCCCTCCCCTCTCTCTCCCCCCTCCCTCCCTCTCTCCCCCACTCTCCCAATAAAGCTCTAAAAAGGTAACCATGGCTGTGATTCTTCCGATCAGCACTCTCCTCCACCAGCATGGCCACCTCGGGTGGCGGCCAGCCACAAGCAACTCTCCGTTTAACCAACAGCCAGGCTGGAGACCATCTTAACTAAGCATTTGTTTTTAAGTTAGGGAAGGTCTGGAAAAGCAAAAGGAGCCAGAACATTCCATCACTGGCTGAGGTATTTGGTTCATGTCCATGAAATTAAGCAAGGTCATCTAGAGACATATGCCAAAGGGAGGCACTGAGTATTTACTTAAATCTCCAAGTACTGGATGTCCATGACACTCTGTGTTTTACTGAGCACTACAAGCTTTGCCTTTAAAGAGTCTCTCTTCTCAAAGAGCTGGTGGAGGGCTGAGCACGTGAGGTCCACAAATGCTGTGGGATTAAAGATGCTTTAGAAGAAACTCAAATAAAGGATTCCCTTAGTAAACAAGTAGATGTTTACTGAACACCTGCTCAGTGCTGTTGAGAGGTAGGACTTCCTTATCCCATAAGCGAGCCAAGAGCTGAGTTCTTTCCATTTTGTCCAGAGGGAAAGGGGAGAGATGCGGTGCAGCCACACCTCTCCATCTTGCCCCTCCCTGGTTTTACCCTGATCTATACTGCCTCAGTCCAAGGTCTCCGTTGCTTTCCTGGTGAGAGAACTCTGTTTTCCTTTCTTGATGTAATTCATTTTGATTGGGTACTACCAGGTAAATCCTTGCTCACCTCACCTGAGTGATCAGTCCAGTTCCAAATCCAGATGTTGAAAAGAGAAAGGGAGGGAGGAAAGAAAAAGGATAAGGTTAATCTTTGCCCCTGGGCATGTATTTTTAACCCTTGGCTTCTTGAAGTGGAATTAACATGCCATTCCCTAGATGTACAACTCTGTATAAGACGCCCCAGAGAAATGTCCAAGCGTAACTGTCAGAGAGCCATTAACAGCTATCTTTGTTGTGGTTCAGTGGTGCGTTCCCTCGTTTTTTTTTTTTTTATGTCTACACTCTTCCTCTTGAGAAGAGGTTATTGGTAAATATTTAATGAACCAAATGAAAAGACAAATAAATAACAGAAAGCAACCTGAGTGTTTTACCTCTTGCCTGTGGGAACTAATGATCCATGACACCTAGTGGAAGGAAACAGAGGCCAGGAGAGAAGACCTCAGACACTGCATGGAGCAGGCTAGCCAAAAACAAAGCTATGCCCGAGGGGAAGCCAGGAGCTCTGGACCCTTTAAAGCCTTCAGTAGACACAGCGGAGGTTGCTACACCCGGAGTATCCTTTGTTATAACAGCGGTGAACAGAAATTTAATCAGCTGCCTTTGAAGACAAGGAGCTAGGGGCTGCTTTACACAGAACGAAGCAGTAGATTCCCTTATACTAAACATTTGTTTGTTCTTGTTTTTTTTTATTTTTGTTTAATTCAGGAAATAAGAAAGAGAAGACAGGGGCTGGAGAGATGGCTCAGTGGTTAAGAGCACTGGCTGCTCTTCCAGAGGTCCTGAGTTCAATTCCCAGCAACCACATGGTGGCTCACAACTATCTGTAGTGGAGTCCGATGCTGTCATCTGACATGCAGGTGTACATGCTGATAGAATACTCATATACATAATAATAAATCTTAAAAAAAAAGAAAGAGAAGATAACAGTGAAGAAATAGAACAGGATGTAAGGAAAGAGGGAGGAGAGAAAAAGGGAGAGAAGTAAAAAGAAAAAAAGAGAAAGAGAGGGGGAGGTGAGGGGAAGAGAGTGGGTGGAGAGCCTGCCCTGATTTTGCAGCTAACTGGGAACTACACTCATAAAGTAAGGCGCATACCTCTACCTGAAAGATGGCATCATGCACAAGCCAGTGCTGTAGAGGAGACATCAATTTTCTGCTAATGCCACTGAGAAAAGATGAAGAACTTCAATGGCTTGAGGCAGCTTAGTGGTGACCAAGAGCTTACGGTCCTGTGCCAAGTTTGTTTCCGAAATGGAAAAAGAATGAAGGGCAGCAGCAAGATTTACACTCCTCCTTGGTCCACAGCCGAAACTGGCTTCAGTGGGAAGGATTAATCAAGTGTTTTGTTTTCCAATCTGTGCTTGCCCGCTCCAGGACAACTGGTATTTAGTAGAAAATGTAGCTGAATATAATCCAACAAATGTGTGTTGTTATAATGTTCATGTTTCACTTTAAAATATTTTGGTTTACAAGGCTAGGGAAATGGCTTGGTGGGTAAGGCGCCTGCCACACAAGCCTAAGCAGAGTTCAGATCCCCAGCACCCACATAGAAAAGCCAGGAAGGCAGTGCATGTCTGCAACCCCGGCACTTGGAAGGTAGAAACTGGCAGATCCCAGGAGGAGCTCATCTGCTCACCAGCCAAGCCAGATTGATGAGCTCCAGGTTCAGAGAGACCCTGTCTCAAAAACAAGGTAGGGAGTGATCAAGAAAGATTCCAGACATCTGCCTCTGACCTACACACACACACACACACACACACACACACACACACACACACACAAACTTGTACATATAATACACACACCAAAATAAATATGTATTTTAGCATAAATAGTGCAAGTGGACAGGACCTTGTTATTCTCTATCATCCTGAGTGGAATTTCATGTATTATAAGTGGTTGGTCAGGTGGCTAGTTGGTTCAGGAAGCCTACACCACAGAGGCTGCACACATTTCCACTATAATCCATACCAAAGGTGAGAAATTAGGTTAAGGAATAGTGAGTTCAGTCACTCACTGATTAAATTAATGTGATAGTAGGTATACAGGTGTGTTAATAGCATGGTTTGGGGACACTTTTAGTCCTACAAAATGAATCTAGGAAGGCCTGTGTCCTATGCCTTATGCTATAATCTAGTAAAAGATTAGAAGTTTCTGATTTTAATATCAATTGTCAAGAAATCAGTGTGTCTTCCCCCAGCAAACTTAGAACTTCTGTACAAGAATGGTTGTGTGACAGTATTCCTCTACTAAACCTCTTCCAAAGTACAGACATCACCTGTGGTGGTTTGGATGAAAATGATGGCCTGCACAGATTCATGGGGAATGGCACTAGTGGGGGTGTGGCCTTGCTGGAATAGGAATTGGAGGAAGTGTGTCACTGGGGGTGGGCTTTGAGATTTCAGAAGCTCAAGCCAGGACCAGTGTCACTCTTTCCTGTCTGGCAATCCAGATGTAGAGCTCTCAGCTCTTTCTCCAGCACTGTGTCTGCCTTTGTGCCAGCATGCTTCCCGCCATGATGACAATGGACTAAACCTCTGAACTGTAAGCCAGCCCCAGTTAAATGTTTTCCTTTAGAAGAGCTGTCGTACACTGGGTAGTGGTGGAACATGCCTTCACCCCAGCACTTGGGAGGCAGAAGCAGGTGGATCTCCGAGTTAGAGGCCAGCCTGGTCTACAAGAGTGAGTTCCAGGAGAGCCAGGCTGTAGAAAGAAACGCTGTCTCAAAAAAACAAACAAACAAAAAGAGTTGCCATGGTCACTGTGTCTCTTCACAGCAACAGAACACTGACTAAGACACCACCACAGTCCAACTTGGTAAACCAAGGAATTTTGTTGGGCTTACTTAAAGTATAAGTGACGGGTTACTTACAGGAGCAGAAAAAGACGGTTGGATCACCAAAGCCCATACCAATGTGAATTAGAGCTCACAAAAAACCCAGAACCTGGAGCACACTGCACAGCCTGTAGGCAGCTCAACAGGCTGAAGAGTGTCCTTTCCAAGTGCCTCAGTTGGTCTAAACATCTTCCAGACAGCTGGGCTTGTCTTGAGTGTCCTTTTCAGCCTGACTCCTTTGAGAGTGACCCTCCACCGTCTTTTCTGTTTACATACTCTGGGAAGAGGAAGGGCCTAATGAATCTGGTCATTTTCAGGGACTTCCGGGAGCTATTTTGAGTTATTTACTTCCTGTCTTAATGAGCTTCCCTGCAAGATACAATGTTTCAATCTGGGAGGTACCTGCTGCCCAGCAGGGGTTGAAGCACCCGAAGATAGAGATCTAAAGGCTGTGTAGCTGGGGGCAGGGGTGTTTCCCTGGCCTGTGCTCTGCTCCAGAACTGACAGAGTTCAGGAAACTATCTGCAGCAAAACTCTTTGCTCCCGCTGCTGAGAGTCTAATCGCAGTTACGACTGTGTCATACAGTCACTTTTCTCTATCACAAACCCTGCTGAACTCTAAATGACCCTGCAGCCATGTCCTCCCAGGCCAGATGGGGAGCACTCTCCCTGGCAGTCTCACAGAGGGACTGGTACAAAAGGGTCATTCCATGACGGGTGCAAACACAAACAAAAGGTTTGCTGCTGCGGCTGATGCAGAAACTCCTCTGGCTATAATAGCAGGCTGTTCAGCTCACTTTATGAGACAGCTGAGAGGTATCTCTCTTTGCTGCCTCCCTTGGCGTTGCAACAGTAGCACCAACAAAATGGTCTCTCTCCGGTGCTCCTCTCTTGCTGGATTTTAATAAATTGGGCTGAGATAGTAACGAGAGGGAAGCAGCTGCAGCAGCCAATAGGGTCATGGTTGCGGTCATGGTGGTGACAGTGAATCTGCCATCTAATGCTGAGGAAGCAGGGAAGTGGCCGGCCACTTTGACAGACACTGAAGAGGTGGAACTGAGGAGAGCAGTCAGCTAACCACTCTGGAAGCTGAGGAACCAAGAGGGATCTGGCCCTAATAAGCAGTGGAGGCTGAGCCAGGAGCCTAGGGAACTGCCCAGCCCTGGGGAGAAGCAGCAGAGGTCGAGGGACCCCTCAGCAGCTGTGACAAGTGTCTGAAGCAGAGTTGAACAGTGTAGGCCAAGCTGCGAAAGCAACAAAGGATCACCTGCATGACCGACATCCCCGGGAGAGGCAGGCCACAGACAGGGGAAGAACGGGACTTGATGGTGGCAGTGAATGACTTCTGAGCAGCAGCAGCCTCAAAAGAGGCGACAGGAAACTGTCACATTACAAGTCAAGCTGACAGTGTTTGAGGCATCTCAATACACAAGAGCTGTAATATTTGAGAGCTTAAAGTCCCAGGACCTAAGACCTACACGGGACCGGAACACTAGAGGGCTCCACCTACGCACACCTGTAGGCTACTGCTGGCCACCATTGTCAAGCATCCAAAACTGCCAAAAGCAAGCAAGCACTTGAAAAGTGCTTGCTTGCCTGCCCTTGGGATCCAAGAGGACCCCAGCCGGCTGACTGGTAACAGTATCAAAGAGAAGCTAATTTTTACCCACGTCAAACTGGTGCTCCTATTATCAACCAAAGATAAGAAAAGTCAAGAATGGTGCCTTTTCAAAATGTCCTGGGTCAGCTCACCATACAGAAATAAACAGGTTGAATGGGTAAAAATTGCTGCTATCCTCCTGTTTGATTTTCCAGTGGTGAAAGGGGTATCTCAAAGAGCGTCCCTTGGTCGCTAGCCCCCTGAGTGTGGATGCTGATGACTCTACCTACTGTTGACTTTGGCCTGATTCTTGCGATCTCCGACATAGGCTATCATGCAACACTGGCAAGTGAGAATGTATGTGCCCAGTCCATCTGTGCACCAGGGTGTCCAGCGCGTTAATGCAGAACATCAGTATAATGAGGAAGAGGGTATCAGTTACTTTTCTGTTGCTGTGGTAAACCACCACCACCAAGCCATCTGCGGCAGGCAGCAGGCATAGTGGCTGGAACAGGAAGCTGAGGGTCCACATCCTTTACCAAAAGCACAAAGCAAAGAGAAAACAAACTAGAAATAGGAAAAGGCCATGAGTTTTCCAAGCCTGCTTCCGGAGGCCAACTTCTAGAAAGGCCACATAGTGCCACCAACTAGAGGCCAAGTGTTCATAAACCAAGATTATGAAGGACATTTCTCATTCAAGACACCACAAAGAGTTATGTGTTTGCTTGTTTGTTTGTTTGTTTGTTTGTTTGTTTGTTTTGGATAGGAAGCATTTCGTTAAAGTAGGCAATGCCTTACAGGAATATAAACTTGAAATCAATAATTTAGCATCAAGCTGTGTCAAATACAGGCTCTCAGTAGAGTCTCCATTCAGCACTATTTTCAGCAACGCATCATAACGTTGAAAGAAAAATAACATTGACTAAATGTATTTGCTCTGATGTTTCAGAAGGTTCGACTATGGTATCTTGGCTCATCCCATGTAATATGCAGCCTTAGCATCCTCAAATGTTACCAAAAGCTTTATCTCTTCATCTTCTTAAGCATAGTTGTGTCCCCTAGCAGATGGGTTAACTAAAGAACAATAGTTCCTATGTCCATCCCTACAGGATGTGAAAGGACAAAGAAAGCAAAAACAGTGACTCTGCATATCTTTTTAAAATCTACAAAACATAGGTGGGATGTGTGTAGAAGATTAAATAGTGCTAAAAGAATAACCAAGATAGCAGTAACCTTATTCATTCAGTTATCTTCATCTCGTCACCACAGGAATTGACATCTTACACACATGCTGCTCTCCTTTGCTTATGACATTTACACAGTCATCTATTGGTTTCTAGAGGGAACAGGGAACCATCTTGCCAGTGTGTCATGACGAAGCTTGTTTCAGTGATCATGGGGACTAGGGCAAAGTCCACAAGTGGAAATAGTCCCTATATCTTGGAAATTGAAGATTCTAGTCACTTTTTAGTCTATTAACACAATCAAGTTTACACATAAACCAGCAATGCGTCTGTAGAGTTGATCATCTACAACTAGGCCCCCAGTTGTGGAGTGCAAATAGCCAACCACGGGACAGCATGACCCCATCATACCACAGGAGTCAAAAAGGTACCCGATGAGAGATGATCTGACAAGAACTCACTCAAAATAACCTCAACGTGGGAAGGCAAGAGAAGTGTCTATCTGGTCAAAAAAGCTCAAAGCCATCCAAGCCCAAGGAGAGCTTCCTGTTTCCTAGTCCAGTGGTATGTTGGTAAGACATCTCTGTAAACCCTGATCTGCAGCACTGCCCAGTATCTGTGATGTAAATGGACCTATTTTGAGTGAGTTCAAGCTACCAATGGGTTGATAAGCAGTTCATAGTGTTCTTGATACTTAGTAGCTGACTCCCGGGAGCTAGAAGTCAATACACCATCATAACCTTCCTCCAACTTCCTCTGCCCTGAAGAAAGACAACAGAAACCTGCCCTTTGCGAACAGGTCTTCAGAGAGATGGAAAGTGAGAGAACATTGCTTCAAATAGAGCTTAGAATGTTGATTAAAACCTTATACTTGATGGAGAGTAGAGCTCCCATTCTTTTTACTTAAAGATTTATTTTATTTTTAATTGTGTGTGTGTGTGTGAGAGACAGAGAGAAAGAGAGAGAGAGAGAGAGAGAGAGAGAGGCAGTTGGGTTTGTATTTGGGCATGTGTATGTCACGTGTATATAGGTGCCCACAGAAGCCTAAAGAGGGTACCAAATCCCCCCCGAGCCGGACTTGCTGTGAGCCATGGGTGCAGAGAAACAAACTCAAGACCCCTGCACCAACAGTCGGTGCCCTAAATTGCTGAGCCAGCCTCCATCCCTGCTTTTTAATTATAATAGAGAACTTTCACACTAGGATGGCTCAAAGGATACAAAATCTTCCCAGATTCTCCACATGTGCATAAATATAAGGTAGTAACAAATCAATCATCTCTGTTAGATCAACTATCCAAGAATCAGAAGTTACGGAGCTATTATTTCATGGTGGCTGATTTTTTTTAAACCTACCTTTAATATTCCTTTCCTTTCATGTGTTTGGTATTATCATCAACATCACCATAATCATCATCACCACCATCATCATCATCATCATCATCATCATGCCTTCTTAAGGGAGGCCTTCAGATATTCCAAAGTTCTAAAAACAGTGTGAATATTCGGCTTTATTGGCTGGATGAAGTCACTTTCCTAACATGTCTCTGAGGGAGCCCCCACATTTGGCAGCTTCTTCATGAAGGCATGCGTGAAGGTGTGCCACTGTGAGGACTCTCAGGAGGGGGCCGGGGGAAAAACATCAATTTTTCAAAGCAGAAGAAACATAGCAGCTTCGCTGACCTAAATGGACCTGACAGCTAAATGGGAAGAGACAAAGGAGCTGAACATGAACGTTTGCTCCAGGACACTCACAGGGTACAGGAGAAAGAAACGTGAACCTTGTGTGGAGTTAGACCACTGGAGTCAGGATGGCTCTGTCCACCTCATCTCCACTCAGGTGCTCACTGCGGAGGCCTCGGAGGGCAGTCTGCACTGTTATTATGACTTCTCTCCTTTCCAGAACACCCTCCAGGGATGGAGGCCTTGAAATGTCCCTCTGCATATGCTGCGTTCTGGAGCCTCATCTAGTTGTTCACTCGGCAGCTCAACAACACATCACACAATGATGTTCTTCAGGCCATGCTTAGGACGGCGCTTCTCGAGCTGAAGCGCTGACTCCAATGTGTCTGCTCAATGGAAGCTCCAGCAAGTAAACGCGTCATACTAGGCAGAGTTCAAAAGTAAGGAGACGCTGGCATATTTCTAACTCCACAGAAATGTTGCATTAGCCTGTCCTCTTAGCGGATGACCTCCATTCTCACCTCACTGAGAAAACAGAAGCCATTAGAAGAAGAGTTTCACAAGTTTCTACCAAAGCACACACCCTTATTCCCTTTCAATCGTGAAACTTCCACTCCCCAGTGAGCCTCTCCCTTTCTGTGGTGGAGTATAGCCCCTCTGGTTCTCTTCTCTAGCTGTGTGACATCCTCCATCTGTCTGCTGGACTCCATCCGAATTCAAATGCCCTTCATTCGTTCTACCTTAAATTAGAAGAACAATGCCCACACTCTTGCTTGATACCGTGTTTTCCAACTCATCCCCTCCCTTTCCTCTCTTTCCTCCCTTTCCTCCCTTTCCTCCTCCACTCTTTGCAGCAAACTTACCAGTGTTCATTCCCTCCTGTTCTGTCTTAAGCTCCTCACTCTGGCCTTTGCTTTCAGTTCTCAGAACTCTACCGAATTGTGCTGGACAAAATTATCAGTGGTTTCTGCTATCAAAGCCCATGTTCAGATCTCCTTGATTGCGTTCCTTGATCTGTCAGCCCTGCATGTGGTCAGGCTGTTCACTGGCTCTTCCCAAATATTGTCCCCATCACATCCTTGCACACTGGCTCTTCCTACCCGTGTCTTTGTGATCTGGTGGTCAGCTTCTCCATGATGACTTCGTGTTGGAGGTCCCCAAGGCTCAGACCTTGGATTTTTCACTTCTTCAATTACCCCTACCCTTTTGGTATTCTCATCAAGCCTCTTGCCTTTATGTGCTGGTGACTTCTGAGTATATCTCCAGAATAGACTTCTCCCAAATTCCAGCTTCATAGGGCCAACTGCCTTCTCCATGTGGCTGTCTCACCATCAAATTTAACAGGTCTCAAACTGATCGGCCCTTCCACCAGGAGCTGATCCACCTTCTCCCTCTCAGCTGAGAACAGCCCTATCCTTAGCTGCTCAGACTAAAACCTCGGGGTCACTCTCATTCTTTCAACCATTTCCCAACAAACTGGGACAATATACCGACACAACTCTTGGACTATATCAAGACTCTGATACATCTTCATAGCATCCCTACAATATGGTCCTAGTCTCTGTCCTCTGTCCCTCTCTCCCCTGATTTTTTTCAGGTTTTTCGAGACAGGCTTTCACCACGTAGCCTCAGCTGATCTGGAACTCACTATATAGACCTTGCTGGCCTTGAACTCACAGAGACCCACCTGCCTCTGCCTCAAGAGTGCAGGGATTATAGATGTGTGCCACCATATCTGACTTTCTGTCACTTGAATTTCTGCAGTAATAACCTACTGGTCTTTCGGCATCCAGGACTTTCCTCTAGTGTTTGTTATAATACACCCTTAAAAGGAATCCATATGAAACACAAGGTCTATTGTTTCTGTTTAAAATTCTGCAGGGCAGTTGCCTCAGGGGAGACCACTGTAAGTTTTCCTGGCTGAGGGAAACTAGCTTCCCAGTCAAAGAGATGCATGTTCCCATCTCAAGTGTCAGGGTCACCTCCTTGCTACCTCAACATAAGCACTCCCAAGAGTTTTGAATTCAATTTGCTGCTTCAAGGGGCCATACCACTTCTTTAAATCGGAGGCAATACACAGGGGTTTTCTTGCCTTTGGTTTTTTTTTTTTTTTTTCATAGTTTGAATCTGATATCCTCCTGAAACCAAGAGTTATTTGAACAAATTAATTTGTCTAAATGCATCTGTATGTTAGTCTTCTCTGTACTTGTTGGTATGCACTTATGTTGCACGTTTAGAAGATAACATGTTGTGTTTGGTTTTTTCCTGTCTTGAACACTTTAAGATTTTGTTTTTATTTAGAAAAAAATTTATGCGATACATTTTGATCATGTTCCTCCCTCTCCCCCAGCTCCTCCTCCCAGATTCCTGCCTCTACCTCCCTACCCACCCAACTTCACATGGAGATTCTACCTGAGGTTGAATACACACAGACAGCATTTGCATCTGAGTATGGAAAGCAAACGAGTTTTCAAGCTGGTTCATGTGCTCATTTGGTTCATCAAATTCCCTCAGGCCCTTCGGATTTTGTGCTGACTTGTCAGGACTGACAAGGGCAAATGGAAGTGTCTGCTTGTGGACCTGAGGAAAATGAAACAAAAGAAAGACACCTGCGAGTGTCCCCACCACACCCCGAAAGCTGCGGTCCTTGGAAGGATTGCTCTTCCTTTACCATCTCAATTTCTCCCCTGGCTTCCCTTCAGCCCGTCTCCAAGCTCAGGGCTTGCTTGACTCCTAATGGAAGCCTTTTCACCGCTGCCAAAGGCCTTTGCTCTGTTTCCCCTGCTTGCAACATTCTCCCTCTTGACTAACTCCTTCCCTCCTTGGCATCTTCACTGAGACCTCGCCCCTGCCATGAGGGCTACTCTCACCCAGCTTACAGTGACCATCCCCTACCCCGGTTGGCAGGTCCTCCCTCCTTCCCCTCCTCTCTTCCTGCTTTCTGCTCCATTTTTATCTCACGCTCTGACATGATGTGCGGTTCTTTTTAATATTAACTCGATTCGAGACAAATGCCCGTCATTTTTGTTTACTAATGTAATCCAAAATCCTAGAACTGTCTTTGCCTGGCCCACAGTGAGTGTTGTGTGGACATTGATGAGTTAGGTGGCTTATCCCCAGATGGAGACTTCAGTTTGGGTCATCCTTTCAGGGAGTGTTCACGGCCTTCTAAGACTTTCCCAATTCTCTACTAGGGGAAAATAAATAAGCTCGTATTAGCAGTAGTTGTAAGACCAGGCCGCAGTGCACCCGTGTTTTACTTATTTTATTTAAAATACAATTGTAAGTCATATAAAATTATACTGTCACTTCCCAAAAAATTTCCTATGTCAGTGTTTCCTAATGCTTTTTTATCCACCACCCTCATTGTGAACCTCCAAGAATATGTACATACATTATGTTTTCCTTCCATTCCAGGGATTCCAAGGAGGCCCTGGCACCTCTATCTGAATCTCTAGTTGTTTACAGACCTAAGTGATTGGCTTCAGGCATACATATATTCACAGATACATATGCACATGGTCTATTTCGGAACTTCTGCTGACGGCACATTTTAAAATCTTTTCCCCTTCATATGATCAAGCTGTTGGGGTACCTTTTATTGTTTTACCATTTATGGCAATAACTTTGGAGTGTTTTAGCCTCAAAGGAAGCTTACAAATATAGGACAGCCATATGTTAGTCCTTTGGGTATACGTCATTTAAATTTTCACTTCAAGCAAATGGAAGGCAAAATAGAGATGTGGAAATAATCCCCTGGTCCAAATGTCAGAGAAGAGAGGACCCTGCCAAGAAAAGGGGTCTTAGGAGAAATCAAACCTGCTAACACCTTGAGCTTGAGCTCTCCCCCTCAGAACTGGGCTCGGGGTGACCTTGTCCATTCCAAAGAACAAACATTTCTCGGGGAGAGCGCTGACTGTGGATGTGGTTCAACAAAACACCCTGGTGCCAGGACCTTGATGCTGACGTGCTCAGATGTGACCAGAACGACACATCATCCATGGAGGGGATGCTTTGCTTTAAAGGGGATCTTTGGAGCTTTTGTGGAACTCATTTCTCTAACTATCTCAGCAAAGAAAATAAAATGTCTCCTGGAAAGCTGTTGACAGATGTTTCAATTCACCTGGACCTGAGACACGTGGTGTCTAGCAGTCTGGAGACTGTCCCTCAGCTGAGTGGGGGCCAAGCTGCAGGTGCTTCTCTCTGACTGGAACAGAGAAATGGAGGAATATTTCTGTCCATTGGTGTTCCCATGACTCGAATCTGCCTGGCGGCTTACGTAGAATCCACTGTGAGCCTCTGACAGAGGTCAGGACACCTCAGCATAGGCCACAGGGGGTGTGCCAATGATTAGGATCGCTGTTGCTGACACTGGCGTTGTTGTCTCTAGCACGTCCAGTTCTACAGGGAAGTTTGTAGGCAAGGCTTCAGACTTGAGTGCAGAGGCCCTAACAGTCCCACACTATGTTGGTATTATGTCCAGCACTCAGTGAGATTCAAAGGCCACTCCCAAAGCTCACAAGAACCTGGAATGAAGGAATTGGCCAACATGTGTTATTTCTATCGAATGAAGCCAGACCATGAGGTCAAGCTTATCTACTGCCTGACATAGTCAGGAGCTTCAGCCAGCTCATCTCAGACAACAGGAAGCCTTTAAAGACATGTGGTGAATCAGCTGTTCACACAGACCTGGCCTCCTTTTTCTCATCTCTTTCTCACCAGAAAAATAACATTGCATTGGTGATTCAACACAATGATCTGAATCTCAAATGCCTGTCTAGCTCTACTGGTAAATTGTCTCAAACTTGCACTGACTTTTCCAGAACCTCCCTGCCCACATCTAGGTTGCCTCAACAGGCTTCTCCCATGTGAGGGACTCGAGGCATCTTCTCTAACATGAACGGGTGGGCCACTCAGCTTTCTCCTTACTGAGTGAGCCCACAACCTGGTTCCGGAACTCCCCCTTGTAACTCCATTTTCTCAAGTTTGTCTCAAAAGTCTCAAGGGATTAAAAACAACCCAAGTGACCGTGATCAGATGAATGGACAAGAAAAATGTTTCAGATATAATGAAATATTATTCAGCCCTAACTAGCAATGAAATACTGACGTGCACTACAACATGGATGAGCTTTAAAACACTGAGATAATTTAAATAAGCCAGACACTGTGGGGAGCAGATGAAGTCCTGAATGAATGTGTATTGCTGACATTATCACTACCATGTCAAGGACATCAATGCCTCAGACCCATGGGAACAGCAAGGCTTTTCCCTGCTCTGAGCAGGAATGCTGAGAGAACATGCAGACAGTATCAGCCATAGCTTCCAGGATGACTGAGGCCTGAGACTGCTCCCCACAGAGACCTCAGGTAAACAAACCCATCTCCTTGTTTAACTGTATACAATAAATCCACTTTCTTTATTCAGATCTATAAAATATACACCTCTGAGTTTCCAGGCTTCTGGTGCATTTCCATCAGAGCTCACAGCCCACATAAGCCCAGCTTTTCTGTCTATGTGTCTGTGTGTCTGTCCTTTCTTCATTCTCTCATTGGCCCAGTCAGGTAAAGTCCAAAGCTGTGCGTGTTGAAACAAGACAAAAAAGAACAAATATTGTATTGTTCTATTATCTGAAATATACAATAGGCAATTTCATGGAGACAAGACAGCAGATGAGATGTTCCATAAGACAGGGAGCAAATAGCAAGCAAGGAGGAATGTTACAGGATTTCTACTAAAGGTGATTTTTAAAAAGGTTGGGGAAAACAGTCAATATCTACACAGTATTGTAAAAGCAATTAGTGCCAATAAATTGTATACTTAAAATGGCCACAATATACTTATGCCACAACAAAATTTTTCCCAAAAAAATAAAATATACAAGTGTCATTTAACTATTTGCATGAAAAACTTATTCGAAATATCACTTAGATTCCTTATACTCAGGCTTATTCATGTCTTGTTGTGTAGCATATTCTTTTTAATTACAGTTGTAAAAGACAACTCTGCCAGTCCATGGTCTTTGAGTAATTGTCCCCTGTGAAAAGCTTAAAAGTCTATAGGAACTATGGCTCTGGGTTAGTAGGTAGAGTGCTGGGCAAGCCCTAGGTTGAATCCTCAGCATTGCATAAATGAAGCATGGTGTTGCATTCCTATAATCCCAGATCTATAGAGATGAAGGCAGAAAGATCAAAAGTCTACGGTCATCCTTAGCTACATGATGAGTTTGAGGCCAGCCTATGAGACTCTGCCAAAGAAAAAAAAGTTTATAAAGTTTACACAGGGTAAATACCACCAGCAGGTTCTATTTTTCCCACAAACAAGTGATTTTTTTTTTCAATACGTGAAGTGTAATAGTGACCTGTGGCATATGAAGGGCAGGCCTGTGCAATCAGATTCTCCCAGGTAATTACCAAATGTATAGATTTCAAGAACCTTTCTGTCTTAGTCAAGTGTTCTGTTGCTGTGAAAACACCATGGCCAAGGCAACTCTTATAAAAAGAAAGCATTTAATTGGGTTTAGTCCATTATCATCATGGCAGGGAGCATGGCAACATGCAGGCAGGCATGGTGCTAGAGCAGTATGTGAGAGCTTTACATCCTGATACTCAGGTGGAGAGAGAATGAGAGAAAGACTGGGCTTGGTGTGGACTTTTGAAACCTCAAAGCCCACCCTCAGTGGCACACCTCCTCCAACAAGGTCACTAATCCTTCTCAATCAGTTCCACTAACTGGGGACCAAGCATTCAAACATATGGCCTATGGGGCCATTCTCATTCAAACCACCAGGCTTCCTGAGGGATAGTTCAAGACAGGCACAGAAACATTCCATAGGCATTGGTAAGCCATGCTTTAGGTTTGGGTTTTTAGTTTTTATTTGGGAATAACATTTAATTTATAGAAGTGTTGCTAAGATAGTACAGTCTCCATTTACACACCCGGCTTCTCCTGATCTTAGCAACTTACATGCTCAGAACTGCATTAGCATCAACTCAATACTGCTGACGAAACTAGAGAATCCGACACTTTTTTCTACCGAGGTCTTTTTTATTTCTGGGATCCAATCAGGGTCTCATTACACTTATTCACTGCGTGTCCCTGGTCACCTCCAATCTGTAAAAGTTTCTTAATCTTTCTTGATTCTTCAGGACTTTGTGCATTCAAAGAATAGTGATCAAGTATGTTGTAGTTCATCCCTCGATGTTTACCTATCTGCTATTTATCTTCTTATGGTTGGATACTGAAGAGACAAAGGACAAGGTTGAAGAGTTCTGTTGTTTTCAGATGGAATGGACGTCTACAGTGATAGCATTGGACAGCGGCCTTACAGAACACCAGTCAAAGGATGGGCTTGAGAAACAAGGGAATGACTTATCTGTTGCCTGCATCAGGCTTGGGGCACCACAGATCTTCCAGTTGGAGCTGTTTAGCAATCAGTTGGAAGTGTTTCCCCATACCCAGACAAGAAGATCAAGCTGAAGGCACGAATTGCGCAGAAAATGTTGGCACTCCCATCAAGAGGTTATAGGGAATCAGTCAGAGTGATTTGCAAGCTGCAGAAAGGGACAGCAAGCACAACTGGAAGTTTAGATGACATGGAAGATTGGACCAGAGGAGGAGAAGCCAGTAAAGGAGATGGAGGAGAGAGGAGGGTAGCCTAAGAGCAAAAAGGAAAACCAGATGTGAGTTTACAAAGCGGTGTCTAGAAAGTAGAAAGGAATGATCAGCATGTCAGTGCTGCAGTCATAGATGAGGACATGCCCAAGGACCAGAAGGGATGAAGACACTTGGAGACACAGGACACCTCTGCATCAAAGAATGTGGAAGTCAGCACCCCAGACACATAACATGGTGTCCTAAGGAGATATTCAAGTAGAACAGAGGTACTTCTTTCTCTTTTTTTCTCTTTCAGAAAGCCTGGCAAGCCAACAGGTTGGAGACCAGAAGGATGGACCAGCCAAGTCTCTTGCTTTGTGCATTCCTTTATAGTCCAAAGCAGAAGAGGTGCTATAGCCGGAAGTAAGTCTTAGTGAGAGCCAGGTGAAGGCAGAGCTGAGAAATTGTTTCGACCCTCACAGTGGACACACAGGGACCCAGAGGAAATGATACAGAAGTTTGCTCTCATAAACTCTTTGATGTTTAGGAGAGCTATTGTCACAGACAGTTAAAGGTGGGATTACTTAAACCACACTAACCCAGCTTTGCACTTTTTACCCATGATACAGTTTTTGAAGTCAGTCAATTTACAATGCTCAGGTGGTCCGAGGACAATAATACAATGTGCTTCCTGACATTTCAGACATACAGCAATGCTGCCTGTGGATGAAACTCCACCGTAAGAAACAAAAGAACAATCTACATTTCATTCCTCACATGGGAGCAAACGTTTTGACGCGTCTGAACTAACAACTTTGACTTATTTATTTAAGCTACATTTTTATAGAACAATGTACTGAAAACATAAACAACACTAGGCTGAAATGTGGGCTGTTTATTTATTGAATAGCTCATAAAATAATAATATGACTCACAAAAGTTTGCTATTCTCCTCTGTTGTAGTACAGCCTGGAATTCCTTTTGATGTAGACAAAACATACAGTCATCATAAGGAATACAAAAGGAAACTCATAAATTTAACTTTTTCAATAATTAAGAGCACTGACTTAAATCAAATGTTAGCTGACTATGGTTGGAAATTTGACTTTGTACCTACCCTGCCATATTATACTACACTGAGTACTCACTGCGATGTAAGTATATTCAGTAGAGCATCCTCTGTGGCAAGGAACAAGAAATGTCCCAGTTGAGTTATCAAGTGGCAAATCATCTTCTCCCTCTCTGGATTTTGTTCAGAATACACTTCACAGACGCTTTTATTCCGATCTCCTACATTAAACACACACAAATCTACTGTCATTCCTGGGCGACAGGGATATGAAATTTCTGCAAAAAAAAAAAAAAAGTAATTTAGTAGCTTGCTGAATAAAAAGAGCATACCCATCCCAAGAGATGAGGTAAAACAGGAGCCCTTATTTCATAGCAGCATTGTAGAATAGCTAAGGGCAAAAGACCTAGAATCTGGCTGCCCGGGTTCAAAACCAGCCCTTGGCCCTTATTAGTGGAAGCCTGGAGTGAGTTATTTAATCTTAGAAAGCCCGTCCTAAAACATGCCCTAATAAATAGATCTCACTGCAGAGTTGTGAGCACTGAATACTAGTGACTACAAGAAAAATGCTTCCTATATATAGACTCAAATAAAAAGCTTTCATTGTGTACACTCTTGTAAATATGTAACATTCAGAGGCTTGTGTTTCTTATAAATAGGAATGCTCCAGTCAAACATGGTATAGAATCTATACTATGTATGGAGCTCCTGCTCAGAAGGTCACTTGACCAAGGACAGAAACAGGTTTTAAGCATCCTGAAGGTTACCCAAGAACACAGAATTACGTTGAGTCTGCAACACGCCCCCTCCTTTCTAGAACTCTAGACATTTAAGAAACCTGAAACTAAATTATCACCGGAGTCCCCCCAAACTCCCCAAGTACATCGCAGCTCCTAGTGGGTTGCTGTGACTTGAAAGCTCTCGGTATCCCTGTGGTAAAGCAGAACAAATGTAAGAATGCTTTACAGGATTAACTACAGCATAATCCTGACTCCACAGGGAAGGCTCTTGGATCCCCTTCAACTCAGCGCTGAGAGACTCCCAGAATCTCATAGTTGGAAGGACCAAGTCGAGGATTTTGCTGTTAGAGCATGCTTTACGTGCAGGCCAGAGGCCGTGTGCTCCAGAAGGAGCAGACGGACTTGTGAGGCTGCCAAAGAGCCAGCTGCCTGCAGCTCCAGCTAGCTGAGAGGCGGCCTTCTCAGACAGGGCTGCAAGGGCTCAGTCACCCACCCCGCCTGGAAGAGGCTTGCCTGTGACTCAATCCAAGAGAATATAGCTGAGGGAGGAAAGCAGGGAGCCACAAGGCAAGAAAGCAAAAGCAGGGTGTTGTCTATCCTCTGGAAGCGCAATGAGACTCTGCTAATGGCGTCCCTCTGAAATGGAAACACCGGCTGGAGACTTCACTATCGGGAAGTGAATGCTTCCTCAAGTCTTTGGAGAACAGGGGCAATGAAGGGACATTTTCTTTTCTTTTTCAGATTTTCTTACAAACCACCCAAGACCCCTGCAGTTCACATTATTTATCTCCACTAAGCAAATTCCATGTACTAATAGAATTTCCTTTTCTTTGAAGACAAGCAGGAGAGGCTATGCTGGGGGGGGTGGGGGGGCGGGGTATTAGAATTATCTTTATAGTTCATCAAGAAAACCTCTTCATTTAGTGGAAGGCAGCACAGCTAACACAGCGTGGTGTTGAGCCTTGCTACAGATCTTTCTAGGTGGGTCCTGATCAAAAATCAAACCTTTCCCAACTTCCCTGTATGCAAAATAGGGAGAAACATTACACCTACCTCTCCGGGGACTGAGAAGACTGAAGAAGACAAGACAAGCTCCTAATACATCTCCGACTACATCGCCAGCACCTACTAAGTGTGAAATGAACTACCTAACTAACTACACTGCTCTAAGCATGTCATTTCCAGTAGGCACTACCTGATACCCTCTTAATCCAATACATCAGTCACTTAACAGATCAATGGAAAGCTGTCCCAATGTTCCCTGAACAGTAGCAACAGCTTTTCATCCTTTTCTTTACTGTTGATTTCTTTCTCTAATAAGGAATAATTTTTTGAATATGAAAAGTCACTAACTAAAGGCCCCCAACTTGAGTATTTCCATAAAACACTTGTTATTACTAAAATTGTTTTGAATAGGGCTCTGCCTAAGAACGCAATGTTTAAGAACTTGTCATTGACATCTTGTTAAAGCAACAGTATGTGTTTACATCTCAGCCTTCTGGAAATCTGTTCTCAGAAGGAAATAGGGACTTGTTGCAGAAGTAGAAAGTATGATCTTTGGCCCTTTGGGGAGCTTATAATTTAATAGAGTAATTGGCTGGACACACAGAGCCACATAATAAATATGGCAGGAGCCCATAAGCAAACATTTATACATAGCTGTGCACAGCTGCATAGGTTTACACAGGTGCTAAATAGCATCAGAGAGAGAAGAGCTAGAGAGCGGGGCTCTTTACAGCACTTGGCAACTAGAATACAGAGCAATGTAAGTTCAGAAAAGGCTTCCTTGGTGCTGAACAGTGGTGAGGCAAAGGACACTCCAAGATCCGTGGAGCAAAAAGAAACTCCAAATTACAGAAAGAGCAGAAGTAACAGGTTAGAAACGCATACAGCTGAGGGGAGGTTGAAAATTAGTCCTTGAGTACATCCACTGTGTCAAGAGTTTGTGTGAATCAACTCATTTCACTTTCTGAGGCTTGGGGAAACTGAATGACTTGACTGAAATCTGTGTCTGAGTGTCAGCAAGGTCCTCTTCTGAGATTGAAGCCCCGTTTGGTCTGACTCCCGACCTGCCCTCTACAGAATTTACTGTACTTCCTTGCTGCATCGTGTAATAAAAGAGGAAAAGACTAGGCTCATTTGAGAAACAGCCAGGGGATTCATGACTGCGTATCTAGCCCATCAAGCTACAAAGGAAAATCACAACAGTTCCAAAACTTGTTGAAGCCGTGAAGTGAGGATGGGGCAGACTGCTCACGGAAGTCAGTTGAGGGAGGACCAATGGAGCACCCATCCTCCTCAAAAGCATAGTTGACACTCTTCCTTCATGGCTAAGCAAGTTACTTTGATGTAACCACTTTCATTCCCCAATACCACAGTATAGAGATACCACCCAGGAGAAGGCGAACCATCCCAACTCCGCATGGAGGTAATCAGGGAGAATACTGGTTAGTAATCTATCCAGTGGCACTGCCAATTGGTAACTGAACAGGGAAAGTATCTGCTGCCCTAGTAATGCTTAACCAAGCAGTAGGTTCCCTCGGTAGCCTTCTTCATGTAACCACCAACACAACAAAGAGTTTGGGAACAGAGGAGCCTGGACTCGAGTCCTATTGACTCTGTGGCCTTGGATAAGCTTTAGAACTATCCTAGGTATCCCTTATAATGTACGCATACTAAGTCTGCCTTAGTATTATGGAGACAATCAACAGGAATTATACACAAGAAACACACAGAGTTTGGAACATTGAAAGTGCCCAGATTGATTCAATATTGCTACTGAAGACATTACAAGACAGATAAAACACTTTTCCAGTTCTTGAAAGCAATCAGAGGCATCTTTTATCCATGTTGTACCCAAAGTCCACCAAGAGACAGAATCTGATGCAAAAGCAAAGAGTCTTTGTATTGTTAGGAGTTAACTCAGGACTCTCTGTCCGTCTGACACAGCAGCAGAGCAGGAGAGACCCCAAGTAGCAATGGGGCAGAGTTTTTAAAGCAAAGGGGGCTTGGGGGTCTACAGACTACATAGGAACAGACTCAGGATTGGTTTATTAGAGTGGCAATCATGTTAGTAGGTTTTAATTGGTTAGGGTTAGTTGGGAGTTACAGTTACCATTTTTGGGCAGGCCTGGACAAGTCCCAGGCTTTGCCCTTGAGCTGCCATGGAGGCTGGTTGGCCTAGCACGTACTGACTGTGGGGGGCTGACTCAGTGGCCCAGGCTCTGTCCTTAACTCATACACATAGCTCTAAGCTGGTGAGGGGTCCCAGACAATAAACAATTGGCTGAACCTTGAGCAGCAGAAGGGAGCTATTGCAAGGATTATGTCTTTTGTTCATGGCCCTCCCAGAAACTGCTTGCTCAAGTCTCAGGAAACTAACATTGAGGACTGACCTCTGAGAGGAGACTGAACAGCCTTTATGGCATCTGCTTGATCCTTTCAATCCACATAGCTATCTCAGTCAATACTGTCATCCTCATGTTAAACAAAAATCTGCCACTATGGTCATTTGGTGAAGCAAATACATTTTTCTATGTGTGGTACCACCTATTTGCGTGAGATGAACTTCCCAGGTAACTGCAGTCCACGTGAACTCCCATATCCAACTCCGACCATTGCATTGGGCAGCCACCCTCCTGATCTGAATGTTTTCTCCGCAAGCTTTGTGTTTCTCTCAGGCTTTCTGTGAGGCCATCTCAGATACAACCGTGCCGGGGTTGGCAATACTCCTTAACAACACTCACGTTGCCAGCAGTTTTTGTTTGGGTGCTTGCTGCTCTGTCAAAATGATGTGGAGTGGGGCGAGGAGTGCGGTCGATTGCAGCTGTTCATCATTACCCAGATAAGTCGGAGAAGCCTTCCAATTAACCTTAGTGTGCAATAAAGCCAATCAGCAAATGAAAACAAGAATTTCTCACTTACCTAAATGGTATTTAGCTTGTAATTGCTGCCTGGGAACGTCGAACCAAGAAGAAACATGAGGGAAATTGATCTCCTCCCCACCAATTGATGTCTGGTGATGATTTTTTTTTTAAGTCAAGACTATCATTTGATAAACTCAGGTATTTGATCCTAACCTCAAAATAAGTTTAGACACGTATTGTGTCTTTTGATGTAAAACAGTATACTAAAGCTTCAAACATAAGAATTAGGACATGCATTATTCTTTTCACTGGTCCTGTGGCTTAAACTCTAGATAGCAAGAATTAATTTGGAAAATCTATTTTCTTTGCAAACATGTTTAATAATTCCAGAGAAAGAAATCAGCATTAAAAAAAATACAGCATTCATGTAATTAAGAGATCTGTCACAAATCACCATAAGATTATTAAGGCTAGTTAAATGATACTATTTTTTTTTTAAATCATACTGCATCTGTATGTCCACGTGCTAGGCTGGTTGAACAACACAGGAGCAAGAATAAGAGAACTAATTTCATTCATTTTATATGAACTCAGCAACTAAACTGACTGGAATTGGTACAGTTATGAAGCTTTGTCACGACACTAACATTTCTAATCTAGCTGTGAATCTATTGTGCATGAACTTCTAAAAGTACAACTAATGAATATCATTATAAAGTTGTAATTTTGTTGTGAAATAGTTATAAACACACATGTTGCAAAAAAACTACCTATCTTCCGTGTTGTCATTTTTATATTTTATACTCAATATCAAAACCAGGAAATTGATGCTGATCCATTACAGTATTAGTCAGGGTTCTCTAGAGTAACAGAATGAATCTCTTTCATATATGAAATATATATATATTATATATATATATGGGATTTATCAGAATGATTTACAGGCTGTGTGGTCCAGCTTATCCAACCATGTCTATGAATGGAAAGTCCAAGAATCCAGTAGTTGCTCTGGAAGTCTTAGCTGGTCTCTAGTATACCCAGGTATTCCGGAGGAATAGGCTCTAATGCTAGTGAAGGAATGGACTTGGCTAGCAGAGCGAGAGCAAGCAGGTAGAGAGGAAAAACTTCCTTCTTCCATGTCCTTGTATAGGCTTCCAGCAGAAGGCATGACCCAGATTAGATCTGGATTAAAGGTATGTCTTCCTATCTCAAAGCTCTAGATTAGTAGATCTCCCCACTTCAAATTATGCAGAAATCCCTCACAGGTATGCCCTCCATTTGGGGGTTTTAGTCAACTCCAGGTATAGTCTGTTGTTGTTTTTTTTTACTCTTTTTGGGGGTCTGCTACCCAGCTCCCAAATAAATCACACACAGAGGCTTATTCTTAATTATGAATGCCCAGCCTTAGCTTGGCTTGTTTCTTGCCAACTTTCCTTAACTTATCCTGTCTACCTTTTGCCTCTGACTTTTCCCGTTCTCTTACTTCTGTAAATCTTACTCTTACTCCATGGCTGGCTGTGTAGCTGGGTGGGTAGTCTCTGGACTACCTCCTCCTTCTCTGGCTACTTCTCTCTCCTCCCAGATTTCTCCTTCTATTAATTCTCTCTGCCTGCCAGCCCCACCTATCCTTTCTCCTGCCTTGCTATTGACTGTTCAGCTCTTTATTAGACCATCAGGTGTTCTAGACAGGCACAATAACACAGCTTCACAGAGTTAAACCAATGCAACATAAACAAAAGTAACACACTTTAACATCATATTCTACAATATAGTCAAGTTGACAACCAAGAATAGCCATCACAATTACTGATAATAAGCTATATACTTTATTCCAGTTTCAAGAGTTTTCACCTGTCACTTGGTTGTGTGGAGAATGTTAATATATGATGGACATAAATGAGTAGACACAGCTGTCCATGGCTCTACAAGCTTTAGTTATCTGTATAGATCTTTGGAATCATCACCACAGTATGAATACAGAATTACTCTGTCTACATAAAGGAACTCCCTAAGACTACCCTGTAGACACTCACCTCCTCATTCCTGGTTATCACTAATCTATTCTCTTTCTTTCATAGATTTTTTTATTAAGGTTATAAAAATAGAATCAAAGTATGTTATTTTTTTGAGGCTGGCTGTATTGCTTTTGAGATTCATCCAAATTGTTGTTTGTGACAAAAATTGGCTCAGTTGTTATTGGGGATCACCATTTCGTGATGAAAGGATGTTCAAGGTGTCCCCAGTTTGGGGCTTAGAATTAAAGTTGTTATGAACATTTATATACAAGTTTGTGTCAGCCTGAGTTTTCAGTTCTCTGGGACAAATGCCCAGAAGTGTAGTGTCCTACAATAGTGTCATGACTAGTTTTAAGAGAAAATTCAAGTCAACATACATTCTCACCAGTGAAGTATGAAAAATCCAGTTTCTCTGCATTCTCTCCAGCATGTAATGTGGCCACTAGTTTTTATCTTAACCATCTGAAAGATAGGAAGTGATATCTGAGTCTGACAGCAGAATTAGAAATACAAGTTTTCTGGAAGTCCTTTGCTGGGTTCCCACCTGGGGCCATGTTGGTGTCCAAGGGCTGCTGCTGGGGTCATGCTGATCTGGGTGGCCTTTGCTGCCACCTGGGGCCATGGTAGAATCCAAACCTGGGCTGCTGCTGAGGACCATATCTGGGTCTGTGTTGAAGTCCATGGCCCACACTGTAGCTAGAGTTTTCCTGCCTGGCCCATAGTCAGGACAAATCTGTCACCCACCAGTCCCACAGCCGCTCAGACCCAACCAAGTAAACACAGAGACTTATATTGCTTACAAACTGTATGGCCGTGGCAGGCTTCTTGCTAACTGTTCTTATATCTTAAATTAATCCATTTCCATAAATCTATACCTTGCCACGTGGCTCGTGGCTTACCGGCATCTTCACATGCTGCTTGTCATGGCGGCAGCTGGCAGTGTCTCCCTCCTCAGCCTTCCACTTCCCAGAATTCTCTCAATTCTCCTCTCTGTTAGTCCCGCCTATACTTCCTGCCTGGCCACTGGCCAATCAGTGTTTTATTTATTGACCAATCAGAGCAATTTGACATACAGACCATCCCACAGCACCACACTGCCACTGTGGCCCATGAGGAGGCCCGGGGTCTGGGCCACAACCTGTGGCCCTACTGGAGTCTAGGGGCCATGCTGCAGTCAAGGCTATACAGATCTGGGTGGTCTGTGCAGCCACCCGGGGCCATGGTGTCATCTGGGCCCAGGCTGTTGCCAAGGACCATGTCTGGGTCCATGGGCTTACTGCAGCCTGCAGCCAGGGTCTGTGTTGATGTCTGAGGTTCCTGTTACCATAGAAGGCAATAAATGCCCAAGGTCTGGGGCCATTTAGTGTCTGAGAGCCATGCTGCCGCTGGGGCCATGCTGATCTGAGTGACCTGCACTGCTACCTGGGGCAATGGTGATCTCCAGACCCGGCTGCTCCTGAGGGCCATGTCTGGGTCCACGGTCCAGCTGAAGCTGAGGTCTGTGTTGATGTCTGCGACCTGTGTCACCTCAGGAAGCCATAGGAACCATGTGTGACGAAATCAGAGGACCATGCTGAGCTGCTCCGCCCTTCGCTGGCCCTGGGGAAGCTGGCCCTTCCTCTTGCTGGACACTGCAGTCAGAGAGCTGGCCCTGGCCCTCACAGGAGAGCTGACCCCTGCACTAGGGAGGGACAGGGTCCCACTCCTCACTACAGTTGAGGGAGAATTGACCCTGATGACATGAACATAAGGGAGCTGGCTCCACTCCCTTGCCTGAGGCAGGTGGCCCCAGTGGCCCAGACTGACCAGCTCAGCTACCACCCAGACCCACCCCCGGGCCTTGGGTTGGCCCACCCTAACATCTACCCTGTCTAGGACCTACTGGAGCTCGTGAAGGGACTGATCCTATGGAACAATACCTGCAGGATCTCCATGATATCCCAGAGGAGTTTCAGTGAGGATCCAGTGATAACCGTGTGCCAGAAACCAGAGACCTTGAACCATTTACTAGGAAATGAATATTTGCTGGTAAAGCTGATTGTACAAAAGTGTATATTTCATGACACACCACTCCCAATGCTACCAGGACGAATGAAGAGGTGTTGGAGAGGCAGAAAAGATGGAGAAGAGCGAAGAGGCTTTTTGTTTTTTGTTTTGTTTTGTTTTGTTCTTATTTTTATTTGTTTGCTTACTATGTTTTGTTTTGGGTTTTTTTTTTTAATTTTATTTTTGGGGCACTGCATAGGTGAGGGGAAGATGGAGGACTGGGAGGTAAGCAGAATTGGGGTATATGATGTGAAATTCCCAAAGAATCAATAAAGAAATTATGTTAAAAAATGACAGATGGCGCCAGGCGGTGGTGGCGCATGCCTTTAATCCCAGCACTCAGGAGGCAGAGCCAGGAGGATCTCCGTGAGTTCGAGGCCAGCCTGGGCTACAGAGTGAGATCTGGGAAAGGCACCAAAACTACACAGAGAAACCCTGTCTCAAAGAGGAAAAAAAAAAATTACAGATGGCTTGTTAAAAAAAAATACTGTAGGAAATTTAATATGTCTAGAACTGGAAGAAAAAAGACATCAAGTATTTTGATTATATGACTTTTATATTGCTTATAAAATAATGTCAATAAATAAGGATCAGTGGCTGCGAATGAGTTAAGTTTTCCTTAAGCAAACAGGAAATGTTAACTGCAACTTGAAAGTCTTCTGAAAAACTGAATAAGAAAAGCACTCACCCATTAAACTCTATTAGCATCATTTTCTCCCCCTCTTCCGGTTTCTGACCCTGTCTGTAAATTGTCCGCCTCAGCTTCAGGGTCAAGAGATGTGCTTCAGGCACTTACTTGAGACTCTGGCTCTTATGGACTCAGTACTTTCTGTTAATCCAAGTGCTCTCTGGTGGAAGAAATTGTTCAGTTCCCTAACGGGCTAAGACTTCCCTCTCAAATCCAAGTCAGCTGCTGACGACCCGCCCGGGCTGCTAGCCCGCTGCTTCAGCCCTCAACCCTGGGAGGCTCCCCCGCAGAGTGCGGCGGCGGCGGGAAAGCTTGGCAAGGATGAAAGCATGAAGTCCAAATGCAGCACTAGCTGTGCCTGCTACAGTATTTCATGGGAACAAGAAGACGAAATCGTCAGGCAAACTGCTGAAAAGGCAAGAAAACTGAAGAAGCAGGGAAAATCAGTTAACATGACATTTTCCAAGATTCACTAAAAAGAAAGCACAAGCTTCATTTCACTGGGGGGACTTCACTGTTTGAGAACAATTTGGAGTTCACTTCGGGACGTCTCAGTTATAGTCATGCTTTGGCTAAATTTATGAACTGAGGATAATATCCTGAAAAAGAGACATCTGAGTGGTCCCTGCCAATGCTACATTATATGTGTGTGTGTGTGTGTGTGTGTGTGTGTGTGTGTGTGTGTGTGTGTATTCTTACAAAACTCTTCAGGATCATAATTATAAAAAAAAAAAAAATCATCCTTTGTGTCACTGGAGGACCTTCTTTCTCGCCCGGAGCACCGAGAGCAACCAAAACTACCAAGGTCAAAGCAGGAGCCCCCTGGGGATGTCACCAATAACCAGCTGAAGATTAGGTAGGACCTGCCACCAAGCTGGTTCAGAGCTGGGACAGCAGAGCAGTAACTAAGAACCTTGCTGAGCATGAGGCCTTGTACTCAGAGGAGGAGGCAGCTCTGCTGGTCCACACGGCAGGTTTCCAGGAACCACAGAGCAGAACGTCTGAAATCAGGGCTCTTAAGGAATTTTTCAATCGAGAATACACCAGCAGGGATGAAGATGAGACCAAAGTAATAATGATCACTGAAAGTAAAATAGAAATGGGGGGGGGGGAAGCCCTGTTGTCCCACTGCTTAACTTGTTTCCACTATTAGCTGTTTGAAAGGTCTTTGAAGATTCTGAGCTCTTGAGCGGAAGAAAGCGTGAAAGGGCCACACAGGCTGGCTTCTCCCTCTTCACCTTTACCAGTTTGTGAACAGAGATAAAACAAAACTCTCACATCCAGAATTGAAGGTAAGGTGTGTGTGTGTGTGTGTGTGTGTGTGTGTGTGTGTGTGTGTGTGTGCGCGCGCGCGCGCTGGACATAGTCATAGCTGGAGCCAACAATTTCGACTCCCACTGCGTCTTTAGTAAGTATCTTCAGGCAGCTGTGGACTCCACTCCTCGTGGCGATATCTGGCGGGTGGTCCTGGAGAGGTGGCTCCTGTAATGTAAATGGCCCCTTGATGTAAAAACACGTGAAAAAGTCCTCCAGACGCTACTGACCCAGGGAGGAACTAGTTTTCCCCAGGTACTGGGTCTCTCCTCAACTTATCTCAAAATATAATTTGGATAGACAAGTGAAACATTAAATTTCCAACTGTCTTTTCCCTTTCGACCTCCCGTCCTCTGCCCCTTAGTCTTTGTCCTGAGACCTAAAAAGCAGTTTGGTTTCCCCCCACCCCCATTACCATCTATATCCAAGAAAGACTACTGAATGTGATTTGAAGAAATAACATTCTATTATGGAAACTTTTTACTGTTTAGGGGCTTCATTTTTTGAGATGGTGTCTCACTATGTAGTCTTGGCTTGCCTGGAGCTCACTATATTGACCACGCTGGCCTTGAACTCAAGGAGATCCACTTGTGTATGTGCGGAATTAAAGGTGCACCATCATGCCGAGTTGTGGAAACACTTCGTTTATTAAAAGATGACAACATATGTGGATGAATATATTCATTCTCTAGGTAGCAATGCCATTTTTAGGGCACAGAAGGGATTTGGATATGATCCCTTATGCTGTTTTTCGAATTCCATATGCTCGGGATAAAGGCAAAGCTTTCCACTTTCCATTTTTGCAAACTTTTGAGGATTAGAGAGCATTTATTTCAATCCTTCGATTTAACATGACTTTGAAAACTACCTCCAAATTCCAAGTGAGATTTTGATATGGTGTAAAACCCGACCAATCTCTAAAAAGATAGAAGATTTATCATAGCTAACTAACAAGGATTCCTTCCAGGGCAAAGGTGAGAAAAGTGGTTGATCCTCAGCAACAGGGCAAACGTGGCCTTTAAGCATCCTGCCTGTGTGAGCACACCAGCAGACACACTAAGCCTGGGTGTGTTTATGAGTTCCTCCTCTGCCTTTCCCTCTGCGACCTCCTGCCCCCATCAACTCCTGTCTTCCATGGAACGAGGCTGCAGGATGATGAGAGGAAATGACTTCATCTGGGTGGAGAAGGCGAAGCTAGAACTTCAGTCCCCCCCGATTGTATGTCAAATGTGCTGCCTAAGAAAAACATCTGGCTCTCCAGGCTGAGTCTCTTGCTCCAACAGCCTCCCCCAGGGATGGAACACACAGGGTGGGGACGGGGAAGGGATGCCATCAGACCGGCTTCTTGGTCTCGTGTCCTAATCACCTCCATCTTGGAGTCCTTCCCTTTTGTTCCAGCGGTTGCATATCTCTTCAGAGGAGGAGCCCTGGCTCTCCTAACTTCCCTCTCACACACAGACAAGCAGGGAAAAACAACTGACCTTCCTTCCCATGGGTTATATAGAAGTCTACTGCTTAGATTCTTGCATAATGGTGCTGAACACTAACCTACAACTATACTTTAAAAAAAAAAAAAAAGGACCTTTTAAAGACACTATCCAAAGCCAGAAAACCAGTTATCCTCAGAGGGGAAAACATGTCACAAGGCATGTGCTAATGAAAACTAAGCTCATTATATCATCTGTTATCTCCTGCCTGCTGCACAGATGAGGTCATCAAAGGAAAAATGGATTGCATTTAGAGTCATGATCACACAGAGAGTGCATGCTGATGTATGTCAAACATGCAACTGGAGGAACAGAATCAACCTCTATGTGGGTCTCCTTCTTCCTCGGGGATCATTGGCCACCAGTCCACAAGGGTGGGGGAAGCAGAAGCAGGCAACAGGGTTCAGACGGCCTGTGGATAGAATGGAGATAGCCTTCCAGGATATGACTTCAGTGAGACAACTCAACTTTATTCCAGAGTATAGGAAATATATAAGATTGGGGAGCCTGGGGACAAGCCCTAATTTGCATTAAGTGGCGCACTCTTATCATGTAGCTGGATTAGTGGAAGCATGGTCCTATCAGAATGGCTGGAGCATTAACCTAGTTATCATGTGGGCAGCAGGGGAAGAGCATTTGCAGGGAACTATGCCAAGGATCATCCTTGAGATAAGTCAGCCACTCAGGCCTAGAGACACCTTCCAGATAAGGTTAGGTGGCGGGGGTGGGGGGGGTAGGGGGGTGTCTTCATGTTGCCAAGCTTGGGGAGAGCTGCCAGGCCATGGTAGACTGCAGCCTCTAACCAGAAGGGCCTCCCAACACCTCTAGGCTCAGCAAGGCAGCTTTCTGGGAAGCTCAGAAATGGGACAAGCTGTGAACTTCATACATCCTACTCTCTCCAGCAAGGCATCCTGGTCTCCCTTGTTTTTAAGCAGCAGAGTGTTCTTGTGCATCTGTCCTGTTGCAACGGGACAGGAGTTTCTCTTAGGAATACACCTAGGAGAAAGAATAGCTGGCCTGTAGGGCAGAAGAATATTAACTCTGCAGTGGAACACTGGATGTTCTCAGGCAAGAGGGACTCCTACAAGAGTCATCCCCTTCTCCAGAGACCAGCAAGGGGTTACTGTAGTCTCTGTGGAGGAATCCTGGGATGAACCTTGTGCTACAGATCATTCCAGGCTTAGTCAGTTTGAAATGGGAAAGGAAGAAAAAAAAATTAAGTTTAAGTTATTTATTAAAGCCATCTCCTCTTACAAGCAAAGGAATGGAAGATTGGCATAATGGTCACTGAAAGACCCTAGCCCTTCAGGCTTACACCCCCAAGCCTCAGAAAGAGAGAAACTTCAAGCACCAGGAAATGAGAAACTAAAAATCTAGTTCCCAGGGCAACCTGACTCAGGCACTACTCAATCACCCCTGTAACAATATAACAATGTAAAAAGATTTCTGTTAAGAGATGTGCTCAACTGTGACGGGATAGTTGCAGGCGTTCCAGGAAGGACCACCGTGACCTGTGTGTAAGCTCCACTCCCGCCCTGATACCCCCCTTGAGGTTTACGTAACTGTACCCGCTCTGTGATCACCCTGTGATCAGACCATGTTCTTGTAAAACGAAATTGTATGGGAATTGTAATCTTATGGCTTTTATGAGTTTTTCCTTTAAAAGCCCTTATGGGACTGCAATAAGATGCGACTCTTGCTCTTGGGAGTGGAGTGTACAGATGTTTCTTTAATAAAATCCTCGTGCTGTTGCATCAACTGGACTGGAGTCTGGGTTCTTGGGGCACCCACTTGAGACCCTAAACTTTGGGGTCCAACAGTCACCATTTGGTACAAGGAAAGATGTGCTTTCATGGTCCACACACAGAGTAATGATCCAAATCAGTGCTGTGGTCCGTTGCTGTCTGGGGGAAGGTCCAGGTTCTCTTTACTGGTCTTCATAGCCAGTGGGAAATGGGTTCACATGAGGGTTGTGGAACAGAGATGGTATGGTTACCATCTCTCCAGGGGAAGGACTTAGTCCTGATGCAGAGATGGGGGTAGGCGATGAACTCAGGTCTCTCCTGCTCTCCCTGCCGTGGGTGCCACTTGACATGGGCCGCCCTACCCTTGGGAGGGCCCGGCCCAGCCGCCGCCGCCATCTTGGAACTACAGAAGTTAAAAATTAACATTCATTAGAACTGTGTCAGAATAGCTCTGGGTTTTATGATGTATATTTTATGCTTACGTTAGTTGTTCAGTGAAATGGCTTCCATAGAGTGCAGGCTCAGCCAATCTCAATAAACCATTTCATTGCTCTATGAATCTCCAAGTTAACAAGTTTTTCCAAGGATTGGTTTGGAAAATCCTTTAAGTAGGGGATTGATGTGGGAGAAAATACCATATGCAGCAAAATTCTGGTTCCTGCAATGGGCACTCAGGCATATTACATTTTTTAAAGTTACCCTTCCAGACTGTTGTAACTGCATATAACGCAAAAGGAGGGATTCTGGGAGGTGGTCCATAGTGGCTCTCTTCCAAGAAAACTTCATGAAATTCATAAATCGACTTTTAAGGCTTAAAGGCTTTCTTTACTTACTTGGTTTTAGTTGGTTTTAGTTTAGTTATTTGTTTACTAAATAGCCAAATTTTAACAATAAAAATAGTTCAGTGGAGAATTTAGACTAGAATTCAGATTCTGTTCCAACTCTGATATTAAACTGCTAAATGATTGAACAACAAACTGAATAACCCTATGCATCTCTCAGTTTATACAACTACAGAGAAACAGCCACTCTTAAAAATGGAGATTTGGTTATTACCAAGTACCTTAATCTTACTCTAGAACATTTTATACATCATAATCTAATAATCTAGGCATGTTGGTCCATTCTCTGAAATCTCCAGAAGTGTTTCAGGTTTCTAAGCTCTTCATTAGACAATGAGCCGAGGTGTTGAGCTTCTTTACCAAACATTTTTATGGTGCAAAATACTGTGGTAGATCCTATAAGCATACATATTGCCAAAGAAAAAAATTCCCAAATATTAGATACCTAGAAATCACCTAAACTTTGCTTCGACTGTTATCTAAAGCAGTGTTAAAGTGGGTCGTCTAAAAGGAAAGGCGAGGAAAGCATAATATTTTTTCTTCTAATAATCTTTAAATAAAACTTGCCAAACAGACACTGGCAAACCCAATGAGATACATGACAGACATGGCCCACAATCGATCTGCTTCCTTCAAGGAGTAGTTGATGAAGTTGGATGTGGCCGCACTTACCCGCAATCATGGCACTCTTGAGCCTGAGGCTAACTTTAGCTACGTAGCATGATCTTGTCACCAAAGATTAGAGAGGGGATGTGTCCATTTTTTGAGTCTAGGGAGTCATGAATCTTGGAAATGCCTTCCGCAGATGCAGAGCTTGCCTGTATGCATTGAAGCTTGCCCTCTTTCGCTGGGTGGGACCTGCTCCATCAAGTAAGGAAGCCTGGGCTACACTTCTACAAGATGGGAGTCCTTCTGAAAGAGAACCAAGAGCTCCAATGGATGGCCACTTTACCTCCAAAAACTGAGCCCCTAGCACCCATAGCTGGCCTCACATGTGGAGACATACCAATTCAAATTACCATCCAGAATAAGCTAGCCCAAATTGCTGACTCTGGAATTATGAGCTCAATAAATAGCAGTTGCTAAGCACCACAATCTGGGTGGTTCATTATTCCGTCACAGACAACTAACTCAAGAATGGCAGAGTACAAATTAGTTCAGTGGATTCAGATGACAATAACCTAATCACCTCTAAATTTTAATTAATCCATACTATGTAAGCCATCACTGTGTACAAATTGTAGTTGACTTGTTGCTAATAATTGGTAAGAAAGAAATATATGACCTTATTCATCCAGTGTCTTAGTTTGCTACTCTGTTACTGTGATGAAAACATTTACCAAAACCACCTTGGGGAGGAAAGGGTTTATTTGGCTTACATGTCACAATCACAGTCCATTAAATAGGGAACTCAAGACAAGAACTGAAGCAGAGACCATGGAAGAGTGCTGCTTACTGCCTTGCTAACTAACCATGGCTTCTTTAGCTTGCTTTTTAAACCATCCAGGAATCTGTCCAGGGGTGTGTCACTACCCATAGAGGTCTGGGCCTTCCCACTTCAATCATTAGTCAAGAAAATGCCCCCACAGACTTGCCTACAGGCCAGTCTGATAGAGACCCTTCTTTCCTTCCTTCCCAGATGACGCTAGCTTGTGTCAAGTTCACAAAAACAACAACAAACAAACAGCATGGCCAAAAAGTCCTTATGGCTGGTTTGCTGGAGGACAAGATCCTTCTCTGATACTAGATGGTATCAATCTGCCTGTAATACCCAGAATGGGTGCAGCCATTTTGTTTTTAGCCTAGCCTGAAATCCCGAGTTCTCTCACACCCTAACCTTGCATGTGAGTCTCTGAGTCTGCTTGTGGGAAAACCACCATTTCTATTATTCATACCAGTGTGAGAGTTTCTAAGCTCCTTGGATCCTTGCTGATACATTTTCAACTGTTTTCTTTTTAGATTTATTTATTTTATTTTATGTGGAGAAGTGCTTTGCCTTAATGTATGTCTACATACTGTGTGCATGCCTGGTGCCAGCAGGGGTCAGAAGAGGGCATCAGATGCCTGGAACTGGAGCTAAAAATGGTTGTGAGCTGCCACTGTGTGCTGGGAATAGAATCCAGGTCCTCTCAAGAGCAGCCAAGTGCTCTTAACTGATGAACCATCTTTCCAGTCCGTAACTGACACTTTTGTCTTTCTTAGGTAGTTATTTCTTATAAACAAGGCACGCAAAGTCACTACCGAAAGTATGTCGTTGGTAATAAACATTTGTTGGTAATTACACAAAATGTGCCCCTTTTTGATTTTTATAGAAAAGGAAAAAATGAAAAATTTCTGTTTTTCATACATTTTGATCTTATTACAGTCTGCAAATACTCTTCAAAGTGAAAAGAAATACAAAATAAGGTTGTAATTGCTGTGAAAACAGAAAAGGCTATAATTTTAGAGCTACATGCTGGCTATGGTAGATAAAATCAATCTTCTAAAACTCAAAAGAAAGTATAATGCCTGTACTTATCTGTGTTTCCTTTTAGAGAAACCAAATGTGTTGGTATACTCCAGTAATGTTGAGACATGGTTTTTCCACTCACCAATAGAGGAAAAAGTACTGTTCTTTAATACCTAGCCCTGAAAAGACAGCTTTCACAAACCCACGCAGGACCAAGTCTGAGACCAAGTCAGATGGCCAAACATCACCTAAAAGAATTTTGAGTCAGAGTAATTCTGAGTAAGCAGAAAATTGTTTAAAAACACATTTTAGGACTTCGATGGCTATGGCTCTTCTCACACTGGTTATGCAATCTGCCGGCAATAAACCACACAGGTGCTTGCTTTATGGTTCGTAAGGGACAGTGCCAAGCAAGATGTCCACTCTGCCCTGCACAGCTCTTGCCAAAGCATGGCTTTCTCTTCTTACTCACTTCTGGAGGGATTCAGTAAAATGATCCATCAAAATGCTTTTATTACAGAATGATGTTTTTCCTGAGCATGCATTTGCCAAAATATATTCTACTGCTTCCTAAAAATGGGTTTCTTGTATAAAGAAAAGCATTCTTTAGCCTAATAAGTGGAGAACTGCTTAAGAACATTCTGTTTTAGAAACCTGTGATGCAGATCTCTGAGAAGTACTGTAGTTTCCTTTTAGGCATTGTTTAATCCATTATTCATCAAGATGCCCATTTATGAAACACAACTTTAACAGACACCATTAACCTGGCAAGGAACAGAAAATGTGGTCCAAGGCGGGGAGTAAGATATGTGCTGACATTTTGAACAAGGATGACTGAAAGAATGTGATTCTGTGGCCAAGAAAGGAAGATGTCAAAGCAGGGAGATGATGAATTCCATTCTGATCATATAAAGGTGATTTTGCAAACGCGGAAGCCTAGCAATTGGAAATCCAGGTATGGAGTTTGTGATAGTCGTCCTGACTGGAGATGCCTACCTAGTTCAGCCTTAAACACATCAGGAAAGCCAAGGCAATGGCTGGGTTGGGAAGGAAACAATGAGGAGAGAGGAAAGAATAACAAAGTCAGAATTTCTTCCTGTATTTAGGGAGCCCTCACAAAGATGGGAAGGGAACAAGAGAAGTACGCTTGGTAGAAGCCTGGTGAAGACTCAGGAAAAGAAAATGATACACAGAGGTTACTAGACAAAGACTTAAGACAGGGTCATTGAGTGTGGCTGTTGTGAAGCCTGAGACCTTCTAGTAAGCATGGTGCTCTTAAGGTAAGGACCTCAGGGGAAGGTTTGCAGCCTGAGAGGGTACAGAGGAAGTAGCTTACTAAGTCGGTGATGACGAGAATTTAAAATGGAGATTGGTAACTTCATAGGCAAATGGAGTGAATATTCACACTGTTAGGAGACAAGAGGATGGCATAAGATGCTTGGAGGCGAAGAGAGTGACAAGAGATGCGAGCCAAAGGAAAAGTGGGTGAAGTCCCAGGGGAGGAAGGGACTGAGGCCAGGCATCTGTTTGCTGCTGGTAAGACACTTTGCTGTGGTCTCTCAGATACTAGTGTGAGAAAAGCTCGCAAACTTTCAAGTAATCACACCCTTTGTCTGGGCAGTTTTAAAAATCTGATTCTGTGGGCTGGAGAGATGGCTCAGAGGTGAAGAGCACTGGCTGCTCCTCCAGAGGTCTTGAGTTCAATTCCCAGCAACCACATGGTGGCTCACAACCATCTGTAATGAGATCTGGTGCCCTCTTCTGGCCAGCAGGCATACATGCATGTAGAACACTGTATACATAGTAAATAAATCTTTTAAAAGAAATCTGATTCTGTCTCACATAAAAACTCATGGAAGTGTACAACGATATTCACTACATCTCTCATTGTACAGCAAAAACAAACAAACAAAACACAGAAGAAGAAAGCTTAAACGCCCTTCAGTAAATGATTAGTCAAATAAATTATGCTGGGCCCCTTCAACAGAGTGCCACAACACAGGTTTTAGAAATGATGAGCAAACCACGTAGGCAGTGAGACAGAATGGAGCTCAAAATATTTTTGCACTACCCTCTAAGTGACGCAGTTTGGATACGGAACGCTCTCCAACCCTTATGTTGAAGGTTTGATTCCCAGCTCGTAGCACTATTAGGAGGCAATAGGTACTTTATGAAGTGTGACCCAAAGGAAATAACTTAGTTATTGTGGCATGTGCCCCTCAGTGTTCTACCTTGTCACAAGCAATGATTCTCCCTAAACAATGGGCTAGCCAACCATGACTAAAAACTCTGAAACCAAGAGACAAATAGCGGGCCCTCCCTATCTGAACAGTGACAGAAAGCTGATCAATGCAGAAGTCCTATTGGGGAAGGAAGTACGTATATTTATCTTATTTTCTTATACCTCAGCTCAAGCATAAGGATTGAGCAATAGATATTTAAGTGCTCAACAAATACTTGTTGGATGAAATATCATGTTGAAATTTAAAATCAAGAGCCAGGCATGATGGCATATACCTTTAATTCTAGCACTCAGTAGGCAGAGGCAGACAGATCTCTGGGAGTTTGAGGCCAGGTTGCTCTACATAATGAGCTCCTGAACATCCAGGACTACATAGAGAGACTCTGACTCAAAAAAAAAAAAAAAAAACCCTTTAAAATCAATGGTAGTGCTT
This sequence comes from Peromyscus californicus insignis, assembly GCF_007827085.1. Taxonomy (NCBI): domain Eukaryota; kingdom Metazoa; phylum Chordata; class Mammalia; order Rodentia; family Cricetidae; genus Peromyscus; species Peromyscus californicus. The sequence goes on from NW_026294525.1 coordinate 58,342,360, forward strand.
GGCTTGCGTTTATTATATACATACATAAAAATAAACATATTTATATATTTATACTGTATACATTTATTATATTATTTATTCTGAAAAAATACCCAGCAGATTAAAGCAGGTATTTTAAGAAAGTAGAACTGAATGGAAAATGAAATGAGACATATATTTACTTTTATTTAGTTAGTTCCATATTACTACTTTTAACAAATATGAATTTCTTCTATAATTCCATTATGCCAGTAAAAGATACAAAAACCACTATAGATAAAAGAGGAATGCAGTCATGTGTGTTAGTCGTGGAAAGGGTCACACCCCCTCTTCTGAAGCCAATGCTCCTGTGAATGGTACAGAGAAAGGAGGAAAGCAAGCTTGAGTCTAAAGAAAGCAAGAGTCGGTATCCCCCACGAGAGTGAGGACAGTGAAGAGGGAACACCCCCCCATAAGACCGGGCAGGTCCAGAATACATACTCCATCTTAGAGATGGGAGACCATAAAAACCATTGAACCAACCCCCAGCATCACACAAGATGATGCCAAAGGATTTGTCACAAAGATGTTTGTGAGTGACAGTGACAGGTCAGGACACCAGCTTCTAAAATTGCACAGAAACACTTTTAAATGGATCAAGAAGCAGACTGCCAAGTGTTTATGAGAGTTCTCCTAAGGGTCAAAGCTAAGACAGGGAGGCTGTAACTTGTTAGTCAACAAGAAAAAAAAATGGAGCTTGGGAAATTAGCAACAAAATGAGAGGCCAGCTGTCATACCAATGACCCACAGTTGGCCTTAGACTGACTGACTCAAATGAGAAATAGGCCACAGAGTTACTTCACTTTCTTCCAAAGAATCATAGTTAGTTGGTGTTACCATTGTGTAACTGGATGGAGGTACTGCTCCAATTGTAAAAGCAGCATGCACTGCCGTAATAAAACATGGAATAAAATGTCCACTGGTCAGTATTCACAAGAGCCAAGAGATGGAGCCAGTTTAGATGCTTATCAACAGATGGAAGGATAAAGGAAATATGATAAATACAGGCATACACACACACACACACACACACACACACACACACACACACACACACACACACACCAGAGACCAAGTTAGCTGTAAAGAAGAATGAAATTATGTCTTTTGCAGGAAAAGTAGATAGCAATGGGGATCCTCATGTCTGCTGGTTTGAATGAGAATGCCCTCTTTATGCTCATATATTTGCATACTTTGAGAATGATTAAGAGGTATGGCCCTGGTGAAGTAGGTGGGTACTTGTTAGAGGAGGTGTGTTGCTGAGGGTGTGCTGAGAAGCCCAGTCTCTCTCTCTCTCTCTCTCTCTCTCTCTCTCTCTCTCTCTCTCTCTCTCTCTCTCTCTCTGCCTGCTGCCTGTGCATCAGTATATAAAGCTCTTGGATACTTCTCCAGCACCATGCCTACCCAATTGCCACCACACCCCCTCCCATAATGATAATGGACTAACCCTCTGAAACCACAAGCAAGTGTGATAGCTAAAGAAGCTCCACTTTATGCCAGGCGTCCATCTTGGTACCACTAGTCATTTGTCTCCGACTCCAGTCCCTAGAAAAGAAGTTCCCAGTTACCCTGGTTTTCCCCCTTAAAAAATTCTTTCCTCAAGCCCCCTCTGGTGGCAATCTCAAATTTGGCTCAGTGATTACATTGAGTCTACGGTCTTTCACCGGGGATCACAAACTCCATAATATTTGGAAGCTCCAGCAAGATCTCTGGGAGACCCTAGACTCAGGGCCAGGGGTCTGGGAAAGGCCCCAGAAGGAGCAGGTCTAAGATGGACTTGACAGGCCCCAAGGAGCCAGGCTACAAGGTTGCCACAAATTAAAGTTGCTGGTAGGGGATAAGGCCCCAGAGGGAACAAGTCCAAAGTGGACTTGATAGGCCCTGGGAAGTCCAGACTGCAATCATTCCAACTTTGCAAATTGCAAAGCAAAATAAAAGTAATAATTGCTGGCCAATGTGCTTGGACCGGTCTACGAGTTGTTCTGTTCTGTTCTGGAGTCTGGACATTTGGGGAGACAACAGGCGAGATCTGATGAGATCGTAGACCCAGTCTCCGGGGCAGAGGGGACTCCCTACTGTCCTTTGGGTTTTGGTGTATGAATGAAGGTGGCCACCATAATGTCTGGGTTTGTTTGTCCCTCCCCACCCCATTGTATTGTTGTACTGTCTTTTTCTGTTGTTCTCTGTTGTCAGTTTGGATTGGTGTTTTCAAACTTTGTTGTAGAGATGGCAGTCTCTACAACTGAGCACAGCCAAATTGCCCCTGAGCTGCACGCTACATTTACAGGACTTTAGAGAGGCAGACTGCTTCAGGCTGCCTCTAAGTTAGCTCCACCCTGGAGCACGCTCCTAGCTTGCTCTGTGTCTGTCCCTCTCATTGGCTCACTAAAGCCTGCTGGTTAAGTCCCACATGTACCATCAAGCACTTCTCTATGCCTACCTGTTTGCAGTTCTTTACCCTCCCTCTGCTTCTGAAGGATGCCATTTTTCTACTTGCTCTATCTCCTCCCAGCTGGCTCCTGTCTCTGACCATGGAGCTCTGCCTGTGGCCACTCCCCTGCCACTGGGCTAGGGTAAGGAGGGCACCCCTGGTATGCAACCCCGGTGGGCAGTAAGTCCCCTGTTCCACTGCTGGCTGCTCCCTGCCCTTCTGCAGCTCACCTGCACCTAGAATTTCTTATCCCTAAGCCTTCTTTGTACTCTGTTTGCTCTGGTCTCTCCCTTTGATCACTGGGTTTGGTTTTGCAGGGATTAGGTATCTGTTGGATATAGATAATATTGTTCTTTAAAAGCTGGCTCTGGAGTTGGTGTACGGTCTCCCTCTTCTGACTCAAGCATGGTTGTTTAAAAATTTCATCCAAAAATCTCTGTACTAGATCAGAAGGCCATCTGACTCTAGGACAAAGAAAGAAAAACAATACAGCCCAAGAAAGAACATTGTGCTTTAGAACAGCTAAAATATGAACTTTCAGTGCCTGAAGATTTGTAAGCTTATTGGACACCATAAAAAATACATAAAACAAAAATCCATAAAGAAAGCATAAACAACATGATGCCAGCATTTTCTGAGTTCCTGTAGATGTCTGATTTTTATAGGTTACAGATACTTATATTATTCTGCAATTTAATGACTATAAGAAAAATATTTATTAAGCTTTTCAGGTTGTCTGCCTCCATCTGGTTCTAAAATAAAACTCTCTGTCTAAAATCTCTCAGTAATAACTCCAAATATGCCTGCTTAAAATAATCCAAGCAGGACTTGTTAAAAAAAATTGATACTCCTTCAAAAAAGAAGATAGGTGAGGTCATTGGATCTCTACCCCAGCATCAGCTCACTACTCTCAGCTGGTTATATGCAATTAGGCCCTAACTGCACGAGACCTCAAGGTCTCCTGGAAAAACTAGGGTATACAAGCAAAAGAAGAAGGAGAAGGAGAAAGAAGAAGAAGAAGAAGAAGAAGAAGAAGAAGAAGAAGAAGGAGGAGGAGGAGGAGGAGGAGGAGGAGGAGGAGAAGGAGGAGAAGAAGAAGGAAAGAAAGAAAGAAAGAGAAGGAGGAGGAGAAGAAGGAAGAAGAAGGAGGAGAAGAAGGAGGAAGAAGAGGAGGAAGGTGGGGGAAGGATGGGGTCCACCTATGCAGCAATAGAAGCGCTATTATATATACAGGGTCAAGGCTCCTTTGACCTTTGCTAACTTTGTTAAGCTTTAGCTATTTGGATAATAGAAATTCTAACCACTGGACAAAAAACTGTCTCGTGCCTTGCCTACTGCCTGGACCCTGCTCAGACTGTGAACAAAGTCACTGGAGAACTGACTGTCCCTCTTTGCCACCCAAGGTAGACCAGTCTGTCAAGTTCCTCATACAAAAAAAAGTCTCTCGAATCTTCTGGGTCTGGCAGGTGAAGGCTAAGCTGCCCTATGTGGCAATGAAAGACTTAATGCTGTCCTGTGTGACTGCCTGTGGAAGACCTCTGTCCCTAATATCATCATGGAGGAGCCTAGGGTAATTGTCGAGGTAAGTCTTTGTCATTTTAATTAGTACAAAAGCCATTTGGATTATACTTTCTGCTCAAATTTATCCTACTCAGGTCTCTGAAGATGTTGATGGCTAACTGTGGCAATAATTACTCTCATTAATCAACCACCTATGTGCTGTGGAATGTTCTGTATGTCAAATGTGTTGCTCTGATTGGTTAACAAATAAAACACTGATTGGCCAGTAGCCAGGCAGGAGGAAGTATAGGTGGAACAAGGAGGAGAAGAGAATTCTGGGAAGTGAAAGGCTGAGTCAGAGAGACACTGCCAACTGCCGCCATGACAAGCAACATGTGAAGATGCCGGTAAGCCACAAGCCACGTGGCAAGGTATAGATTAATAGAAACGGGTTGATTTAAGATATAAGAATAGTTAGCAAGAAGCCTGCCACGGCCATACAGTTTGTAAGCAATATAAGTCTCTGTGTTTACTTGTTTGGGTCTGAGCGGCTGTGGGACTGGCAGGTGACAGAGATTTGTCTTGACTGTGGGCCAGGCAGGAAAACTCTAGCTACACCTATGTCTCATTGTAAATAATTAGATAAAAAATAAAATGTATAAAAATTATGAGGGTCTAGGAAAATTATTTAGGATGCAAGCTGCAAAGGTCTAAAAATATAAAAACTTAAATAAGTTATGAGGGTCTAAAAAAGTAAATCAAGGTATATAAATGCAAGTTATAAAATCTAAAAGAATGATTCAAGATATATATAAAAAACAATTAAAAATGTTTCATATTTCTTTCCCTCTTGCTATGCCATTGTTATAGTTAAGGCTAAAAGTTCAGAGTTTTGACATTAATCAATCGAGTTAAGATTTTCCCCTAAACTCCTTAACTTTACCTTCTGGTTCTAGTCTATACTTTTCCCAGCAGATTTACAATCAACTGAGACTGAAAAGTGCTCCAAACACAGCAGTCTCAGGTGGTCCTTCAACACTAGCAAGCCCTGAACTTGCTAAAAAACTGATGCAAAGCAGATGCTTCTGACAAAATTTCCTAGGAGCTTGAACCCTAGCTTCAGACCAGCATTCAGACTGCTCCAAAGCCAGCTGGACCTCACTAGTGTCAGATGGTCCAACAGGATACAGACAGCAAACTAGATGTGTCCTGCCCCCTCCAGGCCTTTGACCAGCATTCTAGCCTTCCTGGGCCTGACAACAACATCCTATTTAAGCTGAGAAACAGTTACAGAAGAGACTACATCATCCCTTATCATTAACAAAAGGCTTGAATGTTAGGTTCAAACGAAACTAGTTCTTCTCTACCAAAGCAGCCATATCTCTATCACTGTCTAAAGTGCCTATTAGCATACCAAAGCTCATGCTGGCCTCCAGAACTCCTTCAGTATTACAAATACCTATTAAAATCAGAGAGTTACAAAAAGGGTTACTCAGGATGGGGGCTGGAATCTGATTTAATGGCTTACTTCACAGTTAATAAATTTTACATGGGTAAGCAAGTGTTTATTTTCTCTATCTTGCTGCTTTGTGTGTGTATCCTAATGCTCACTTGTAAATGTCAATGTCGAACACTATAGATACAAGGATTCCTAAAAATTAAATTCCCCACTCATTCTCCTAGAAGCAGTGGGGAATATAATGGACTAAAATCCCCTCCTTCTATTACTTTAGGATGGTACCATAGGCCCCTGCATCATAAACTGGCTACGTGCATGTGTATTCAACATAATTAAGATATCACCCTTTAACCCTACATAAGTGTAAATCAATGATTTGATTCATGACCTTGAGCCAGTGGGGAGTGTCATGGCTAAAGAAACTCCATTTTATACTAGGCATCCATCTTGGTACCCACTAGCCATTTGTCTCTGATTCCGGTCCCTAGTAGACAAGTTCCCAGTTACTTTGACTCAGTGATCGCCTCCCAAAAATGTACAGCTGTGACTATCTACTTGTTATGATATGACTAATTGCGTTCTTGCTTCTGTAACTTGCTTACACAGATACCCAAAGAATGTTTTGAGTTGCCTTAACCACTTAACTTGGCAGAACAGGACAGTTTTTACTCGCTTGCATCTATACTGAAGATCTTCTTGTGGTTTTCCCCTTTAAAAATTCTTCCCTCAACCCCCTTCCCATGGCAGTCTCAAATTTGGCTCAGTGATTATTCATCCTGCTAGCAGCTAATCAATAAATCTTTTAATTACAATTGGATTAAATTTATGGTCTTCTCCCAGGGATCAAAAACTCCCTAACACAAGCCCTTAAATAAATGCCTTCCTTTATAAGCTGCCTTGGCCATGGTGTCTCTTCACAGCAACAGAACAATGACTGAGACACCATATTAATCAAAATAAGTCAGAGTCAGGGAGACAAACATCACAGTATCTTCTCTCAGATGCAGAATCCACATTTATATGAGTATTAAAGAAAACTATGTGGGGGGAGGAAGAAGTCTAAAGGGATGAGGGAAGAATAAGTCGACAAATACCACGTGTTCTATTTAATATTCAGAACCTAGATGTAAATATGCATGTATATACGGACACACATGAATGAATACATCATATACATGAAGTGAAAGCAGAGAGAGAACTATTAGGGAGAAGTGAGCAAAGAGTGGGATGGCAAAGGGGGAACTAGGAAGGGTATTGGGGTGAACATGAGCAAAATACAGTGAAATGCATGTACAAAACCATCATCAAGAAATTTGTTTTGAAAACATTTCTGCTGGTTTTCAGAGTCCCTCAGCTGGACTCCGACCTACCAACTTAGAGTATATGTGGCTAGCAGATCAGCCCTACATGAAGGCAGTTGATGATTACAGCTAATGTCCTGAAAGCCATTTCTGGAACAGATGTTTGACCACACTACCACCCTCATTCCAGGAGCTTTCTGGGCATGCGCATGGTATCATTTGTGGTGATATTTTGTTTATACTCTAACAAATAAAATTTGCCTGAAGATCAGAGGACAGAGCCAGCCACTAGATTAAACATAGAGGCCAGGCAGTGGTGGCACACACCTTTAATCCTAGCACTCGGGAGGCAGAGATCTGTCTGGATGTCTGTGAGTTCAAAGCCACCCTGGACTACACGAGATTAATCCAGTCTAAAAGAGAAACAGAGCCAGGCAGTGGTAACACACATCTTTAATCCCAGTACTTGGGAATCACAGGCCTTTAATCCAAGGCCTGTGATTCCCAAGTACTGGGATTAAAGGTAGAGACAGGAAGTCATATGGCTGGGCAGGGGAAGGAATATAAGGCATGAGGAGACAGGAGTTCGGTGCCCTTTCAGCTCCTGGACTCAGAGGCATTCAGTCTGAGGATTTGTGGAGACAGGATCTTCCCTTTTGGGCTGAGGAGTTGGCAAGGTGAGAAATGGCTGTGGTTTGTTTCCTCTGATCTTTTAGCATTTACCATAATAATCTGGCTCCGGGTTTTGATTATAAGATCAATTAGGATTTGAGCCAGCTGGCTTTTCTGAGGCTGCTGCCGACATCCAGCCATAATGTAATGGAAAGGACAATGGGCGGTCGAATCACGGCATATTGTATTGTCCACTATTCCAAGACAAGATCAGAAGCAACTGTTTGAGCTATCTTAAAGGGTGGGGGTGGTGAGACGGAAGGGAAAGCCACTGATATGATTTGAGTGTGGTTGTCTTGTGTTTCAGTGTTCCTGGCATTCACGGTTTTTAAAATCTTTTCTTTTTACCATGTATCCTCATGATTATGTCCCACATAGATCAGAGTTCGCTTGTGTCCTACTTTGGCCAGCCATGTGTGGTACTCAATGCTGCTAACAGTCTGGGTTTCATAGCTTCTTCACAGGGAAAAAAAAATTCTATGAAAGACTTAGTCTGAGTAGTAGATTACATCAACTCTGAGCTGCCACAGAATCCACAGCTAAAGCTACAGAAATACTGACCCTTCATGTGCTACACACAAGCAGGTCCTCCTCTACACCACCGCCACACTTGTGACTCCTCTTGGCTATGGCCATGGGGGACATCATTTTGTTCAAGTACAGCTTCTTACCATTCCTGATCAGTTGTTGCGGATCTTCACAAATAGCAGGAATAAGTTACCTCACAGCTGATAAAAGGAAGCTGAATGAAGGAAATGAACTTCAGCTTTACTAAAATAGTCTAACTAGATGTCTTTTGAAGAGCCCTACAGGTGACCTTTTGTTGAGAGCAGCTATTCTGTTCTGGCAGTAGTTGTGACTTCCTCCAACAGTGTCCCAGGCAGTTTGTCTGGTCTTTCTCCATCTCTGGCATTTTAAGAGTTGATGGCCTGTTGTCCTAGGAAGCAGGCACCACAGAGCCAGGGAAAGGCTGTAAAACAGAGTGGTGAATTGGGGACAGGAGACATTTGCAAATTCTTTTCCTTTTGTGGTCTCACACAGCATGACTTCTTTTCTGGCCTTGCAGCTCTGACTCTGGCAGACTTTGGAAGTTATAATTCATAATTCCAAATTTGATTTGTTGCCCAAGCTATCCACGGGCTTTCCTTGGGCACCTAAAATATGGCTCCAGGCATAAATGACCAGACCCTCAGTGTAATTACTCCGGTGGGGAAGGCTATGGGGTAGTCCTTGATGTGTTACTTTCTGAACCATCTGCTCCTGGCATGGCCATAACGGTGCACCTGGGAATCAGTTCTTTCTTTCCTAGAACATTGAAGCTTGGATGCTGAATGGGGCCCTAGGCTTATCTTGTTCCACTTTTCATGTTGTGAAAGAGGAAAGTGAAGACCGGGTTTCTTAAGAGACTAGCTCAAGGCTGTGCCAGTGGAGAAGCAGTTTGAGATATGGACTCCAGTCCCTGGTCCCCGTGATGTACCTCAGGCCCTTCATGGAGCAGTAATCACCTCTCATATTAACCTCACACAGGAAATTACTTTGAATCTCTTCAAGAGGCTAGCCAGCTGAATTAAGCACAGAAGTGTCCCAGAGTTGTTTCTATTAGTTGTCTAAAAGCAATGATTTCTTAAAGGTCCTTGGTTCATACCACAGTCACTCAAAGTATCACTTCCCTTTAAGAATGAGCCCAGGCAAGTTTGGTCCTGAAACTCTGCATTCATAAACAGAGAAGCCAGGCAAGCAGTCCCCTTTCCTCGCCTCAGTCACTTAGAGGTGAAGCACTTCTCTCCCATGTCATCACTGGCCTCCTGGCATTGGTATTTTTGTTTTCTAAGACATATTAATTTCATAATGATAACAGACAGGTTCTTTAACAAATAGATTGGAATCTGGAACATTTCTCTCTCTTCATTGGTATTGAAAAGTTAAAAACACCAAAAATTGATAACATCAGAAAAAGTGTGATTGAAATGACAGCATGTTCTTTCTTTTCTTTTTTTTTTTTTTTCTTTTTTTTTTCAGAGCTGAGGACCGAACCCAGGGCCTTGCACTTGCTAGGCAAGTGTTCTACCACTGACCTAAATCCCCAACCCCCAGCATGCTCTTTCTTGTTCTCTTTCCCTGCCCCAACCGCCCCCCCCTCTTCTTCCCACTCTGTAATCAGGTTGGATGGTGATGTTCACTTTAGGAACTTGTTGGAAGAAGCATTTGGGACCATGCAGGTGGCAAAATTCTGTGTACTCAAAATAATGAAAGGGTAAAGCCAATGTATCATGATGAAGTTGTAAAACCTCTAATGAATTAGACTCTGAACCTGAGTGACTGGGAATTCCTGATAAGACATTCTCCCCCAAACTCTCCTAGAAAATTCTATTCATTTCTAGGTATTCATTTCTAGGGAATTTTCCTGTGTCTGAGTCTATACATGGAAATTTAGATACAGAAAGAAGTTGAGTAGGGATAAATTCACACTAAAACCACTTTGGATGGAAAGAACTAAATAATTAAGGCCGAGTAGTTGGAGTTTAATTATTTAGATAGTGCTAAGAATTTAAATAGGACCTATTGTTGAGGAGTATGGTAGGCAGAGATGGGGAGAATTGGGCAGGAGTTGGGGGAGAAGAAAGCATGATCAGAATATATTGTATATAATATTTTAAGAAGAAAAAGAGTAGGGAAAAAATCAACAGATGGGACTTATAAACAAGGGCTCAATATTGTCTTAGGTTCCTAAAAAAAACATAACCATGTGATAGCCTAATTAGAAGCCTCCATAAGAAATGTTAATGATATTAACCATGCTAACAATATAGATCATTGCTAAGATGCAACATCTGGATTGTAAAGTGACTAGGAAACCGAAGAACACTGCACCATGTTATAAATAACTGCCAATTCTCTTAATTGTATAGTCACCACCAGCCTACCTGTCTTCTAATTCCTCCAAAACACATTAGACATCCACAACAGTAGTAATATTAGTACTATCAGTAATAGTAATATTGTACAGCTAAAGTTTATAAATGTTCACTCTCTATGTCAGGCCTTATTCTGAACATTTTTACGTATAATCTTGTTTGATTCTCACAAAAATTATATGAGACAAGTAGAATCTACTTTTCAGAGAGTCACCCATGCAGACCTTTTAGGGTCTGAAGTCTTAACAGTAGATGTGGCCAATAACAACTTCTCAGGGTCATTTGGTCACTAAGTAAGAGAAATAAGGACAATCTCTGAAGCCATAGGCTGCATTTAACATCAATATCTAATTTCTAGAGCCTCTTGAACTTAGAGAAAAATCAGTATTTCTAGCAAACCACCTCTTCCCAGGTCTTACTCGCTCAGCACAGTGGCTTTCCTGCTGCCCTTTCTGTTAGTTAAGATCTTTAGAGTTGCTGAGAACAGAAAAACTAACTTAACTGGTGGTAAAGCATATTTCTTGGTCTGTGAAACTGGGAAGTTCGGATTCTAAAGATAAATTGCATCTTCTAGAATCCATTTCCTTCCTTCCCTTCCTCTCTTCTTCTGTGGGATTAGCTCCTCATAAAGCTTCTTCCCCTTTGGACTATCAGCTAAGGTAAGATCCCAATTGAAAGAAAATTCTACATTATGGACATATGTTCTTTTTTAAACAACTCTTTTTTTTTTTTTTTTTTTTTTTGGTTTTCGAGACAGGGTTTCTCTGTGTAGCTTTACGCCTTTCCTGGGACTCACTTGGTAGTCCAGGCTGGCCTCGAACTCAGAGAGATCCGCCTGCCTCTGCCTCCCGAGTGCTGGGATTAAAGGCATGTGCCACCACCGCCCAGCTAAAAAACTCTTTTTAATGTAAGGGACATTGTAAGAATATGATCAAAGGATGTTATAGACACATATGTTTATGTCATAATGAAATTAATTTTACTTTGTAAAATTAATATGTTTAAATTTAAGCCGTAATCTAACCACAAAGTTTTATTATTTAGTTGTTCTCTCTCTGTCTCTTTCTTTCCCTCCCTCCTGTCCTCCCTCCCTTTCTTCCTCCCTCTCACCTTCCTGAAGGTTGTCTAACTCTTAATTATATTATCCCAGGAGCTCCTATTTTTTCCTGATCTTGTTACCTGGCTGACTGGTTTCAATGCCAGTCATTCTCTGTTTGGCACATTACCAGGGACATCAATCATTTTCCATTATCACCGATGAAGTAATTATCTTGTTAGGTCAAAAAGGGTGAGCACAGGACAGGCAAAGCAATAATTTCTCTTAGGACCATTCTCCAACACGGTGATCTCCATCTATTAAGTGCATCTTCCGTCTGGATGTCCACATTGACTACACTACTCTCAAATGCTTTCTGAGGATCCCCTGTTTGTGGGTACAGTCCCTCAAGGCTTTGAGAGATGTATGAACAGAAAGGGGTTCTCAGCCTACTAACTGTCTCTCAATCTGACCCCTAGGGCAGACCCCGTCCTCACAAGGTGCTCCTCCCAAAAGGCACATTTGAGCATGGCAGGCTCTTCACAGTAACATATTGGAATCGCACTGACACTGTGTGTGTGTGTGTGTGTGTGTGTGTGTGTGTGTGTGTGTGTGTGTGTATGTGTGTTAAAGACCTTAAGATAGTAGAAGCAGACTGACCTATTTTTGTAAACTCTGTAGATGCAGTACACAAAAAGATCATACATAAAATATATATAATGGAGTCTATAAAACATAAAAATACATAAAATACATCAATGTAGATATAATAGAAGCTTGAAGGCAGGATCAACAAAACACTTTCAGTGCAGTTATTACCCAAATGTAGTATTTTCTGTTGGTTATATCCTCCTTTCTGGATGTCTGTAATTTCCTGTTTTGTGGAATTATTTTGCCTGGTACATTTGAAGTCCTCCAAGTGCAAACAGGACTGTGTCCTTAGGACTGTGTTCGTCGTTCCCAGGTTGAAATTTCTTTGCGTGAAAAGATGACAACAATGATCCACATGAGCTCAGTCAGAGACTAGCATTCCTGCTTCCCCTCTGTGAAGCTCTGCCTGGTGCTTGGTGGCAGGAGGATCGGGTGTCTCTGTTTCTGCTAATATCCTGGTTGTCTCCTTTATGGGTGACCAGTTAAAGTCCAGGTGACCCGGGGGGTTAGGATGGCATGTGCTGGGCGACGGAGAAGCCCTTTAAATGTTGCTCTTCCCCCATCTAGTTCTCGGGAGATTTCGTTCAGCACGTAAGTATCATGAATAGCTCTCCATTTCCCATCTTTGCATCTGGAAGGAACCACTGTTACACATGAGTCACTGAATTCAGAAACAGAGGCTCAGAGGCCGTGTAGACCAGCTGTTCTCAACTTGTGAGCCAGGATTCCCACAGTAGTCACATATTTAATATCCTAAATATCATATATCTACATTACAATTCATAACAGCAGCAAAATTACAGTTCTGAAGTCGCAACGAAATAATTTTATGGTTGGGGGTCACCACAACATGAGGAACTGTATTGAAGGGTCGCAGCGTTAGGAAGGTTGAGAACCACTGATTTAGACAATCACTTGGCTTCCTCGTCCCTTCTGAGACAGTGTCTCTGTTCTCCCGCAGTTCTCCACTCCTGCACCACTGCTTTCTCCCCATCAGTTAAGACTCAGCACAGTTGCCTTTTTCTAGAACATTCTCCATAACTTCTAGCTGCATCTCGGTAAGAGCCTGAGGTGGTTTGAATAAGAATGGTACCCATAGACTCATATGTTTGAATGCTTAGGGAGTAGCATTAGGAGGTATGGCCTTGTTGGAGGAAGTGTGCCACTGTGGGGAGCTTTGAGGTTTCAGAAGCCCAAGACCCAGGGTCACTCTCTGTTCCTGCTGCTTGCCAATCAAGATGTAGAACTCTCAGCTACTCTCCAGCACCATCTCCATCTGCATACTGCCATACTTCTCACCATGATGATAACTATAAGCCAGCCCCAGTTAAATGTTTTCCTTTGTAAGAGTTGCTATGGTTGTGGTGGGTGTCTCTTCACAGCAAGAGAAACCCTAAGACAGAGTCTGTTCAATAAATTTTATCAGTAGCCCACCTTCATTTCCACTATGGTTAATCACTTGACATTTCTTATAGAGTGTGCTTATATCTGCTTCAGCTGGTGTTTGGCTCCTTGGCAGTTAAGATGATATTTTGACCATTTACCCTGATTATCTAAACTTGGTCTAAAGAGGTACTCAATAAATGATGATGAAATAAGTGGGGAAATGGATGGATGGTGAAGAACAGAAGTAATATATGCTCAAATCCAAAAGAAGCCTGGATAGAAAAAGGATTAAATTCAATATAGCATACTGATCACATCCTGAACAAAAGCCTGGGAGACCCAGTGAATGGAGGAGCAGCCCTTAAAAGGCCTCCTCCATCTCCCAGCTCTCTCGCTGCTTGGTTCTGCTCATATACTCTGAAATTTCATCACAGTTATCCATGAAGGAAGATCTTGTGTGGGGAAATTGGGAGTGTTCCTAGAAGAAAAAAAAAGAGAGAGAGAGAGAGAGAGCTCTATTCTTATGCTTTGCATTCCTACCACAGAATTAATTATCTATTAGAGACTTTACAGTGTGTGTGTGGGGGGGGGGGGGTGTGCAGCAGCCAGCTCGCACTCCTTTCTCTGACCAATATCACCATGACCAATATCACTAGTACACAGTCCCCACAACAATCCCCCATCTAGTTATGCCAAGATTAGCACCTACAAAACCAAAATAGCAGCTGACACCACTTTCTATTTGCAGCAGGGCACATGGGGCATGTTAACAACACGATGGTGAGCTCGCGGGATGCTGAGGACGGGCCCCACAGCAGAGCTCTGCAGAGGCAAGCAGCCTTGATCTTTATCTGCAGATAACTCCACAGGTTCTTATAAGGGAATTCCAGAACTTTCTTTCGATAAAGCCTCAAAACCAGCAGGTCCGCTGCTGCCAAAACTAAAAATAGCTCGGTCTAGTCATGGAAAGGCAGTCGATCTGGAAGGTGGAAAGCACAGGGCTTTCATTGAACACTAACTGATTTGGTGTCCTTGGACAAGCCACTTAGCCTCTGAGTCTCTCCTAAAGTCCATGTTGATCTTGGGGAAGGTAGGCACCACCCACACACCCAGGAAAAAAGAATAGGATCCTGAAGACACTTGGTGAGCTTACCTCCACAATACTAGGAATGGAAGATGGGCAATGTAGGCACACACTGGAAATGTTCCATAATTTTACTTTTAGTAGAAAAAAAAAAAAGAGCCACCGATATTCAGGCTTTTCGAGGTCTGAGTGACCCTGTGGTGAGGTGGGGGTGACCTTTACTCTCATGCCTTCTAGCTTACTGTAAAATACTCCTCTATACTCTCTCACTCCCTAACTGCCCTACCTAAGATCCATGACATCCCCCCAGTCAACAGCTAGGACAGGGGAGGGGCTAGAAAGGGAAATGGCTCATCTCAGCCACAGAATAAATAAACAGGGCTGCTTTTCTTCTTTAGAAAGTGTCTTTCTATTCTTTTTTTCTTTTTCTTTTTTTTTTTAAAAATAATTTATTTTTATTTTAGGTGCATTGGTGTTTTGCCTACATGTATGTCTGTGTAAGGGTGCCAGATCCTCTGGAACTGGAGTTACAGACAGTTGTGAGCTGCCATGTGGGTGCTGGGAATTGAACCCTGGTCGTTTGGAAGAGCAAACAGTGCTCTTGACCTCTGAGCCATCTCTCCAGCCCATCTATTCTTTTCTCAACTCCAAGATATTGCATAATTAAATTGTCTTTACTAAGCATGGACTTTATATATGTCAGTGCTTATTAATTTTTGTTTACATTATTTACTACTACTAATAACTCAGTGAAAGAAATATCATTATTCCCATTTTACAGGTGATAAAACTGGCATTGGGAAAGAATAAGCTTTGTGTCAAGCTCTTAGAACTACTATAAACAGGCCTAAGAACTCTTAAATTTCATACAAAAACCTATATGTATACATGTGTATATATATATATATATATATATATATATAAAATCTTATCATTTGCCAAAGAAACAATAATAGATAAAATAAAAAATTGAAGCATACAGTTAATGAAAAAAGAAGTTCCTAGGTCCCAGATAAATACACCCTAATTCCCACTGCCGAGCTTTATAGAACATATGTACGGACTGTAAAGCAGGGACAAGAGGTCCCAGGTTAAATAACATGTGTAAAACCAGCTGATACTAAGGAAAAGTAGATCCTCTGAAAGCAAATGTGAGCAGTGTGAGTTTGATAAAGCACTCCATATCTGAAGCCAGAATGTGCATATGCATGTGTACATGTGTGGTGTATAATGATAGTACTATTATTTAAAGTTATAAAGTTATAAGGTAGAACAGGATAACTCAGCACCATTGGTCTTCCTCAGAGTCTGGCCATCCTTCTCTCCCAACAGAAATTTCTTAAAGAATCATCCAACCCGAACACAAACTTAATTTAGTAGGTTAACCCATTTCTACGTGGAAAAAAAAAAAAAACATAACAATTTAGTTTAACAGTTCCTTGTATTATCGTTAAATCTTTAAACAAAACCATGACAGATACTGTGGGATCTATCACATCATAGCATTTTATTATTTAAAATCGAGAACCTTATGGCGACCAAGCACATGCTCACTGCCCAGCATACACAGAAGCCAATACTACTGCACTGGAGGTATTCATTTTGTTATTGTTTTCTTATTTTGCCAAAAGAACTTTACTGACAATAGATTAATAAGGAGCTAGGGGCTGCTCAGGTCTGCCTCACTTAGTGGCAGGTGGTACAAGAACTTACGTGGCCTAAGCCGGAGATATAGAAGGAGTGTTGGTATAGTCTACACCAGCACACGAGTCCAGGTAGAACTCGGAAGTCATTCTAGTTTAGGATGTTGCTTCTGGAGGAACCTTCACTTCTCATCCATGTCCAGAGGTCAGCAGTTTCTCCCCACCCCTACCCCCTGCTCCCTCTGTTCCTTGGAGAATATTGCTTCTATAGGCTCCCAAGGTCAATTTAGGTCAGGTCACACCATGGGGTTCTGCATCTGCATTCTGAAAACAGTCTGAAAGGTTTGGGGAATACAGAAATTAACATTCAATGGCATGGCTTCATTACCAGTAGGTTTACTAAGCTATACTACCAGACTATGCCACCATTACCAAATGCACATGACAACAGCCACTTACGTAGACAATCAGTGTGAAATTAAATGAGATAACTCATGCAAACTGTTAGTACATCTAAAGCACTCACAAAGAGATAGAGCCCACTTCCTCTCTGTCCCAGCTCCTTCTTTATCTTATCGGTTTCAGCGTGTTACAGACCTGAACCAGACCTTTAGGCCAAGGAGGCTTACGTTCAAACTTCAATTCAGCTTCCTACCAGCTGGGTGGCCTTGGGCAATCTCCTCTTCTCACACAACAAGGAAGTAACAGCCCTACTGTGCAGGAATGCTATAGTGTTTACAAACAACATATGGAAGGTAGCTCGCACATGTGGAAGAAGAGAAACAGTTGCTCTGTGTATCTTTAGATACAACAATCCATTTTGTAACATGGGGCTCATAATATTATTCAGAGTTGACTTATTGCATGACTGTGATTCCCATTTCCTAGAAACTGGCCTGGGTATCCTTATATGGTTATTTTTCTCATCTGGTCGTTTTTAAGCCACTTTGGGGGCCTTTCCAGAGATACCTAAAGCTCTGACCTGAAGCCCACGGAAACAAGGGCACCTATCAGCTGCGGAAGGTACTAATCCAGGGCATCCCAGCACAGAGGTAGCCCAAGTCCTATGGCAGTCTTGGAAAGGATACATGATTCAGACAGAGGTAGTAGGCATGAGATTACAGCCAAGAGGAAGAGGTCCGGGCTACGGGCTGTGGGCTGCATATTTGACAGGCACATACACTGCAAGCCTTGTTCTGGGTCCCTCACAAAGCATCTCTTTAGGGAAAAACAAGATGTTCTTTGTAAATAAAAGTTCATGCATTTCAATAATGAAGTCATTTTCTAGCATTGTAGTGAAAGATATTCTCTCCAGCCCTCTGGGTGAGGCCGGGCAGAGGAAGAGGAGTGGCCAGTGAACCTCGATAGAAGTGAGAGCCCCGGGCTATCTCTAGAAAAGAAGAGAACTCGTCCAGAAATGCCGCTGGTTCCTGAGGTCATCTACCTCAGGCTCCCTCCCGCCCCCTGGAATCTCTTTTCCGCCCACTTTCCTGTACACTACTGGGGGCCACATACAAATCTATATAAATATAGATCAGACATCCGGCGCCTTGGCTACGTAAATAAGGGATGTGGGGAAGCAATCAGCAACGCTGAATATTCATCTGAAGTCCTTGGAGAGGCTCCAAACTGCGAGGGGGAGGGGAAGCGGGCGACAAGGAAAGGCCTGACCTCGGGGTCTGAAAGCCAACTTGGAGTGGGAGGGAGGGCCTGGAAGGGGAAGGTGGAAAGGGAGTGGTGAGAATGAGTGTGGGAAGGAAGCCAGAGCCCCGCCGTCCTCGGTCCCAGACGCCAGGGAAAGGAGGTGGCCAGGCGCGCTCGCCCGGCTCATGCCAGTCCCGCTCTGCTGCCTTTTGATGCTCGCCGGGGCGCTCCGCTCCATCCGTCTGTAGGTCCCAGAGCCCCAGCCTCAGGAGCGCCGGGAGACACCGTGAGAGGGTGGGTGGGAGCGAAAGGCGAGCAAGAGAGGGGGACCACGCTGCCTCTCACTCCCTGTTTCCAAAAACAACAACAACAAAGTTGCAGCTTGGGTTCCTGGATCTAAATACCGCCCGCCCAAAGAAGATAAAACACCAGGCATCGCTGCACCTCTGGGGGTGCCCACCAAGACCCCCAGATCCTTCGCTCTAGGAAGGGCCTGTTGAATATCAGCGGAGAGATGGCTTGGAGCACAGCCTGGTGGTGCTCAGTCCTGCCCCTGTGGCTCCTCTGGGGTGCTGCCTGCTCCCTTGCGGCGTCCGGGGACGACCATGCGTTTCCTTTTGACATCGAGGGGAGCTCGGTGGTCGGCAGGCAAGACCCACCCGAGACCAGCGACCCCCGCGTGACACTGGGACGCCTGCCGCCGGCTCCTGAGGTAAGGTGTCCCCTGCCCTTGCCACCCTGCTCCACCGCACCTGTGACCTGTGCTTGCGTGCTGGGCCACAATCCCCTTTCTCTCTCTCGGTCTCTTTTTGGCAACCTAGAGTTTCACCTGGACTAGGTCCACTCAGTGGAAATAAAGAGTTTTGTTTTGTAAGTTGGATTTGGATGTGTATTGAAAGTTGAGGTGTTGGAACCTGTCTCTTCCAGCTGATGAAGTGCTAGTACACTTCATGTTTCACACGGATCTGTTAGACTCACAGGAGACCCCGCAGCAGCATGCAGGTGGTGGTTTTTGGTGTGTCCCAAAAGTCAAGCCTTGTCACTCAATGTGCGTTCCCCTCACTGTCTCCCTGTTCCTCTCTGCTGTTTGAACAATGGGGACAATATTGCTAAAAGACCTAACCTTCTGTCTCGAACTAAACAAAAGGTCTTCTTCAAGGCTGGGGTGGGGTGCTGGGGATGGGGTGCTGGAGGTAGGGTGCTGGGGGTGGGGGTGGGGGTCATCGGCTGTGAAGGAAGCTGTTAGGAAATTTGGGGGCAGGTACCTTAAACAGAAATGAACCATTTTAATCCAGGAGCAAGATTAAGTCGAGCTCTGTGTCCAAAGAAAGCCGATCAGGATATACTATTGATCAAATGCTTAGTCACAGAGCCACTTTTTTTTTTTATACATTAAGAGACTTTTAAGTTGAGAAATAGCTGGAGTGCAGTCATTTGGAGAAGGAGGGTGAGTCTGGAGTAAGTGATTTAAGAGCCCCCGAGTCTAAACAGATAGTAGCATGTCCAGGCCGTGGGAGATGCTAAGTGGGAGGAAAATGAAGTCACCTAAGTTCATGGGAAAGGAAAGAGCAATTGGCCTAACAGCACACACACACACACACACACACACACACACACACACACACACACACACACACACACACACATACTACTGTACCTATGGCTACAACAATCATACAACAAAAATAATGATGCAGGTTAATAATGGTGTTAAAATCAGTGACGTCTCAATGGTGGCTCCTAATTCTACTCATTGGCAATATAATTATAGTTATTAATTGTTGATTACAAATGAAATGCAAGATAGTCCTTCTTAAGTGAAAACTCTACTGGTGCTTCCTCAAAGGGGGGCAGGTAGGCAGAACCAGAGTGCTCTAGTCTCTGTTTTGGTTAAAAAGAAAAGCTCCATGAGAAGGAAGGGGGCTGGCTCCTGGTCACACTGGGACACTAGGGACAGGCCAGACTAGCCAGACTCCATCCATGAGAAGGAAGGCACTGCTTCTCCGCAGTCTTGGAACTAACTTCAGGCAACATTATCTCCAGACCTGTTGCTTCCAGCAGGGAAAGGCCCTGAATGAAATGCTCGACATAGGGCAGAACTGATATAAGACACTCAATTAAACTTGAATTACAGATAAACAAGAAATACATCTTTATCGTGTCCCAACTATAGAAGATACATTTATGCTCATTTTTTTTCATTACTCATCTTAATTCAACTTGTCTAGGCATTCTGTATTTGAATATGTTAAATCTAAAGAGATGATCATATCATACATAGCTATTTTTTCTGTATTTGCTTCTCATAATAATTATTTGAATGTTAGGGTACCTTGAAGTTTAATGTTGAGACTGCGAGCAATTTCTCATACATGCACATGTCCAGTGCAATGATAGCAAAGCATTTTAGACGGCAGATTTCCTGACCATGTTTAAACTGCAAGCTTCTTGACTTTACCCAAGTAATAGTTTGCCCAAATTGCAGGTAGAGAAACTTGAGGCTTAGGAAAATTATTGATATCTATTTTATACTTGAAATGGTTACCATAGTAAAAGTAGTACAGTGTTTGGCACAGGTATAAGTGATTTGCACATGCTGAGTTATTACCATAGATGAATTAGGGTTGTTGTTGTTTTTTCTAAATCTCTTATTCGGTGCTATCTCTCAGAGGTCTTTATGCTACTAATTTACTTAATGTTTGGTAATATTGTATCTGTGTTTGTTGATATTATTCCAATCAGAAAGAATGCCCCATAGTCAGCTAGGTGTGCAATATTGTCAGGGTCTACTAGGGTCATGTTGAGGAATTTAGGGGAGAGAAAGATGGTATTAGTCATCCCAGGGAAGCTCACAGCAGAGAGGGTAGAATACTGCTAATTATGCTCCCAAAGGATAGTTTCACAGAAAGCCTCCAGTTCGCCTGTGGTCTCAAGACGATCCCAGTGCCCTACCATCAGGTTTCCCATGCTCTTTATAGCCCACGAGCACATCTTAAACCAAATACATCCCAGAGACTTAATAACACGGCAGGACTGCTTTACTGGGTTGAGTCAGGAAACTGTATTTACATAAAACAGAATATGGTCACATTATTCATAGGAGGGGTTCAAAATGTGGGTAAGAGGGTGCTCTAAAAATATTTCCACTTTATTTGAATTGGATTTATATGAATGGTTATTCTTCAACCAACGCTCCAAGAGAAGGCAGAAAAAAAGTGAGGCAAGCATAGGTCAGTGGGAGGAGCTTGGCAGAAGTCCCCCAGTGTTCTCCCCGAGCTCTTCCATGGCTGGATGCTTGTCCTAAAGCAGTGTCTCTGACCCACAGTGGGAATCAGTGTGAGCTGGGAGCAAATATGAATGAAAAATTAACAGAGCAAAAGGACAAAACAGGCTGGCAGGCCAAGAAGGAAGGTCCTACCCTTGTTTGGGAAAAGCTTCCCCATAGGATGGAAAGATTGTGAAAGAGACGCACCCAAAGGGAACTCCACACTCCACTTGAGGATTTTCCTACCTCCTGCTTCTTGACAAGCGATTCACGCAGTCCCTTACTGCTGAGTGTATAGTGACAGCAGTGATTTTTCAGTAGGTGAGTGTGGGCAAGAGGGTGACTAGCACTTTCAAAAGGAACGTTCAATGTTCTGACAGCGTTTTCAAAGGAAAGCAGAACCTATTCACTTTGTCAAGGGCACTGTAGCAAGTAAAACTAAGTCAAAGTCTAAAAGTTGGGGGGGGTATTTATGTGGGGAGGGGTCAGTTATGTAGTTAGTTTGCACAGAGCTGGGGAGAGGAAAACTGTTTCTTTCTCCTCTTGCCTGCCTGTAGGGTGGTTGCGATTTATAGAAATGAGGAGACCAAGTCAGGGAAATCTCCATGTGTGGAGTTTGCTGTGAGGTAGGTGATCAGAATCTAGCTGAAGTCTTCTTGACTAAGACAGAAGCGCAGAGAACCAGAGGGGAAGGAGGAATGGAGAGAAAATGCCCCCCAGGGAACCAGCATCATCAGAGTATCCTCCGGGAAAGTGAGGTTCTTGTCTACTGAGACACAGGCCAGGAGTCACCCAAGGTCAAGAGCACTGGGCGAGAGGGAGAAGCTAGGTGGAGGCCGTGCAAAGACGTTGAGAAATCCAGCACAAAGAAGGAATGCTGGAAGGAAGGGCCAAGTGGGAGTGGGTGGAGATGAGTTTCATCATTGTAACGGGTTTTGACGCCTAAATGAGAAAAAATAAGAGAAATCTGATAATGGTGAGGAAAATTCCCTGAGAGGAGAAAGTAGGACTTCAGGGCCTTACTTGAGTGCATTTTACTGTTACCATCATTATTTTTTCTTTTTTTTTGTTTATTTATTTATTTATTTATTTTTAGTAAAACCAAAACTTATTCTAAGTCACAGTCATCCTAGTACCCCTCTCCTCCCCCCCCCCCCCCCCCCCCCCCGCCATATAGCCTTCCTGGTTCTGTGGGTTGCAGTCTGATTGTTTGCTTTATATCTAGAATCCACTTATGAGTGAGTACACACCATGTTTGTCCTTCTGGGTTTGGGTTACCTCATTCAGGATGATATTTTCTAGTTCCATCCATTTGCCTGCAAATTTCATGCTGTCATAGGACTGATCTCCAAAGTATATAAAGAACTCAAGAAACTAGACATCAAAATACTGAACAATCCAATTTTAAAATGGGCTAAAGCACTAAACAGAGAATTCTCAAAAGAAGAATCACAAATGGCTGAAAGACATTTAAAGAAATGCTCAACATCCTTAATCATCAGAGAAATGCAAATCAAAATGACTCTGAGATACCACCTTACACCTGTTAGAATGGCAATGATCAAAAACACTAACGACAGTCAATGTTGGAGAGGATGTGGAGCAAAGGGAACACTCCTCCACTGTTGGTGGGAGTGCAAACTTGTACAACCACTGTGAAAATCGGTATAGCAGTTTCTCAGAAAATTGGGAATCGATCTACCTCAAGACCCAGCCATACCACTCTTGGGCATATACCCAAGGAATGCTCAATCGTTACCATCATTATTACGCTAACTTCCCTCCAAAAATACCATTGCTTCATGGGCCCGTGGACATCCCACTCTGGACAGACTGACTTGCTTAAAGAAGCACTATAGGAGAGCAGTTCTGAGGGACTTTCCCTCTGCTCTTTTCTGCGGTGACTTGTGGTCCCATGCCCTGACACATTGTTAGGCTTGCTGCCATGGAAGGTTGCAGAATGTTTACAGAAAGTGGTTGTATCTCTTTCCCAATCTGCTTTCCTTTTCCTTATCTCAACCCCTTGCTTTGAAAAAGGTTCCGTAGATAATAAATCTCGCAGCCGCTAGCCTAGGCAGCCATCCTGGGCTGCTGGGATGGTACTAGATTAGGTCTTTGGAACCTCTGCTGCTTTCATTCACACAACAGGCAGATTTAAAGGCTTACCCTGTATAGAGAAAAACCAAAGCACCACCACCAAAACCTTTCACCATTACCTTCAAGTGGTAAGCAATCTGAGAGAAGACAAATACACCCATGAGCATGGATTGATGCTCTGTGAGCTAAGTACCATGGAGAAAATGAGGTAGACCAGGAAGACACAATATTCTACTTGCTGAACAGCAAAAAGGTATTCTATACAGCTTACTTCAGAAAGACCGGGACATCGTACCAAGGTGTAGCTAACACTCCCTAAGACATCTCCTGTCACCTCCACACATGGGTACGACTGTACAGTTATCATCTCATTTGACAAACATGGAAACAGGTACAGAACCGGATGCCTGAGCCTCTAGCTGTGAAGTGGAGTTTATAAAAGCTGGGATGGAGTTTATAAAAGCCATTTGACGGTGCAAGAATATCCAGAAAAGTATACAGAACCATCCATAGGGATCATTTTATTAAAATTTTGGGAGCTTTTATTTTTAAAGGAGAAGTATAAAATTCAGTGCTACTGGGAGAGCTGTGTAAGCTGCAGAAACTGTTAAGACGAACAGAGACTTGGGCAGCACTCCTTCTTTGCCCTGCCTAGAAACTTTTTTTCCCTTTATTGAGGGGGTTGGGGTGGCATCATGTGCCTTGGTGCTTCTGGGGCGGTCAGCAGATAGAATTCATTCACACTGTAGGTGTATCAGAATCTCTGCTGCTAAAGCTTCCATTGACATCCATATGTGTATACTTCTAACTTACATATATGGATGTATGTGTACAGACCATCTGTGTGTTCATCCGCTCACAGAAATAAGTGTGGTATCTTCCCTTTGGGGATATGACCAATACCACTAGGAATGACGTACAAGAATCTGGCTTCGAGTTCCTGTTTTCATTTCTTTTGAGTACATATCCAGAAGTGGAATTGCTGGATCCTATGGCTCAAAGGAGTTTTTAAAATTCAGAATGTTACAGAAGCCATGCAAAAACTCTCTAAGGAGGATGAACAACCGTGGGTGATGAGCCCTGAATCACAGGAGACAGTCCTCCAGAGTGGAGCTACCCTCAGCCCTGCAAGCTCTTCTGGAAGCTTGTTTGCCTGGTTTTGGTTTTGGTTTTTAAGAGAAGATAGAATCTGAATTCTTAGCTGAAATTGATGATGCACTTTTTAAATTTCTTCTAGTCAAGTGTATGGGAAGGCCAGGGGCAGTTTACTTGCTGTTCCTACCATACTCAAAAGTCACCTTTCATCAGAGGCAAAATGTGGGCCTGTGGCCAGACAGATGTGTGAACCAGTGCCCAGACTGTCAGCAGCATGACTCTGAGCAAATTAGTTCATCTTTTAAGGACTGGCTTTTTTTACTATAAAATTAGTGGAAACATATTTGCCTGGCGAGATTGTTGTGAAATGACATATAGATGCGTATGTCTGCAGGCCACACAAGACAGTTAGCCTCAGTTTCCCACTC
Source organism: Peromyscus californicus insignis (assembly GCF_007827085.1). Lineage (NCBI taxonomy): Eukaryota > Metazoa > Chordata > Mammalia > Rodentia > Cricetidae > Peromyscus > Peromyscus californicus. The sequence continues at coordinate 58,366,985 of NW_026294525.1, forward strand.
TGCCCTCTTCCTGCTCCTTTCTTTCCCTGTGATTTCATCTAAGCACAGGTAAGGCATGAGGGTAATGCCTCACTAAACCTATTTTGTCCTCTAAATCTTTAATAATTTTGTAGATTTGATTTCTTTCAACTTTTAGCTGCAAATTTCCTAGTTGTGCAACCCGGGAATAGAGGGATTATAGCGTGCCTCTTCTAACTGTTCTCTTTCATAGTTGTTAAATAGCTTTATACCAGCAATACACTATCTGAATAGTTGAGGAAAATGATGGGTTTTTCTAAATCTCTAGAAAAGCCAACTAACAGCGACAACAAAGCAAAGCAAAAAAAAAAAAAAAAAAAAAAAAAAAAAAAAAAAAAAAAAAAAAAAAAAAAAAAGATGAAATTGGAGAAAAAAATTAAGTAGTGGGAAAAAACTCTGAAATGGCAAATTCCCAAATGTTCAAGTCTGACCTGTAGTTTTGTGAAATACATAACGCCAGAAAGAGCCTTGAGGGGTTTGCTTATAACAATCATATAAATATGAGGGCGGCCATATATAACTTTGAGACGTTTGAGTTAGAAACCACTCTAATCAGATTTTTGGCACATGCTTCAAGTCCCAAAATTAGTATTTCTAAATAATTACTAATTTTCTAAACTAAGGAGGTCTGTGAGTTCGTTAAGATACAGCGAGCCTAGCCAGATCTTTAAACACTCTCCTGGGTTTCACAAGAGATCGCTCCTTTCCACTGCTTTTTTTTTTTTTTCTTTGCTCCTGGTGTGGTAAAGTTAAATTCTGGGAAACGGCTTACTAAAGGGAAGTTTAACCACAGATGTTTGTAATTCCAACTGGAGTTTCCCATCAAAGTCCTAATGAAATTCAGCTGCCAGCAGCCTGCTCCTGAGTCTCTGTCTTTTTGTCATGAGAAACTTGGGGGGAACAGCATTCCGAGGCTTAATGTGGTGGGAAGTTTTCCACATTCAAACCCAAATACTCTTCGTAAAGAAAAACACATAAGTTGCTTCTTTGAAAAACCAAGAGGAAAGGAGATGATGTGCTTTAAAAATAATAATAATAATATGCAAAGCGGCCCTCTTCTTAGCTCCAGGGCTGTCCCTAAAGCTTATATTTTGTGAAAGTTGGAGATCTTATGTTTATGTAAATGGAGCGAGGCAGCTACTGTGGTGACTCCCTGAGACCTGTTAAGTCGGGGCAGCTCTAGAACATGCATTAGGACTAATGTCATGCAAGCAGGAAGGGGAACCGGTGCTGCAGCCTGCAGCTAAAAGATCTCCTGAGCCTGGTGCAGACTGTGTGTTTAGATTTATTTTTGAAATTATGGAGTAATACCATTGCCTAAAGGAAAACTGGAGACTCTGGGGATCTAAAATACATCCAGTAGAGCTTGCCTTGGCGGGCACAACAGCTATGCACAGTATTGTCTGCGCCAAATACGCTGCAAGGCAGGGAACAGAGCTGAACACTTCTAGAAAAGTCACTGTCAGCCCAAAGGATGGCATAGCATAGTGACCAGAACCAGGAGAGAGGATGAGTGATCCTCAGACCCTGAGTCACCGGGATGGCAGACTGACTGTAGAAGCTGCAAATTAAAACATATCAAAATGGCTACAGGATGGCCAAGAGAAAGAAAAACTCCTTTTTTTTTTTTTAACTAAAAATGTGATGCCACAGCACAAATCCCACATCTCAGTCTTTTGTTGTTGTTGTTGTTGTTTTTTAGCTATCTATTTATCTAATGTAAATATGTGTGAGAGCTCCTGTGTTCTACATGCATGCAGGATCCTATGGAGCAGTGAATAGAGCACTGAATCCCCCATAACTGGAATTACAGACAGTTGTAAGCTGCCATGCGGGTGCTGAGAATCGAACCCGGGTTCTCTGGTTCTCTTAACCCCTGAGCCGTCTCTCCGGCCCCCTCCCCCGAATCTCAGTCCTAAAATATGGCAAGCCTATTCTGTAGCTAGTGACTCGAGGATTCTTTTTTAAGCTTGTTTGTGTGTGTGCTGGCCCCTGAGAAGGGTGCCATAGCTTGACCAGTCAAGCACACGTACCCGAAGTGCTACCTCTCTTCCTGCTGATCTGCCACACATCTTAGTAGCAGCAGTCTGTTTTCTGTCAATCCCACAGGTGAGATGCTAAAGAGACAGCCCTGGAGCCTTTATTTAGTGCAGCACAAAATTCAGCACAAAAGAGACCCGCCTAAGGATGAAATCTGTCTGATAGCCAGTGGGAGTTAGCCTTGGATACAGAGCTTTTCTGTGCCCTGAACCATAAAGTCTGTGAAATTATCAGATACTTGATCTAGAAAGAAAGTTTAAAGACCCAGTCCTCTCACTTTGTAGCCCAAGAATTAAGATGGGCAGAGGGAAGCAGAGAAGCTCATTAGCGACATCTCAAGGAACTGTGTCTTCTGCTCTGCCTCTGAGTCTTCTCAGTTTCTCCAATGGACTTAGTCGCCATAAGCATTACGTCATCTCACAGACATACCTTGACATCTTTGTGTAGAAATCATTTACTTCGCTATACTATTATTCACTTTAGTCTTTATTGCTTCTCTTTATCCTTGACTTGAACTGTGTCAGTAGGAGAGTCCCGAGGCACCAAGTAAAGCTGAACTATGAGCCTAGACTAACCTTGATGGTTCTTCACTCCATCACTAATAAACAGATTGATAGATTAAGGAATGTGGCCAAGTCCCTCTACCTCCTGTGACTGCAGTCTCTTTATCCAAAAAAGAAAGACAGAGAAGGAAGAAGGTGCCGTGGTTGTTGCTGATGATGTGCCTTCAAACAGCAACTCCTAACAGATTAAAATGTAAGGAACACACCCATGGCCATCGTCCCTTAAAACCCCAACTTCTTAGGAGTCCAGAGAGCGTGGGAAACATAGGGCCTTGACCCAGAAGAAGGAACAAGAAACACTTTAATGGAATACTTCTCCCAACTTCCCTTCTGTGAGTGAAGCTGGGGAGAGCTGCAAGTCAGGGCACAGGCCGAACACAGACACGAGGTTCTACAATGATACACCAAGGAAGTGTCTCAGACAGTGTGAGCTACAGACACCTCCATGCATACAAGGTATGTTCTCCTGTGGTCAACAAATCCTATGCCAGGGTTCCTAGATGGTCCCACCTCCCCTACGAAGGTCCTTTAGGATGAAATGAAGTATGATGAGAAACCACAGAAGGAGAACACACATCTCTACCTAAGTGCCAATCACGTATCAGCTGGCAGAGGCTCCAGAGAGGAGAATGTGTTTTCACTCAGTGGAAATGGTAGAGCAAACCAGCAACACCTTGATGCATTATAAACGTGAAACAAAATCACCACATTGTGCTATGCACTCAAGAATTGTCTGCTGGGTCTGAAAGCTACTGGAAAGAAAATCTAAAGCTTGCTTTAGATTCAGGAAGACACATTTGTACTAGGAACTTTCTGGAATTAAGAATTGGGTGAGGAAGCTTGCCTTGATCAAAGACTGGTTATCACTGGCAGTGGGGAAGCTGGGTCTAAAAGACAGACCCTCAAGTGTGGTGTGAAGGGGCAGTTATCAGTGTCACCCAAGCCCGGGTGAGCGATGCAGAGCTTCAGCACCAGAATCTGCCTTTTCACCTGCCCAGAATCCTCCTTAGTACATTGAAATACAGGAGACCCTGAAGTCTAAAATGCAGCCAGATTTGAATTTGGGATGGATTGGGGGAGGGGAAACGTATGGGTCCGGAAAGGAGAAACTTTTCATACAATGAGGAGAAAGAGACCAGAAATATTAAATCAAATCATAGCTGAGTGAAGCTCACAGGTCAGGTCTGAAAGCCTTGCTCCTAAAAAGTAAGATTAAGATAGAAAAACAACATAAAATGCTTCTTTGGAAAAGCCAGAGGACCTAGAAGGTGATGCCACCTCCTGGAAACGTGGCCACACATATAGGTGTTTGGAACTGGCTCTTGAGTAAAGGTATAAAATGACAGGGAAGGTCTTCTGTTCCCATCTTGCCCTTCCCAGTATCCGTGGCTATCCAGAAATGGGATAGCTAAAGAGTGTGTCCTTCCTGGGTTCAATTCCCAGCACTCACATGGCAGCTTACAACTGCCTATAACTCAAGTTCCAGGAGATCTGACACCCTCACACCAATGCACATAAAATAAAAGTTAAATAAATTGTAAAAAAAAAAAAAAAAAAAAAAAAAAGAGTGTGTCCTTGGGGGAAGACAGGAAGAGGAGAAGAGGTAGCTAGAGAGGAATTTACTTGTGAAATCTGCTAGAATATAGAGTGTCGCTTTGACTCTTTAAGAAATGGTACGGCTGTGACATTTTTTCTTCATAGCAAGAGCGTCATCCTGATGTAGGACATGTCTCTATGGAATGCAGAGTATAGTTCATGTCCTGAACTAGAAAGATGATGTCACGAGATGTATAAGGACCAGTTCCCTACAGTGAAAACTATCCAGGCAGTTCCTCCAACAGGGGTTTTCCAACATGTTCGAGAACTGCAGGGAAGCAAGCACCACTTGAGTTCCCGGATGTCTCCTGTATCAAATACGCAGCCCTATTCTCCCCACAGGCTCCAGGTCTGCTTGACACTGCTTCAGCCCTGAGAGAACATGTTATTGTGACCTTAAGGGGCAGCTCTGTCTCACTCTGAGGGTGGGGGATGCGGTGCAGTTCACTGGCTGGGTTCTAAGATTTTTAGTTTTAATTGCTAAACACTTAATCAGCACTCTGGGTCCTGGCACAGTTCTGAGCACTTTATGCATCTCCTCTATTTATTCCTTACTCCCCCTGACAACACAGCACTTCGGAAGGCTCTCCTATTAGCCCCATCTAACAGACAGGAAGTGGAATCACACATCAGCCGAGCAGTTTACTCAAGGTCATAGCTCAGAGTTCTGCTTCCAAGCTCTTAATTTTCTCATTATAATATCCTCTAATCACTGTCTCTAAATCTTAAACTCAGCTAAGGTCCCCAGTACTATCCAAAAATAAGAGCGGTCAGTCTATGAAGAGCATTTAAATTAGTAGGATGTTTAGACTTTGACCTTTATAAAGTTATGCAGGTATGGAACAAACTATCTTGATCAGTAGTAATGGAAAATTCTTGGATATGAGAGGAATGGATTGGTGGCATAACTTCTGAATGTGTACACACTCACATGTCCCCAGCTTTGCTGAGCGTTCATTTTTTTCAGTGGAGTCTTGAGTGGACCCATGACTCCAGCTTACGTCAAAAGGATAAGGAAACAACCTGAACTGCCTCCGGGAAAATGATTGACAGATCAATCAAAGAGAAACTGAGCTGAAACCTTAAAGCAATCTACTTTCTCGAATTTTCCCCTGCAAATGACTGTGGAGAAAGAAAGGCAGTTAGTTCACAACAAAAAAGATTCAACCCAGAAGGAAGAGAAACAGCCTAGCTCCTTTCCTGGAAGCCACCAAGTACTGTAGAAAGCAAGTTGTCTGAGAGGCGAGCACGGAGCAAGAGCTTAGTGTGGAAAGACTTACCCGCAGCACTCATGGTTTGGTCTGGTATAGAGCTTAATGAGGAAAGGCTTGCCCACAGCACTCATGGTTTGATCTGGTGGAGATCCAGGCTGTCCCTCTGGGACCAGCACAGTGACTGGGGAAGAAGTCATCAGTGAAGTCCACTGTCACCTGGAGGGGGATGTCTTTGAGCCCGGTGAGCCTCAGACTTTTCATGCCCAGGGATCTCTTTACCTATCTCTTTCTCCTCTAACCTCATGTTTTACATTATTTCATCTATTGTCTTCGTCTGCTAAGATTGCCATAACAAGATACCCCAGATGGGTGGCTTAAACAACAGAAATGGACTTTTTTCAGTGTTCTGGAGACTGAAGTTCAAGATCATATAACTGTCAGTGTTGTAGGGTGAGGGCTGTCTTTCTGGATGGTAGGAAGCCACGTTCACACATTTCCTGAAATCTTCCTTCTGTGTCTTTAGAAGAATACACCAGTCATGTCATGTGAAGGTCCTGCCCATGTGACCTCATTTCAGCCTTACCATCTATCTCCTTATGGGCCTTGTCTCCTAATACAGTCAGACTGTGAATTGGAGTGTCAACACCTGAATGTTGAGGGGTATGATTTAACCCAGAACATCTGCTAAGAAAAGTATTAAACAATATTTAATGAGATAATTCATAACTGCAAAAGAAAGCTGCTAATAAAAGTATCATCATTTTATTTGAACTTTAGCAAAAAAATGAAAGTGTACTATTTCATATTAGTTATATGTTTCTATAGATAATGGCACAATTAACTTTAATTCTATTTTTTGAAATATAAGAAATAGTATTTAAGTCCTGCATTATCTTGTATTCCTTAGGCACTTAGGGACATTTGCTTTCAATGGCTTTGGAAACTTCACTCTTTCACTCAACATAAAATAGTTTATTTAGGTCACAGCAAGAAATCTGGCTGCTTGCACTTAACCTTACTATGATCCCCACTAAGTGTCATGTAGCCTACACATAAAACACAGAGAAATAAAACAAGTACACTAATAATGAAATCGTTATGTTATAAAAGCTTGGAGAGTTTAGAAAGAATGTTTCCGGCGGGATGTGACCAAGTCAATGCATGAGTCATGTAGCTTTTGACCTGGCCTCTAAAGTCTGGGAAAATACAGCTCATGATAAGACAAGGTGAGAGGAGACAAAAATGAACTAAGAAGAGTAATAGTCCCAGTTGGTTCGACTATACAACAGGGAGTCACTGAAGGTTTCCACACAGAAGAAAGAGAAGCACAGTGACCATTGTGTTCTGTAAACCTCAGTCTGGAAAAAGGATGCATTGGGCATTGAGTAACAGATAGTGCAGAATCTGGGTGACATGTGTTGTGCACTGATGACCGCCCAGGAAAGAATAAAAGGTTCTACATTGTGTGGTGGCCATTGTCTGAAAAGGAGAAAACAGAGTCTGGGGCCAGTGCCAAGGTTTAATCAAGATGGCTTGTCCTGTGTTTGGAGAGCAAGAATTCGGGAGAAGGCTGGTGTACTGCTGCTGTTTGTAAAGATGTATTTAATCACGGGGGTACAGTGTCTACAGGGACCTTTTAACATTAGCCTCACTAAATCAATGGCTCTACGATGACTCATCACGGGAATACCTTTGGTTCACTTGGGCTGTACATGAATTCCTCACACAACTTCACTGTTTTATGGTTATTATTCTAATAGGGTTTTTCTGTTCTAGCATGTTTGAAAACTACTGTACAGGGGCCTTGGAAGTTGACACTGTAAATCATGACAAATCTCCAAAGTGTCATTGAAATCCGTTTTCCTGGCAGACCCCAGCAGGACACACGCCTGTCTCCAGCCAGCACTAGCGGCTGGCTGTGCAGAATTTCAGATGTTCTGAGCACCTCCACACACCAGCCGAAGTCTTCAACAATTGGTGCCCTCCTGTGAGATATTTTTATGCTTCCTCTTCCTTGTCTGATGATATTTTGGGCCCCTTCCTAGGAAATTCCACTTTTGTCTCAGTCATTACCTGGAAGTGCTGAGGGAAACAACAGAGGAATTTCAGAGAGAGGGTGGGGTGGTGACGGGCAGACACGTTAGCCGTTATCTTTTGATCTTCCTAGCAGCCACTGGGTGTTTGCTAAGTTTTTCTTCTTCTAAACTATTATCCTGTCACAAGAGTCAGCGTTTTATCTTAAAATGTGAACTCTATTTTAATAGAAACTTGGTGGTTTGCTAACTTCACAAAGAGCTAACAAGGTCTCAGCCTTGCTGACTCTTTCCTCAAGAGTGTTACACTTCATATGTTGTCCAAAGGCCAGTCTCTAAAAGCCATATGTTTCCACTCAGAACAACAGAAATTAAGAAAATAAACATCCAATATCTCGCCTTTAGTTTCTCACTTGTTTAAAAAAAAAACTGTTCCCTACATGGATCTCAGTGTCATCAAGGTTTGTTGCAGTCCTTTTGAAATGTTGCTTCATGACATATGTTCAGAATACCTAGAGATAACTCATCTAATGAGTTAGGGAAGCTTCTTGTGTCTCTTGCAGAGTTCAACTTTTTAAAAGCTACGGACATTGTTTTGTGGGACTCCTAACAGTGGGAGTGGGGATGTCTCTGACTCTTTTGCCTGCTCTTGGGACCCTTTTCCTTCTATTAGGTTGCCTTTCCAGCCTTGATATGAGGATTTGTGCCTCGTCTTATTGTAACTTGTTAGGTTGTGTTCAGTTGATATCCCTGGGAGGCCTGCTCTCTTCTGAAGGGAAATGGAGGAGGAGGAGTGGATCTGGAAGAGAGGGGAGGTGGGAGGGTGAGGACTGGGAGGAGTGGAGGGAGGGGAAACTGTGGTTGGGATGTATTGTATGAGAGAATTTTTTTAAAAAAGCTATTGATGAAATGTTATTCACAACTTCTAAGTAAAGGAATTTCCAATGACAGCTAGCTCTGTTGAACAGTGTCAATAGTTACAAAGCCTCATTGTTTGTTGTGTTTTCCTACATATTTCCAACTTTAATCTTCCTAACCATCTTGCATGCCAGGCCACTTGTTGTTTCTAATCTATTCATGAAACATGATGGTATCTACCAGGTAACCCTACCGAAGCAGCAGGAAGTGTCTTAGCATTCCAGACAGTGAGGGACCTTTGTTCTGCTAAGACTGTTGAAGAGGAAGGTATTGGTGCCAGAATTTGAGTCTCTTTTCCAAGGTCCCCAGACACTTTTTGGAATTGGCACTACAGCCAAGTTTCTTGTTTAATAGGCAGCCTTCTCCCCTCCTACATTATGGGCTTATTTGTTTTGAGATGCTAAGCAAGTGCTCTACCCCTGAGCTCTCCAGCTCACAGCGTGGAACGAACAAGGACAAGGGACGAGGGGTACCTGGGGATGACTATGTTGGATCATCAGATGAGCTGTGTCATAGGAAATCAAATCCATGGTTACCTTCTTGATAAGCTTTCTATAGCTATTTATGGCTTTGAACTAACTTAATTACTAAAGCATTCGAAGTTTGGGGTGCTGGAGAGATGCCTCTGTGGGTAAGAGCACTTGCTACACAAGCATGGGGCGGGGGGGGGGGGGGGGGGGGGCTGAGTGTGACTCTCTAGAACTCCCATAAAAAGCCAGGCACACCTGCATGTGTCACAACTGTAATCCTACACCGTGGGGACTGAGATGGGAGGATCACCAGGGCTAGATGGCTGATGGTTACTTCCAGGTCCTGTGAGAGACTCCTTTTCAGGGAATAGGGTAAAGAGTGATGGAGTAAGACGTCTGATGTCCTCTTCCTCTCACCCATGCACATGCATGCACAGGTACACACATGTGTACACGTCACACATGCATAGAGCACACTCCTACACATTAGAAGTTCCCATGGCTTTGAGTCATTATATTTAATCCTGATTTTGAATGTAATTTATAGTAACGTCATTCATTCTCTTTCTTTCGTATTAGACATTTTTAGTCATGGCTTCATACAGCGGTCAACCCTCTACACTTCACTCTCCATAGCTAAAGTTTTCTGGTGGTCACATAAAAATAAAAAACAAAACAAAACAAAACAAATTCTCGATCTTAAAAAGAAGAAAGAAAGAGGTATCTCAAAAGTGAACAATAATCCTTTTGTTGCAAGACAACTGAAGGAAGAGATTTTCACATTCCCAGAGCACAGCACGTCTGGTATTCATTCCCCTTCCACAGCCTTCAGTCAGGTTCCTACATGATTTTAGGAACTCCCCTGTTACGTTGCAAAATAGTGGGAACACACGCAATTAATGAAGAGAGTCAGTGTGTGATAGCTCCAAGGTAGTCTGCTCCTGTGTATACCCCACTGTCTATACTTCCCGGCCTGCGTCATAACAAGCCCACCGTCTCCTCTTGGATTTGTAGAGCTTGTGCACTGTTGGCTTTGAAACTCTGTCTTCCTCACACTCTAGCAGCTAGGACATTACATACCCTTTTCTCCAGAGGGAATTTGACAACCCATGGCAGAATTGTTGGACTTGATGGTGCAACCCAGATTTGACTTACAAACATCTGCTCAGAGCTGTCTTGAACATACTAGAAGACAGAATAAAGGGGATTACAGAAGATTAGGGCAGCCCTTGTGTGCTCAGCAAAATAGTGAGACATTAGAGGGGTAAGATAACGCTAGCCTGATGCCCACTACCTGGTTCACTTTCAGGACGGCAGGTGCTGCCGTGCCTCGTCCATCCTAGTCTGTGACAGGAGGGAGCACCCCGGTACAGCAGGTATTACAGTGATATAAATGTAGTAAGGATGGAGTAACGGTCTTTATGGAGGAAGGGTAATGTTCTAAGGTGTTAAAAACCTCCAGGTTCAAACTAAGGGGCTGGGCTTTCTCTAATCCTCCTAAATCTTTATTGTTATTTCAGCAAAAAAGAACACATTTTTTTTTTCTGTGTCTGTTTTCTTAGACACATGTTATATCAAATTTTCCTTGGAAATAACCTTTTTTCCTGCTCTTTTCTCTGATTTTCCATTTTTTTTTTGGACATTAAGCATTAGATTACATTTTTAACTACAAGGCGTCATATCATCAAGTTAGTTTATTTAAAATAGTCGAGTTTTTGTTTGAGTACCATCTTTTCTGTTTTAGTCCTCCAGCGTGAGATCATATTCATAGAGAAAATATGTTTTTCCATCAAAGTCAAGAATAAGTGGAGCTTGGCTCAGCCATCAAAGAAGTTTATAAATTTCAAGAAAGGAAGAAAAAATTAAAATACTATAGTTCAAACTTTAAATTAGAACAATTACCTGCTCTGTGTGAGCTCTTTGGAGACTGGATTACCAACAGCAGAGGACTAAGAACTAAGAGCATCACAGTCTTCATCTCCTCACACATTCTCAGTGAGTTAACTCAGCCGCAAAACCAAACATTGTCTCCATTTCTTCCTCAACACGGTTTGGATCGAATGAAAGGACAGGAATAAAAATACCCTCTTTTTATAGTTAAAGGACATTGTCCCTATTTATAAGTTACAACTTGAAATTTATTGTCACTCTCAAAATTCCTCGCAGGCCACATAAAAGTAACTTGTGGGATCCTAGTGGCCACAAAGAATTAACAAAGCTTCCAGATCTGCCTAACACTTATTCTAGGGATTAGAGGGAATCTTCAGTGCTGTTGACTGCGTATGAAGAAAGAGCCATGTGAGCATATTGTAACTCAGAAAATTGCTGAGGAGTTCACACAAGTTTAATCGCTGGTATTCACTTAACCTTTCCAAAAAAATTCCAGCAAACAAAAGGAGCAAATCCATGCTGTATCTTTATTGGGGAAGAGTATCAGAAATGAAAGATGCCAGTCCTGTGCGGTGGACAACAGACAGAATCTTAACCTTAAGCCTGTCTCCCTCACAGGGACGAGGAGCGCTCTATCCTGTCATGCCTAGCTCTTGGGCTTCCATTCTCTCCTTCCAGAAAAGCCTGTACAAATACCATCCCCTCTAAAGAGTTGTTCTGGACCCCCTCACATCCCTGTTAAAACTAATCTTCGCCTCTTCTTCCCCGGGGCAGGCTTTCTCTGTACCTCTCAATGGTGAGGATCTTACGGCTCTTAGGACACTCGTGTTTTGTAGTGAGTGGCATGCCTTAGCCATCCCTTGTGAACGGTTACAGGGTGGGACAGTTCACAAGTCATCCTCTGGCCTGCCAAAGGGCCTCTGCAAGTGCCTTGAGTGTAGCTGGTACTCGCTCACTTGTTTATGCATGCCTCAATTATTTGTTGAATGTCTGCTTTGTGCCAAGCCCCAAGCAAAGCCTTAAGGAAACAGTGGCATGTGAAACAGAAACACCAAGTGAATAAATGACCAAACCAAACAGCAGAAGCTTAAACAGAGCCGAGTTTTCTGTTTAGGGTGCTTTGCATGTTCCTATGTAATTCTGATGGAAACATCAACATCAGCCCAACCCCAATAGCAAACCATGAATGGTTTCTCTGAACTGCTCATCCCAGGAGCTCCATACTGCAGGAGAGAGAGAGAGTGCCTTTTAAGCTAAAAGCTTTGTCTTTCCCACTGTATATGGAAAAATTGACTATGCACTTTCACGGAGAAGGTCCAACCAAGAAATGTTTATATTGGAACAAGCCCCATCTCTAAATCTGGGCTTGTTACTGAATGGTATTTTGTTTCCTTGGATCAGGGAAGGGGTCTGGAAACATCTGTAACTAAAGTATTGTTTTAAAATCAGCATGATTTTCCCCTCAAAGAACAGATAACAGAATTGCCGTAAAGCACACACTCACCCATCACCGTTGACTTCCCCTCTGGACTGTGCGTTATTTCACTATCATTGAAATGCCAGTACAAGGGTGAGGTTGGCAGCACCATGGGCATTACCATTCCCTTCATGGTCTTTCTTTTCACTTCACTTTGTAAACTTGACCTTCGCCTTCATAAATATCCTACCAAAGAGTAACTGTCCAGATCACAAGTGCTTATTTGGGAGCAGCATTTCAAAGCTACAGATGACAGTTTATAAAATGGTTCTCAAACCAGCCCCCACAGTTGATTCTAAACAACCATTACAGACCGCCACTTACATGCGCAAGCTTGAAAGAAATACAGATTTTCACTAAATGTCATCTACAAAAATCTCAAAATGAAATCCTCAGAGAAATCAAAAAGGAAAAAAAAATCAAAGGTGATATCATGAAAAGACGGAAGCACAGTACTAATTGGTTTTCTTTTGTTTTGATTTTTGGTCTTTTTGTTTGTTTTGTTGAGACGGCGTTTCTCTGTGCAGCCCTGGCTGTCCTGGAACTCACTCTGTAGACCAGCCCAGCCTTGAGCTCACAGAGATCCGGCTGCTGCCTCTGCCTCCCTAGTGCTGGGATTAAATCGGCCACCAACACCCGCCCAGTTTGTACTAATTCTTAATACTATTCATATCCTAAAAATAATAGAAATAGTTTGTGAACAGTTCAGGATGCAGTTCAAATTTTATGCGTAAATATTTAGCACGTGTTCAGAGAGTTCTTGTTTTGTGTTTCATTAACACCCCAAATTAAAGAAGTAATGTTTGGGGTGGTAACGCCCTTCTTTTCCTCTCTCGGAGCAGTTTGAGCTTGGTTTGTTTATTTCCTTATGATCTGTTTGAAAATGTCTGTCACCACACTGCAGTCATCGGATCCTGTTCTGAAAGTCCATTCCCATCTGCTGAGACTTAATTGGTGTTTGACGCACAGCAGACCTGTAAACTAGTCATTAAACGAATCTACTGCTAACATTTTACAAATGAGAAAGTGAGATGGAATCTCATGGTTCCATGTTTCATATGGTTGTTTGCCTCATAAAAACACACCAAAGGTAGAATCGGCATTCAGCATACAATCCTACACTTGGAACCACTCACTGGCTTTCTGTGAGGTTTACCTTTTCTTGGTGTTGAAGGACAAAGACGCGCATTTCATGGCTCACTCAAATTTTCAATGAGAATGTTTTATTAGTATAATTTATGGACCATATTTTTCCTGTGGATGCATCCAGATATATGTCAAGCTGCCATATATCCTGCCTGACCAGACATCTGCTTCTGGTTCATGAGAGGAAACACCTGCACGCATTCCGGTGTCTAGTACACAAAGGGCATCCTTTCCCAGGGCCTGTATCGGACCTCTCCAATGGAACAAGGGAGTTATCGGACACACAGCTGGATGTCACGCACCCAACCTCCCACAAGAAATGTGTTCTCTAATGAGGAATCAGCATTAGTTACTTAACAGTCAGTTTCTAGCGACACATACAAAAACAGTTTAAAAATAAAACACCAGATATAAATGAGTAAATTAAGAATAGTCGCTACAAGCCAGACCAAATAACCAAATAGTTGCTACAAGCCAGACCAGACCAGAGGGCCGACAGACCATGTTTTCTCTCTGGAGTCAGCCATAGTCTCATAGAGAAAATGGGATTCTGTTAATAGTGTTTGCTCTACCCACCACTCTGATTCCCCTCAAAGATGCCTAGAGAGTGGTATTCAGATTTACCGTTCAGGAGGCAGAGACAGGAAGATATCTGCAAGTTCAAGACCAGCTAGGTCTACATAATGAGTTCCAAACCATCATGGACTACAGAGTGAGAACCTGTCTCTCGTGTGTGTGTGTGTGTGTGTGTGTGTGTGTGTGTGTGTGTGTGTGTGTGTGTGTGAGAGAGAGAGAGAGAGAGAGAGAGAGAGAGAGAGAGAGAGAGAGAGAGAGAGAGGCAGAAAGGCGGTGACCCTCCACTATAAAATAAAGAATTCATGCTATTGACATCTCTTCAGTGAGATTCTGTATAAGTCTGATAGACAGGAGTAATGTTCACTTTCCTCCCAGGTAGCTCCTCCAGAGGGAGAGATGGACAGCATGGGATGCTTCACTGTCCAGCAAAGGTCCAAGCTTCAGCTGAACCTTCAGTTTTCACTACCATTCAGTCCCCTCTCTCCCCACTCCCTTTCTTGCCTGCTTGCTTCCTTCCTTTCTTTTCTTTTTCTTTTTTTTTCTTTTCTTTTTTTTTTGGAGAAAGGTTTCACTATGTAGTCTTGGCTGGCCTGGAACTCTCTAATGTAGACCATACTGGCCTCAAACTCATATAGATCTGCTTGGGCCTGCCTCCAAAGTGCAGGAGTTAAAGGTGTGCACCACCATTCCTGGAATCATTTCTTTTCCTTCATCATCATCATCATCACCACCATCATCAGGAAGTATAGCCTAGTACAACAAGCACTAAAGATGATATTGCCTGGTTCTACGTAAACAGCCTTTGGTAAGGGCCTTATTTCACTGTGGTCCTTGTCAGCTCTGGCATTCAGTGATTCCGTAAGGGCAGACATAGTCAAGACAGCCACACTCATTAAGCACCTGTTCTGTGAAAGCACTGAGACGTCACTGGTAAATCGAAGAACTCCAGTTTCTGCTCTAGAGGAAATATGTGTTCTCAGGAAGGAGGGCAGTGAACCTGTACCTCTGAATGCCACTGCTGAGCTGTGGGTTATACAGACAGGGAGAACTATAGCTCCCCAGGAAGCTGTAGTCACGCAGATGGTCCTTCCAGAGAGGCAGCAAGCACTAAAGGAAGAGAGGATACTAGTAGGTTTTGGGCCCTCTGCCCTTATGAACAGACCTAAATGCACAAAGTTAGTTGATCCGCACAACCACTCTAGAAGATAATGTGGCAATCACTTCTGTTCTTCAGAAAGGGAAGCAGGAGCTAAAAATGAAATTACTTGGGTAGTTTCCCCAGTGGTGGAGCTGAAACTGAAATCCAGATGATCTAGAGTGTTCCACTCTTCTAGGTTGTCTTACAAAGGATGTAACTGCAGAGAAATGTGGTCACTATAAGAAGTAGGTCCTGGACACTGCATCAGTTTCCCTGAGGTCTGAAAGCCAGTGGTATCCTAAATGCAAACATGTTTATGAGAGAAATTCATTTGCTCACTAAGCAAGGATGTACCAAATGCCTGTTCGATCAATGACAAACGGTAGACACAGAGAGACTTGAGGTTGCACACACAAGTGGATGTTTGCTAAGACACCAAGGAGGTAAGTTCTGAAGAGGTGGCATCCAAATGTGCATATTCCCGAAGGGGCAGAGGACTTGTAGAGGTGCCAGGAGAGTAAAAAGAAAAGGACAAAGCATCGGAAAGAAAAAAAATTCATAATCTATGAAGTTTCCTCAGTTTATTCCCTTTAACATCTAGTTCACAGTGGTCATGTCGAAAAAATGAAACAGGTTCTTGTTTTAAATACAAATGCTTATTTATTCTGATTCTACAAACTGAATGATGGGAGCCAGTGTCAACTTTCTCAGATTTCTGTAAGCTATGAAAGATCACATGGAGTGTAAGCCATGTTATGATACAACAATTCCAATCCTTAGGTGGATAGAATTAAACTTTTAAAACTATTTTCAGTCCCATATTAGTTATACAGAATACATCTTAGAGGAAACCCTTTTTATCCACACTATTTCCTACCCATGACCCCTAAGAAACTCACTTAAAATTCTGTTGTCATTAAATTGATGTTTCTAATGCTTACTCATAAAGAGAACTTTCTACTATAATAAAGAGCAATAATCGCCCAGGAGATAATTTAATTTTTATTAAATGTAAAGCTGATTCCCGGATATTGGAGAAGATAATAGGTTTGCTGTGGTTGGGTGCTTTACTTCTACCCACAAAAGGCTGAGGAACAAGGCTAACTAAGAAGCCAGAAAACAGAAAGGAGCATGCATGGCTTCCTTAGTGGAGAAGTGTGAGCAGTTATTGGGTAAGGGATGGAAGGACTACAGAAAGCTTGGGCCCACTGGACTCTGCTAAGATCTTCCGCCCTTGGCGCCAAGAGCCGAAGGCAGCTTGTTCCCGGAACCCAGCGAAACTCAGCACTGTGAAAAGGAACTCTGCCAGGAAGAGCCTCTACTTTGGAGGCTACAGCGTTTGCCCACGAAACAGTGTTCTGCCAGTGAGGAAAGGGCACATTGGGTCAGGAGGAAGATGTGACTGAAAAGACTGTATCCTTTCTCTCTCCACTCCTAACTGGTTGGTGGATCATGCCCATGACACCCCTCTTCTGAAGTTCCTTTCATTTCTTTTCTTTTAGGGAAACCATCTACATTCACCCGCTTTAGTCAGATGGTTTATTTCATTATTTTGCGACAGGATTTCATGGGTCCCAGGCTGGTCTCAAACTCCTCACGTGGTCCAGGATGACCTTTAACTGATTTCCCAGCTTCCACTTCCTCTCAGAGGTGCTAGGATTACAGATGTGCATACTCCGTAGCTGTGGAGAGTGAACCCGGGGCTGTGTGTCGCAGGGCAAGCATTCCACCAGCTGAGATACATCCACAGCCCCAACCCTTTAAATTCCCTTGTCCCTCTATGGGAAGGAATAATGAGGAAATGAGGGTAAATCAATTTCAATTTAGAAAGCTAAATTCTACAATCCAGCCTTGTTTATCTTAAATTATTGCAGTCTTCTCCTGATTTCCCTTTAGCTCCAAGCCAGTTAGGGAGAGCTTGTATGTCTAGCCCGTGGGTCACTCTTTGTACATTCTGTTCATCAGAGGGCAGAGCTGGCTGGAGTTCTTGGACTCTGAAATTAGACCCCAATATTCTTCTTAGGGAAGAAAACTGACGAGTGAGCCTTTACGACTTGAGTGTCGGCTTATCTACCAATTGGAAAATGGGAATATTGTGCATGATTCTGAGAATCTGTAACTTGGCCTTAAGTTAAGAAAAGTCCCACCAGGAGCTGGAAAGATGCCTCTGTGGTTAAGAGCACTTGCTGCTCTTGCAGAGGACCCAGGTTCAGTTCCCAGCACCTACATGATGGCTCACAATCTGTAACTTCAGTACCAAAGGATACAGTGCTATCTTCTGGCCTTTGTGGGTACTGAGCATACATGGTGCACATACATCCATGCAGGCAAATACTCATATACATAAAATAAAAACAAAATAAACTTTTTTTAAAAAAGAAAAGCCCAGTCAACATAAGTAGGTGTTGTAAAGCCCCCTAGGATTCACTGGTAGCCGAGGGCAAGTAAGTTTACCACTAAAATGAAAGGCTATTAAAATTAAATTAAATACTCATCCAACCAAGTTTGGAAGTTGATGAGTGCTTTCCTTGTGAAAGGATGTCCTGCGGGGGAGGGGAGCATCACTGCTGTGAAGCAAAAAACAAAGGAAGAGCAAATTAAGAGGAGTTCTTATGCTCCTTTTTTAAACCATGTGTCATTACATAAGGTTAGACGAAGTGAGTAGCCAGGAAGTGAGGGAAATGACACACGTTCATGTGAATCATTGTCAGGATCACATCAGTGACTTCCTAGGAATGATGCTTGGGGCACCTCACCAGGTCTAGACCTAGACATCCAGGGCACAACCTAAGTGATGTCTTACGCTTTTCTTTCTTTTCTTATTTCTTTCGGACTTTCGTGGCAATTTGTGTATTCTCTTTATAACTTAGTAAATAAAATATTGCCAATATAGAGGCCAATATTATTCTGCCCTAATCTTATCCCCATTCTTAACCTTTAACCAGCCTAATTTCTCAGCTTCCCTCTCACACTTCCCTATTCTTCTTTGTGTGTGTACACAACTATACAAGGTATTGTGTGTTCTGCATGTTATAAACATAACGTAAATATCATACTGTTTCTCCTCAGCACCTGCCTTTTCCCTCAATAGTATATTCTCCATTCATAAGTAGAAATATCTGTGCTGTGAGATCTGCTAGAATTACTCTCCAAAGTGTTTGCACATCTGCCCTCGGGTGGTTCATTCTTTACTGATTCAGACAGATTTTTTTTTCCAGCTGGTGCTTCCCTTATCTTTTTGTGATCTGTCAATCACTGAGATAGGTGATGAGGATGGAAAGATGAATAAAACACTGTCCCTGTCTTCACAGTCCAATCAGTGATCTCAGGGAATCAGGGGTGTAATTTTAAAATTGTAATTTTAAAATTGTAATGTCATGTTCCATGTGCTCTAATGAGGTATCTGTAATGTGTCATGTGAGTGGCTAAGTCTGAGAGACTGGAAAAAGTGTTCCCAAGGGACAGAGGGGAAAGAGACACCTTTGACCTCTGTGACATGTCACATATGGGAAGTTAGGAGATGTGGTTTTATTAGAACAGAGAGAACTAAAGTTTATCCTAAAGAGATGTTGGGTTTCTATAACATAACCTTGGATGCTAAGCTCAAGAATTTTATTTATTCGTGTAGCCATTAAGAGGCAGAAATGTAGTGTGATAAGATCTTTTAAAAGTTAATTCTGCCGGGCGGTGGTGGCGCACGCCTTTAATCCTAGCACTCGGGAGGCAGAGCCAGGCGGATCTCTGTGAGTTCGAGGCCAGCCTGGTCTCCAAAGCGAGTTCCAGGAAAGGCGCAAAGCTACACAGAGAAACCCTGTCTCGAAAAACCAAAAAAAAAAAAACTTTAAAAGTTAATTCTGATATAGAGTAAACTAGAAAAAAGTGTGTATGTGTGTGTGTGTGTGTGTGTGTGTGTGTGTGTGTGTGTGTGTGTGTGTGTGTGTGTTGTGGCAGAAGTATAACTACCATAGCTGAGGAAGGAGAAATACTCAGGATCCTGAACTAACCCACGGTATTGGAAACAAAGAACTGTCTTCATAATATTTTAGAAGTAAAACGTTCTGTGGGATAACAGCATAGAAAGGGTGGTAGGAGATGGGAACTATCTAACCCATGAGGCAATAAGGGATGCTTACATGTAGAGAATTTTAAAATTGTATTAAAACTTACTAAAATCCACTCTGGTTTTTACTATGAGCATAAAACAGCTATTCTAAACAATGTCAGGGACCAAATGTTCCTCCATGAAAAACCTTCTATGATTTCCATTCTGACAACTACCACAGTCACCATTGGGTATCAATGGACAGCAGATACATAAACTTCAACTAGCACACCCCACCTGCTGGGCCTTCAGTCAACAGTGCACGTGTCTTTAGCACAGACAGGAGCTTGGAGAACATCTAGTCCTCCGGTCCACCCAACACAGGGGCTCTGAGTTTAGACAGCAAGTCCCTAACAGTTCAAGATCCTGTGAGTTCACTTCAAGGTTGTTCTTTCGCCTGCATGGGCCTCGGGACAAATCTCAAGAACACAGATTGGAAATAAATACCGATATCACAGTGATTACAAAGAAGAGAGGCCGCACACAGTGTGTGGTCTTTGCCATTCTGTGTGCAATTTTTTTTCTCATACTTGAGGAATTTGTTCTTTTGGAAGTGTTTCTAAAAACTACATTTATAAAAAGCATATTTGTGTAATTTAGTAATGTTGGTCCATCACTTTTTTCTTTTTATGTTCTTTCATCTTTATCGTTAACTGAGGCATAATATGAAGGGGAAGAAAAGAGGCTTGGGAAAGGTTACAGTAATATTGGCATGGGACACATTAAATCTACGTGTCCATCAAGTGGAGATGGACAAATCTGACATGAACTTAGAAGCAAGGAGTGACATAAAAGAGCCAGACTGGAGATATGTAAAGATTCACTAGTCATCACTATGTAGGAGACAATGTACATCGTTTGGCAAAGTTGTGCTAATAGAAAAGAGAGAGATGTGTACCCTGGAAAATGCCAACCAAGTAAGGACAAGCAGAGGCAGAGACCCACTCTGATGCTCCGAAAAATAAAATGGAAAAAAGATAGTAGAAAATCAAGACTAGAGTTTCTCTAAGAGAAGACAGCAAGAATCTCAAGGAGACAGTTAAACAATATTAACTACGTGAATGAGAACAGGACTCGGGGAAGGCAAGCCTTGGACATCCCTGGACTGCATTGTTAGCGTCTCATTGGGAGCGGAAACCATATGATAGATAGAGGCAAAGGTTGTCCTGAGTGAATTCAGCTGAGGAGACTCTCTGGGCAAGAGAGGAGGAAATGAAAGAGAAGCAGAGCTGAGGGAAGGTGTGTTTGGAAGTTTAGCCCAGAGAGGCGGTCAAGGCTTACCTACCTAACTCAGAACCCAGCACCTGTGCGGACTTGGTCTCCTCTCACAAGGATGATTGTGCAGAGATGGGTGGGGCTGTAATTTGAATCTAGAGTGGCTACCCAATGGCTATGGCTAAAGTCTCCCCAGCCTGCGGCACTACTGGGAGGTGGTAGAATCTATAAGATGTGGAACCTGATAGACGGAACTTAGGACACTGGAGAATTTCATCATAGAAGCCAGTATTTGAACCCCAGATGTCCTCGCCTCCGCTCCTTTCTCTTCTCCTTTCTGTTGCTATAAAGTAAACAGACCGTCTTCTGCCTCACACTCCCGCTACAGTGTCCTGTGATGCCACAGAGCCAAGACCATGAGGCCAAGCAACTCTGAACTGAAAGCTCTAAATCCATGAGCCCTTCATCCTAAAAAGTGACTTTAAGTTACTCAGGTGTTTTGTTACCGTGACAGAGAGCTGACTAATAGAGATAGTGTAAGAGGGAGAGGGAAGGAAAGCAGGGAGGAGGAGGGGAGGGGGAGAGGAGGGCAAGTTGGTCAGAGTCGAAAAGTCACAGATGTGTGGATTCCAGAGCAGAGGCTCATCTTTCTAGTAACTAGAAAAAAAATTTCTGGGATGGGCAGAAGGCATAAAGATGAGTCAAAACAAATGGAGAATTTTTTTTTTTTTTTTTTTTTTTTTGGTTTTTCGAGACAGGGTTTCTCTGTGTAGCTTTGCGCCTTTCCTGGTACTCACTTGGTAGTCCAGGCTGGCCTCGAACTCACAGAGATCCGCCTGGCTCTGCCTCCCGAGTGCTGGGATTAAAGGCGTGCGCCACCACCGCCCGGCTAAATGGAGAATTTTAAAAAGAAGACTGAGATCTTTCCAGCCAGTGGCCTCTCTGTTCTATCGAAAGAAACCAGATTATCTAATGAGAAGAAAGAAGTTCAGGCACATTTCTCCTTTCTATATAGACTCACAGCAGCATTTCTTCAGTAGTCTGTGAACCAGAGAGAAAGAACACATGGAGGGGAAGACCTTTTCTAGGCACTCTCCGAATGTGAGCCTTTCTTCCTAGAGAGCCTGGGTGAGGAACACTGAAGTACTGACAGTTGGTCCACAGGACAGAACACAAAAGTGGTGTCACCAAACACAATGGTTGCTGCTCAACACCAAACCAGTGCAAAGTAGCTTGCCTGAGACCATTGAAGAAAAGAGCCAGTTACCCATAACAATTCCACCTTCAAACTTCTTGTAAAAAGAAAAGGTAACATAGGGCCAGGTGGTGGTGATGCACGCCTTTAATCCCAGCACTCAGGAAGCAGAGGCAGTCAGATCTCTGTGAGTTCGAGGCCAGCCTGGTCTACAGAGTGAGATTCAGGAAAGACACCAAAGCTACACAGAAAAACCCTGTCTCACAAAAAAAGAAAGAAAGGAAGGAAGGAAGGAAGGAAGGAAGGAAGGAAGAAAGAAAGAGAAAGAAAGAAAGAAAGAAAGAAAGAAAGAAAGAAAGAAAGAAAGAAAGAAAGAAAGAAAGAAAGAAAGAAAGAGAAAGAAAGAAGGGTAATGTTGAAATGTTGAATGATCCATAAAAAGCACTTAGCTCAGTGCTGGTATCTGTCCATAAATATTAGCTATTGCTAATAAAAAGTCCCGGGTGCAGATGGTGGCAATGTTTGTCATCTGGCAACATGGTTCCTTGTAAATGGCTAAGGAGTCATCAAAATCCCCCAAATGGCTACACTTGTGGTCATTCTCTCTATGTGATCTTATAGCTGGCCCTGAAGGCTGAACCTCTTCCTTTCTTGGAAATATGTCCACAGCAGTTGCCCCTGGTAAGTTAAATAAGACTGAGTCAGTTTTCAAATTAAAAAAAAAAAATTGGCAGAGTCTAGGTTGTGTAATCAAGACCCAGAAGGCGAGGAGTGAAAAGAACAAGGCAGTTACACAAGGCAATATGAGCAGAATCCAGAGCAGAGAGCCAGATGTTAGCAGGAGATTTATTTCAAAAAAAGAAAGGGGGAAGCCTCATTACCTTATATAAATGACAATTGATGCTATAGACAAGCAGCATATAAAATATTCTAGTGTTCTAAGGAGAAAAGTTTAGGAAGTGCTCATTAATATTAGTGAGAAAACCATTCCAAACCCAGTACTTCAAATGGAAAATCTGTATAGCTGTAGGGGCTGTGAGCTTCTTGTTCGATCCTTTCAACTTTACAAATAGAGGACTATTTCAACAGAGCCTGGGTCTACTGGTATCTGTAGTCCTAATAAATGTTTGATGCACAGGGTATGGGGACAGTTACTTGAAATCTGAGAGTGGCGGATCCGTGGTTTTCCACCAGTGAGAATACCCAATAGCAAATCAAGAATGTTGAGCAATCGACATGTCGCTAGAGCATGAATGGCATGGTAACTGTGTGTTCTCTCTTAACTAATCAAAAGACGTGGTTTAAGGTCAGCCAGAATACTGTGATCCTCTGAGTTCCTGGGCATCTGAATCGTCCCCATCTCATTAGTGACTAAGAGAGCTAGAATGCTTTGCGAAGTAGACAAGGCATGGTGGCCTTGCACCCTAAACTTCAAGCACAAAGCTCTAAAAGCCACTTAGGAGAAAGCAGCACTGTTGTCTATGTTCAGCTTTTATCTGCTTTGCTGTGGCAGTCAGAAGAAATGCCTTTGAGCTGGGGGGGGAAAAAATTCTGAGAAATGTTGAAACCACCCTACTAATCAAGCTATGGTGAAATCACTGTCAAAATTTAAAAATTAACTTCACCTATTAAAATGCAGGGAATTTCAATTACGCAAACAAGTGCTTAGAAATACCCAAGGGAGGGTATGTGGGTAATTCGCTCCAGATTCAAGTAAAATCAGTCAATCCTCCAACTTCTCCCAGAACACATTATATAAGAGAGCTAACTCAGTTACCTCGGTCCAGTACCTTACCAGTAGTTTTATATGTGAAAAACAAGGATACATTAAGCCCTATCTGAAAAAAAAAAAATAAGAGAAACCAAACATTGTCAGTACCTTAATTTGGGACTGTTTCCCATTACAGATATTTCTACGTTTCTGTTTTTATAAACAACAACAACAAACCTATGTGATTCCTCTTTGTTTATAAGGTTTTTGTTGTTGTTGTTCCTAGAGTCAGTCCTCTGCAGCAAAATCTAAATTGATGTGTTTGAATGCATGCAGTCGCATTGAATGCTGTTAGTTCTTTGAGAGCGGAACTATCCAGATTCTTAAGTCTATCCACGTCCTAGGCAGACACAAACTGTGATTGTGAAGGACCATAGAAACTCTTAGAGTTCCTTCTCCCTAACTGAGGAAGAATACTTAGTTATTGTTCATTCAGCTTTATGTTTGTTTGTTTCATTTATTTATTTTTGTGCTGCTGCTGACAATATCTTTCTTAAAGTGATTTTTATCATTTATTTAAACAAAAAAAAGCAAAGCCTGTTAACACTTTAATTAGACCCAAAACATGGTTGCTGGAATCAAGAAGAAAATAGATGTGTTATATACACACAAAGACCTAAGCAGAAAGACAACTTAATGGACATTCTTATATTTGAGAAATACCAATGTGGGAAGTAATAACGACTCTGAATACTAGGGAGTAAATTCAGACTTCTACTTCAAGTCTCTTAATTAAAGCAAAAATTGGTGTATCAAAATTCCACGTCTAATTCAGGAAGGAAGATGAAGTCATGTTGATATTTATAATGTTTGTAGATCCTTGGTTACAGACACATCACAAGTGTCATTTGCAATTATTGGTTGGGTCCTTTGAGCACAGCACCAGGGATGGAGAGCATGCATTTTGTCATGGGCTTTTGTTATAGTTAATTCACTGTCATTTGCTGCAGCTGGAGATTTTTATCTAATTCCCTACAGGTCATCGGTTCATCTATTTAGAGACCTCAAGATGTGTCTCTTATCCTCAGCTGGCCCTTTCAGATTCTTCCCAAATCCCATAAGTTCGCCACTTTGTTTGTTTTAATGAGCAATGAGGCACCTTAGATCTCAAGAGGATGCACTGGAGCTTTTAAATTATTTACTCACCAGACTTTTCAACAGAAAGACTGAAGATTCCAGATATTTAGGTCTATGCAGAAGTGATGCTTGTGGTCAATTAATTTGCTCTCCCATAGCAGTGCTTGGGAAGCACAGTAGGGTTTCTATGAATGTTTCAAATAAAATCTTATTATTCAGCCAGGCACTTGATTTATGTAATAATTCCAAACACTTACAAGTTTGCCACACCCAAAGGATGCAGACTGAACTGTTCTTCAAGAGGAAATTATATAGAGATTTTTGACATTTATTTTATTTTATGTGTATGAGTGTTTTGCCTGCATGGATGGTTGTGCGCCATGTGTAGGCCGTGGGACCTTAGAGGTCAGAAGAGGGCATTGGGTGCCTGGAAATAGAGCTATGGACGGTTGTAAACCACCATGCAGGTGCTGGGAATCACACCTGGGTCCTCTGCAACAGCAACCAGTGCTCTTAATCACTGAGCCAACTCTCCAGCCCCCATGATTACATTTTTAAAGGAAACTCAAAAAGTGTTCTGTATGATGACATTATTGTCAGAATGAGTTTAGTTGTCCTCAAGGAGACTTATTTAAATGAGAGCAAAAATAACAAAACAGTTGTACAGATGGCATTGTTTGTAAAAACTTAATCTTGACTCATTATACTTCCATTATTAAATAGTTTATATCATGAGCTGATGATGACTTCTGGAAATAATGAAATCTATAATTGTAACATACATTGTCACCTCCAGTACCTTTAAGGATAAGTGCCATGTACAGAAGTCACACCTAGTTTTCTCCTTCCACCTATTCTAATTTCTATAAATGGAAAATTAGGTAAGTATTTACATACATTGTGCGGTAGTTTGAAAATAATTAGCCCACATAATCTCATAGCAGTGGCACTATTAGGAGGTGTGGCTTTGTTGGAATGGGTATGGCCTTGTTAGAGGAAGTGTGTCACTGTGGGGGTGAGCTTTGAGGTTTCCTATGTGGTGGTATTGTGTTCCCCAAAATATTGTGCATGCTAATAAACTTATCTGGGGTCAGAGAAGAGAACAGCCACAATATTAAACATAGAGGATCGGCAGTGGTAGCACACGCCTTTAATCCTAGCATTCCAGAGGCAGAAATCCATCTGGATCTCTGAGTTCAAGGCCACATTGGAAACAGCCAGGCATGGTGACACATGCCTTTAATCCCAGAAAGTGAGCCTTTAATCCCAGGGAGTGATGGCAGAAAGCAGAAAGGTATATAATGTGTGAAGACCAGAAACTAGAAGCATTTGGCTGGTTAAGCTTTTAGGCTTTTGAGCAACACAGTTCAGCTGAGAGGCATCTAGTCTGAGGAAACAGGATCAGTTGAGGAACTGGCGAGGTGAGGTGGCTGTGGCTTGTTCTGCTTCTCTGATCTTCCAGCATACACCCCAATACCTGGCTCCAGGTTTGGTTTTATTAATAAGACCATTTAAGATTCCTGCTACATTCCTATGTACAGGATACTGCCCAGTGTCTCAGTTGACTTCCTGTTGCACAAGATGTAGGACTCTGAGCTACTACTCCAGTGCCACGTCCGCCTGCATGCTGCCATGCCCTCTGTCGTGATGATAATGGACTGAACCTCTGAAACTGTAGGTGACCCATCCCAATTAAATGTTTTCCTTATAAGAGTTGCAGTGGCTATGGTGTCTCTTCAGAGGAATAAAAATCCCTAACTAAGATACATTGACTGATTTTTCACTCCATGCCAGACCTCCTGACACCGATGACAGAGTAAGCAAATGAAAATTGTTTCTCTTTTTCTTCACAGCCATGAGTGAATGGCATTTATTTTTTCTTTTTCTTTTATTTATTTGTTTGTTTGTTTGTTTTTCAAGATAGGGTTTCTCTGTGTAGCTTTGGAGCCTGTCCTGGAACTTGCTGAGTAGATCAGGCTAACCTCAAACTCACAGAGATCTCCCTGCCTCTGCCTCCCAGTGCTTGATTAAAGGCATGCGCCACCACCACCTGGCTAATCCAATCTTTTTTTTTTTTCTTTTTTCCCCAGAGCTGAGGACGGAACCCAGGGCCTTGTGCTTGCTAGGCAAGCGCTCTACCACTGAGCTAAATTCCCCAACCCCAAGGCTAATCCAATCTTAATAGAGCTGGAGAAAGCTATAATAATGGGGCCACTTAATAATAAAGAAATACAAAAGGGTTGGGTATGGTGATGAATACCTTTAATCCCAGCACTTGAGAGGCAGAAGTAGGCAGATAGCTCTGACTTCAAGACTAGCCTGGTTTACAAAGTGAGTTCCAGGACAGCCAGGGCTTCATTGTCTCAAAACAACAATAACACATGCACAAAAAAGGTCTACAGGTGGTTCGGTGGTCAAAATGACAATGTGACTGTAAAAACCATTTTAAAGGGAAGTTTTACCACTCAATTATTTTTCACACATTAATAACCTAAATATTTGTAAACATTTATTTTTTGAAGAATATTCTTTTGGGATGTAAAGGAGAAATTTTACACTATTTATTCATTTCAGCCCACTTGTAATGTTTGTAATAATAACAATTTACAAACAAAGTTATCCAAAAAGGAAGGCTTGCTTCTGTACGTTAATGATGTAATAGAAGTTCAAATTTAATGGAGAAAAAAAACCCCAAAGATTGTAAATCCTAAGTCTGGCATTTCTTATCTGTGTTTCTTCATTTAGCTGATTTACAAAGAAGACCACAAAGCCCCTAACTGTAAAATGAAGATAACAGAACTCACTCTTAGCTTTACTGTGAGCCAAATGAGAAAATTCTGCATGACCTACACTTGGATTCTGTGGACATTCATGTTCAGTTAGTTAAACATTCAATTTAATTAGTTATTGGGGTCAGCATGTAATAGTGAAGAAAGATTAGCATTTGCCTGAACCACTTACAAAGTGGAATGGCTTGTGAGAACCATACTTCACAAGCATCCTCAATGCTGTAATCCTATTACTAATGTTTCACAGGCCCTGGGTCCAGAGATGTAAATCCTCTGCATGTTCTTTTTTCCCCCCTTAAGATAGGGTCTCTTGTAGTTCAGGCTGACCTCCTGAATATCACCATGACCAGTTTATTCAGTGCCAGGGATCCAATACAAGGTCTCATGAATGCTGAGCAAGCATCCTCCCAACTGAGCCACATACCCAGCCCCTTTGAATTATCTTAAAGTTTGTTCACCCATATATTATTATCATTGTCTTCTGTAAGAAAGTTTTCTTACATGGAAAAAGGAGTTGAATGTTGTAGTCAAAAGTTTTCCTGTGTCCTGCCTAATCCTGCAGCCGCTCAGTCCCAAGTAAACACACAGAGGCTTATATTACTTACAAACTGTATGGCCTATGGGCTCAAGCTTCTTGCTAGCTAGCTCTGACAACTTAACTCAACCCATTTCTATTAATCTATATGCTGCCACATAGCTATGATGTTACTGGTCTGCTGGCATCTTCTTACTCCTTGGGTGGTGGACTGGTTCTCCCTGACTCCACCTTTCCCCTTCCTGTATCTCTGCTTGGACTTCCCACCTGTCTCTAAGCTGCCTTACCATAGGCCAGAGCAGCTTATTTATTAACCAATGGGAGTAACACATATTCACAGCATACAGAAGAACATCCCATAGCAGAATGTAGCATCTAAAAGCATTCATGGGGGAATGGAGGAATGGATGGCTCAGGATTTGTAAGCTTGCTCTTGCAGAGGACGCCAGTTCAGTACCTAGCACCCACACGGTGCCTTGCAACTATCTGTAACTCGAGTGCCAGGGGATCTGACACCCCTTTTGACCGTTGAAGGCACTGGGCACACATGTGGTGCACATACATACATGCAGGCAAGACATTCAACACTTATTTTTTTAATTGTTAAGAAATTGAAAGCATACAAAACACCATCTTCTAGAAAGAAAACTGACAGACATGAATTAATTTACAAGGAAGGCCATTATCTTTCAACAGGCCTGCCCATGGCACAGTGGATAAGAATTATTACTCGGGAACAACACTGAGAAATACAGTTCTGCTTTCATCCTTGAACATGTCTGTATTTTAATGGTAAAGGGTATGTTTTGTCAGTTCCTACATACTTTCAAGAAGAAACTTATAAAGAGATCTTGGACTTTCTTGTAAACCATGGTGGAATATTTCCATGTAAAGAAAGAGTCTTAAACTTGACTTCCTTTGGAATAATTTAATGTCTCTCAAAACACTTAACTCCTTTCCAGGGAATCTCTGAAACTCTATAACACAAGGGCATGATACCCCACCCAAATGATGGCATCAGAATCTCCACATGCCCAGGACTTCCAGTCGCCTATCTGCTGCATTTATTTGGTGTTTTCAAAGTGCCTCGCATCTGGATACAGGATTGTAACACATAATTCTTTTAGATGGATAGAGCCAGGAGGAAAGGAATTCACCAGGTTTCCCTTACCCTGATGGCAAGAAGCCAGACGCAGGCTCAGCACAGCCCTATCCCTGCCTCCCATCTTGCTATCTCTCATGGTGTAATCTTAAAGACAAATCATCCTCTGCCCCAGGTCACAGCTCAGCCTGGGGAATAGATAAACTCTCAGATTCAACCCTCCCCCTAACCTTGGCACAAGGTGATTTCATCTGTCACACAGTCCTGCCTGCTGGACTATTGAGAAAGACCAATTCAGCCATATGAGAGGTTGAAGGGTGGATTAGGAGTGTATGCCACCGAGTTTCCAAAAGCCCATCTGCCCCAGCTGTGCTATGGGGCTCTAAACCATTCAAATCACCACATGTTGACTGAGCAATTAATGTAAACAAGGGCCCATTCATGATCTTGGTCCAAACCCGGAATCTTTGGAGGAAGAACTTTTTTTTTTAAAGCAGCTCTGCTATTTTTCTCTAAATCTGAAATTATTTTAAAATGCAAATAAATGTGTTTATTAATAAAAAATGGATCCTTTGGCTTTGACGTCAGAAGAGTTGAAGGTCCCCAAATGACTGTAATATGCTCAGCTGCAGACCCAGGAGCCACTGTTTGGAAACTACCAGGCTAATTCACATCCAGATCTTCACTACTGTCAGCCGCTCCTCGTATAACTAAGACCCCGAAAATTGCAAAATGCCGCACATTTGTGGGCCAGCAAATCCATTTTTATGAGTCATAAGCAGAATTCATCTTAAATAAAGCTGAGAACTTTAAGGCACACATAGGGATCTTACTGTCATGTGATTGTCTTTACTGAGGGAGACGCCTGTGTATGTGGAGCTGAATCTATCGCCTGATCTCTATCAATAGCAATCAAGAGATGAGTTATGAACATTGCAGTTAGATACACCTGCCTATATACTGCATCATAGTAAAAACATGTATGCCTTAACTTGAGGGAACACAAAACAAGCAAGCAAAAAGCATGGGAAATCAAATGTTCTAGTTAAGTCCTTCCGGTGGCAATTTTAGTATCTTTCTCTTTTCTTCCCTGTTGGTTTGGAGAAACTGAGGAAAAGGCTTACTGTCTACTACAGACTCACATAAATTCTGTGGTCCCTCCCAGCCTTCCATTCTCTAATTTGGGTGAAATTTCTTTGACTTTACATCACAAACACATGTCATTATTATCTTTTGTACTTTCTTCAAATGAACATATTAATTTTTAGTTTTAGGATCCAGATTGCTGGTTTTTAGGCAATAAAATACTTGTTTCTCTGTAGCTTTAGGGTCCAGATTGGTGCTTTTATACTGTGAATTACTGTGTTTCTTTGCAGAGAAAAGAAAGAAGGGGGGATGGATTCACATAAGAGTCAGAGGGACTCAAGTCAGATACAGTGAAAACCGTCCTGGTATCCAAGACAGTTCAAACTATATTGGGTCAATGTGGGGTGTGATGTGAAATGTTCTTTGTAAATCTATGGAAACAATCTAGATTCTTATCTGTCTGGAAGTCTGCTTCCAGGCCTGTGATGCCGTTTTTTCCCAGCACCACTGAGACATCTCAGTAAATCATGAACTACATATCTGTAAGTCCAGTCACATAGGAAGAGAGCAGTCTCATAATGTTTCCCCACTGGAGGCTCTGGTGGCACAGGGGAGGGAGGTGACGGGAGAGTGACTCATTAGTGTTCAGGTCAATGGGTACACAATCCCACAAGCCACTTGGCTTCTCTGTGGTTTGTCACCCAAATGAAGAAAAGTAATATATTCTCACAAATTATGAAAATCAGTGAAGTTCGTGATCAGGACCACACAGGCTTGGACTAGTGCAAGGACCTCATTCACTTCCCAACCAGGACCTCTGCAACCTTGCAGTCTGAAAACACAGAGGGGATTTTGTTTGTGCTGAGTGTTTCTTTTTGTTGTTGTTTAATTGTATATGTATGTTTATGGTGGAGGTCAGGGGACAACTTTGTGCAGTTAGTTTTTTCTTCCTCCTTTACCTGGGTTGTGAGTTCTGGGGATCCAACTCAGATCACCAGGCTTTCGTGGAAAGCATTTTTACCCACTGAGCAATCCTTCCAGCCCCTGGTACAGAGTTCTTTAAAAGCTCGCATTTATGAAAGGCACAACTCTAAGCTATTATGGCATAGTCAGTCATTCGAAACTACGGGTCTTTATTATAGGGAGCGTCACATAACTTCTCACCTTGAGAAAAACGCAGCTGAGGTCTGATTTGACTTTGTGTTGCTTGGATTGGAAAAAAGAGAAAATCCCCCCCCCTCTCTCTCGCTCTCGTTCTCTCCCCTCCATCCCTCCCCCATCTCTGTCTCTGTCTCTCTGTCTCCCCATCTCTCTCCCATCTCTGTCTCTCTGTCTCTGGCTCTCCTACCTAAGATCCTTCTTCCTTACAGTGATGGAACCTTGTTGAGTGTTCCTCTTGTTCAGAGCAAAAGAAGAAAAGAAACTGAACAACAAAGAAGATTGTGTAGCCACCTCTGTTGCTGAATGGCTGTACAAATAGCACACGTTCATATTTTGTTAAAGAAATATTTCATTTAATAATCGTCTCTTATTATTTTCCTCAGAAAATGCTGACCAGAATATACCTTTCCAATAATGAAAATGCATGTCGCTGTCTGTTTCAGAGATGCAACGCTGGATTCTTTCGCACGTGGTCAGGAGAATGTTCACCTTGTGACTGTAACGGCAATTCCCAGGAGTGCTTGGATGGCTCTGGCTTCTGTCTGGTGAGTCAGGGACATGCAGGGGAAAATGGCCAACCAAGCTTTTTTCTACATTTCAGTTTTTCCTACAAAATATATCGTGTCAACGCCTTCTGATTGCAAGTGGCCCTTCAGGCTTTGCATGAATGTGCATACATGCTCCAGGAGGGTCCTGGCCTCCCTCCCTCCCCTGGCAGCTGGCTTCTTGCTGTTGACCAGTGGTGATGGGTTGAAAATAATACACAGGAGAACCCCCACCCTCCGGATTCCACTGTAACAGTATAGTTTGCCAAATGTTCGCCTTCATCCCACGTAAACCAGAGTACAGCCGTTGTCCCGTAGCCTGCTGCAGCATGTAAGATAATCAGGTCTATGGCTCTAAATGATTTTTTTAAGCGTTGCTGAAACCATATAGCCGATGAAGATGAATGCTTTGTCCTTCTGCTCTTTATAATTCTGCATTCAAGCCCGAAAGAGAGCTTTTTCCTCCTTCGCTAAGATGACTTCCCCAGCAGACAGCTTTTCAGAGAACCAGATGCTGATGGAGACAGAGAAGGCTGCCAGAGTTAAAGACTTTGCTGAACACTTCACATTTCCGAGATTGGATTGACAACTTAGTAAAAATGGCTGCTGAAGCAGACCAGAGCGGCTCCTGTAGAAGCCACGACGTGACTTAAGTTTGTGTGCGCTCACCATGCTCCTCTTCAGCAACTATAAAGCATGGTAGTTCTGTGCTTCAGATTCCTGTATGGAAAAAGAGCCTCCCCAAACTGCAAGAGTAGTTTTATTAAACCACAACAAACTTATCTAAATATACTCAAAAGTATTTAATTATCCCTACTGAACGGATAATTTTTTATTATAAGTGGCCTCTGAGGTGTGTGCCTTAAAGGTGCAATTTAACTCACGTTTCATATTAAGATGCAAATTAGAAAACATTTATTATGAACCTACTGGTTGTCACTTTTCTAGAGACAGGGGATTAATTGGCAAAATACTAAATTTTGTTATTTTGTCATTTGGGTTTTTTTTTATCATGGTATTTGCCCCCCCCCATAGTCTTAAATAACCATTACATCCAGGATGTCCTCCATAGCCCTGTAGGCACACACAGCTGCCAACATCTACCCCTTTTTAATGCTTTCATCTCCGGTTTCCTGTTATTTTAATCCCAGTGACATTTGGGGGGAAATCCCATGCATACACTTGAACTAACAATGTACGTTGCTGATAACGTGACTAATTAAAGGCTGTTTGTTACCTGATTTATTAAACTATGAGACAGAAAGGATCACTAGGCCCATCTGCTTCCACCAAACAACTGGCAAAATGAGTGAGTGGAATCCGTGAAAGAGGAGGCAAAGCTCGCTTATTCTGCTAGTGTCCATCATGAGCGACGATGAAGCCACAGCTATGACGATGTTTCCAGAACAGGAACAGTTGTAGTTTTCGATCTAGACATGGGCATCTGAGACGATTCATCATCACAAGGTCCTTCTCTGATTCTGGTAGTGCACCAGGACATTAAACACTCATATGTGCATCAGTTGTCAATCTTCCTGCAATTACTTTGTTCCAAGACAGAAACTATACACAGAAAGAAATAGCTGTCTCTCTCATATTAATGGCGGTGACCCCATTATATTCTATTCAGAGAGAAATGTTTTTCCCTCTAATTTAAGTAAAGTGTGCTCAGTGGGAAAAATAATAAATATATACTAAGTGTATTATATATATACATACATACTATATGTATAAGTGTATTTGAAATTCAAGGAGAAAAAAATCACCTACAACCTATTTTCCAGGTTATCATGTTTATATTCTTATAAATTAAATTTTTTAAAAGGACACAAATTATACTTAATTACACAAATAAAAGATCAAAATTAGCCCAAGACAGACACACACACACACACACACACACACACATACACACCCTAAACTTTGCAGGTGATTTCTAAGGCCATTGGCTACTCCCCACTACCTGATGAGAGAAGGCCCTGTTGCTGAAGACATTGGTAACTTAGGTCATGGAATGTGAAGAAACTGAACTGGTACCTAACTAGAAGCTTCACTCCTGTTCACTAGCTTTCACAGTGCTGAAGGCGGTTTTCATACTATCGGAAGAGAAAGTAGCATCACCCGGCTACAAACCCTGAGACTTAGAACAGCAAAGTGCCTGCAAGATACACTGGTGCAATGGTGGCATGAATGTTATGGGAGTCACCAAGTTGTCTGGTTGACTTTAGGGCCCACTCCATGAGATCAAACTCATACCTGGCACTGCTAAAGTGGCCAAGGTCCCAAGACTAGAGAAGTCATGGACCATGGGAAAATCCACTACTTTTATTCTGCTAAAGAAACACAGCAATAAAATGACTATGTATTGCTATACCCCAGTTTTGATGATTTTTCAGTCTATTCCAAATTTTTAAAAATCTGACATTTTTGCAAATAGTCATCATTTTGGTTCCATGATAGCCAAGGTTGGACACAAAGTCAAAAAATGGCACGATTTAAAGAATGGAAAGGATGAATAGTTCCATGGAGTCCCCTTCTGCTTTGTACATCAGTACAGAACACAGCGGGAGGTGAATGCAGATACAAGATTCTCTAGACAGTTTCCATCCTTGCCCTTGCAACAACTTAGTTCTCCTCTTCATTCCCCACCTCACTTAATGACAGCATCATTCTGTCTTCATCAACTTCCAACACTTCCCCAACGTTTAGTTTGATCCTAGATCCCAACAGCTCAAACGGTTAGGTGGCAGCCTCTCTTCTATGACCTGCTCCGATCTCAGTTTAGGACCACAGCACCCCTCCTTTACTGCTGCCTCGTCTCTCCAACCACACACACAACTCCAAGGATCCCTCTTTTTAAGATGCTCCAAAGCAAAGGTTTCTGCCTCTAATCACACTGAGCACATTGCTACCTAAACCACTTCTGTACTTTGACACTCTGCCTAAATTTGCCCTTTATGGGCGATTTCTTGAAGGACGGCTTCAAGGCCTGGTTCAGGTCGCAACATCGCCACTAAGCCTTCACATTCCTCAGTGATATCCCAGAGCACACAAGGCTATTCTTTGTTTCTTTCATGAGCCTATGAGTTCCTCAAATACGGAAACTGGGTCTTCTTCATCTTAATACCAGTTGCAGCTCCTTATCCATCATGTATCATCTTAATCCAGGTTTATTAACTGAATGAATGCTTTAGTAACTGAAATGATAAGATGATGACTTCCATGAAAAAAAGATATCTTTTAATTAATTTTCTCATTTATGAGCTATTTTTGTCACTCTTTTGTTGCCGTAAGATAAACTGCCCTTCGCTGAGACTATGGCTCAGACTCCATTCAGAGTAACTAATTAGTGGCTAATACTCTCCAGACACTCGCTTCTCTAAGTGGAGCCCAAGCCAGCAGCACTGGCTGTTACACAGGGGCTTGATTGGGATGCAGCCTCTCAGGTTGCAGCCCAGAGGTCCTGCATCAGAAACTGCACTTTTCACCAGTGCATTAAGAGACACATGGGCACTGAAATTGAAGGAGTGCTGACAGGCATGTCCCATTCTCAAACTTCCCGAACTTCACAGACCCTTTATACTTTTATAAATGAATGGAGATGCCAACGTTTTATGTAGCTTCCTGCTTCTCAAAACTGTGGCTTCTGATACCTCCCCCACGCCCCTCCACTCCCACCAAGATTTTTTTTTTTTTTCGTCAGGTTTGTTTCCTGTTTGGAAAAGGGCAGAGTGTTGAATGTGGGAGCCCAGCTGGGAGACCGGCTCCCACATTTTACGACAGGGTACTCTTGAGCAGTGAGGGATAAGAGATACTAGATAGAAGGATAGAGGGGAGAGAGACAGATAAAAACACAGGACAGCCTCAGGAGGGCCTGGATCCTTATCCACCAGCCCCTTCTGTCTCCTCTAGAGAGCTATTTATAGGAATGCCAAGGGGTGGCGCAAAAGACCTCCCCCTAGCACAGCCAAGAGCAGACCCTTTCCAATCACTTGGTAACCACACATGTGGTCACCACACACGTGGTCAAGCAATCCTCTAATGTAGCCCTGCTGGGTAAAGCAAGCTCAGATCTCACTAGGAAACCTTTGTGGGGCCCCCACAGTTGAAGGTGAAGGAGCATTTTGCAGTTTCAGGGTTAAAGACTTTCAGAGCAAGAACCCTGAAGGCCATCTAGTCTAAAGCTTCATTGTGCAGAGAAGAGACTGGAGAGACAGAAAGATCAAGGCACTGTTCCACGTGAACTAGTTGGAAAATGAAAAGTGTCTCTGGCACTATCTCTACCGGGCCCCCTCCCTCAAACTGATACCAATGCCTTCTAGGGAGAGTCATAATAAATTGTTTATAAGAGGCAGGTGAGAAAAGTCTGTGTTTGCACGCTGATATTTTAGCAGTTGAGAGAGATTGCATCGCTTTGCCCTTGAACATTGCTACCCCTGGCTACTACAAATAGAACTGACGCCTTGAAGGGGAATCCGAAGCATCCATCAAGTGACAAAACGACAGAACTGAGAAAAAGCCCATTTTTGTACCTTAATGGTCACGTCAGCCATTAGAGATGGCCTATGATCTCAGAATGTTTTCTTCTGTACAGACCTGTTCCATCTGTGCAACAAGGACTCAAACGAATTTGTCTCCGGTTTACAAGCATCCTTACAAATGTCTTATGGTTCAGATGCATAGTAGTTGTTTACAGCTCATGGTCTTTCCTGAGAAGGGCATTGTCCCCGAGTTCGGGCTCATTTTGGATGTGCATTGCCTTTATTTTCTCAAGATGCTAGTTCATCATTTCATGTTTTCCCTCTTCCAATTAATTTCCCTAAATATTTCCTGTGGGGTGGCTGAGCACATAACGCAGTTTTAAAGACTGAGCGGGAACTATGTCAACACACTCTTGCCTGCCTATCAAACTTTATTTTTAAGAATTCTCGCTGATCACACAGTCTAAGACAGATTCTAGTTTCTTTTCTGCTGCATAATTATACTTCATATCCATATCCATACCTAACCCATACCAGTGGGCCAAATACTTGAGGAAGGTCCAGTCAGGATAGCTTGTTGCTATCCTGACATAGGACTCTTCCTGTTGCACTACTGCGTTGTACTGAGGACCTACCTCCCCCATGTTAATTGTGATACAGTGCTAAATAACCCAGGGTGTTAGAGAAGAGGGACTAAGGCTGGGAACAGTTAGCTCAGTGTGGGCAGTGGAACACAGGCAGAACTGTGAGGGGAGAATCGGAAAGAACCTTCTGGAGATTTTGAAGCCTGCTACAGTCAAGGCAGCAGGAACAGCCTAGTTTATGCCAGTCTTCCTATTTGTTACTTTTATCACAAGTGGAAAATTATGCAAATCAACCTGCCTGCTATTTCTGATGTGTCGTTAACCACGATGGCAAACCATTAGCAGAAGGCCTTTCTCTTCCTTCTCCGTCATGTGCGCCACAGCCCGACATACGTGCCCTTCCAGGCCCGTAAATCCTTATTGGTTCTGCTGTCATGGTTAAGCACTATGGGAATATTATTTGTTTTCATTTAATATTCACTCCACATCAGTAAGCTTAAGCATGCAGAACACCTAGCAGCGTGTGGTAGTTCTAATTATCCTTCTGAATCAAGATGGGCAACTGATGAGTCCCCTCTGCACGCAGACTCCAAATAGAGTCCGCAGCCTGCCAGCGCACACACGGACCTGCAGGATGCACGCATCCACCTTCATCTCCACTTCTAGCTCTGGCTAGGACTAACATGGACGCTTTATGTTGCCACACACCATGTGTTCTGGCAGGCCTGATGCCCCTTTGTTTGAAGTAAGCCAGGGTGTTACATTTGCTGTCTGTGAAATTTCTTCGTTCTTCTCACTGTTCCTATTTTCTGTCCCATAGCACTGCCAGAGGAATACAACAGGGGAACACTGTGAGAAATGTCTGGATGGCTTTATTGGAGATTCCATCAGAGGCGTACCCCGACTCTGCCAGCCGTGCCCCTGTCCCTTGCCCCACCTGGCCAAGTAAGTCCTAAAGGCAGATGGCCTCTGCCTAGAATAATAATTATCCTCACAATTATTCTTTGGCTCTACACGGAGTTCCAAAGTTTGTCCATAGCCAAAACTGAATGCTTCCGGTTGAGAAAAGTGTAAGAAAGCTCTCTGGCCTACAGACACTTTTGTGGGGAGCTTAAGCACTTTCCGGTACCAAATTTGGGGTTCCCTCAAGCACTCTTGTGTTTAATTATTTGCTATAATTATTCACAAAACTCAAAACAGCATTATACTTATGACTATCAGTTTATTTAAATGATACAATTGAGGAAGAGCCAAATGAGGTAACCTCTAAGGAAATATATGTAAATAAGTTGTAGCTTGGAAGTCTAATTGGTCTTAATAATAAAAACTCGGAGTCAGATAAACCTGGAGTCAGATATCGGGTAAAAGCTGAAAGATCAGAGAAGCAGAGCAGCCAGCCACTAGAAAGACTTCTTTCCTCTAGGAATCCTCAGACTGAAAGGGCCAAGCTCCTGTCTCCACACCCCCTTATCATTTCCTCTCTCCACCCAGCCATATCACTTCCTGTTTCCTCCACCCAGCCATATCACTTCCTGTTTCCTCCTCCCAAGTACTGGGATCGAAGGCATGAGATCCGAAGTGCTGGGATTAAAGGTTTGTACCACTACTGCCTGGCCTCTAATGGCTAGCTCTGCACACTCTGTTATCTAGGCAAGCTTTATTTGTTAGAGCACAAACAAAATATCACTACAATAAATAATGTATGAAAGACATGAATAATGTAGGAAGGAAATACAGGGGAACAGGAGGAGAAGGTTCAGAAATCCCACACCGTCTCCAAGAGCTGAACCCCTGTTCTCAAAGGTGTCTCTGTATGCGAAGAACCCAGAAGCTCCTGAGCCCCACTGTTCAGACTTCTTGCACAAGTTTCCTTTCAGAGGCATGATGGGTCATTGGCCATTGTAGACTGACCTCAGAGGTTGGGGGCGGGGCATTGAATGTTCTAGCCCTTTAGCCATGGGAATGTTTCCTCTAGTGACCACGCCCACACTGAATCCATTAAAGGGTCATTAAGTCTCCTCATTAGCATACTCAGGTACAGTGAAGAGGCTTTTTATAAACCAAGAAAAAGATGTCTTTTCACTTGACAAATTCAAGAGTTATAGAAGCTCTTTACTAAAAAGGGGAGGTCAGAGTTTAGATGTGTTTTTAAACAGAATCATCAACAGCTTAGGTGTATTGAATAAAGTCACCAACCCACCTTCACATTTCTGTTTTGACACGTAATACCTATGTGGTCTCAGACTGGTTACCTTGTCTCTATGCATTGTTCTCTGTGAGACTAGGTTCAAATTTTGGCTCCATCCCTTGGTTCTTTTACCTGCTCTGGACTCAGCTTTTTCCTTAGTAAGTAAATTAAAGTAAGGTATAAAGGCCCACAGTGGGCCTGTGAGACTGGACATGGTAACATGTGTGGACCATGTGGATGGATGCCTTGAACACAGGAAAACGCTGAAGTAGATATTGACTTTATTAAACATAGAGGATAGTAACTTTGCTGAAACTGTGTTTTATTTACTATATGCCAGGAACTGTTGTTTTTTATAGACAGTATTTACATAATTGATAGTAACTGTAAAGAGTAAGTTAAATAGATTACTTAGAGAGCCCACGTATGGGCTGAGAAGATGGCTCAGTAGTGCATTCATGAGGACCAGGGTTGGATCACAGGACCAATGTAAATGCTGGGCAGGTGTGGTAGCTTGCCTCTAACCCCAGTGCTTGGATCACTGGAGCAATCTGGTTAGGTCAGTTAGCTGAATTACTGAGTTCTGGGTTCAAGCGAGCAACCCTGCTTCAGTACATAAGGTGGAGAGCAATCGAGACCCATCCAGGAACACATCTCACATCAACCTCTCACCTCTACACACTCAAACACACATATACACATATGCACACACCGAAAAGGGCCCAAATATCTGCCCCCTACACACAATGATAAAGTGATAAAGGAAGATGGCAGCCAGATGTCCCCTTACTTGTCTTCCTTAATCCCTTGAGGAATCAAGTGTTTTCAAATCTTACAACGTGCCGGCCAGCGAGCAAAGTCAAAACTTCTACATTTGCATCTTTCGAAACCCACTAAGTTGTTTATTAAGCTGTTTCGGACCTTTCTTAGTGATTTTTCATGGCTGACAGCATTAGTAATGTGTGCAAGATGAACGGTCCTGGAAGGGAGAGTGAAGAACACAAACACTAAAGGTTGGGTTATTTTCACTCAAGAATGTCCTGATTCATGAACTGCCTGCCTCATCCGGGTATAATCTTTAAATGCTCATTAAAATTCTGTTCCCAAACATTAATCCTAACCCCCTCTAGAGAGACATTTACCGCCCACTTCCTCATAACAAGTTTCACTCACATCTACCCATATAAAGACGTCATATACCGTCGTCTGCTCAGAAAAGGAGTTAGAAGCTTTGAGCTTAGACAGTTCCTTTAGACACTGCGTGAATTAGGAAAGCCATCTTAAAAGGTTCCTTCCAATCGCGTCTTCAGGCTTTTGCCCTTTTGCCCCATTCACCTGGCCATTCTTCATCTCAATTATTGAACATTAACGTCTTAAGATATCAGACCTTTAAAATACCGTTCCCTACAAATGGAGGACCTTTGTCTACATGAAATCAGACAAAATATCTCTTCAGCACTTGCCATATGCCAATATCACACTGATACTCCTCGCCAGCAGTGTATCTCTCCAACAGCTGAGAGCCATGATTCACTGGGTCAAAGTAAAGCCATTTTTATTCTCCTTCAGCAAATGAGCCTTTCTCTTTTGAGACAGATTGTCCCGTATTTTAGCTGAGCAAGAAGCAATGCTTCAGGCTGTTAGCCCCTTCTCATAAGAGAAGCAGAAATCGACCAGCTGGGTAATGAGTCTCCTGCCCTCAGCTCAGAAGCAGTTTCCAAGGACATCAAGATCCATGACTCCTGCCCATGCTCTGCGCATGAAAGGACACATCCAGGGTCGGAGGCAGCAGCTGAGGGACCTCAGGAACACATTCCCGAGTTAGAAGCATACTCACAGAGACAAAAACTCACCATGTTCTCTGTGATACAGACATGATTAACAAAACCCGCAGAAAATTAAAACAAAGGCAAAATGATGCTACCCCTGAGTAAATAACATTTTGTTGGGGTGGGAAGAGGGTCTGAGAGGCAGGCCTTCTCTGAGATGTTACAGTTTTCTCTGTAGTGGCCAAGTTGAGGAAAACCGACTTCAAAAAGGCAGGGATGGGTTAGTTGGTGGTCACAGGACTGACAAGATCTGGCTGGATCCCCTAATCTTTGATCTGGTTTTATTATTGATTTAGTGAAGGAACTATCTCAAGCATTCATCAGATATATTACAAAAAGTCAAATGTCACACTGTCATTTCTTGCTTTCAAAAACTATTCATATTGCTACTTCTGTATATATATATTT
Organism: Peromyscus californicus insignis; assembly: GCF_007827085.1. Lineage (NCBI taxonomy): Eukaryota > Metazoa > Chordata > Mammalia > Rodentia > Cricetidae > Peromyscus > Peromyscus californicus. The sequence goes on from NW_026294525.1 coordinate 58,408,132, forward strand.
AAAAAAAAAGCATCAGTCTAAAATAAGTATCGGACAACTGCTCAGGCAAGCACCTAATTGGGAATCTGAATTATATTGAAAAGCCATGGGTTGAATCAACCTCCTAGGACTGGGGTTTCCAGTTAATGACTGACAGCTCATCAGAAAAACAAGGAAGAGGAGGACCAGAGGTAACTGGGTGCTTAAGAGTGCTTGCTGCTCTTGCAGAGGCCTAGGATTCTGTTCCCAACACTCAGAAAACCACTGCTGCCTGTAACTCCAGCTCCAGGGGACTGATACCCTCTCCAGGCCTCCTCAGGCACCCTCAAGCAGGGCCATGGGCACACACAAGACACATAACTAAAGTACAAGCAGATATTATTTTTAAGCAAGGAGATAATGCTTGAAACATCTAGGCAATAAAAAAGTTTTTTTTTTTTTTTTTTAATTTCTATTTCTTCTTAAACCTAAGGGTTTTCCCAGAGTAAATCCATCTTCCCACTTGCAAAGGGCACCACAGGAGTTAGAGTAGACTGGGAAAGGCATCGGGTTTTAATTTTCACATCCAATAATAGAGATTTCCCCGGTTTTAAAGCATAAACTGTTAGTGCTAGTGAAAAGAAAACTGAACATCCATGGCTGGTACTCACTGCCTCAGAGCCTGCACCATGGAAACCAATCAATGAACCTTCGGTTGTTCCCAAGGGCTATTTGCATAGAGTCCACTTGTTTATTCTGGGCTGGCCAGACATCCTCTGTGTCTACCAGCAGCTATGCTAATCGCTCCAATTAAGGAAAATGGCATCTGTTTGAAACAGTAGGACATCAAATAAACACAGAGGACTCCAGACACCCCAGGCAGATGTTTCCTCTTTGAGCTATGGGCAGCCTGGATGGAACACCTTCAAAGAAAGATGCATGAGCATTTGTTCATTTTTTTTTTTTTTTTTTTTTTTTTTTGGAATGCAACAGGCAAGATTTCTTTAGGTCAGCTAAGGAATAAGAACAGGCAAAATAAAGGGTGAAATTCCAAGGAAATAGAATGTCATGGGGATGTTTTCGCCAAACTTCTGAGAAAGTGAATCCTGACTGTGGCCTCTCACTGAGGAACACACACTGTTTTTGTACCGATTTTCTAACCACCTTTGAGGAAAGCAGACATACATATCCCTCTGCTTTTCTTCAGTCGTCGTTAGGGTGACATTGCTGGCACATACAGAAAGTGAGAGCAGAGGTCACACCCCGCTGATCGAACAGTCCAGAAGCCCAAAAAGTCACACACATTACACCTAAACTTCACAAAACTGGTGTGTCATTGGGAAATTTGCCATACCTGAAAGGGTAACACTCCATTTTTTTTTTTCTGCCTCAATCAATTAGGATGGGTATTTATTCTGCTGGACCAATATTTTTTTTTATTACGTTTCTGTTTTATGTCCTAATTTTTACTAACTTAAGAATAAAGAAGGGGGGCTGGCGAGATGGCTCAGTGGTTAAGAGCACTGACTGCTCTTCCAGAGGTCCTGAGTTCAATTCCCAGCAACCACATGGTGGCTCACAATCACCTTTAATGAGATCTGGTGCGCTCTTCTGGCCTGTAAGGACTCATGCAGACAGAGCACTGTATACACAATAAATAAATTAAAAGAAAAAAAAAAAAGAATAAAGAAGGAAGAGGAGAGGGGAGGAAGAAGAAGAAGAAAAAAGGAATTTCCACGGGGTGGATTTGTGTGTGTGTGTGTGTGTGTACACCATGAACTTTATTTCTCTATTGAGGACTTGTTTTTGGCTCTTTGATCTACTTCAGTCAGTCCCTCCACCCTTAGTCCAAAAACTTAAGGTACACAGAAGGAAAGAGTAAGGCTTTCTGGATGATCTCATTTAGGACTGGCTCGCTCATGATCTTTAAAAACAGAGGTTGAGTTCAGAAAAACTGTGAAGAAACATTTAATGTATACACAAAACGTGGTGGAAATAGGAGAGAATTCTGTACAAGTCTAAAGTGACCAGTCAATTTTCTATTTCTGGCTTTTGGGCATATATTTTAGAATTGCACTTAGAAGGTAAATATTATATACACATATTTGAATATATTGGTATTATGTAATCCACTATGTTAGAAATCCCTGCTGTTTTTAGACAAAACTAATAAACCACCTCTATATAGAGATATGTAATGGTATACCTGGGAGATGGCCCCACATGGCTTGTGGTGCAGTCTGTTCTGAAGGGTAAGAATTTAATCACATTTGTTGGAGAGTAACCAGGTAGAAATGACCTAACAAAATTAAGTCAGCCTACAAATCAGTGGTAATGGAATGACTTCTAACATCTCCCATGATTCTAGCTTTGCAGAATCCTGCTACAGGAAAAATGGAGCTGTTCGGTGTGTTTGTAAAGAAAACTATGCTGGGCCTAACTGTGAAAGGTAGGTAAATAAAAATTCTTTTTTTTTTTTTTTAACTCTCATGGGGCCAGAGAAAGCTTTCTGTGTTTGTGTGCATCAGCTCCGCCATGTTTATCTTCAATGGTTTTGAGATTGATGTATAAGTTCGGAGTGGAGAAATATTCTACAACATCAAGTTGGGTGTTGTCCTCAAATCTCATGGCCCAGTATAGCTATAATAGTATGTTCCCTTGGGGTCCAGACCAGCCTGGTATCTTGGGATAAATAGACAGGGAAAGAAGAAATTGAATCTGGGTGTTTGGGGGAGATTCTCCAGATGATTTTAGTAAGCCTCCCCTCTCTCCAGCATAACAAACCAGTACGATAATTCATATCTCTCCCACAAAGAGCAAGGCTCCCTGGGTAAACAGAAAGTGGGTCTTCCTGTCTTGAATCCTCTATTGCTCATAGAAATGTACAAACCAGCTATTTAATTCGCTCATCATTCCACCTCTTACAAAATAAAATTCACAAACCTGGGTGTTCTGAATCCCTGTTTGTTGTTTACACAAAATGTTCTTTTTAGTTGCCCCATGGTTTGCTCAAGAAACACCTCAGCAGCTAAGCATGCAGCGAGGCTTCCTACTGAATGATTTCCTAGTGAGATATTTGCAATTCATTCCCCCTAGGATGAAATGCCTTTAACTAAAAGAATCTCGCAGAGAGGTCTTCTTAACAGAGACACCATGAACACCGGCCTCACCATTGGACTTAGGCAGCTCCAGGATGTTGTGACTCCATAAAGACAGCGAGGGAAGGGCCAGAGGTACTGGCCAAAACTTTAGTCTAGCAATATATCCACAGACTCCTCACCTCGTGGGCAGCATATGCAGGCTAGCCCCTCTGTGGGACTCACAAACTCAGCCTGTGGCTCAAGAAATAAATCCTTAATTACAAGACATCTGTCTCCTAAGAAATATCCCTGCATCTCTCAGAGAGTGGTTCTGAAATGTAAAAGCAGTCTCAGCTTGTGGTAAAGAAAGCAGATCTCTACGTTGTTATACTGACTTTTAAAAGTGCAAGATGTAGGTAATTCTTGCACCGGGTGAATGGAAGTTTTCCTTTCCATTAGCATTATAAGGGGGAAAATGAGTGCTAAGGACTCACATGGGGATTGGCAAAGGAGATCAGATGGGATGATTAATTAATGTTTGTGACACAATCATTATGTGTCTCCTTATTTGGAGACACAAAAATATGAGGCACACAATTTACTCATTTTCTGGCTCTGTGGGAGGTCTGAGATAATTGTTTATCAGGCAAGGATGGAGGTTTTTCTCCTGTGTCTGAAGTTAAATTCTGTGTAGTCTGATGAGGACAGAGCATATTGCTAATGGACCTCCGATGTCTGCTATAAGGAGTTAATGGCCCTGCTGACCAAGTACCAGGCTGGCACACATAAGACCTCTGTGGGGAAACAGGGGTTTCCACTCTGACACAGGACAGCATGCCCACTACAGCACGTGATTGCAGATATAAAAAAAAAAATTACTCTGCATATATCAGAGGCTCATGTGATCTGCCGTTACCCAGTAAGCCAAGTCTTGATATGTTTGTACTGCCCCTGGAAATATATGCTTTAGAAAGAACTCCAGGAGACTGTACAGTGGAGGGATTCTAAATCAGCTCACCACAGAGATACTTACTTGCACAATCATGCTTACTGCTGCATTGCTCACAGTAGCCAAGGTATGGAGTAAGCCAGAAGCTCTATCAACAGATAAGCAGATAAGAAAATGTACATCTATGCAATGGAATTTTATTCAGCTCATAAGTAGAATTAAATTATGACATTTGCAGGGGTGGATGAAACTGGATAGAGGAGGTTATGTTTAGCAAAATAAGCCAGACTCTTGAAAGAGTCCGATTGTGAGCTAACATGTGGGTGCTGAGAATAAAACCCAGGTCCTCTGCAAGAACAGCCAGAGCTCCTAACCACGGAGCCATCTCTCCAGCCTTTTGATTTCTTTTAGTTTTGTTTATATTCTGTTTGAAATTCCGTTCTGGTTTTCTTTTCGGAAAACCCATAGAGCCATAAAAACCATAAAAGTCATGGGTGTGAGGAGTTTCCACCTAATTTTATGTTTGAAATTCTAAGATCATTTAAATGAACACTGGAGGGTACAGTCTATGTAAATATTTGTTTTTTAAAATGGAGTCACACTATATATGAGTTGAAAGTCTGAAACATAAAATGTGTTTTGCTTGGTCTGTCTCCTACCCTACTAAGTAATATAGATCAAATGCAGCCATTGACCTTGTCAGCACAGTTATGTCCACTCCTCTCAGTTGGCCTGGGCTCCCGCCTGCCTCTTTTTCCTAAAGTACCCCTCCTACCTGTTGGACTTGCCAATCCTCAGGTCCACCAGATCAACCAGAGATCTTCAATAACTGATGCTTACTGAGTGCTTTCTGTGTGTCGGGCACTTTATACATACTTTACATACAGCAATGGAGTTAAGTGTCAAAGACAATACTGTGGGCTACCATTTTAGCCTTATTTACAAGAGGAAGAAACTGAGACACAAAGGATTAAGTCACAATTTTTCTAATCTCTGCTACGACACTGTGAGCTGACCTACAGAAACAGTCTCTTACTGTCCACTCTTCTCATATCATAGTATCTGACATACTATTGGTACCTGGCTATATATTTTTAAGTAGTCCCTTTTTAACAACAACAACAAAAGCAGTAATCTAATGTTCATTTAAAGACAGGAACAATGCCATTTGAACAGTCAATCCTTTGTTGCCTCATTATACCCTACACCTCCCATCCCCATCCCAGGAAAATGGAAAGGAGTGAGCTAGAATTAGTTAAATCAGATCATGGCTTTCTTGCTAAGTTGAAGCTGCAAATGGAAGTTGGCTGCTGATGTGTGTGATTAGAAAACTCACAACCTGCTGGGGATATAGATGTTTCTTGTTTGTTTGTTTTTCACTCTTTACTCTTTTTACTCTTTGTGGGGGGGGCACCACCCAGCTCCCTAACAAACACATGGAGACTTATTCTTACTTATAAGTGCCTGACCTTAGCTTGGCTACTTCCTAGCCAGCTTTTCTTAACTTAAATTATCCTGTCTGCCTTTTGTCTCTGGGCTCTGTTCCTGTATACCTTTTCTTTCCTTCTTAGTCTGTGTCTGGCAGGGTGACTGGCCCCTGGCATCCTCCTCTCTTTCTTTTCTCAATCCTCTTCTCTTCTCTTTTTCTCCTTCTATTTATTCTCTTTGCCTGCCAGCCCTGCCTATCCCTCTCCTGCCTAGCTATTGACCATTCAGCTCTTTATTAAACCAATTAGGTATTTTTGGCAGGAACAGTAACACAGCTTCTCAGAGCTAAACAAATGTACCGTAAAAGAATGCAACACATCTTTGCATCATTAAACAAATATTCTGTAGCATAAAAGAATGTCACACATCTTTAATTAATATTCCACAAGATGGGAAAGGTTTGCTTTTCTCATTCCTATCCAGTATGGCCTTCAGTTCACAAGAGGTACACTTGAAAGATGTGGAACCTGACGCTCAGAGTCATGAGGAGACTTAATCTAAGCTCCTAAGGATGGCTACTGATAGATCCATTATCAAAATCCAGGGCCCTTGCTCTTCATGCAATTTTTCAGATTGCAGACTTACATGGTCCCAGTGCTTCTGCCTCAGTGGTCCACATTGCTTTATCACATACTTCCACCTTTTTGATTTTCTGGCAGGATAAGGACCATGCTAAGACCTTATGAAGCTTTGCCATGTGGGTGCTGTTGCTAAAGGATCCGAGGAGAATGGGGGAAGCCAAAACATAGCCATAGTGACCTTAGTACCCTGAAGTGTGAGGTGGGAACAGGACTCCAGCAAAGAGACACAGGCAGAGTGCAGTGTCATCAGAGATGTTGATGGTGACGGTGGTGAGGAGAGTGATGACACTGATGATGATGATGGGCTTAGAGATAAAAAAAATAAATAAAAGAACAGTAAAGAAGACTGGGAGAGCACTAACAGCTACTGTCGTTTTTGATGATGCAGACATTTGCCCTAATTCCATCTTAAAGGCACCAAGTCTTTGAACAAGCTGTCGGCACTATCATTTTCATAGGATTCGTCTGGACCTGTTCTCTGCCTTGCCTCTGGCCTTTTGACTTCTAACCTTGAACAGCCTCTTCTCCTTCCCTAGCCTTATTCCTCAATCTTGGATAAACAAGAGAAGCACATTTAAATGACACCTCCTCTCTAATGTGCCTTCTCTCTCTTGAAATACCTTCTTATTTACCACCCCCCCAAGATGACTAGAGTCTGACCCTTCCAGAAAAATTTTCTGAGCCACCCAAGCAAGGAGTTTTGGATTCCTCAAAGAAAAAAGGCTTTCAGTGCTGTGTGGCCCTTGGGGGAGAAGTTGAAGAGGAAGGAGAGAAAACAATAGCTACCGATCAAAATGGTTTGTTGTTGTTGTTCTTGTTGTTGTTCTTGTTGTTCTTGTTGTTGTTAAGGCCAGGCACAGTGACACATGTCTGCACATCTAGCATCTGGGAGGGGAAAGAAGGGAGAATCAGGAGCTTGAGGTCATCCTTGGCTACTTAGCAAGTTTAAGGTCAACCTTGGCCACATAAGACCCTGTCTCAAAAAACAACAACAACAAAAAATTGTTTTGTTAAATGCAAGATGGTTAAACTATCTTTTTTGCATTGAATGGACTATCAGTTTATCCATGCTGGCTTCCTTATCTATAAATGTGGGATTTTGAAGGGGACAATAAATCAGGGAACATTTGTATGCTAGCTCTGTAAAGTCCACAGGGCCGAAAGTTCAGATTGTATCTTCAGAGTTGACTCTAAACCTACCACCAAAGGATGGTCTTGAAACTCAGAGGTTTCCATTGTGATCAAGACTCCAATTTACAGGATACAAAACTTTGTTTTCCCGTGTGTGTGTGTGTGTGTGTGTGTGTGTGTGTGTGTGTGTGTATACACCACATGTATATATGTGCATGTGGAGGCCAAGTGTTTTCCTCAATCATTCTCTACTTTACATTTTTTGAGAGAGAGTCTCGCACTGAAGTTGGATTTTGCAAATTCAGCTACACTAGCTGGCCAGAGAGCTCCAAGAACCTACCCATCTCCATCCCCCATGCCGGGATTACACGCATGTTCTTTAATTTATGTGCATTCTGAAAATTAAACTCAGGTCTCCAGTTCGCACAACAAGCATTTTATCAACTGAGCCATCTCCAGGTCCCCATTGATCTTCCCTTTATGGCAGGCCAGGAGGCAACCTATAGTGATGGAATGGAATCAATGGAGAAAACAAAGAAACTAGCATCTGGCCTCCATGAGGCAAGCAAGTCCTTTCACCCAAGACCTCAAGATTCCCAGCTGCATACTGAAGTGGATCTGAGTCCAATTTCAATAACCAACAAGTCTAATATTTTCTGTTTGGTGAACTGCAGCAAAGAATAGAAATTCAATCCAGCCACATGCTCCACCGTGAATAATTTATGCTGGCCGGAAGACCAAAGGCCCTAGAAATCTGAAGCACAAAGACATAAGAAATTATGAATAACAAAACTCATTGGACATTTCCTCTTGGGGTGTTTCTTTGTGGAGTGTGTAGAGCTTACATTCGTCCTCATCTTTTTCATTGACTTGTAGAGTGCATTATATTATATTTAATTCATTTCCTGTTCTTTCAGAACAGGAGCTGCATTTTTCCTCTTCCTGTCTCCCCCCATGCCTTACACAAAGCGGACATGAATTGTCCCTCTGTTGAATGAATTTACTTATTCATTCATAGCAGCAGCAGCAGTGTGATGCAGGGTAGAGCAGGGGAAAGAACATCAGGGTTGGAAGGTCTGGGCCTTGAACTGTGACCTCCTGGGTGATCTTGGAAAATGGAAGCAGCTAGCCTCTCAGCCTCAGAATGTCAGGTGTGAGTGGTCTTCCTTCCAGCTGTCAGTGGGAACTGAAAGAGCTAACAGGGCAGCTCTGATACACAAGCAAAGGATATAAAAAAGACTGACAGACACCAACATCGCAGCTCCGCCGAAAGACAGACAGACATCACGAAAAGGCCGAGAGCCTGTGCACCGTGTGTTGAACAGTAATGTGGTTAGAGGGCCCCGGAATGACATGTGATTTGGTTGCTCTCCTTGATCTGTTTTCCAAATGTTCTGAACCATGGTTCTCTTGCCTCGAAGGGAAAACGTTTTAGGTGTAGTATCTTATCATTGCCCTGATGTCGATCTCTGGAAAAGTCCTCCCTACTGTCCACTCCTGAGACCATCTCCCCAAATCTATGCCACATCCCTCTTTGGTCTCTGTTCCAATGTGAGAGCAGCCAACTCCACTTCTTCCCTTTCATCACACTCAGAATCCTCCACTAGATTTCTCTTTTCTTTTCCCTTTCCCATGAGAACTGATTTCTCTGCCTGACCTTCAGCTCCGCTGAGGAGTGACTGAATGTCTCTTCCGGCCCCTCCCATGCTGCCTTTAGCTCCTCTTAGCCCATCTTCCATACTCTAGCTTTAGGCCCTACAGCAAAGGACAGTCCACAGTCACCCAGCAACACATGTGGTTTAACCTTGGCATACTCTGCTAATCTCTAAAAATGCAATGCTGCAGCAAAATCCAAATTCCTACTTTTTCCTTCCAAAATAAGGTCTGCCAGCCCAAGTCCTCTGTTTCCTGACAGCTAACAGCCTGGTAACAAATGACTGGTGGCTTTGAGCAGGTGTCCCCTTACGTGGGGTCAGTGGTCCTCGCTCTCAAAACAGGGTCACTTTGGCAAACAAGAAGGCATTTCTGCCTCTAGACAGAGGAAACCTCATCAGCGTACACAGCATGGCTCATGAGTGATGGCTGAAGAGATGTTTGGTCTCCACCTCTGCTCACTGGGTGTCCTCCTAAAAGGCTGCTATGATATAGACACTGGCTCTTCTCCCCACCCCTCATAGATGTAGGTGGGTACCTAGTCTCTGTTAGTTCATATACTAAAGTACCTAGAACAGCAATCTGGGTTCTACTCTGGTTTTTTTGTTTGGTTTTTTGTTTTTTTGTTTTTTGGGGGTTTTTTTTGGTTTTTCGAGACAGGGTTTCTCTGTGTAGCTTTGCGCCTTTCCTGAAACTCGCTCTGTAGACCAGGCTGGCCTCGAACTCACAAAGATCCGCCTGCCTCTGCCTCCCAAGTGCTGGGATTAAAGGTGTGCACCACCACTGCCCGGCTTCTACTCTGTTTCTTCTGGTGTTCTCAGTGCCACCGCCCACTTTCTGTCCAGACTGCCTTTGCTCAATCACAAGATGGCAGCCAATAGCTAAGGGCCTGGCCTGCTGCCCTTCTATGATGGTCAAACAAGGATCTAGGCTATGCTTCTGTGCTGGCTATTTTTATGTCAGCTTGACACAAACTAGAGTTATCTGAAAGGAGGGAGCCTCAATTGAGAAAATGCTTTCATAAGATCCAGCTGGAGGGCATTTTCTTAATTAGCGATTCATGAGGAAGGGCCCAGCCCTTTGTAGGTGGGCCCATCCCTAGACTGGTGGTCCTGGGTTCTATAAGAAAACAGGCTGAGCAAGCCATGTGAAGCAAGCCCATGAGCAGCACCCCTCCATGATGTCTACATCAGCTCCTGCCTCTAAGTTCCAGCCCTGCTTGAGTTCCTGTCCTGACTTCCATGAGTGATGGACTATGATGTGGAAGTGTAAGCCAAATAAAGCATTTCCCCCACAGCTTGCTTTTGGTCATGGTGTTTCATCATAGCAATAGTAACCCTAACTAGGACAGTTTCCAAGGAATTACTCCCAAGTCAGTCACTTTGGGCTAGGAGAATGCTCGGCACTGATTGGCTCAGGCTAAGTATTGTGGGACAGGTTGTGATTCGGTTCTCAGTAGAGGTTGGTGCCACTAACATTTTGGTCAAAATATTACTCAGTCTTATACTATTAATGTGTCTCATTACTGGACATTTAGCAAATGTGACCCTACTCACCACATGCCAGCTATGCTCACCAGTCCCCAAGATTACCAACAATGCTCTAACACTAATTTAAACAAGACACTCATGCACCTGAACCTGAATAATCTACAACACATTGAGAAGTGGTTCCCCCCCACCACCAAAAAAAAAACCTATAAAGGGGGAGAAATGAGATGAGAGATAATGCCCACCCATAATCTTAGCAGTTGGCAGACTGAGAGAGAAAAATAGATCATGAGTTCAAGACCAGCCTGGGATGTATGGGGACACAGAATCACAATAAACACACAAATAATAAGCAACAAATTTTTAGAAGTCTAATCATATTAATAATATGGAAAAATTGGAACGAATTCTGGGTGGGCATCTATAAATATTCACTATGTATTTCTTCTATGTAGGAAAGATTTTTTTAAGCAATGAAATAACTCTGGATGCTAAATAGTTGGCATGTTTAACACCTTTCAGATGTGCTCCTGGTTACTATGGAAACCCCTTACTCATTGGAAGCACCTGTAAGAAATGTGACTGCAGTGGAAATTCGGATCCCAACCTAATCTTTGAAGACTGCGATGAAATCACTGGCCAGTGCAGGAACTGCTTACGGAATACCACGGGCTTCAAGTGTGAGCGCTGTGCTCCTGGCCACTACGGAGATGCCAGGACTGCCAAGAACTGTGCAGGTACAGGTCCTAAAACCCTCAGCCAGCTGTGTGGCCTGCACTGCTCTCCATCAGAACTGAATTTAGATGAAGAATGTGTGTTGAGGGAATATTGCCAATGTCTCCCCGATTTTATCTATAGCAGTGGTTCTCAACCTCCCTACTGCTGCGACCCTTTAATACAATTCCTCATGTTGTGACCCCCAACCATAAAATTATTTTTGTTACTACTTCATCACTATAATTTTGCTGCTGTGATGAATTGTAATGTAGATATATGATATGCAGGATAGCTGCTATGCAGTGGGACCCATAGTTTGAGGACCGCTGGTGTAGATCGACAAACAGAATGTACATCAGAATTTACCAAAGTTAGACATTTTCATCAAGGCAAGCAATGAACCTTAACTTGTGGGTGGAATGAAGCAAGCGACTTCAACATGAGTGAGTTCTGTCTTATTGTGTTCATCTTTATGATTTTGATTGAAGAAATGAGCCATGTCATGATGTTACCTATATCGACCAAGGACTGAATGATATCTGATATTGGCTCAAGTGAGTTATTTTGTTCTGGAAGCTGTGTCATCTTTCAGTTATGCTTAATAAAATTAACATTCCAGATAAGTAAATTCACAAAGCACAGACACAGTTTAATCACACAGGGTCCTCTACCTTTCCTCAGATCCTCAGAGTCAGTACTTCAGAGAGCAGGTGAGAAATCTAATGTTAGCCTTCAGTACTATTGAAGGGTGCACTTCTCATCCTTAATTTCTCCAGCATATTTGCTGCATAGAATGTGAGGTGAGATGCTCTCCTCCAGGAGGAAGGGCTCAAACTGAGTGCTTCTCCCTAAGAGACTTTTAGGAAGGAGGGAAGAGAAGCAGGGATTGTGCGCTTATAGCATGCATTCTGGGAAATCCCCCCAGCTGAAAGGGTCACTTGAAAGACTTACAAAAGGAAGAGTTTAATGTTGAGAAGAGTGCACCTGTGATCTGACCACAATGAAAATAAACATACCTCCAGAAAAAGAAATGCCTCCAGAGCCACAGTACTAAAAACAAGGGCAGGCAGAAGGAAAACTGTCCAGTCAGGTGGGTCGGGCATTAGAAGTGTGGTGGGAAAATAAAACCTTAGAAAATGGCATCATTATTCTCAAAGCACTAACTAAACCTATATTTAAACAACAAAGATGCAGACGCTCCTAGATGACATGGCCGTGGGAAGCAGCAGAGCATGACTTCGAAGTAGGGTTTAATAAGTCTGCATTTTGTGGAGCATTACACAGCGGAAGTATAATAAGCCATGTGCCCCTTGGAGCTAATCCTCTGTGGTTATTCTGTGAGGGAAAACTCATAACTATTCCAGCTTATGGCTGGCTAGCTAGCAGAGATAGCTTAGGAAGTTTTAAAGTATTACAAATTTACTTCCACATAATAAGTCCGAGGGGATCAGAACGTAACTCAGTAGTAAAGCATACAGTTGGTCCAATCCCCGTCATTGCCTGCTCTCCACCCCGGGGCAAAACAAAAACAACAACAAGAAGAAACTAGTGGAAAATTAGAAGTCTGATAAGATTGGATTTTGGTTTTGTTTTTCAAAAGGCATTGCTGAAAGTCATCAGTGGACGGATGATGAGCTCTCAAGTCTTTTAAATTCATATAAATATGTTCCCAGTTCTTCCCCTGGCACTGTTCCTAGCATCCCCCTGACACCTCCCAATTGGAGTTTGGAATCAGTCTTGCCAAGGGTCAAATGCTTGGGAGCCAAGAATTGCTCCTGGGCCTCTTCACTCTCTCCTCTGGAGCTGTTCCCTCACACCTGGCAGGGACCAACCCATCCCGCCGCTGTTGGATTAACTGGAAACTCTCTCTGATGAAAGGATGGCTTTCGATTTCAAGTTGAATGCTGAGCTCTGTGGTCGTTGTTTCCTTGGGAAAATTTCCTGGGCCTTTCTGGACTAAACATGTGTTGAGTTATGATAGAATCCTAAAGAGTTGGGAGAGGAATCCTAGGGAATGAGATTCAGTTTTGCTTTGGGGTCATATTTGAACATCCCACTTGCCTTCGCTGATAGAAGAGCATTATCCTGATATCACAGGCTCCATACTCATAAGGATGAGCACTATTAATCCCCATTGAAGGATTTCACAGCAGTAGCCAGTATTTGTGGAAACTATGGAAATACTGCCCTGTGTTAAGCATTAGAGGATGACTCCCTACTCTCTTGTTTTTGTTTCCCACAGTGTGCAATTGTGGGGGTGGTCCATGTGACAGCGTAACCGGAGAGTGCTTGGAAGAAGGATTTGAACTCCCTACAGGCATGCACTGCCCAACTATAAGTAAAAATAACAGTACTTGAATGACTGACCCACTTTCTCTAATGCACTGCAGATATTGAGTTAAGAAGAGTCATTTGCAGTTAAAAAAAAAATTTTAAAAATGGAAGAAAAGCATTGACCCCCCCACAAATGATCCTTTGACCTCCACATACACACTGAGGCACACATGCACCCACACATATCATACACACACACACACACACACACACACACACAAAATATGTAATAAATGTAGTAAAAAGAAATGTAAAAGATGAATGTGATACCACTTTCTCTGAAAATGTTTCACTCTCAGCCCTGGATTTAAGGCTGTATTCACTCCAGGGTAATGGACCCTGTACAAAGGTCCCCAGTGGTCTTGCTCTCATTCGACAGTGAGGCAGTTTTGCTGACATCACTCCACTTTAGACATCTCACTTAGCTAGTCTTCACACTCAGCTTCATGGTCCCAGGACAGAGCTCCTCCTGCATTGTCTGAGAAGTCCTCATATAATGGGACAGACAATGCTTCACAACACCTGCAGACACAGAAACACCAGGAGGCTTGAGTAGCTTTCCCCAACTCACTCCCAATCTGGGGTGTGGCCAGAAATAATGTAATAAGTTATTACAAAGCAGAGTTGCTTGCTTTTACTTTCCTGGATTGCTTTGTCACTCGTGAGCAACAAAGCTTTTGTCTTAAAGAATATTCAAACATTATGCATCCCTTCCCCCAAACAAAAGTATATTGATCCCAAAGTCCTGGTGAGCAGAAGAGATTAAATATTGCCAGTGCATCATATCTTAGGAAGTGCCCAAGATGTGAGATACAGCAGGGCAAAGTCTGCAATTATCAACTAGATTGTCCCTTGACCAGCTCCGTTTAAAGACACCCAGATGCCTACATAGCCTTAAACATTGTCAGCAGCCTGAAATGTAGGCTGGAGACTCATTTTCTAAGGGAGCTGATAGGTAGTGCTGTGTTGACCTTCCAATAACAAATTAACATATTAACATGCATTAACCCTTTAGTTGCCATTTCTCAGCTCTCCAGAAAACAGCAGCACCCATGGGAAGGAGCTTGGGAACTGGCAAGGTACAAAGAGAGGTCAAGACAGGGTTCAAAGCTTGGTGTGTGTTCCTTTTGATTGTATCCATGGAGGACTGCTGGGTCCTGGGTGGGGATCACAGTGTGAGAGGTGAGGAGTGATGAGAGACGGAGGCTCGTCTCTTCAACATGCCAGGTTTGGTCAGATCCTTGGCACCTTTCTTGGAGACCAAGTCATGACATTAGCCAAAAATTGTACCCTACAGACCTGCTCTGAGGACCTGTTCATCTAGACAGGAGACGGGGCATGGAGAGGAGCCAGGCCCTCCCTGGGGGAGGCAAAGGCAGGTGCAGCATTTGTGCACTGACTGAGAAAAGCTAATGGGGCTAAAAAGATGCTTGGCCACCGGCCTGCTCTACCAGCTGCCACCGAGCAAAGATGGGAGGGAGGCTGACAAGAAGGGAATCTTTCCAGAGGGGTCTGGAGTCCCACTACTAAAGAAAAGTGGGCAGAGCTTCTTGTCCATCCATCCCATGGTCCTCTTCCTTCCTGTCAGCAATTCGAGTTGCTGTTAACCCACTGTCCCTGCTGCCTGTTTCTCATTATGTTTTAAGTGGAAATCCTGCCTGGTGTACAGTTTGGTTGGGTAAAGACTGGTTCTACATGGCCAGAGCAGCCCCTCAGGAAACAAAAATAAATGTGGTCTTGGTCAAGGGGGTCCACATTAAAGCCATGTGCTTCCAGCTGCCTTTTGGTTCTGCAGAAATGACAGCCCCGTTTCATCTGCAGGCTGTGACAAGTGCATCTGGGACCTGACCGATGACCTGCGGTTAGCAGCGCTGTCCATCCAAGAGAGCAAAACCGGGCTGCTGAGCGTGTCCTCTGGCGCTGCGGCGCATAGACACATTAATGAGATGAACTCTACCATTCACCTCCTCAAAGTATGCTAAATGTTGTGTTTTGGTCTGCGCCTCCACTGTAGTTCCACAGGCTCCCTCTTGGCCACGTCTGTGGCCTGGTGGCAGCTGAGCTCCGTGGCTGTACCACAGATTATGTAGTTTCAACATAGATAATACCTGTTACATGAGAAGTTAGGAGAAGTTCATCATAACCATGAGCTAATGCCCCAATCAGAAGCTGCCATTTATGTAAGAGAGCATATGGAAAAATGAAATCAATAACAGATTAGTATCTACACTAGAAACTCTTCTTTGCAAAGCTGTGCATTCATTATCCAAACACAAGCCTACCCAGTATACCTTAATTTCAGCCCGCAGGGTTCTGAGGAGTTTATCTGGAACCTCCCTCATCCCCTTTCAAGTTTTCCTTCTTGCTTACACCTGTTCTCTGTTTTTCCAATCCCTCTCTCTCTTTCTCTGTCTCTGTCTTTTTCTCAATCTCTCTGTCTCTGAAACACATGCACACATCCTCAAACACACAAACATATACACATGTGTTTGTTCTCCTACCTCTATAGAAGAAACAAGTTAAAGGAAGTCAGTGGGAAAAAAATAAATAAAATAAATAGATAAAATAAAAACATCTCATATGTGTCAGCTTTAAGAGGCCTTTCCTCTTGTAATGGACCTCCATCACAGCCAGCAGATGTTGTTATCAACAACAGAGTTCAGTGAAAAGCCATCAGACTTAATGTCAGACTGTTTTATTTTCTTAGTCAAGCTAGCATAATGACTGGGAGCATACACTGTTTTGTCCAGACCCAGCTCTAGCCATCACTATGTGAGCTCAGGTAAGTTAATGAACCTCTCTGTTTTTCAGTGTCCTCATGTAGTAATGAGGGCATTACTGGGGAAGAGCCACTGAACTGGAATATGTGAAGCAGTAAGAACAGGACCTAACATTCATTACTTCGGGGGGGGGGGTGTCAAATAATATCCACAATTGGCTAAAAATATGCAACGCAGACCAAAATAAATGTCCTAAATGGTACCATTTGGAACTGCTGTGCCAAACTCCCCTGCCCAGACACATAAGAACATTAATTCTCAGAGGAATCCTCCAGACCCAGGGCAGTGAATGCACTCAAGCCTTGCCATAAGGCACATCTCACATGGGTGTAGATGAATTTCTAAACGGTCTTATTAAATAAAAAACACGGAGCCAGATATAGGGGTTAAAGCCTGAGAGAGATCAGAGGAATAGGAACAGCCACAAGCTAACCTCACCTCACCGATACCTTAGCTTCCAAATGTGACTTACTTCCTGTCTACCCACGCCTATATACCTTGCTGTTCTGCCATCTGATTTGCTCTCTCTGTCCAGCTACATCACTTCCTCTTTCTGCCCAGTTCTGTCACTTCCTGTCTGTCTGTACAAACCTCCAGACCTCCATGGTTAACTAGTGTTGGGATTTAAGGCGTGTGCCACCATGCCTGGCTCTGTTTCCAGTGTGGCCTTGAACTCACAGAGATCCAGACAGATCCCTGCCTCCCAAGTGATAGGATTGCATGACTTTTGTGTTTACTTATAATGGCTTGGTTTTTCCTCTGATCTCCAGGCAAGCTTTATTTATTAGAGCACAAATAAAACATCACCACATTTCAGCACAAATAAAATATCACCACACATGGGTGTCACTGCAGTTGGCAGGAAAGCTCTACCAGGATTAAAAGGCTTAATCCAAAGCAGCCCCAGGACAGCTGCATTTCCACCAAATTTCTCATAAATGCAAGTTGGGGGATGGGGGAGGGTAGTGATCCAAAATAGAGAGACTCTGTCTCTCTACATCCAAAGGAGGAAAATGCACTTCTAAAAATCCATTTTCATTGATCCTGATTACTACTTGTGTTTCTCTAAGACCTGATTAGATTGAAATTTGCCAGATTCCCAGGACCACCTCCAGCCTAATTATAGTTTTGTGACAACAGAAAAGGGTGTCCTTTCCTTGCAGCCAGCCCAGGGCCTGGCCAGAGCTCCCTAAACTACATTAAGTGGAGTTGGCAGACTTTCAGGCCCGGAAACTCAGGCCCCTCCTGTAGACCCACTCTATACAGAATGCTGCAGCCGTCTGAGGACCCTCTATTAAGAACAGAGGTCATGAGCTGGGGAGATGGCTCAATGGTTAAGAGCATGGCTGCCCTTGCAAGAAGACCTGGATTCAATTCCCAGCACCCATATGGAGGTTCACAACTGTCTGTCACTCCAGTTCCAGGGGATCTAATGCAGTCTTCTGGCCTCCTGGGCATTGTACACACATTGTGTACAGACATACATGCAGGCAAAACAGCCACATACATACAATAAAAATATATTTAGAAAGAAAAGAACAGAGGTCACAGTCTATCTAAATCTTCCTATGTTGAAAGAGTCATGTGTATTATTTAGAACCTGGTGTCTGGGGATGCAAAGATGGCTCAGCAGTTTAGATTGAGTAGTTTTCTTGCAGATGACCAGAGTTAAGTTCCTTGCACCCATGCTGAGTGGCTCACAATCACCAGTAACTCCAGCTCCAGGGAATCCAGCACCCTCTTCTGGCCTCTGTGGACACTACACTCATTCACAAAGATAAAAATTCACACTAAAATATGGACAAATATTTACTTTATCAATAAATAAAAGTCAAATCTTTTAAGACTGTTGGGACACAATGACTAAAATTTTGAAAACACTTTTTTTTTCACAGACAAGGTTGTCAGAGAGAGAAAACCAGTATACCCTGAGAAAGATCCAGATCAGCAACTCTGAGAGCACAATGAGAAGCCTTCTGTCTGACGTGGAAGAACTGGATGAGAAGGTACGTGTTCCGTGTCCAACGTACCGTGTGACAAAACTTTTCCTGGGGAGACGCAACACACACGTCTGTTTACCCCAGATACCACCAAAGTCCACCTTCATGAACCAGTGAGTTTTATTAGGATTACTTAAAGGAATATGGATGAAGGGGTTCCTCACATTAAGAGCAGAAATGACTCAAAGACAGATGTATCAGCAAAGCTCACCCCAGCATCGGTGATAACTTACAGAGCTGGGAACCTGGAGCACACTGTACAGCCTGAAGGCAGCTCAACAGGTTGGAGAGTGTCCTTTCTGGGTGACTCAGCTGGTCTACACCTCTTCCAGGCAGCTCGTTGGTTTCTGTTTCTTCCAGGCAGCTGGTCTGGTCTCAGAGTCTGCTTTGTAGTTGGTTTCTTGGGGTCTTCTTTGTACCTTAGCTCAGATCATCTGAGAGGGACTCTCAGCTTTTATTGTTCACTCTGGCAGGGAGGGGCCTAGGAATCTGATCAGTTTCAGGGACTTCCTGAAGTTATTTTGAGTCATTTACCTTCCTATTTAAGGAGCATCTCTGTAGGATAGATTATTTCAATCCCAGAGGAAACTGTTAACGCAACAGGGTCCACCTTGAAGAGTCCAGGTAGCCCGTGTGAGCCAAACAAGTCACAAGCAATGAGTCTTGGAAAGTTCAGTGACCCATGAGTGTCCAAATAAATCAAGGCCAGATCCACAGAGAAAGTTAACACAGGACATCTTCCTATCTTCATGTTTTAATAGGTTTTCTCGAAAAAACTGTGTTTACGGAGAACTTTCTATGCATTTATAGCTGACTGACACAGTTGATATGTGCTATAACTAAGATAGTCATTCAACTGTTTGCCTTAGCTCTGTACAGGCAAGAGCTATCGAGCATCCAGAAATATGCTCTATTATACACAATAAACACTTTAAATATGAGTAAAGGAGCATTGATCACAAAGAGAAAAACAAGAAATTGTACTGAAAAAGAAATTTTATGAGATGGTAAAAAAAAAAAAGTCACTTTCATGCTGGCAAGGTGGCTTAGATGGTAAAAACCCTTGCCACACGAGGCTGGCAACCCGAGTTCAATCCCCAGAACCCGTATGGAGACAACTCGTGTTTAAAAGGTTCTTATTTGATTTCAGCACGCATCACACACACACACACACACACACACACACACACACCACACACACACACATAATAATAATAATAATAATAATAATAATAATAATAATAATAATAAATTAAAATTTTTGAAAAGAAAAGCCAAGTTCAGCCTTCACATTATACCATAAATTAAAATGAATTCCAGGTAGATTAAAGAGACAAGAATAAATTTCAAGTCCACAGGAAAACAGAACCAGTAATTACTAGCATCAAAAGGAATTAGCATAACAAATTTAGTATGAAGATCTACAAAAATATAGACAATAGAATTTGACAAATTATAATTTCAACTCTCAGAGGAACACTGAATAGTCAAATAGACTGAGGACAAATACTAAGAGACACATGGCTTACAAAAACTCTCACCCAAGGCTGGAGAGGTGGTTTCAGTGGTGAAGAGCGCTTGTTGCTTTTGCAGAGGACCCAGGTTCTAGTCTCAGCACCCACATGGCAACTACAACTGTCTGCAACTCCAGTCCCAGGACATTCAACAGCCTCTTCTGACCTCTGTGGGCACCAGGCAAACACACACTGTGCTTTCATTGTTCATGTTCATTACCACAGTGAGGAAAACCAGTGATACGGCCTCACACTTGACAATTAGTACCTCTATGGTCAAAATCTCACACATTCTATGCATCTCAAGTCACTGGGTTTTGGAGAAGTTTGGGGTTTAGGGGTACATATATTATTGTTGTTGTTTGTTTGCCAACCTCTATATCTAAGTCTTCCAGCCCCCATTTGGAAGTCCCCCAGAACTATTCCATACCATTTACCCCTGGGGTAACCCTGAAGGATGCCCATGTATCTTGTGTTTACAAAGAAACCATGTTCCAAAGGTTTTCCCTGTTACAGCTGATGATCAGACCTGTATAGAAATACCCAAGACCAGGCCAAGGTTCCACTGTTCTATGTCCCCAAGCCTGTCATGCCCAAGGTAGAGCATGGTGGCCTACGAGCAGAGGTGGAAACAGCAGCTCCCTCCCAATGTCAGTGCTCAGCTTCTCTCTCTGGGTCCTAAAAATCGGCAGTGGAGGCCATTGTCACAGAGATCAAGTTCACCCCAGTCTTCCACCCACACAAAGAGCCTCTATGTATCAGCTCATGTGAAGAATATCATATGGGAAGCCGGGCGGTGGTGGCGCACGCCTTTAATCCCCAGCACTCGGGAGGCAGAGCCAGGCGGATCTCTGTGAGTTCGAGGCCAGTCTGGGCTACCAAGTGAGTTCCAGGAGAGGCGCAAAGCTACACAGAGAAACCCTGTCTCGAAAAACCAAAAAAAAAAAAAAAGTGTTTGAGCCTCTTCACTGGCCCTGCCATAAAGGCAAGATGAGAGAAATTGTGATCCTTTCAAAAAGCATCACACACCTTTCCAAAAGCATTCACAGTTACTGTGACAGGTGCTAAGCATTTTGAAGTCAATATTAGGCCCTGCTCTCAAGGTGCCTAGAGTGTACCAGGGAGCAGATACATTGTTTAAAATGATATACTGTTTAGCACTGGAGTCCTGGTACAGAAGAAATCATAAGTAACTCTAAGGAAGAAATATGAATCCTCTATTAGGGAAAGTAAATATTGCCTTGAGTGTTGAGAATGACAAGGAGGTTATCAAGAACTTCCAAGCAAGGGAAATGTACCATAATGCAAAGAATATGAAGAATATGACATATTCTTGGCACTAGAAGAATTTTGACCTTGCAGTTGAGTTAAGTATTAGACAATAGGCAGGATACAGCAGTTGAAGATCCCCTCAATGAGGAGCCTTGCCCAGCATACCCAGGAACGTGTGTGGCTTTTGCCTATTGAAGTCATTGGAGTGTTTACACAGAACAGCTGATCACAGCTGCATTTCAGAAGCATTCTTTCTCTGTAGAGAGGACAAACTGGTCAGGGAAGATGCCAGGGTAGGGTGCAATGGGAGACGGCCACAGGATCTGGGAAAAGAGAGTGCTCGGTTGCTTCCTTGCCTTCACTGAAAAAGGATTTGTCCTGAGAGTGATGGACTGACACAATGTAAGAGGAGAGAAGCAAAAAGTGGAATGACCTAGGCCGTGTGACCAATGAGAAGTCATGAAGAATGGGGAGGGAGGTTCTGTCTGGACAAAATGGAGCACTAAGACCAAAAATGCAGAGTGAATTCTCTGGATGTTTTAAGTAGAATGCACCTCTAGACGTCCAGAGATGGCTAGAGATTCAAGCCCAGGCACTGATGAGGGATGCACAGGTATCAGACGTTACTAATGTTTAGGAGGAAGGGAAACCCACAGAAGTTGACATCACCGTTCAGTATTTCTGCTTCCTGTCTCTCTGGGGATGTCTTCATTTGCACTCATGTCCTAGGATAATGCCTAAAACTTCCCTACTTTCAATTAAACAATAAAATTCATGATGATCCTATAGACTGGTTAGCATCATCACTTACTTCAAATAAATACAAGGAGAATCCACCCTTGGAGTCGGTAAATGATCAACCTTTTGTAATGATGTAAATAATCAACCAGTTTATAACTATGGGTAATGTCGTAACTGCAGGTTTTTAAAGTAAGGCACACCTGTTTTATCGTGTGCACATACCATTATTTTCCTGCCACAAGCAAAGTTCCAGAAAAGAAGTTAAACCTTTAAAAAATTCATATATACTTTATTATATTTGGTAATTTTTCAATTTCAAGTAATAAATGGTCACCTTTATGGCTATATACGTTGTTCCTAGCTGTATATCTATACAGATAAAGCTGGAGAATGCTGTCCATCCTTATATCTCCCAGCGCCCTCTGGTGCTCATCAGGTAAAAGTTTTCTTTCTCTCTTTCTTTCTTTTTTTTTTTAATCATTTCCATTATCCTCTTGAATTTAAAAAAAATTTCAGACAATATATTTGGTCATTTTTTCTCCTGTCCCAATTCCTCCCAAATCCTCCCCATTTCCATACCCACCCAACTTTACATTCTTTTTCCCTCTCTCTCTTTAAAAACAACCAACCAAATAAACAAAAACCCCAACAAACACACACAAAAATATCCCACAAAAACAAATAAGAACATACAAGCAAAGACCAATAAGACAAAAAAAATGACCAAACACAGGAAAATGAGACAAAAAGAATATTAAAAATCCTGCTGTGTTCTATCTGATGTTGATACCTGTTAGCAAAAGAAAAATCAGTTTCCTCCAATGCAGTCTCACTGGGTATATTAACTACACTTCAGGGTAGGCCCCAGGCCCAGGAGTAGTTGGCCAATACACAAAAAAATTTTTCTTATAGGTGTGGCATCTCTTCAAAGTTTAAAGGCAGAGAAGTAGCAATAGAGCATTCCTTTGAAGTGTGAGACCAGAGTATGTATGCATATTTGTGTGTTTATTCAATTTAGAAAATGAGCTTCGTTCTTTCTAAATATAATATTTAAATGGGATCAACCATACACTTTTTAACATGTCATATACATATTCATATGTTTTAAAAGCAGTGAGGGGTGGCGTCAAATTAAGATTCGTTTTATTTTCTATATTATCTAATTTTTAAATGGCTACACTATTTTTTCCTTTGGAAAGCATTAGAATAAGCCCAGGAGGAGACTGGGCTTTGGGGGAAGGGATGTGATGACTCAGAAGACAATGTGTACCGGGAATGCACAGCTTGTAAAGAATCTGATGGCCAATGTTGCCTCTTGCACAGCCCCATTTTATAGGAATTACTGACTTGGCTGATAAAAGGATTCTGTCTTACTTAGGCTACTGTTGCTGTGATGAAATACCATGCATGACCAAAGCAGCTGGGGGAGGAAAGGGTTGATTTCACTCACAGTTCTATATAACAGTTCATTATCAAAAGGAATGAGGGCAGGAACTCACACAAGGCAGGAACCTAGAGGCAGGAGCTGAGGCAGAGTCCTTGGAGGGGTCCTGCATACTAGTTTGTTCCCCATGGCTTGCTCGGCCTTATAGAACCCAGAACCACCCAGGGATGGCCCCACCCACAATGGGCTAGGTCTTCCCCCATCAATCACTAATTAATAAAATGCCCTACAGGCTTGCCTACAGCCAGATCTTATGGAGGCATTTTCTCAGTTGAGGCTCCCTCCTCTCCGATGACTCTAGCCTGTGCCATGTTGACATAAAACCAGCCAGTACAACTTCTAAATGTGTCTGTACTGATACTATTTCTGCATCTTCTTTCTTAGCCACCATGGAGTGACACTTGCTTGGTTTATCCTAGAAAGGGTGAAAATACTGCTGATGATATCATGCCCCAGTCCCCTGGGGAGAACTGCATGACAGAAGAGAGGTTTGGGACAACCCTTACCTAATCTGGAGAACCTGATCAGTAGTCTCTTGGCACTCCATTCATATGGCTTCAGCCTGTGTAGTTGAAGTTTTCTCCAGTCCCCACCAGGTCCCTCGGTCCTGCAGCCACTTATAAAATAATCATTCAGAGGCTTAATATTATTTACAAACTGTATGGCCTATTGCAGGCCTCTTGCTAGATACCTCTTATATCTTAAATTAACGCATTTCTATTAATCTATGTTTTACCATGTATTCCATGGCTTTACCAGTCTGTTGGCATGTTGCTCCTTGGACAGCGGGCTGTTGTCTCCCCAGACTCTGCCTTTCTCTTTACTTTCTCTCTCCTTGGATTTCCCGCCTACCTCTAAGCTGCCTTGCCATAGGCCAAAGCAGCTTATTTATTAACCAATGGGAACAACATATATTCACAGCATACAGAAAGATATCCCCCAGCAAGCCTGCCATTCATGGGATCATTATAGCCCTTTAGCACAGAGCTGAACCAGGAAAGCACCAGAAAAGGCAAGCAGACATCTCTTAAATACAGACTGAAGAACTAACTCCTCCTCCTAGCTACCATAACTGTCAATCTGTCTGTCTAAAGCCAAAAGGACGGGCACATCCTTTGAGAGTCATGTCCTGACCTTGACCTGTGTCCATGCCTTTAGATCATCTCCTGTCTTTAGCTACATACAGAAATGCGCATGTGCGCACACACGCACACGCACACACACACACACACACACACACACACACACACACACACACACACACTTTCTTCTAAAGCCACAGAGCAGACGGGATTTAATGGCGACAGATACTTTATGAGAGCTCTGAGATAGAGGCACCACACTGAAGTGGAGTCAGCCCCTAGGGAAAAAGCAAGTTCCATTTACTCTGTGCCAAATCTGCCTGAGCAGTTATTTGCACACAAGGGCCATCAATGTTGCAGGGAAATTGGAATGGAGCTCTAAACACAGCAGCTAACCCAGTGAGTATAATCCTGTAAATCCCTGTGGTGATTCAGTTTCAGCAGTGGTTGGACCACCCAGTGGGAGCATTTCAAGATCTGCCCTTTCTCTAGATGATTTCCTCTTTGAAGTTTAAACTCTTCAACCAGAACAATGTCAGCAGACATGGGTCATTTCCGAGTCTGGCATCTTGAGATACAGTAACAATTGCAAGGATAAGACACATGTGATAGGCGGTTGGGTTTGGA
Source organism: Peromyscus californicus insignis (assembly GCF_007827085.1). NCBI lineage: Eukaryota > Metazoa > Chordata > Mammalia > Rodentia > Cricetidae > Peromyscus > Peromyscus californicus. The sequence continues at coordinate 58,432,973 of NW_026294525.1, forward strand.
CTGAACCATGACTGATGGCTTTGGTATTGTATCTGATTTTAATAGCATTACCGGATCCTAAAACCGGTCATTACCCAGTCTTCATGTGTGACTCCTAGGACCATTCAGTATGCCTTAGAGCTTGCACACTCCAGGAAAGTTTGTTTGTCAAGTGAATACATTATGCCCGCCCACCCTCGGGTGTGCCTATACAACCTAAATCTAATGTTCATTCATATGATTTGTAGGGAAGTCATGCCTCGAGAAAGGGGAAGCTGCTTCAGAAGGAGAGCATGGATACAATTGACCAAGCAACTCAACTTGTAGAGCAAGCCCACAACATGAGGGACAAAATCCAAGGTGAGTATCTTCTCTTGAGTTTAACTTCATGCCAAGGAACCATCCTTGTGTGAGTGCCAATGGGAGAATGGCTATTGTCAGTGATTGCTACGCGCAGGAGCGCGTTGTTCCAAGTGTTACAAGTTTTAACTTATGTACACTCATCATGGCAGTTCTGCTCATAGAGATTTCTGGACACCCATTCCTATTTATTGTCTGTTCATGTTCAAGAATAAATATATAAAATCACTTAAGCTTAGTGCCACGATACGTTTATATCAAGCAAGTCTGGTGTCTTTAAAATGAAAGAGTGTAGTAGGAGACACACTTTTTTTTTTCAACTATTTTCGGCCCCCAAATATGTCTTAAGAATATTAATAAACCATGTCAGGCCGGGTGGTACATGCCTTTATTCCCAGGACTTGGGTGGCAGAGGCAGGTGGATTTCTGTGATTTGGAGATTAGCCTGGTCTATGGAGTGAGTTCCAGGCTAGTCTGGGCCACACAATGAAACCCTGCCTCAAAAAAAAAAGGGGGGGGGGTTGAATGGAGTGGGGGTGGGAAACCAATCCAAATAGTCACTGGCTGTTTCTGTGGTGCGCTTCCTCAAGGACCAGGCAGATGAGTCCCTTGGGTTTGTAACCCAAAAGAAGGCGGGGGGGGGGGGGGGGGGGGGGGGGGGGGGGGGTGTTACTGTGAGTAAAATTCCTTGCCCTAAAGCACTGTGACAGAGTCTACCTGCTGGAGACTCATTCATCTGTGCTCTGATTTCTAAGGGCAGGCTGTGTCTTGAAGACTGTCTTAACAGCACTGTGAAAGCTGTCATCCATTGCCCAACTGGAAGAGACCGCATTTGTTCTAGGGTAAAGAGGCACTCCTCGGGTTAGAGTCGGCTGAGATCTACTGTTTGTTGCCATGGGTTTTTATTATGCTATACATCAAGAGTTGGATGACAACACCAAATGCCTCTCAGGGCACAACGACAGTAAAGGGACCCACAGTGAGAGATTCATATCTTTATACTGAGGTAGTGGGAGCACATCCCAGGCTAAGGGACACGTAAAGCCCAGATTAATCCTTTGCTTCATTTCCTCGGATGCCTGTAAAGCACAGTAAAAACAAATGGCATGCATTTCAGACTTCCCAGTGCCATCCTCTCTAGCTCATGCGCATTTACCTCTCTGGCTCCCTAGCATTTACTGATAAAATATTCTTTTCCTAAAGGATTGTTCTATTGATTTGTTCCAACAGTGAGAATGAACCTAGAAATTCAATACCCTCATGTTCATCCAATTAAGAAATAAATGCCCCATTAGGCAGCAAGTAGTCAAGACCCTTCTAAGCCTGTCAGAGGAAGTCAGTAACCTAGACTTTGGTCCTAAGGTGTTTCATTCGAAAGGAATTGGAACCATCTTATTTGACCTTTGGTCCTGGGAAAGAATGAGAAAAATACAAAAGAATGGGAAGTGGGAAACAGTAACTTTTATTAGTTTTTCCACTTTTTAAAATAATGTATGAACAGTCTCCAGGGACGCCAGTGTTATTGTCTACATTTCTTTTTGCTAATCTACTCCAGACATAGCCAAAACAAAACATCCCCAAACTGAACAGAATTTACATCAAAATGCCCAATAATTCAGCTTTGCCACTACCAGAACTTGGGGGAGAATGATGTGTTTGATTTATTTAATGTTTACATTTCGTTGATTTCAAGGACTCGCATTTTTGACTTTGTTTGAAAAGTGAATGTTGAATGCTTTGATACATGGAGTTTGGAGGGAGTTAGCATGCAGTGATCTCCCTATAACGCTCGCAGTAATGTTTGGAGCATTCAAACCACCTATTCCCATTTATCTCCCTCGTTTCAGAATTCAGGGATGCTGCGCGGCGCCAGTAGTGCGCCATTTCTCACTCCCAGCCATCTCTCCGATGGCTGCTGGTGACCTTCAAGCTATTACCCACGGAAAATACAGCTCCTCATCCTGGTGTGATTTATGTGACACCAGTGTTTGTTTACTTGTCTTATCTGGCCGACCACATAGATCATAGTGAACCGCAGACACACAATTTCATTATGCCAGGAAGAGAAAGCACTTCCTCCCACAGCAGCCAGAGAACAAGGGAGCCACACAAACCCTCCTCTGATCCTATAGACTAGGAATGAGGGCGTCAGAGAACTGTTAACATGCCAGGGTTTAGGCAAGTTACCTCATCCCTCTGAGCGTCAATGGTCCCTTGGTTCTAAAATCCTTCAGCCTATATCAGATGTAGGGCAACAAGACTCAGTGTCAAATGGCCTAATCTTGAAAATACACACCACCGAAGGCAAATAGAGAAATCATATAATATATAAAAACATATATATTATTCAGAAATATATATATATGTGAGCAAAAGATTTTTAAAAATCTATTTACTAGTTTGTCTCCATGTATAAACAATCTGAAAGGCTCATTTGGACAATTACATATATACTCTGATTTTGGCTTAGAGCTTTGTTTTGTTAAATCATTGACAACTAAAATGCAATTAATATCTCCATTGCGTGCTCCAAGTGACAGGAGACACTGCCAAACATTGCTTCCAAGTCAAGTATTTCTATAAAATATTGAGCAAGGTCCTCAGATTTTTGTGCCTTAAATATTAGTGTTCTCAAACCAGCATGGATGCCCGATGAGCACAGAAGCCAGGCAGGCTCAGGAGCAGCCCATTCCCATTCCGAACACACCTCATAGGACCGGAATGGTTTCCTCAGGTGTGCCTCTCTCCCCTCATGATGAGCCCCCTCCTGTGCTGACACCAACACTCACAGCACAGCCTGGGAATGAGGCTCTCTTTCCACCACCGTAAGGTCAGTCCTAAGCTTTGCCACCAGACCGCACAGCTCTGCATGTCCTTTCCCTGCCCCCAACTCACCATGTTCTTCTTCTCAGAGATCAACAGCAAGATGCTCCATTATGGAGAGAATCAGGACCTTAGCCCAGAGGAAATTGCTGAGAAGCTGATGTTGGCGCAGAAAATGCTGGAGGAGATCCGAAACCGGCAACCATTCCGCACCCAGCAGGAGCTTGTGGATGAGGAAGCAGATGAGGCCCAGGAACGTATGTGTCTTCCATTCCTGGCCAACACGGACTATGTCTTCTTTCTCTATGGGACCAGGAAAAAAGGACAGGGCAACGTTTGGTCAAACAACTAATTCTCAATATTCAGAGCTATGTAGGATTTATATGCCAGCCTGGATTCAAAGGGGAGGACTGGTCACATTCTTGATGAGAAAGGTTGCAAAGGATCTATACATTCAACAAAGAAAATTATAGATTTTCAGATCTGATTTCAGCTGTTGCTGATACTTCATAATACTTTCATCAGTACCTCAGAATTGTAGTTAATACATCCATCCTTAGATCTTATAAATGAGACTCAGGGACTCATTCAGGGAAACTTGACCTTTTGATCAAGAGTTTTAGGTCCAGGCCTAACTTCAAGAATTTGTGAAATTACAGAGATTCTGCCCAGAATCTACATAACTTTTACTACTGTGGAGAAAGAATAGGGACTTAATAGTTGGTAGAGAAAAATAAAAATAAGAAAAAGAAAATTAAATTCCCAAGTCTATAGTGAGAGAAATATTATAGAAAATGTCAACAGTGTTGATGCTCTGATAGCCCTGACTTTTTTTATCACTTTTAACCTCCAATAGAAACTTGACATACCCTTAATAATAAGTGTAAACACTAAATCACACAAAGTAGTATTATTGGACCTCTGACTTGGTAACTATATAATTCATCAGTTATTGTGTACCAATATATCCCAAGTGTATTCATTTTAAAACATAACTATTTGTTTTGATCCTAATTTCATAGGGTGGTTATTCAGGCTAAATTCAACCTGCATGCTTAGCTCTGTTCTATGTGGCATAGGTGAAATTCACTCATATATCTAGGACTAGCTAGGCAAGTTAGACCTCTCCACCCATGTAGAGTCTTTGTCTCGTGGAGACTAGCCCAAGCTTGTTCCCATGGCAGGGGAGCCTTCTGAGAGAGAAAGAAAAGAAAGTTCAAGGACTTGTCAAGCCTAGGCTTGGAACTCAGTCATATCATATCTGTTCAATTGGGTAAGGCCCTAGCCTGGATTCAAAGGGGAGGATTAGTTATTTCTCATCATTCTTGATGAGAAAGATTGCAAAGGATCTATACATTCAACAAAGAAAATTATAGATTTTCAGATCTGATTTCAGCTTTTGCTGATACTTCATAATACTTTCGTCAGTACTTCAGAATTGTAGTTAATACATCCATCCCTAGATCTTATCTTAATACATTAATAAAGATTGATTAGTAAATTAATGAAAATATAGATTACAAAGTTATTAGTTTGATTTTATATAGTAGCTATTTTTTATTTTTATTATAGTCACTTTTAAATTTCATATATTTTATTTTACACACCCAAAAATCCATTTCAAGAGGGGGCCCAGGGGTCTCACTAGATTGCAGGGGAGTCAATGAGACCGCAAAGGCTAAAAGGCACAAGTCATCACCCCACGGGTGTCGTCTAACAACCTCTGCTGACGGTTACTGTGAACACCAGAGGAGGTCACTGGCGTAAAGGTTTATTATGGCGACAAATGAACAGCATGGAGGAGACTGACAGGAGCATCCCAGGCCACCCAGGCCAGCCAGAACTCCATCCCAATATTGCCGCCAGTTGTCCCCAAGCTCCTTGACTATTTTGAAAATTAACCAGGCTGCCCCATGGAAAGGAGACCAACTACTTCTCTCTCTTTGTCTCTTGAAATAAATATTAATTAATTAATTAATTAATTAATTAAATGACAAATGCATTTCAAGCACTTTCTTACTGAGCCAGGAACTGTATCTTCTTCTCATACTGACGAAAGAAAAGAGAAGCCTCAAAATGACAGACTGGCCTTCCCCAGGGGTGGGGGGGGGGCATAACATTTATGGCATCTAATCAACAAATGTGCTATGAGCCAAGAGTAAAGCATGCATATGAAGAGACCTTAAGGATACCATGTCATCGCTCTTTCATCTTTATCCCACCCCAAATCTCAACCTGAGTTTGGCCTAAGGAGCGAACTGGAAGCTGCAGGAAAATGTGGTAAAAGTGAGTGGTTATAAACAACATAGCTGTTTGCTCTACCACGAACTAGAAAACGGCGTTTATTTTTCGTCATATAGCCAGTTTCCCTTTATAAAGTAAAACTATGGATAATCTGGGTAATAAGTAGAAAAGCACAGCAGCCTAGTTTCTGCACAAATCAAGCCCTTCCTTCACTGGACACGTCAGAAGCCCCTAAATCCAACAGAAAAGCATCTCGTATCAAACGTAAAGGGTGAGACTAGTTGTGTGAGCCTGTCTCCAGTCTTGATCACTGAAGAAGGCAGGCCTGAATTTTGTTCTAGTTGCTAAATGCAGGAGAAGCCCAGTCTCACCATGTCTCCGTTCCTCCTCAGTACTGGACCAGGCTGAGAAGTGGCAGCTGTTACACAATGACACCCGGTCTCTGTTCCCTGTGGTGTTGGAGCAGCTGGACGACTACAATGCTAAGCTGGCAGACATCCAGGAGTCACTCACCCAGGCCCTCGACCATGTCAGGGATGCAGAAGACATGAACAGAGCCATCGCCTCCAAGCAGCGGGACCACGAGGTACAGTGGGCAGCAACTGAAAATGCATGTCAGGCACAGACAGTCTGATCTTACGCCAGGAAAAAGCAGTTGACATTTAAAAAAAAAAATTAAATATTGATATACCTAAGTTCTCATGTTTTAAATATGGCTGCTTTTTTGCTGTGGTAAGTTACCACTATATCTGTGCCTAAAATTAAGTTGAACGGTGATAAATGTTTAGTCCTTGCTTGAGTAAGAGTGAGGTTGTAGCATTACTTACCACCCCCACATGTGGCTGTACTGCTTTCTCAAGAGGGGAAAGGATTATTCGTTAAACATCTGACTGCCCAGAACAATGTATTTTGGATATGTACAGGTTTTAGAAAGGTATAGTTTTGGGAAAGACACCATAAGGAAATTCCACAGGCCCGCTGGCAGCAGCTGTAGAGGAAGAGAGTTGGACTCAAGCTAAAATCGTACAAACACAAAAAGGTGAGGGAATTCCAAGCATCACCATAGCTTGCCCTGCCAGTCCGTCTCTGATGCCCACACCCGCAGGGCTGGGAAGTGCTGGCCGTACGTCCACTCTAAGCCACACTCCCAGTCACCATCAGTGAAGATTCGTCCTCCAAAGGGATGGCACAAGTAAACCTGGACGTGTTTCTAAAACCTAAGCTAAAAAAACCGATGCAGACAAAGAGAAACAACCAGGACCACATTTCATCAGTTCAGTAACGTATTTTATTATCAGTAAAAGCAACTTAATGGTGCACTGATGTGATTTTCAGTCATCATTTCCCCCCAGTAGGTTGTTGTAAAAATTCCTAAGTAAAAATGAATCACACTCACCACTGTTTTCTCTTAGGAGCAAACTCTATTCAACAGTTTTCTTGTTGTTTTATTTTGGTTTTTTAGAATAGTAATGGTCAAGTTGGCATTCTTTGTTGAGTGAATGTATGCTAATGATGTGCAATAAACATGTCAGTATAGCACCAAGTATTGTTTGAAGATAGTCAATGGGTTTTATAACTCATTCAATGGGTTATAAAATATCTGGAGGTTTATGATAATCATTTTCAAAAGAAAACTGAATAAAAGGATATTTAGATTCTTGTCTTACATGAGTGCTTGGAATTGTCCTTTCTTGGATATAGAGCAGTATTATCACATAGGTTATAGGTATACACTTAAATCCACAGACAAAAGTACCACTTACTACTTATAATATGTCTACAATACATCTTCCATAAACTTGGGCAAAATTTAAAAAAAAAATCATAGCAGCACATAATTGGAAAGTCCTAAAATACTTTCATCAAATCGAGAAATTTTTACTGCTGTGTTAATTTGTGCCAGGAATTATGACGGGTGGTTTAGGGTTCAAAGATGAAGAACACATGATTCCATGACAGCATGAAGCTTCTAGTTTAGAGGGTCTGTTGATCCATTCACAGATGACCATGATAGAGAAACACAGCTATGGACCTGGCAGTCTGGAACTGGACTGGATGGTCAGCCTCTGCAGGAAGAAGTAAAGAATGACTAAGGTGGCCAGGTAAAGAAAAAAACAGAGGCTGCCTTCTGGGTAGACAGGGACTGCCTGAACTGAATGCCTGCACCAAGGAACAACACCAGGCAAGGCTTAGGAAGCTGCTGGGGCAGGTCAAAAAGGGTCCGTATGCCACGTGAAGAACATAGGCTCCTGTGGGATGGAGATTTTCCAATGCTGTTAACCGTGACTCACACTAACAAATGTGTAATAGATTGCAAGCTAGCACACATAAAGCAAAAATGTGATGAAACTGACGCAAGACAGGAGTATCACTGCGACTCATCTAATGGTGGTAGGGGCTTATTAATGGAGCCCCCCAGAATGTTCAGTACGGAAAGTCTTGAAAAGGAAAGGTTATCAACCTAGACCATCCCCCTGCCAGATGAGAACAAATAACAGCATTTAGGAGAACCAAACGTAGAACTGTCCCCTTAGCCATAGAAGTAAGGTTTCATCACAGAGAAAAAAGGCTTAGATCCACATTACTGTATTAGCAAACCACACTGGGTTCTCTTTTCCAGTTGTGAGCTGTGGATCCAGCAGGTGCTTCATCTTCTGCATAGACCCTTAGTAGAGAACACATTCAAGTATATTGTGAGCCAACATGCTCCATTCTCCACTGACTTTAGTTTTAGGGCTCTGTAATCTCCGTAGCCAAGAAGAGCAACACACAGCAGACTGGAAACCAGTGTCTATACACAGGCACGACCAGCTGCTTTGCTAGAATTTGGTAAATACCAATGTGTGCATCAGGACTTTGTCATAAGCAGTAAATGAACAGTGTTGCCTATGTGAAGTGACTTCAGTTCTAAAAGTAAATACATGCCAATCTAACTCTTAATGAAACATTTCTTATGCACATTTTTTTTTTAAAGCTCGTGGATATGGATACCAGGAATTTGGCATTTCGGTGATTTCAGACAGATGGTAGGCTTCATTTAGCTTGGTTAAACAAATCCTTCTACTAAGTACAAATGAACAGCGTGAGCAAGATTTTAGAAAGAGAACAGCATAGCACACAGCATTTCAAGCCTCTGTCCATCCTGCTTCCTCCTCTTTCTAATTAGGCAGTTAGCACTAGCCAAGCCTCCATCCCTGCTGCCCTGGTCCCCTCTCCAGTGATTTACACCCCATCTCACTGCTTCTGCCCTGGAACGCATGTGCGGGCTCTATACTTGCCTTTAGCTGAGTCCACAGAACATCTTTCACATGGGTGTCTGTCTGTGACAATAACCATGGGAACTTGCCATGCTACTGCCTTCTAAAAATAGCCCCTTCCCCACTAATTTTCCCTAACCATTGAGGCAACTTTTTCCCCTTCTAAGTCCCAAGTCTCTAACACCCCCATTTCTCCTGGATGTCAGTTGTTCACTGCTCATCTACCGCCCGCCTAGGCTGCTGGCCTCTGTCTCCCTCAGGTTACAACTAGACCCATTTCAAGACGTGGCTGATTAATCTTCTCGGAAAGGCTTCAATGAAGTCAGGTATGGCCACACATACCTGGAGAGGCCGAGGCAAGTTCCAGACCAACCTGAACTACATAGTGAGACCTTCTCTCAAAGAAAAGGGCTGGTGGTGTGGCTCAGTGGGTAGGGTACTTGCCACCAAACCTGGCTACCAGTGTTGGATCAGCTACTAGGACCCACATGGTAGAAGAAGAGATCCAATTACTGTAAGGTGTTCTCTAACCTCTGACCTACAGAGAAAGAGATGGAAGATAGAGAGGGGGGTGAGGGAGGGAGGGAAAAAGAAATAAATAAACGTAATAACACAATTTTAACCCAAAAAATATTTTCAGAACGTTCAGTGGTGTCCTAGTAAAGAAGGCAAATTGTCCAGCTGTACAGTTTCGATGGTGTTTCTTGACACCCCATACAGAAGCTGTCTCTCAGATGTGGAGACCACGTAGTTTTCCTCCTGTTTCCTGTGCTCTGTGGTTTTGCCCATCTCCCTTGTCTATTTCTGTCTCGTCTTTAATCTGGGCGAAGTGACTCACTTCGTACGTATGTAGCATGTCTCCTCCACTTACTAAAGTTCTTACATCCTTTCTGTCTTCCATCTACCGAGAATTCTGTGAAAACTAGGGAAACCACCCACACCCTCACGCTGCTCCCATGTACAGACACACGTGCATGCACACACAGATGCAGCCCCGCCATGAAAAACATGTTCAGTTATTTATACATATCAGGTTGGCAGACAGATTCAGGCACTCCTTCTAAAGCCTTCTAAAAGTTAAGAAAAATCCTTCTAAAGTTAAAAAAAAAGAAAAAGAAAAAGAAAAATGACCATCAGGAGAAGCCCTCCCTCTTCTGCTCTGACAGAGCCCTAAGTTGTAACTATGGAATCATCTTTAATACTTTTAGCATATATTCTATGTTCCAGTTTCAAAGGCATCATTAATGACTGAATGTGTAGCTGTGTGTCCTCTGCGTGTGTGTGTGTGTGTGTGTGTGTGTGTGTGTGTGTGTGTACCTTTGTCTATCCCCCCATAAGCATCCAAAGGGCAGCGCTCTTGCTTTGCAGGAATTGTATCTTCCCAGAACCTAACACATGCCTTGCATGCCTCTGCTTTATTTGTCAGCAAATGGATAAACAAGGACATGGGGCCAAGGCAGTGAAGCATGCCTTTAATACTAGTGCTCAGGAAGTAGAGGCAGGCAGATCTCCAAGTTCAAAGCCAGCCTGGTCAAAGAGCCAGTTAGGACAGCCAGGGCTACACAGAGAAACCCTGTCTTGAAAAAACAAGAACAACCAAGGACATAGACCATCCCCACCCACCATGCAATTCAGATACCATTTGTGTATACCGATTTCTCTTGATTATAAATACTGCTTCCAATATAAACCAGACCCTCAAATTACTAGACACTACTATTGACATTCTTTTTCCTACTTTTGCATGCTTCAATGTTATGAAATTTTAATTTCTTCCAACACAATTTAAAACCTAGTGTTTCAGTTATATAGTAGTTGTAGTCTTTCCTATAACAAATTGGTTTGAAAGGATGTAACGTTATTGGAATATTTGATTCTGTTTTGGGGTCCCCATAGGGCCCCTTTGACCTACAACTCAATTAAATGTAACAAATTCCTAATACTAGAAGCTTCATTTTGTGACAAGAGGTGCCCTGTGTGGCTCTAGCTTCCCCATTATTTGGCAATTTCATTTAGATCACCTTCGTGTGTGTGTGTGTGTGTGTGTGTGTGTGTGTGTGTGTGTGTGTGATCTTCTACTATATTAGGTTTCCATGCTACCCCCTCATATTGCTCTTACTTTCAGCTCTTCCCATATCCCCTCCCTCATCCCCCTCATCCCCCTCATCCCTCCCTGTCCCACTTGATCCTCCCACTCCAGTCAGTCTCCATCTATTTTTATTACTCTGTAGTACAATTGGAGGTCAGGGATGTTGATACTTCATCAGTTCTTTTATTATTCAGGATTGTTTTAGCTAGCCTCAGGTGTGTGTGTGTGTGTGTGTGTGTGTGTGTGTGTGTGTGTGTGTGTATCTGTGTGTGTGTGTTTCCATATGAAGCTGAAAATCTGTGAAGAATTGTGTTGGAATTTGATGGGAATTGTATTGAATCTGTAAGTTGCTTTTGGTAGGATGGTTGTTTTTGCATTATTAATCTTACCGATCCGTGAGCATAGGAGATCCTTCTATCTTCTGATATCTTCTTCAGTTTCTTAAAGTATTTTTTTGTCATACAAGTCTTTCACTTTTGGTTGGAGTTACCCCAAGATATTTTGTATTATTTGAGGTTATTGTGAAAGGTGTTGTTTTCCTGATTTCACTCTCAGTCCAATTGTCGTTTGTATATAGGAGGGCTACTGATTTGTGTGCGTTAAATTTTTTATCCATCTACTTCACTCAAAGTGCTTATCAGCTGTAGGAATTTCCCAGTGGAATTTTTAGGGTCACTTATGTATACTATCAGACCATCTGCAAATAAAGACACTTAGACTTCTTCCTTTCCAATTTGTATCCCTTGGTCTCCTTCATTTGTCTTACTGCTCTAGCTAAGACTTCAAGTACCAGGTTGAACATGAATGGAGAGATTGGACAACCTTATCTTGTTCCTGGTCTCAATGGAATTACTTTGAGTTTCCATTTAAGCTGACATTGGCTACTGACTTTCTGTAAACTGTCTTTATTTTGTTGAGATATGCCCCTTGTATCCCTAATTTCTCCCAGGACTTTTATCATGAGTGGGTATTAGATTTGTCAAAGGCCTTTTCTATATCCAGTGATAGGACCGTGTAGTTTTTGTCCTGCACTTGGTTTATATGGTGTACAATCACATCTTCCCTCTTTTGTTTTTCCTTCCCTCAGAAACAGCATGAGAGAGTGAAGGGGCAGATGGAAGTTGTGAGCACCTCTCTGAGCACGTCTGCAGACTCTCTGATGATACCTCGGCTGACTCTTGAGGAACTTGATGAGATAATAAAGGTAAGGACATACCTGGATTGCTCAGACTTGCCTTTATAGCACCTTTGAACAGCAGCTCAGTGTGAGAGTAATCCAACTCAATTCGAGTTAGTAGGATTGTAAAATAATATCAGGTAATGGGCATCTCTAGTTTCTTGTCTTACATGGTAGCTACTAACACACACACAGCTACTGAAATTTCAATTTCATAAAATTAGAAATTCCACTCCATTTGAATCAGCTGCATTTCACATCCTCAGGAGCAACATGTGGCTATCAGCTTTGATGGCATAGACACGATCACAGTAAAATCTATTAAAAGTGCCGATGTAGTTCCATCCCATTCACTCTACCTAGGGAGATATTTAACAAGCCAAATCATCCAATCAGTAAATAAATTAATGAACTGAATAGACAGTCCTCAAAACAAGAAATGCACATAGCCAATAAATATTTGGAAAAGAATGTTCAACATTTTTAACTATCAGGGAATGCAAGATAAAGCCGCTTTGAGAATCCGTCTCATGCCAATCAAAATGGCTATCGTCAAGAAAACAAATGGTGGCCAGATGTAAGGAGACATGAACCTTTATTCACTGACAACTGGGAATGTAGCCTTGGGCAGCCACTGTGGAGTAGAACTACCATATGGCCCAGCTGGACCACTCTTTGGTATATAAATGAAGGACTAAGTCAACATAGCATAGAGATCCTTGGACATCCCGAATTATTCATAGTAGATTAGAAATGAAACAAACCTAGATGTCCATCAATAGATGAGTAGGTAAAGAAATAAAAGAAAATGAGGTCATGATGTTTGCAAGAGAATGGCTCAGAAAGACAAATGCCAGATGTTTTCTCTTATCTGCGGAAACTAGATTTAAAATTGGATGTATGTGTGTGGTTATCTACATGTGTATATGGGTCATGAAACTAGAAAGGGGATTAAGAGAGGAGAGGAAGAGGTCTTACAGGAAGGCGGAAGTGAAAACTGTGGTGGGATATATGTAATAAGAAAGGAGAGTGGAAGACTGTCTGGGGGAAGGAAGGGAGCCAGCCAGAGACAGGCAGGGTCACAAAGGAGGGCAGTGGGGATGACCATAGAAAAAGAACCAAATCTAATAGCAATGTGCATGAAAATGCCATAGCTGAGCCAGTTACTTTGTATGCCAACCTAAATCCCCTCTCCCCTCTCCCCCTCCCCTCTCCCCTCTCCCCTCTCCCCCTCTCCCCTCTCCCCAGCATTCGAAAACCTATAAAAAGGCATGCTTTTCAAAATAGAAAGTTTCCAGGGAAATGCAGTGAACGAAGCTACCTTGAAATAAACGACTGCACCTGTTTTTGTTACCTTTGAAGGACTAAAGCAGTCTGGTCCCCACATCATTCCTCTTCAGCTATTCAAGTCCCTAAGTCCCTGCCTTCTCCAGCCTAGCTCCCCTCACTACTCCTAGTGATGTCAAAATCCTTGAGGATGAGCCCACCAAAAATCTTCTCTCCAATCTTGTCCTCAGCCCACCTCTATTGTCCCTTTAGGGCCACACCCACGTCTTGCCATCCATGATCGTATCTTCTCCTGAGTCCGTCTCAAGCCCTCCCTTGCTAAGCACTGTCTCTTCGTTTAGAGCAGCCAGGCCAGGTGTTCTCCAACCACATCAGCCCCTCCTCCCTCAGGGATCCTGAACCTCTACCTCCTGTCTTTTCTTCTTAACCCGCTGAAACTGTCAGTCTAATTATTCCTGGAAAAGACCGTGAACTCCCAAGTGCACCTGTTCCTGTTTATCCACATACAGATTCTAACCAAGTCCCCAGTAACACAGCTGCACTCAAGCAGCCAAATGTGACTTGTCAGAAACCTGTCTGTAAAAGGGAGGTTGCCTGTTGTTCAAGATATAACACAAATATTAAAAGGTCTTACTAATAAAAAAAAAAAAACAGAGCCAGATATTGGGGTGAAAGCTGAAAGATCAGAGAAACAGAACAAGCCAGCCACAAGTTCTTACCTCTACAAAATCCTCAGTCTCAAGACAGTGAGTTCCTGTTTGCTCACACCTTACATACCTTTTTCTGCCCTGTCATCTTACTTCCTGGGATTAAAGGTATGTGTGCTTCCCAAGCAAAGGCATGAGGTCTCAAGTGTTGGGATTAAACATGTGTGCCACCATGCCTGGCTCTGTTCCCAGTGTGGCCTTGAACTCACAGAGATCCAGATGGAGTGATAGGATTAAGGGTGTGTGTCATCACTGTCTGGCCTCTATGTCTAATCTAGTGGCTGGCTCTGTCCTCTGATCCCCAGATAAGTTTTATTGGGATGAACAATACATCACCACAGTTGCCCTCCTCGGAGTCGGTACAGGACAATCCCAGACACTAAATTCTCAGCACAACGGAGATTTATTACTCCTGGAAGGGAAGGAGGGAGGGAGGGAGGGAGGGAGGGAGGGAGGGTTGCAAGGGCAGACAGCAAGTAGCAGCAGCAGCAGCAAGCTCCAAGCTCTAAGCATTTTTATTGCAAGAGTGGGTTTTTAAGGAGAAAAACGGGGAGCCTGTGCTAGGGTGAGCTGGCAAGTCCTGATTGGACACTATCAGCCAAATAACGGGTTTTGACTCTTGGACTTTGATATTTTGTCTCAGGAATGAGTCAGTGGCACGGACCGTGGGAGTTAGCTTTAGGAATGTAATGTACGGTGTTCGGCAAGGGAGAGAAGGGTAAAAGGGAAACCCTGTTGCTCTGTGTTTGCCATGCTCGGGCCTGCGAGAGCCCTTCACGGCCTCCCTGCCGTCAGCTCAGGCTGGTGGCTTTGATTGCTATACCACTGGAAAACTGAGAACAACCGGAACTCCCCTCACCTCTCCTCCTTCAGTCCGCCAGCCCACCTGCTTCTGGGTCTACACTCCTCCCTCACTCCTCCTGCACCTGCTCCTCCTGCTCCCCAGTCCTGTCCTCCCTGAAAACATGGTTGCAGGGCTTTTTTTTTTTCTCTCTCTCCAGTCTCCTTATCACCCAGGTCTTAAGCTTTGTTGAATCCTTACTTACTCTAGTATCTCCTGTCATTTAAACACACACACAAAGAAAGAAAACCGCCCTTTGAAAAAGCTGTTGTTCAAAAGCTCGAAGCCCCTCCTAATCTTTGGCCTATCACTCTGTTCAGCATCATAGAAGAAAATGTCTCAAGTCACAGCTGCTGTTTTGCCTCCCAGGCCCGCACTGTCTACTGGCTCCACCCCCTCTGCATGGGATCCCAGGACTCTCCTCTGAGGCAGCTCTCTGCATCCTCTGTGTGGCAAATACATTAGTGCAGACCACATGCAGCTACTGACCTTTCCTTTCTTTGTGGTTGTTGAACAACCCTCCCCCCAAAGTGAGAAATATATTCTTAGCTCAGGGCTGGGTAAGAAAGATTTGGAGCTGGACCTGGATCTGAGCTGTGCTGGTCTCTGCTCTGGAGAACGCGTGGCTTAGCATTCAGTGTGGAGCCTTCTTTTGTACCCTAGTCTCTCCTAGTCGTTGGCTCTGAGGGCTTTAAAGAATAGTTACACAGATGATTCCACAGTTTACAGCGCTGTGTCTGAACCCCCTGTCCAAACCTTTGTAGGCAAATGCTTATTGGACATGACAAGTCAGAAGGCAGGGTTCTGTGTTACAAAATCAGAATTCCATCTACCATATAATAAGCACATCAAACCTCACGGATTCTGAGTAAGTGCTGCTCCCCACCCCCCATCTCAGTAAGTGCCCCCCCCCCCACCTGCTCAGGTCCCAAATCCCAAATCACTCGTGAGTGCTCCTTTCTTCCCATGACTTTTTACCAGGATGTGCCGGCCCTCTGTCCGAAATGAACCCTAGCTTCTGGCCACCTTCTCACCTCCGCTGCTAACCACCTGGTGCCCCATGTGAAGTGGCAAAGAGCGCGGGCTGACAGACGAGTTTGCCGCCGCTGTGGCCCTTCTAGACCCATTCCCAACCCGTTAGCAGAAAAACCATTTTAAAACATGATCAAACTCTGTCGTTTCTCCTGTTGACGTCTAGTGACACATAAAATCAGAACCACTTTCCACCATGACCCAGGAAGCACCCCGTGGCCTGGCTCACCCACCTGTCTGACCTGGCGTTAACTTACTGTCTTCCTCACCGGCTACTTAGCAGCTCAGCAAACTCTCACTTTCAAAAGCACCATACGTAGCCCTCCCTCCAGGCCTTTGCACCCACTGTCCCCAGATCTTTAAAAAATGGCGCATTATCTTTGTGACAGTTTAATCCAAGAGGCCCCCGTACCCCTAACCACTCTCCATTCCATTGTCCATGTTGCATTTTATTCAAAATAGCTTTTGCTTTCTAAAATTAGCTTGCCCACTTCTGTGATCATTGCTCACTGTCTGGGCCCCCACCCCCACCCCAACGGCAGCCCTTGAAGGTAACAACTTTGTTGTCTTCTCTCCAAGAGTATGGGGCGTGGACTAGGCACACAGTGGACATTAGTTAAAGGAATAATGAGATAATGAGTGAAGATGAATGCCTGTGACATTTTTCTGTTTATATAATTCAAAACAAAGTGACCAGCCAAATGGCTGAAGGCTTACTATAACCTCTAAGAAATAAATCTTGTGTGTTAGAAACTGTGCTCCAGTCTAGAGAAATAAAACCAAATTCAACTCAGTTCCTGATTCCTAAGAGTTGGTACTGTCATGTGAGAGTCTGTAATATCATGAGTGAATGATCGTGTACGATGATTACAGTGATGTGAGCGTGGATAACAGACCTGTGGGAACACGAGCTCACCCAGGAAGCCAGGAATTGCTACCGAGTGGGAGTAATGTTTGAGTTGAATTCAGGATGAGTAGAACTCCAAGTAGGTCCCGAGAGGAAAGCTATTCCAGACTGGGGAGATAGCGTGGACGGTGGCCACAAAAAAATATATACAGCATTAAGACAACCGGTTAGACAAGGTTGGTCTATAAGATACAGTGGAGAAAAATGATTAAATCAGCGGAGAAAGACAAACCAGACAAGAATGAAGCTACAAGGGAAAAGGCAATGGGCTGATTCTGAGAAGGGGAATGACGTCATCATCACCATTTCTGCATCATGGTGGAGACTGATAAAAAGCCAGAAAGACTCAGCTCATAGGGAAATACTGGCTACTCGGGCAATCCTTGCCAGTCCCTCTCTTCACTATTCCCTGTGAGAAGGAAAGATTTGCTTTATTGATAAATTTAGGAAGAACTGTACAGGCCCTCCTCAACTCCACCCTCTTCTTGGATGGAGGCCTTGGGCAGAAGGACTATTTCCTTGTGTTCTTCTGCATGGAAGCTCTTTGGGCATTAAGGGCCCCTGACGGTCACACTGCCTGACCAGGTAGACTAACTGTACTTCTCGGACTAAGTACCAGTTAACGATGGCTGAGATCTGAAGGCATGCTTTTACCTCAGCTGCGCAAAAATAAGGCAACATGCTTGGTCTTTGTATTTATTTATTTTCCAACCTGTTTAGAAATTGGATGCTGGAAAGTAAGACTTCTTACTGCTGGTAGATTTCCCCCAGAGAGATTTGCTATGAAAGGTGGAGCGCCAACGGGATGTATGGCTACCGGAAGCTGTGTGTTTAGTTTTCTTTTTAGAGGAAATAGAGCATGTCTGAACGATGAGGAAGCAATCCGTCGAGAAGCGGGTGAAGATGCAGGGGTACACAAATCCTCCTTACGGTAATTTAGGCCTGAAATGGACAAGCAGGAAGATGTTCAATTTTGTTGTTATCTGGGGAAACTGTTCTACGTTTCTCTAAGACCCAGTCACTTAATTTGTTTTTCTTTAGAATGCATCTGGAATTTATGCAGAAATAGATGGAGGCAAGAATGAGCTGCAAGGAAAGCTGTCCAACCTAAGTAACCTGAGTCATGATTTAGTCCAAGAAGCTATAGACCATGCAGCCAACCTTCAACAGGAAGCTGATGAGCTGAGCAGGTAACGCCTGAACTTTAGAAATGCAGATATTTACAAGGGCTGAATGAGACATTTGTATTCCGTTTCGTACAGGCTAGGATAAAGCACGTAAGTTGGGGTGGGTCTGCTTGATTGCTGATTTCTTTGTTAATCGTTCCCTCAGAGCCAATCACCATTTTTTGCAATTGTTTCTGGGAGATGTGTTTTGTTTTGTTTAAATCTTTGAGACTAGAAACCTGTGCTCCAGGCAAGGGTGCAAATGAGTCTGTTCCACAATTATTAGTAAATCAAATCCCTTCACAGAGTCTAATTCCACCATCATCACCTGCTTATTTCATAGACAGCATTTACTTTCCGTACCCAAATATCATAAGCCACGCTGGCTGGGAGTCGCCATACAACTGACTTCTGGTAAATACTCAACTTTCTGCAATGCCCAGCAGGAAATATTTGATTTAACTCCCATTAGGAGAAAAATCAATTGACAGTTTCCCTTACAGCACCTAGAAAAGAGTCACACACCCTTTGGACACTCAGTTAATGCTCATTGACATGTACTGAAAGACTGGAATTGGATTCCTGACCCTGAAGTAGGTACATAATGAGATCAGTATAGGAAAGGGGGGGCGGGGGCAAAGAATGGAGGTTAACGTCTATTCCAAACACACGGCATCCTTTTCTCCTCTTCGCCAAAACTTTCCAACATCCTTCTAGACTGAGTGAGGGGGGCTTAAGGAATAAGAGAGGGGAAGGAAGGGAGAGAGAGAGGGAGGGGAAAGGTAAAGGGAAGAGGGGGGGAGGAAGAAAAAGAGAAGAAAGAAGGGGGAGAGGAGATATAACATGAAAGCATGTAATATTGGCAGTGCTGGTGTGTTACAGTTACTCAGTTTGGTGCTTTGTCCTTAGGAAGTGTGCTTTTTAGGCAAGCAATAAAAGGGACTTAGATAAAATGCCAGTTTTGGTGGTTGCATATCAGTTGATTATTAGTTGTGAGCCATCCTCTGGCTCTCTCATCATTCCTTCATCTTTTCAGCAGCCACAACCCACTGTGGCTAAATGTTACTGTCCAGCAGGGGTCCATGGAAGCTACTGTACATTTCACTTGCACCAGAGTCACAAATATGGATCACCCTGACATCATGTTTTTTTTTTTTTTTTTTTTTTGGTTTTTCGAGACAGGGTTTCTCTGTGTAGCTTTGCGCCTTTTCTGGGACTCACTTGGTAGCCCAGGCTGGCCTCGAACTCACAGAGATCCGCCTGGCTCTGCCTCCCGAGTGCTGGGATTAAAGGCGTGCGCCACCACCGCCCGGCGACATCATGTTTTTGACTCAATCTTTTCCCGGACACATTCAAAATTTATAGACCCTTCCCCCTCAAGATGTAAAGACTGAAAATTCCTCAGCATCTGTCTGGTGTTCTCACCTTTTTTCCTTTATCTCTTTTTGCCTGTTAGGGAGCTTATGTTGTGTTGTTTTGTTGCAAAATGTCTTATAACCTAGACTGGCTTCTAACTCTGCACAGCTAAGGATGACCTTGAACTTCTGGTCCTCCTGCCTCTCCCTCCCAAGGGCTGGGGTTGCAGGTGCGTGCTGCCGAGCTGTTTCACACTCGCTGGGAATCAAATCCAGGGCTTTGTGCATTCTAGGTGCTTGATTTGTTTTTGTTTGCTTGGGTTTCTTGGGCAAGAACTTGGGGTCCCACTCTGTAGCCTAGGCTGGCTTGAAACTCTCAGAAATCCTCCTGCCTTTGCCTGGTGGGGGCTGGGATTACAGGCATAATATGCTTTTCCTTGCCTACTTTCTTCATAGTTTATTCTTGGAGCCATTTCTAAAGAGAGGTCCCAGGGAGCATTTGGAAGGGAATCGCCTCCATATAATGTGACTCTTACCATGGCTGATCCTTTTCTCCATCAAAATTAAGCTCTGTGTCATGATCACAAATAATGAAATCAAAATCATTTTATTGTCTTCATTTTTCTTCCTGCTGATTTGAGAAAATTCAAATGCAACATTTTTGTAGATCCCTACTGTGCCCATGGGGGTGGGAGGGGTCAGCCCCCTGCAGAGCAATTGGCTGATGATGGGAAAACAAAGAGAAGTAACTGAGCAAACTGGGCCTGGGCCAGAAGGAGGAGGCTGAGAAAGAGCTGGCCGTGCTCATCAGTTCTGTGAGTGGAAAAGAAGACCTGGGTAGGATCTGCGGTGTCCAGCATTGTCTGCGGGGTAATGAGGAACCAGGTGACACAAGCTGTGAGTGTCCGGGACTGGGAGGAAATGAGGAGCCCTGGAGCTGAGAGTCAGTAAGACACAAAGGATTTAGGATGAGCCATGGAAGTGGGGGTGGAGCTTCTATAATAGAGGATAAAGAAGTATTGGTTAGCCAGGCATGGTGGTGCAGGCCCTTCATCCTAGCACTCAGGAGGCAGAGGCAGGCTGAGTTCAAGGCCATCCTCATCTACATAGTGAGTTCCAGAACAGCCAGGACTATGTAAAGAGACCCTGTCTCAATAAACAAACAAACAAATAATAAGTGAATGAGTGAGTGAATGAATGGAAGGAAGGAAGGGAGGAAGGAAGGGATAAAGGAAGGAAGGAAGGAAGGCAGAAAGTATTGATCAGGAAACTAAATGTCACACATAGTTTCCAAGTCCAGTTCAGAAATGGTATAACAATAATCCTAAAGTTCAAGAAATACACAGGATCATTACACAGTTGATCCTTGCTATGCCCAGTGTGAATCCTTAGAAGATGTGTGGTTATTAGCTGTTGTATGTGAGAGCACCCAGTCCGTAATAGGTTCTTGGTAAACCGTCCAGGAAGCTTACCCGAGCTAGGGAGGGATAAGGCAGAGAACATGGTGTTTCAGGGCAGAGGGGAGGCTAGACTGAGGTGGGGCTGTCTGAGGGACCAGACAGACCTTAGCAAACCAGTGTGTGGCCGGCCTGGCTAGCTCTGCACCCTCTCCAGGGGCTGTGCCTCCTCTATAGAAAGAGAGTAACAGTTGGGTAAGGAGTAGGCAGAGGCACCACACCTCAGGCCTTTGTCCGACCTGCACAGTTTAAATAAACCCTTGCTGGAGGAGGAACAGGGGACTCTTTTTAAATCCCCGTTCCCCTTTTCAACAGTTAATGCCAGGCAGCAGCTGCTGTGGAACCTAAATGGGATGGCACGTTGGGGCGGCACGTAAAAACAAATGCGAACATAACGTACTCCCAGGGGCAGGTTCTTGGGAAAACCTTCCAAGACAGGTGGCTTTGAAAAACCGGGAAGGAGGGCATCTGTGATCACAGAAGTATCCAAATGAAACCCTAAACGTGGCCCCATTTCCTACGGAAGGAAGAAGGAAAAGTGACCAATTCGTTTTATTAACAGAAATTTACGCAGTTCAGACATGAACGGGCTGGTGCAGAAGGCCTTGGATGCATCGAATGTCTATGAAAATATTGCCAACTATGTCAGTGAAGCCAATGAAACGGCAGAATTTGCTCTGAATATCACTGACCGAATTTATGATGTAAGTAGCCCTTGACCTCAGGGTTTGCTGGTATATTGCCTCGTCTCTGGCTTTTCGTCTCTGTTTTTTTATTAACAGATTCCTATCCTCTTTCTTGTTTCTTTATGCAAAAACATCATTACTGTTAGAATTCTGCCCTCACTCCAGCT
This sequence comes from Peromyscus californicus insignis, assembly GCF_007827085.1. Classification (NCBI taxonomy): domain Eukaryota; kingdom Metazoa; phylum Chordata; class Mammalia; order Rodentia; family Cricetidae; genus Peromyscus; species Peromyscus californicus. Next base: position 58,454,507 of record NW_026294525.1, read on the forward strand.
GCATGACCGCACATGCACAGTTCAGGAGTTAAGCAAAGCGTCTTGCATCTTACGTCATCAGTGTGCCCTGGTGATTATGTGCATGGCGTGGTAATGCAATCTGCGCATGCGTGGTTTAGCTCCATAAGCCCACCTGCACATGTGCATGAGAATCCTTAAAGAGCCCGACACAGACCCCACCCCCTCTCTCTCTGTTCTGTTCTCTCTTCCCCCACCACCCTTCTCTCTCTGCACGTGCTTCTTTCCCAGGCCTGGTTCTCTTGTTCCCCCAACCCCTCTTCCTCCTAATAAAGCTCTGATACTGACACTAGGTTTTGTCGTAACCTTTTCATACGGTAGCCAGCACTGGTAACCAGTGCCGTTCATCATTCTTACAATTATGTCTTGCTCTTATTTGCTACTGCACTTCCTCCTCCCCACTCACTCGTCTATCTTCCTTCCCCTAAATAGTCTCCTTCTGCTTTCCTCCCCGTGTGTGTGTGTGTGTGTGTGTGTGTGTGTGTGTTAGAATATACATACATGATACATTATACATAGCGCAATATGCATTCTATATGTGTTTCATGTATATGCGTGTGTGTATCTCTGTTTTTCTAACATCATCCCTTAACCCTTGACCTTTCCATGAAAAACTAAAATGTGAGAAGGGTCAGGAGCACTTAGAAAAGAGCATTGTGTTCCATAAAGGTTTGGGTTTACAAGTTCGTTGGATGAGTCCAGTTCGCAAAAGAGCATTCCTTTGCAGACGCTGTTTTTTTTAGGCTAGTGTCTTCTAATAGAGAAGATGTCTTAGGACACATTCTTCTTTTTTTTTTTTTTTAAGTATTTCTTTTTTTTTTTTTTTCCTAAAGATTTATTTAATTTGTATAGAGTGTTCTGCCTGCATGCCAGAAGAGGGAGCCAGATTTCATTACAGATGGTTGGGAGCCACCATGTGGTTTCTGGGAATTGAACTCAGGACCTCTGTAAGAACAGCCAGTGCTCTTAACCACTGAACCATCCCTCCAGCTCCCTCTTTTTTTTTTCCCTTCTCAATTCGAAATTATTTATCCAGTGGTTTCTTTATGAGAGTCCTTAGTTCAAGCCTTGGCCAAAGCATTCTCCTAGTTTGCTGAGTTTTCCTGGGGCGAGGGCAGGGGCTCAGTTTGGAAATGCTAAGACACTGTTTGTCTCCTCTGTGTTCCATTCTTGATTCTGAGCTGTGCAAGTGAAGCTGCATGAATCTCGTGTGGCATTTAGCAGATAAATGCTATCATTTAAATCCAAAGACCATGAGAAGTTGGTGTTTCTCCGCTGTTCTTACCCTCTGTGACCACTTGTTTTGTAGGCTGTGAGTGGAATTGACACTCAGATCATTTACCATAAGGACGAAAGTGACAACCTTCTCAATCAAGCCAGAGAGCTGCAAGCAAAGGCAGATTCTAGTAAATATCTCATTTTCTCCTCCTTCTGATTCATAGCCACCTTTTATAAATGTAGATGAAATTCTAAAACCGAGGCTTAAGGAGTAAATAATATTCCACTAAATAATGTATCAGCACTTTAGAATCCAGTCACAAAACAGCAGACTTGGTATTTCAACATATGGGGGAAATTCATACTAATCAAATGGGCTGGCTGATAGAAACATCAGAATACTGATATTCAAGGAGATAAAACCATAAAATATACTAAACACTAAAACTATGTTACCCATCCAGAAGAACCTTCACATTTTTACAGTGAAGGGGGAGGCATCACCCCTGTGAGAGTTGACCGGGATTACTTGATACATCATCCCCGTGACAGTCGATTGGCATGATGGGATACCACAAGCCATCAGGTTGGTCAGCTCGACTACAGCTTGTTTGCCGCAGTGGATGGCTGTGGACAGCCCTAATAGACACATAGAAGGAAGCTTTCCCCACCACTCTAAAAGCGAGCACACTGGGAATGGGACAGAGAAGGACACAGTGAAAAGCCTCAGTCCATTTAAACCTCGTGAGTCACTCCTACAAACAACTGAATGGACCAAGAATATCATTAAATGGTCCTCATTTCTGAGGTCATGGACTCATTCCTAAGGATATTTGAGCATTGACTAGTGAGTTGGAAAGCCATTATCCAGCTGACTTCTGACTCTTACCTGAAAGCAAGCCAAGTTGGAAACAGGAAACTTCATGAAATTTTATCAAAGCAATTAATCTCAAATCAACCATGCATTATCTTTTTGTCCTCTTATGAAAAAAAATTATGTATAGAAATGAGCACACTTTGATTTTCATATTCTGAATGCTGAATACCTCAAGGCCACTGCTATTTTATGCTTTGTAGGTAGAAAAAGGTAATAAGAACACTATTAGGCCGGGCGGTGGTGGCGCACGCCTTTAGTCCCAGCACTCGGGAGGCAGAGCCAGGTGGATCTCTGTGAGTTCGAGGCCAGCCTGGTCTCCAAAGCGAGTTCCAGGAAAGGCGCAAAGCTACACAGAGAAACCCTGTCTCGAAAAACCAAAAAAAAAAAAAAAAAAAAAAGAACACTATTAATTTTCTGTGTCCTAATTTATCACATAATTCATATTAATGTCTTGTGGAACTAATTCTGAATATGCTTTCTGGAAATTAATGAGAACATTAGCAGTAAAGTATTAGAATTTTGTTTTGTTTTGTTTTGTTTTTTGAGATAGGGTTTATCTGTGTCACAGTCCTGGCTGTCCCCCATAGATGAGGCTGGCCTCGAACTCACAGAGATTTGCCTGCCTCTGCCTCCCAAGTGCTGGGATTAAAGGCGTGCTGCCAAATCTGTGAGCTGCTTTTGTTTCTTGTGTTGGGAAGGCCAGCATATAACAATCCTTATGAGTCAGTCTCTTAAACATTCTATTCTGCGTGGTAGTTGTGCACACATGTTCTCAGCGAATGCTGCCATTACCGAGTCACTGAGCCTGCTGAAAGCAACCTTCCTGTCTGGAAATAGTGTTTTCCTCAGAGTCCCGTGTTTTATATCCAATAAATCTCTTGCATCAGCTTCTTTGACTGTCTGGCAGACCTGGTCACATATTTCATGATCTGTTTGGTTTTGGTTAAATTCCTTCCCTTGTACAAGGGACAACATAAAGAAGTTAAGACCATGTGTCCCAAAACTTGATAGGACTCTCTCCTTTGGGCAATAAGCATGTTTGTAAATCAGACATGAATTTGTAAATTCAGATTTTCATCTACTCAATTACATTCTAATTCCAGGTGAGTGTTTCTCCATTTTCAAATGGCTTTCCATAATGAGTAGTTTTTATTTCCAAGCTTGCTTTCTCTTTTGTTGTCTGTAACAAAGATTTAACAATCCGTAATAAACTTAAGAAAGTGCCGTTTGCCATAATCTTCTGAAAGAGCAACAGCCTCTTCCATCAGGAAACACTTTCAGCAAAACATTTCTTTTTATAAATATCCAGCCCCAAATAGATTCTCCTCCTATTTTTATCAAGTCCCAAATATAGAGTTAAATAAAGCAGCATTTAATGCAGTCACAGGCCCCAAACCAAAAACTGAAAGTGCTTTTATATCGCCATATCTGAAAACAGAAACTTCAAAAAATGAGAAGGGAGGTTCACTGTCACTAAAAAGTATGTTAAGCCACTCCTGGAATGCTGGGAAATTCTCAGAAACCTTGAGGAGATAAGTACGTGTTTGTTCCTGGTTAAACTGTACTGGGTGATGGTAAAACAGTGTGTATATCCACCTCCACCTTGTATATATCCATTATACACAGCAGTGATAAAATACTCAAAGATGGACCTAGAAGCAATGATGCCCTATGGGGTGTGAGTTTTTTAGACGCCCAATGGAGGAAACAGAAGGGAAGAAGAAGCAAGACAACCATAAATTTCCTGGCACTTTGGAAGGAAGCCATAGCCAAACCCAAACCCCTAGTTACTGGGAAAGCTGGTCTTCCATTCAGATAAACAAATACAACTTCATGACCTTCTAGGATTTGCTCAATAATAACCCCAGTTTGGGAACCATGCCCAGGACATATTTTCAAAGAAAAAGAAAACTATCACAAATGAATGGCAGAGAGTAGATGATCCTATAGAATTGTATACACATACAGGTAACGATGTCAGTAAGCTCAGAAATTCAACTCTCCCATAAAGACGTCTCCAGACTCCCAGCGAATTCTTTCCAAATTTCAGAGAAGAAACAGTACCACTTTTATACAAACACTTCCAGATAATAGCAAAAGAAATATTCTCCAAACTTGTTCTAAGAAAGCCGGCAAAATGTAAGTATCAAAACCTCAAGAAGACATAGAAATCCTAATCAGCCAGATGTGGTGGCTCATAACTGTAATCCCAGCATTCCGGAAGCTGTTGAGACAGGAGGCTGGCTACAAAGTCAAGGCCAGCTTAGGCTAGACAATAAGACTCTAGCTTAAAAAACAAAAAATATTAGCAAGTCAAATCTACCATGTATAGAAATGATAGTGTGTGATGAGAAACATAAATTTATTACAGGATTTCAAAGATAGTTTAGCAGTTAAAATATCTCACCACATTTACGGACTACAGGAGAAAATTCATATGATCATCTCACTATACACTGGAAATATTTTTTTAATTTACTTTTTAAATTTTTCATATATAATTTGGTCATGTTCTTCCCCTCTCCTCCAGCTCCCCCAGACCACCCATTCCTACCCACTTCATTTCCTTAATAAAACAGCACCCATTCAATATTTTTTAAACTCTTAGTAAACAAAGAATAGAAGGAAGTTTCCATAATTTAATAAAGCATAATAAAATAATATTCAGCAAACACATTCATAATAAAATATTAAAAGGCCTTTCCAATGAGCCTGCAAACAAAGCCAGGAATCCCAATTACCAGTTCTAAATAAAATATCTAAGTATGAGTTTAAAATATAATAGATACCATATTCACTGAGGGAAAGACTCAACTTTGTAAAATGGACAATTCTACAACACATATTTATGGGTGTAATAAAGTGATGGTTAAGACACTATAACACTGTGGATGTACAGATAGACTAATTCTGGAATTTCCTTGAGAAGAGAGAGAAAAATGCCAGTAGCCAATCTTGAGAAGTAAGAACAAAATAACTAATCAATAGCATATCTCAGCAACACTAAATGGACTGAGTGGGTGCATGTATATATTGACATGTGTGTAGACATGTAACAACATAATCAAAGAAAAAGAAAACAATAGAGATAATGCATGAAAGAAGGAGGGCTTAGAGGGAGAGGACAGGTAACAGTGAGGAGGGGCCAGGGTATAATAATAATGACTGAGGATGGTCAAAGTATATTATATACATGTATGAAATGTCATAATGAAACCCATTGTTTCGTGTAACTGGTAAACGCTAATGAAAATGGAAAAATATCAAGACTTATAACTATAGATATCAGAACAAACATATAAAAGATTATAGTAATTTGTCATATTTGGGGGGATTATAACCGGATAATACCTTCATTTACATGCACATACCCCCCATACATATACACATAATTAAAAATAAAATAAATCTTTATTTGTAGGGACTGGAAAGGTGGGTTAGCAGGTAGGAGGACATACTGTTCTTGCAGAGGACCCAAACTTGGCTCCCAATACTTAACCTCTGGTGGCTCACAACCATTTATAACTTGATCTCTAGGATAGCCAATGCCCTCTTCTGGCCTCTGTGGGCACATACACTCACGTACACATACCCCACACAGACACAAACATACACATAAATAAAAATAAAATAGGTCTTTAAAGCTAGATAATAATAGACAGAGGCCAAATAGTGGTCCTCTCTGGCTAATCCTAGACAGAATGCAAAAGAGCTTGGTGGGTGCTCATAATGTTCCATCTTGATGACTTCCAGGTGGCTATATTTTGTGTTTGCTGTGCAAGTTCATCAAACTGTGCATATATAATCTGTTTCTTAGGTACATGACATATAATTATAAAAATTTTATTGAGAGAACTAGGAGGACAATGGATTCTCTTACAACCAGGCATCATCACATGGATAGATAAATGTCGTTTTGACTTTACCATTTGCACGGCTGGATTTTTATCAGCCACAGCCTTGCTCTGTTTCTCCAAAAAAAAAAAATGAGCATCGTGGCATCCTAAGTCACTCCCAACTAGTGTCACATGCTTTCTGCTGTCTTGTACCTCTGATTCTAAATGCCATTTTCCAGAACTGACCGTCTCTTTCTAGAGTGCTAGATTATTATGACACTGGAGTCCATGATACAAGTCAGAACGTATGTTGTTGAGACTTCGTCCAGGCATGGCAGACCTCCTGGTACTTTACTCTGCTTCTTCTCCACAGGCAATGATGAGGCAGTGGCTGACACCAGCAGGCGTGTGGGAGGAGCCCTGTGGAGGAAGGGGGCCCTCAGAGACAGACTGAGTGACGCTGTTAAGCAGCTACAGGCAGCAGAGAGAGGTAAGGATCCAGAACTTCAAGGTCCCCCATGTTTTTCCACTGGTGTGAAACAACCTCGCAGAGGGAGATGAGGTGACTCCTTGTTCATCAATTCCTTCATTCAGTAGGGTTTTTGTTTTCTTATAACAACAACAACAATGTTCATTACTATCCAAAAACTATCCTTAAAAATAAAGCCATAATTGTATCACCCAGAGATGAGCATTAAATCAAAGGTGTTTTCTTCCAGTCTTTGCCTGCGCCTACATGCGTGTGTCCACATGTGTTTGAACAGGATTGTGCTGTTTCTACTGCCTGGTGCCTCTCCTGTGAACATCCACCCTTGCTAACAGTGTGCCCTAATTTGGTTATTGGATTTCTCTGGCCCCCACTGTAAACAGCATCCTTCTGTGATGTGTCAAGTTATTCTTATCAAGTCAGCAGGAAGATCAATGCACCAAAAAGAGAAACAAGAGTGCTTCCCTCACCTAATCTGGGACTCTAGTGGTGTCTTGAAAAGCTGTGATTGGAAGCAGACATACCTTCCTAGGCAGAGCAAAAGTTAAGACACTGTTCTGGATATAGGTGTTTTGCTGAAATGTGCCGGCCGGCCTTGGAGCCCGGGACCTCTGGCTAGGAGAGTGTGCACGCACTGAGAAGCCTTATCAGAGCTACTGATGATTGATGCTTGCTGGGCTCTGTGCTGTGGAGATGAGAGTTACTATTTACCTTCCAGCTGAGGAGAATTCTGAGGTTGTCAGGGCATTGTGACTGCTGCTAGAAGGGAGAGCCAGGATTCCAGCCAGGGTACACCAGGATCCAGAGCATGGAAGATTAAACAAAATGTTTCTTCACTTTAAAAACTTGAAGTTACAACATCACCTAAGTGATTTCTAAGTGTTTTTATTACAAAAGTAACACATTACCCTTATAGAAAAATGTGAAAACACATCTTAGAAGAGGAAAAAAAATCACCCATAATCCCATCATCTAGATAAAATTTGATGTTGTAAATTTACATAATCTTTATTTTAAGCATGCAGTAAGTTTTATCTGTGTGTATATATGTGTGTTCTGTATGCATGTGCATACGCACACGTGTGTGTGTGTGTGTGTGTGTGTGTGTGTGTGTGTGTGTGTGCAAGAGAGAGCACAAGCGCTTATGCACTGTACTACTGTGCACTGTGAAAGTCAAAGAACAACCTCAATTATGGGCCTTCGTTGTCTACCTCATTTTAAACAAGGTCTCTAGTTCCTGGAACTCACCATGTGAACTGAACTTGATCCCCTGCCTCTCCCTCCAGACGGCTGGGATTACAGACATGTCTCGCTATACCTTAGTCTTTTGCTGTTCTTGTGAGGTAGGGTCTTGTTTTGCAGCCATGGTGGCCGAGAACTTAATATGTACCCTAGCTAGGCTGGCTTTAGGCCCATGGCGGTCCTTGTTGCCAGCTGGTCCACAAGCTTCCAGGGATCCTCCTCTCTACTTGCCATCTTGCTGTAGTAGAACCAGGCTTACAGATGTTTGCTACTACATTCGACTTCGTGGGGGCTGTAGGGAATCCCAGCCCAAATATGTAATCATTTTTAAGGGAAATTGGATTTGAACACTAAAACTTTTCTAAAACTTGTTTTTCTTTTGAAAAAATAAAAAAAGATGGCAACAACAACAAAAACGCTTTACTTATCAATTTACTTCTGAACTGAATGTGCCATCATTTTTATGGCAGGAGTCTTCCACAAGAATTTCTTTTCCTTAAAAGGAAGAAGTTTTTATGATGAAGTTCAGATGTGACCATCACAGAAGCTGAAACCTCATGTGCGTTTTCTCTCACTCTCTAAGGAGCTTGCTAATCTGAGGACGTACTCAGTGTTTTTGTTTTGGTTTTTTTGTTGTTATTGTTTTGTTTTGTTTTTGTAATTTACTTCTTTTCTTCATTTAAAAACATGTTAAGCAAACATCTCAATATTGTTGAGACTGCAGAGTCTTACAGACCCATGTATGGCTGCTGTTCATCATATCCTAGTTCATTTAACTTGTAACACAGTCGTCACCAATTTAAAAGTCTTAGTCTTCTTTCACAACCCAAAATTTGAGGTCTGTTTCACCCCCGTGTTTGAGGTGATGTCGGTGCTCTCCAGTAAAGGGACTGTCCCTCTGCTCTGTGCCCAGGGGATGCCCAGCAACGCCTGGGCCAGTCCAAGCTGGTCATCGAGGAAGCTAACAAGACGACAGTGGCTGTCCAGCAGGTCACCACGCCAATGGCCAACAACCTCAGCAGCTGGTCCCAGAACCTCCAGACGTTTGATTCTTCTGCCTATAACACTGCCGTGGACTCTGCTCGGGATGCAGGTACCTCTTACAAGCAGCACAAGCTTGCCTATCCGAAGAATCGTCCATTAAACTCTACACACCTTTTGATAGGGAACAGTGTGCTCCGTCTGCATTTTAGGTTGGAATGCTATAGAAATTAATTCAGAAAAAGAGAAACATTTTACTCAGTTTGTCTATGTATTTATCTAAAGTCTAGATTTATCTACTTTCTAGACAGGTATGGACCTACATGAAATACATGTAAATTCCACAAAAACTTACAGATAGATTCACTGGTAGAAGTAATACAGTAGTTAAATTGATGAAGTAGTTTGTATTGTGTGACAGCAATCATAATGGTAGCAATTGTCTTTATCAATGTAAGACTGATCCTTTAGCATAAAAGTTTAATCAAACATTAGAGTAAATAATTTCAGCAAAGTATTGTCTTACTTTTAGAGGGAAAAAATAGTAAATGGTGTTGATTTTACTGACTACCATTTGGATTCTACTTGAGTGGATCCAATTATTACTAACAAATAGCAACTATGTGTGTTAGCCAATTCACATAATCAATTTTATAGCAATGAAAATGAAATATGTTAATATCTACCTAATGTAGTTCTGTATATATAGTTAAAATCACATAATAACAAAGAATACCTTTTTCCATTCTCACATTTTTATTCAGATTCTTCATAAATTTCTTGGAGATCAGTGTCTACCAATGTCGTGACAAATCATGCCTGGTAGTCATTCTTAGTCATTATCCACAAAAATTCTCTAGAATAGATTTACAGACTACATCTGAATTAAAAATAGTCATGAATCCATACCTGATCTGTCAGTTGCTAGCAATTCTACCAAAATTTACAAAGGCCGATTACCATACAGGAATAGAATTCTTTTATAATATTTTCCCATATGTATTCATAAATTCATCCACATGACCATTTTACCCAGTCACTTTTTAATTTTTAACCTTTAAAAGATTTGTCTAGTTCAATAGCAGAGCACTTTTCTAGAATTTTTAAAGCCCTAGTTTGATCTCCAGTGTGGGCTGGGGGAGTGTCTCTGTGCTATTCAGTATTTTCATTTGTCAAGACATTGCCTTGGGAATATTTTCTGTGTCTGTATTAAATTTATTTTCATCTTTTTTTTCAAGTTATCATAATAGCATCCAAAGAGAGCACCAACTGAAATTGTGTCAGGCTACTGTGTTTTTCCCAAATAGCACTTTGCGCTTTAAAACAAAGTAAATTAAACAACATCCCATAATGTAAGAGACTTTAGAAAGAGTCCATATGAAGAGGGCGAGAAGCCTGTCTTATATGTCTTTCCGTAAGCAAAATTTTAAGGTAGTGGTTTAAATATTTTTATTACTTTCCCACTTTACAGTTCACTCTAGTATAAAACGGCTACTGGAATCAATGCTATACCAGGCTAGCCGAAGGGGAGTGTGTGCCCCACCCTAGCCACTTCTTTTGATGCCCCCCTTAACTAATTAATTAATTAATTAGCTCATTAGTTAATCTCCTAATGCCCAGGGGTTGTTTCCTCAGAAGGAGATCTAGAATCAAAAAAAAAAAAAAAAAAAAGGAAAAGAAAGGGGGTTGGAGAGAAAGAGAGGAAGCAGGAGGGAGAGAGGGAGGGGAGAGGAAAGGAGAGGGAAGGAAAGGACAAGGAATGGGGGGAGAAGAGAAAAGTCCTGCAGTCTGCTTGGGTGCGCTCTCGTCTGGCCCTCCTGTCAGTCTGCAAAGCCACCCTCTCGTGCAGTGGTGAAGGCAGCTGAGGGCATGCTCCTGCCCTCCTCCATTAACTCTGCCCCCGCTGTCACAGCAGCTGCATCCGTGTCCTGTACACACAGCCGTCCTGGGAAACACCCTTCTTGTCTTTCATCAGTAAGAGCCTCCTCACCTGTTGTATCAGTCTGTATAATAGATGTGTGGTGCCTATGCTGCGTGATTAAAGGAACATCTGTATGTTGGCCATGGAGCCTGCCCTTTAGAGGGTACGTTGTAAGTCAGCATGCACCACGTTCCATTTATAAATCAATATGTGCTCCAAATGTCACACACACACACACACACACAAAAAAAAAAAAAAAAAAACAGAATGGATTATGCTTTAAGTTCCACCATTAATTTTGTAAGGTTGAAAATGATGTCCAATAGATCTATCTACCAGAGGTAATATGTTCTCTGTCTCTCACTTGATCCTTAAAATATAATTAATTCAAGTGACTCATTTTCCTTATTGCAGTAAGAAATCTCACAGAGGTTGTCCCCCAGCTCCTGGATCAGCTTCGGACCGTTGAGCAGAAGCGGCCTGCAAGCAATGTTTCTGCCAGCATCCAGAGGATCCGAGAGCTCATTGCTCAGACCAGGAGTGTCGCCAGCAAGGTACATAATGTGATGAGTGGTGTCACCAGTTAGCTGGGAATGATGGGGACACAACGCTGAGCTCCAACTCCTCAGCAGCTCCTGAGGCCTGGCGCCTTCCCACTGTATTATTTATTGGAGTCACATGAGAAGCTGTGGAAATTAACCCTCTGGGGTATGGTAGCACAGAGGGAAAGAGGGTCACAGCAAGTTCCAGGCCAGCCTTGTCTGCAGAGCAAATTCCCTGCCTCTAGGGCCACAGAGCAAGTTCACATCCCAGGAAACATACAAATAAAGAAATCTTTTTTTTTTTTTTTATTTTGTAAGTAAACCAATTCTTAGTCCCAACCTCAGAGCAAGCAAGGCTCAACACTTGTCATCTTTCAAGTTACTTGGTAATCTCCTAATGTGGAGCCAGAATTAGCCACAAAGCTCATAAGCAAAGAAATCAAGTTAAGCTTCAATAAAAGCAATGTATTCATTATTCATTTTGAACAGCTGCGTTAGTGCAATTACCATACGGAATAGTCTTGCCCATCTGTCCCACCTCTGTAAAACTTCTCTGGTACAACACGAGTTATGTGAAGGTTTTGTTGATCACTCTGCAGGCTTAAGTGAGGAGTCATGAGTGGAAGGCACACGTCTGAGGTTCCGTTACAGAGGCAACCGAGCCGCAAGACACCTAGAGGCGGCACTGTCCAGGCGGATGCCCACACCATTAACATTCTCACATGCCAAAGGCGGATTTGTGTTTGGACCTCTGTTTAATTTGTTTTAATTGATTTATAGATCAGCCTCATTTTTACAACCAAATTATGTGACTTTTCTTTTCTCAAGAACCGCATCAAATAGAACATTCGCCCAAGGACTGGTAGAAACAAGAATAAGAAACCGGTTATTTTATAGTGCTGTGGATTATTCTTGGTAAATGCATGTGCTCTTCAAGTGCAACATAACAAAAGATCCTGCCTTACAAATTATCCTATTTGGATACCTCTATGAATATTTCATGATAGATTATCTTAAACATATATCAAGAAATGACATTTTAAACTGGGTGTGGTGGCACATGCCTGTCATCCAAGAACGTGGGAGGCTAAAACAGAGGATTGTGGTTTTGAAGCCATCCTGAACTCATAAGAAGTTTCCAGGACAATACAGTGAGACTGTCTCATAGACAGAAAAAAAAAAAAAAAGGAAGGAGGGGACATTTTAAAAACAGTTTTTGTTGGTGTTTTCTTGATAATGTTATTCAATATTCTTTAAATGGAATATAACATTGGGGTCCTGATCACCAAAATAAAAGGTCATTTTTCTAAACAAAGACTGAACCTGCTGCCAGGCACTCAGCTCCAAAGTGAGACATTTTTCATACACACAGGCAGCCTTCTCCGACTCTCAGGGAGGCTTCAGGCCCACACACTGCTTGATTGTTTGTTGAGAACTATTGATCTCTACTCAACCGACAACAGGACACAGCTGTGCTCCAAGTGCTGGGGACTAGACCCTCAAGCTAGCTGACTATCAACATCAGCCAAATCAATATCAATTGATATAAATACAGCTAATTATTCAGAGAGGTTCGTACGGACAGTGTGAATATGCACATTGTCAAATGCGCCCCCCCCCCCCAAATCTCTCGCAAATCAAATTAGTTCCTAGTGTCATCTTGGGCCTCTAACAAATATGCTGAAACTGTGCTTTGCCTCTCTGAGAAACATTACAGGAAATGGCTTAAGGAAGTTCTTACTACAACTATAACAGGGAGAGCACCAGGGGCTGGAATGCGCTTTACAGTTACCCCCTTATTTCTCACAGCCTGTCTATTGCGTCATTTCACAGAAGAATCCTGAGTGGCTGACTTAGGGTTGCCTAGTCATTAAGCGAAATGGCAGGTGGAAAAGTCGGAGGCCATGCCTAGACCCTGACTGCTCGGGTGTGGTCAGGATGCTGCCCACAGTTTTACTCTGGACTGCTTTTTATTAAGACCTTAGGGAAAGAGTTTCGGCCGCTTTGTTACCCAAGACGAGTTGTACTTCTCCAAACAACTAATTCTTCTGTGCATGGTAGAGCCACTGTGAATTGTAAGACCAGTCAAGTGTCCCTTCACCTTATTTAGTTCACCAGCCTGAGGGTATAGTTCACCATGGGAATCATGTCTGTCCTCATCCTTGGATCTACTTGGTCATTGTTTACTCTTGTGCTCTCTTTAGCCTGGTTTAGTCTAAAGCTAGCATGTTGTGATCTGCCCTACATTCTTCCTCTAATTAATCGAGTTAATGTGTAAGTAAAAAAAGAGATGGAGGCAAGTGGAGGTCCCTCCAGAAACTGTGGGAGAGCATTCTGCTCCCTTTTTTCAGAGCACTGTTAATGGAACCATGTATATAATCCCAGATCCAAGTCTCCATGATGTTTGATGGCCAGTCGGCTGTTGAAGTGCACCCCAAAGTCAGCGTGGATGACCTGAAGGCCTTCACCTCCATCAGCTTGTACATGAAGCCTCCTGCAAAGCAGCCAGAGCAAGCTGGGAGCTGGACAGCAGACCAGTTTGTCCTCTACCTCGGAAGCAAAAACGTAAGCGCATAGCGGAGGATTTAGTGGAGATAGTGTTGCCCTCTGCCTTGAACAAAGCCGTTGAAAAAAAGCAAACAAGTCTCCACTGTGATAGTAAGGGCCAGAAATCATTTTAATGGCAGGACACAAGCTGTGACTGAAGGGCAAGAGATTCCAGGAATAGGGGTAACATTTGGGGGATTACTTCCTGGCGGCATCCCATCACTGACTTGAGTGAATCTGAACAAAGCATTTTAAAGGCCTTTGGAATAACTATAGCTTCTGTTTGTCAATGCTGAATCCTCCTTAAAGATGCACAAGGATTGGTTTTGTCAAGGTACGGGATCCCTACACTAACCTGACAATGCTGGCACACTTCTGGCAGCCATCACATTCCCATGAGCCTTCAGTAGTTCTTCCCTCTCCTCACCCTCCACCAAAGTAGCACTTAGAGTAGCACAGAGTCAGCACACTCTGATGCAGACCCAGAAAGGGTAGAAACCGAGAGCACATGCCAGTCTAGCAGCAGTCTAATTGCTAGATGCCAGTCTAATTGCTTGGAGGGGCAATTAGGGCCAGAAGTTGCTTGTATACAGCAGCTCTTTGGACCTGTAATTGTGCTTTGCAGAAACAAAATAGAGGATACCATTTGTGTGGATTATACTTATTGATTTTATTGAAGTGACTTCTTGATGTTTCAGGCCAAAAAGGAGTACATGGGTCTCGCAATCAAAAATGATAACCTGGTGTACGTTTATAACTTGGGGACCAAAGATGTGGAAATTCCCCTGGATTCCAAGCCTGTCAGCTCCTGGCCTGCTTACTTTAGTATTGTCAAGATTGAGAGGTAAGGTGAATCCATGACAAGTGGCTGACGTGCACATTTCCTAAGAGGTCTATTGAAGACACACACACACACACACACACACACACACACACACACACACACACACTTGTAGATGTGATATGCATTTTTCTTTTTCGTCTTACTCCTTTTCTTCCACTATTCCTATATTCCTTTCCCAAACACCTGAGTGAAATGTAAATACTAGAAAAAATGATGGTTATTTTTAAATAACAACCTGATTATCAGATGGTTTTACCTTGCTGTAAGTTAAATTTTAAAATTAAGATGTCTGTTTTTCTACTTTCCTTCAGTAGTGGATATTCTTTAGTGCGCAACAATATGATACAATCAAACACCTAATTTTTTTTAAATGGAGTAACATTAACATTTTGACACAATGAACATATTTTCTACAAATGGCCACGCTGAAATGAGTGACAGCCCTTTCTGTCACCAGGGTAGGGAAACACGGAAAGGTGTTCTTGACAGTGCCCAGCCTCAGCAGCACGGCAGAAGAAAAGTTTATTAAGAAGGGGGAGGTTTCAGGAGACGACTCCTTGCTGGATCTGGTCCCCGAGGACACTGTGTTTTATGTCGGCGGGGTACCTGCTAACTTCAAGGTAAGCTATACAGCTGGCTTAGTGCAAATCTGCTGTGGCTCTTTTATAAACCTATAAACCCTAAATGACTGGGGGTGAAGAGTCAGGTACCACTTCAAGAGCTCAGTTCAATGGGTGGTAGAATTCTGGAGCAGAATCTATCTGTAAGTCTGGTGTCGCAATCTGGTCTCTACTACCCATATTTTCAATGTCTGATACTTTCAAGTCACAGCTAATGCTTGAAGATTAACTAATATCACTTGGTAATTAAATGTCATTACAAAAAATATATTACAGAAAACTGTAATTTTGTAATAACGTTTTGTAATGTCATTTTGTAATGTCATAATGTAAAGGTAATAAATATTACTCCCAGGTAAGAATTAGTATTCTCTGCTACTAGAATGTTTGGACCTTAGAATGCCACTGGCTTGGATCTAGATTTTAGCATTGCACATGGCAGTTTCAAATACTATTACCTGAAATATACAAGCACAATATAAAACATAAAAGATGAGAAAGGGTAAGATCTAAGGGAGAGTATGAGACCTGATGGAGAGTGGATAAAGGAAGGGCCCAAGAGATGAGAAGTCAGTATCAGGCCTTCCATTCGAGGACTGTTGCTTACAGTTGTGGGCACATTGTTGACCCTCTCTTGAGAATTATTCTATCTTTGTATGAGACCAGGAATACCCACTTCACAGAATTGGTGTGACAATGGTTTTCATTGTGAATTTGTTGTCAAGGGTATGTAGTATACATAGTCCATACCCAGTCAACACTCATTCTCCACTAAGACATGCGAAACTGACAAATCACTGTTTACGTAAGTGACCTGGCATACTCATGCAGACTCTGGTGTGGAGAGATGTTCATGTCAGTGGATGGGTCCCTCTGATCCCCTGTTCCAAAGTGCCCGTGTGCAACATGACCCTGAGGTAATTGATTCCATCTCTCTGTCGCACAGCTCCCTGCCAGCTTAAATCTGCCCAGTTACTCGGGCTGCCTGGAACTGGCCACTCTGAATAATGATGTGATCAGTCTGTACAACTTCAAGCACATCTATAATATGGATCCATCTAAGTCAGTGCCCTGTGCCAGGTAAGAGACTGTTAGGAGCTTGAAGACCTTCGATAGTCAGGCATGGGCGGTGGACAGGAAAAGTAGTATGTGTGAAGCTATGTGAGTATCAGGCCTGCAAAATGTGCTTCTGTTTTCCTCTACCACAGATGAGCATGCACACCATTAAAATTAATTTTTCTTCTTCTTTTTGTACTTGATTTAGGATTCTAAGGTCAGGGGTTTCCTTGAATATTTCAACTATCCTAGTATAGGATGGAGAAGAAACTCATTTAAAACAGTCCATTTGATTCATCTATAAATATTTTATCTTCCCTGTGGACAAAAGGGCTTCACTTACATGCCACCAGGACGATGGAAGATGTTCTAAAAATGGGTTCACGAGTCTCACTTGAGAAACGTAACCAAACCTGTAACATCCGTGTGACCCTGTGTTCCTTTTCAGGGATAAGCTGGCCTTCACTCAGAGTCGGGCTGCCAGCTACTTCTTCGATGGTTCCAGTTATGCTGTGGTGAGGGACATCACAAGGAGAGGGAAATTTGGCCAGGTGACTCGTTTTGACATCGAAGTTCGAACACCAGCTGACAACGGCCTCGTGCTTCTGATGGTCAACGGGGTGAGTAAACATGGAAGTCCTACTCACTCCCCTGTATTTCCTTTGCTCTCTGCTATTCATTTTTCCAGGAACTGCCCTACCCCACCCCCCACCAGGTTGGGTGCGCCATGCCATCAAAATGAATATCTATTTTAGAAAGGAAAATTGGATTTATTTTTCTCCAGGGAAGTTCTGATAGCATTAAATAAAAGCAGTCCTGAGAGGCACTTCTCCACACTTCAATTTCAATATATATTAAATATACCCTTTCATAATAACAAAAAACCTTGAAAAAACTCAGCACTAAGATCTAGTCTATATTAAGATATTTCTCCTTATAAGTAATATATATGTGGCAAATACAGTCATGAAATACTCAAAAGTCATAAGAAAAACAGTGAAAAATATTAAATAAATTTTTTTAATTTAATATAAATATATATAAATTTAATATATATAAATTTAAATATAAAACATTTAAATATAAATAGTTATTTTTAAATAAAATGGAATTTATTTTCATTTACTAATAATATAGAAACCTAAACTTGCTAAAAATATCTTATTAATAATAATATTAGTGAGAATGATATAATAAAATGTACTGTTCCTGAATTTCTTTTTCTACTCTTTGTGATACAGTGATTCAAAAATGACATCCTAACTCCAGTTTTTATCATTACTGTTTTATTGGCTGTCAAAACTAGGTAGAATTCCTCCCCAAATAAAATGTATATACATATATATGGCATATATTATTAGCTGCACCTACTAAATCATACACATTTTTAAATTTCATGCTCCACCTGGCCCAGGTAATCTTTGCTATTTGGCTGGCTCATTTTATCTCCTCATGTCAGTTCTTCTGAGCAAATCAGATACTATGTTACCTTGTAAACTTTAATAAAATTGCTCCAAGCCACTAAACGTCTTCTTTGAAAGATTTTTTAAACAGATTAGAAATCTTTTCTCATAAAAAAAAAAACTTTGAAAGTACAGATATGACTTAATACTGTGACCAGAAACTGAAGCTTTCCACAAGCTGATACAGTCACTCAATTGTGCTGGGATTTTCTGTGGACATGTAAAACTGATGCTGCTGAAAAATCAATATATATTCCAAAGATGGAAAGAATAGTACAGATGTAAGAGCTGTGAGAGAGTTTAAAAAAAAAAACCACTAATTGTACCAACTAATGGGATTCACTGTGGCATTTCCACAGCTGCACAAAGCAGACACTGGTTGTCCTTACCTCACTGTTCTTAGTACCAGTCTCCCCTCCTTTCTCCCCCTCTCTAGAGCCTGAGAGTTCCAAAATGGGAGTTTTTGATAGATAGTACATTTATGTTGTTTTCATCACCAAAATCATTTAACAACAGAAAAACACACCCCCAAAATGTTTTCGAACACCATTTATCTATAGCATACTTTCTGAGAAAGAGAGGAAGGAGGGGAGAGAGGGAAGGAGGGAGGAAGGGAAAGAGAGCCAGAGAGAGAGAGCATGCTGCTTTCTCATCCATGGTATAATTCCCTTTATCTTGAGGTGACATATTAACTCTGTTTTTTGAAATAGCCAGGTTTCATGCTACTGAAAGACATTTGTCATCACATATAAAGTTCAACAATTTAAAACAACACATTTCATAACAAAGAAAATGTCTTGTAAGTATTGTCAAAACTTCACAGGAAGTAACCAGCAGACACCTACCTGCCCCAAAATATGTTCATATCACTATACATCTTAGTACAAAATGATTGTCAAAATTCTATTTTTTTAAGTCATATCACCAATAAACCCCTACAGACAGGCCCAAAGAGGACACCTTGGGCTCTTCAATTCAGGAAGCCTCACCAGCTATGTGAAATCTAGGAAAGTCTGGTACAACCATGAAATGAAGACCCAGGGTCAATAGTCTATGTCAAAGATTACTTTCTATATTTCAGTTGGGTTTGGGGTTTTTGGTTTTTTCTGGTGGGTTGTTTTGGTTTGGTTTGGTTTGGTTTGGTTTTTCAAGACAGGGTTTCCTGGAACCTAGTAGTCCTGGCTGTCCTGGAACTCGCTTTGTAGATCAGGCTGGCCTCAAACTCACAGAGATCTACCTGCCTCTGCCTCCCGAGTGCTGGAATTAAAGGCATGTGCCACCACTCCCAGATTATTTCAGATTTTTTAATGAACATAAATAAAAATTAAAACCTTTTCCCTCAACCTTAGAGAATGTTTCCCATTTCAAGAAATATACAAACTCCATTCAAGAGATCACTTTAGAATGAAGACTTTACCATGATACTTTATTTTCCAAATTCATTCAATTCTTGTATCTATGAACCATCTTCTGAAATGAGAAAACCCAGCCAGCAAGTTTTATGACAGTTGCTGAATTATTTCTATTCTTTAACATCATCTGACCCAAGTTCATTCTAATTCTGTCTTAATTTATCCAAATCCAGTCGCTCAATACAGAAATGACCTTCTTTTTCCTATATCCATATTTATTGGCACTTTGGAGGAACTCTTTAGCCTACCTCGAAATGATTTTTCAGTATTATCATTTTTCACCCTTAAATGAATACATTTGCATCTTTAGGGCTATTATATTTTCAAAAGTTGCTTAACAACAGGCAGTTGAAAAAACAAATGGTATATTCTACTTTGTCTTGAAGAATTTAAGATCAATATTGTGACTTATTTTTCCATGCAGTGGTTTGTAGGGTAACATAAAAACAAAACAAGATAGGTATTTCAAATTTTATGAAAATATTAGTGCTTTTATTAATATGTAAGAAGTAAGTGCTGATGGAGACATAATTGTCATTTTACTTATTATAAGAATTTCATGAGACTAATCTTCAAGGAATTCCGTTAATAAAGAATTGTGATATCATTTCTCAAATTCAGCTAAATTTGACTATTTCATAAGAGTGGATGCTCCTATCTTCTGGTTTCTTTCTCTCTGCAGAGCATGTTTTTCAGTCTAGAAATGCGCAACGGCTACCTACATGTGTTCTATGACTTTGGATTCAGCAACGGCCCTGTGCATCTTGAAGACACATTGAAAAAAGCCCAGATTAATGATGCAAAATACCATGAGGTACAGTCATTGTACTTCGGATGGGTTTGGGTTTTAACACTTAGACCAGGTGGCCAAATGCAGTGGGTAAGATAATAAATTAATACACCCACATCTGAAGAGCAATTCATGTGCCCTCATCTACTCCACCCTGGGAAAACACATGTTGAAATTTCTAACAAAAGAGTCACTGGAAGTTCCCTTTTCTTTAAAAGGGATTCATAGACCAAAAGTCTCTTTGTTAATCTTAAATGTCTTGATTATAAATAGCGGACCAACAAAATACTGTGTGTGTGTGTGTGTGTGTGTGTGTGTGTGTGTGTGTGTGTGTGTGTTGAACATGTTAGAATGCAGATACAAAGCCCTTATTACTTATACTTCAAGCCTCATTAATAGAAGTTTATATAAGTAAATATAGAATTTTCTCTTGAACTTGTTCTCTAGAATGTAGAAATGCTAGTGATTTTCCTCATGAAGAGGATCCCAAAAGTATGTTTGTTAGTCTTAAACCATATTCATAGTCTGTTGAAAATACCCTTTATCTACATCTTCAACAACTTTAAATATATAATTTAATAAGTCATATAAAAGATGTAATATCTTTGAAGTCGAACACAGATGCAGTTGCTAGCTAGCTGTTTTTTCCCTTTTCAGTTCAGTGTCCAGAAGCTTCCTAAGGATGGCTTTCAGTGCAAGAACTCAACTGTTGGTCTGACTAGCATTTTTGCAGATTCACTAGAACTGCCCACTGTCTTTTAAATAATAATTCCATATTTATTTATGCGAATCTAGTAATTCAAAATAATACAGAAATGGCACCCAGAACTGACACCTTGGTAACACACACTCTACAACCCAGAAAGTACCTGCTTAAGCATGTAGTGGTGCTGCCCAGGGGCTAGAGGGACTGGAAGTGAGGGGTTGCCCAATGTGTGGACAGTTTTTGCTGTGGTAGATGAATAACATGATGCTAGTACAAATACCAATTATTAGAATTTGTTGCTGAACATGTAGTTCAATAATAGAGCACTGTCCTAGGCAAGTGACATGCTTGCTATTTTAAACACTTATGCAGGGATAGTCATGCACATCCATGCACCCACATGAGACCTGGGTTCCATTCCTAGCACCACAAAAGAAAATACTTTTCATTAAGAGGACAGATCTTATCATGTGTGTGTGTGTGTGTGTGTGTGTGTGTGTGTGAGAGAGAGAGAGAGAGAGAGAGAGAGAGAGAGAGAGAGAGAGAGAGAGAGAGAGAGACCCTACAAGGGGGTGCAATGAAGCCATGAAACTTTAGGAAATATTCGATATCGTTAACTTGATTGGGCTGGTGGTATAGTGGGTGTTTTCATATGTCTAAACTTCACAAATTATATAACCTGCTTACATATGGGCAGTTTTGTAATCAGTGATACCTTAACCAAGCTTTTTTTAATTTTTAAAAGAAGGTAGATGCTTTTAAACAAAAACAAACAAAAATAACAGGACTCCTAGAAAAATTTAGCCTGGGCTAGTTCCTTTCCCAGAAAGAGATGGATCCTCCCCTCGGAAATATAAACTGCTAGTTCACATCACATAAAACCATGGTTTTCATAACTGTGAATAAAAGGGAAAATCTATTCCCTATCTTGTGAACAAAGAAGAACACAGGTGGTTAAAAGCAGGGTAGTTAAAATATACTAAAATTTTATTTTAAAAAACCCTAATTGTTAAACAGGCTTACAATGCCTTATTTCCTCCAGATCTCAATCATTTACCACAATGACAAGAAAATGATTCTGGTGGTGGACAGACGGCATGTCAAGAGCATGGATAATGAGAAGAAGAAAATACCTTTCACAGACATCTACATTGGAGGCGCCCCCCAAGAAGTTTTACAGTCCAGGTACAGCTCTTTCGACACACAGCTTTCCACTGCTCATGATGGACTGATGGGTTTTCAGTACCCAGGAGAGGTCCGATGAGAGGCTTGAGTGTCCTTGCTCACTGCTTTTACACACCTGCACAGGTGTAGACAAACATCCGTGGACCTGCAGGCCCCCTGTAGCCAGCCTTTGACCTCCTTAGATCAGCATCTCCTGTGTGTAATTTACAGATTTCATTAATAGAACATTATTTTAGAACACTCTCCTACAGTGTTTTCAAGGAGAGGAGGAGGAGTAGAGCATAACGTATCATGTGAAGATGAAATGGTTTGTATACTTTTACTTTTCATTTAGTCTTGAAACCTATTTTGAACTCTTCAATAGAGACTGGCCGTGTGTACCTTCTGGAGGGTATGCCAGAGGCCATGGTTTGTGTGTACTGACACATTGTTCTGGTGGATTCGATAATTCAGCTCTTACTGTGCATTAAATTCATAGAAACAGAGCTAGAGAGATGGCTCAGTGGTTAAGAGCACTAGCTGCTCTTCCAAAAGACCTGGATTTGATTCCCCACACCCACACAGCAGCTCACAACCATCTGTAACTCCAGTTCCAAGGGGATTCAACACCCTCTTCTGGCCTCCACGATCCATGGACATGGCGCATAGACATGCACACAGGCAAAATACCCAGACATAAAAAATTGAAATAAATAAATCTCAAAATAAATAAATTCCATCTATGTCACTTGATTGTTATAAAGATAGCAATTGATAATGTCAGTTAAAACTTTTTGAGAACTTATAAAGAGGTAAGCAAGTTGTCTTGACTTGGAGCTCAGTCTGCTCCACACAAGGGTCTGTCACAGCTGTATGCTTATCCAAAACAAGCGGGAGAGTAGGGGTGGTTTTACAGCCACTGTGATTGTAAGTAAGCAGAGCTCTAGTATATATGCCATGCAGCTTACCAGCACAGCTGTGCCAGTGAGGACTGATTTCCTTTTCCAGGACCCTAAGAGCACATCTTCCCCTAGATATCAACTTCAGGGGCTGCATGAAGGGTTTCCAGTTCCAAAAGAAAGATTTCAATTTACTGGAGCAGACAGAAACCCTAGGAGTTGGTTATGGATGCCCAGAAGACTCTCTGGTAAGTACCATTCAGTCAAGAGCTTTTTCCCAGGTAAACTTGGAACTTTCTACAGCTAGATCAACCCTTTTCTGCTTCTCTGGGTGCCTCTCTGCTGCCAGGAGAAGGAGAACTCATTAAACTAAAACGGCTTGTGGGACTCCCCTGTCACCTGTAATGCTGCTCCAGTTTCCAGTGGGTGGGGCATCCGAAGCCCAGAGAAGCTGCGCAAATGCTATTGGTCACTGGGGTGTAAGAAATGGGCGGAGCTGAAACCCAGCTGCTGTAGGAACACGGGAGGAAAGCTAGCATGCCTGAATTCCAGCAAAAACAAAACCCGGAACACAAACAGCTTACGCAGCAGGCGAGGCTCTTTGTATACGAAAACTGATGTACATGTTCCACAATTACCAAAAACACTGTATTTCCCTTTCCTCATACAGATATCTCGCAGAGCATATTTCAACGGGCAAAGTTTTATTGCTTCGGTTCAGAAAATATCTTTCTTTGATGGCTTCGAAGGAGGTTTCAATTTCCGAACACTGCAGCCAAATGGGTTACTGTTCTACTATGCTTCAGGGGTAAGTACTTGTTTCTCTCTGAGGACGCTTTGTGTAGCTGCTTTGTCTATTAGAAACAAGTTTTATGCATATTAAAAGTGAATTTTTTATTCAGATTTTGACTCGCAAATACACAGAGACTATCAGATGCTAAATATGCAATACACATATTTTAAATATAACTATCTTATTAATTCTTTGAGAATGTTATGCAATGTATTTGGTCATAGTCACACACACACACACACACACACACACACACACACACACACACACACACACATGTTCCTTCCCCTAACTCTTCCTGTTTCATCCCACCTCCCTCCCCACCCCAACCAGTGTCCTCTTTTTAATATATATAAAACCCTTCAAGTCCAAGTCCATTTGGTGCTGCCCATGTACTCCTGGGTATGAGGCCATCCACTGGAACACTGACCTACCAGAGGCCATACCCTTAAAGAAAACGGACTCCCTCCTGAAGAAGCCATCAACAGACCACACCTCCTCAGTTGGGGTGGGGCTCACGAACCCCTTCCTCTCATGCTAGAATGTTGACTGGCTGGATGTTTTGCAGGCCCTGTTGAGGCAATCACGGGTACCATGAGCTCATGAGTGTAGACGGCACTTTGACTTCAGACTTCCCCAACCTCTGGCTCCTACAGTCTCTCCACTCCCCCTCCCTCCATGGCCCAGGAGCCTCATGGAGAGGGGAGTGACGCAAATGTCCCATGAACTTACATTCTGAACACTTTGACTAGTTGTGAGTTTCTGAGTTGACTGCCCTCCACTGCACAAAGGAACTTCTCTGAGGACATCTGAGAACCATACTAACCTATGGGTACTGAGATAAGAATTCAGAGGGCAGTTAGATGATACTATGTCTGTTTAGCTGAGGGATAGTGGTAAGTTCACCCCTGGGGCCTGTGAGCTCCCAGCCATAGGTTCTCGGCCAGATTGATAGTACCAGGCATGTGTTTCTTTCTATGGAGCAGGCCTTAAATCCCACCAGAAAGCAGTTGATTACCTCCATAACATGCAGGCCACTATTGTAATCACAGACATATCTTAGTGTGGAATTCCGTTCTGCCCCTCAGGAGCTGATGGGCAGAATTCAAAGAATCTGTAGACTCAATTGTGGAAGATTCTATCTTTATTTTCTCCAGCTGAAATAACATTTTCTTCTATTTTTAATATGGCAAAAAACCACAGTAGTGTTAGCAGTACCTCTAACTCTGTCACTCAACAAAATTACACGTTTTTCACTTGACATTGCAGTTGGCACAGACATTTGAAAATATCATTTTTGTTCATGTCTGCTAGTTTCAAAATGTAGAAGCTGTCAGGTCTATTAAATCTATTATTTAATGTCTTTACAAGGAAGAATATTATCATATATCACCAATTCCTTGTTTAATCATCTCGAGAGCAATATTTCAATGTACTAGATATCCTTCCTATCCATGTGTATTTTGTCTTAAACATTTTAGGATATTGCTTTATGAAGGAAACCACATATATCCACTCTCCATATAAGAACAAAGACATGTGTGATTTAATTTATACATTAGAAAGAAGTTACACTCTTCTTTGCCTTTGGATTTACAACAGCTTACAAAACTTGTCAAATATAAGGGCTGGGTATGTAGCTCAGTGACAGAGGACTGGCTTCACACACGTGAAGCCCTGGTTCAATCTTCATTCCCATGAAAACAAATAAGATCTGTAGAGGTCTAGGGAAGCTAAGATTCAGCGACTGTATCTCGGCCTTGTTACAATTTTTGAAAGACAAACTTTGATTTTTACAGTTACCTGTATTTATCACCATTTCTTTTGTTTGTATATATTGTTAGCATGTGCATGTACACATGTGTGCTTGTGCATGTGGAGGCCAAAGGACAGCCTCAGGTTTCATTCTTCCTCAAATACCATCCACCTGGGGCTTGTCTGGTTTGTTTTTGAGGAGTCTCTCAGTGGCAATGTGGCCAGTGAGCCCCAGAGATCTAACAGTCTCCATCTCCCCAGTGCTGGGATTACAAGTGTGTGCCACCATGCCCAGCTCTTTGTGTGGGTTCTGGGGATCAAATGGGGTCCTCATGCTTGTAAAACAAGCCCTTCGTAGACTGCTATGCCCCCTAGCTCTGTCACTTTTATTTTCTGTGTAATTTAAGTCGATAGCACCCATGCAAATTTACAGAAAGCATTTTGTAGAACTTTTGCCCTCAAAGCTTGCCCCCGATTACCCTGGTTCTTTAATAATTTTCTGTCACAGCCGGCTGTTTTCGTATGCAGTTGGGGTTTGTGGATGGGCAGCTGACTTTAGAAGTCAGTGTGCATGTAAAGAAAGGGAAACATCATCATCCACCAGTGTTTTAAAATAAGCAGTACGCAAATTCAGAAAAGAAGTAATTTCTGCTTCTTGAAAGGAAGGTCTCTTCTATCTCAATGTATCAAATAAGTGAAGCATTTAAAAAAACATACGAGTGAATTAACTCCAGCTCCTTCATCTAGCTACATCCTCCAGGAGGCTGAAATACTCTCTTTCAAAGGGATCACATGAGACTGATATGGTAGAAATGCTTAGGCCAGGAAAAGTCATTGAGACTAAGCCATCTCTAGGCATGACAAAAATCACCAAAGGGTTTCAGTTCAAAATATGGGAGTATCTTTTTTTCCATTGAAATATGTGTGTGTGTGTGTGTGTGTGTGTGTGAGAGAGAGAGAGAGAGAGAGAGAGAGAGAGAGAGACAGAGACAGAGACAGAGAGAGACAGAGAGAGACAGAGAGAGACAGAGAGAGACAGAGAGAGACAGAGACTACAAGTATATTCCTCCCATGTATTGAGGTCAAAGCACAACTCTCAGGCATCAGTTCTCACCTTCCACCCCCGTGTTTGGAGGCAGCAGGATCTCTTGTTTTTGACACTTCCATGTGGACTCCAGGTTGCAACACTCCTCTCTACATTTCCTGTCTCACTGTAGTAGCACCGTATTACAGACGCATGCTACTGGATCTGGTTTTTACATGGATTCTGGGGTTCTGAATTTAGGTCATCAGACTTTCAGGGCAAGCACATTTACCTACTGAGTCAGCCCTGAAACATGTCTGTCTACTTTTATGAGCAGAATTAACATAGGCAAAAGTGTTTAGTTGTTGCTATTCACAGAAATTATCCTACTGGCAAATTTTCTGCTCACTGGTATTAAGCAATACCATCAAGTGACTTTTGAAAACATGTCCAGTTTTTATCCTGAGATTCCCACTTAAATACATGTGCTTGTATTTCAGTCTGATGTGTTTTCCATTTCCCTGGACAATGGGACTGTTGTCATGGATGTAAAGGGCGTCAAGGTTAAGTCGGCAGACAAGCAGTACCACGATGGGCTGTCCCACTTCGTCATTACCTCCATCTCATCCATGAGGTATAGCTCCTCCCCTTCCTCTACCTCCCACCAGGACCTTAATTTGCAGGGTGTGCTCCTGTCAAATGTCGCTGCGGCTCCTAGGCTGTGTCACTGCCTTTCTAGTGTTCTAAAAAAAAGTGATGGAAGGAACAGCTTGCCTCCTTCCCAAAAGGATGCTATTCATATTCAAGAGACACCAAAGAAGCCATCAGAAAGTTGTTTAACAAATGCAGACTCTTTGGTGGTGGAGGGGGGGTCAATATGAAGATCAGTTCTCATCTCTGCTCTGGCAGTGCACACTTACGATACTTGGTGAATGGAGTATGGCACATAGAAGGAGTTCAGCAAATACTGGCAGTGTTTAGATTTTGGACCTAAACAGTAAAGGATGTTACGTTTATGACCCCATTTTAAGAGCTCTGACTTCATCTTTAAAATGTGTATTACTGAATTTCTTTTTCATAAAACAAAATATTTTGGAGTAAGAAGTAAGCCTCTGATGAAGACTGCTGCTGCCCTGTGTCCTTGTGTAGAACACCCCCATCCAAAGCAAATGATGGTACAGTTTCTGTAGACTCTGTTTCTAGTGGTCAGCCCCAGTGTGCTGTATAAGGAAACTGGCCTCGCATAAATGTGATGATTGCCAGAGGTGTGCTCTGGTTCCCCCTACAAAACTCTCACCACGGAGATTTAAATTCCAACCTCAGTGTGGAGAGCCCTTTTTTCACACAGGCATATTTAGCCATTTCCTCCTGGGCCTCCTGAGGAATCTGTCTTTTCATTAAAGAGAGGTTCCATTTCGCCCCTGTGAGAAAGAAAGCCTGCCTGTCCGGTGAAACGTAGCGTTGGGGTCAAATGTGCTGTGTGTGAAGACTCTTTCCTTTGCAGATACGAACTGATAGTAGACAAAAGCCGACTTGGGAGTAAGACTCCTACAAAAGAGAAAGCGGAACAGACTCAGACGAGCGAGAAGAAGTTCTACTTTGGTGGCTCACCTGTCAGTCCCCAGTATGCTAATTTCACCGGGTGCATAAGCAATGCCTACTTTACCAGGTATGCTCTTTTTGACCGGCGAATGTGTCGGATTGGTATTGATCAATACCGCAGTGAAATGTTTACATTAGTAAAATAGATAATTGTGAACCTTACAGTCCTTAGCAGCTAGTAATTAAAAGTTCATGTGCTTGAGCAACTGACGTACTTGGGTTTGTAAGTCTCTTGCTCTTTGATTCCTGTATTGCTGTGGCTAAGCAAGCCTTCATTTCTCCACCTGCAAAACATAGATAACAAGAACACCTACTTGGCAGGCCTGTCGTAGAAATATATGAGATAATACATATTAAAGTACCTTGTACAGCACCTGGTGTATAACAAGCTATAAATATGATACAGTTCTTTTTGTGCTAGCTATTAATAGTAAACTACAGATAAGCATACCAAAATTCTTGTTTGGAGTTTAAGGTCTTCTTAATGTAATACCTGACTTTAAACAAAGCCACTGATCAAGGTCCGTAAGAGATAACAGAGGCTCTGGGGATACAAGAACAAGCAAGGAAGAAACTGAACACAGACGAAGAGACACAGGCATAGTCCTAGACATCCAGAGTCTAGAGGAAAAGACACCTGTCAGTCAGAATGTGGAGTGCCAGAAAGTAGTGTTAGTTAACTGAATGGTAATTGTAGGATTCCTGTTAAGATAGGTAAGGATCCAGCACACAAACTCAAGATGATGTGTGTACACACACGTACATTTCCACTGCCATACGTTTTTGCCATAGTTTTCATTATGTAATTATGGACAGCATTTTTAGGATGATTTTGCTCTTACACACACAGGTTGGATAGAGATGTGGAAGTGGAAGATTTCCAGCGCTATTCCGAAAAGGTCCACACTTCACTGTACGAGTGTCCCATTGAGTTGTCGCCACTGTTCCTCCTTCACAAGAAAGGAAAGAACTCCTCAAAACCTAAAACAAATAAACAGGTAACCGCTACCACCGTGCAGAAGTCACAGTTGCCCTCACGCTCTGCATGTACAACTCCAGGCATGGTTGCTTTGCTGACGCGTGTGCGCACGTGGAAGAGGGTTCTTGCAGCATCAGATGCTCCGGCTTACCAGCTGCGCTGCACCAGGGGTTGCTCTCAGAGGAGCTGGCTCAGCTGTTTACCCCCACTTCTAATGGTTTTTCATTAAAGGCAATCAAAATAGCCCTGCTCTTAACAGTGTGTGTGTGCGCGCGTGCGTGCGTGCGTGCGTGTGTATGTGTGTGTGTGTGTGTGTGTGTGTGTGTGTGTTTAATGTTCAGCATTATAACTGTCTACTATAATCTAATTTGAGTAATAATTCTAAGCCTTTGTCGAAATATTGAAACTCTTTAAAGTTTGTTTTAACTTCTCAACCTTTGTGTTCCTCCCCCTACATGTGGATGTGAACTCCCCTTCCTTAAATACTGAGCTGTAGAATTTCATCTCTGACCACTGCTCTTCCTTATTTATTCATGCACATTATTTGGTTCCATTACAAATGAAAGCCCGGTCCCTCCCCATTCTCTTAGTATAATACTCCCTGTCTCCTCCTTGGTGCGGTTTTAGCAATGCTCTGTCAATGCTACTGCAACAGCTTCCAAACAGGGCTCCTTGTTTCACTTTGTTGTTGTTGTTGTTTGAGACAGTGTTTCTCTGTGTAGTTTTGGTGCCGTCCTGGATCTTGCTCTGTAGAGCAGGCTGGCCTCGAACTCACAGAGATCCGCCTGCCTCTGCCTCCCGAGTGCTGGGATTAAAGGTATGCACCACCACTGCCTGGCCTAGTTTCTACTTTGTTCCCTCACCATCTGTTCTGGGCACAGCATCCAGACCCGTATGCATGTAAACCATACCAGGCACTCCTCTAATCAAAGTACCCCCCACCCCCAGTGCACTCAGGAGAAAAGCCAGAGCCCCTACAGTTCCCGCCAGGTCCTGTGTGATCAACACACCTTCCGTTCTCTTCATCTCTTTCCCTTGCTCGCCTCGCTCACTCTTCTCCCCCACCAGCCCGTTACCCAAACTGGTCACATTAGCCCCTACCTTAGAGTGTTTATTCAGCCTCTTCCGTCTCCCCTTCCACTCTTCTCTCAGATCTCAAATCTGCACAACTTCTCCTCGGCCCCCCTCTAGGGACCTCTCATTTACTCAGTGAGACCGACCTTGGCTGCCTATTCAGCACCGCAGCCTACCTACTGCCTCTCACCAATACTATCCATAGTTTTGCCTTTTTCTGGTTGTTCTTTTTCCATCCGGGATAAAGTGTAACTTACCAAGCTTCATGTAGATTATGAAGATGTGTCTTCAGTAGCTGCCAAGAAAAACATGCCACCTCTGTCTTAAATGTTTGTTTGTTTGTTTGTTGACACAGGTTTTTCTCTATGTAACCCTGGCTGTCCTGAAACTCACTCTGTAGTCCAGGCTGACCTTGAACTCACAGAGATCTGCCTGCCTCTTCCTCCCAAAAGTGCTAGAATTAAAGGCATGTGCCACCACACCCAGCCCTGATTTAAATTTTTATGAAATTTGCATTAAAGGGCTTGGATTATAATAATTTATTTTCACAATCACTTCCTCTGAGTGCATAGTTGAATAAATTTTTAGAATAGATTCCAGGAGATAGAATTACTGGATCAAGGCAAATCATTGCAGCGAGCCACAAGAATATATTCTAGAGATGCAGCTGTATATAATAAGCTATACCTTGACTGACCAAGGTGTCCTTCCAGAGGAAGCCATATATCAAGGAATATTTGGTGTTATTTATCTTATTAATACATATCAGCTGTCTTCTGCTATGAAATTCTTGTGCACCCATATACTACTAGGCCATACTGGCAAACAGCTAAGCTTCTCAGACCTACTGCTGATCCACTAGGTAACTAACACCCCTGCAGGGCCTAGGAGACAGACAGGCTGTAGATGCATAGCTTTGTTTCTTGTGCAAATGAAGCTCAGACCATCCCTTGCCTTCAAGCCTGGTAGCATGGCAGAGCTATTGACTCAGGGCAATAGGCCTTTTTTGCATAACCAGGTGCAGTAAAGACTGGAGCAGAATTCCAGAGGCAAGCAGAGCCAAGTGGCCAGAGACGAGAACAAGGAGATTTTCTGTAGATGGTGAGCAGAGCTGTGTGGCCAGGAGAGAAAGGACAAGGAAGTTTCTGTAGATGGTAGACAGAGCACATGGCCAGAGAGAAGAGAAAAAGGCAGAGTTTCTGTAGATAGTAAGGCAGATTTTTTTTGTAGAGTTTTCTCAGAGCCAAGAGTAAGGAGCAAGGAAAGAAAGATGGAGGATGAAGGAACAGAGGACGAAGATGAGGTCGAAAGCATAGGAGCTTAATTATTACTGGGGCTATGAGGGGACAGGAAAAGAAGGGACAAAGAGGAACTGAGTGTCAGGACAGAACTGAAGCTGTATAGATAGAATTTTGTCCTAGAGAAATAAAGTAAATGGATATAGAGCATAGTGTACATAGATTCTTTTCCCTCAGATAACCCCACACCAGTTGTGGCATCTTCCCTGGGACTCTGAGAGGATTCTTCTCAGGGCAAGTCCCTGGGAAAATT
Source organism: Peromyscus californicus insignis (assembly GCF_007827085.1). Lineage (NCBI taxonomy): Eukaryota > Metazoa > Chordata > Mammalia > Rodentia > Cricetidae > Peromyscus > Peromyscus californicus. The sequence continues at coordinate 58,485,908 of NW_026294525.1, forward strand.
CTGTTAAATCATGTTCCCAAAGAGGTAACACTAATTTTATATTTCTCCATAAGTCCTTGAGAAGACCTGTTTTTAAAAAAACTATGTTGCAGGCTTAAAAGTTTTTTCAGCATTTTAAGATATGCTTTAAGATGAACTGGGAAGTTTTCATATGTAACGTAATAGTGAACAGTGTGTTCACTGATGGGGTCACTAAGGGTATCTGGCCAACCACTCTTTTCTGAGAACTGACTCCCTACGCACCGTCTAGGTCCTGTGGTTTAGGACTGTGACACCTACTTCCCTGGATATAGGTGATCGGACCAGTATGTATCCCCTGAACTGAGCAGGACTAGGAAATCATCTTCCTTGTGAAGGAACCCAAGGAAGCTGTTCTGATCATTGACTACAGATCCTGTAAGCTTTAGAGCACTGTGTCAGCTGTGGACAAAGAAAGGGGCTTTCTAGAAAGAATAAAAGCCAGAAGACTGCCCTGAGAGAAAAAAGAGAGTGAGGACAAGATGCGGGAGACAGACACAAAGAGAAACAGACAGACAGACGGAGAGCTCTGGGATACCAGAAGCCAACACAAAGCAAGCACCTAGATTCTGTCCAGTCCCGAATTCCTGTTTAGGACCCTACTCTACTATGTCTTCTCTTGGACTGCCTGAGAAATCCCCTTGTCTTTATCACAACTGCCTGCTTTTTCTTTGCTCACTCAACTAGTTGCTGCTATCTGGCCCACATAAAATGGTGATGAGTTAAAGCTGATGCCACTAGCAGGGTTGTAACTCATATGCTCTAAAAGAAGGAGATCACCCTGGCAAAGGCAAGATCTGAAGGGGTTCCCCAGGAATCCCCGTGCATGTGCCCATAAAGACAGTAAGCTGAATGTCTTTATTGTGTAGTGGTAAGTAATTCAGCTATAACTGGTCTTTTTCATCATTATCAAGAGCATACATCCACAGAAAATTGAGAGTATTTGGTTGCTGTACAGAAAGATATCAGCGTTCATTCAGTTTTGCAGCAGAGAAGGAACAGCAAGTTCTTCTACCTATTCTACAAGCCCCCACACTGAAACAGAGAAAGGCTGGTCAGTTGGTACAGTCACTGTCCATGTCGTGCTATGCTTGCTCAGCCTGGGAGTCCAATTTAGTTCTTTAACTGAGTGTGAAAGCGTGAGATCCCTTCCACTGAAGCAGGAGGGTGGGGAAAATCCATAACTCCTAACCCCTTCCATTTTCCAAGCCTTATACAAAGCATCTCTATCAGGCCCCCCTCCTTGAGACAAACATGCCTATGTTTCCCATTGTAAGATTCTGACAAGACTAGACTATAATGAGGGTTTGGAAGAAACTTGTAAGGCGAATTGCTAAACGGTCTTATTAATAAAAAACCCAAAGCCAGATATTGGGGTAAAAAACTGAGAGATCAGAGGAATAGAACAAGCCACAGCCAACCTCACCTCACCAACTCCTCAGCTTCCAAAGAGACCTACTTCCTATATACTCGCACCTATATGCCTTTCTGTCCCTGCCCTCTTACTTCCTCTCTCTGCCCAGCTACATCACTTCCTCTTTCTGCCCACCTCTATCACTTCCTGCCCAGACCTCCATGGTTAGTGCTGGGATTAAAGGCATGTGCCACCATGCCTGGCTCTATTGCCAGTATGGCCTTGAACTCAGAGATCCACATGGATCTCTGCCTCCTAAATGCTAGGATTAAAGGCACATGCTGCTGTTGCCTGACTTCTGTGTTTAATATAGTGGCTGGCTTTTTCCTCTGATCCTCAGATAAGCTTTATTGGGGTGCACAAAGAAAATATCACCACAGAAACTTCTTCATCTACATTAGAGCCTCACTTTTGGTCATTCTTGGCTTGAAACTGTACTTTTCTTTTTTTTATTCTTGTGGCTCTATGCTCTTTGGGAGCCTGCCACCCAGCTCCCAAATAAATATACACAGAGACTTATTACTTATAAATGCCCAGCCTTAGCTTGGCTTGTTTCTAGCCAGTTTTTCTTAAATTATCCCATTTATCTTTTGTCTCTGGGCTTTTACCTTTTTCTGTTTCTGTATACCTTTCATTACTTCTTTCTCCATGGCTGGCTGGGTGGCTGGGTGGCTAGCCCCTGATGTCCTCCTCTCTTCCTTTTCTCATTCTTTGATCTCCTCTTCCCAGATTCCTCTTCCTATTTATTCTTTCTGTCTGCCAGCCCCACCTATCCTTTCTCCTGCCTTACTATTGGCCATTCAGCTCTTTGTTAGACCAATCAGGTGTTTTAGACAGGCAAAGTAACACAGCTTCACGGACCTAAAAGAATGCAACACATCTTTGCATCATTAAACAAATGTTCCACAGTATAAACAAATGTAACACATCTTAAAATTATATTCTACAACATAAAACTATGGTAATTATTTGTAGGTGAGCATATGGACCCCAAACTAAAGATAATTAGGTGCATTTCCTCCATCAGAAGGGAAACTTGGCCTCTAGCAATGAATCACTGAGTCCTATGAACTTTGTGAGGAAGGAAAGGGGGATGATGGGATCGGGTAGGCTTTCCTTTAGGACATTGTTAGTCTTTGAGCCCCGTCTCCCTTTCTCCAACTCAGCTCCCACTATGAGACTCTCCACTGCCAGAGTCTTTAGAAGAGCTGCTGCCCTGGGACCAGCCCTGGTACAGCCTATCTGTACATAATTAGCCTCGCACCACCTCTGGATTCCAAGGATAGTTATAGAATACCACTGAGTTTCTTAGAAGTTGCTTTGCTCATATGAGATTAAGAGTTGTATGCCATTCTTTCTAATCAGAGTGGTGTTTCCAGAAACCTCACATCACTTTGTTCTGCTGGTTAAAAAAATAAATAAATAAACCTTCCCAGAACAACTGTGGGTTTGGGGGGGTGGTGGCTTTGTTTGTTTGTTTGTTTGTTTGTTTGTTTGTTAATATGTGTAGATCTGACACTTCAGCAGGAATTCAGGAGAGGGTAAACAAGCACATTCAATAATACTGAACATCTTGCAAGGCTCTCCAGCCCTTCCTGCTGCCAAACATCTCTCCTATCAGCTTCCTGAGTGGGTCAGATCTGACCACTCCCTGCTTTAAAACCTATGTGGCTCCTCATTACCTAAAAACAAAACTCTCCCTCTAGCCCATCATCTAAAGATCTTTTTCTCTGTCACCAACTCGATTCTGTTTCTTTTTATAGACTTGTTTCTCCAAATTGATTATCAGTTCTTAAAAACTGACAGTCATCTCTCACCTTTCTAGTCCCTACCACATAGCACCCACAGAATGCATGCAGGAACATTGATTTTCTTTTATCTCCACCTCTACCCATCCAATAAATGTTTGCTTTGAATAGTGAATAAATTATTACATACTTGATTTTATTTACTTTTATTTTACCTCAGAAATAGACTACATAATCATTTAATATTATCCAATAGTTTCACAACACTACATTTCAGCATCAGCAGGGCAATTTGAAAGGCATAACAAATCATCAAAGAAAAGATTTTTGTATTTTATATTTTAAAATGCTGTTTTATATTGATTCTATCACACAAAGTTTCTTTACATAGTCTGTTGCCAAAAAATAATTCTAAATATTTTCCAGCTTTTTAAAGATTTATTTATATGTATGAGTGTTCTGACTGCATGCATGTCTGTGCACCATGTACATGTTTGGTGCCCAAGGAGATCAGAAGAGGTCATCAGATCTCGTGGAACTGGAGCTAATGACTGCTGTGAGCTGTTGTGTGGGTACTGGGAACCAAACCCAGGTACTCTGGAAGTGAAGCCAGTGCTCTTAACCACTAACCCACCTCTCCAGCCCCGATCTCTCAACTTTTTACACAGCGTATATAAATAATACTGTATGTTAATGTGATGTTGCAGCTGTGTGAAGATTTTATTGACTGATTCTCTCAAGGCTGTTTTATTGCCAACTTTTCCATTGGTAACTATTATTTGAGGTATGCATTGAATTTGAGTGACAGAGCAGTTGTCTCTGAAGCTGCACTTGCATGCGGTTTTACAATCACGGACTAGAATTCTGGGTCTGCTAACGTGCTGTGTGGTTGCTGTTGCTGTCGCTTGTTCATGATGCTAGAAGGAAAAGTAGCCTGCTCTTTCATGAATGGGAAAACCACGAGTAACGGCCACGTTGCTAGTTCCGTGTTCTCATTAAGGGTAAAGACGTTGCATATTCCATTTTGTTGCCGGTTCCACCACTTTCAACCTCTCCACTTCACTTCTTTCCTACAGGGAGAGAAAAATAAGGATGAGCCTTCTGCATGGGATCCTGTTGGCCTGAAGTTCCCAGAGCGGAAGGCTCCGAGAGACTCTCACTGCCACCTCTCCAGCAGCCCCAGAACAATAGAACATGCCTATCAATACGGAGGCACGGCCAACAGCCGCCAAGAGTTCGAACACGTTCAAGGAGACTTTGGTGAAAAGTAAAGGAGTGCACTGCCCTCGGGGAGCCTCATGTCATGCTCTGTCCTCCTTTGTCACCTCCACTTTCCTCCGACCTTTCCTTTCTGTGTCTTCCTAATCCGGTCGTTTTTTTTTCTTGTCAAACTATATACTAAACAATATGTGATTCCTTCTTTCCAAGAAGTCGTGCTCACACTTTCTCTCCAAGTAGACAGCACATAGAACAGCATTCTTACAGTTTACCAAGGTTGCACAAAGAAGAGGCATCTTAATTGGGGGAGTTCCAAATGGCCCATCTGCCGACTTGATGTCCATCCCCTCCCCTCCCCCACATAGATGGCATTCAGATTGTGAATGCGCATGCACCTAAACTTCTAGTGATGGAGAGACCCAGAAAATACAAATGTTCCTGCCCACCTGCAGCCCTCCAGCTGCCTCAAACCCCATTAATTCTTCACAAATCCCGAATGACTCCGTGTTATTTAAGATTACTTTTCATAGTGTTTATGTACCCAGCAGGCAAAATCAGTGTTTTTTTATTCTTCATGAAGAAAACTTAAAAAAATGTGACTTACCCACACTTGGAGCTAAAGTTCTAAGCAGGTTTCTTCACACATTTCCACCCCTCTTGGGTGCCTGTGTTTGACATGTGATATTTGTCTATAGTATAGACTATAGTATAGACCCTTCTACTGCAAGGGGCATTAGTCTGTGATTTATGTAGTATATAATCAATAGTTCTGTGAAATTTTCTCTATGCATGTTAATTACTTGTTGCTATTTATCCACAGAGATAAGTTAATATAACATGTTAATTTTTAGTGTTTACTAATTTTATTAGATATGATTCTCTAGAGCAGTGGTTCTCAACCTGTGGGTCAAGAGCCCTGTGAGGGTCAAATGACCCTTTCACAGGGGTCACCTAACACTGTAAAAAAACAGATATTTACTTTATGATTCATAACAGTAGCAAAATTATAATCATGAAGCAGCAATGAAAATAATTGTATGGTTGGGGGTCACCACAGCATGAGGAACTGTATTAAAGGGTCGCAGCATTAGGAAGGTTGAGAACCACTGATCTAAAGGAGCTGATAGAATGAATATAGAGAGATAAAAAGAGGATTTGTTAGCGTGACTTACAGGCTGTGGTCTGGCTAGTAAAACAATGGCTGTCTCCCCACAGAAGGGCAAAGAACCCAGTAAATGTTTCACCCATGAGGCTAGATGTCTCAGCTGAGTTTTGATCTATGTCCCAGTCCCAAAGAAGTAGATTCTAATATCAACAGAGGAAGACCTCTGCAGCAGGGTAGATGAACTTACCAGCAAGACTTAGAGCAGACAAAGAACCAAAGCTTCCTTCTTCCATGTCCTGTTACCTCAGCAGCCTCCAGAAGGTGTGGCCCACATTTATGGTGGTTTTTCAGACCTCAGAAGATCCAGATTTAGGGTGGGTCTTCCCACCTCAAATAGTCCAACCAAGAAAACTCCCTCACAGGTACACCCAGCTGCTTGAGTTTTAGTTAATTCCAGACATAGTCAAATTGACAACCAAGATTAGCCATCACACTACATTTCAAAGCAAAGACCCCATAAGATCCACAAACAAGACAAGACTTTGTTAAATGTATAACAGACCTCTAGAAAAAAGTAAAGATGCATGTGCATGGGGGTCTTCTGGGCCTGAAATTTCTAGAATAGGTCTAGAGAAGAATTTGCATTTTTGAAGTAACCAAGCCTACCCAATAAAATACATTAGCTCATAGTCAGGGATAACTCGAGTGAAGCTGTTTGGGACTAGATAAGATGACTATTCTTCCTTGGACTGTATTACTTTGAAGTTTTATCTTGAAATATTATTCCCAGTCTCACTTTACATAAATGACTTCTCTTTCCCTTGACCAGATCTCAGTTTTCCATTCGTCTGAAAACCCGCTCCTCACATGGGATGATTTTCTATGTCTCAGACCAAGAAGAGAATGACTTCATGAGTCTCTTCTTGGCTCACGGCCGCTTGGTCTTCATGTTTAATGTTGGCCACAAGAAACTGAAGATTAGAAGCCAGGAGAAATACAACGATGGATTATGGCATGATGTAAGTTGAGTACGGAGCGCAGCACTGTCGGCCAGTATTGGCCATTGCCCAGGGGAGTTGCACTGATTCTACATTGTGGCCTGACAGAAACAGCCATGTCAAAATTCTGAGGCTGTGCACCCAGAGTTCAATTTCAATCATTTATTAATTGCTTATTTTAAAAGTCTTCAACCATATATTAGACAGTCACAGGCTAATTGTAATTATTTTAACCGAAGTCCCAGTAATCAACATGAGCTAAAGTTCAGTTTCTAATGAATTTTTTTTCTTTTCCCCCACTAACCAGTAGGCTAAGTTCATAATTTTTGACAACTATTACTGACTTTCTTTCAAAAAGTAGTCCATGGGAGGAGGTATGAAGCAAGTAAACCACTTGGAAGACAGGCTCTTCCGATGGGGAGTACCTAAACACTGGAGGTAGCCAGTGAGTGTGGAGCGGCTCTTAGAGTCCACTGTACAAGGTGTGTTACAGTTAACTGTAGAATGTGGCTGGTTGTAGAAGGATTTTTCTTTGAACTGCCACCTCACCAATAACCACATGGAGACATTATTAATTATGAAAGCCAAGCCTTAGCTTAGGCTTGTTCCTAAGTAGTTCTTATAACTTAAATTAAGCCCTATTTTTTTAATCTATGGTCTGTCACGTGGCTCCATATCTCATCTCTCCATACTACCCACCCTGCTTCCTCCACACTGGCTAGGGACTCTGCCTTCTTCCCCCAGAGATCTCTCTCTGCCCACAAGTCCCGCCTAATCTCTCCTGTGTAGCTGTTGGCTGTTCAGCATTTTGTTACACCAATCACAGCAATACACCTTCACACAGTGTACGAATATCCCACAACAGCTGGTCAGCTAGGAGGAGGTTCCACCCTGCCAAAAATATAACCCATACTCAGCGATGGAACCTATAGGTCATTCAACCTAGAGATAAGAAAATAGGTGAACACTTGCCTTAATGCATGAAGAGGTAAACCCAAGGAGAGCCAGAGGGGGAAAAAAGCCAGAATACATAAAGCAAGGAGGCCTAGAGACAGTTGTAATAAAGATGTCTGCTCCGGGACAAAGAATCAAGGAATAAAGTTAATGACACTCGAAGAGCAGGATAGCCGAAAGCCCACTAAGAGGAAGGGAGAAGGCTGCTGACCTTCAGAGACGGGGTCACGGTTCTGAGAACCTTCTGTGCCTTCCCACAGCATTGCAATACCAGGGTTAGGAGGGTGGACAACACAGCCTTCCCCCAGTGTGGGGTCATCACTAAGCCGGGCTATTCTCCTCCTCTCCATCCAGGTGATATTTATTCGGGAAAAGAGCAGTGGCCGACTGGTCATCGATGGTCTGCGAGTCCTAGAAGAAAGCCTTCCGCCAAGTGGGGCTGCCTGGAAAATCAAGGGTCCCATTTATCTGGGAGGAGTGGCTCCTGGAAGGGCTGTGAAAAACATCCAGGTAAGCCAGCTGTGGCGAGACTGAGTCGCTGACCCTTGAACCGGAAGATCACTGATTCCAGGTCCTCATTTCACAGAGGAGGAAGCTAGCAAAAGTGAAACAGGTTTTGCTGGAGAAGAAGCATCCTAGGCTGTCCCGTGGGCTTTTCCTGTCTGCCCTGGGACATTACAAAATCAGCTGTCACCTTTTGATTTAAAATAGACGTGAGATGAGGGCATCTCATTAGTTCTGCAAGTTCCTATAATTTTATGTAAAGCTACACCAAGACCAGAGAACAAGTCATTCCACTATATTACTGAGTGGGAAAAAAAACAATCAAAAAAACCCTCCTGCTCATTTAAATTCAGTTCCATTTTTTTTCTTTCTCACATATAATTTTTAAATATGCAAGGAATATAGGTATAAGTGGAAGGATTGAGAATATAAGAAACATTTTTGTAAATTGAATTGTAACTATTACATGTTTTTAAAATGTTTCTCAGTGAAAGGAAGGTATCAAAGGACTTAATTTATCTAGACATAGATTTGATTTTATCACAGTGTCAGTACAATGTTAAGATCCCAGAAAAGGCAGTTCACAGTATAATTAGACTTGAAGTAAACAGCCCCAATTCTGGGACAATCATTTTTCACTGTTTCCAAATGTAGTATAAAATCAGTTGTCTAAAAGTGACCCAAGTGCCATGTCCTGTAGTATGATTCACAACTATCGTAGTAGTATAGTTCATAATAATAGTATAAATAATGTAGTATAAATTCACAATGACATGATGAGCTAATGAGGACAGTTCGGCAAGCTTCCTACCGTTTGCATAGAATTTTCCTCCACATCATGATCTTGGGCCCAGCTGCCATTCCTGGAGGCAAATGAATAATACTAAACAATCTTCAACTGGAAAACCACAGCTGTAACTTATTTCATCACAACCTGTGGAAACATTTCCACGGCTTAATCACTACACGCTGATGTTATGAAGGACAAAATTCCACCCTCGATGAATTAGTTAAAAGTAATTACCTGGAGCAATATTGATCATTCAGAAAGGTAGAATGAACAAGGGGTGTCTTTTCCTCTCAAGACTCACTGGTTTACTTTCCCATGGTGCATCTAGCACTGGGCTAGGGGATTTGAAGTAACCTCTTCTTCTTCCTTCAGATTAACTCCGTCTACAGTTTCAGTGGCTGCCTTGGCAATCTGCAGCTCAATGGTGCTTCCATCACCTCAGCCTCTCAAACATTTAGCGTGACCCCATGCTTTGAAGGGCCCATGGAGACAGGAACTTACTTTTCGACAGAAGGAGGCTATGTGGTTCTAGGTAATTATGTGTGATTATGGTTGGCTCCAGCTAAACTCAAGTTAAAGCTTGCTCCCCCGGGGCAGCACATCCAGAATGGGGGCCTGTGAGAGGTGATTTGGTCATTGGAAAGATGAAAGGTGTTCTTGTGTGATGACTGTTGACTCTCTGAAGACAGCGCTGTTCACCATCAGAGTGAGTTGTATAAAGCAGCCTTGGCCGCTCTCCTCTCTCTGCACACATCCACACACACACCCTTCCACTTCTACAGTGAGAGTCTCAACAGATGTTGCCACCATGCTCCTAGATTTTTCAGCCTCCGGGACTGTGAGCCCCTTTCTTTATAAATCAACCAGTGTCAGGTGTCCTGTAGCAACATAACAGATTCAGACAAGGATGTATGTTGAAAGCAGGAGTCCTGAAATGCTTTTTTCCTGGAGAAAATTAACAGGGAATTTTAAGCCCAAAGTTAAAATTTAATAATGCCAAGCTCATCTCTGTAAGATCCCCCATTCCTGTAAGGTCCCTCATTCCTGTAAAGTTCCTCTTTCCTCAAGGACCACTGTCATCTCCTTTACTGTTTCAGACGAAATATGCAACACCAATCCTTGTTGCTTTCATTGGCCAAACTCCTGGGTGCAGACCATTTTGATGCAGAACTTCCTGCACTGCCCTGTGACCTGGTCTATGTCAGCTCTTGGCCACCTTATTCCTCAAAGTTTTCTTGTTTGTTAGTATGAACTATTGTCCCCACTGAAGGAAATTACATTCCCTCCCTCTTGCCGCTCTGAAACCCCAGTACAGCACTGTCTTTCAGAGATCTTAGTCTGAAGATTTTCTCCCAACCATTACTGCCCTGCTCATGCATTCAGCAGCTTTTATTGCATGCCACCTATATAGCAGTCTGTGTGCACACCACCTGTACAGCAGTCTGTGTACACACCACCTGTACAGCAGTCTGTGCACACACCACCTATACAGCAGTCTGTGTGCACACCACCTGTACAGCAGTCTGTGTGCACACCACCTGTACAGCAGTCTGTGCACACACCACATGTATAGCAGTCTGTGCGCACACCACCTGTACAGCAGTCTGTGCTCACACCACCTGTATGACAGTCTGTGTGTACACACCACCTGTACAGCAGTCTTATGCACACCACATGTACAGCAGTCTGTGTGCACACCACCTGTATGGCAGTCTGTGTGCACACCACCTGTACAGCAGTCTGTGTACACACCACCTGTACAGCAGTCTGTGTACACACCACCTATACAGCAGTCTGTGTGCACACCACCTGTACAGCAGTCTGTGTGCACACCACCTGTACAGCATTCTTTGCACACACCACATGTATGGCAGTCTGTGCTCACACCACCTGTACAGCAGTCTGTGCTCACACCACCTGTATGACAGTCTGTGTGTACACACCACCTGTACAGCAGTCTTATGCACACCACATGTACAGCAGTCTGTGTGCACACCACCTGTATGGCAGTCTGTGTGCACACCACCTGTACAGCAGTCTGTGTACACACCACCTATACAGCAGTCTGTGTGCACACCACATGTATGGCAGTCTGTGCACACACCACATGTATGGCAGTCTGTGTGCCAGGTGATGGACTGTAACAGTTCCAAAAACAAAAGAAATCCTAGGAGACTATACCCAGCCTCTACCTAATCCACAGCAACAAGGATCCTAAATATAAAGGATTAATCCTTCTTAATGATCTAGTCCCTTTAATAGGTTCGAAAAAAACAACCATTAGGGATTTTGCGCAATCTCTGATAAAGAACCATGATGTAACCAGGTACACTTTCTTACACAGCCATTCACGTCCAGTAGAATGTGACTAGAGGCAGTTGCCCTCTGTCTACCTCAGGATTTTGCTTTCCTTCGGTGCCCACTCCCATTTACTCCTACTAAAACATACACCAAAGTTTCTTAGTCTTTAAAGAATTCTAAAGTTTGGACAGTTTGAAATGTGTAGCCAACTGTATAATTTATGTCTGTTCCTTGAGCATTGTCTAATACCAGGAGGGCTAGGTATGGTGGTGCACATCTTTAATCTCAGCACTCAGAATCTCCATGAGTTTGAGGCCAGCCTGGTCTACATAGCAAGTCCCAGGCCAGCCAGGGCTACGCAGAGAAATCCTGACCAAAAGCAAGAAGAAAGAAAAAAAATGTATTGGGAAATAAAATCTTAAGTTATTTATGAGGTAATATGTCAAGTAGACACTATTAAAATGCCTAGATTTGCAACAAGCCTTTAAATACCTGTATATGTATGGGTGCAGGGTGTGCACATGAGTGCAGGTGCCAGAAGAAGAGGTCTGGTCCCATGGAGCTGGAGTTACAGATGGTTGTGAGCTGTCCAGGAACTGAACTCTAAAGAGTAGCACATGCTCTTAACTGCTAAACCATCTCTCCAACCCCACAGCTACTCTTTTTTTTTTTCTTTTAAGATTTATTTTATGTGTATGAGTGTTTGCCCACCACATGCATGCCTGGTGTCCACAGAATCCAGAAAGGGTACTGGGTCCCTTGTGAGTCGCCGTATGCATGCTGGGAATTGAACCCAGGTCCTCTGAAAGGGCAGCCAGTGCTCTTAACCACTGAAGCCATCTCTCCACCTCCAGCCCCACCCCCACTGGGCTATTCTTAATAGGTCACCATAGTAACAGTTTCCAAATACTAGCACCAGTTAATTTGGGGGTTAAACTTGTCTTAAAATACAGCTAACCAGACCTCTCCAGTGACTACAATATGATGTCTATCTTCCATATTTGCATCCTGGAGCCTTCTAGGCAGGGCTCCTCATCCTCCATGGGGAACCAGCTAGGCATACCCATGGAACCATCCAGAGCCGCTTCTAGGGCTCTCCAAGTTTTCCAGCCTCTGTATATGGCTTCAAGTTATGGCTCTGCCCAGATTTTCCTGCTCTCCTTTTTTTTTAATTATGTATGTGTGATATGTGTCTTCAGATTCCATCCTTTGCCCCAAATGCCCTACCCTCCTCACTTTTATTTATTACTGTGTGTGTGTTATGATGGGGGTGGGCACATGCCACAGCAAGTGTGTGAGATCACAGGACGATTGTGGGGTTGGTTCCTTCCTTCCACCTTTACCTGTGTTCCAGGGATGGAACTCAGGTTGGCTGGCTTGGACAGCAAGTGCTTTGCCTGCTTAGCAACCCTGCCAGCCCCTCCGCTCTCTTAAAAGAGTAAATGGTCCTGCGAGCTGGAATGTCAGTGCCCTGAACTCTCACAGCATATGGAGTACTTTTAGTGTGTTGTCATCATAAAATCATGCCATAGCTAGAAATTTTATTTTTCTCATCTTGGTAATTTCTATTTCTCTCTGCAGATGAGTCTTTCAATATTGGATTGAAGTTTGAAATAGCATTTGAAGTCCGTCCCCGGAGCAGTTCTGGAACCCTTGTCCATGGCCACAGTGTCAATGGAGAATACCTGAATGTACACATGAAAAATGGGCAGGTAGTGTCCTGAGAAATAGCAGTCTATCTTGTCTAACCTGGAATGCTGATGTAAAGCAGCAGATGTATTTCACAGAATTATTTCATTAGTCTTTCTAATGGAAAAAAGGAAAGTTGAACATGAAATTTAAGTATGTGCAATGCAGGTGTTCACACTCATGTGCTGGGAATTGATTGGAACAGAGTCATGGCCAGGCAACGGTGAAACATACCTTTAAATCCCAGCACTTTGGAGGCAGAGCCAAGTGGATCTCTGTGAGTTCGAGGCCAGCCTGGTGTACAGAGTGAAATTCAGGACAGGCCCCAAAACTACACGGAGAAACCCTGTCTCGAAAAACCGGAAATAAATAAATAAATAAATAAATAAATAAATAAATAAATAAATAAGTAAGTAAATAAGTAAATAAGTAAATAAGTAAATAAGTAAATAAATAAAAGAACAGAATCATGAAAATATGGCAAAGCTACCAAAAATTACCAATAACAGCATGGCATTTTAATAAAAGAATTAGGCCAAGCAGTGGTGGCGCATGCCTTTAATCCCAGCACTCGGGAGGCAGAGCTAGGCGGATCTCTGTGAGTTTGAGGCCAGCCTGGGCTACAGAGTGAGTTCCAGGACAGGCTCCAAAGCTACATAGAGAAACCCTATCTCGAAAAACAAAAAAAAAAAAAACAAAAAAAAATTAAAAGAAAACTTTTTAGCAAATAGAAGTAAAAATATGTCCACTTTCCAACATTCACAAATGTGAAATCATCTTTCTAAATATTTATATGCTTATCACAGATGTATATATACATACATGCATATTATTCTCAGTTACTAGAAGTTTGTATTATGTTATAATTAAACACCACATTCACCCTAAGATATTACTAAAGAATATTTGGGAAGATATTCAAATAAGTTTAAAGGAAGAGACTATTTTCATTATGCCTCAAACTTAATATAACCACGTTTTTATTTGGGTTATAATGCACTCAATTAAGGCAGAAAAATAAAATAGCTTTCATAAGACTCTGAAATGAATCCCCAGCATATTTGTGTGTGTGACATTACAGATGCATATTATATACATTATATATTAGTGTTGTATATTATTTTAGCAAATAATATATACTGTATATATTATACATATTAGTTACTAGGTATTGGGTACTATTCTAAAAGATTCATAAGTGTGTATCGACTTAGGCCTCCTGTCATCTCAAGGATGTATATAGTACTTTATATCTGAGAAAAGTGGGGCAGAAAACAGATAAATGGAAGCTAAACAGTTTGGCTTGAAAGTTCATTCTCTTCAACAGTATCTTTTATTTTTCCATTTCTGATTTAAAAAAATTTCATTCAATATATTTTGATCATGATATTCTCCTCCCTCAACTTCCCCCAGATCCTCTCACCTCTCCCCCCACCCAATTTTGTGTTCCTCTCTCTCTCAAAAACAATGGAAAAGCAAAGAAGGAAAAGATCAAGAAGACAAACTTGCCAGAGAGCAAGAGCGAGAGAGAGTGAGAGAGAGACAGAGAGAGAGAGAGAGAGAGAGAGAGAGAGAGAGAGAGAGAGAGAGAGAGAGAGGGGAGAGAATCAGTCCACAAAAGTACATTGAGTTTGTTTTGCGCTGGCCAACTACTCCCAGGCACAGGGCCTGCCCTCCTGCTTGTATAAACAGAACGTACTCTATAAACTCAGCAAAGTCGTTCTATGACAGTTCCTACCATTCCTCTACATCCTGTCCAGTAGGATAATTTTGTCCTCTCTCCAAAGATTTAAACTAGATTCACTTAAACTCTTTCTATCACCTATCAAAGAGTGACCCCTTGTGTTCACATTGCAAATGGAATCAGGCACGGGTATTTATTGAAAGTATTGCTCCTCGGTGGTAAATTAGTTAGGAAATTCAGTTTCACCGTGATGATAAGTTAAAACTAACTGTATAACGTGCCCCATCTGCACAGGTCACAGTGAAAGTCAACAATGGCGTCAGAGACTTTTCTACCTCAGTAACTCCCAAGCAGAACCTCTGTGATGGCAGATGGCACAGAATCACAGGTGAAAGACTTGGAGTGTCCTGTGCAGGCCTGAGCCTGCACAGCACATGGGGTGGGGGCGGGGGATGATGTGACCTTATATGATACCTGACAGATGATAACAAAAAAGAATAAAGGATCGTCAGACTAACATGTGAACATTGAATACATGACAATGAATGTTGCCAAAATAGAAGACATGGGAATTTCGGAGCAAAGAAACAAGTAGAAGTGTGTTCTGATAATCCTCCTTTCTAAGGAGAGTGTCACCACAATTGCTCAGTTAGATGTGCTTAGACATCGTTGCTGTTTCTGGGGTAGAGAAGTATGGGGATCTGGAATGTATTGGTATTATGATAAACTAGTTTCTTTCATGTAAAAATTACCGCACTACCAAGTATGACCAGTCTTTTTCCTGTCTTTCAGTTATTAGAGATTCAAATGTGGTCCAGTTGGATGTGGATTCTGAGGTGAACCATGTGGTTGGACCATTGAATCCAAAGCCAGTTGATCACAGGGAGCCTGTGTTTGTTGGAGGTGTTCCAGGTAAGCTCTTCAGAGAAGGGACAGGCTTCCAAATCCAGAAAACCTAGTAAGCTCTCATAATTGTTGTTAGTATATTAAAAATTGGGCCATGTATTGTCATACCACCTAAAAATTCAGAGGGTTTTGTATGCAGTGGTCCTTAATGAAAGAGCAGTAAAGCGCTGAGTTTGCTCCCAGCACTGAAGAAGAAAAAAAGAAAGGAAGGAAGGAAGGAAGGAAGGAAGGAAGGAAGGAAGAAAGAAAAAGAAGTAAAATGCCAAAACGTATAACTCCTCATTCAAGATTAATAACACGTAAGAATTAGCATGCACACCAGGAGATAGCAATCCCTCCTGCCAAGTTTAATTCTCTCTCTCCTCTCCCCTCTTTCTCCTTTAGATATCCTCTACACATACACAGACACTACAGAGAGCACTCATTCATGATGACAGTGCTGTTGGACCTGAGATCCTTGAGGATTCAAAGTTCACTGACAATCACTCCCTTACACAATAGGGAAGAACGCACGCTTCCCCTGCCCAGAGTTAGTCTGCATTGTGGAAACAGCTGCAGACCATAAGTTACGTTGCTCAGATGGAATGGCGTTCCCTAAGAGAGTCTTCCATCTCCAGTCCTGTAAATAGCAGCCCAAATGGCGTCCAATTCAGGGTAGTGAGAGGACACTTATGGGGGGGAGGGGGGAGCTGCGATTACTTTACGCCCCTAGAACAATGACCATTATCTTACATTGAACAAGACTGTTTTTACGTATTTCTCTAACTTAGAAAAGTTGAAAGTGAGAGCTAGAGAGGAGGCTATAAGATGGAGATATGTAAGCTTTTCACCTGGAACTTGGTGGGAATTTCAGTAATCCAACTAGATTTTTTTAACTGTATCATATAAAAGCAGTCAAAAAGAAAGAAAGGAAGAGGAAGGAAGGAAGGAAGGAAGGAAGGAAGGAAGGAAGGAAGGAAGGAAGGAAGGATCTACAGATAAAATCAAGCGTCTCACCTCATGTCCTCTCAAAATAGTAGCACTCCTCCTCTTTCTAGGATGATGTCTTCAGGTAGGAGCTGCGGTAGTTTGCATGAGAATGACCCCATAGGCTCCTATATTTGAATGATTAGTCACCAGGGAGTGGCACTATTTGAGAAGGATTAAGAAGTGTGACCTTAGCCGGGCGGTGGTGGTGCACGCCTTTAATCCCAGTACTCGGGAGGCAGAGCCAGGCGGATCTCTGTGAGTTCGAGGCCAGCCTGGGCTACCAAGTGAGTTCCAGGAGAGGCGCAAAACTGCACAGAGAAACCCTGTCTCAAAAAATCAAAAAAAAAAAAAAAAAAAAAAAAAGAAGAAGAAGTGTGACCTTGTTGGAGAAAGTATGTCACTGGGGGTGGTCTCTGAGTTTTCAAACACCCATTCCAGGCCCAGTCTTCTTCTCTCTCTCTCTCTCTCTCTCTCTCTCTCTCTCTCTCTCTCTCTCTCTCTCTCTCTCCCTTCCTCCCTTTTCCTCCCTCCCTCCCTCCACACTTACCTGCTGTATGAGGGAGAGAGAGCTACTTCTCCAGCACCATGCCAGCCTGCACGCCACCATGCTTTGCACCATGGTGAGAATTATGATAATGGACTAAGCCTCTGAAACTAGCAAGGCCCCAAATAAATGCTTTCTCTTATAAGAGTTGCCTCGGTCATGGTTGTCTCTTCACAGCAATAGAACTAAGATACTAACATTAACAATAATGATAACTCAGGAGTCAAAAGGCATAATTAAGACCCTCAAAAAGCAGCCCCCTCTTATATTTCACAGAGTTACTCCCACCACCGTTCCCCAATCCTCTGCCTCTGCTTTGGCTTTGATTCTGAAAGGGACTCTAGTGAAGGCCACCATTGCACCTCATGTCTGTACCTGTGAAAACTGTTCCATGTCAGTTCTGTTTCTCCACATTGCTTCCTTCCTAGAAATCACAGTATAGCTTCAACTCTTCCACAGGCTTCCAGTACACACAGGATTAAATTAAACAAAGCACACACCTGCCTCCTTTGTGCCCTCGCCTCTGGTCTCCCGGTACCATCTGAGAGTGAAATTCCTCAATGTTTCAGGAAGCTGTCTCTGCTCCAGGCCTTCCCACTGGTGCTCAGGGATTGAATTTCTAGTAAATGTTGCTCTTCGTTTTTCTTCTGGTACCTTTCCAAGGAACAGCTTCTCCCAGCCCTCCAACCTAGTTCCTTATTGATCCTCTGGACTTGCCTTTTCCTTCCATTCTTCCTCCCTAGGGTACACACAATACCACTGTTGTGAAACTGTATTACTTACTTTCCTATTACCATGATAAAACCATTGACCAAGGCAATTTGTAGGAGGAGGAGTGTATTTGGGCTTAGAGTTCTAGAGGGTTACAGTCTATGACAGCACAGTGAAGACAGGGAGGAGGTTTCAGGAAGCTGATCGCTTCATGAACAAGCACAGAGCAGAAACAGCCAATTCAAACAGTGTGTCTTTAAACTCCCAATGCCCGCCTCCAGTGATGTACTTCCTCTAAGAAAGCCACACCTCCTAAACCTCCCAAACAGCGCCCCCAGCAGGGAACAGCATCCTCAAATCCCTGAGATGTGGAAGACATTTCTCCTTCAAACCGTCACAGGTCACCACAGAACACCGCTGAAGCTAAGTGGTACACTGCCTGCTGACAGGGAACAGGACCTCACCCCATGCAGCACTCACTGCTAAGCACCTGCCTAAGCTCGTGGTGGCCAAGCAAGCTTGTCTCTCCAGTGTGAGAGTTGACAGCACTTGTTCCTCCTTGTACCTGAAGGTACAAGGTACCCTGTGATTCAACAGAACTTCATCTCTGACGTTCGTCTGCCTTCTGAGTCTGTCAGGACGCTCCACAGACTGAGTGAACAAGACACACCTAAAGCCACAACCAGGGTGTCCAACCCATATGAGGGATGGCAAAATTTCACTAGTGAGTGACCCTACAGTGACTAGCTTACTGTCGTCAGAACCACCAGCCCACTACACCACTGCAACTTTTCATTCCACCTAGAAAACATGCCAGCAAGCCTTCAGCATAAGCAATTATAATTTAAGCTGGATGTGATTAATTGTATCATCCTGAACAGCTTGAGATTAAGTCCACTAAAATCACATCAGAAACCAGGGCATTAAGAATGATAACTAAAGAAATTAAGCATCGATAGAAATCCTATATGCCCTGAATTCCCTTGAAATGGCAGTCACTCTTGTACAACTCACGACTTTGATAACACATTTTCTCATGTTCCGGTTTGCTCCCTGTGACTGTGATAAACACTGTAACCAAACCAGCTTGGGGAGAAATGGAGGAAGTCAAGACAGGAGCTCAGGCAGAGAGGCCCTGGAGGAATGTCATTTACTGCCTTGCTCCTCCTGGCTTATATACAGCTCAGGGCCAACGGCCCAAGTGTAGTACTGCCCTTCATGGAGTGGGCCCTTACACATCAATCATTAACCAAGAAAATACCACCAAAGACACACCTAAATCTCATGGAGGCAATTCTGCAACTGATGAGATTTAGGTATGTCTTTGGATGACTCTAGCTTATGACTCTAGTTGACAAAAAACTAGCTATGACATCTCACTAAAAAGTTAATAAATAGCCTGGCAGTAGTGGTATGTGCCTTTAATCCCAGCACTTGGGAGGCAGAGGCAGGTGGATCTCTAAGTTTGAGGCCAGCTTGGTCTACAGAGCAAGTTCCAGTACAGCTAGGGCTACACAGAGAAACCCTGTCTCCAAAAACAACAAAAAGATATAAAAATAAAATTCATTTAACTATTACACATACACACACACACACACACACACACACACACACACACACACACACACACACATCAACTTGCCTATATGGTAATTTAAAAGAATCTTTGAGATTAGCCCATTCCCAAGTCTAACCAATTACTATTGAAAACTCTATGTTCTTTTCTATAAAATATAGTCAAGTCTTCATTCCATCTTGGAAATATTCTCTCTTAAAATTAGGTGTTAGGGGGGATGGAAAAATAGCTCAACCGGTACAAGTGCTTGGTGCTTAAGCATGGGAACCAGAGCTCAGATCCCAGGACCCACAGGAAAGCCTGATATTGTCCATAGCATGCACATAACCCCAACAACGAGACAAAGACAGGAGGACCCATAGTTCAATAACTGAGCCTCAATAGTTCAGTATCATAGCTGGAAACAAAATAGTGCCCTCAGGGTTTAAGTCGAGACCCTGCCTCCAAGAAATGAGACAAAGAGAGATCGTGAAAGACATTTAACACACCCCTCTGAATTCTGCACACATAAGTGCATGCCCTACACACAAATGCACATACAACACACACACACACACACACACACACACAAACAACCATGTTAATTTTGTTAACCAATTACTTAGGGCCCTGGGGTACTCTTCTGTCACTAGATATAATTAATTTTATGGTAAATCATGCAGACCATAATTGCTATATTAATTATTTCCTCCAGATGATTTTCTGCATGAACCAGGGGTGGGCAGCTCAGGCAGAGTGGAAGCTGTGTTCCTCTGTGGCGGAGGCTGTAGAAGGTTCCTCTCAAGCTTTCACTCAGTTTTTATTCTGAGGATGAAGTCCTCAGAGCAAGCTTTGCAAACATGTGGCCATTGTAAATTAGATACAAAGAGAAGGAACTGCTCTCTGGGGTCCTTCCAAATCTAAAGCCTTATGATTACGGTTGGAAGGCAGAATGTGATTTCCACTCTGTTTTCAGCACTCAGCCTCCGTGCATGCGTACTCTACACTGGATAGAAGATGTACAGCTGCTTCCCGCGGTTTGCTCAGGGTCCTAGTTCACGTTCCTTCCCAAGTTAGATTGCAGAATCTTTTGTCTGCCGCCACTCACATAGCTGTGTGTTTATAATAATGAGCTTTGACTAAAGAGATTTTAATTTTATGATATTTATAAGCTCTCTAAGTTGCTTTAAATTATATTGCTTCTTTCATCCCAACACACCTAATTGTATATGTATAATTAATAAACAGCAGGCTTCTAGATACCTAATTACAATGACAGAAGATTCCTGACATACTACTACAAGACACCTGTGCCCATACAAAATCCATGCTGCCTACCACTTCCCTATTTATAGTTCTTAAACCCTGAGCTCAGAAAAATTAAATTTTACCTCATTTGAATTCATTATTTTCTCATTATTTCCATAAGCTTGGCAAAAACGTAGAGACTTAAGGGTGAAGGATAATGAAGATAGGAATTAAACAAAAACATTAACTCTGTCCAAAAATAACTTGGAAGCTCAAATTCCTTTCCCCTTCTCAGCAAAGCACAGTAAGCAAATGAGGCCTCGGGGAAATTAACTCTGAACAGCACAGTTAGAGCATGATAACTCACTGCTGAGGCTTCACGTACAGCCCACAGTATGCACAGAAATGTGATCATAGAAAACACGGCAAACATTAAAACCCCTCTGTGTTCTCATCCTTCAAAAGCGAGTGCTGGGCCTGGGAGTCTGCTAGAGAACCCTGTGCCTTGGCTGACGTGGAAATCATTTTGACAGTCTGAGCAATTTTCCAGTTTTTACTAGGAGGTAATGTGGGAGCCTAGAATTCCCCCAC
This sequence comes from Peromyscus californicus insignis, assembly GCF_007827085.1. Taxonomy (NCBI): domain Eukaryota; kingdom Metazoa; phylum Chordata; class Mammalia; order Rodentia; family Cricetidae; genus Peromyscus; species Peromyscus californicus. The sequence goes on from NW_026294525.1 coordinate 58,506,855, forward strand.
TGAAATTTCTGCTCTTTTTTATTTCTCTTTTCAGAGTCTCTTCTGACACCGCATTTGGCTCCCAGCAAACCCTTCACAGGCTGCATCCGCCACTTTGTGATTGACGGGCGCCCAGTGAGCTTCAGTAAAGCCGCCCTGGTCAGCGGGGCTGTGAGCATCAACTCCTGCCCTACAGCCTGACGTCGCAGGACTCTGCTGCCAACAAGAGCCCTTCCTAGCACTGAAATAAACACAGAGCCATTGGGGGAGAGGGGCAGAACTCCCTCCCCACGGAAGCTCTCACCTGGTTGAAGGGGATTTCAATAAATCGGAGACCAGCCACTTCCTATTTCTTATTTGAATTTATACAATGGGTCCAAAATTTTTGTCTGCGGTGGACAGCAATTGAAAAGGCAGCAGAATGCCTTATATTGAGAGCCCATGTACTTCAGCTGGCAATGTTACTGCTCCTGTCTCTAATAAAATAGAAGGGTTTCCAAACCAGCCATGGTATACAAGCCAAGTGTCACTAAGTTCTCAGAGTCGACAGCTTTTCAGGGGAGATCGGTCAACTTATTCCCAATGTTTGTCCTCAACTACTTCCTCTTATCTTGGATTTCCTGACTTGTTCACAACCTAAAATTAGGTGATCCACTTTCACCTTTACAAGAGTGTTTTCGATTTATAGCGGGAGTACCTGGTTTAGTGACAGTTCTAAGGGATTATGCTTTTATGGGGCTGGGGAGATAACTCTGAGCATAGAGGTGCTTGAGGACAAGCCTATGAGTTAGATCCTCAGCCCCCACACGGTTTCAGGAGAGTTAACCTATGACTTCCCAACAAATGCCATGTGTGCATCAGCATTTATAGGGTACTGTATGTGTGAGCACTCATGGGGCACGTGTATGCATGAGCATCAGCACTCACAAGGCACGTGGGTATAGTATTTTCTGGCTTGAAAGGAGGCCACCTTTTTACAGAGTTAGTACAGAGTTGGTTAAAGAGCATGTCCCACTTAAAACCACACTGTGACCTTCTGAAACCAAAGCCTCACCATGTACATGAACTTGAATCAGTTCTTAGATAAGACTTCACTCTCCCAGATTCAAAATGAAAAGTTTTATTTTTCTTCTTTCAGCTAAACATAGCATTATCAGTACTTGATGCAAGGGAAAAAATGAGTTATGTGTTTTTGTTTTGTTTTGGTTTGGTTTTGATTTTTCAAGACAGGATTCTCTCTGTAGCTTTGGTGCCTTTCCTGGAACTCACTCTGTAGACCAGGCTGGCCTTGAACTCACAGAGATCCACCTGCCTCTGCCTCCCAAGTACTGGGATTAAAGGCATGTGCCACCACTGCCTGGCCTTGTTTTTTTTTTTAATTTAGAATTTTTTTTATTCATTTTATGTACCAATCACAGATCTCCCTCTTTCCTCCACCCACTCCTCTAGACTGAATGGCTCAGTTGCCTTTAGCCTACTGGCTATGGGTGGGTTAGGACTTCTATTGGTCTTTTCTGTGTCAAACACACAGATTGCAAGCCCAGCGCCACTTTGAGATCTTTGGCAGCAGTTAATTCTGCCGCTCACACACGATTGAGCCTGTATGATAATGAGTATTCAGAGATGGGTAATGCCTGGGGGGCACTAACCAACCTAAGACAGAGCACCTGTGTGGCCTGGGCAGGTGTCTCCATGACGGGTAAGGTGACCTGCTAACATCCCATGCAACCTAAGTCAGAATCTCATTTATTAGTAAAAGGGGGACCTGTAGGGCCCTGCCCCCCCACCCCCCCCACCCCCCCACCCATTTTGGGTAACTGTTGCCTTACTTGCTGACCATGACCTTGATATCCTCCCTATGCTAATTCCCTCCCGGGTTTCAACCTCCTGAATGCTTAAGGGAAGTTCCTTTGTCTGTGTATCCTGCATAATGGGTGTTAACAGCTTAGATGCAAGATTGTAAAACATGGATAGCGAACTTCTGCCCTCCGGGGTTCTCCCATTGTGCTGTAAGCCTGTATTTAAGACCTCCTCCCATCCGGGCGGTGGTGACACAAGCCTTTAATCCCAGCACTCGGGAGACAGAGCCAGGTGGATCTCTGTGAGTTCAAGGCCAGCCTGGGCTACAGAGTGAGTTCCAGGAAAGGCACAAAGCTACACAGCAAAACCCTGTCTCGAAAAAAGATAAATTAATTAATTAATTAATTAATTAATTAAAAGGGGGAGAGAGAGAGAGAGAGAGAGAGAGAGAGAGAGAGAGAGAGAGAAATAAGAAGGTAAGGCCTCCCATGGAAAGTCAGCAGAACCTGGTATATTCAATAGAGGCAGGTCCAAGCCCCTCCCCCTGCCTCAAGGCTATGTGAGGTGTCCCATCATATGAGTAAGCACCAAAAAGCCAGCTCATGCACCAGGGATAGATCCTGATCCTACTGCCAGGAGGCCCCTTAAGCAGATCAAACTACACAACTGTCTTGCTTATGCAGAGGGCCTAGTCCAGTCCCGTGGAGGCTCCACAGGTGTTGGTCTAAATTTCATGAGTTCCCATTAGTTTGATTCAGTTGTCTCTGTTGTTTTCCCCATCATGATCTTGATGCCCCTTGCTCATAGAATTCCTCTTCTTTCACTTCAACTGGGACTCCTGGAGCTCAGCCTGGTGTTTGGCTGTGAGTCTCTGCATCTGCTTCCATCAGTTACTGGATAAAGGCTCTATGATGACAGGGTATCCACTTATCTGATTACTGGGGTAAGCCAATTCAGGCACCCTCTCCACTATTGCTAGTAGTCTAAGCTGGGGTCATCCTTGGAAATTCCTGGCAACTTTCCTAGCACCCTGTTTCTCCCTATCCTCATGATATCTCCCTCTATCATGGTATCTCTTTCATTGCTCTCCCATGCCATCCCTGTTCTAGCATGACCATCCTGTTCCCTTATGTTCTCATCCCCCAACCCCCACCCTCCATTGCCCCCCCTCATCCCCAGTTTATTCATGGAGATCTCATCTATTTCCCCTTCCCAGAGCGACCCATGCTTCCCTCTCTGGGTCCTCCTTGTTAGCTAGCTTCTCTGGAGTTGCTGTGGGTTGTAGTCTGGTTATCGTTTGCTTTACATCTAGTATCCACTTATGAGTGAGTATATACCATGTTGGTCATTCTGAGTCTGGGTTACCTCACTCAGGATGATATTTTCTAGTTCCATCCATTTGCCTGCAAATTTCATGATGACATTGCTTTTTACTGCTGATTAGTACTCCATTGTGTATATGTACCACATTTTCTTAATCCATTCTTCAGTTGAGAGACATCTAGGTTGTTTCCAGGTTCTGGCTATTACAAATAATGCTGCTATGAACATAGTTGAGCTTGTGTCCTTGTGGTATGATTGAGCATTCCTTGGGTATATGCCCAAGAGTGGTATAGTTGGGTCTCGAGGTAGATTGATTCTCAATTTTCTGAGAAAGTCATACTGATTTCCAAAGTGTCTGTACAAGTTTGTACTCCCACCAACAGTGGAGGAATGTTCCCTTTGCTCCACATCCTCTCCAACATAAGCTGTCTTCAGTGTTTTTGATCATAGCCATTCTGGCAGGTGTAAGATGGTTTTGATTTGCATTTCCCTGATGACTAAGGATGTTCAGCAATTCCTTAAATGTCTTTTGGCCATTTGAAATTGTTCTGTTGAAAATTCTCTGTTAAGATCTGTAGCCCATTTTTAAATTGGACTGTTTGGTATTTTGATGTCTAGTTTCTTGAATTCTTTATATATTTTGGAAATCAACCCTCTGTCAGATGTGGGGTTGGTGAAGATCTTTTCCCATTCTGTAGGCTGTCGTTTTGTCTTATTTATTGTGTCCTTTGCCTTACAGAAGATTCTCAGTTTTAAGAGGTCCCATTTATTAATTGTTGCTCTCAGTGTCTGTGCTACTGGTGTTATATTTAGGAAGTGATCTCCGGTGCCAATGCATTCAAGACTACTTCCTACTTTCTCTTTGATCAGGTTTTATATTGTGGTCTTTGATCCACTTGGACTTCAGTTTTGTGCATGGCAATAGATATGGATCTATTTGCAATCTTCTATATGTTGACATCCAGTTATGCCAGCACTATTTGTTGAAGATGCTTTTGTTTTTCCATTGTACAGTTTTGGCTTCTTTGTTAAAAATCAGGTATTCATAGGTATGTCGGTTAATGTCAGAGTCTTCATTTCAATTTCATTGGTCCACATGTTGGTTTTTATGCCAATACCAAGCTGTTTTTATTACTGTAGCTCTGTAGTAGAGCTTGAAGTCAGGGATGGTGATACATCCAGAGGTGGCTTTATTGTACAGGATTGTTTTAGCTATCCTGGCTTTTTTGTTTTTCCATATGAAGTTGAGTATTGTTCTTTCCAAATCTGTGAAGAGGGATTTTGATAGAGATTGCACTGAATTTGTAGACTGCTTTTGGTAAGATTGCCATTTGTACTTTGTTAATCCTACCTATCCATAAGCATGGGAGATCTTTCTATTTTCTGATATCTTCTTCAATTTCTTTCTTCAGAGACTTAAAGTTCTTGTCATACAGGTCTTTCACTTGCTTAGTTAGAGTTATGCCAAGGTATCTTACATTATTTGTAGCTATTGTAAAGGGTAATGTTTCTCTGATTTCTTTCTCAACCCGTTTATCATTTGTATATAGGAGAGCTATTGGGTTTTTGTTTTTGTTTTTGTTTTTTAGTTAATCTTGTATCCTGCCACATTACTGAAGGTTTTTTTTAATCAGCTATAGGAGTTCCCTAGTAGAATTTTTGGGGTCACTTATGTATACTATCAGACTGTTGGCAAATAGCAAAAGTTTGACTTCTTTTCCAATTTGTATCCCCTTGATCTCCTTTTATTGTCTTATTGCTTTAGCTAGGACTTCAAGTACTATATTGAATAGATATGGGGAGAGTGGACAGTCTTGTCTTGTTCCTGATTTTAGTGGAATTGCTTGAGTTTCTCCCCATTTAATTTGATGTTGGCTGTGGGCTTGCTGTAAATTGCTTTTATTATGTTTAGGTATGTTCCTTGTATTCCTGATCTCTCCAAGACCTTTATCATGAAGGGGTGTTGGATTTTGTCAAAGGCTTTTTCAGCATCTAATGAGATGACCATGTGTTTTTTTTTCTTTCATTTTGTTTATATGGTGTATTACATTGACAGATTTTCATATGTTGAACCATCCTCGCATCTCTGGGATGAAGCCTACTTGATCATGGTGGATAATTTCTTTGATGTGTTCTTGGATTTGGTTTGCTAGTATTTTATTGAGTATTTTTCCATCAATGTCCATGAGAGAAATTGGTCTATAATTCTCTTTCTTTGTTGCATCTTTGTGTGGTTTGGGTATCAGGGTAACTGTAACCTCATAAAAAGAGTTTGGTAATGTTCCTTCTTTTTCTATTGTGTGTAGCAATTTGAAGAGTGTTGGTATTAGCTCTTCTTTGAAATTCTGGTAGAATTCTGCACTGAAACCATCCAGTGCTGGGTTTTTTCTGTTTGGGAGACTTTTAATGACTGTTTCTATTTCCTTAGGGGTTATAGGTCTATTTAAATTGTTTATCTTGTCTTGATTCAATTTTGGTATATGGTACCTATCCAGAAAATTGTCCATTTCTTTTAGATTTTCCAATTTTTGTGGAGTACAGGTTTTTGAAGTATGACCTAATGATTCTCTGTATTTCCACATTGTCTATTGTTATGTCTCCCTTTCAATTTCTGATTTTGTTAATTTGGATTCTCTCTCTCTCTCTCTCTCTCTCTCTCTCTCTCTCTCTCTCTCTCTCTCTGCCTTTTGGTTAGTTTGAATAAGGGCTTGTCTATCTTGTTGATTTTCTCAAAGAACCAACTCTTTGTTTCATTGATTCTTTGTATTGTTCTCTTTGTTTCTAATTTATTGATTTTAGCCCTCAATTTATTTCCTGGCATCTATTCCTCCTTGGTGAGTTTGCTTCTTTTTGTTCTAGAGCTTTCAGGTGTGCTGTTAAGTCGCTAGTGTGAGATTTCTCCAAAATCTTTATGTGAGCATTTAGTGCTATGAATTTTCCTCTTAGCACTGCTTTCATAGTGTCCCATAAGTGTGGATATGTAGTACATTCATTTTCATTGAATTCTAGGAAGTCTTTAATTTCTTTCTTTCTTGACCCAGTGGTAATTCATTTGGGCATTATTCAGTTTCCATGAGATTGTAGGCTTTCTGTAATTTTGTTATTGATTTCTAACTTTAAGCCATGGTGGTTTGATAAAATATAGGAGGTCATTCCAATTTTTTTGTATCTGTTGAGGTTTGATTTGTGACCAAGTATGTGGTCGATTTTAGAGAAGGTTCCATGTAGTGCTGAGAAGAAAGTATATTCTTTTTTGTTAGGGTGGGATGTTCTGTAGATATCGATTAAGTCCATTTGAGTCATACATCTGTTAGCTCCCTTATTTCTCTGTTAAGTTTCTGTCTGGCAGACCTGTCCATTGGTGAGAATAGAGTATTTAAGTCTCCCACTACTAGTGTGTAGGGTTTAATGTGTGATTTAAGCTTTGGTAATGTTTCTTTTGCATATGTGGGTGTGCTTGTATTTGGGGCATAAATATTCAGAATTGAGACTTCATCTTGGTGGATTTTTTCTGTGATGAATATGTAATGTCCTCCCTGATCTCTTTGATTGATTTTAGTTTGAAGTCTATTTTGTTAGATATTAGGATAGCTACAACAGCTTCCTTCTTAAGTCCATTTGTTTGGAAAGCCTTTTCCCAGCCTTTTACTCTGAGCTAGTATCTGTCTTTGAAGTTGAGGTGTGTTTCTTGTATGCAGCAGAAGGATGGATCCTGATTTTGTATCCATTCTGTTAGCCTGTGTCTTTTTATAGGAGAATTGAGGCCATTGATATTAAGGGATATTAATGACCAGTGGTTGTTAATTCCTGTTATCTTTTGGTGGTGTGTGTGTATTTCCCTTCTTTGGGATTTGCTGCTGTGGGTTTATCTATTGCCTGTGTTTTCGTGGGTGCATCTGACTTCCTTAGGTTGGTTTTTTCCTTCTAGTGCTTTCTGTAGGGCTGGATTTGTGGATAGGTATTGTTTAAGTTTGGTTTTGTCTTGGAATGTCTTGTTCACTCCATCTATGGTGATTGAAAGTTTTGCTAGGTATAGTAATCTGGGCTGGCATCCATGGTCTCTTAGTGTTTGTATTACATCTGTCCAGGATCTGCTGGCTTTCAGAGTCTCCATTGGGAAGTCAGGTGTTCTTCTGATGGGTCTGCCTTTATAAGTCACTTGGCCTTTTTCCTTTGCTGCTCTTAATATTCTTTCTTTATTCTGTATGGTTAGTGGTTTAATTATGTGGTGAGGGGACTTTTGGGGGGAATCTAGTCTATTTGGTGTTCTATAAGTTTCTTGTATCTTCATAGGTATTTCCTTCTTTAAGTTGGGAAAGTTTTCTTACATGATTTTGTTGAATATCTTTTCTGTGCCCTTGAGTTGTATTCTTCTCTTTCTTCTGTCTCAATTACTCTTAGGTTTGGCCTTTTCATGGTGTCCCAGATTTCCTGGATGTTTTGTGTTATGACTTTTTTGGCTTTGGTGTTTTCTTTGCCTGACGAATCTATTTCCTCTATTGTATCCTCTACACCAGAGAGTCTCTCTTCCATCTCTTGTATTATGTTGGTTATGCTTGTATATGTAGCTCCTGTTCATTTGCTCAGGTTTTCTATTTCCAGCATTCCCTCTGTTTGTGTCTTCTTCATTGTTTCTATTTCAATTTTCAGGTCTTGAATTGTTTCCTTCACATGTTTAATTGCTTTTTCTTGGCTTTCTTTAAGAGATTTATTGATTTCTTCAAATTTTTTGTTTGTCTTTTCCTCAATTTCTTTAAGGGAATTTTTAATTTCCTCTTTAAATGTCTCTATCATCTTCATAAAGTTATTTTTAAGGTCATTTTCTTCTGCTTCTTCTATGTTGTTATGTTCAGGTCTTGCTGTTGTAGAACTGCTAGGTTCTGGTGATGCCATATTGCTCTTTATGTTGTTTTATGCATTTCTGCACTGGCATCTACACATCTCTTCCTCCAATAGATGCAGAAGTGTCTGTGTCTGTGGGAGCTGCTCTTGGTCCAATCTGTGCTTGCTGTGTCTGTGTCTCAGGGGGCCACTCTGGGTTCAATCTTAGCTCTTGGTCTAATTGGAGCTGCTAGATTCTGTGTCTCAGGGAGCTGCTCTAGGTCTAATTGGAGCTGGCTGATTCTGTGTCTCAGGGAGCCACTCTTGGTCCAATCAGAGCTAGTGGATTCTGTGTCTCGGGAAGCCACTCTTGGTCCAATGAGAGCTGATGGATTCTGTGTCTCAGGGAGCCACTCTTGGTCCAATGAGAGCTGGCGGAATCTGTGTCTCAGGAAGCTGCTGGGGTCCTAGGGGGATGGGTAGGTTTGGGGTGGGGGATGGGTAGATTTGGGGTAGGGTGTGGGTCTTGTAGATTATAGTCCAATGTGGGATTTTGGTGGGGGAGCCTGCCAGCAAGAGTCTTCTCTGCTGGCCAGTAACTGAAGCAGCTATGGGTGGGTATTCCCAGGGACTGGTTGTGTCCCAAAGTCTAGGTTCTAGAGGAGTTACATAGTTTTTATCACTCACGGCCCCTGCCAGTTCAGAGCCCCTACAAAATGAAGAGGCCTCTGTTTGATGGAGGCCCTCTGTGTACCTCTGTTCCACTTCCTCTCTCATGGTTACAATGGAATGGACAAGATACTGCCTGGTAAGAAAAGATGAGTGTGAACAATTGAATGTTTTCTCTTGTGAGTTTGGATTATGAAACAAGAAAATCAGGCACTTAGTAGAAGTTGAAGCCAAAGAGACTTCAACTGAAATGTGATTTTAGAAGTTCTGGGCACATATTCTCAGGCATGCAAATCTTGGCATTACCATTCTGTAGATACAGGATGACACATCCTACCCTTTGTCCAGTAATGATCACCTCAGTCCTCAGCTAGGAATTAGGCCCATTAATGAGGGGTTAATCAACAGTTCCTGCCTTTCCCTGAAAATGTAAGAAACAATTTTTTTTCAGTGGTGTAGCCACCCATAAGTTGCTCAAGCCTCTATAAGTAACCCATCACTCATACTCCTATAGCTCCAATTAAACTCATTGGATCCTCATGCTACACTTGGGTGGAATTAATTCTGTCATTGGTGCCCCATCTGTTAGTAAACATCTGTTCATGACTCCTCATACAACTTCAGAAATGGAAGCTAGAGGCTGGAAAGATGCCTCAGTGAGTAAGAGCAAATACTACTCTTGCAAAAAACCCTTATTCATCTCCTACTACCTACTTGGGAGCTCACAGCCACCTGTAACTCCAGTTCCAGGGGCTCTGCCACCCTCTGCTGTCCTCCCAGGGCACTGCAGGTACATACAAGAAGATGAGACACTCATACATATAGAATAAAATGTTTTTCTAATATAAACTACATGAATTTCTGGGTTGTTTAAAGAGTTCAGAACCATGTCTGGCATGTATAGGAATATACTCAATAAGTATTAAGTGAACTTCAAGCAAGCAGAGTTTCCATAAAGGTTATTCCCCTCACCTCACCTTCCAAGACAACCATAAAGTTCCTGGGAGTCTGAGAAAAGCAAAACCTGATGCTTCTACTTTTGATGCCACTGAGCCCAAGAGACTTGCCTGAGAGTGTGAGGAGACAGGAAGAAGGATGGACAGCTGTCAGGAAGTTCTCAGAATCAGGGAACAAAGTTGGCTAAACCTCACAGCAGAGGACACCATTCCCTGAAGAGCCCGTGAGAGAGCAGATGGGACAGTCAGTGGGGGAAGGAGATTGAAGGATGCCGTCCCAGTGGTCTGTGTAACCATGGGACAGAAAGGCTCAAGCATGAACGTGTAGGGTGACACTGCCAGTCAGCTGCAGCCCCTGAATTTCTCCAGAGTTCCCAGAGTGTGACAGGAGGAAGTTCAGAATTGATTATGGTCAACCTAGCCAGATCATACTGCATTCACAGCGACCTACACCACAGCCTCAACAGATTATCTTTTCAAGTAATCATGAGCTAATGTCAACCTGGAGGCAAGTTAAGAAAATATGATCTACTCTAGAGAGCTTACACACAGTAATGTAAGGGAGTGTGGGGAGACATTCAATACTAAAGCATCCATGCATAGTGCTGAAAAGGAGTTTATCCCGGTAAGATCAGAAGTGATGCTCCACTGTCAACCCTGATTATCAGTAATTTGGGTCTTTTCTTCTCCCTGATAATTCTGCCTAGACCTTTATCAATTTTACTCATCATGTGAAGAAAAGACTTGGGTTCCACTGTTTTCCTCTATTATTTCTCTGCTTCTTATTTTTTGTTACATTTGTTTAGGTACATGTATGTATGGACATGCATGCTTTGATGCATGTGCAGAGGTCAGAGGATGACTTGTGGGAATCAGTTCTCTCCTTCCACATGGCTGCTGGAGATCAAACTCAAGTCAGCAGACGTGGTAGCAAGCATCTTTTCCTGCTGAGCCATCTCTCCAGCTCCTCTTATCTTTGTTATTTCCCTCTGCTTCTCATTTTGTTTTGGGGAGTTTGTTGTTGTTCTTATTTTGTTGTTTTGAGACAGTCTTACTCTGCAGCCCGGATGGCCTAGAAGTTGTAGTAATGCTCTGCGTGGCCCTGCTGGCATGTGCCACCACATGTGCTGGCATGTGCCACCACACCCAGCTTACCCCTTTCTAATGAAATAATTTAAGCTCCAATTCTAAACTTTACTGTAGCTAAAACTCATGTATTTTGATATGTGCTTTTATTTGACTCAAAGTGACTTCTCTTGTTCCCTCTTTATTCGAGGGTTATTTAGAATTGTATCATTTTCTATTCTGGTATTTGGAAATTCTCTGGGTGTTTTTGTTATTTTTTAATTTAATTCTTTTGTTGAATATCTTTGAATGCTCTGCATACTCCTAATGCTTTTCAATTGTTTAAGATTTGATGCCCCACAATGAAGTCATCCAGGAAATTTTGAAAAGAATATACACTATTCTGGCTTTGTGAAGTGGCATTCTGTACCAACTGAATCATGTTTTCTCTGCCTTCCCTGATTTTTTTTTTATTATTCTACCACTTGAAATCTGTATTATAAATGTAGAATTATCCCTTCCGGTTGTATCAGTTTCTACAGCTCAGTGCACTTTGAACTGAATTAGCATAGTTACTCTAACCTTTTGATTAATGTTTGCATGGTACTCTATTTACATCCTTTTAACTTTATAAGAATTATTTAATGTGTGTGAGTATTTTGTCTGCATGTATATGTCTGCACAGGGCCTACAGATGCCAGAAGAGGACATCAGATCCCATAAGGCTGGAAATAGAGGTGGTCGTGAGCCACCATGTGGGTGCTGGTAATTGACCCAGGTGCTCTGGAAGAGCAGCCAGTACTCTTAACTGCTGAGCCATCTTCCAGCCCCAATCCTTTTAGACTTCTAATTTATGAGTTTTAAATTTAAAATGAGTTCATGTAAACAGCTTATGCTTACATTTTTTTTTCTGGCCAATATGATAAGTGTTTGCCCTGCAAATGAAATTTAGACCTTTAGTAACTGACATAACTACCTAAGATTTAAATCTATTGTATGCATTTCTTTTTACCTTTTTTCCTGCTTTCATTTAGAGTGAGTGACAGTTCAGTCCTGCTGTTTGTATACTTGTTCTATTTGCTATTTAGAGACAATTCTAAACTTTACACCTTACACGTTTATCACAATCAAGTACTATCATGCTACTTCACATAGTTTTTAAGATATTTACAAGCTCAAACTTCCTTTTTCCTCCCCTTGCCTTTAAAAATATTATTGTGTGTACACCCTGGCTAGAGGCATGTGCATGCCACGGTGCATGTGTGGAGGTCAGAGGACAACGTCATGGAATCGGTTCCCTCCTTCCACCTTTCCACGGGTTCCAGGGACCAAACTCAGGTCTGGCTTGGACAACACTTTGCTCCCTGAGCATCCTGTCTGCCCCTCCTTGGCCTTTTTGGTTCTTATCTTCCTGTCTTGTTCTTTTCCATGTTACTGGGTTTTGGTTTTTTTTTTTGGTTTTTGGTTTTTGGGGGTTTTTTTGTTTTGTTTTTTTATTTTTGCTTTTAACAGCTTACCTGATAAATGTTTACAAATTAGGAATTGGCTTATTTAAATTTATCCACATATTTTCTATTTTTTGTGCTGTTCCTTTATACACATTCAAATCTCCATTTGGTACCATTTTCTTTTTGCTTAAATTTCCTTGCACATCTCGTATAGTGCAGATTTTCTGGGGACGAATTCTTACAGCATGCCTAGTCAACACATCTCTACTTAATTTACACTTTTGAAAGGTGCTTTAGAGATAAGGCTGTAAGGTGGCACACATCTTTGCTGGGGATACTGTGAATGTGTTGCTCTGATTGGTTAATAAATAAAGTGCTGATTGGCCAGTAGCCAGGCAGGAAGTATAGTATAGGTGGGACAAGCAGAGAGGAGAATGCTGGGAGGAAGAAGGCTGAGTCAGGAGACGCTGCCAGCTGCCACGAGGAGAAGCACGATGTAAGATATGGGTAAGCCACGAGCCACATGGCTAGGTATAGATTAATAGAAATGGGTTAATTTAAGATATAAAAACAGCAAGAAGCCTGCCATGGCCATACAGTTTATAAGTAATGTAAGTCTCTGTGTGTTTACTTGGGGGACACTAGTGGGAGAGACTTGTCCCGACTGCTGGCAGGCCAGGACACAGGAAAACTTCAGCTACACATCTTTAGTCTCAGCATTTAGGAGGCAGAGACAGCAGACCTCTGAGGCCAGCCTGGTCCAGCCCAACCAGGGTTACATACCCTGTCTTGTGGAGAGGGATGGAGGGAAGGATGCTTTACTATCTTCTTACATGTTTTTTGATGAAAAAGTGTGAACTGTCATTACTTTTGTTCCTCTGAAAGCCTGTGTTATTTACTGCTGAGCTGTAAGACACATTTCCTATAATGTCATTGTTTCTTGATTTCTTCTCCTCACACTTGGTCACAGTAAAGGTCCCTGAAATCAGTCGGACCTTCGTAGCAGCCTTCACCATTCACTGAGTCTAGCCCCGTCTTCCCTGTGGCAAGGACTAAGGACTCAAGGTCCCTGTGTTAAAGGATCTTTTTAGCTTACAGTGTGTCTCAGTGGTAGGGTACTTTCCCAGCATGTGGGAGATCCTGACTTGGATCTCTAGGGGAAGAAAGGAAGGAGAGAAGAGAAGGAAGAAGAGAGAAAGTGAAGGAGGGAGGGGGAGGGAAGGATAGATAGGAAGGAGGCGGGGAGGAGAGGACTTTTAGCTATGGTTGAAACACCAATCATTCCCACCCTTGGATGAGCTCTCAGGGACCCTCATGACACCTTTCCTGCCATTCTTTTCCTATTGTTAGGCAACTTTCAGTCTAGACTTAGTTTTCTTTCTCTTGATAGACAACTGTGTTAATTAGGGATCACTTCACGACTCATCTTTTCAAGCTTTGGTAGAGTTATACTGTCTCTCTTCATACAGGTAGTTTGGACCTACAGAGGCAGGACTCAGAGCCCACATTTATGGATGACCTCTTCTCTTTAACTAATAAAAATTCAAATACCTCTCAGCTCTGTATAAGCTCTGAGAATCTGGCATTATGACCACCATGGATCCGGCTTTATCTTGAATTTTCAGAACTAGTAATCTTCTGTGAGCAAGATGATCTCTAAGGTACTTTGTAGGTGTGACATGTTCTGTCTTGTCAGAACATGTAACCAATTCTTATCATCGTGTGTGCGCTACTGACTACGTTTTTCGTTTCAATTAAAATCAAATATTCGACTATTGGCATTGCCCACGTAGTGCCTCCACCTTTATTTGTTTACCAGACAGACCATAAGATGATGCTGGTCCATTACCCTTGACCTAGTCAACCCTCGACACAAGACTTAATGGTGCTATTTGGGATGCATTTCCTTGCTGCTCGGTGCAGATGACTTTCTCATTGTTGCATAGACGGTGATGGGAACATCAGTTATTGTCAGGCAATGACTTCCAGGGCATCTTCGGAGTTGCCTGAATAAAAGGGCAAATTATATGTAGTTAAGACACTAAATAGAAAATTATTTTCAAAGCAAAACATTTCAATATCTTTTCAGCTGGCATATCTGAATGGAATGGCAGAAGTCATAAAGCCAGCACAGCTGCTGACAGAGATCCAGCAAAGCTGAGCCACATGATGGCTGCCATGCCACCTTTGGTTTTCATCTCCACCTGTTGCATACTTGGGGCACTTTTAATATTTGTACAATTTGAGGATGTTGGGTTGATGGAAAATTCCTTATGAATCATTTACACCTTCTCCCAGGAAAGTCCTGAACATACTATTCCCTCCCCCCCACACACACTTTTAGGGAGATATCCTTATTTACTTGAAGGTCTTCCTTATGCCTTGGAGGTTGTGACACATAAAGAAGAAGCCAGAGGTCTCTTCATGAGGCTATGAGACATTCTTGAAACATCTGTCACTGTGCTTACACGGGAACAAGATATTCAAAACAAAGTAAACTTAAAAAGTCAACAAGATTCAGTGGTCTAGAGGAATTGTCCATAGTTCAGATTACAAGCCTCTTCCCACTGTACACTCAGACAATTACGTGGCATACAACTCTGCCCTACACAGAGACATACTGATGAGCAAAGTATGGAGTGGAAAGATGATAAAAGTATGAGGTGTCAGGACCTTCCTCTCTTAGAAAAGTTAGCTCATACAGAGCCACTATATTGTCATATGACCAAGGAACAACAGAATGCCAGGATTAGACATATAGACAAATTCTATAAAGATATAAATGTGAACATTGATTGTATTATGTCAGAATTTGAATAATAACTGCAGCAGCTTTGGCCTGAGGATTTTTCCTGGGCACTCTGACCATTAAGAGAATAATACACTGCTTGGGACATGGCAAAATGCCCAGGGTGGCTGAAAATTTTGTTTTGGTCTAGTGTCCTTGAAGTAACCAAAGCTACCAGCCTGAGAACAGGCTGTCATACATATGCCTCTAGATTCTCAAAAATTGGGTTATGGGGTTAATGAGTAAGAATGATAACTCTGTTTATTAATGATGTCAAAACTTGTGGGAAAATGATTGGAAATGATAAATCTGTTCTGTCATAGTTTTTTAATGATGACTAAAAGATGAGCAAAAGGAAGTAAAACACATGTCCAAAAACAAAAATATGATCTATGTTTTAGAATATCATGAATGTATCCCTGCTTACTAAATTCTGTATAAATAAAGAAACACTCTGGCTGCTAGTCAGTCAGGCTGCAAGATTCTCCTGACCACCATGGCCTGGCTCACTTCCTTCCCCAACCGACTCTTTACATCCTTTGCAGGACCCATCCACTGCCCTGGGGATGGCTCCCAGCATTCAACTGTTTAAAAATTTCTCTGAGGCCTTCAAATGGCACAAAAATCTATAACACAGAGGTTCTGATGAGATTCTACACTTACATATCAAAGAAAACATGCCTATTGTCATATATTTAATTATATGAAATTCATAAAAATGAAATTAACACTCGAGATGTTCGTTTTCAAGGGTATGCAGTAATTACTAAATGGCAAAAATGTGGCTATAGTATGGAAATTCAGACATGAACCTTCAATCACTTTGGCTGAGTAATTTCAAAGCTAGAACATTTGTGGGGTGAAAGTTAGCAGACTTAACGCTCAAATATTGGTAGAATCTCAGAGTTAAAAAAACCCTTAAATGACACTAGTCCAAAATGTATCTAGTGACTGAGTTCCTTTTCTGACACTCCCACCAAATAATCAACCTTGAATATTTTAGCCAATTTTATTCATAAGTAACTCTAGCTCCTAAAGTATTGATTTGACTAAGCTTAACTCTGTGACCTCCAAAACTCTAATCCACTAAGAGAATTAGCTGTGTGTTATTTGCAGTTTTGCTATGGTAAACAGCAGAAGAGTGAGACAAATCCTGCTTATAATAAGCTTGCTTCAATTTTGTCCAAGTGATTTCTCTCATAGTACTTTCTCTTCTACTGCTGTCTCAGCCAATGGTCTATCTAGTCCAAGTGACACTAAATCTGAGGTCTCTATCTTTTTCTTTATATTTGTAGTCTTGTACTTAGAACAATACCCTACACATAATTATACTGCTGATTTGATGTTGATCTTATAGACACAATAAAGTTATGGGGACAGGGGAAGGATTGGTCTACACTTACAAAGTTACAAAATATACATTGCTAAATCTGGGCTCTGTTAGTACTAATTTAATAACAGCAGTGTTTGAATTCCCAGGTTTAATTTTTCTCTTGCTCATACTAAATGTCAGTTAGAGCTCCTATTGATGATAGCCAATATCCATAACCTCAGTTGGCACGGTGAGTAGACTTCACCTATTGGGTGATGTCTCTTTCCCATTACAGGCAGCACTGGCGCTCAGGCCTGGTTCTAGCCCAATTGAAGAATCTCCTCCTTCCACTGGAAACCTCCTTGGCTGGGTCCCAAACCGAAAAGGCATAATTCACTGAAATCCTAGAATATGAAGATAAAATAATGACGGTGCTTATCAAAGATAAGTTGACATTTTTAATGCTACAATTTTGTTAAATGTGCACAAAAAACTTCCAGACAGTGACATCTGAAAAATCTGTAAAATACTTTATTACACAAATATCCCTTGTAAACAAGTTGAAGTCTTATAACAAACTCAAAATAGCCCCCGTAGTATAAGCAAACTGTGCCTATGTTGTGGTTAGCCTGTGGTTAACAGTGATGTCTCCACTGTGGGGAAAGAAAAGATCAAATTGCCTTCCCAGGATTATTAAAATCAGCAAGCTTGAGTCCTCATTCTCTACCCTTCCAAGCCTCTCCACTAAGGTAGGTTTTCTTCGAGTAGAATTTCATGCCCATCCAGATACCTTCAGATAATCCTTTTGTTCCTGAAACCATGTAGTTCACCCACTCCCTATAGTCTAGTGCATTAGTTAAGCAATTGGCTTTGGGAGAGTTGGGTTCATGAGTTAACAGTACAATCTGATTCATCCCACCATCATGGTCTTAGTGAAAACACTTAACTTGTCTGTATTACCAAAGGGTAATGATATTACCTGCTTTCCGGTAACAGTAGGTTTAAAGGAGATAAATCATGTAAAATACAATGCCTGACACATAGTAAGTGCTCAGTCAATAACTATTACTATTTAGTAGATGCTGAGCATTAGTAAACACATATGTAAATGGGAAACATTAAGTATATGCAACACACGTACACAAATTCATTATTACCTACTGTTTCCTGTGCCTGGAACCCACAACTCACAGCTCCCACCTTCTACCTGCTAGAGTGAATTCATCCACTAAGTTTAAATTTACACTTCCTTTTCTTAGAGAAAGAACTCTTCCAAACCCTGATTGTCTATGTCTTCATAGAACTCTCTTTTTGTTTTGTAATAATTCAGGATTTCACAACCAGAGTGCTATGGACATTTGAGATCACATGATTCTAAGCTGGAGAAAGTTAGACTGTCATAGACATTGTAAAATGTTCTTCAGTAGTCACCCACTAGATGTCAGCAACAACATTCTCCCAGTGTTTTGAAAGTTTAAAAAAAAAAAAAGGAAAGGAAGGAAGGGAGGAGAGAGAGAGAGAGAGAGAGAGAGAGAGAGAGAGAGAGAGAGAGAGAGATCCCCAGATATTGTCAAGTATCTCCTGTTAAAGAGAGAAGCAAAACTTCTCCCTGTTGAGAAGCACTGGCCTAATTATTTTAATAAATGTTTTAAATGTCCTCAACCATTCTTTGTCCATCTTTGTCACCATTTAATCCTTTATAGCTAAAGTTTGGGCACACAGTGAACATTTAATAACTCTACCTTGAATAAATTTACATATCTTCAACTATTAATTCACAAGGGATAGGAAACATGAAAATGTCTTTAAAGTATTTCTTATGCCTAATAGTCTATTTATAATAGATAAATATTTATTGGAAATAATAATAAACTAAATTATTCATTTCTAAGAATTTGATTAGTAGACTGTGGCCATTATCAAGAAAGGGGGCCTTATTCAATGATGATCTTCTATAACACAGTCACCTGTGGTTGCTGTAACTAGCTGTGTCAACATTAAGCTTTAGCTACCTTGCTCAAGGAAACATAGACTTACCAAAATAGGCTCAGTCTGATTCCTGTAGAGGTGAATAAATCAATTGCTTTGACCGACTTTCCATAGAAGGCTAGACTTGCCAAAGGAATGATGATCAAATGTTCCAGTGACCCCCAGAAATTATGACATCAGAAGATTCTTTCTCATAGCTTTCTGCCTGCTAATGAATTAAGCATCTCAGTTCGTAGCTCTGTGATGAGATGAATGCTCAATAAAAACTAAGGATTATAGAGTTTTGTTCTTTTCGGTGGCTTACTTTCAACATTACACATCTTTTTTTTTTTTTTTTTTTTTTTTTTTTTTGGTTTTTTCGAGACAGGGTTTCACTGTGTAGCTTTGCGCCTCTCCTGGAACTTACTCTGTAGCCCAGGCTGGCCTTGAACTCACAGAGATCCACCTGCCTCTGCCTCCCAAGTGCTGGGATTAAAGGCGTGCGCCACCACCGCCCGGCTAACATTACACATCTTAATCCATGAAGACATATAACAAATCAACCTGCATAAAGCCACACTCCTGGTTCCTCCCATCTTATACACCATTTCCTCCTCCTCCTCATCACCTCCCGCCTTCTTGTAACAATCAACAGCAAGTCATCCAGTCTGTCAGACCCAAGCTCTCTGTGTCTCTGCCCTTGGTGTTAGCTAAAAGGCTGAGAAGAGATCCTGTCTCTTCTTGCCTGGAATTCTTCAGGTCCTGGGCCATTTCTTGTCATGCCTGGATCACCTCTTTTTCCTGTCTCATCCAGACAGCCTTGAAATTCCCAAACGGAGGGAAAGATGGCTGCCAAGGGAAGACTACATTTTGTCCACTCTTGTTACTGTACTTCCTTGTCCTAGAGCTTCTTTTCTGCTGATTCTGTCCTTAGGAGTCCTCTTACCACCTGTTCTAGGCTTCTGTAGCCACCGCTACTCCACTCAATGTCTGCCCTACTTTGAAGTGATTTAGTTTAACCCTTAAGACAGACAAAACTCTTTAACTCTAGGAAAGTCTTGGTAACTACAAATTATTCTCAGCTCCCCCGCAGCCCCCCATTGTGCTTCAGAACTTAAGTTACAGAAAACCGGCCTCTTACCTAGGAATGAAGTTTATGTTGGATAAAAATCTTACCTCTATCTTCTTTCTCCTACGAGGATTATCTGTAAATATATCGATCACAAGTTTATCTTAGAGAAAACTAAGTTTAACTTACTGTGCCCACAGTCAGACAACTGAAATAATTGCTGCCCATTGTTAGCTAACAAATGGCTAACATCTAACCAGTTTCTTAAGATGGCAAAAAAGCTTAAGTTGGGGTGTTTGAGACAAGATAACAGTGGAAAGATGGTGGGTTTGGGCATCAAAATTAGGTAGGAATTTTGACAGGATGTTAGCACTGAAACTCTAAGTAGATCACCAAAAGTTTACATGTAAAATGGCATTAAAACCATAAAGTATCTTTGAGGCAACTATTCTTTAAGTACTTTTAGTACTATTTTAGTGGTTTATTTGACACAAACTGTGTGGTTTTTCTATGTAGGTACTATAATGAAATCAGACAACAGACTTATTGCTGAAAACTGGCAACACTAAGCAATATATCAGAAGACCAAGTGGGTTTGATCTACAGCAGTAGCCACATAGGAATGCATACATAAGTATAAAAAAGGACTAAAAGAATGGTGAAATCTCTAAATATGCTCTCTTGACCATAAGCCCCAAATAGTGATCTTTAAATAACATAGTCACGAAATACAAGAAAAGAGTATATCCTAAGAAAACATGCCTATTATTGTACTTCATTCACCCTTCCAACAATTTTTTTTTCCTGAGACTCTACCATGAGCCACATCATGTTAAATGTTAAGAATGAGCAAAAACCAATAGTTTCTGCTCTAGTGGAGTTTAAATATTAGATAAATTCTAGATGAGAATAGCCAATCTAAAGTAAAAAATAAACAGGCATTAACTACACAGAAATGGGTTGGGCAAAGACATCTGGTTGGTTAGGGAGGGGGCGAACAGCAGCAAAGGTCCTTTGCCAGTAAGAAAAAAAAAATAGATCTGAAAGGCTGGTAAAACACAGCACAGAAGTGTAGTCCAAGAGATAAGTACGGCTCCATCCCTGAGGAGAATGAAACCCAGTAAAAGACTTTGTCTTATGAACAGAGCCTATCAAAGAATTCTAATTTTCGGGACATGAATTTCATTGATTTGTTAAAAAATTTTGTTATTTCTATGGATTTGATCTCTACTCCAATCTTTTTTTAAATTCACTTATTTTTATTTTATTTGCATTGCTGTTTTACCATGAGTGTTGGGTCCCCTGGACCTGAAGTTACAGACAGTTGTACGTTGCCATGTGGGTGCTGGGAATTAAACCCAGGTCCTCTGGAAGAATAGCCAGTGCTCTTAACTGCTGAGCCCTATCTTCAGTCCCCTCTACTCCAATCTTATGATTTCCTTTTTCCTGTTTTTTTTTTTCTTCTTCTTCTTCTTCTTCTTCTTCTTCTTCTTCTTCTTCTTCTTCTTCTTCTTCTTCTCCTCCTCCTCCTCCTCCTCCTCCTCCTCCTCCTCCTTCTCTCTCTCTCTCTCTCTCTCTCTCTCTCTCTCTCTCCCCTCTCTCTCCTTTTTCTTTCTCCTTTTTTCCACTTTGTTTTGTTCTCAGATAGGGTCTCTCTATGTAACCCTGGCTGTCCTGGAACTTGTTATATAGACGAGGCTGGCCTAGAACTCAGAGATCACCTGTCTCTGCCTCAGGAGTACTGGGATTAAAGGCGTGCACCACCACACCTGGCTTAATTTTTTTTTTATTCTGGCTTCTAAAGGTGGGAATCCAGTCATTGACTTAGGACCTTCCAGTTCCAGCAGATTTAAGTCTATAAATTTCCAACAGATAACTACTCTGTCTGCACTTATAAATGTTAAAGTTTTGCACTTTTCCTTCAGTTAATTTTTCCCTTAATTTTTTTAATGCATATAAAAGTAAAAATCTGGTGTTTCTACAATTGTCTACAACCTAGCATTTGGGAGTTGAAGCAGGGTAATCACATGTTCTAGGCCAGAGAGACCCTGGGTCAAAAACCAAATAAAATAATTTTTCCTTTGTTTTCTCCTTTAACCTATGAGTCATTTATATAATTGTAGCTAGAGTTTTCCTGCCTGGCCCACAGTCAGGACAAATCTCTCTCACCCACCAGTCCAGCAGCCGCTCAGACCCAACCAAGTAAACACAGAGACTTACATTGCTTACAGACTGTATGGCCATGGCAGGCTTCTTGCTCACTGTTCTTATATCTTTTTTTTTTTTTTTTTTTTTTTTTTTTTTGGTTTTTCGAGACAGGGTTTCTCTGTGTAGCTTTGCGCCTTTCCTAGAACTCACTTGGTAGCCCAGGCTGGCCTCAAAGTCATAGAGATCTGCCTGGCTCTGCCTCCCGAGTGCTGGGATTAAAGGCGTGCGCCACCACCGCCCGGCTTATCTTAAACTAATCCATTTCTATAAATCTATACCTTGCCACATGACTCATGGCTTACCGGCATCCTCACATGCTGCTTGTCATGGTGGCGGCTGGCAGTGACTCCTTCTGCCTTCCTGTTCTTTCTTTTCTCCTCTCTGTTAGTCCCGCCTATACTTCCTGCCCAGCCACTGGCCAATCAGTGTTTTATTTATTGACCAATCAGAGCAACACATTTGCCATACAGAACATCCCACAGCACTTCCCCCCCCCCCCTTTTTTTTCACAAAAAAAAAATTATTTAGGATATAAAATAGAGCTACAAAAAATTAGACCCCAAAAGGTGCAAATTAGGAGAGATAGACTACAGACTCTTAATGACTTTCAAAGATTATTTGGAGATATTTCTCATCTACGAACTATTGTTGGGGTAAAAACTGATGAACTGCATAATTTGTTCAAAACCTTAGAAGCTGACAAGGACTTAAATAGTCCAAGAGAATTATTACCTGAAGCTGAGAAAGAATTGGCCTTGGTAGAAAAGAAAGTACATGAAGGGCATGTAGATCGTATTGATCCAAAGCTGGATTGCATTTTGGTTATTTTACCTTCGAGGCATTCTCCTACAGGAATATTAATGCAGAGGGAAGATATTATATTGGAATGGATATTTTTACCAAATAAACCAAATAAAAAATTAAAAACTTATGTGGAAAAAAATCTCTGAGTTGATTTGGAAAGGAAAATTGAGACTTTGTCAATTAGCAGGAATAGACCCAGCAGAAATTGTCGTACCTTTAACTAAGGAAGACATTGAAAAATTATGGACAGAAAGTGAACCTTGGCAAAGAGCTTGCAGTAATTTTTTGGGAGAAATTAACAGCAAATATCCCAAAAGCGATAGAATTGATCTTATAAAGAGAGCTGATTGGATCTTGCCTCAAATTGTATGGGAAAAATCCATATCTGGAGTTCGTACATTTTATACAGATACAAAAAAAACAAGGAAAGGCAGGTTACAAATCAGAAAATTTAAGTAAAGTGGTTCAAAGTCCTTATAATTCAGCTCAAAAATCAGAATTGTATGCTATTCTGTTGGTATTAATGGATTTTTCAGAACCTCTCAACATAGTAACTGACTCTCAGTATGCTGAAAGAGTAGTATTACGTATTGAGACTGCAGAATTTATCCCTGATGCTTCAGAATTAACTTCACTATTTATTCAATTACAAGATACAATCAGGAAAAGGAGTCATCCTTTATATATAACTCACATCCGATCCCATACTGGTCTGCCAGGCCCTCTAGCACAAGGCAATGATGAGATTGATAAATTATTGATAGGAAATGTGCTGGAGGCCTCAGAATTTCATAAAAAACATCATGTCAATAGTAAAGGTTTAAAAAAGGATTTTTCCAGCCGGGCGGTGGTGGCGCACGCCTTTAATCCCAGCACTCGGGAGGCAGAGCCAGGTGGATCTCTGTGAGTTCGAGGCCAGCCTGGGCTACCAAGTGAGTCCCAGGAAAGGCGCAAAGCTACACAGAGAAACCCTGTCTCAAAAAACGAAAAAAAAAAAAAAAAGGATTTTTCCATAACCTGGCAACAAGCCAAAGAAATAATAAAGAAATGTTCTACTTGTTCCTTCTACAATCAAACACCATTACCAGCAGGATGTAACCCAAAAGGTACACAAAGGAATGAAATCTGGCAGATGGACGTGTTTCACTTTGCAGAATTTGGAAAATTGAAATATGTACACCATACTATTGATACTTATTCAGGATTTCAATGGGCAACTGCTTTGAGTTCTGAAAAAGCTGATTCTGTAATCACTCATTTGCTAGAAGTTATGGCCATCATGAGTATACCTGCACAAATTAAAACTGACAATGCTCCTTCATATGTCTCTGTTGAAATGAAACAGTTTTTTGCTTATTACAATATAAAGCATATTACAGGCATACCACATAATCCTACAGGTCAAGCAGTTATAGAAAGATCAAACAGAACGCTAAAGGATATGCTAAATAAACAGAAAGGGGTAACAAAAACCCCTAGAAATAGATTGCATAATGCTCTATTAACTTCAAATTCTCTTAATGCCAATGAGAAAGGAACAACAGCTGCAGAGAGACATTGGATAATAGAAAAAACTACAGAATTAAATCAGCCTATATACTTTAAGGATGTGCTGACCTCAGAATGGAAACCAGGGTATGTATTACGTTGGGGACGAGGTTTTGATTTTGTTTCTACAGGAGAAGATAAGCTGTGGGTACCATCAAAATTGATAAAGGTTCGATTTGAACAAGAGAAAGCTCTTAATTAGAGGAGGTGATAGTTCATCAACCAGCATGAACATCCAATTTAAACTAACATACCAGTAATATATGCCTTTTCATTTAATCAGATAATAACTTGCCAAAAAGGAACATCCCCAAAATTAGTCTTGGGGAAAGGTTTTTGTTTTTGTCTTTTAGGAGAATGAAGGTTAAGGAATCTGAAGAACACTGGACAAATGGGACAACTGAAGAAAAGGGACAAATCATCTATCCCAGGAAACAGAGTGAAATGGCATATGGGTATATATTATCTAAAAAACTTTATGTCTTCCTAAATGTTTGTTTCTGCTCTTCTCTAAAGACATTTAACATTATTGGTCTTCTTGTAGTCCCAGTTCAATTAAAATTTAAAGCTGACTTTGGAGTTGGAGAATGGCTCTCTCCTTCTTTAAACTCAAGCATGTTGTTAAAAGGAAAATGCAAACTCCCTGTATCATGCCAGAATAAAAGAGCCATCTTCTGCTATGGGACAGGAGAAAAGCCAAATTACTTAAGGGACTATTCTATTACTAATCTCAACTCTTTGATTCTATTCTGATTCTTTAAACTTTTCTTAAAGTATAAATTTTATATCAAAATTTACAAGATTAATATATATATATAGATATATATACATTTTAAACTTTGTTAAGATATGAATGGTCATATAGAGTACTAACTAATTCTAGAAAAAAGGCTTCAATTAGCTGCATATATGTCTTTGTGTTCGAGTCTCTTATCAGTTTTCTGCAGGAAATCACGGCCAGGCCTAACATCAACTGAAGTCTCCAGGAAGAAGTTGGGGCCCCACAACAACAACAATTCCACGTGGACAATAATAATATCACTAAATTGACAAACATCATCTACAGATCAGCTTTGAACTACAAGGTGCTCAGAGCAATTTTGAGATGACTAGCTGAGATGATCCAGTCTCAAAGACTACTTGAATAAGGACCTGAGATAAACCCTGAACTTTGGCATTATACACAGACTGGATAATGAAGGATATAGTTACCTTTCCTAGAATTTGACAATTAACCTAAAATTTTTCTTTCAGGATAAAGATAACTTCGCCCATACCCAGCAGGAAGCAATTTTAAGAATACAACGCCCACATTCCCAAAGAGGTGGTGTGGGGCGGGTGGTTTTTTTGGTCTTTTTAATGGGTTTTGGGTCTGGGATAATTTTTATTGTTTAGGGGGTTGGTTACAAGTTGTTGTCAAGGGTTAGGAAAAAGGCTAAGCAAAGGAGATTAGATTTAAGGTTCTTGTTTTAAAAAAAAAGAGAGAGAAAGAAAAAGAAGAAGAAAAAGACAATTACTAGTTTTAAATACTTTACATTGGATTGGATTGTTTTATATTGTATACAAATTATATATATTAAAATTGATATTGTTAGAAAATGCTATATGTATATTTCTAATTGTACTTATACCGTTCATTTAACAATGCAATTCTCTGATCCTTGAATGTTATTATTACCAACTATTAGGATATAAAGAAATGAAAGTTAGTAGTTAGACATTACAATAGAACTTGTAGTTATATTAGATATGTTTTAAAAATTGAGCAGCTATATTTTAGACAGGTCATCTTCAAACCCTTCAGAGATCTACAGAATATGGCATTTAAAAAGTTTAAAATTTTTCTTTTTTGTTATGACTATGAGACATGTCAGCTCCTGGCAGTACCAATCTACTTCAGAGAAAATATGGGCATTGAAGAAACTGCGTATGGAGTTAACTTTCATTGTGGCAAAAGTTAGCCACTGGACAACAAAGGATCCTCGAATCAACTACTGACAAAATGGACAGATAGAACATGAAACAAAGGACTACTGATTCTTGCCAAAACAAGTGTGGTTATGGCTTTATCAAAAGGCATCTTCTGAGACCAGGACAATATGGCACCATCCCTGAAGTGGCCTTCGAAATCCAGAAAAGGTACAGTGCCCTTTTCTTCGAAGGCAGCTGAACAGGTAGTGGGCCGATGGCTTCTGATGTGCAATGGAACAGCAGCTGAAACAGTTATTCTTGAAGAGTAACTAAGCTCACGCCTCTCAATAGTAGACTGGCATTTGATAGAGGGATGTGGAGAAGAACGGGATGCTGAGATGAAGCCATATATACACAGCCAAGAAGAATGGACAGCTGAATTAAAAAACCATCAACAATTTCCAGAATTTAAAATCCTGAATCATAACATGACACTTGTGGAATTCAGGTGTTTCTGGTACATGGACTGCTCTCACCCAATGTGAGGTTGAACTGTTGACCTTGTGTACATCCTACTTCACAAATGAGTCTGTCAGATACGCTAAGCCTGTAGGCTGAAGATGATGCCCCAGCACTGTGGAGAAACCTCAGGTGACTGTCCAGGCAGCTGGCTGTTTCTGTCAACTCACAAATTTTTTGGAAGTTGCTTGCATGCACTTCTTGCTTTTATTTTTGTTAGCTAATATTATTTCCTTCTTGGGTCTCTGAGGGAGTTGAAGATTAGTTAGTTATAGTTGAAGGTTAGTTAGTTACAGTTGAAGACTAGTTAGGATATAAAGTGAATTAGGGACATTTGGGACTTACCAAAACAGGATAGATAATGAAATTATTTTCTCTGAATTTGTCAAATACAAATGGACTAGACATTGTTTAGATATTCATTACTTGTATATATTGTATATAGTTATTGTACTTTTGTATATAGTTTTTCTTTTGTTAGTTATAACCTTTTTCTTTTTTTCTTTTTATTAAAATAGAAAAGGGGAAATATGGTGGTATTTTATTTGTACTGAAATGTGATTTTAATTGTATGTTAATAAAGTTGCCCAGGGGTCAGAGCTATTAGAGCCATAGCAAGATATAATTTTTCAAATATTCTATTTTTTTTATGAATTTACCCACATTGTTGGCTTATTTCCATGTGTTCTCTACATTATTTCTTGTATTCTACTTTTGAGATTTCTTTAAGTTTTATAGTATACATTTTTAAATTTTTTATGGACTTCCTTCCAATGACTGTATACCAACTCATATTGTAAAGGAATCTAACAAAGGTATATTTTATCTGTCCTCTATTGCCATACATAATAAAATATAAATACAAAAATAAAATTAAAATCTAACGATTTTATTATTATATATTTTACTTGTACCTATACTGTGAATGATGCATCATATCAATGTTCACTTAGCAATTATCTTTCGGGGAAATATTTTTAATATAATAGACATAGTTTATATTTAATATTTTCAGTATTTCCTACAACATTAAGTAGGCCCAGGTTTTCATCCAATATTTTCCCTTTGCCTGTAGCTTTTCACTGAACAGGGCTAACCTGTTGTATGTATTCAGGTTTTGGATCCCTCTAAGTTTTGCCCACTAATCCACTGGCAATTTCCAAACCTGACAGTTCTGTTTTCTGTTGATTTCTTTAGTACTTTCCAGATTTTGCTCCACTATTTCCTGACTTTCATTTGTTCCAAAAGTCTGATATGGCCAGGTGTGCTGGCACGTGCCTTTAATCCCAGCACTCGGGAGGCAGAGGGAGGCAGAGCTCTATGCAAGGCCAGCCTGGTCTACAGAGTGAGTTCCAGGACAGCCAGGGCTGTATAATCAGATATTATTCTTTTTACCTCCTGTTTACTAATGTTCTTGTTTACTAATTTTTTCATCTGTGGCCTTTCCTTGGTCTGTTTTAACTGACTGAATTTCTTTATCTAGTCACAGACGTCATCTTTGCGTACTGGGAAGTATTCATTTGAATGCCAGGCAACGAAAATTTTACATTGCTGAATAATTGTACTTTTAGTCTTCCAAGTCCTTTTAAATTTTGGTCTGCGACCCAGAAACACAGTTGTCAGAAAACTGGTATATGCTTTCTTAGGCTCCATCACCAGAGCCTTTCATTAGGACTAACCTGTCTGCTACTCAATGATCTGTGGATTATAAGGAGTCTTTGTTCAAGGTGATGTGAGTGTGAATCGGAACCAACCATGTAAATTAATTTGCTATATTGAATATTAATTGGCATTTTAAAAACACAAGAAATTCTGGGTTGGGGATGTAGCTTGGTGGTAGATCACTTGCCTGGCATGTACAAGGTCCTGGGCTCAATTCCAGTACTGCAAGGAGAAAGGAAAAAAGAAAATCCTGTCATTCACAACAACATGAAGGAACCTCTGGAAGACATTATGTTAAATGAAATACACAAGGCACAAAGAGACAAACACTACATGTCTCACTTATGTGTGAGAGCTACAGGATTAATTAAGGAAGAGAGTAAAATGGTGGTTACCAGAGGGGAGGAGATGGGGAGTAAAGAGATCTTTGAAAGGTATAAAGTTTTAGTAGGTAGAAAAAGAAATTTTAGAAATCTACTGAATAACATGGTGATTCTAGTTAATATGTTCCAAGTTGACAACAAATTTCAAGTCTTCTCACTATAAAAGTTGAAGTATATGAGGCAATATAAGTAAATTTTATCATCCCATAATGTAAACATATACCAACTGTATCCAGTAAATGTGTACAATTATTATTCATCGATTTAAAATAAACCAGCGATGGACCAAATAATGGTATCCCATCAGCCTAGGTGTCAGACAGAGGGCCTTGAGGGACATATGTCATATGCAGAAGATGAACATTTGTTCTAGATACCACTGAACTGTTAAGGCTGAGTCTTACAGTTATTGTGTCTACAATATTGCAAAGTTTATTCTGGTTTAAACAGACTTAGGTCTGAACTTAGGTACTACTACAGGCCACTACACATTACTCATCAGCAGCAGTTGACAAAAGTCTGTTGTTGAAAGCTTATAGGGTAATGACCTATGTTGTTCATAGGAGAGGAATAATCTTCCTTTTTAAGACAGGCTCTCACTATGTAGCCCTGGCTGGCCTAGAACTCCCTCTGTAGTCCAGGCTGGCCTCAAACTCAGAGATTCACCTGTCTACCTCCCAGATTCCAAAGTTATAGGCAAGTGTCACAATGCCCAGCCTTGGGAAAAAAGTATAAAGGGAACTGTAATGACCTGTAATGCCAATGGATTTAAGTGCAGTAAGAGAGGTTGGAAGGCAATCTTACCAACATGGTGTCTGCTACTGACTGTCAAGTTACACAAGAGATGGATTCTGAAATGACAGTGTACAAGAATGTGGATAAGTGACAAAAAATCAAATTTTATTTAAATGACAACTTGGGAAGCCATAGAAATATAATTTCATCTGAACATATATTCTCCTTACAACCCTGTAGAGGTTTTTCAGTGACATCCAGTACTGAATGTGTTTGATTGTGGCAGTGCCTGCCTATCTTGTACCATGTAATTTCACTGTAGCCTTGGTTCTGAGCACACAACATGCACACCATACTACACACACCATCAGGACACACAATGCCAGAAACGCCTCAGCTCAGGTTTGAGATTGTGAGTTATTAATTGTATTGTCTCTACTGTATGTGCAAAGTTTTCTGCTTCTTATAGTAGAAACACAGTGGTTTAATTATACAAAACAATGATTTTTAATATTTTCCTACTGCCATCCGTCAGCACGTATCAAATAAATGTATTTTTGGATTGTAGCATGTCGGAATGTGTGACTTCTAAAATTGATGTTTCAGTTGCTTTAATTTCAATTTTTAAAAGTTATTAAATAAACTTTGCCTTAGGATTAGGATAGAATTTCTAACAATTGCTGAAACACTACAGATGAATATGAATATGTACCCTGTTCTAGATCAATCAAAGCAACCTAATTTGTTTTTCTTCATCTCTCTCCTTATTTCTTGCCCAGAAACCTAAAGAATTACTTATTCCGAAAACTTAATAACTTAACCAAGACATAGTTATTGATGTTGGTTGCTCTACAGAAATAGTCCTGTGGAATATGATGCATCCTTTTAATCCGTTCCTTTACTGCTTTATATCATTAAGTATATTTGTCCTTGTGTATTTTGTGTTCTCGATTTCAGGAGTATTTATTAATCTTATGTGAGCCATTTTGCCTCCCCCATGAATATTATTTTTAATAGCTTCAAAAGTTTTACTTTTCACTCAGCATTCTCTGTGATTACTACAAGCCTTTCCTCCCCTATATCAGTAATCTGATTTCATTCCTCTAGACTATTTTTCCATGATTTTAAAAGTTGTTCATTTATCCTTAAAGGTGTTTTTGTCTTTGATTGATTTCCTTATTTCTTTTATCTCAATTCAGCCTGTATTCTTCAATACATTATTTTAGCATCTTGTTACTATGCTCATATTCTTACATTGCTCCACAGGGCAATTTACTTTACTTAAAATGTAAATTCTCTTTTCTCCTCAAGTTAGATTTTCTCTCCCATCATGTGCTTCATCCATCCTAACATGTCATCTTCCTTCCTCCCTCCTCCTTTTCCATTTCCTTTCCTTCTTTTTATATCACTAACTTTTTCTGTCGCCGATATTTAACATGTAAAATCCCATTGAATCTATCACTTCTATGTATTAATCAGTTATTACTCTGATACAATTGCACCCCCAAATCCCAATGACTTCATAACAAAAGATTTCTTGTTTGTAAGACGGAAGACAATCTGCCAGAAAGCGGCCTCCATCTTGGCTGACCTAAATGTGCATGCCCCAAGGTCCCGGGGTGACCGGAGTAGAAGACTGCCCCACCTGGCTAGTAAGCAGACACATCGGATTCACTCCAGACTGAAGTTATTGGCGAAACTCGTAAGGACTTTCTTACAACTCCTTGCTGTTGGGTGGCTTCTGGAGAATGATGGGAACTACACCACGGGCCGAGTTCTGCAAAGGCTAGAATACCAAGTGAGTTGGCACCGGAATCGCATGATTCAGCCGAATCACAGCACAACTTACGTTTTTGTCTAAGTTTTGGAAGCCCCAGATTTGAGGATTTCAACATTAAGACCCAACGTGTCTGACTATACCTTGACCACTTCCAAATAAGCAGGAAAGAGTAAATCCGACAATTTCAAAGTTTTCTTGGCTAAAATCTGCCCCTTAATTACAGATGTAAGAACAAAAGTGTAAGACATTCAAACAAAAATATGAAAAGGCCTCAGCAATATAGACAACCTACTACAACTTCAAACTTCACATCTTTCAAAAATGTGTAATAACAAACTATTATTTATCTTGTTGGCAGGATAAGGTGTTCTAACCAACCAGATGTTGTGGCTCATATCACCAACACATTAATAGCAAGTATAACTTCATTTTTGTTAAATCAAGCCTAAAAGTTTTGTAGTTTCTCAGAATTTTTGTGGAAAAAAACATTAATTTCATTAAAGTACTAGAGTTCTTGAGGATTTGTGTGTGTGCACGGGTATGGAAGCAAGATGTGAACGTGGAGTGTCTTCCTTAATCATTCTTCATCTTGCTTTTTTAAGACATTGTTTCCAACTGAACCTGGAGCTCACAGATTCAGCTATACTCCAGGGATCCTCCCTTCTCCCCTCCAAGGCCAGGGTTACAGACTCCCGGTTTCTTTGGAAGTGCTGGGGGTCTGCATTTCGGTCCCCACGCTTCCGTGGCAGGCATTACACTGAGTGAGCCATCGCTCCGGCCTAAATTCTTAATTTAGTTCTTAAATGCAATCTCGTTTAATTTACTCAGTAAAAATTCAGTTTCTAGAAATAACTGATTTTTCAAACTTTGCGCCCCCTGCCCTGCTTTTTTTTAAAACCCGTCTACGTACATACATCAAATGCCTTAACGTCGAACCCATCTCTTTTATCTTACACCCTTGTCCACTGAACATTACTGCTCTGCTTGTCGGTGCCACCAATATGTTAGGTCATGTCTTTTGAGCAGCACATCATGTGTGTGTCTTCAATTACAGTGCCGGCTGTCTGAAGCTGGATTTATGTCTTAATTGCTTTTGAATTCTCCAGAAACCTTAAAAGTTGGTTTGAGCAGTATACCGCGTTGGCCTCTAAAAGCTGTGCCATTGGGTCAGGTGTACCTAGCTCCGGCTGTTCCCGGAAAAGCCTGTTTGTCTGGGGTTTCTCTGCGCTCCTCGACATTCGTTTTCTGTTAGAGAACGACACTTAGAGCAACATCCCGAAGAGTCTGACCCACGGCCCTGGTTGTTAAGACTGTGAGCCTCTCGTGGCCCGCGATCAGTTTTGAAAGCCCCTTATTTAAAATGCCACTCGGAAACCTAGTTACCCGTCAGTTTCCAGGACCTCCGGAGCTGCAGATGCCCAGGGATGTTGTCAAGGCAGCTAGGATTTGCCTACCGGGAGGCCTCGTCGCTATGGTAACGGCAGGTCGCAAATGCGCTTGCGCGGAAACCCCAAGACGCGTCTTGGAGAAACCGGGGCTTAACGACGGTAGCTACACTTGGCGGCAGCGGCGTGACTTACGGCCGCCCCTCGTCGCGCGTCCTTGGGCGGGAATGCGGGCGGGAGTGCTCCTGCGGGCCCGCGGGGCGGGATGACCCAGTCGGTGGTCGTCCAGGGTGAGCTACCCCTCCCCCCCAGCCCCGTCCCCCGGGTCGCCGCGGGGCCCCGTCCCCTGGTTCCCTTCCTAATGTCCTTCTCTCTCTTCCCCGCCGCTGGCCGCAGTCGGGCAGTGCGGGAACCAGATCGGCTGCTGCTTCTGGGACCTGGCGCTGAGGGAGCACGCCGCGGTCAACCAGGTACCCCGCTCGCCCTGAGCCCCCCCTCCTGCCTGTCACCCGGGCCTGCCAGCAGGGCAGGAGGAAGAGTTCCCTCGGGGTTTGAGTCTCCATCCGGGGCCCTGGCTGAGCTGGAACTCGCTGGGTAGGACCATGGCTGGCTGGTCTCGAACTTGCAGCCGTCCTTCTGCCTTTGCTTCCCTACAGTTGCCACGACCATGCCCCGCTCACTTGAGCGTTTTTGTCTGTACCGTAAGTTGCATAGGATCTTCTCGTGCGGGATGTAGCTAGCTTCTTTTTAAACCTATGTTGCTGTAAGTCACAGGCAAAAAGCACTGGCCAAAGAGTTTGGTCTTTGGTTTCCCTCATTCTCAGCCGCCTTCCTTTTTTTAAAGTTGTTTTTGAAAGACAGTAGGGGCTACAGGAAGCGCTATAAAATAGATAACACATCAAACGATCGAGAATCCCAAGATATTCTCAGCTGGTGTACGAGCTGTATAATCCTATGTAGCAGACTTTTCACCGCTCTCTCAAATTTAGCCTGGAGTTCTGTTAGTATTTCACTCTTTACACGCAATTGGAAGAACCGACCCAGGTTTCTCTTTCTACGAGCCACATCTTAGCCTTTTCAGCCTTGTAGGATTACTAAAATTGAAAGGACTTTAGAGACAGTAAACTTCAATGCTGTGGTTTGTTTTGTTTCTAGAAAGGAATTTATGACGATGCACTAAGCAGCTTTTTCAGGAATGTGGATACCAGGTAAGAGGATGAGAGTCCGTCTGGGCACTGTGGTTCCTTCCCGTCCTGTCAGCGGGGCGGAAGGGTTCCTTAAAGGGTCACGGGAGCAGTTCCCAGCTGTGATGGTGTCAGTTTTGTCTGCCCTTCTGATTGAAAGCCTATTCTCCTGTCACATTCTCTTATCTGCCAAACAGCAGGCTTCCTTGACAGGCTTCAGTAAGGAACAAAAAAAAGAATCTTTAAAGAGACAGACCTCTCCTCCCCACCCCACCCCCATTAGTTTTGAAATGAACTTTCAATCAGAGAAACCTGAAGTTTTCACTGAGGGTACCATGTGTCACGTGTTGAGTAATGGCCAATGCATGGACGATTATTTTGCTGATTACTTGACCTTAGAACAGTGTTTCTCAGCCTGTGGGTCGCAACCCCTCAGGGTCAAGTGACCCTTTCACAGGGGTTACATGTCAAATATCCTGCATATCAGATATGTACATAATCATAGTAGCAAAATCATAGATATGAAGTACCTACGAAAATAGTTTTATGGTTGGGGGGTACCACACATACGGAACTATATTAAAGGGTCCCAGTATTAGGACAGTTGACAACCACTGTCTTAGAATATGCTGGAAAGAAAGAAGACAAATGTGGGAACTGCTCACACCATGTATTTTTGTTTCCTATAAGATAGATGTGTTATAATTCTTTTACCTGAAAGAGTAATTTGACATTTGAGATGTGCCCGTGGGCTTTTCATGTTAAATCATTAAGTTTATTCATTTTCAAAATGCTTTATAAAACCAACTGTGGTGGGCTTGTGTTGACCACTGTAGTAATATCAGGCTTTGTGCCGATTTGGTAGAAGTTAAGTTTGAATTTGTGGACTAGGTGTTGGAGCTGTTACCTTCCCAGAAACCTGGCTGGTCTGTTTTGTTGGTGAATCCCAGAGCCTCGTGTTTCACACTTGTTCCCACTGCTCTCCAGTACGGTCAGATGAGTCAGAGTCACAGAAATAGGAGGTTCAGAAGTGGGAAGTCATTGTTAGTGATGGACAGTCTGAACTCGGGCTGGATGGTCCTTTTGCACCGTCAGCACATTTTCGGGAAGGATGCTCCCGAAGCTACATATTAATCAGAAGGCTGTTTGGAGACATGGTGTCGGATTAAGGATTAGGTGATTCCATAGTGGCAGGAAGAGCCGTCATTATAGGGAGATGGCTGTCATTTAGACCAGTTCACTGACTTGAAGCCCACAATCTCCTCTCCCTCGAATACTTGTACTCTGGTTTGTCTGTGTAATATTCCTTACACATGCTTGCCTTGCTGGTTCCACTCCCACACCCTCTTTTGATAGCCACATCTTCGATTATTGCAACGTTGAATGGAACTAGATAGGAGACCATGAGAGGACTAAGAGACGGGCAGAGGTCATATGTGACATGAAAACAGGAAGGAAGCTTTGGGGACCGGAGGGCATAGAATTGGGAGAGAAACAACAACAACAAAAAAAAAAATTGAGAAATAACATAATGAGCCCAAATTCTTTGCAAGTTAATAAATAAATGTATTTCATAGTTGACACTTAAGATTGAGTTTTCTTTCTTAAGAAGGTTGTCGTGTAATCCTCTGAAAGCTTTCAGATCTCCTCAGTCTGGAGTGTGGAGAGGAGGGAAGGCACGGGCGTCTGGCTCTTCCCTTTGTGCTGTCAGTACAGCCTCTGGTCCCAGGTTTAGTACCCAAAACTCCTTGTGAAAACTCCTGCCACATCTTTGTGGGCAACTGCCTGCCAGTCCTCTTTAAAAGCATGGTAGAAATATGTCGGTAGGTAGTAGAGGTTGCATGAAAAACCAGACGGTAAATACTTGGACACTGGTCAGAGCGTAAGGTCTTGTTGCAGGTCCTCGTCTGCCTTCAGCGATACTAGGCACATAAACGAATGGGATGGCTGTATTTAAACAAAATTCTGTTTAGCAAAGCAGGCCGGTAATTGGAGTTGGCCTGGGTATTACGGTTTGTTTACTGCTGGCCTGTAGTTACTGTTTACTCAGCTCCTCATCTTGTCTCAGTCTTGTGAACTATATTGACCTGTATACTATGCTTATCCATAGGTTGTAGTATTTTCACTGAAGTTCTAGAAATGGCCTGAGTGGTGTGTAATGTTTATATCAGTTTACGTGTTTGGCTACAGCAGAAAACCTAATTAACAGTAGCTTAAACAAGAAAGATACTCACTTATCTCACAAAACTGGAAACGCCTCAAGAGCAGACCCTGAGACTGGCTCAGCAGGTCAGGGTGCCTGCTGGCGAGCTGGGCACTCGAGTTTGATTCCTCTGGACCAGTGTGATAGGAGGACCGAGCTGCCTTGTGGAAATGAAAGTGAACACTACCGGCCCTGGAAAATCTTGTGACCCTTTCTCAATTTCTTTGTGTTTCAGAGTGGTTGGTGATGGCGGCAGTATTTCCAAAGGAAGAATATCTTCTTTAAAAGCACGAGTAAGATACATATTCTGGGATTCTTACTTTGTAACATGGCAGTAAAATTTGAGTTCATTGTTTCGCTGCAAGCTTGTTTTTCCCTTCTGGTTGTTGGTTAGTCTTTGACTATAAGAAAAAGGAAGGTTAGGCAGGTGGCGGCGGCGGCGGCGGCGGCGGCGGCGGCGGCGTATGCCTTTAATCCCAGCACTCAGGAGGCAGAGGCAGGCCAATCTCTGTGAGTTCGAGGCCAGCCTGGTCTACAGAATGAGTTCTAGGACAGCCAGGGCTACAAAGATAAACCCTGTCTCACAAAACAAAACAGCAACAAAACCACACAAAGAAAAAGAAAGGCAGTGTAAGTGGTATGTAAGGAACTGAGGTGCTAGGGTCAGATGTGGTGTTCAAGGCTGAGAGACCATCGAGCAGCAGGGTGGCACCTGAAGAATCTCTCTGATCTCTGATATCCCTGGGAAGCAGAACTGAAGGGAGAGATCATGTGCATGCAAGTTACGCCTGACACATAACACCTTCAGTTCCTGCGGAGGAAATGGAAGTGCTCTCTCAGTGACAGTCAGACCACGGGAATATGCTCCTTTATCCTTGCCTAGTATGCTCCCTTACCTTCCACCTGCTCACCGATACAGTAGGAAGAAGAGCTGAGTTATGTGGGCAGAGAGCTGGCATCCCAAAGCTTTAGAGACATCTCCTAGACTACTAATTATTTGTAGTGTCTTAGGCTAACAGGCACACAGAATGTTGTGAATCCTGTATTCTGGTTACTGTCATGTAGCTCTGGAAACGAATACAGACTTTTGTATTCCTGGAACAGTTTTGACTGCAGACTGGGGATGCCTAAGCAAAGAATCAAAAATACTCTGAACATTTAGTTAAATCTCAAAGGAAGAAGAAACCAGGGGCTTGATGTGTCTAAGGAAAGCTCAGAAGAGCTACGTAAATTACTAGGACAGGGATGATTCTGTCAGATCTCCCTTCAGCTGTGGCCCAAATTACAGCAAATGCGCTGTATACTGTTTCCCTTGCCAGCCAGCACGGCCGTCAGGTGGTGTGGCTTACTCAGCTGTAAACGTCCATGCACCATACCAAGTCTGGTTTGGAACAAGACCAATACACTGTTTATTATAATCTTACACAATTTGTAATCCTACATATAATTTGTGTGTTCAGTCAAGATTCTCTTGTTGGTGCAATGTCTGCATTTAAGGTAAAAATGGCATATTGCTCAACATATCCTTGAAAATCCATAAAATTAATCAGTACACACCCCTGTATAGTCTGGTTTATGTTAAAAAAAAAATGGAGCACGTTTGTAAAACCTAGTTGTCGGGACTGGAGAGTTGGCTGGCGTCAGCAATGCTTGCTGCCCTTGCAGAAGACGAGAGCACAGCCCTAGGTCTGGCAGTTAGCAGCTGCCCTCAGCTCCAGCCTCAGGGGGACTCCAACACCCCCGGCCTCCTAGGACACCCGCAGTCATGTATATACTCACACATACACACACATAATCCTGAAACATCTGTGTAACAGCTCTGGCTTTCCTGGAGTTAACTCTGTAGCCCTGGCTGGCCTCGAACTCACAGAGATCCACCTGCCTCTGCCTCCTGAGTGCTGGGATTAAAGGCGTGCGCTACTACCACCCAGCAATAATAAATCCTAAAAAAAAAAAAAAAGAAAAAGAAAAGAAAAGAAAAACAGCTACATGAGGCTGAAGAGATGGCTTCAAGGTTAAAAGCACTGTGCTCTTCCAAAGGACCCAAAATTTGATTCCTAAGGCTCTGCGTAGCAGCTCTGTTACAGGGGAGTCAATGCCCTGTTGTGGCCTCCACAGGAACTAGGCATGAACATGATGCACAGATATGATCCAGGAGGCAAAACACTCATACACAAAAGTAAAAATAATAAATTTAAAAAAAAACCTTCCAGTACTCTGCTTCAGTCTCCTGAGTCCTGAGATTACAGCCATGTGTCACCATGCCCAACATCTTTGAAAAAGAAATTTTAGATAGTTACAGTCTTTAGAACATATGCCATTATATGTCCTTTGTATATCTTTGTCTTTGGGTTCCTATTGCTGTGATAAAACATCATGACCAGAAGTAATATGGAGAGGAAAGGGTGTGTTTCACTTTTGTCTTCACATCATGGTTCATCATCGAAGAAAGTCAGGGCAGGAACTCAAGGTAGGAACCAGAAAGCAGAAGCTGCTCACTGGCTTGCTTCTCCTGACCTGCTCAGCCTGCTTTCTTATATCCAAGACCACTGCCCAGGGGTGGCACCACCCACAGTGTAGTGGGCCTTCCCAGTCTGTGAAGACATTTCTCAATTATGACTGATTCCCTCTTCTCGTATGTGTCTATGTTTGTGTCAAGTTGACAAAGACAACCAGTACAATCTTAAAATAAGCATAATTATACAAAGTCACAGAATTATATATGTGTAAATGTAACTCCATGGTAGTTACCACTCTGTAAATACCAAACTTGCATAGCGTTTGGTAGTTAAGAGTCTGCCTCTGGGCAATCTAGGTTTGGGTCTCAGCTCTACCATTTACCAGTGCTTATACCAATTATCAGACTTTTCTAACTGTCAGTTTCCTTGTGTGTGAAATGAAAATGACAGTGCTGTACACAGCATTGTGTGGTTAGGTCAGTAAAATGTTTCTAAAAAAAAAAAAAAAATGGCATGGACTAGGCTGCAGCAAAAGGATATGCTATTTCAGACCGTGAATTTTAAATAACTAGGCCCGAACACATAGGGACCATTAGAATCAACACATTTTTGCCAATGAGAAGTAAGTTTGTTTTTCCTCTGTTGTAAAATCATGCTTTGGGGTTTGACAAACTCTCGGAGCATTTCTCCTGCATAAGATACCAGACACTTGAAGCAGAAGATGGTTGACACATGCGGTGGATAAGGCAAAATTTAGTAGCCCAGTTCATTCCACGTGTGAAACACTGGTTATAGCGTGTGGTTAGGATTTATCGTAGGAAAGAACTGGACCGTTTCTGTTGACTAACGGCAGCTTCAGGCATTGCAGTTCAGTCTATCCCATCAATTTGCTGAGCTGTAATAGTTTCTCTGGGATTCAGAAAGATGTTGTGGATCACACCACCAGCAGACCAACTAGTGGTTATGACTCTGTGTATGTGTAAGTGTGTAAATTTGGCTTTGGAAAGTTTTGAAACTTCTCAGTCCACTCCAGTCTAGAATGGATTTGTTGTTGCTGCCTAGGATAAGAGAGGACAGTAGTTCAAAACTATTTGTTTTCATTTTGAGCAGCTCATGAGGTACACAGTATTCAAGCTTATTTACATTCCAGTTTGTTTTCAATGCTGAATGGCCATTGCATGGTTCACATTAAATCTTTGGAAAGTAAAGAAGAAAACTAGGAGGAGGGAGCCAATTCCTATTGACAAACCATTCCTGCTCACATTTGCTGTATCTCCTTTCTCTTTTATATTCTTATTTCTTAGTGTAGATTATCTCCCCTGTCAGTATAGTCAGAGTTAATGAATTTGACTGCGTTACTTGAATGAAGGCCTTGTCCTCTCTAACATCTGTCCAGTGCCTTGGTTTTAGAAGTTAACTCACTTGAACTGGACATTTCTAGGCTATAATTGTTCCGTTTTCATTCCTAGTGAGCAAATGCATTAATACATCCTAATTTATTGAAATTTTTTTTCTGGCCAGGACTGCCTTCTATATTTCTAAGACTCTGTTAGAAATCCTTCAGTTGAGAGGACTGTTGGGTTCCTTTGTCCCTTACTGGCCCCTTTTGGAGTAGAATTAAGAGTTTAGAATCCACTTTTTAATTCCATCTTAGTGAGTTGTATAAAATTATCTTTTTAATTCTTACAATAGATTACATAAAGAAAAATTTTAATTAACCTTAAATTGTGAAAAAGAACAATATAACTTACAGCTCATGAATTCTTGAATTTATAAATTACCAGAGAAAAGATGTTAAATTTAGCTTCTCTTTCCAGGCCGTTTTGATTGACATGGAAGAAGGAGTAGTGAATGAAATTCTCCAAGGACCCCTGAGAGATGTGTTTGATAGCAAGCAGCTCATCACGGATATTTCTGGCTCAGGAAATAATTGGTGAGAACATACTGAATGTCATTTGAAGAAGTTGAGTGTTCACTGCCTTATCCTAACAGGTTCTGCTGAAACGAAAGCAAAGTGCAATTGCCACACATGAGCATCAGCCTTTCTGCTCACCTTTTAATAATTAATTGATGATGATGCCTCATGATGCTTGATTCTTCAATTTCTTCTGTTTGTCTAATCAGTACAATTAACAGAAAGATCTGAGTCAAACCAGGATCCTCCTATCCAAGCTGACACAGGCTATCTTAAATATATAGTCTGTTTAATGGGGAAAAACACCCCCAACAGTTAAAGAATTCACACTGATTTGTTGTTGTTCTTGCTTAAAAGTTAAGTCTCTGCACGTTGTTTGTTCAGATGTATAGTTTTATAAAAACATGAGTTTGCATTCCATGTGTCAGGAGACCAGGGACAGCCAGTTGCTTAAGAAACGAGCCTACCTGACTACCCGCTTAGCCTTCTCTGGTGGCATTGAACTTGTTATGTAATGTTTGCATTATACTAAGCTGCAGGTAGTGGGGAATGTAAGCCCCTCCCCGAGGACCTCTAACTGCCAGGCTCCACCCACAGAATACTCTAACTGCCCTAACTGCTGGACCCTGCCCCCACCCTGCAGAGCAAAAAGCCCAATCTCTGGACATGAAATCCCACCAATCTCCATGCTGGAAAGCTCCACTCTGGAAAGTTCCACCCCCTTCCCAAGAAGCTCTGTATAAGCCCTCTATCCTGTTCAGTTTGCTGCTGTTTTTTACTCGAGCAGAGGCAGCCATCCTCCTGGTTTTTTCCCTCCCAGTAAATATCTTGTGTGAGGTTTGTTGTGCAATGTGACTTTGTGGTATTCCTTGACTTCCAGCTGCCAGGATACCTTTCCATCTGAGCTGCAATACTTACAGGGAGAGAGATCATTTTTTTGTGTGTTGCAACATAGTGATACTCCAAGATTTGATTAGTGAAGAC
Organism: Peromyscus californicus insignis; assembly: GCF_007827085.1. Lineage (NCBI taxonomy): Eukaryota > Metazoa > Chordata > Mammalia > Rodentia > Cricetidae > Peromyscus > Peromyscus californicus. The sequence goes on from NW_026294525.1 coordinate 58,547,733, forward strand.
AACTTAGACTCTTCACTATCATTTTCAGCCATTTGCCATTTCATCTGTTAATGTGATGTGACCAGTTTTTCCTTTTTTAAACGAGATTGTGTAATCCAGGAAATATAGTAGCAAGAAATGATAGTGTAGTGTTTCAAGGTCCTGGAAGTGATCCTGTTTGCAAAACCTTTAATCACAAGTTGAAGGCAAAGCTGTTGACAGCTTGATAGAAAATCCAAGCTAAGAGAATTCTAAGTTGGGGTTTGCTCATGTTTACAAATTAGTTTGAAATGTTTCATTTCATTATCTGTTGACCTCATTCTGCTTTTTAATATGTAAATTCACTGCAGTTCAGAGTTTGGTTAAATAAAAATTTAAAAAAAATTATAACTGAATTCTTATTTTTTTATAATTTATCTAGAGAAAATTAAAAATAAAATTAGAAAACAATAGTTAGTGCTCATTGCTTGCTTATAAGGATATTTAAGAATTATTGGTATATAATCTATAATAAATAGGATTTATTACATGGAAGAATAGATTTCTTAGTACAGTTTGATTTGTTTTCCCATTTTTCTTCAATCCTTATTTAGAGCAGAAATAATAAAATCGTGAAGTATTAAATCAAGGATTTTTTGTTAATCTGTGTTCTTATTTTCAGGGCTGTGGGTCACAGAGTGTTTGGAAGTCTTTACCGGGAACAGATTTTGGAGAAACTCCGGAAGTCAGCAGAGCACTGTGACTGCCTGCAGTGCTTCTTCATCATACACTCCATGGGGGGAGGTGAGTCCCCCTGTGCCTGTAGTGAAGTCACGTGCCGGTGGGAATTCAGTTTGCAAGCAGAAGTCTTATGATGCCTGCTGAACTGAGCTAGCCGGCTTGTCCAACCTCTTCACGGCAAGACACAGTGTCAGCCACAGGGTTCCTGCTCAAGGACCATGCATGCAAGACAACCTCATGATGTCTCATGCATTGTGTTGGACCGCATTCACGGCTAACCTAGGGTACAAATGACCCTTGATGTAGGTGGGATATGCCTGATACATGTATGCTGCAGTGTTTGTACATTTCAGCTTTTCATCTTAAAAGTTTGTGAAGCTGGGGCTGAGATAGCTTAGTCGGTTAAATAAAATACAAACAAGGACCTGAGTTTGAGCCTCAGAACCTACATAAAAAAGCTGGGTGTGTTGGCACGTGCTTGTAATTCCAGAACTAGGGAGCAAGAGACCGTTGGGCCCCTGGTGCTCACGGGACGACCATCTCCAGGCCAGTGGGAGACTCTGTCTCAAGCAAAACTGGATGGCACTGGAATAATGCCTGACGTTGTCGTTTGGCCTCCATATGCACACACATGCAGTGCATGAGCAGACACAGAAAGGAGCATGTGCACACATATAAAAATTGTGAGACTCGGCCGGGCGGTGGTGGCGCACACCTTTAATCCCAGCACTCAGGAGGCAGAGGCAGACGGATCTCTGTGAGTTCGAGGCCAGCCTGGGCTACCAAGCGAGTCCCAGGAAAGGCGCAAAGCTACACAGAGAAACCCTGTCTCAAAAAACGAAAAAAAAAAAAAAATTGTGAGACTCACTATTAATCAATTCTTTTTTAATTTTGAATTTTTTCTTTCACTTTTAGATTCTCTTGTAATATTTCAGCCACATTCCAGTAGGAATGCACTTTTGAGAAATGATTGTTCCTTTATCCCAAGTGGAGTTGAGCTTTCTGGCATGTTCTTACATGACTTGCCATTATGAGGATACTAATACTCTATTAACCACCTTCAAACCTTCCCACACCTCCCTCCACTAAGAAAACTGAAGTGTAAAAGAAATGATTTCAGTCAGTTCCTTAAAAATCACTCATTTCAAGGTACTTAATTGCTGAGCTTGAAGCGTGATCTACATTGCATTATTTACCCAGATGAGTCTGTAATTTGGAATGGAAGTATTTTGCTCTCCTGTTCATAAAACAGAAACAAGATAATGTGCTAATTTTAAAATGGTAATATTAACAAAGTTTGAAAGAAAAAATTAACATACTTTTCTTCCTAAAATAGATTAAGATTCTACATTCTGGGGTTTGCAAGATCACATTATATACAAAGTTCCCAGTGAAGAACTGGGTAATAGAGTTACAGAAACAAATGAATAAAGGTTTCATGTCTTAGATTAATGGGTTTATGTTGGCTGCATGTAGCCCATGGCCCACCTGATGGACATACCTGGGATCTTTGTCTCCACATTTTAACCACAATAAATTTTATTTATATAATTTTTGTGTAACAACATAGCATATGTACACACTGTAAAACATGATTCAGAATACTACTTATCCATACTACATTTGGCACATTGCTACTTTCTCCTGTTTCAACTTAAAAACACTCCTACCAACTTCATTACTAGTTTCATAGAACTAAGTTATAGGATCCACTTTAAGTCCTTAAAATTTTCTGAATTTGTATGAATGTGACTTTAAATGTCAAGGTTATTAATGAGATCTCCAGAGTTTCTGCTTTTAAATAAGTTAATGATGACGTGTGTGGAAACTTTGTAAACAAAGTGGACATATTTTATTGGGTGTTTGAAGTTGCTTGATGACTCGATAGTTTTCTGTGTCATTGAGACAATACGCATCTTGAGACCAAAGCTGTCAAAATAGGGTTGGTTTTGTTTTTAAGTTGCTTACTCTCAGGAATACTGGATGCTATCTTAGTTGAATTTTCCATATTCAGTTTATTTGTTATCTGATGACTTAAATACAAAAAAAAGGTTAGAGAAAGCCGTCCCGACTTGTGCTCAGAGCCTGATGGAGTTCTCAACTTGAACCCTAACAGCCTTGCCTGTGTGCTCTCTGAGTTGAAAATTATGCCTACGACTAAAACATTCTGGGCTCTTCAGAATTATAATTCGAACAATTTGTGTTGTTTTCTTCTTCAAATTTTAATTCTCAGGAACAGGATCTGGACTTGGCACGTTTCTGTTAAAGGTGCTTGAAGATGAGTTCCCAGAAGTGTACAGATTTGTGACAGCGGTTTTTCCTTCCAGCGAGGACGATGTCATCACCTCACCTTACAACAGCATGCTGGCCATGAAGGAGCTGAATGAGCATGCAGACTGTGTGTTGCCCATTGACAACCAAGTAAGAAATGGTACTGGACTTGACGGACATATTCTATAGACATTTGATTCTGTGTTGTGTGCCTTCGTTTTCAGTATTCTCCATCTAAGAGAAAGAATGAGTTTGAATTGTTTTTCTTTTCTTGCCTAGTAAAATGTTATCTAAGTCATTCACTAATAGTTTCTCACCCAATTTTTTTTTCTCAAGTCTTTATTTGACATCATTAGCAAAATTGATCTTGTGGTAAATTCTGGAAAGTTGGGTACAGCTGTGAAGCCTAAGAGTCTAGTTACTTCAAATGTAGGGGCTGTTAAAAAGCGCCACACGAAGCCTTTTGATGCAATGAACAACATTGTGGCCAATCTGCTCCTCAGCCTGACAAGGTAACCCTCCCAGGACGCTGGCAAAGTCACTGTGCTTTGTGATGTTTACACTTAGGAGTTTTATTCCTTTGTTTGATTTGGGGACACTGTTAAATCCAGCCCGTAAACGTATTGAAACAAGCACTGACCCACTGGGCTACGGGCTCAGCACAGTCACGTTTATTTAGCTGTTCTAAGTTGTAGGAGCTTCTTTTATTGTTTTTGTCCAGATTTGTCTGACACTTTTTTATTAGTTCTTTGAGAACTTCTGACAACATAATTTGGTCATACTTAACCTCCTAGCCCCTCCTCCTCCCCAACTTTATGTCTTTTTTTTTGTTCTTATCAAGAACAATTTGTGCTGCCCAAATACTCATTTTGTGTTGGATTTTCATGTGCTGGAGTGATAAGCCAGCATTTCTCTAGGTATGTTACTTGGGACACTCGTGGGAGTTCCATGATAAGCAGTCTCATGGTAGACATGCTACCACTGCTGTGAACCTGCTAGTCTGTACATCTTTGTCATCAGATCCAAAACAGTTCCATGACATGGGTCTCAAATTTCTCAAGCATTTAAGATCATGATTATGATTTTATGACTATGAGTGTATTAATGAGACCCTTAATAAATTTAATAAAATTTCCACAATAAGTAATTGACCTATATGTGTTTAACTTGATATAAAGTCTGTTTTAAAAAGATACTTTTACATGTATAATGATGTTGCTTGCACGTTAGAAATCTAGAAATAAGGTTTGCTAGGCATCGTTGTATTTTAATTAGCCTTTTACATGACTATTCATGATAGTAAATTTCAGTGATTTAGAAACAAAGGCTCCATTCTACCCTGATCAGTGTAACTAAGAATCTGAGAAAATAAACTGCTGAATTACTGTTTTTAAAGGAAAATGTTTCTCATTGTTCTAATGTTGACCTTTTAGCTCTGCGAGATTTGAGGGGTCCCTTAATATGGACTTGAATGAGATCAGCATGAACTTGGTTCCTTTCCCTCAACTTCATTATCTTGTCTCAAGCCTTACACCTCTGTACACACTGGCAGATGTTAACATTCCCCCTCGAAGGTAAGGCAGAACTGGCTTCCATTTTCCTGAGAACTTGAAGTGAAATTTCAGTGAAAACAGTTTGTATTAACTCAGGTTATTCATATCATTTTATTGGTGAGAATCATATAAAATGTAGTTAGTGACAGTCATTTTTTATTAGGCAAATATTTATTTGTAAGTAAATTGTTTTAAGATGTCAGTATTAAACTGAAACTAAACCTGGTAACTAATATTTAGATTTTTGAAAATTAATAGAATTGAATCCTGCCAGACTTGAATCCTGATTCTGTTGCTAGCTGTCTTAAATTCTTCATCTTACTGTTTGTGGGGTAGATGTTAGTGTTCTTACCACAGCCAAGCACCATAGAAGGCTTTTATATGGTAGCTATTGCACATCATTTTAGACCACCTTGAAGATACCCTGAGGGCTGGACATGGTAACACTTGCCTTTAATCCAAGATCTCAGGAGGCAGGAACAGGCAGATCTCTATGAGTTTGAGGCCAGCCTGGTCTACAGAGCAAGTGACATGCCAGGTCCACATAGTGAGCTCCTGTCTCAAGGGAAAAAAAAATGTTTTTAGGCTAGGCATAGTGGTACTCACCTGTAATACCAGCACGTGGGGGCCAGAGGAAGGAGGGTCATGGATTCCAGGCCAGTCTGGGATACATAGTGAGACTATATATATATATATAAACTGGCTGGGATGTCACTCAGCTGGAAGAGTGCTGCCTAGCATTCATGAAGCCCTGGGAACCCCAGAACCCACATGATGGCTCACAAGTACCTGTAACCCCAGGTCCAGGGGTTCTGATACCCTCTTCTGGTCTCCAGGATCACCAAGCATGCATGTGGTGGTGCACAGACACACACACTAGTTAAACACATATACATAAAAAAATAAAATTAACTGTTTTATTTAAAAAGATACTTTTAGCTTATACAGTGATGATGAGCTTGAAAAGCTCACACTCGCATTCACTGTTGAAAGAAAAAGGTTCTTCCAAACTCAAGTGGGGAGACTGTAAATGAGAGAGGAGAAAATAAAGGTACTTTTATTACTATTACATTTTAAATTTTTATTTTGTATGTGCTATGGTGTGTTTGAAGAGCAGAGAACACCTTGTGGGATTCAGTTCTTTCCACCATGGGGTCCCAGGAATTGAACCCAGGTTGCCAGGCTTGATAGCAAGCACCTTCATCTGCTGAGCCATCTTGTGGGCCCAGAGGGTTTTGTTCCTGTTGTTTTAAGATTTTTTTAAATTAAGTGGATGTTGTAGGTGTGTGTGTGAGTGTCAGGACAGGTGCCTGCAGAGGCCAGAGGCAACAGACCCCCCTGAGGTGTGCTGTAAGCTGTTCTGTGTGGGTTCTGGGAATTGAACTCAGGCCCTCTACAGAATAATACATGCTTCTAACCACAGAGCCATCTCTCTAGCCCTCAAAACTTCTTTTTTACAGTTAAAGTTTTGGTAAGGTAACAGTTCTATACTTCAGGAATATTACAAGTGATGTTAGTAAGCTGTATTGAAGCAACTAGCAAATGGCCAGTTGTGCCAGCCAGTAACTAGGACCCTTATCTGCCAGGGATCCTGTAATGATCCCAACAGGGAAGCAGGGTGTGGTGCATTGATGGTGATCGATGATTGCTCACTGGGTCATCAGCACTTACCATGTTTAAGAAGAGTGAGCACTTTCAGTGTGGACACACCAAATGGAACTTGGTAGGAAACTTTTTTTTTCCCATTTTTTGAGACAGGGTTTCTCGGTGTAGCCCTGGCTGTCCTGGAACTTGCTCTGTAGACCAGACTGGCCTCAAACTCAGAGATCCATCCACTTGCCTCTGCCTCCTGAGTGCTGGGTTAAAGTGTTCACTACCACACCCAGCAGTAGTAAACTATAATGTAGTGGGATTTTTATATCTAAAGTTAATCTTATATTTCTAAGTACAGCATAATGAAAAAGGAACATGTTTGACTTGTCCTCTAACTTAAATATTTCAAAGTCAGTGAAATATTCTGTAATCTGCTTGGTATATTTTGATAAGAATAATACTTGTATCAACATTTTAATTTTAATCATGACAGTTTGTGGTGGCTGATTTTCATTAAAGTATTTTAGTAAAAATCCACAAGGACTTTTTAAAATGCTACACTAATTTGTCATGGTGTCCTTTTCTGTCATCAAGGGTTTAGTGGGGTTTTTTTGTTTTGTTTTGTTTTTCTGTATCTGCTCTCCTATAGATAATCCAAAGGCTGTCCTACTGCTGTATATTTTCATTTTATAATTATGTTTAGAAGAAAGAGATACATTTTGTATAAACAGTGGCGCTTTCCTGTTGTAGATTGGACCAGATGTTTTCAGATGCCTTTAGTAAAGATCACCAACTCATTCAAGCAGACCCCAGACATAGTCTCTACCTCGCCTGTGCCCTCATCGTTAGAGGAAACGTACAGATTTCAGATCTGCGCAGAAATATTGAAAGGTTTGCTTCTGCTGGTGTCCTTGTTTTGCTGGTGTGTACTGAGCTGCTGTAATGTGGCATTTTTAGTACCTTAGTTCTTACCTTAGGGTTTTTGTGTCTCAGATTAAAACCTGCTCTGCAATTTGTCTCCTGGAATCAAGAAGGCTGGAAAACTAGCCTGTGTTCAGTACCGCCCGTGGGTCACTCCCATTCATTATTGGCTTTAGCAAACAACACGTGTGTGAAGCCTACTTTCATGGAACTGAGAGAAAGGTTCATGAGGCTCTACAAGAAAAAGGTAACTGCACTTCCTTTGGCTAAGAGGTACGGGAAGTCAGGGCTAAAGTTGTCCAGCATATGTGTTACACTAGTTGTAACCAAAGAGAAGTTCACCTGTGCTACTTTAAATCTAAATGAGAAATTCCATGAATTCAAAGGATTTAGGCAGTACACTAATTGTGGTTAAAAGAAATCATTTATTCTTCGACAGTTTCACAAATGTGTATAATGTATTCTGAGTATATTCTTCCCACACTGGCCCCCCACTCCCTTTGTACTGCTTCTTCCCAACAAGTCCCCCAGTTTCATTTCTTTCCTAGTGACTCACTGAGTTATTGGGGTTGCTTGCATGAGCACGAGTGTGGAGTTTCACTGATGCATGGGCAATTTACCAGTGACTACATCACTGAGCAAGAATGACTCGCCCTTCCCCAGCAAACATTAACTACTAGTAGCTCTGCACTAGGGGTGGGGCCTCATTGGCCCCTCCCCAGTCCATGTTACGCTGTTGGCAGGTGTAATGTTATGCAGCTCTTGTGCAGGTAACCACAGCTCCCGTGAGTTCATGAGCACAGTGGCCATGCCATGTCCAGAACACGAGCTCACATCACTCCTTCCATATTCTGGCTCTTACAGTCTTTCTGCACTATCTTCTACAGTGTGCCCTGAGCCTCGGTGAGGCCAAGGCTTGGGGGGAAGGATTCTATAGATGTTCCATTTATAGCTAAGTTCTCAATAGTCAATTATTCTCTGCATTTTGACTAGTTAGTCTCTGCACTGTCCACTAGAAGGAAGAAAAAGCCTTTGTGACCAACGTTGAGAGCAGCACTATTCTATGGATAGAAATACAAATGGACAGTTTTACAGCATGTCCACTTAGCAGAACAATGGCAAAAGATTGTCCCTTACGTCCTAGGACCTCCTGAGTAGTGGGCTTTGGCCTGGGTTCCAGCTCCAATGGAGGGAGCCTCAGATCCAATCAGAAATCGGTTGATTACCCCCATATCAGTCATGCCATTCTTGTGCTTGTGGACACACCTTCAGGCACAGTGTTTGTTTGATGTAAGTTCCTGCTTCCAGTTTAGAGCTTAATACTCTGTATGTGTGGGTTTTTTTAATTTATTTAATCTTTCGCTGTTTCCTACATACATAGGACCTACTTGATCATATTTCCCCATTATCCTCTCTTACTGCCCTCCAGCCGAAGCCTCTGCCTCTCAGTTGTCTTCCTACCTTCATGTCTTTGTGTGTGTGTGTTCCCCCACTGTAATTACTTAGGGTCCTTGAATGAGCGTGGGTGGGGCTTTTGCTTGAGCAAGGCTGCTTACAAGTGGGTTAACCACTGAGGACTGCCTCACCCCTTCCCCAGCAACCCTTAACTGCATGTAGCTCCCAGGGAGGGATGGGTGAGTGACCTATAATTTTAACAGTATTTGCTCCACGGGGTAGCTGTATGTCGTAGAGTTCCCGAGATGGTAATGTTCAATGTTTCCATTGCAGGCTCACCTGCATCACTATCTGCACGTTGACGGGATGGAGGAAGGTGCCTTTGCAGATGCTCTGTCCTCTCTGTCAGCACTCATACAGGAGTATAATGAACTGGATGCCACAAAGGGCATGCCTGTGCAGGATGTGCCTAGGCTGAGCGTGGCCTTGTGAAAGAAGAAGCTGAAAATGCATTGTTACTCTTTTCTGATTCACGCTGGTGTTTGTCCCCTTTCTCTTTCTGCATTTTCTGTGATTCAGAAAGCCCAATTTGTTTTTCACAGTATCGGGAAGTATTTTATCTAAAACAATGGTGTCTATTTTATTATAATTTTTTTATACCAATGTGTGGGATCACTTCTAGCAATTTGTCGAAATTAAGAGAGAGCCTGGCATGGTGATACACGCATGTAATCCTAGTGTGTCTGACATACAGGATAACCGCGTGGGCCAGCCTGGGCTACACAGTGAGAGCCACTGTAGAGTGAAAGAGTGGTTCCCATCGCCTTGCTTTACTCATGGCTTCCTTCTGCAGACCTTTGCACACTGTGAACGCCTCAGGAAAGACTGTAGATTCTTTTTATATTTATGCTTTATGTTTTCATACTCTGTTTAAGTGCTGGAAAAGGAGGTCCTAGGAATGGAAGGACACAGTGTATGATGTCTGTGGACTTTTGAGGATAGTTTTTATTAAAACTGAAAAGACTGCTTTGCTGTTTGAGTAATAATATGTTTGTATTCAAGAGAATCACAACTTAGACATCCAGTCACGTTTAAAATGAAGAATTTAAAGGCAAATGTTTATCACGTCACCGTTTGCACACCGAGCAGAACATGCCAGGCTTGCTATCGTCATCTGAATTTGGTAGTAAATAAATGGTCTTTATCTATGGAAATTATTCAAGTCTCCATAATCTTTGGAATCTTTTATGTTGTTTTTAGTTCTGATCCATTGGTTGGTTTAATCCTTCAAGGAAATAATTTTTAGGGAAAAAATTCAAGAAAAAATAATCTATTGTATGCTTTGTTTATTAATATTTTATGTTTCTTTTGCTAAATAAGTATTCTAATTTTGGTTTTACATCAGTAATTTATTTTTTTATAGTATTTGGTATAAAAATTGCAATATACAGTTATTAACAGTAGTCACAGACATTCCATTTTCTCCTTCCTAGAAGAATCTTAACTGATATTCAGAACGTGGCAATGAAGACTATAGATACATTTATAGTATCATTTTTAAGAATCTAGCCAGGCAGTGGTGGCACACGCCTTTAATCCCAGCACTCGGGAGGCAGAGCCTCTCTGTGAGTTTGAGGCCAGCCTGAGTTCCAGGACAGTCACCAAGACTACACAGAGAAACCCTGTCTTGGAAAACCAAAATAAAATAAAATAAGGAATCTTGCTTTCCTTCTAATTATCATGTGATGGGATCTGATGGACTGCATTGCCAAGTACAGGATAAAATTTAAATTATGTCTTTCTATATCTATAGAAAATGTTTTCTTATAAATTGTTTTTTTTTCCCATTATATGTGAAATCCTTATATGGTATCATCTATGTGTATATTACATAATTATAGAGATATGCTCAAGAAATGAGTTGTATTTAAAATTTTTCAGGCATTCATTTTCATTTTATTAGAATATTTTTTAGAAACTTCTGATGTCACAAATATAGCAACTGAAGAATGACTCGTTCTTTCTGTTTTAAATCCATTAAATAAAATTTTCAATCTTTTATAGCCACTCTAGTTTTTTGATTCTATGACATGAATGACTTGGCCTTCAACTTTCCTGCCTGTGTTTGGCTCTATAGAATCCTGAGCTCAGAAAATATATCTCCTGGTTCTCTGCAGTCTCTCTGACACACACAGGATGTGACCCAGAGCATCCGCCACTGAAATGACCCTTCACTGGGGCAGTCAAACTGGACCGTAATCATTTTAGACTTGTTGGGGACACAGCATCTCTTGTCCAGGCACAGTCCACAGAAAATGGGTCTGTAACTCTGCGTACTTGAGCATCCAGAAAAGACAAACTTTTCAGCTTTGGAGAGCTGGAAAGTGGGTTGACAGGTTTTTCCTCTGGGGATCTGAAAAGATAATAAAGTTACAAAGTCATTCTTTGAGTTGGCTTACACTAACTTAAGAATTTCATGACAGATACTAGATACAGTTCTTTCTTGGGCACTAATAGTAGTAGTTGTTTGTGACAACTAAGGCCCTCTTCTCTGTAAATACATGAATTTGAGGCCAGCATGGACTACATAGTGAGTTCTGGGACAGTATAGAGAGACCTTGTTTCCAAAACTGAATAAATAAAATAATTCTCTTGCCTCAATCAAAAAATCAGACCAGCTCTACACTTTTGTGCCAGCTGTAGGATAACATGTCCTTTGGTAAGTTTAACATGTGCAGAGCATTTTGGTGTGATCCTCCTCCAAGCCAGCCAGTCATGTAACTATGATCAGAACATCTGTTTTCATAGATATGGTATAACAACCAGAATTTTATGTTCAATACTGTGGTTGCACTTCTACAATTAGTATAAACAAGAAAAAAGTTAGAATCCAAGAAGTATCTATTCTGAAGCAACGGTATGCATGATGGGTTACAAGAAACTGGGCTACTCAAGACCCATATTTTTTGTTTGGTTGGCTGGTTTTTTGAGACAGGGTTTCTCTGTGTAGTCCTGGCTGTTCTGTAACTTGAGCTCAGACCAGGCTGGCCTCGAACTCAGAGATCCGCCTGCCTCTCAATCCCTCCAGGCTGGGATTAAAGGAGTGCACCACCACCGCCCAGCAAGACCCACATTATTAAACTGACAGAACACCTACAATCAGCAGGTTAACATCACTGCTATATAAAATTTTCCTGCATAGTTGAGCTAGATCAACACCTGTTGTCCTCTGAGACAATTTGACTTTAAGAGTAGTCACAGTGAGGTGGTTTTGTTTGATAAGCTCCAAATACTATCCCTCCCTCCAGAACGTATACACACACTTACTTTTCAGGAACTTCTTAATATCGATGCATAATTCAGTTAAATCTGTTTACACTTTACCTTCACAGCCTTTGATATATTACTGTTGCAGGGTTGAATATAGCATAGCCTCTTCTCTCTTCTCATTTCACAGTTGCTGTTTTCATTGGTCACCCTGTTAGAAATCCCCATTCCACATGTTCTGGAGCAGGGAGTCCACTTGGTTGCTTGCACAAGGCATTTTTTTTTCCAAGTAAGCTGAAGGTTCCTGTAAGCTAACATAAATGGAGGAGTGCGTATGTGTGTACATGTGTACTTAACCTGGATTTAATTTTTAAACATAAAGTCGGTATCTAAAAGTTGTAAGGCTTTTTGCATGAAATTATAAGTGCTTACGTTCTAAGTCACCCTTTCCTTCCTGGTGCCTAAGTGCCTTTCTGTCAAGTGGGCCGTGTAGTTTCCTAGGGAATAAAGACTCTTTATCTTCACCCACTGATGTCATTCTGACACGTCTGTCTTCTGAGTATCAGACTGGTTCCGATCAGTGCCTGTCTTTTGTTTGCTTTTGCCTGATATTTCCAGCAGATACCAAAGTAAATGTTGGTAGGATTAAGGAATTCGGGACATTAATCAGAATAGTGTGGGTTTTCTTTCCTTAAGACATGGTTTTGCTGTGTAGCTCAGACTGCCCACTAACTTGCAATCCTTCTGCCTTCCAAGCACTAGGAATATAGGCTCCATACCTGTATCACCATGACTGATGTAATAATATGATCTTAGTAATTAAATTTCATGATATGTTAAAAATCTAAAATAAAATCATATTTAAGAATGAGACAAAAAAATCAATCTCTTCCCCTTTAAAATCTAGTCTTAGAAAAATCTTAGGGTGAGGCCCATAGGTTTCAGTGTGTACGTGCAGGTCAGGACAACTCTATGTCATCAGTTCTGTCCTTGCCCCTTTGTGTGGAGCTCAAATTTGGGTCACCAGACTTGCACAGCAAATGTATAACAAACTGAATCAATACCATACTGCACTAAATTAGTTTTATATATAAATCATTGCAAATGTCTGTCTCATTCCCTGTTGTCAGGCCCACAGTACTCTCTGTAAGCTAGCCACATAAAACCACCTGTGAAATACTTAGGCAGTGCAACTGTGGATGAATTCTGAATGGAGAAATGGAACCCCTTCACTGCCTATTGCTTAAAAGAAACAGGAAAAAAGATAATTCTTCCATAATAATTTTCCATGAAAAAACATTAGGAGATTGTTACTATACTCGAGTGAAACAGACCTCTTGGTTCATAGTAAGTAAACAGCATAAATTTGTTACTTCAAGGCATTTCTCTAAAGTTGATGTACATTGTGGGAGCCCACAGAGGTTTCCTAGTGAGATCTGAGCTTGCTTTACCTAGCAGGGCTGCATAAGGGCATGGATTAACCACATGTATGGTTACCAGGTATTTGGAAGGGTCTGCACTTGGATGTATGGTATGCTTTGATCTAGCAAGGGGGAGGTCTTTTGCCCTGTACCTTGGCATTCTTTTAAAAAGCCCTTTAGAAGAGACAGAAGGGGCCGGTGGATTTTGATCCAGGTCCTCCTAAAGCTATCCTATGCTTCTGTCTGTCTCATCTCCACTATCTATCTACTAATGCCTTATACCTTTTTCCTCCTCATAGGAACCCTATAAAAGATGGAAGTGCCCCCACACACAAATGGTGCCAGAACTAGGGACTTGAGTGCAGAGGAAGTTAAGTGAGAGTAGGAAAGAACCCCCACAGAAGCAGTTGGATATGTCTGGTTTTGTAGTGAAGAATAAGGGAGTGGTATTTTATTTGGGAGCTATAACTGTAAATATAAAGCAGTATAGAAATAGGCTGCAGTGATTACCTCTCTTTGTCTAGGTTTTTCATTCTCTCAATTTCTATTAAATAAAAATATAGGTTTAAGTATAGTAATATAGTATAGGAAAAAATCTTAGGGTAAGGTAGAATATAGGAATATAAGTGTAGGAAAAAAAAACTTAGAAAAGCAACAAGACAGAGGAGCTGTGTTTTTGGAACTGAACACTGACTCCTGGGGAAGAATTGTGGTTGAAATGCAAAAAATATTATGAGGAATACAGGCCGATTCCCATAGAAGCTTTTAGCCTGTGGGTGTTGATTTAGGACAGTTTAGATCTAAGCCCTGAGAAGCATGGGGGTAATTTTCCCTGAGGTTGACATGGGAAAGACAAAACCCTCCACTCCACCAGCAGTGCCTGAGAACACTTTTACAGCATCATACCATCAGAATCAGTTTCTTCTTGGCTTAGGGAATAGAGTCTTGGGGAAAATCTAGTAATTTCTCTCTAAAAAACTGAAAGCTTTTCAGGTCTTTCCTTCTCAGATCTCTTTTCTTCCTGTAAGGATAAAATTAAATTCACCTGGAAATAACATCTATCAGAAAGAGACGGTCACCTGTAATTGCCCTAGAAAAAATAAAAAACCTCTTGGAATATGGCAACCCTCTCTGCTAGTCCTGTCTCCCTTTCAAGCCAGTATTTTTTTTAAGCAGCTTTAAAAAATTAAGAAGGGGGAAATTGTACCCTCAGAAGCCTGATGGCTGTCTGAGTGTTTAGTGAGAAATGTGGAACAGAGGAATGTCAGCTCCAATGACACTCCTCCAGAGGAACTAGAGTGAAAGCCCCTGAACCAATGTTCCTGATATTGAGGTTCCATCCTGCAGTCTGGGTAAAGCAGGAGACTACTGAGGAGTTTGGGACAAAGGTTTTATCACTATTTAGTAAAAGCTAAAAGGAAACAGAGATCAGAGCCACACCACTTTTGTTTGGCTATTGGCAAATTGATGTGAGGCACCTTTAAGAAAGATGGTTCCTAATAGCTGCACAAGAAGTTTTTCTGGAAGCTTTACAGAAGCTCAATACAGCAATTCTACCCTCACCCTGAGGCGAGGCTTCTGGGTAGAAAGAACCGGAAGTGCTGCTCTAACTGAGTGAAGTTTCAGCAATGTTTGTTTGAATTGTGTCACTCAGGGAAGCTGCAGTGAGTTTGGGTGACAGGACAGCCCCCAGCTGGCAGCTGCTGTGCACACGTCTGCCGATTCCAGAACGACTGGAAGGGCCAGAGGGAAAGGTGGTTTTGGGGAGTGGCATCATCCCAAGTGTTACAGCCCCCTAGCAACAGCAGTCACCAAATCCCAGGGTCAAAGGAGATGGATATGACTCTAGAGCCACTAACGAATTAGGCTCTGGTTTCCAACTGTCAGGGGAACTTTATGGATGTTATCAAAACTGACTGTGAACTTCAGAAATGAAGCAGTTTTGAGCTCACCTGCAATTTTAACTGGTGATTCTTGATTCATGTACTCCATCTTGTTGGAAGAAAATGTAAATAGTTCTATTAAGAGATCTGTTTTAGATGTTTGCTAAAGTTTACAAGGTAATCCTATAGAGAGTATGCTTTTGAATGTAAGTTTGTAAGAAGTGTAAATACATATAATAAATAGTCATGCTAGTTGTAAATATGTATAGTATGCTCAAACTAGAATTATGTTGACATTAATGAACCAGGGTTTGGTGAAGCTAAGGGCCACTAAGCTTTAAGTTTGATGCAGTTTATTTGATGCAGTTTACATCAAGAGTTTATTGATTTAAAAAAGGGCTTGGCACAGCTAAGGCTGTTATAGACATCTTAAGACGCATTCAAAAAAGAATATTCCATCTTGGTCATCCTCTACTCCTTTACTGGGGCATATGGCCTAGGAATTGCTGGGTTGTTTAAACTACTTGCAAGCTCTTAGTAGGGACCTAAGTCACAGTTGAGTTAAGCTCTGTACCCCCTCTTGCCAGAGGCTGGTAGTCAGGGACAGGCAACGTTCTTCTTGTTCACTGCCAACCTAAGGTAAATGATAGAAAGTATATCTCTATGATAGGTAAGGTTTGTCTAACTGAAGAAGACAACCTAAGACAGACACAGTCTATCTGAGGGGCCTGAGGGGCTCTTTACCTAGTGAGATCTGAGCTTGCTTTATTCAGCAGGGCTGCATAAGGGGGTAGATTGACAACATGTGTGGTTACTAGGTGTTTGAAAGGGTCTGCACTTGGCTGTGCAGTGTGCTTTGATCTAGCAAGGGGGAAGTCTTTTGCCCTGCCCCTTGGCATTCCTTTAAAATGCCCTTTAGAAGAGACAGAAGGGGCCAGTGGATTTTGATCCAGGTCCTCCCAAAGCTATCCTGTGTTTCTGTTTCATCTCCACTCTTTCTATCTACTAACTCCTTATGCATCTCTCCTCCTCATAGGAACCCTGTAAAAGGTAGTGGTGGGCCCCCCACAGTACATCTTAAAATTGATACTTTGGGAGTAAAGTGGTGATTTGAGCCCACAGTTAACATAGCACAGTTATACATTGAGAATATCAACTTAAAGCTGAAAAAAAAAGATTAAAAAAAAACTACCACCTCAATAGAAAATATCAGTCACTTTGAAGCATGTGTTGCCCGATGAAAGTGGCATCACAATGCTGCCTTCGGTGTAGCAGTGAGATCTTGTACTTCACATAGCTGAGCAACAGCAAGTGGAGGGCAAACAACAGTTAAAGACCTCAGTGCAGGAAGCAGATTAGAAGCCTGGCACACATCTGCAATAGATAAAGGCAGCTTAGATTATTACATTGCTAATGACCCTACGTACAGGTCACCAAGGCCTGCAGTTCAGGAATTTGTTCCGCATTTATTAAAAAGCAAAGAAATTATGAGATTAATAGAACAAAAGCTTAGTGCTGGTGAGCCCTGAGAAAAGTGTGAGGGATTGTGCAATGGCTTGCTTTGTATTGACCCAGCAAAAGCTAGATTTGAATAATAAATTGTATTAGTTATTTTCACACATGCATTTTAAAAGCATATGCTTTCACTAACATTAGCAGCGAAAGCCAAATTCCTGTGTGGTCATGAATGCATCTGAACACATAAGCAAAGGAGAGTTGTGGTAGACTGAGCATGCCTTTGAAACACCGAGGTCTAAATCTCAGATACCAGAGGCAGGAGATTGGCTCACTTTTGTAGCTTCCCATTTCAGAGTTCTTAGGAATGTGAGTAATGCCATGCTGTTGGCTGAGTGATCATGTAAACCACCTGGTAAATGTTTGTCAAACTAACTGACCCAACAAGAATCCCTGAGGATGTGGGTGTTTGTTGTATTTTTAAATATCTAAAAGTCGTTTTTCTGAAAATAATTTTTACTGACTAACAACATGGTGAAGGTGAGCCTAGAGGAACTCCTATCTGGAGAATTCTCCAGCATGCAAGTACATAGTTTACGCCTGCAGCCACTTGGCACTCAGGATGAGCACTCAGGAGCCTTACTTTACATCCTGACTACAGACATAGTGGCCTGCTTCAAAGTGAACAAGAAAACTGGAGCTGTTGCTAGTTCTGAAAATAATATTTTGAACCTCAAAATGTATTAGTCCTCAAAAAAAAAAAGTTTTTAAATCAACTTTCCATTCCTGCTAGTACCATATAAAAAAAACTTTGAAAATGCAGGAACTGGATGGTCAAACTTCTTGCCCATAACAGGTTACAAATGAGAGGTTTTTAGAGTACATGTGAACAGTATTTGTTCAGTTTTCCTGAGAAGGGGGTGGGGTATAAAAAGAGGTATAAGATTTTAGAAGTTTCCTGATCTAGTAGGTTTTAAAAACCAGAATATTTTATCCTCAAAACCAAAATATAAAGTTTTCTTTTCAGACACTTGGAATATACCTGGCTGAGGCAAACACCACGGAGTTCTTACTGCTTGAGGTGCATAAAAGGAATCGTGGAAGAACCATGGGAAGAAATTCATGAAAGCATGCCTGCTGAGGATCACCTGGAACTGCTCTATTGTAGTCTGCTGAGCGCCCCTGGGACTATGCTCCTGGGCTACAGTTTTGAGGATCACCTAGTACTGCTCTGTTGTAGTCTGCTGAGCACCCCTGGTACTATGCTCCTGGGCTACAGTTTTGAGGATCACCTAGTACTGCTCTGTTGTAGTCTGCTGAACACCCCTGGTACTATGCTCCTGGGCTACAGTTTTGAGGATCACCTGGTACTGCTCTGTAGCCTGCCGCACGCCCCTGTTGCAGTGGTCCCGGGCTACAGTTGGTTGTACCAGATCTCCTTACATCTTCAGCTGCAGAACAGTTGCTGCCAGCCAGCCTGGGTATGAAGAGGGGTGTGCATCCAATAGCACCACCCACACAGAGGCAACTGAACAGTGGATGCGGCTGAAATACTTGACCATTCTGATAATGGACCCTGTTGAACTCACATCCAACAGCCACAAGATCTGAAAAGAAAAAAGCAGCAGATTGTCAAAATAATAATAATAATAATAATAATAATAATAATAATAATAATAAAACTATATAGCTTGGCTAGATAGACCTAGTCCAATTATAGCTGTCTCTTATTAATGTAGTTCTTAATCCCTTAAGCCACTTTGGAATCTCCTTCACAAAGCATCTACAGAAAGGTCAAAGTGGGGTGTTTGTATTTTTGTATAGGCTATAAACTCCAAATAGTCACTTCTAAAAAACCCAGAAGCTCTGCTTGGAGTGAAGGCAGCTATTAAAATCCTAAGCTTGACAGTGAGGTGGTTATAAATAAAGGGTAGATGCCTGGGGAGACAATTCTACTCAGATGCACAAATACAGGCCAGAATGTATCCATAGGCAGTTTGGAGAAACCATGGTTTAACTGGAGTACTGCAAGGTAACTGGAAAGTGGAGGAGACTTTGACTTCCTCCAAGGACTGTCTTCCCTTTCAGGATGAGCAACTTTCCAAATGTGCTCCACCAACCCCGTAGGAATAGCTGGTGTATTTTCAAAGAATCTGAAAAGTCAAAGCTCTTCAAGACACCGGATGTAATAGGCTTTGTCACTGATGTGTGACATCAATGGGACAGTCAGCAATAGCTGGAACTGATTGGGCAGTACAGGAAGTGGCTGTGCTCAGCCTTTTGTGCACTTGTACTTAGAAAAATGTAAAACAGCATTCTTGTGATATTTTATTTGTGTTCTAACAAATAAAACTTATCTGGGGATCAAAGAACCGAGGGAGCCACTAAATTAGACATAGAGGCCAGGCCGTGGTGGCACACACCTTTAATCTTATCACTCAAGAGGCAGAGAGCCATCTGGATCTCTGTGAGTTCAAGGCCACACTGGGAACAGAGGCAGGCAGGGTAGCATACACCTTTAATCCCAGAACATGTCTCATGTCTTTGCTTGGGAAAGACACATGCCTTTAATCCCAGGAAGTGATGGCAGGAAGCAGAAAGGTATATAAGGTGTGAGGACCAGGAACTAGAGAATTTTTTAGAGCAGTTCAACTGAGACCCTTAAGGGTGAGGACTCAGAGGCTTTCAGTCAGGATTCATGGAAGCAGGATTGGCTGAGGAGTTGTCGAGGTGAGGTTGGCTGTGGCTTGTTCTATTCCTCTGGTCTCTCAGTTTTCACCCCAATATCTGGCTCTGGCTTTTTATTTATAAGACCGTTTAGCAATTCAAATTACACATTCTCCTCACTAAAGTTTTCTTTGCTGTCAATCTTTTTTTAAGAAAAATATATTATTACTACTATCTTATATTGGATGTGTTTCATTTAAACAAACTTTAAAATTACAAATCCATTAAATATCAATTGACAAAAACCCACATTAGCAGAAGCTCTAATCCTCGGGGGTTGCTAGGACTGTAAAGAAATGGCCCGGACTTTAAAACAGAAGTTTCACAATGAGTGTTCTACGTCAAAAGTCAGCAAATGTTCCATAAATGACTGAATGGCTTAGTCATTCCAGGCCGCATGGTCTCTACACTGGTTTGCTCTGTGCAGCAGGCATAGACTGTCAACAGCTAAGCTGTGTTTCCAAGAGGCGTCAGCTACAGGCCAATCTGTGGTCTAGGTTTAACCCTTGCTGTAGTTGAGGTCCCAGTTCTAGATCACCTCCCCCATTTGCTGTTAAAGATCTCATGTTTTATGTGAAACCACTTGTGGGGAGATACATCACAGCCAGACAGAGTAAAGCAGAAAGTGAATGCCGCGTCTACATCCTCACATTTTACATCCACAAGTTAGTTTGTTTTTACATCCAGACCAAAGTTTCCTCCCTCCCCTCCCAGTGCTCCCCACTCCCATCCACTCCTTCTCCTTCTGAAGAAAAACATCCATGCGTTTTAAAAGTGGATTATTTTCTCCTTTCAGGAAAGGCTGAATTCAGATTAATTTTAGACAGTATTAACAAAAGCTATCATTTTTAAGTCAGACCCTAGTTACATGATTTTTCCTATATTCTGTCATGAAAAGCTGCTACCTGAGCCAGGCTTGGTGGCACCTGCCTTTAATCCCAACACTCAAGGCAGAGGCAGGTGGGCCTCTGTGAGTTCTAGGCCAGCTTGGTCTACAGAGCGAGTTCCAGGACAGCCAGGGCTGTGTAGAGAGATTCCCGTCTCAAAAACAGAACAACAAAACAGCAACCTGAGAACTTCAAGGTAACTATGACAGGTTTTCAAACATGTCTATGAATGTCATGTTATCCCATACAACTGAGTCAGCCCACTGGTGCACAAAAACTGCACCCATCTTGTATTTAGCTGAACTAAATTCACACCCTGAATTAACAGTCGGGCAGGGAAATGTGTCTCAATTCAGCCTTTTCCAATGCGCCCAGAAGACACTTACGTGCACACACTCCCGTCTCGTACCTAGGTGTGTCGGCTGAGTAGTCACAGTACAACGCTTTGTGGGGGTCACAGAGGTCGGCTTCGTTACACATGGCTCCTCGTTGCTTGGCGCAGATTTTGCAGCATCCGCAGCCATCCCTCACCAAGCTCACCCCAGGAGGACAACTGGGCTTCTGAGCAGGACATTTGCAGGGCCAGTGACAGACTTGTTTACGGTGACGCACTTGTGATGCTTCTCCAGCCCCTCCTCCTCCGGGGGTCGTGTCTGGTGACCCAGTGCCCTGCGTCCTGCAGCAGAGCTTCATTTGATGATAAAGGTGATGTTAGAAAAGGTTCCTGAGACAACTCTTAGGTCTGTAGGAGATGTGTGCCAAACAGGTGGTGAGCTACAATATTATTAGTATTTGACAGTCTGGTGAGTTACAGTATCAGTATTTGATGTGGCCACTCCCTGACTCCTCACTGGGTTTCTAAGACATCTCTCTTTCCTCTTCCTCCTCTACACCACTCTTCAGTCTCCGAGCTGCTTTGTTTTCATCCTCCTGAGCTCGGCACTGAAGCCTCTTGGTAAGCTCTCTCCTTTCCCCTCACTTCATCTCATCTCCCAACCAGCTCGCTCTTCTGAACTCACTGCTTAACTGCCCCACTTAGATGGTAAATAGCCAGAGGGAACTTCCCATTTCCCCCCAGTCATCTTTTTTCCATCTACCCATTTCCCTATTTGAGCAAATGTCCATTGCAATTTTCCAAAATACCTTGTGTATTGGATCATGCTGAACTCACATTTTAGCATCCAATTTCATTGATAAATCTTGTTGGTCATGCCTTTAAAATATTTCACCTTTGGGGGCCCACAGAGGCTCCCTAGTAAGGCCTTACTCAAGGTCAGAAAGTCTGAACTTGCTTTGCCCAGTAGGGCTGCTTAATAGGATGATTTGGTCAAAGGCGTGGGTAACAGGAGTTTTGAAGGGTCTACATTTGTTGGTATTTTATGCCTCAACCTAGGGAGGGGGAGGTCCTTTGCCCCTCCCCTTGCTGATGTATAAAAGGCCCATCATGAATAAAGTCAGGTGACTGGGTATTGACCCAGGGCCCTCCCGAAGCTATCCCTTGTCTCTGTCTTTCTCATCGTCTCTGTCTATATTTCTATCTAATACTTCTCAATTCCTCACTCCTCCCCCAAGAACCCTTCAACAGGTTGGAGCTGGCCTCCGACAATCACCACCATTACCCCCGACCTCCGAATCCTCACTCCTACTACTGTGATCCAACCCACTATTAGTTTTCACTTGGATGATTAGAAAAGCCACCTATACAGTCACCTTTATTCAGCAGCCACAATGACTTTTTAATAAGTCAGCTCATGTCACTCTATGTCCACAGGGCATGAGTCCCTCGTGCTTCCAGGTGAAACCCTTTCCCCTGGTTTTGTTACACCTGACCATCCCCAATCTCCTGGCCTGTTAGCCTGTGCTGGACTGTACCTTAGACACATCACTGTCACGTTGCTCATTTCTCAATACTACCACCTCTCAGTCTCATTCCCCACCCCATCTTCAGTTTTCTCCCTATGTTATGCACCTTCAAAACCGAATTCCTGGCAGAGACTGCCCCCGTGACCTAGAGGCCCACACAGCTGACTACCCAATGGGCATGGATACCCAAATGTCCTCTAGGAAAAACGGGTTCAAAACTCATCTTTCACCCAGACGATACTTGGAGTCATCCAGGCCAAGCTCCTCCCCCTCACATCATAGCCATGCCATGGCTAATCCTGCTTATTATATTGTCCTCATGCTCTTAGATCTATTCTTTCTTATTTCACAGATACTAAATGCCATACTATATGATTGTATTACTCCTTAAAGTCCCCCAGTGGCCCCCACTGTCTGCCACTTACAGTGCAAACTTCTGAACATGGGACCTTCAAGTCTGTCCCCGCCATGCCTCTCTCAATGGTCTCCTTCTATGCCCTGCTGTTTATGAGATGCTGTTTATTCTCATCCCTGCTTCTCCTGTTGCTCCCTGTTATGCTTTGAATTTGAAAATGTCAGCCACGGACTGTTTTGAAAACTTGGCCCTCAGCTTGTGATGCTGTTTTTGGAGGTTCTGAAAAATTTGGGAGGTGGGAAGGCCTAGCTGGAGAAAATATGCCGCTGGGGAGTATGGGCATATTTATCCCTTTCTCCCTGCCTGCGTCCCATCTGGCTTCCTGCTTCTTGGTCCGCTGTAATGTGAGCAGCCTCTTCCATCATGCTATGAACTGTTTTACCACCATGAAGGGCAGAGCCTCCCGAAACCGTGAGCCAAATTGTTTCCGTCAGGCATTTTGGCCACAGCAGAGCAAAGGTGGCTAAGACACTCCCTCCTGTAATGTCCACTCTCCAAACTGTCCACCTGGAAATGTTTATTTTCCCCAGTCTTGAAATATTTTTAGACCATCTCAGAAATTAAAGAGTAACACGGGGGAAATCCATGAATAAAAGAGAAATTCATGCTAGTAGCCTGAGAAGAGGGAAAGGCTACATACAGAAGAACAGAGCTGACTCAGCAGAAGAGGCAAGAGGGAAGGGTAAAGGTGCCCAGAGAAGATGCTAGAAGAAAAAAAAACAGTCAACCTAGAATTCTGTGTCTAGTAAAATCAACATAAACAGAAGCAAACAGGGCTGAGGAGATGGTTCAATGGGCACTTTTTACTGCAAACATGAGGACAGGAATTCAGAACCCATATAAATCAGATGTGATGCAGAGCGTGCATCTGGACTCCCAGCATGCCAGATGGGGGAGCTAACAGGACAGTGCCAGAAGCCATGGGCCACCTGACCTATCTTAAGCATCAGTAAACAGAAAAACTACCTCGACCAAGGTGGAGGGTGAGGACGGACGCCCAAAGTGACATTTACACAAACATGCACAAAGATTTTTTTTTTAGTGAATGTGGAATAAAAATTTCCAGATAAACAAAACTGTTTTGTTGGTTGGTCGATTTGCTGTTGTGTTTCTGGCTTAGGTTTCTTTGCGCAGGGTGGGGGGGGGGGTGTTGTTTTTTGTTTTTCTTAGCAGACTCACCTCACAAAAAAAAAAATCAAAAGAAATAATAGATTGTAATGCAAAAGTACAAAAAGTAGGACTCACAAAAAAAGAAAATATATTGAGACTATAAGGAATTTTACATATTTTTTCTTTTCAGATATTTTGTTTCAAAAGCAAAGTCTTGAGACCACAAGAATGATGCAAGAGAATGCTCTACAAACAGATCTGAGCTTTGGGATAGAGCTGTGGTCTTAAATAATTTCCTATTATTTGGTCTTTGAGTATCAGTCTTCTGTGAAATGGGATTAATACACACTTGGTTCAGTAGTTCTGAGTCGAGGTGATTAAGATATTGACTAGCAAAGTGTCCGACATCAACCCTTGGTTATGTCTGGAAGTGTGCCTTAGAAAAGCTCGGTCTAGGGGTAGACATGGGAGAATCAGGCCCCAGGATTGCTAACAGCCAGTCCTAGAAACTAGGAAAGTGCCAGTTTCAGTGAGAAACCCTGGCTCAAAAAAACAAGGTGGCCGGGCGGTGGTGGCGCACGCCTTTAATCCTAACACTCGAGAGGCAAAGGCAGGTGGATCTCTGTGAGTTCGAGGCCAGCCTGGTCTACAGAGCGAGGTCCAGGACAGGCTCCAAAGCTACCCAGGATTTTGAGAAATCCTGTCTCCAAAAAAAAAAAAAAAAAAAAAAAAGTGACAGAGACAGGCACTCGATGCTGAACTCTGACCGCCATACAGACACACAGACACGAGCACCTACACACATGTGCACACATGTTTGCCACAGGTACACACACAAGCCTAGTCACCATTGTTCAGAATGTGTCACGAGTATGCTGACCTGGTCCACGGATCCACACATTCGTGGATTTTCAGGTGAATGGGCGAGAAGGTGGTACCTTACCAAAGTACATCATTGGGGGGGTGTCATTACAGCTTTTCTCCTGCCTCTTCCTCTGACTTCTCCCTCTGCTTCTGACATAAGTTGCCTCCTCTGTCGCATGCTTCTGCTACCATGTTGTGTCTCCTCAGAGGCTGAAATGAGCCAGCCAACAACCGTGGACTAAAACCTCTGACACTGGGAGCCAAAGTCAACCTTCCCTTCCCTTGGTTGTTTTTCTTGGGTTTTTTATCCCAGTGACCAAGAGGGGGGAATAATCAGTAACACAAAAATAAGCACAAAGTGATATCTTCTGCTCTAAGCCCAGTATCTTTTTATGTTTGCACTTGTTTTCTATTCTGCACATAGCTCTCTGTGCCGGAATACTTACTGTTTAAGAACACATCCTAGCCCTCCGTTGACAATAACCACCTGCCTCCTCCCCAGAATGTAGAACAGGAGAGCTGGTTGCACAGCGGCTGAAGAAATGTGTTCCAACTGTGAGAACGGGAAGAACCCCACCCCGACATCCTCCTAGGGATCCCTTTGAAACCTTACATCCTTCAACAGAGTAACAACTTCCCCTGTAACCTCTGCTCCCCAGGTCAGAACCCGCTCTTAACTCCTCATCCGTGCATGTTTTCTAAGTGACCCTGGAAGAGGTCAGAGCTCTGTCCTCCGTTCCAGCAGTGACCTTCACCATGTAAATAAGTCAATAAATAAGTCACCCTGCTTTAACTGTCTCATTTTAAAACACTGAATTGCTCATATTAAATTAAACTTCCTTTGATCTGCCCTCTGAAATAGTTGGAGCTTCCATGGACAGTCACTCACAAAAAATGAGAGCCCTGAGGCTTGAGAAAGACAAAGTGATAGTACGTTTTTAAAAACTAAATGTTCCTTGCTAAGTGCCCCTTTCAAACAAGGACAGGCTTAGCTGGAAAAAAAAAAATCATTGCCCAAAACCGTTTTTCCAGGGGCTCTTTGCACACTGCAAGCTGTGGAAAGATGATCCTGCGCCTCTACCCCGCATTAAGGGACAGTGTTTAGGGCTGTGGCCGCCAGCATTACCCATCCGAGAGCTGGGGCTGGGCTCTGTAAACAGATACAAGGTAATATTTGTAAGTAGATACAAGGTAACGTTTGTGGATTATTCACACATCGCAAGCAAACTTCGGAGGGTACACCTCAAAGGGGGAAATGTCGAGCATCTTTCACAAAGCTCTTAAGCTAAATTAAACAGAACTTTCTGGAAAGGAAAATGGCTCCCCATTTCTCACAAAATTGTTACCCGCATCTTTCCCCATTTCCATCTTGCCGTTTTACTTTGGGTCTGAAGAAGTACAGCCGAAGCCTGGGTGTAAAACAAAGACTTACCTGTGCTAGTCCAGTAATGAGCAGAGTGCAAAAGAGGAGGCCGTGCATGATCCCGGAACGTGGGAGGATGGAGAGATGGAGGAGCACTGGCAAGTCCTTACTTAGGGCACAAAGCTCTCCTGTGTCCTGCACAGGGAACCAAGTCTCCACCTCCCGGGCTTCCGTCTCCCAGGCTGCACTTTCCCTCTGAGGATCCATTCCGGTGCCCTGCCTTATTTCATGTGACTTCTAGCAGTACTCCAGTCTGCACAGTTCATCACGAGAGCCCAGCACCTTCCTGCAAACAAACTCTGTAAAATCAAGCGGAGGCTTCTCTCTGAGGGAGGGCTGGCGCTCTGTGCTTGAGGTCTGAGCCTGTCTTCCAGGAGGTGGGTGGCCTTAGACACCTTCCCTCCCTGTCCTTGGTCTCTGTGATTCCTCTGCTGGGTGCTGGTATGGTCCCTCCCCTTTAGGTACCACCTGAGTTTCATGTTCTAGAAACCTTTCTTGAGCAGGTAGCCCCCACCTCACCGTCTCTGAGCTCACCCCACCCCTGTCCTCTACTCCAACACATAGCTCATCCCTGGGAACCGGTAACCAGTACACCTAAATGGGTGTGGGCGGACTCCCATAGTGCATTGCCTAAGCTAGGCCCCTTTCTGCGGTCACAGTTCCGTGGAAGACGACAGGGAAGTTAACTCCAGATTTTTCCCAGCCTAGGACCAAACGTTCACATTCATAGAAATAGTAGGATTTTTAAAACTTACCAAGCTCTACAAGATACACATTAATATGTACAACTTTATGTTTGTATGTATCAGTTAAAACAACCTTTAAAAAAAATCTAAAAAGTTCAGTTTTTATGAATTTGTACCATTTCCCTCCACCTATCCCTCCCCACATGTGGTCACCAGCCTGTCCCCTCTTGTCCCTAGGACCTCTGTGTACCCTTCTTGCCCTTCCTTCTTTCTCTACCAGAGCCTTGCTTTCTTGAGGACCCAGCAGTCAAAACACCTTCCCATGCCTGTCCATCCCGGCCTGTCCCCTAGCCTGCTCCTGGTGTCTCTCTTATCCTGAGCTCATGGCTCATCTCTTTGTAGTGGGTAGTCATTCCAGCTTTGATCTGGAAGTTCCAACCCCCATTGAGACTTCAGCAACTGTCACGCCTACAAGGCGGGGCCAAGGGAGGCGCCTGGAGACCTGAGATCTGGATGGGCTGTGCTCTGACTCTGTTGCGGGACCCTGGACTGTGGAGGTGGGCCAAGCAGAGCTCCAGAGAACACCGCTGGACTGCGATACACCTTCCCCAGACCCCGCGACCTACCTATCCCTTAACTTGTAAGTTACGCCATTAAATAAATCTCCTTTTAACTACGTGGAGTGGCCTTAATAATTTCACCAATACCTCTTATCCTGAGCTCATGGCTCACCTCTTTGAGCATGAAAGTAGCACATAAGTAAGCAGTGAGCGCTGGGAGTCTGATGTTCCCACGGAGCCAGGAGTGCTATCAGCGTGTACACAAACACAGACAGCCCACAGTTACACACACACACACACACACACACACACACACACACACACACACACACCGGACCACCCAGACGACGCCCCATACTGCGGCAGCTCTGAGGCCTCCGATCAGTTACTTTTCTCTTGACTTTGATAAAATGCCTGAGAAAAGCGACTTAAGGAAGCAGAGCTTCCATGCACAATCCGTCAAGGCACGGAAGTCAGGCGGGAGCGTGGGGCCGCAGTTCACATGGCAGTCACAGTCGGGAAGTAGAGAAAGAAAGTCAGAGCTCATTTTACTTCCTCCCTTTTATCCAGCCCAGGTCGCCAGTCCATGCCTGTGTTCAGGATGGGTCTTCCCACCTCAGCTAGTTCTTTCCAAAAAAGCACCCCTACAGATCCTACAGATCCAAGGAAGGACATATTTCTAAACTGATTCCAGAGCCTGTCAAGTTGATGATCAGGACTGAGCATCACGGGGTTATCTTGCTCCTTGAGAATTAAGACAAACCCCCTGAGTGGTTCGGTGAAGGAAACTGTGTCTGCTTTTGGTCCAGTCTGCTCTTTCTCTTTTTTTTTTTCCCCCCGATGCTGAGGACTGAACACAGGGCCTTGCACTTGCCAGGCAAACGCTCTACCACTGAGCTAAATCCCCAACCCCAAATAACTGATTTTTTTTTTAAGTTTTAGTTTTAGTTTTTAGTTTTTCAAGACAGGGTTTCTCTGTGTAGCTTTGCGCCTTTCCTGGAACTCACTCTGTAGACCAGGCTGGCCTCGAGCTCACAAAGATCCACCTGCCTCTGCCTCCCGAGTGCTGGGATTAAAGGCATGTGCCACCACCGCCCGGCTTCTTTCTCTTTTTATTTTCCCAGTTTGGTGATCATTTGGCATTTGGATCCCCAGGCACAGTGATTCTTGCCCCTCACTGGCCATCAGATTTGATAAGTTCTTGGTCCCTAGCTCTTCAACTCCATCTCTCTGGCTCCAACTCTCTCTGTTTTAGATGGGAAGACCATTTTTTTTCTCAGAGCTGAGGATCGAACCCAGGGCCTTGTGCTTGCTAGGCAAGGTCTCTACCACTGAGCTAAATCCCCAACCTAAGATGGGAAGTTCCCAAGTATCTGCAGCACTCAGACTTGCAGAGATCCCTGCTCCTCCTATTTGCTCTCTGTGAAAAGCTTGCAGCAGCAGCCATTTTTCTGGAAATTTCTTCCTTCACTCTACACTCTCACAGTCATGGAACAGGGACTGTCTGTCCATCCTTGCTCTCAGTAGGAAAGGAAGAACTAGCTAGCAAAACCTCACCCAAGTAAGAGACTCCATCAGCTCTGGGTTACTCCCTGCCACCCTCTTAAGAGACTCCATCAGCTCTGGGTTACTCCCTGTCACCCACTTAAGAGACTCCATCAGCTCTGGGTTACTCCCTGTCACCCACTTAAGAGACTCCATCAGCTCTGGGTTACTCCCTGCCACCCTCTTAAGAGACTCCATCAGCTCTGGGTTACTCCCTGCCACCCTCTTAAGAGACTCCATCAGCTCTGGGTTACTCCCTGCCACCCACTTAAGAGACTCCATCAGCTCTGGGTTACTCCCTGCCACCCACTTAAGAGACTCCATCAGCTCTGGGTTACTCCCTGCCACCCACTTAAGAGACTCCATCAGCTCTGGGTTACTCCCTGCCACCCACACTTAGACTCACCAACGTTCACTGCTGTTTAACTATTTCAATCCTGAGTGAACTGAGGGAACCGGATATTTTTAGAGGTGGGAACTGCTGTGTTCAGCTTTCTGCAGTAAAAGCCGCCCCAGTGTATCCTCTTCCAAGGACTTTCTCCTATTATCTCATCTCTCTCCCTATTATCTCATTCACAAAGTACTCAGCCTGCGATGTCCCCTCAAACAGACACAGCCCTCAGCATAACTAATACGTGAAGCACATTTCATGACTTACACGGACGGTTCCCATGTATTATCTCTTTTAATTTCACAGCTCAGTGAGGTGGACAAAAGCAGTATTACTGTCCTCATTTAACAGATTAAAAAGTTAAAGCTAAGTCATTGTACTCGGTCAATAAAACACTCTTAATCCTTGCCCTCAAGAGCTATGCAATCTAGCAGCAGAGCAGACCTTGAATACATAAACACACAAAATATCCATCATTAAAAACCGCATAAAGGCTAAGAACAGGAGGGAAACTCAGACCGAATGACAGATAAGAGCTAATTTACATTGCAGGTGCCTTCAAAAGTTCAGACATGACACCAGGTGAAGGGAGGATTTCTGCCCCGGTACTCAGGCAGGCTGCATGCCTCTAATGATGAGAGGCCCCCGTCAGCCAAGGACACATCCCACCGCTGGTCCTTCCTTTAAGGGTATCATCACAGGGAGTCTAATCCCTTCTCCACGACCATCAGTCTTCTTCGGCAGGCAAAAGTCAGAACCCACGTTCTTAGTTAGCAAGCTTCAGTCAGCATGAGTTCCTTTCTTCATCCCTTCTATTCCGGTCTCTTTGGTGATAGAGAGGGTCCCGGATCGCTAGGTCTGAAAGAGAGACAGCCATTATTGTGTAGTAACCTACTGGAAAGGAGGCACACTGTGAGGGAGGGCCTGTGTTCCCTTCAGGGAAAGTAGACTGAATAATAGTAACAGCTACCATCTGATGAGCCCCCCTGGGTCTCCACAGGGCGCTCGCTGTGGGATATGGATCACGTGATTCTCACAGCCCCGGTGTGAGATGGATAGAACTGCCACATCCTTGGGTTCACTGACTAGGAAGCTAGTCAAGGTTACCTGGAGAGTCAGAGGTAGGGCCAGGGCCCCAAGCTGTCTGTCACGGTTGTTGGGATTCCACAGCCTCGCCACAGAGCCTAGACACTGCATAGTAACCGGTAGCACGTTCATTTGCCCGGCGTTTTCAGTGCTTTCCTTTCTCTTGGTCTCCTCCTAGAGTTCACCAAAGTGAGGGATGCTCTATTTCCCACCAATCCGTGCCCCACACAGAAAGCGGAAGCCACCGAAATGGCTCATCCTGTCTCTTGAAGCCCTGTCTTGAGCTCATTGAAGACGGTGCAGGGGGAGGAATGCTGTTGGGGGCCCGGGTGAGGACAGGGTACTCCGGCCCCCACCAGGGAGTGACCCCAGGGAAGGAACAAGACCCTGGTGGGACTTGGCTCAGTGGGATGCATCCAGGAAACTCACTTGATCCCAGAAGTTCCAGCATCAGCAAACTTCCTGGGAGCACTCTCCATGGATCTGGAGCACTCTCCATGGATCCGGAGCACTCTCCGTGGATCCACAGCCTCAAGCACGTATCTGCAGAGGAGGAAAATCCAGGTGCAGTAAGAAAACTTGGGGACTGAAGCTCAGTGGCGGACCTCTTGTCAAGGCACCATCTGGGCCTCCTGAACTGCTGCTGTGTTACACGAATCTTAAAAGATCTTATTAATAAAAACAAACCCGGAGCCAGGTATTGGGGTGAACGCTGAAAGATCAGAGAAGCAGAACAAGCCACAGCCACCTCACCTCGCCATTTCCTCAGCTGATCTTGTTTCCTCAGACTGGAAGCCTCTGAGTCCTCATCCAAATGGATCTCAGCTGAACTGTGCTGCTCAAAAGCCTAAAAGCTTAGCCAGCCTCTAGTTCCTGGTTTTCACACCTTATATACCTTTCTGCTTTCTGCCATCACTTCCTGGGATTAAAGGCATGAGTCACCATGCCTGGCCATTTCCAGTGTGGCTTTGAACTCACAGAGATCCAGATGGATCTCTGCCTCCAGAAGGCTAGGATTAAAGGTGTGAGTGCCACCATTTTCTGGCCTCTATGTCTGTCTAGTGGCTGTTCTGTGCTCTGACCCCAGATAAATTTATTAGGGTGCATGATATATTGGGGAACACAATATCACCACACTGCTGTTCAGCCCCTACTAGTGGTAGAAGTGGTCCGTGTGGTGGTAGTACTGAAGGTGAAGAGGAAGGGTACACTACTGATTCGTTAGAAAAGAAGTCCATCCTCAGGTAGGGGTGAGGGAGGAGAGATAGAGCCAGAGAAAGTGAGTTTGTGGAGCCAACCATCCTTAGGTAGGGGTGAGGAGGAGGGTTAGAGCCAGAGAAAGTGAGTCTGTGGAGCCACCCATCCTTAGGTAGGGGTGAGGAGGAGGGTTAGAGCCAGAGAAAGTGAGTCTGTGGAGCCACCCATCCTCAGGTAGGGGTGAGGAGGAGGGTTAGAGCCAGAGAAAGTGAGTCTGTGGAGCCATATTCACGTTTGCTATAAATCCCAAGAACACATATGATTGCACGTACTATAACGTGAAAACTTTCAAGCCTTAGGATCAAAACCAGTACTGGTGCACCTGACTTAGATCAGATGAAAAGGAGACAGTGACGGGCGGTGGTGGCCCACGCCTTTAATCCCAGCACTCGGGAGGCAGAGGCAGGCGGATCTTTGTGAGTTCAAGGCCAGCCTGGTCTCCAAAGCGAGTTTCAGGAAAGGCGCAAAGCTACACAGAGAAACCCTGTCTCGAAAAACCAAAAAAAAAAAAAAAAAAAAAAAAAAAAGAGAAAAGGAGACCGTGAGGTGAGCACTAGCATCCTTTGCCCTTTGCTCCCCGACTGTAGATGGAACCCCAGCTCCTGGCCTGTACCTTAGACTGTGAGCCAGGGAAGCGCTTTCTCTGCCAGGTGCATTTTATCACAACAATAGGGAAACTAACTCATGCAGCCAGCAACATACATAACCTGGAGAGTCTGCCAGCCAGGCTAGTCCCACAGGATCAATGGTGTTGAGGGGTTTTCACACAGCGGGTACAGAATAGAAACTTGCTGGGAGTTGGAAACAATTCTTTTCAAAATAACATTCTAACCACAAAAGTCAAGCACATGTATAATTTTGAGTACATTTTCTGGCTGTTTACTTCTGTGCCCCATTTGCTGATACTAATCATCGAGCCCTTCTGTTAAATATGCCCCCAAATCTACCAAGCTCTAGCTTCAAGATACCAACATGCCTGCAGCAACACACGCATGAGGGAAGGAAGGCATGCTCTCTCTTCCTTCACTAACCTGTGCCCAGCCCCGTGAACCAACGCTTGTGCATTCTCAGAGGCAGCACGAGGAGAGGGACCAGGGTTTGCATGGAGAGTGGAGGAGCTACCACACACTGCTTGGCTTTTAGTGAACCAGCTCCCTAACAGCACTCAGACCACAAAATGCCCTGCCCTGCCACTTGTGTGGGCCCTGGGTCAGAGCCTTTGGAAAAGAAGCAATGTCCTCATTCCAAGGGCGTGAGAAACACAAGGCCAAATGTAAGTGCAGTACCTTGCCTTGTTAGTCTGGTTTGCGGAGGGAGCTCTGAGTGGAAAAGAGAGCTGGGTTAATTAGACACAGACACAGAAAACTGCCACAGGAAACAGGGAGAAAAGAGGACCAAGTATTGTCTATGCTCCCGAGTGTGGGTGGAGCTAATGTCCCAGGAAAAGAAAAGCATGCAAAATACAGTGTGCTGTTGCTGGTTTTCTCTCTCTCTCTCTCTCTCTCTCTCTCTCTCTCTCTCTCTCTCTCTCTCTCTCTCTCTCTCTCTTCTCTCTTT
Source organism: Peromyscus californicus insignis (assembly GCF_007827085.1). NCBI lineage: Eukaryota > Metazoa > Chordata > Mammalia > Rodentia > Cricetidae > Peromyscus > Peromyscus californicus. The sequence continues at coordinate 58,580,562 of NW_026294525.1, forward strand.
TTCTCTTTCTTTTTGTTTTTGTTTTTGTTGCTTTGTTTTTTTTGCTTTTTTTTCCCCCAAGACAGGGTTTCTCTGTGTAACAACTCTGGTTGTCCTGGAACTCATTCTGTAGACCAGTCTGGCCTTGAACCCACAGAGATCCACCTGCCTCCGCCTCCCAAGGGCTGGGATTAAAGGCGTGTGCCACCACCACCTGGCTCCTAGTTTTCTTTTTAACTTTTAGGTTTTCTTTTTAAATGGCTCTATTGAGGTGTGTATGGGAGGGAGTAGGTGGGTGCAGTGCCCTTGGAATCCAGAAGAGGGCGCGCACAGCAAAACGCCTTAAGCAGTCCAAGCCTGGCCCTGTAAAACCTGTACTACAGCAGTCTGTTTTGTAGGAGGGCTGTCAACCTTGGCTAATAAAACCAAAGATAACGATCAGGACAGGATGCCTAGTGAGATGCTTTAACGTATACATGACATGCTTATGCTACATAATTATTGGTTTTTAACATGAAATTCAAAGTTAGCCAGATATGCTTGCATAGGGTTTTCCTATTATCCTGGATCATGTAGGAAACAGACTAATTCAAAAGAATGGGTGTACTAGCTAGTTTTATGTCAGCTTGATACAAGCTAGAGTCATTAAGACACAATCATTTAAATGCAACTCCAGTTGAAAAACTGAGTCCTTAAGACCGGGCTATAGATAAGCCTGTAGGGCATTTTCTTAATTAGTGATTGATGGGTTGAGGGCCCAACCCAACGTAGATGGTGCCATCTCTGGGCTGGTGGTTCTGAGTTTTGTAAGGAAGCAGTCTGGGCGAGTCATAATGGACAAGCCAGTGAGCAGCATCCCTCCGTGGCCTTTGCATCAGCTTCTGCCTCCAGATTTCTGCTCGGCTTTAATTTTTGTCCTGATTTCCTTCAATGATGAACAGTGATATGGAAGTGAAATCCAAATAAACCCTTTCCTCCCCAAGTTGCTTTGGTCATGGTGTTTCATTCCAGCAATAGTAACCCTAGCTAAGACATGGGGAATAAAACGTAACAAGTCTTTATGCCATGTGATGATTGGCATTAGGAGTTCTATCCTTCCCGCTAAGCTTCACAGGAAAATAGACACACTACTTATTTTTTTCCTTTGTCCTTTTAAATGAGGTCGGCTGTTGAAAACTCATCACCCCATGCGGCTTTCAAGCCGTTTCCAGACTTCCCGGCTCAAAGCTGCACTGGACCCTAAAGGACACTAGATGGCGCCACGGATCAATGTTCCAGCCGCGGGCTCTGGACGGCCGCTGCAAGGGAAGAAAGGAGGCGCGTGTTTGCCGCAGAGCCTTGCATTATTGATCTCTGCTGCCGCAGAGGTGGGAGGAGCCCGCCGCCATCTCGCCCAGTCTCCTGCAGCAGCGCTAGGGTGTTTGCTGCAGGAGGCTTTGCCATCCCTATGGTAAGTCCCCGGTTGGGCAGGAAGAGCGCTTTCTCTGTCGCTAGCATTCGGCTTTTTCATTCCCCAGCAAGATCAGACCTTTCCGTAGTGAGAATCATTTTTTTATTTCACACTGCACTCTGAACGGCAGCTGGGGCTTTCGAACGCCTTGAAATCCGCATCTGCTTTAACACGCTACCCGAGTAGTGATGCACAACACACCAGCGAGAGAAAGACAATGAAATACTGGGGCGGGGCGGGATGTCCGTCGCTGCTTTTGCTTTTCCAATCACGAATCACACTGGTATAGATAGACGACGGTACTCGTCCCGTAAAATGGTCTCGTTGTGCCGGTTTCACCACAGCCATGTGCTCACCCATCGTTGTCACCGGAAATGCGCACAAGTGGACAGACAGAAGTGCTCTGACATTCAACCGTGGGTGGGGCCGCCACGTGATCCCCGCGGTGGCACCTCGGCCTCTGACCGGTAGAGGGCGATGGATCAAATGGGACTCTCAGACAATACAAAAGCTCGCCGGGGCAGTGTAGAGGGGAAAGTGTTAACGCAGCACTCCCTTTATTCGGTCCGTGTTTTCTTTGACCGTGGATTTGCAGATTAGAATGCTGTATTGTCCCCTTTCTTTGCAAATCAGACATAGGAGGCATCTTTATGTTGGTTGTCTCGTCTGGATTTTTTTTTTCCAAACAAAATAAGCATTTAAATGCCGTGCGGAGCAGCTCAACAAATTCTAGAGCTTCTGCACTTAACAGCCATCGAACATAACTCACCGTCTTCCTGTGACTTCCCTCCCTGAGTCTTCCAAAGCATTACACAGACTTTCACTGGAAATACGTCTTCCTTTGCTTTGAAGTGGATCCTAACTGAGTTCATTCCTACACAACTGACCTATTGGACTGCCAGTTGTCAGAGCCGCCCACAAAAGACTCCCCAAATAAGCCCATGTCAGGAGTTCAACGTGGAAATCAACGCTGCAGTCAGTCCTGGATGCTGGCACTAAAATGCCGTTTGGGTGCTGGGCCCATTGCAGAGATTCTCAAGGCTGTGTATCCAACCTTAGTACACACAATTGAGGCAACCAAGAATTTTCATTCTTCAGCTCAAATATTCAAGAAATGTTGGATCTATTTAGAATCCTTTAAATTAAGCCACCCCAAGTTCCCCTTCTGTTGAGCTGATAGCCATCATTACCAGGCTCCTCCGTCCTGTTCTGGGCTGGGATTCCAGGTTCTGCAGCCTGCAGGTCACATTGCCCTCCCCCCATGGTTCCCTTCAACCCTGAAGACCCTGCTGATTGTGCGCCAATCTCTCCAGACTATCTGGAATGACACATCTTAAAATAGTATTCCACCACAGTGACTGGAATATTCTATACCACAGAATGCTGGTGTGCCCTTAAGTGCTGAATGGGTAACTGTTGTGGATGAAGAAACGACACTTTAATTGTATTTAATTCAATTAATTAAATTTAAGTAGCCGTATGTAGCTAGAGGCTACTGTGACGGACAACACAACAGTAGTCTTTCTTTTTGACCAATGATTTCTACCTCACCCTTATTTCCATGATTACTCTAAGATAGTCTGCCTTTAAAAAAAAAAGTAACCAAGCCGGGCGGTGGTGGCGCACGCCTTTAATCCCAGCACTCGGGAGGCAGAGCCAGGCGGATCTCTGTGAGTTCGAGGCCAGCCTGGACTACCAAGTGAGTTCCAGGAAAGGCGCAAAGCTACACAGAGAAACCCTGTCTCGAAAAACCAAAAAAAAAGTAACCAAGCACAGCACGAAAGAAGAGAACTGATTTTTTATTACTATTATTAATGACAAGAGTGTGGTAGGAAATATGTGAATAGAGGCCAGAATCAGATGCTCACAACACAGAACGGGTAAGTCAAGGCCTTGGAAAGTTAAATGCACCTCTACATTTCTGCAACGTAAGGAAAACAAAGGAGCCGCCCTGAAGGCAAAGTTGAAACGTGCAGTTAACAACTGTTTGGCTGCCCCACAGCCTCTGTCTGTCCCTGAAAACAGTATCCTCACCCATCCCCCCAGTTAGAAGGGCATGTCCATTAATATCTTGTCTAAGTTACTGCTCTACTGCTGTGAAAAAGACATCACCACCAAGGCAATGGACAAGAGAAAGCATTTAATTGGGGGCTGGCTTACTGTTTCGGAGAGTTAGTCCGTGATCACAGTTGTGGGAAGCAGGGTGGCAGGCAGGCATGGCGCTCAGAGCTTCCATCCTACCTGCCAGCCCCAACACCAAACTCAAGCTCTCTAGCCATAGCCCTCCCTCTGAGGGACTGAACTTTAGACACAGAAACGTGGCCTCTCTCTGGACTGATGGTGGCATGCGTAACTCTTGGGATCTGTGGGACAAAGGGCTAAGAACAGTGCACTAAGGCAGGAAAATAGGACATGGCGATGGTCTCAGGGACAGGCTTGGGTCACCGGAGACTAGCTAGGCAGCACTTGGCCGTACACCTCTATTGCTCGAGGCTTCCTGCTCTGTAAAATGGCATAATTTTAGTTCTGGTTTCATAAAGTTATAAGAAAAAAATGCAATGGGCTCAAGCAATACTCATAATTCCTAGGATATAAAAACTACTCTTCAAATACTATATTAGTTCTATAACAATATTAAAGGCAGAGCCTGATCGTATTGCGATTTCTGGATTTGCGTCATCCTATCCCACTAGGGTTCCATAAGAAGCACACTTCTCTCGTCCTTTTTTTATATTTTATTAAACTGTGACTTACAAATCCCCATACACTTACAATAAATTGTCAGTTTTGCTTAAGCTAATTCAGATGGGGCTTCTGGATCTGCCATGGTGGTGCTTCCCCGTCTGGAAGTCTTCCTGTCTTCTTCCCTGCACAGGCGAACTGCAAGGACCTCTCTTAGTTATGTTTCCTGTTGCTGTGTTAGGACACCAGGACAAAGGTAACTAAAGGGAGAAAAGGTTTATTTGGCTCCCAGTTCCCAGTTCCAGTCCATCACTGAAGGGTAGTCAGGGCAGCAGGAACCTGAACCAGCCACTCACATTACATCCAGATGGAGAGCAGAGGCAGTGAGTTAGTTCATGCCTGCCAGTGTGGCACACTTATCCCTTTTCATCCAGTCTGGGCCCAGCCCATCAAACAGTGCCACCAGCACTCATGGTAGGTCTTCCAGAAAATCCCTACGAAGAAGAGGTGGCACACGCCTTTAATCCCAGCACTCAGGAGGCAGAGGCAGGCGGATCTTTGAGTTTGAAGCCAGCCTGGTTTAATCCCAGCACTCAGGAGGCAGAGGCAGGCAGATCTTTGAGTTTGAAGCCAGCCTGGTCTAAATCGAGTTTCAGGACAGCCAGGGCTACACAGAGAAACCCTGTCCTGAATGAAAAAAGAAAGTCCCTCACAGGCAGGTCAATCTAATCTAAACAATTTGTCACTGAGATTCTCTTCCCAGGTGATTCTAGATTGTGTCAAGTTGACAATTAAACCATCACAACACCAAACCTCCACAGACTCTTACCATAGGCGAGGGCCATAGAATAGAAAAGAATGGGTGAACTCAGTCTTAAAGGAACCATCTTTATTGAAAAATATTCAATCACTGTATTGTAGAGAATGCAGAAATAAAAAGGGGACCACCTTGGATGGATACATGTCATGTCTGGCCTGCCCTCCCCCCACTATATTCTTATGTAGTAACTAACCTCTTATAATATGCACCATGGGGGGAGACTTCTTACTCTTGGAGTGGGACATGCCAGATTGTTGCTGTAGATGCTATCCTTCATGCATGGCATATCCATATCCTTCATGCATGGCATGTCCATTAACGTCTTCAAATGAGAGCAGCTTTGCTTACCACACATGACACTCACAGGATGAGGACTATCAAGTTCTCTCCTAGAATGTCGGGGGAAGGGTCATTAGACTTCACCTGAGATTCTAGACACTCAGTCCTTCCTGAGTCTCCCACATCCGAGTTGCATGCAATAATGCTGCAGCTGCATGTGATCTTGGGAGGTTCTAGAACATGAGAGGGTAGAAGGCTGACTGAAGACAAAACTTTACCTGTGCAGTTTTCCATTTGGGAATCCTGGGCTAGGACTTTCCACTGATGCAAATGTTTGGGGTCCTCTACTTTCCTAGAACTCATTGGCTCACCAAACTCCACAGAGGTGGAATCATTTCCTTGGTCTGTTTTTGGTGCCTTATCTGAGGCAAATAGACATTTGTCCACATCTCCCCAAGAAGAGTCACAAAACACAAATACACTTGGACCCACCCTCTGGAATGTGCAATATAGATACACAGCCCAGGTTAGCTAAATGAGGGGTGACTGAGGGATGGCACTGGTGTGACAGTGAGGAAGATGATATTGTTCAGAGCAGGCCCTGCAGAATAGCAGTGTGCTCACCTGGAGCACCTGAGCCATGACCTTCTCACTGGCTTCCCAGCCCGGCCTTTCTTGGTTGCCCATTTCCACACTTCCTGTTAGCTCTGTAACCTGCCCAACATGTTGACAGTGAATTGCTTTTTGCATAAGATAGCCAAGAAGGGGTCTTTGATTTGTAACCAAGAACCTCGCCTTTCCCTTCCATCCCTTTGAGGAATTCAGAGACAAAATAAATAGACTGTGTCTTGCTTGGGCTCTTGCTACAAGAAGGAGTATTATTGCTGCAGTGTCCAGCACAGGCAAAAGGGTCTGTCAGTTCTTGCCACTTGGTTCCATTCAGCCTGACTGTCAGACCATGTCATAGCTTGTGACACACACCAGAAGGACCATGCCCTTCATCCTCAAGGACGCTGGTATCAGATTTGGGGAAGATTTCTTCACTTCCTGTAAAGGAGAAATAAGTTGTCCTCAGACTGACAAGATTTATAAACAAATCAACATCTGCCTTCTCTTTCAGATGGAATTGAAAGTCAAGGTACCAGAGCAAGCTCCAAAGTAATCATCTTGTTTAGCTACAAAAATGAGCCTGCTCTGTTGATGATATGATATGTTAGACTTTCTTTTTGTATTTGTTTTGTTTAGTTTAAAAAATATTTTGTATAAGTGTTTTGTCTGCATGTATGTGTGTGCCTTGTGCCCTCAGAGGACAGAAGAGGGTGTTGGATTCCCTGGAATTGGAATCACAGATGGTTGGAAGCCATGATGTGGGTGCTGTGAATGAACGGGACCCGGGTCCTCTATAAGAGCAAGAAGTGCTCTTAACTGCTGAGCTGTCTCTCCAGCCCTTCTGTTTGATTTTGTGAGACAGGATATCATGAAACCCAGGCTGGTCTTGAGTCCTTTATGTAGCTTAGGATGACCTTGAACTCATGATCCTCTTGCCACTACCTCCCTCCCAGTTGCTAGGATTCCAGGTGTGAAGCCTCACCAATGTGTTCTTTTAATCCAAGGTTATTCCTAGAAGCTGTCTCTAGGCTATGAGTTCAGCTGTGGACAAGCACTGGTGTGCCCTAATGCTGCAAGGAGAGCTGACAAACAAATCCCTTTGCTAAAAGAACAAGAACACTGCCAGAACACAGACTTGCGCTGGACAGTGGTCCTGCCTGGAGCAGGCTGAAGTCCTGTTTGATGCAGCTGGCAGATCCTTCGAGAGCGGGAGTTGGACAGCGTCCGTCCACTCTGTTGGGATTCTCTTTCTCCACCTGCCTGGCAAGCTCATCTCTACTTCATTCAAATGCATTTGATCAATTGCTCACCCACTGGTGCCTCCATCTTTGACTTCTCTCTCTCCTATATGTAATCTGAAAGAAAGAGGGAAAGGGTCATTTCTGACACTGTTTGTCATCCGTGTAAACAAAATTACATTTCTAAAATGTCCAACGTACTATCTCAAGGCTGGAGAGATCGTCACCAATTTAGGGTCCATTTAAAATATTAACTTACAGGCCTTTGAAACCTTCAATTGGAGGCCCTTGGATGCTCAACTGACAGACAGAAAACCATCCTCCAGGGTAGGTGACGGCTGAGGAGCCCAGGATTGACAAAGCTTTTAGGTGACCATGAATCAGAACGTAGTCACACAGGATGGACACCTGGACCACAGGTGTGAAATGGAAGAGAGTCCCCTGCCTAAGAGGTTCAGCTCAGTGCTTCCCACACTGATACTCAACCCTGTTCAGGTGAGGAGACTGGAGAGCTGGCTAGGGCCTGGAATCATGTGTTTCTATCCAGCTTTTGATTTCTGGTAAAGGGGATGCAGGGGCTGTGGTTGTGGCTCAGGCCCAGCCATACACTAGCCTGGCATGCCCAAGAAGGACCTGAGTTCAACTCTTACCACAAAAGAGACAGGGAAGAGGAGGGATGGAGGAGGAGAAAAAGATGAGAGATGGAGAGAAGGGAGAGAAGGGAGGGGAAGAGGGGGGAAGAGAGTGCAAGGGAGAAGGTTAGACTACAGAAGAAAAATGTTTGAGAACCCTCATACTCCCAGAGCAGAGGTTCTCAACTTTGGTGGCTGATTCAATGACATAGAGAGTGTTCTAACATTCCTTCAGTGTCTACGGAGTGAGGCCAGGCTACAAGGTGTTTTAAAACTCCTGGGTACTGCCCATGCACAGCCAGGATTTAGGTGGCCACCCTAGAGCAGCCATTGCCATGAATCACTGGCACCGACCACCAACTTCCAGTGGCCTCCTGTGCTCACACCGGTGACATCTGCCACCTTCCTGCAGAGTCATGATGACTGGCCATGGAGTGTTCATCTCTGGGTATCAAGGACTACCCAAGCTCTCAGAGCCTCTGCTCATCCTACTATGGGCCAACACATGGGTTCTAGAGTATACTCTGCAAAACATAAATTTTGTAGCGACATCGACACCATTTAAAAAGAGAAATAAGTGTTGTATTTTTTTAGTGAAATAATTTGGGTTAAAAACAGGCAACCAGCTTTATTTACCTAACTGCTCACATCTTCTCATGAGGCAGTGTGCTAGTCCCCAGAAAGACGGTAATACAGACAACATTTTCCTAATGAAGTTGACGGTGAAAATGTTATTACTTTATTCATTTACTTATTTATTTTTAAGGACAAATGCAGAAAACAAGCCTTGGAATGTGTTGCTCCAGGCTGTAAACAATAAGTTTTTCTGACTGTGTCCTAACGTTTTCAACACGGTTATCAAGTCTACATTTACTCAGCTGCTTCGTGTTCCGTGGGGTAACAAGATTAGGCCAGATGCATTTAGTGTCTGATTCACATGAGACAATCAGAGAATGGCTATGCCCAACGGAGGTGTTTTGTTAGGATGAAATAAGGTTTTATTCACTTTTTAAAATAAATTTATAAGAGACAGGGTAGTGGTGCCTTTAATCCCAGCACTTGGGAGGCAGAGCCAGGCAGGTCTCTGTGAGTTCTAGGCCAGCCTGGTCTACAGAGTGAGTTCCAGGATAGCCAGGGCTGTTACACAGAGAAACCCTGTCTCTGAAAAACAAACAAACAAAAAACGGTATACAAGGCTGTGGGGGAGGGGGCTCAATCAGTAACGTGCTCCCTGTGCAAACAGAAAGACCTGAGCTCAGATCACCAGCACCTACATGGCGGCAGAGGGCAGCAGCACTCACCTATAATCTCAGGGCTGGGAGGCAGACAGGAGCTCCCTGGGTTCCCTGGCCAGCCAATCTATCCATAAGCACCATGCTCAGTGAGAGACCCTGTCTCCCAAGATCAATCAGGGCACTGTAACAACCCTGTAACATCAAGCCTTTCATTCAGTGTGATGTCTGCCTCTGTCTCTGTATGATATTGCTCTCTATTTGAGTTCTGCTCCGTAGTTTGGCTTTATGTTGTTATAGTGGAAGGGAGGGCTCCGTTTCTTGTTAGGCAGATTTCTAGAAAAATTATTGACCTGGAGATGCTTATCTTACCTCATTAAACTCTTATTGGTTCTGAAGGAAAAAAAAAAAAAGCTAAAATGAAGAGAGACTGAAGAAGACGTCCCAGGCCAACCTCAGGCCTGTATGCACGCGCACGCGTGTGCACACACACACACACACACACACACACACACACACTAATAATATGTTTACTTAAAATAAATAAATATGGGAATAAAAGACAGTACTACACACATTAGAAAGTCTTCCAGGAAGATACTGCAGCTTCCTTGAAGACTTTGAAAAATGGGGAGGATCTGGGTGTGTAAGCCATCAGAGGAAAGAGTGTTACCTAGTGTAACAGGAATGGTATGAGCCAGGCCTATGAGCAGGATGCGGTGACGTAGCATAGAGAAGGGGGTGGGGTGGGAGGGAAGTGAAAGGCCCAGGCTAAGCAGTGAAGGGAACATGGAGTGTATGGAAATTAGAAATAACCTTGGTCTTCTGGTGAAACTCAACTTTCCCAGAGAAATCAACTTTCAAGAAAACTTAAGTAGTTAGTTCAGATGTGTGACATTGTAAGGATTTAGATGAGCAGCTAGTCACTCTCTTCTTCCTTTGTGTGTATGTGTTGATATACATGTATGTGGAGATGCACATGAACATGTGTAAGTGTATAGCCTTGAGTGCTATTCCTCAAGCTCTATCCACTTTTTTTTTCTCTTGAGACAGGGTCTCTCACTAACCTGGAACTCACCAAGGAGGCTAGGCTGGCTGACCAGTGTGGTCCAGGGATCTTACTTTCAGCCTCACCAGCTCTAGGGTCGCAAACCACAAGCATGAAGCGTTAATCTAATTAATCTTTATCAATAAAAAATTAGGAATCAGATATTGGAGTAAGATCCTGAAAGACCAGAGAAGCAGGGAGCAGCCACCAGGCATTTTCTACCTCTACCATTCCTCCATTCAAAAGGGCAGAGATCCTCTCTCAGCCCCGCCTTACTACTTCCTGTTTCCTCTCTGTCTACAATCCTCCAAAGCTCTATGGTCAGCTAGTGGCTAGCTCTGCCCTCTGACTCCAAGCAAGCTTTGTCAGAACACAACCAAATATCACACAACACAAGCATGTATCCCACACCTGCTTTTTCACATGGGCTGTGGGGGTTGAACTCTTTGGGTCCTGTGCTTACAAGGAAAGCACTCAGCTCTCTCTCAGGGCCCCAGCATCTTACAGCAGCTACTAATGTGCTACCTATGTTATCAAAGGTGAGTTCGGGTGCTGAGGTGGAGGTTGAGGAGCAAAATGCTTTCCAGAGCTCAGCAACTATGAAGAGAATGGGAAGGAAGCAGAAAGAGACAAATAAACATATTAACTAGAGATTCCAACTTGACAAAGATCCTACTGACCCCACACTCTGGAACAGTGCGTTCCACAAGAGTGAAGCTTCAGTGGCCAGGCCTTCATAGTTTTACCTCACTCATTCATAGACTTAGCTGCCTCAAGCAGGAGACATTAGGCTAGAGTGCTCTCTTTACCTGAGCAGGAGCCATCTACCAGTACCTCAGGTGCAAGCTGTCCCTCGAGGGCATCTAAGTCTCACCTCTCCCTCCATCTTACGCACAGGCTGTGAAGAGCTGCATCCAATACAACATGCAAACTCTGCTTGTCCTCATTCTCTCATTTTTTTTATGAGCAGTTGTTGCAACTCTGTGTGCACCGTCAGATACTTACAGCCACAATTTGCCTACAGAGAACGTTCACCATCCCTATGGACACCTATGGTTTAGATATAAGGTATTACTTCAATCCATGCGCAAATCAGTTATTAAATGTTTTATCCCAGCTGAAGTTTATCAGTCATAATGATTCGTTTCCTTCTTCCTAAAATTTGCATATTCATGATTTCTACAAAGCGCCCTCTTACTGTACTTTTTTAGTAATCTTTACAAAAACTGCTCACAGAATTTTGGAAGTGGGATCACAGGGTCTGAAGTAACAACTTTCCTACATTTTCAAGAGCTAATCCCAATGAGTACTCCAGATTAGCCATGAGTTCAGTCTAATATGTGTGGCCCCCAGATGTAATCGCATTGTTCCAAATAAAATTAACTGAGAAAATCTTCAGCCTGTGTTCTCTTTACAAAAGACAACAAACCTTATAAAGAGTTAAATATAATGTGACTCAACAAGGGAGGCTATTGTGGAAGAAAAATTGACTAATATCTTGGGTGAAGGGGCTAGCGGTAGGGCATCGATAAATGGCAAGTTTTTTTCAGATGATGGGATGTCAATTGGTCAGAGCTTTGAAGACCAAAGAAAGACATTTGGACAGAATGTTGTATTATGGAGGAGAGACATAGCCTAATAAACATGATCTTAGGAAGCTATTCAGCTAGGGGCATTTTATGATATGATTGGGGGATGGAGAGATGGCTCAGCTGTTCAGAGCATGTACTGTTCCTCCAGGGGACCCAGGTTTAATTCCCAGCAACTATATCAGGTGGCTTACAGAGCTCCTGTAACTCTAGCTCCAAGTCAGATCCTCTGTGTGTACCTGCCTTTGTGTGCACATATTTACACATAGTAAAAAATAAGTCTTTGTGGTTAAGGCATGCTTGGGGGAAAGTTTTGGAAGCAAGGAAGTCATGTAACTGTTATAGTCAGTTACTAGAGTATCTTAGACTATAGGGATGGCATAGGAAAGAAAGGGGAAGAAATGAACGGGAAAGCCTTTCTAAAGGAAACGTACCCAGCATTGAAGGTATGCTGGATGATGGGAGAGAAAGACTTAAGCGTGACTTTAAGGAACATGAAAGGAACACTTGAAATGGGTCCCCGAGGGATGGTTTCAGAGCCGTTATAGCGTGATGCATGTCAGGTTGACAGACAATTTAAAGAGCGTTAATGTCACCATCGGAAAAGCCACAACAGGACACATGTCCACCTTCATGCCCATCTGCCCCAACTACCACTTTTTATCCAAACCCCAAATGAGAGTTTTTACTTCCTCTTCTGTCCGCACAGACTTCCTAGTGCAAGATAACCACAACGGGGCTAGCCTTCACTACAGCCTCTGCGTTTGCAAGGGCCACAGAATCATCACATGTTCCCACGTTACCCCATTCATAGGCCAAGTTACTGCCCTGGATCTTACAGGCTTGGGAGAAGTTTTTCTTTAGGAACCCCGAAAAAGCTCCTTTTTATGATTCTGATTTCCACAAGTAGAACACGGTAGATGTTCCACAAGAACTGACTGGATGGCTCCTGAGTGCTTGGTTGATACTAAATGCTGAGACCCAGGCTGTCTTCTAAGAACATCTTAAAATGCAGATTCTGGGGCCAGGGGTGGACTCAGTGACAGGGCATTTGTTTAGCTGGAGCAAGGCCCTGGGTTCAACCTCAGGGACCTTTTTGGTTTGTTGGTTTTTAAAGCAGTTCTGATTCAGTAAAGCGGAGTCGGGGCCTCTGAGTCTGCACTCTTAGTGAGAACCGTGGAGTGGAATTTTGCAGGTGAAGGACTACAGCCCCACAGTCTTCCTACAAAGGGACCAGCCAGCACCTAGAAGTTGACCTCACAGGGAGCACCCCAGGGAGCACTCATGTACACAGTATAGAGTGAGTCTTCTTCAAAGTGGACTCAGAAGAGCCAGGAAGGTAAAGGGGACGGGCTTCAGAGCAGAGACTTGCAATCTCAGGCTTCCCTGAAAAAAAAAAAAAAAAAAAAACCCATAACCAGGGCATTACTAGGTTGGGAGTGAATTGGAAGACTTAGGGAAGCCAGCAAAGCAACTGTCAGCCTGCTGCCTCTTGGAGGGGGTGGGGGAGAGGCATCAACTTTGGCAAGCATGAAGACTATTTTATTATGGAGAACTCCCTGATTATGCAGTCAGGGAATGGCGTGTGGCACATTCCAGAGCCTACACTGCTCTCAGAAGGATTCCACTGTTAATTTTAAAAAGAGAAGTAGCAATGCAACTTTCTCAACTCCCACGCCATTCGCACATTGAATATGTGTGCCAACTCAAAGCATACCCACTGGAAATGAAAACAGAGCCCAAGCCAACCCTTCAGCTGCAGCTTGTCAGCCGCAGACCTACAGGAGAAAGGCTTTGTTTCCTTTCCTTCCTTTCAAAACAAGTTTTCCTCTCTGCCATTTCAAAAACGTACATTAAATATATATTTGCTAACCCGAACTGCCGGGTTTCAAGGAGCCTAACACAGGGCCCTCAGGAGAGAGGGTCCTCCTTCCATGTTGGATTTCCATGTGAGTAGTCTTGTGTACATTTACACAGTGTCCAGGAGGAAGGCTTTTGCAAACAGGCCCACACTTGTGTACAGCCCAAGCAAGTCGGTCAGACTTGCTTTACAAATGTCAGCAGGCAACATACACATAGATGGGATAATGTGGCCAGAGGATGTCAGCAAATGGAGCTGAGGAAGACATTGAGGGGCATTTTCTTCCTGGCTGTTCTAGGGACAGTGATGATCAGCTATGGTCCAGATAATTGCCATACCTAGGGCGGGAGAGATGGCTTAGTGGCTAAGCGCTTGCTGCTCTTGCAAAGGACCCAGGCTCAATTCCTAGCACCCATGCCCTCTTCTGGCCTCCTCAGGCATTGCACTCACGTGGTACACACACGTATGTGCCAGCAAACACTCACACAAAAGAAATAAAAATGAATAAATCTTATTTAAAAATTACCGTGACCAACAAAGGGCATGTTGGGAAGTGAGGTTTTATTGTCTCTGGTTGTCAGCATTGTGCATCCATCTTTCCAGCCTGTTTCTAATGTGTGCAAACATAATGCTTTCTTGTGTCATTCATTCATTCTCCAAAAAAAAAAAACAAACAAACCTACCAAGCACCAGACACGGCATGCTGGGCATGATGCCGAGTGGCAGGAACAGCACTAAGAATGCCTAGGTGGGATATCAGAGTTATTAAAGCATGGTGGGGTAAATTATCTAGTTTGTGAAGCAGACTACCTTCTTTTCCATTTTGCAGATGAAAGAAAAGAGATCACAGAAAACGGAGAGAAAGGGAAAGACAAGAAGCCCTTATCAGTTGGTGCCAAGTCCCGAACATCCTCGCATGTGAGTGTCAACATAAGGATGGCACTCCCAATGGCTGCTGAGATTGCGTTATGGCCTGTCCGGTGTTTGTGCAGCCCGGCTTTGAATGTGGAAGGTCACTTACTAAATCCTTCAGAAGACCATTTCGATGTTGGTAACATTCAGACCGCCTCTGAGAAAAAGGCAAAGGATGACAGTGGATTCCGGGAACCGAAATGAGGGAGAAGATCAAAGACACGGACAGACAAGAGGGAGGGATGGAATGAGGGTCCTTACAGTCTAGAGGGAAGGACAAGCCAACCCAAAGGACAGGATGGAGGCCATGGAGCTCCAGTGACAGAGCCAAGGACAATTTCCAGGGTGTTAGGAACTGGTCTCACGAAAAGGGAAACATGCTTGTTCATGCTGTCACTCAAAACTTGCAGCCAGCAAAATGGTTCCAGATTTCTGGCAGCCTTTGACCTCAGCTTCAGTTCCAATGCTAAGCAGAAACTGTCCTAGATTCCTGTTTTTCCCAAATGCCAACCCCCCCCCCCCCCCCCGCTTTGTTTCCTGTGGCACCAAGAGGCTCAAAACACTCCTTACCATTGTTTTCCTGGCTGCTTAAAGAGGATGATCTCACAAGCTCATCCAGAGACCAAACATTGATGGCAGAGCAGCTCTGCAGATGCTATAGAAACAGGCAGAATAAGGAAGAAAGGTGAGGTGGCAGGTAAGCTAGGCTCAGCTGCCAGTAAGTCCTGCGCTTCCCATCCACCCGGAGAGATGCCCAGGGAAAGCAAGTTGTGTCCGAGTGGAAAGTAAGATTGATTGGGCAGGGTGAGGCCGTATCACAAAATGCCTGAGGAAGAAGGAGATTAACATGAAAGCCTCTAATGAAAGTCTCAGGGCACAGTGTCCTAACACGATTTGTTGCACTCATGCTTGATTTAAAATGAGGAAACTGCTCCAGACCCAGAACAGTCTTCTCTAAGTCACGGGTTCCGGTTCTCACACGGCACCAAGACACCAATGTCATATTTGCATCTCTGTGGAGTTGTTCTGAGAGGACAGACGGGTGGAAGTCTATACTTTTCAGGACTTTGGACTCCCCCGATCTGGTGGACCACTCAGACACAGAGTGGGAGTCAGCAGAGTACAATGCCTGGGCTGTGCCTCTGTCCTGATTTCTGGATAGCAGAGAGATGGTGAGTCAAAGTGTCACTGTGATGGTTCTTCTACCACCTGAGAAAGCTGCCGCTGGGATAACAGCTCCTGGAGCAGCTGCACCCACAGGGCTGTGACCCTGGACACAGGCGTCTTCTGCAAGAAGGTCCCATATTGAACCTTAAGCCCTAAAATTCCTTCAAGCATGTTTTATTTTCCTGAACAATGTCTATGACATAGAACTCATAGGACATCTGTATGGGAAGTAAATGAGCAGCTTTCTGGATCTTCAACAGTAAAGACCTACAAAAGAAGGGCTTGCTGGTCTGTGGAGAAAGCTACCGGAGTCTTCAGGAGAAGCAATCCCTCCAGAAGCACTGCAGACAGAAGTCTGTATTTCTCTTTCTTCTCTTGCTTCCAGCCGTACACAAACGACGCTGTGTCTGTGTGTGCTCCTTAGACCAGCCTACAGCAACGACTCCTTTGCTTTTATGTGTCCAGCCTCAGTCACCTGAGAAGAAAGAAGAACCCACTGGAAAAGGTGGTGCCATCTTAATGAGCAAGTGTGACAAGTACCCAAGGGGAGTGTCGTCTACAAGGAGTGTGGTGAAGGATGCAAGCCTCACAGAGTAGGTGGAGACCGCTCACAACACATCCCTCAGTCTCCTCCCCATTAAACTGGTCCACATTGCTCTTGAGTTAATAATGAGAGCAGTTAAGAAGATCAAGACTTTATTTACTTTTATTTTATGTATGTGAGTGTTTTGCCTGCATGTATGTAAGTACACCACGTGGGTACAGTGCCCAGAGCTGGAGTTACATGGTTGGGAACTGCCATGCTAGGAGTTCATGCCAGGTCCCCTGCAAGAGAAATGAATGTTCTCAACTGCTGAACCATTTCTCAGTCCCATCAGGACATTTCTGAAGACGTTCCTTCCCCTGCCCATTGCACGAGACTCAAGCAGAAAGCCAGGTCTTTCAAGGACCACATTTTATGCTTTCTTTGTGCCATTTGCCTAAACTATCATTTAACAGGGGTATAAGCCTTCTGCTCCTCTTGACTCCACACTTTCTCATGGACCACTGGCTCTGCATTTTATTTGGCTAAAACAAAGGAAGGCCCCACCAGAGGAAAGTCACCGAGTTCAAATCCAAAACCATCACTCCGCAGCTCTCGCTGGTTGATGTCCCAGAGGCCGCTAACCTCACAAGCCCACACTTTCTAAAGTGAGTCTGGAAGGCTGGGTGGACTGGGAACAACCGAGAAAGAAGAGGGAAGGAGAAGCGAAGGCAAGCCAAAGCTAGGCTGTGCCTCTTGGAGGGCCGCAAGCACCCACCACCTCTCCAAGTCCCCACCAGACGAGGAGCAGTCCTTTGGCCTCCACTGGACCTGGGATTGAGTTTATTTACTTTCATATATCTGAGTTATTATGATTCATCCACGTGAGTCTATTAAATGGGTAGCAGAATATATTAAGGTATAAATTGAGGAAATACACTCACGATTACAGAACGGAGTAGACAGCAGAAGTCGTCCTCTGACCTGACCGGGAGTGAATCCATGTGACCCTTCTCCAACTCCTTATCAGAGGTCATGTACAAGGGCAGGAAGCATCGCATCCTTTGGGCTGTATAGCCCAGGGTCGTGGGCAGAGCAAATACCACTACAGTGAGTTTTAGTTTGTTTGTGTTTTCCCTTCATTTCCTATTGAAGTGATGAGATACCGCAAACAAAGCAACTTACGGGAAAATGGTTTATTTCAGCCCACCATTCCAGGTTGCAGGATGATCGCTATGGGGAACTCCAGGCAGCAGGAACTTAAAGCAGTGGATCCTATCAAGATCTGAGAGGAACGGATTCATGCATGCACACTGTGCTCTGGCTCCCTTTCTCCACTCAGACAGTTCAGGATCCCCTGCACAGGGAATGATACTACCTTCAGTGGACAAATCTTCTCACCTCAATTAATGTAATCACGATACTCTCCAAGACATGCTCACAAGCCAACATGATGCAGACAATCCCTCACTCTTCTCAGGTGGTCCCAGATGGTGTCAAGTTGACAATAGAACTCATTATCACACTTTTTTTGTTTGTTTGTTTTGAGGCAGGGTCTCACATAGCTCAGGCTGGGCTTGAACTCCCTATATAGTTGAAGATGACCTTTAACTCGTGATTCTTAGGCCTCTACTTCCTATAGTGGGATTGGAGGGATGGAGGGATAATAACCTGGTTTTACTTGGTGCTAGGGGTCAAATCCAGGGCTTCATCCATGTTAGAAAAGTACTGTATCACCTAAGCTCTATCCCCAGTCTGTGCTAGGAACACTCTTACATATCAAACATCTTGACTCAAAATTAGAGGCCATTTTGAATCTGATACTTTTTTGACCAAAGCCACTTAGAGGATCTGTTCCCTTCTACAGTCTTGAAAGAGACCCCCCCCCCCATCTCCCATCTAACTTCCAAACAACAGGGACAATACAACTCTCATACTCAGGAGGCAACTGTGGAACATGATCATGGGTAATGGTTTATCGCTGTAGACTTCAGTACAATCAACTGTTTTTGCAAGCCCTTGGCTGTGAGCGGCTAAGCACAATAGGATGCAGTTAGGCAGTTGGAACTCAGAGATCTGGGGAGCCCTATTGGGCAACAGGTTTGTTGACAATGCTAGGAAATTCAGTTTAATTAAAAATATCTGCCGGGCGGTGGTGGCGCACGCCTTTAATCCCAGCACTCGGGAGGCAGAGCCAGGCGGATCTCTGTGAGTTCGAGGCCAGCCTGGGCTACCAAGTGAGTTCCAGGAAAAGGCGCAAAGCTACACAGAGAAACCCTGTCTCGAAAAACCAAAAAAAAATATATATATATATATTTAGTTAATGACTACCCCTTGCAAGATATTGTGCTAGCTGCAGAGAGACAGCGGCTGCTTGCAGTGAGGGTGCATTGCCTTACAGACTTGGACTGAAATGAACCTGGCCTAAGCTCCTTTCTGGAAGGACTGTGGTTTTCCCACTCTGATAACTAGATTTGAATTATTAGGTAGGGTTCACTTCCATCTGGCTACCTAAAGCAATACCTCGGAGGGTTCTTAAACAAAATGTTTGTTGGGAAAAGATTGAAGCAAATGATACCCCAGAAAGAACTATGTGCCCATTGGCACACAGCTCACATGGAAGTCTCTCAGCACATAACTCTAAATGGCATGTGTTGGGTTCTGGGAAATGATTCCACCTCCTTGTTGTCATTCAGGCACTAATGGAAACCAGTGCGAGCACAGGGTTTGAATTCTAAGGCTGGGGTTTGGCAGCATCTCTCATGGTGCAACTCTTTCCTGTCTCTGGGCTGAGAGGTGGCGTCTCACTCTCTGCGTCTTCCGGGAGTGAGAGCAGTCCTGGGTGCATTTTCTGCACAAGTACCCCAAGCTACCTGTACTTCTAGTAAAATGATGGGAGGGAAGGAGTGTGACAAAGGAAACCGCTTCCTGCAGCTGGTGCCTGATGTCAGGGCAGATTCTCCTTTGAGTGGAGGCAGGCTCCGTGTGCTCCTGTATAAACAATTCAGTGTCCTACAGCTCGTTCTCCATCAGAGCCTTTGACGCTAGTTCTGACAAGGTCAAGCAGAGCAGAAACAGGAGATCATCAGGTGGGAAACCACTATGGAAGGGACCCCGTAGAGCAGCCATCTTAATTTTACTTCACTCTGCTTCTTCCCATCTTTTCATTGCTCATTAATAGACCCCTGGCTGAGTCCTGCAGCCATGCATCCTCAGTACTGTTTAAGATGTGAAGCTGGAGTCAAGTCTTACCTTGAATTGTGAATCACTGCTCATTGATAGTAAAAGTTGGTTCTGGGTTGGGAAGGGAAGATAGCTCAGTCAGGAACTGTTGTACCTGTTTTGAAAAACCCCCAGAGACCACTAAGGAGCTGGTTTCTGATGCAAGCACATAAGGGTCCTTTTATTGTCAGGTTTGAACCCGGACCACCACACGGCAGATGGAGGGAAATGCGGCAGCCTCGGGCCCAGGGGTAGAGAGTTTTTATAGGGAAAAACCACAAGCCAGGAATTACGTGCTTTGGCAACTTGGGATTGGGTAGAAGGGATATGGGACAAGGTGATTTTTTGAAACTATTGGTCTAGACTTTTGGCATGAAACCACATTTGAAACTATTGGGTTGGACTTTTTGGCAGGGAACCACAACTTGCTGGGCAGGATTACCTGGGCTGCTCAGCAGGATTATCTTCAAGGGCCATAAACCACAGACAGGATGTCTGCAGGAACATACTGCCCTTTATCTGTTCAGAGTTGTCATGGCACATTCCTGAGGTCCTTCCTGGAACTGAGTATAGCAGGTGGTCTAAGATGGTGGTCCTACCCTAAGATGGAGTCTGTATTGCCTTCCCAGAACATCACTTGTGCAAGTGTGAAGATCTGAGTTCAAATCCTCAGAACGCCTGTAAAAAGCTGTGTGTGCCCACATGCCTGTAACCTCAGTGCTATGAGGGGGCATGTAGCTGATGTTTTCCTAGTCCTGTCTGGCCCATGGTCAGGACAAATCTCTCTCTCCCACAGTCCCACAGCTGCTCAGACCCAAGTAAACACACAGAGACTTATATTACTTATAAACTGTATGGCCGTGGCAGGCTTCTTGCTATCTAGTTCTTTTATCTTAAATTAACCCATTTCTATTAATCTATACCTTGCCACGTGGCTTGTGGCTTACTAGTATTTTTACATGTTGCTTCTCGTGGCAGCGGCTGGCAGTGTCTCCTCACCCAGCTCTCTTGTTCCCAGCCTCCTCTTCTCTCTTTGTTCCACCTATACTTCCTGCCTGGCTACTAGCCAATCAGCACTTTATTTATTAATCAATCAGAGCAACACATTCACAGCATAGAGCACATCCCACAGCAGGGGCAGATAAAGGAGGTTCACTGGGGCTTTCTGGCTGCCAGCCTAGCTCCAGGGTCAGTAATAGCTCTTGTCTCTAAGGAATAAAGCAGAAAGTAATTCTGAAGGCTACCTGATGTCCTCCTCTGGCCTTGATGATGGGGTTCAGGGGAGACTAAAATGTTTGTAAGTTGGTTCTTTGTCACCACTGCCTGTGTGTACATTTGCTCTTGGACATCCAAGGCTTGCTCCAGGTTGCAGGCCTGTGTCTGTCCTGCCCTGCTGCAATCTCCCATGTGCTGCAAGACTGAGCTTCCAGAGTCACACATCGGACACAGGTCCAGGTTACTCCTGTGACCAGCACATTTTAGGCACAACAGTAAGGTTCAACCCATCATTTATTGATTATACAAAATTCAAAAATAAGCCCCAAGTTTCCAGTTCGTCTCAAGATGAGGGGGCTTGTGCTCACCCCTCAGTAAGTTACCCCATAATACCCAAATGTAAATCCTAAATTCCCAGAGGAAAACCATCAAGCCGTCAGAAATACAAGTGAACAGTCCACAAATTTCATTATGAAAACAGCAAAACATCTGCTCCATTCTACTCTACACTCCTTCATGGAGGTAGGAAAGGAAAGGCAGTGACTCTTCTGGGCATCACATAATCATACAACTATTCTAGCCCAAGATTAAACACCCACCCCATCTACTCTGAGCACGATTAGGACAGAGCTCAGTGTGCTGCCCAGGGCAGAGGCAGGTTCAAGTTCTGCCTCTGCTACTCAGTATCTGCTGTAGTTACAGTCAGAGTCTATAAATGTGGAATCATGTTCAGCCAAATTTCAATTTCTTTTTTGCTCCAGAGGGTCTTCTGCTTAGCCAACAGTACCCCCTCTTAGCTACAGGCCACCAGTGATCACTGTTTTTTGTTTCTTTGTTTTTGAGACAGTGTTGCATTATGCAGTTCAGGTGTCTCAGTTACTTTGCTCTTGCTGTGATAAAACACCATGGCCCAGGCAAGTTATAAACTAAAACATTTAATTGGGCTGACAGTTACAGAGGGTTAGTTAGAGCCCACAATAGCAGAGTGAAGATGTGATAACAGGAACAGCTGAGAGCTCACATCTCAAAGCTGCAAGCGGGAGGTGGAGAGTGCACTCAGAATGGCAGGAGGCTTCTGAAACCCCAAAGTCCACCCCCAGTGACACAGGCCACACCTCCTAATCCTTCCCAAACAGTTCCAGTAACTGGGGTCCAAATACTCAAACACAGCAGTTGATGGGAGACATTCTCATTCAAACCACCACATCAGGCTAACCTCACATTCTCCACAATCCTCCTGTCTCAGCCTCTCAAGTGCTGAGATTATGGGCATGAGCCACCACACCCAGATTTTGTGACTCTTAATTAAAGTGTGTGTGAGCTGCACAGGTTTCTGGGAAAAGTAGTATGAATTTCTCTTCCTTACCGTAAAATGCCACTAGGAAGTGCTTTCTGACAGTCCTCAAACAGGGTTTGTTTTGAGCAGTTACTACATGCTGGGCACTGTTTTAGGTGTTGGGAATAAGGTAATAGATCAAAATAGTGAAAGTCCCTATCTTCATGGAAGTGTCAGAGAAAGGTGACCAACACAATAAATGAGTAAAATCCACAGTTATAAATGCTAGTGAGAAAATCAGAGCAGGGATATATTAGGGGGTGAGAGCATGGATTGAAGGTACAGTCTGAGATAAGGTGGCCAGGGAGACCTCAGTGAGAAGTTGACATTTTATAAAGTGTTGAAAGAGGTGAGGGTGTGAGCTTCTAACATCTGAGAGATGAGGGAATAGCAAATGCAGAGCCCTGAAACAAGAGTCTGTTTTAGAGTGTGAAGAACAGGACGGAGGCAGGGTGGCCAGAGAGGGATGACAGGGGATGAGAGGAGATGGAGATGAAGGGCGGAGTAGCAGGGGTCCAGCCTCAGAGGGGCCTGAGATCATAAAAAAACCCCACAAAACCTTCAGCTTCTGCACTGAGTGTGGAAGAAGCCATGAGATACATCTGTGCAGTGTGGTCTGCAAGAGGAGCGAGATTCACAGACATGAGTTGGGAGGCTGATTGGGTAACTTAAACCAGAGGTCACGGTGACTCACCCAGGACAACGGCAGAGGGGGTGACTCCAGATCCATGCACAAAGCAGAGCATGTGGGGTTTGCTGGGATGTGAAGCACAAGCCAAGGAGAGGACTTCTGGATGACTCTGAAGAGTTTGGCCTGAGCAATTGGAAGCGCAGAATCGTCACTGTCCTGAGACAGGGAAGACTATGAGAAGCTCAGGCTTGCAGGGAGCTAAGGACTGAATGAGTAGGGGTGGGATGCTGAGTGGATGTGGTATTCATTTTCTACAACTAACATATTACCAGGAACATCGTGGCTTAAAATAACACAAACTTTCTAAGCCATTCTGGAAGTCTGAAATCAGTCTCTCTGAACAGAAATTAAGGTATTAGAAGGGATGTACTCTGTTGTGAACTTTGAAGGGAGAATCCATGTTGTGGGAATTATTTTAGCTATGTAAAGATACGTTACGTGTGTTTGTGTTGCAGAATATGACTTTAACCGTGTAAAGGTGTGTTACATTTGTTTGTGCTGCCTTTGTTTAATTATGTAAAGATGTGTTGCATTTGCTTCACCTTGCCTGCCTAAGGCACCTGATTGGTCTGATAAAAAGCTGAACGGCCAATAGCTAGGCAGGACAGGGATAGGCAGGGCTGGCGGGCAGAGAGAATAAACAGGAGGAGAAATCTAGGCTAAGAAAAGAAGAAAGAAGAGAACAAGGGAGGAAGAGGGGGACATGCCCAGGACCAGAAGCCAGAGCATCCAGCCAGTCAGACATGAGAAGCAGTGAAAGTAAGATACACAGAAGGTAAGAAACGTTAAAAAAAAAGTCCTGAGGCAAAACGTAGATAACGAGAAACAGATTAAAATAAGAGCTAAGATAAGCCCAAGCGTTCAAAACTAATAATACGTCTCCATGTTGTGATTTGGGAGCTGGTTGGTGGCCCAAAATAAAAAGCCTGGTACAAATCTACTCTTTGCCGTCTCCAGTCTCTAGTGGCGGCCCACATCCCTAGACTTGGGACTAGGTGCACTACACTTGCACTTCTGTCCCTCTCCACAGTCACATTGCCATTTCTTCTTCCACATGTCCCATCTCCTGTCCTCCCGCTCTTAGAAGGATACATGTGATTGCTTTTATGATCCACTTAGACAAAACAGGATTATCTCTACCTCAAGACCCTGAACATAGCACATACGCAAAATTGTTGCTGTTTAAGGTCCACACAAGTAGCAGGGGCTTGACTGTGGGTGTTTTCAGAATGCCGTTTCTCTGCCTACTGCAGGTATCCAGGTAGAAATGTTGTCTTAGCCATGCCCTAGATGAGTCTGGACTTCAGAGAAGTGGTGGAGACAGATGCATGAATCTGTACATCCTCAGTACTTGGGTGGTAGGTAATGCTGTCAAGTCTGGAGCAGCCTGGGAGTGAGTACAGACCAAGATGTCCAATATGTCAGCCCCTCAAGCAGTTACAAACAGAAGTAACAGTTGATCCACTAATTCCACTTATGGGTATATATCCAAAGATCACAAAGAAATATCATGTCCATGCCAATTGCCATATTGTTCACGACAGACAAGACATGGAAATAACCTAAATGTTGTTCAATAAAAACCTCAGGTGTCCACTGTTTTAGACTATGCTCTGTACTGGACTTTACCAGACCAGGTTGAAAGTAAAAATGGAGTCACTCACACTAAAGATATGTATCACCATGCAGACACTAAGTGATTTTTCTGAACTTCCACGAGTTTCTCAAGGTATGTTGTCCAGAAGGAAACTACTGGGCAGAATTCCTTTTCCTGCTCCAATAGCTGGAGCTGCTCTTGCTGGAATCCTAGGAGCCACCCCCAGTGGTGGCATCCACTCTTATTCCCAGCACTCAGGAGGCAGAGCCAGGCAGATAGATCTCTGTGAGTTCAAGGCCGGCTTGGTCTACAAAGGGAGTTCCGGGACAACCAAGGCTACAAAGAGAAACCCTGTCTTGAAAAACAACAACAATAGCAACAATAATAATAATAACAATTCTAGGAGTGAGCAGAGAGAAAATGGAGGTAGGGTTTTTCTCCTTGGCTCTTTTGTCCAAAGTCTATCTCATGAGTCCTTCTAACAAACCTCAACAACAACAAAAATAAATAAATAAAAAGCTTGTCCTTCATGATGGAAGCTGACATACCCCAATACAAGCCAAAAACACAAGCAGGGATGCCTTGGCCCTTAGGTAGACGCTACACAGCCAGCTCCCAAGCACTATGAGGTTCTGAGTTGGTGAGAGCCAAAGCATGTTTATGTACTGCCTCTAGAGATGTAGAGCTAATTATCTTCAAACCAGGCAAGTTTCCAACTCTCCCAGGGAAGTTTATTTATGCCTTAGTGTAACTTGGGGCAATGACTGCAGTCTCTGATTTTAATTTCAGGTTTGAGAAATTGTGAGGCATTCCTTCAACGCTAATGGGAAGAGGCATACTGAATTAGCAACAGCTTGCAAGAAGTCTGCTCAAGAAAACCACACGGCTCTCGCTTGGGCTTTGAGAAGAAAGGGTCAATGCACTTATCTTCTCGAAAGGGCGCCACTTAAGAGGTCACCAGGACCATTTTCAATCAATGCTGGTGGTATAGCACTGGCTATCACAAACTGAGTGCTTGCCAGGTGACAAGTATTAGCCCATGTGCTACACACATGTGCACTGACATTTAATCTTCATAAGAGTCCTGTGCAACAGGGGCTTCTGCCAGCCTCATTTTATAGACAGCTGAAGGAGACTCAGTGAGATCACATGGTAACTGGTCTTTGCCTTGGGAACTGCAGATGGTTGCATAACCACCACACCTGGACGAGGAGCCTGCAGGTCAGAAAGGGAACTGGACTCAAGACCTTGGGAAGAGGGTGGTTGTCTGGATGTGAGCCCGATTCACTGTCTGACATCTGAAACTGCCAGTGCCATCAAAATTCTCCCTTAAAGGGGACGAAGAGATGGCTCATCAGTTAAGAGTATGTGCTGTTCTTGCAGAGGATCTTGAGTTTGATTCCCAGTATGCACATTGGGCTGCTCACAACTGCTTATAACCCCTGCTCCAAGGGGTTGACAGGTGTGTGGTCCACATAAAGACAAAGGAACACACACACACACACACACACACACACACACACACACACACACACACATACATACAAATACACATAAAAATAAATAGAAAATAAAGTAGGTAATCATAGAGACATTTGTTTCTGAGCAAGGCAGTTCACTGAGGACACTGAAGGAGGCTGTACTTTATCACTCAGCTGGAATAGCATATAAAAAGAGAGGCAATGTAACTGGAGCTCAGTTGGTAGAGTACTTGCTTTGTGTGCATGAAGTACTAGGTTCAATTCCCCCAGAGTTGAAAATAGAAGAAAGGGGACAAAGACAAGCAAAAGATAATTTCAATGTCCTCAGCTGTCTCAGTCAGTATTCTTTTGCTGTGAAGAGACACCATGACCATGACAACTCTTATAAAGGAAAGCATTTAACTAGGGCTGGCTTACAGTTCAGAGGTTTAGTCCATTGTCATCATGTTAGGAAGCATGGGGGCACGCAGGCAGACATGGTGCTGGAGATGTAGCTGAGAGTTCTACATCTAGATTCATAGGCAGCAGGAGGGAGGGAGAGAGGGAGGGAGGGAGGGGGGAGAGAGAGAGAGACTGGGCCTGGCTTGAGCATTTGAAATCCCAAAGCCCACCCCCAGTGATGCACTTCCTCCCACAAGGCCATACTCCTTAATCCCTGTCAAGAAACACCACTCCATAATGACCTAAGCAATCAAATATATTAACCTATGGGGGGCCATTCTTATTCAAACTACCACACCAGAAGAGGCTATTTTTAAAAAACACATAATAGTGATGTTTTTAACAAGCTAAATTTAACATGGTGCCAAAACTTCACCGCTTCAAAGTATTCATTATAGCAGGCTTTTTGGTTTGGGCCACCAACCGGCTCCCAAATCATGACTTGGAGACTTATTATTAGTTATGAATGCTCAGTCTAACTTAGGCTCATTTCTGGCTAGCTCTTTTAACTTAAATTAACCTGTTTCTCTTTATCTACCTTTTGCCTTGGGGCTTTTTACCTTTCTGTATGTCCTATTCTGTGTCTGCTGGCTGGCGGCTGCCTAACTGGCTACAGGAGTCTCCCATGTTCTCTCCTTCTTTTTGTCTCTTGGGCCTAGATTTCTCCTCCTACTTATTCTCTCTCTGCCCACCAGCCCCACCTATCCCTCTCCTGCCTAGCTATTGGCCGTTCAGCTTTTTATTAGACCAATCAGGTGCCTTAGGCAGGCAAGGTGAAACAAATGCAACACATCTTTACATAATGCAGTACGAACAAATGTAACACATCTTTACACAGTTAACAAAGGCAGCAGAAACAAATGTAAACATACCTTTACATGGTTAAAGTAATATTCCACAGCACAAACAAATGTAACATGTCTTTACACAGTTAACAAAGGCAGCAGAAACAAATGTAACATACCGTTACACAGTTAAAGTAATTTCCACAATAATGCATGGCATTCATAAACTGAGATCTGGCAAACCAGAGCTGAAGAAATCCAGGAAAGAGCACCCAGAGTCTGCCATGTTGGTGTGCTGATTACACCAACCCAGAAGGCCCTCAGAAGGCAGCCCGTGCAGAGTGACTTATCCTGAAAAAAATATGAGCAGTCGCTGACCCAGGACCAAACACTGTTCTAAGCACTTATGTCAACTTCAGTACAATCTTAATTAGGGTGACTGTTGCTGTGATGAAACACAACAAGCAAAAGTAACTCAGGGAGGAAGTAGTTTATTTTCTTTATACTTCCTACATCATTGTTCATTATTGAAGGAAATCACAGCAGAAACTCAAACAGAGCAGGGACCTGGTGGCAGGAGCTGATGTGGAGGCCATGGAGAAATGGTGCTTACTGGATTTCTTACAGCAACACCCAGGACCACCAGACCACCCACAATGGGCTGGGCCCTTCCACACCAACCACTGTTTAAGAAAATGCCCTACAGGCTTGCCTACAGCCCTATCTTTTGGGGGTATTTTCTTAATTGAGATTTCCTCTTCTCAGATGACTCTAGCTTGTGTCGAGTTGATGTAAAACTAGCCAGCACAAGTACATAAGGAAAAGATTTCATTTTTCACAACTACCCTACAATATGGGCACTACTGTCTTATTTGGAAAAGCAGAAAATGAAAGCACAGAAGGACCAAGTGTCTTGCCAAGGTCACACAGAAGGGACCCACCCCACAAACCCGAGGAGAGCAGCAGCAATCGCTGCACATTTCACCACAACCATCGAGTTCAGTCAGTAACGTTTGACGGAAGCTCTAGGATTCACAGAAGGCTGAGCCCTGACTTATGACAAGAAAGTCTGTTGGTTGGGGCAAAGAAGATGCTGTGAATGGACTCTCTCCCTAGAAGAAAAAGTATAATAAATGTTAGGAGCTGCCTATGTCAGAAACACAGATGAACACACTTATGCCTTTTCCCAGTGTCAGAATTTATTGAATAACAATTCACAAGGTGCAATAATTTGCCAAGTACCCTTCTCCTTGAGAGCCTTCCAAGGTCAACACCAGCTTCTTCTTTCAGTCTTAATCATTAACTCTCAGATGATGCATTATACATCACACAGTAATTCCCTCCTCCTCCTCCTTCTCCTCTTCTCCCTCCCTCCCTGCCTCTCCTCCTCTCTTTCTCCCTTTCACACTCTCTCCCTCTTCCTCCCACCCCCTTCCCCTGTATGTATGTGTGCACATAATGTAGGTTAAAGAATGGCTACCAAGGATTAAAGAGGCTGCAGTTGTGTTCAAGGAATTTCAAAGAGTTCCGAGCTGCTGAAACTGGGAAACTGATATGGACGCAGAAAGATCCAGTGCAAATGTTGTTGCTTCTGCTCTATAATCAGGCTGCAGGGCCGGGGTTAAACTGAAGATTCAGAGTGTGAGGAGGCAGTAGAAGTAAAGGTCAGGATAGGATCCACATGGACAAATGGGTGGACAGATGGACAGCAGGTCCAGATGGACCCACTGGATAAATGAACAGCTGGCAATTTGAGTAGTCCGTACACGGGGTTGTGGATGACAGGTTGGTGTAACGTCAACATCACCGCATTAGGTACTGTTCTCGTTATGGGTCCAGGTAAGGAAGTTGCACACTTTCCTCAGTATGGTATGTCTGGTGAGTTCTTGGCCCTGGTTTTCCTCATATGGCCTTAATCTGCTCGTGTGTTCTCCCCCATTTACTTTGATAAATTTATAGGGGGACCTTTCTACTTTTAGAAATGAGTTATTTATCATTCTGTACCTCATGGGTGGTGGGAGACTGAAGGTACTGTTTACACGGCCCTCAAGATGCAGAGTCATCTTGCTTCCAAATTTGCACTCAGAATGGAATCATTGCACTCAGAACTGGAACCCCTCAGGGCAAGGCACAGGCTGAGAAATCCCTGCTTTACACAATATATACAGTGTAAGGATTATGTCCTTAATTACATCACCAGCCTGCGACAGCATCCCAGTCTAAAAAGCGGGCGTGCCCTCTCTGTGCCCTCTCTTTCTGCACTCTCTCCTTCCGTAATCTCTCCCCTCCACGCGGTCTCTCTCTCCCTCTCCCTCTCCCTCTCCCTCTCCCTCTCCCTCTCCCTCTCCCTCTCCCTCTCCCTCTCCCTCTCCCTCTCCCTCTCCCTCTCCCTCTCCTTCTCCCTCTCTCTCTCAATAAAGCTCTAGAAAGGTAACCATAGCTCGTGATTCTTCCGCTACCACAATATCCAGCGCGCTCCACAAGTGCTGCTGCTTAACCAACATACAGACTCAGGGTGGAGTACAGGCTGACCTCAACAGTACGCAGGCCATATTGCTGGAGAGGGCTTCCATTAGGAGAATGGGGCCTTCCGTGCCCAGCTGGCAGGGAACGGTTCTGACATCTGTGTGTTTAGCTTCACGGTTATGGAATGTTTCAAAGGGAAACTTAGAGGGGGAGATGCTCCCCCACCAAGAATGAACAAATGCCACCAGGAACGAGACACAGAAGAGAGGCTGTGCATAAAGTGCGGGTGAAGGAAGGTGAGCCAGAGCCAGAAAGAAACAGAGGGAAAAGAGAATCACATTCCGAGAGTCATGATTCAAATGCAGTCCAGGCGGTGGCAGTTACAGGGACAGCTTGTCTAATCTCGTGAACGATGCACAGTGCTCTGAGGACGTGTTTGATGTTGAAATGTTTTCTTGTGTAAGAGTCACAAAGGGAACGATTGTTGCCTGACATTGCTTCATGTTTATGAGACCGTGATGGCTGGTGTGGTCACTGCATGGCTGCCTTTGGCCCTGTCTTGGTCTTGTCTCTCCGGGATGGGTTTGGCTGCTGCCCTGACATGTGTTTAACTAATGGCATTTAGTATTTGAGGAAGGAAAGAGGAGAACCTTTGAGGAGATGTGTGTGTGTGTGTGTGTGTGTGTGTGTGTGTGTGTGTGTGTGTGTGTTAGGAATTCTAAAGAATAATTTCCAACTAAACAATTCTTTGAAAAAGCATCCAGTCTCAATACAATCTCCTTAAAATCCCACCAAACAACCAGAGAAGCCTTGAGATCTGCTCTCTGGGGCTTATCAAGATGAAGCCAGCCAGCTCCAAAAGGCCAGGGACATTAGTGGCTGACTCAGCCAACAACATTTCGGAGCCAAGATGGACAAAACCAAGCCCAGGGTTCGCAGAGTGAGCCAAAGGGCCCCAGGGTATTTGTCTCCCAGCCTCTATCTGTGAATGTTCCTGTTGCCATGGGGACAGAAGCCCTCTGGTAGGGGGAACTATTATATCCACCACTGGCTTCATGTGGAGATGCATGGCTTTGTTGCTGTTGTTATTGTTGTTGTTTTTCCTTTGTGTTTTTCAAACAGCACCTATAATTTCAACCAACTCAGAACACCTATACCCAATTAAGAGCAGAAAGGAATGGAAGAATCATACTTTGGCTCCTTACCCTGGCATTTTTCTCGTTTGAGGAGAACTGTAAGTTATAAACACGAACGGGGGTGTGAGACCCAGCTAGTCCTCTACTCGGTGTGATTGGCAGGATAAAACCTGGGGGCTCCACTGGGCAGAGTTTACGGGCTGGAGTCCATCTGTGAAATGTTCTCTGGGCATCTAGATCAATGCATTTCCCTGGTAATCTTAGAGCCCAGAGGGGCTCTGCGCTCCCCTGTGGGTCCTACTGCTGCCTGCCTCCTCCACCAGCACAAGGCCAAGGGCAGCCCGCCCAGCCTTTTTCCAGGGCTGATTTCCTAAAGGACTTTCTTGACCATCCAGATACACCCTCATTTCAATTCAATCACACCCACCCACAGGCTGATCCAGGAGGGAAGGGAAGGCTCACCATGAATTGAATGATAAATAATACATGTGACCAAAACAACACCAGCACTTATTTGCAAATGAAAGAACACTAGAAATTACGGCTGATGGAAATATAAGAGATTAAATTCAAGCAGGGAGTGGGAGAGGATGTTTTTTCTTAAAACTCCTCAAGAAACAACTCCATTGTTTCACTTTAAAAAGGACAGTTTCTGTCTTGAGTTGGGAATTCAGTGGGCAGGTAGAACTCTGGCCCCAGGGGAGGGTGTTAGGCCACTAAGCAGAGTTCGAGGGGGGAGGGGGCAGAAAAGTAACTCAGATCTACAAGGGTTTTCCCCTGATGGTAGGTCAGCTCAGCATCTATTCCCTTCCTCTGGCAGTTTTCAATTTTCTATCATTTTCCTACTCTCCCTCCAGAGTCAAACCCATTACGTCCCACATGGAACCTCACCTCTGGCGGTGCGGGCAGCTTTGGGACACGAACCGAATCTTGAGATGGAGCTGTGGAGTTTGTTCCCTTTCATCAGTCACAAGCCAATAAGAATTAACCTGGAGCGGCCAATGGGTAGGGACTCATCCTGCCTGAGGATCAAAGCAAGCTGAGTCAGGAAATGAAGAGCTACGGGTTCCTAGCGTGGTCCTATGAGCACCTGGATCCATCCATTCCTGAAGCCAAACTGCCCTGGACCTGCCCTTATGTTCATTACTGTATTAGTTACTTTTCTGTTGCTGTGAGGAAAACACTACCATCACGGTAACTTATGGATCAAAGTGTTTATTTTACAATTCCAGAAGGTTAGAATCCACAATGGCAGTGTAAAGGCATAGCATCTAGAGGAGGAAACTGAGGGCCCCCATCTTGAACAACAAGCCTGAAACAGAGAGAGAAAAAAACTAGAAATGGGCAAATCTTTTAATTCTCAAAGATCACCCCCAGTGACATACTTCCTCCAACAAGGCCACACCTCCAACAGCGTCATCAACTGAGGACAAGTATTCAAACCTCCAAACCTACGGGAGACATTCTCCTTCAAACCACCACAGTTACCCAGTGAATTCATTTTGGGCACGAGTCGGTTCTGTCCGGGTTTCTGTCACTTACAGTCAAGAACTCAACAATGTGGACTCACTGGTGGCTGCCACTAAAATACCTTGGGTGGCATCACTGGATACCAGAAACAGACAGGAAAGGGGGTGAGGACAGAGCCACCTTACACCTGGGGCATCAGAGCTCATGGGAGGCTGCTGGGTACCTGGACCTCATCTCTCTCTCTCTCTGATTCTAGAGTAAGAGCTTAATTTTAAGAGTGTCTAGGGAGCCCAGCTGAGGACTACTCCTGGAGCCCATACTTTAGATGTTGACAACCTTAAGACGCCAATGTGTCTGAATACAGACTAGATACGGTTTCCATCACTGGAAAAAAATGCTTGAGAGAAGCAACTTAGGGGAAGATGTTATTTCTACTCACTGTTTGAGGGAGTTCTGTAGCTGGAAGTTTCTCTGATCCTGCCTTGCCCAGCAGTCCAGACAAATCTCTCCCACCTGTGGTCCTGCAGCTGCTTATATAATAATCATACAGAGGCTTATATTGATTACATACTGTGTGGCCTATGGCTTCAGCTTCTTGCTAGCTAGTTCTTTCTCTTAAATTAACCCATTTCTATAAACCTATATGTTGCCACGTGGCCGTGGTGTTACCGGTCTGCTGACATCTTGCTGCTCCTTCTGCGGTGGACTCGAGCGAGTCTCCCCCGACTCCACCGTCCTTCACCTTGTTTTCAATGTGAATGTACCGCCTAACCTTATCCTGCCCTGCCATAGGCCAATGCTGCTTTCTTTATTATCCAATGGGAGACACACACGTTCACAGCACACAGAAAGACATCCCGCAGCAGGGTTCGGTCCATTAAGGTGAGGAAGGCCGAGCTGCATGCACAGTGTAGGGAGCACACTATGGGGACTCCTTATGTCGGTGGACCAGGAAGTACAGTCTGGACTAGAAGCGGAGTGAAGCTTTAATCCTCAAGGCTGGGTTCCCAGTGACCTGTTCCCTTCAGCTATGTCCCACCTACCAAAGCTCCAGAAATGTCTCAAACCAGCACCAAAAGCTGAGGACCAAGTGTCCAAACACACGAACCTGTGGGGAATAGTTTGCATTCCAACCATAGCAAGTAAGAACAATATATGAGCATACATGGATACACATGTGCGCTTTAGTCATTTAAATGACATTTTCTGTGGATACTTGTGAGATTTATCTTACCGACAGCCAAAGCCTACCTAAGAAAATGAAGGCTTATTAACTGATAAATTAGTGAGTGGTTATCTATTTGTTAAGGATTACATAAGGTACCTATCAAGAATTATGTAACAGACATGAGATTTGGGGGAAATGACTCTCTCCAAAAGAAAGAAGTACAGCCTGCCAAACAACTCAAAAGGTATTTACCACAACATGGAAAATGCAGTCATGTGCACATGTGAGAGGAGTGTGTGTATGTGTGTATGTGCTGCTTGGGAGAGGTCTGTGCCCATGCGTGTGGAGATCAGGAGCCAACACCAGGTGTTTCTTTGTCACTTTCCATCAATAATTTTTAAGACAAGCCCACAAGTTCAGCTAAACTGGCTGGTCCATGGGCTTCAGAGATCTGAGACATCTCTTCCCTTCCCCCATCCCCCCACCCCACCAGCACTACAGTTACTGATTTGTGCCACTTAGCCCTGCTTTTCATATGCTTACTGGGGATCTGAACACACGTCTTCATGCTTGCATGCCAGGCACTATACCCATTGAGCTAACTCCCCAGCCCTGGAAAAAGCAATTTTAGGTATGAAAGTTAAAATAAAAGTGATAA
Organism: Peromyscus californicus insignis; assembly: GCF_007827085.1. Classification (NCBI taxonomy): domain Eukaryota; kingdom Metazoa; phylum Chordata; class Mammalia; order Rodentia; family Cricetidae; genus Peromyscus; species Peromyscus californicus. The sequence goes on from NW_026294525.1 coordinate 58,614,249, forward strand.
TCAAATAAAAAAATGACATAAGAAATACAACTTAGGATTTTATTAAACATCTCAAAAAAAGAAAAGAAAAGAAAAGAAATACAACTTAGGATTTTATTAAACATCTCAAAAAAAGAAAAGAAAAGAAAAGAAATACAACTTAGGAAATGGGTAATGAGAAGGATGCTCCTACAAACGGTCGTTAGGGGAGACCCGGATCCTTGCTAGCTTGAATCATGAACTTTTGCGTCTTCTGGACCAGTGGTCAGAAAAATCCCCACAGGACTTAGGGAAATTCTGTACTATGTCTGGGAGGAATAGATGGGATCCCTCGGTGGTTACAGAAGTCCTGCTCAGCTGACAAGCTCTTCCCCCGACTGGACCCATGGCTCTAGTCGGGCTGCTTCTGTCTCCTGGCCACAGCCAACCTAGACATTTTGCATTCAGTACATAACGCAGACTGGCTAGTTCTTAAGTTTGGGTCTAGGACAGCATCTGCTCTCGTGTGGACTGTGATCTCTCCTGGTTGGTCTCCCTGTCTCCACCCAGACCCTCCCTGTAGATCACCGAGTGAGTCTTTGAAGATATGTCAGATCCTGTCACTTCTCAGAGCAAAACCTCAGGAAAAGACGGCCTTACAAACACCCACAGGAGCCTCTGGCTCTTTGATCTCTGCTTTGTGACCTGTTTCTCTGAGCTCAGCTGCCCTTCTCTCTGTCAGGCCTTCCCCCGGTGTTCTGGAAGCATTACTGGACTTTGAGAATGCCAGGCTCCTCTGGGCTGATCGCATACGCCTTTAATCACAGCTACTCAGGAGGCTGAGGCAGGATGATCACAACTCTTAAGGCATGCCTGAGCCACAGGTGAGTTCAAGGACAGCCTGGGCAACTTAGTGACACCCTGTCTCAAAAGCAAAAGTAAAAAGAGCCGGACTGTAATCAGCGATGCAAAACCTGCTGCTGAGCATGCACATCAAGGTTGGCTCCCTAGGCCCACAAAAAAATAGAGTAATTGGAGGGAGAGGGAAGGGTGGAAAGAAGGAGGGAGATGGGGGGTGAGGAGGAAGGGAAAAAAAATAAAGTTTCTGGCCCAGAACCGCCTTGGGTCCTCATCATCCCTCACCTTCCAACCTTCTTCCCCAGGGTGCCTGCAGGTCGCATCAGTCACCTCTGAGCACTGAGCTCGAATGCTACATTGTCCCAAAGCCTCTTGAGACCACCTCTTGAGACTCCTTGATCTTATAAGCTCCTCCCACTCACTAACCCTCCATCTCCTTCCTGCTTAACTTCCCCCGTTGAACTCACCAGACACACACGAAAGCAATGTTCTTAAAATGTATTCTGATCATGGGATAATTGTCTAAGCCACTTATTAATGAGAATGATAGAGCTGATTCAAAGAAAATCAAAATATAGATTTATGTGTAGTCAGTCTGGGGGAAGAAAAAGAATACTGAAATAAGATTGTAAATTAGTTACAAGAGCAGCAGTTCATGTTCTAAAGGGCAATACGATTGTAAACTTCAAAGTATCTTATTTGCAAGGACCCTACCCCCGCCACACACACACAGAAAATACATTGTTACATCCTCGTTTGTGTGTGTGTGTGTGTGTGTGTGTGTGTGTGTGTGTGTGTGTGTGTGTACAAGTGTGACACATGGGGAAGGGGCAGTATGTGTGCAAATGGAGGCCAGTGGTTGACGTTGGGTCCTCCTCTATCGCTCTCCACCTCGTTTTTTTAAACAGGGTCTCTCAACGAATCTGAAGTTCATCATTTTAACTATACCTGCTAACCAGTGAGCTAGAATCCACCTGTCTCTGTCCCTCCAGCGCTGGAAATACAGGTACCTGCCACCGTGCCTGGCTGTTACACGGATGCTGGAGATCCGAACACGGGTTCCCACACTTCCACAACAAGCACACCCTCGCTTCGGAATATTATTCTTTGGTTTTACAAGCTGATAAAACACCTCTGTCCTCGCTGGTTAAAGTCATCTCCCTTGAGAGTCAGAAGACAGTCAGGGTCTTATAAAATACTCTGTCATCACTATTATGTACCCAGTACCTAGAATGGTGGTTGGTTCACAGATAGAAACAAAACCTGGAAGTATACTAGAGTCAACATATTGCTGAATTTGCTTTGTGAAATGCTACTGTTCGGGTATTGATAATGGACAGAGTATATTGTCTTTCTTTTTAAACTGGCTATAAACTCACTCTCTTGCATGTAGCGGGCCTTGGTGTTCAGTAGTTTCCCAGAATTAGTTGTCACTGAAGGGTTTCATAAAGTCTTGTCTTACAGTCAGCTGCATTTGCTTCTATCAGATCCTACACCACACCCAAGGCCTTTCCTTGCTCATTTTAGATTGGTTGATCACCATTATTGTGGGCTGGAAACCCCACTCCTTCAACCCTTTGGGTCAATAACAGTCATTGCTACACATGAATGAGATGAGAGGATTTTGCAAAAGTGATTTTGCTTTTCCCTCTCTACAGCTTCCATGATGTCTGTTTGGACATTAATTAACTGAGTCCTTTTTTTTTTTTTTTTAAATCCAAGAGCATGATTGAAGGGATGGTTAAAAGGACATAGAGTGATCATGACATTTCAAACTGGACAACTGAAGTTAGACTGGATTCATAAAGACAACTACATCCCTGAATGAGTCATGAGGCGTGCAAGCTACTTAGTTTCTCAGGGTCTCCATGTTCTCATTTGTGAGAGTACATTTTATCGGATGTTTATAAGAATGTTACGATAACATGTGTAATGTGATTAGAAACCTGCCTGGTGGGAGTTCGATGAATTTTAAGGATTTGGTTATCATTTGTAGTTGATAAAGGAAAAGCGTTAAGATAATCTAGTTGGAACAAGTATCAACATGTTACTATCGCTAGTGTAATGCAGGTAGGAAAGGCCTGCAGTGAGCTGTCCTAACCACTTTTCTATTGCTGCAATAAAGCACTATGACCAGGGCAACTTATAGAAGAAAGAGTTTCTCTGGGGGGTGGGTCATAGTCCCCAAGAACTAGGGTCCATAATGGTGGGGACAGTATAGTAACAAGTGGCAGACTTGATGACTGGCACGAATATCTCAAACCACAGGCACAAAACAGGGAGAGCTAACTGGGCACGGCAGATGGTTTGGAATCTTAAAGCATTCCCCCAGTAACATATTTCCTCCAGCAAGACCTTACCTGCTAAGCCTCCCCCAAACAGAACTACCATCTGGGGACCAAGTATTCAAACATCCAAGCCTATGTAGGACATTCTCATTCAAATTTTCACATATGCTGAGTCAAAGGAAGAGAGAAACACTAAGAGCAGCTTGAGAAAACAGAATTACTGGTTGAAAGCCTCTGAACTCTTTCTTATACCCGTATAAGATAGTCATCTGAGAGTCAACTGCTGTGGGATGTTCTGTATGTTAAATGTGTTGCTCTGATTGGTTAATAAATAAAATACTGATTGGCCAGCAGCCAGGCAGGAAATATGGCAGGACAAGGAGAGAAGAGAATTCTGGGAACAGGAAGGCTGACTCAGGAGACACTGCCAGCCGCCGCCATGACAAGCAACATATAAAGATACCGGTAAGTCACAAGCCATGTGACAAGGTATAGATTAATAGAAATGGGTTAATTTAAGATAGAAGAACTAGATAGCAAGAAGCCTGCTATGGCCATACAGTTTGTAAGCAATATAAGTCTCTGTGTGTTTACTTGGTTGGGTCTGAGCAGCTGCAGAACTGGCGGGTGAGAGAGATTTGTCTGGACTGGAGAAAACTCCAGCTACAGTCAACAGGGTGAGTCACTATTTCCTAGACCAAATGCTAATATAATAAGATTATCAAAATTCAAAAGAAACTTGAGTATGTGTATCCTTTCTTCCAAAAGAAAGTTACAAATGTTTATGCCACAGAAGAAAAGTTCTATACCAGACCAAGTTCATGATAGTTTCATTAGAGAAAAGAGTTGTCTTGTCCAGCTTCCTCACTGTTCCCTGAGGGATTCCATGAGAGGGTAATGATGAGTCATACTATCATCTTAAAACTATAAGAGTGAAGCCTCTCTCCCACGGGACACTGAGTTTACACAACTAGCTCATATGACATGACAATTGACAATATGAAATTAATCTCATTCCCAATAAACAATGACATGATGTCATGGAAAGTATAGTCTCTGAGCCAAGCAGAATTATAACCAAATCCTGATTTGGCCGAGTTTCTTAGCCCTATTAATATTACTTTAATTATTTGGGGAAAAAAAAGATAATGCTGTCTGTCTCAGAGGGTTATTGAACAGAAAGGCAAGCCCAACTATACCCGCATAAAATATAGGCCGACACATAATTAAAAACTCAAGGTAATATTAACTTTCCCTTTTCCGAGCTCTACTCTCATTGACTGTTATGGTCAAGTCTTTACCGTGTGATTTTATGTACTTACTCATTACTTTCCAAAATAGTTGTCACACTCCCAATTCATGTTTCTTAGGAATTCCCAAGAGGGGAGCCAGTTTAGCATCAAGGACCTCTCCTATATACTCTATGGATACCCACTTACTGGAAGACCTCCTGTCAAGAGGATTACGCAATGGGCTCATCATGTCCAGTAATCAGAGTTCCAGAACAATAAACTTCTTGGCTTTACAACCTGGGTTTATGCTCACAGTGTAAACAACTCCACCAGCTCCTGGTATGCATCCCGTAGCCCCACCATGAGACTCACTAGTCCTCATGGCTAGGTGTGCAAGATGTTACATTACCTCCTCCACTCCTTTGTTTTCTCTTCTCGCTTCCAGCTACAAAATTAAAACTTTCATGAGTTCAACTAGAAGCCAACATAGTCATAGAGTGCATGTGTGTGTGTGAGTGTGAGTGTGAGTGTGTGTGTGTGTGTGTGTGTGTGTGTGTGTGTGTGTGTATTAAAGAGAGGGTGGAGAGGGAGCTATGAGAATCAAATAGGCCACTACGTTTAGTCACAGAGAAAGGCCCTTTAGTGAGCATAAACTCTGAATAAGAACTGTGTCCAAGAAAGAACAAATACAGATTTAGTTCTTATTATGCATGTCTTCCATTAACATTCCCCCATGTCCTTCCGTAGGCCAGAATCTCAGTCATTATTGAAAGAGTAAATCAGCAAATGTCTCACTTAGTATGGGCTCAAAAGATGTGAATCTTATCAGACAAAAAGTTCTTGCTGAAGCATTAGGACCCTGAAAAAAAAAGTACCTTATGGAGGGAGGGAGGGAAGGTAATAAATATATGTGTAGCCAGAATTAGAGAGCGAGCTCCAATCAATAAAATAAGACTCAGCAAGGGAAAACAAATGGTTTCCATATGTATCAAGCTGAGAATTGGGGTTTGGGGGCTGGCTGAGCACGGAATCAGTAACGATTGGGAAGTCCACAGAGAGCTCCCCCGCAACAGCAAAACACAGCACGTTGGGCTGGCTGTGTAGATATCTTACTCTTCGGCCAAGAGGAATGTGTTTATTACTCTTGATCTGGCCTTTGCCAAGTTCAAACCTAGTGGGAATGCTAAGCATATTCCTCTTCAAGTTCCAAATTTCAAAATCAATGCAAACTAATCAAAGAAGTTTCAGAGTAAGAAAAAAAATGAGAACTATTAAAAATTTGAAAAATAAGTCTTAGGGGAGAATACACTGAAGATAGCCTGTGTTGGGTGTGTAAGAAAGAGACTGGGGGGAGCAATAAGTCTTTAATTATGTAAAGTTATGTTACAAAGAGGACAAAAATGACTTATCTCCACCATACCCAGAAGAGAGTTAAAATAATAGAGGTATGGCGCTGGCCTTGCTTCATGAGCACTGATAAAACTGTGGTTTGGGCAGTTGAGATAGTCACTGGCACAATCAGCTCCACCTTGGGCTAAGTCTGGCCTTGATTCAATGTATTACTTAGAGGCTCTGTCTCTCCACCCCCACCCCCCAACCAACATAAATGAAAACTCCCCCACAGAAACTATGAAAGGAGAGGAAAACGCCATGTCCTTTCACAAAGATGATATCAAAATTAGAATATTGTATGGTGATATTTTGTTTGTGCTCTAACAAACAGAGCTTGCCTGGAGATCAGAGTGCAGAGCTGACCACTAGAGGCCAGGCAGTAGTGGCACATATCTTTAATTTCAGCACTTGGGAGGAGAAAACAGGAAGTGATATAGCTGGGTGGAGAGAGGAAGTGATAAGGTGGGGTGGAGACAGGAGCTGGTGAGGAGTTGGCGAGATAAGAGGTGACTGTGGCTGGTGGTAGGAGGAGGGAGGACGGGGGAATCCGTGGCTGATATGTGAAATTAAGTTAATTATAAAATTTTATATATATGTGTATACACATATATATAAAAGAGGTGGCTGTGGCTTGCTCCTTTGTCTCTCTGATCTGATATCTGGCTCTGGGTTCTTCTTATTAAGACCAATTAGGATTCAAGATACAATATTCTATATTAAAAAGAAAGAATGGGACTGGGGAGGTATGTGTTATTACCACCATTTTGGCTCCTGGCTGTTTATGTGTGACTGTATTGGTGGAGGTTGGGGGTGGGGGTGGTGTAAGTAGAGGTGTCTATCTCCTGTGCACAGTTCATTTTGGCTAATACATCCCAGTTATAGGCCTGGGATCTTTTACATGGTCCCAGGATCTTTTACATGATGCAAGGTCATATGGTGTACTGGCTGGTTTTATGTCATCTTGATATAAACTATTGCCATCTTACAGGAGGGAGTCTTGATTGAGAAAATGCCTCTGTAAGATTGGGTAGTAGGAAAGCATGTTAAGCACTTCATTAATTATTGGTTGATGGGGAGGGCCCAGTCCATTTTGGGTGATACCATCCCTGGTCTGTTGATCCTGGGTTCTACAAGAAAGCAGGCTGAACAAGCCATGAAGAGCAAGCCAGTAAGCAGCACCCCTCCATGGCCTCTGCATCAGCTCCTGCTTCCAGGTTCCTGCCCTGTTTGAGTTCCTGTCCAGACTTCCTTTGATGGTGAACAGTGATATGGAAGTGTAAGCCAAATAAACCCTTTCCTCCCCAAGTTGCTTTGGTCATGGTGTTTCATCACAGCAACAGTCACCCAAACTAGGACGTTTGTGAAAGGTTTACAACACGCCCCCACGGTCAGGCGTGTTCGCATATACCTGACGGACACTTCCGCCTAGCCAGTTCCAGGTCCAGATAGCCATTTCCGGGTCAGGGCATCTCGCGGGACCAAGATCCATGACGTCCCACTAGCCACGTAAGCGCGCAACGTGGCCATGTGATCTACGCGCTTGCGTGTAGTAGTGACGCTGATCTGTCCACGCCCAGCCTTTAAAATCAGGCGCCATGTTCCCGGCTTCTTCTTCTTCTTCTTCCTTCCTCTCCACACACGTGTTTCCCACAGGCCTGCTCACTCTCTGTCCCTTTACCTTTAATAAAACTCTTGTTAGCGGATTCTGTCGTGTTTCGTGGCATTTCCTTGCAGGGTAAGAACACAACGCAGCCGAAAAACTAACAGTTTGGCCTTTTTGTGGACCCAGGATCAGTGCCTTTAATGCTCACACTGCAGACAAAGCCATAAACACGACAGGATTCCTGGTGGCTTTCCTCTATGATCTTGAGTCAGCTCTCCAGATTCTGGCCTCCTCCTCAGATAAATTTCTCCTATATGAGGCTACATGGAGCTGGCCAGCTGTAGCTGAATGGGGAAATGGCTTAATCCCAACTATTCCTATACCAGGAAGCCCTTGTTCTGACTAACACAGAGGTTGTGGCATTGTGAGCTGGGCAAGATTAGCAGGGAAACAGGGATCTTGGGACTTCTCGGGATGTTAGAATCTGAGAACTAGGAAGACACATCAGAAACAAAGGATCTGGTGTAACCTTAAAAGCAGAACACCAGCACAGGAACCTGGAGGTCAAAGCAGACACTGAAGGGTAGAAGTTACTGGAGCCCAGAAGCTAAGAACCTAGAGATGAGACACCAGAAACGAGCCGGTCCAACAGCCCAATCAAGTCAAGGGTCCAGAATCCAAATGAGCCCGAGCGGTAACTATCATAGCAGGTGATCACAGGGTGGGGAGTGTGATTTATTGAGCCTGGTTGGCAAGGAGTCTCGAACAAGGGATGCAGATGTGCACACCTGGCAGTACTTAGTCACAGCTGCCAAAGAAATGGTGGGTTCTAAAATCCCTTCAGATCCCAGCCTGAGATGAACTAGTTCCTGTGCCAAAGATTATTTAATCACTTTTTTTTTTTTTAAATTTGAAAACTGCTACATTGTGTCAAGAGCTGAGCCCTGGAAAGACACAAAGGCAGGCAAGAAAAACAGACAGGCGCGGACCTCCACAGCATGCAGAGTGTGGCAGTGCGGGTCATCACAGCCTACTGCAAGAACAGAGAGGTGGCAGAAACCACAGCTGGCATCTGGAGAGATGAGTGAAGATGAGTGAGTGAGGCTGAATGAGGGTGCCATTGGGTAATGGTGCCAAAGCGTGTCCGGCATTGTTATGAATGCTTTATTCACCTGAACTCATCGCAGCCTCCAGAGGAGTCCTGTACTATCCCCATTTTGCAGGTTAAAAAAAAAAATTCTGAGTCCCAAAGATATTAAGTAACTTGCTCAAGGCTCCCTAGGTAGTAAGTTGTAGAGCCTTTGTGATCTGTCCCCAGAGCTCGTACTTTGCTGCCTCTTAGGGGAGTGTTAGATTGGCTCTAACAGGTCACTCCTGAGAGATACCTGTAGCTGAACTCACCTGGGAAGTTATCTAGTCCTAGGGAAAGATCTTGAGTTCCTGGATCATTGTGAGCCCTCAAAGGAGATGCACTGCACTATTAACAAACAGTCTCCCATAGATAAATACAGCCACCCAGCAAGAATGCTACTTAGTGGATTAGTCAGGGTTCTCTAGAGGAATGAACTAATAGAATAAACATACATACACACATATTCATTGTTTTTATATTATATATAAGGGGTGTTTATTAGAATGGCTTACAAGCTGTGGTCCAGCTAGTCCAACAATGGCTGTCCACCAACACAAAGCCCTGGACAATCCAGTAGTTGTTCAGTCCACAAGGCTGGATGTCTCAGCTGGT